>NW_025814823.1:82802500-84075000 GCF_022079265.1 Lynx rufus | reverse complement strand
GAGGATTTGAACTGTGGTTTTCTGGCTTTGTGGCCTCTCTCTCTCTCATTTATTAGAGTAATTCTGGCTTTATCTAATGAGATTGGAAGTTTTCCTTCTTTTTCCAGTTATGGAATAGTCTTAGAAGAATAAGTATTAACTCTTCTTGAAACATTTGTTAGAATTCACTTGTGAAGTTATCTGATACTGGACTTTTTTGTATCAGGAGTTTTTTGGGGTTACTTATACAATTTTATTCCTGATAATCTGTCTGTCCAAATTTTCTATTTCTTTCTACTGCGGTTTTTGTAGGTTATAATTCTAGGAATTTATCCATGTTTTTCTAGGTTGTCCAATTTGTTTGCATATAATTTTTATAATATTTTCTTACTTGTAAGTATTTATGTGTTGTCTGTTGTTATTTATTCTCTTTCATTTGTGAGTTTGTTTATTTACTTCCTCTCTCTGTGTTTCTCTTGTTCTCTCTCTCACTCTTTCTATCTCTCCTTTCTAATGAGTCTGGCTCAAGTTTTATAAATTTTGTTGATTTTTGAAAGAATAGGTCCTATCTTCATTGATCTGTTCCAGTGTGTGTATATGTCTGTATGTGCGTTAAGTTCTATACCATTTATTTCTTCTCTAATCTTTTTTTTTTTTTTCTGCTATACTCTTTATTATTCCCTTCCTTTTCCTGGCTTTAGGCTTCCTTTGTTGCTCTTTTTCTAGCTCCATTAGGTGTAAAGTTAGGTTGTTTATTAGATATTTTTTTGTGCTTCTTGAGACAGCCCTGTGTTGGTATAAACTTCCCTTTTAGAACTTCTTTTGCTGCATCCCCCAAGTTTTGAAACATTACGTTTTTATTTTCCTGTTTCCCATATATATATATATATATATATATATATATTTAATTTCTTTGATTTCTTGGTTGATCCATTCATTATTTAGTAGCTTATTGTTTAAGCTCTGCATATTTGTGTTTTTTCCTACTATGTCTTGTGATTACTTTCATAGAATTGTGGTCAAATAAGATGCATAGTATGACTTTGATCTTTTTGAACCTGATTAGAATTGTTTTGTGTCCTTATATCTGAACTATTCTGGAGAATGTTCCATTTGTACCTGTAAAAAATATATACACTCTGCTGTTTTATCATGGAATGTTCTTAGTGGATCTGTTAAATGTATCTGTACTAGTGTGTCATTCAAAGTCATTGGTTCCTTATTGATTTTCTGATTATATTATCTGTCCATTGATGTATTAAAGTCCTCTAGTATGCTTGTATTGTTATTAGTTATTCCTTTTATGTTTGTTATTAATTATTTTATATGTTTGGGTGTTTCTATTTTGGAGGCATAAATATTTACTATTGTCATATCTTTTGTTGAATTGTACCTTTTGTTATTATAATGCCCTTCTATGTCTCTTTTTATTGTCTTTTTTAAAAGTCTCATTTGTCTAATATAAGTATTACTACCCCAGTTCTCTTTTCATATCAATTTTCATAATAAATATTTCTCCATTTTTTCACTTTCTATTTCTTTTTAAAAATGTTTATTTATTCATTTTGAGACAGAGAGAGAAAGCATGTGAGCAAGGGAGGGGTAGAGAGATAGGGAGAGAGAGAACCACAAGAATCCCAACATGTGGCTCAATCTCATGAATGGTGGGATCATGACCTGAGCCAAAACGAAGTTGATTGCTTAAGAGACTGAGCCATCCAGGTGCACCATCTACCTTTCGATGCAATGTGCATATGTCTTTAGGCCTGAAATGAGTCTCTTTTAGACAGCTTATAGATGTGTCTTGTTTTGTTGTTGTTGTTGTTTGTTTGTTTTTCCCCAACTCTGTTATTTTATGTCTTTTTACTGGATCATTTAGTCAATTTACATTCAATTCAATTATTTATAGGTATGTATGTGTTGCCATTTTGTTGCTTGTTTTGTGGCTGTTTTGTAGTTCTCTGATTTTTTTCTTCTCTTACTCTACTTTCATGTTTGGCCAGCTTTATTCAGTGACATATTTGGATTCCTTTCTCATTATTCTTTGCATATCCATTACTGGGTTTTGATTTGTATTTATAATTAGTTGTGTATAGAACTTTTCCTGCATATATTACTCTCTATTAAGATAAAAGTCACTTAAGTTTGTACCCGTTCTTTACTCCACTCCCCCACCACATGTTTTAGGTAAATTGTGTAATACTCTCTATCCAGTTATTTTGTGTCATTCGACTGATTTTTACAGATATACTTATTTTTACTGTTTTTGTGCTTTCTACTTTTCTTGCTCTTACTTATGACCTTGCCTTTCCACGGAAAGCATGCCCTATAACATTTCTTTTAGGGCTGGTTTAATGGTTATCAACTCCTTTAGCTTTTGTTTGTCTGGGAAACTCTTTATCTCTCCTTCTACTCTGAATGATAGCCTTGCTGATAGGGTATTCTTACCTCAATTTTTTTTTCTTTTCAGAATTTTGACTAAGTCATGCCACTCTCGTGTGACTGCAATGTTTCTGCCGAAAAATATGCTGATAGTCTTATGGGTTTCTTTTGTATGTAATTGTCTTTTCTCTTTCACCTTTAACAATTCTCTATCACTCACTACTTTGCCATTTTATTACTATGTGCCTCAGAGTGGACATTTTTGTGTTGAGTTTATCGGGGGAATCTCTGTGCCTCCTGGATCTGAATATTTGTTTCCTTCTCCAGATTATGGAAATCTTCAGCTAGTATTAATTGAAATAAATTTTCTGCCCCTTTCCTCTCACTTCTCCTTTTAAGACCATATAATGCAAGTGTTGTTATGCTTGATGGTGTTGCTGAGTTGTCTAAGGTTATTCTCATTTTGCATATTTTTTCCCCACCTGGTAAATTTGATTACTTTCCATTCATCTGTATTCCAGGCTGCTGATTCTTCTGCTTTCTCTAGTCTACTATTTATTCCATCTAGTGTATATTTAATTTCATTCATTTTATGTTTCATCCCTGATTGGTTGTTTTTTATCTCTTTGTTCTGGGTCTCACTGATGTTAAAATATGTTTAGTCTTCAATATTCACCTTATTTCATAATCTTTCCATGGGGTACATGTCTATCTCCCATACCAACTTCAGAATTATCATGCATTTCTTGAAGAAAAATATATTTTGTATTCCCTTTGGGTTTTTGTTATAAGCTGAATGTTTAGGCTCCCTACCTCTCCAAATACACATGTTGTAGCCCTAACCTCCAGTGTGGCTATATTTGGAGATGGAAGATGGGTTTTTCTAAGGATATAATCAAGGTTAAATGTGGTCATAAGTGGGAGGCCCTGAATCAGTAAGATTAACATTTTCACAAGAAAACACCACAGTGTTTCTTCATGTGGTGAAGTTGTGCACAAGAGGCTCTCTGCAAGTCACGAAGAAAGCCTTCATCACAACCAAATTGTCCAGAATCTTAATCTTAGACTTCTAGCCTGCAGAACTATGAAAAAATATATGTATGTTGTATAGGTCATTCAGTCTATGGCATTTTGTTATTAGCCCAAGCTAAGTTTTCATTACATTTAATAACATGAAGTTTATATTAACTCATGAAGAATTGACATCATCTTGACATGAATTGCACTTTCTAAGATGAAATATATTATATTAGCTTCTTGAGATTTGAAATTAAATACTACAGACTAAGTGGCTTAGAACAACAGAAATTAATTGTCTTATAATTCTGGAAGCTACAAATTTAAGGTCCAGTTGTCAGTAGCACTATGCTGCCTGTGAGGGTGTTAGTGAAAGATCCATTCAAAGCCTCTCTCTTAGTTTTTGGTAGTTCCTTGGATTATGCAAGGAAAGCTCCAAACTTCACATGATATTTTCCCTTTGTGTGTGTCTGTGTGCAAATTTCTACTTTTATAGGTCCATCATCTTTATTGGATTGGGTTTCAGACTCCTTCAATGTGACCTCATCTTAACTAACTACATCTGCAACACACCTATTTCCAAGTAAGATCACATGATCAGGTATGAGGGTTAGGATTTTACTGTATAAATTTGGAAGTTGCAGTCTTGTTCTAAACACTCTGCCCTCTGGTCCTCTACAGTTCATGTCCTTCTAGCATGCAGAATACACTTACCTCACCTCAACATACTTCACACTAAACTCTAAATTTAAAAAAATATATAAATATCATCTAAATCAAGTCTCAGTCTCCATGTAGGATAAATAAAAAATTTATCTCTGTGAACCTGTAAAACCAGAGGACATGTACTTGCTTCCAAACACAGTGATGGGTCAAGCAGAGGATGGAAGTTCCTATCCCTAAGGGGAGAAATAAAAATAAAACAGAAGTCATGAGACCCAAGCAAGTCTGGAATGCAGCCAGGAAAATTATATTACAGTTTGAGACTTAAGAATAATCTTTGGATCAATGCTCTGTCTTCTGTATCTATAGGAGCTGTGGGCCCTCTGAGTTCTAGACAAGAAACTTTCCATTTCTTCATATGTATGCTTGTATCTTTGTGATTATTTTCAAACTTTTCCTCATATGAGTTTTGTACATTTCTGATTAAGTTTAATTACTAAACATTTTAATTATTTGTGTTGCTTTCATAAATGGGGTTTTCTTTCATTATATATTCCAGCTGGTTATTGCTTGTGTATGTGAATATATTGATTTTAGTATATTCATTTTATATCCTGCTACTTTATTAAATTTTTAGTTGCTATTTATTTTGAGGACAACACATGTGAAATCAATGCCAAACATCTTTTTAGAAAGTAAAACTTACTATAAAAGTTGAATTATATAGGTTTTACAGTACTGTGTTCATTAATGCATGAGACCGAACTAAATATGTAATGAAAATATTCCTGTGCAATAATATAATTAGTAGCAGATTTTATAAAGGTGAAATAAGGCAGTACATAAACCATAAGATCTAGTGTCTTATTATTACTAACATGTATAAAGAATTTCAGATGGCAAACTATTCCTTTCAAAATGCTAAAAGCTAAATAAATGGAAAATCCCAACAAATTAATATGGTAGAATTTACCAAAAATAAAGTGTCAGTCCTGGCTTCTAACCATTTGAATTACCTGTAATGCATATCATATTTCTGGATGAAAATCCTCAACATTTTAACAATATAAACTCTCACCAGGTATAATTAAGTTAAATACTAATTACACCTGAATCTGATCAAATGATTTAGACCAAATTAGAGAAAAAAGGCAGGTAAGATTTTGACCATTTTTAATGTGAAACAAATGAGAATTGTACTACTAGGTGTTGAAAAATTATTATGGACTCTGTCAATAAAACAAGACACTTTAAACCAATTTAGTGATAGATCATTATAAAAGAAGTGAAGTTTAGACTTCCAGGGAAGATACTAGAGTAGGAAGACCGTAAATTCACCTAGTCCCAAGAATACACATAGATATCACAGGTTTTAGTATAAATAACCCCATAAATGACACAAAGTTTGGCATGACAGACTCTCTACTATTAAGTGTGAAGAAGAGGACACCTAAAAAAGTATAGAAAGGTTAAATATGAGGTTGGGAACCAAGTTGATCCATAGGACCTACATGGGAGGAAGGGACACTGCAGGTACAGAGAAGGAACAGAAGTATACCCCACATCAGGCAAAAAAGGCATGGGGGATCCACACTTTGAAGATGAATCCCCCTAACATTCGCTTTGAAAACCAGAGGAGCTTACTTTCTTTCTTTAATTTTAATATAATTTATTGTCAAATTGGTTTCCATAAAACACACAATGCTCATCTCAACAACTGCCCTCCTCCCTGCCAATCACCCACTTTCCCCTCTCCCTCACCTCCCATCTACCCATAGTTTGTTCTCAGTCCTTAAGTCTCTTATGGTTTGCCTCCCTCCCTCTTTGTAACTTTTATTTTCCCCCTCCCCCTCCCTCATGGTCCTCTGTCAAGTTTCTCAAGATCCACATATGAGTGAAAACCTATGGTATCTGTCTTTCTCTGCCTGGCTTATTTCACTTAGCATAATACCCTCCAGTTCCATCCACATTGCTGCAAATGGCCAGATTTCATTCTTTCTCATTGCCAAGTAGTATTCCATTATATATAAACCAAATCTTCTTTACCATTTGTCAGTTGATGGACATTTAGGCTCTTTCCATAATTTGGCTATTGTTGAGATTGCTGCTATAAACATTGGGGTACAAGTGCCCTTATGAATCAGCACTCCTGTATCCCTTGGGTAGATTCCTAGCAGTGTTATTGATGGGTCATAGGGTAGATTTATTTTTAACTTTTTGAGGAATTTCCACACTGTTTTCCAGAGCAGCTGCACCAGTTTGCATTTCCATCAACAATGCAAGAGGATTCCCGTTTCTCCATAACCTTGCCAGCATCTATAGTCTCCTGATTTGTTCATTTTAGCCACTCTGACCAGCGTGAGGTGATATCTCATTGTAGTTTTGGTTTGTATTTCCCTGATGAGGAGTGACGTTGAGCATCTTCTCATGTGACTGTTGGCCATCAGGATGTCTTCTTTGGAAAAGTGTCTATTCATGTCTTCTGCCCTTTTCTTCACTGGATTCTTTGTTTTTTGGGTGTGGAGTTTGGTGAGTCCTTTATAGATTTTGGATACTAGCCCTTTATCCGATATGTCATTTGCAAATATCTTTTCCCATTCCATCAGTTGCCTTTTAGTTTTGTTGATTGTCTCCTTTGCAGCGGAGAAGCTTTTTATCTTGATGAGGCCCCAATAGTTCATTTTTGCTTTTAATTCCCTTGCCTTTGGAGATGTGTCAGGTAAGAAATTGCTACAGCTGAGGTCAGAGAGGGTTTTTTATGCTTTCTCCTCTGCAGTTTTGACAGTTCCCTGTCTCACATTCAGGTCTGTCATCCATTTTGAGTTTATTTTTGTGAATGGTGTAAGAAAGTGGTCTAGTTTCATTGTTCTGCATGTTGCTGTCCAGTTATCCCAGCTCCATTTGTTAAAGAGACTGCCTTTTTTCCCTTGGATACTCTTTCCTGCCTTGTCAAAGATTAGTTGGGCATACATTTGTGGGTTCAATTCTGGGGTCTCTATTCTATTCCATTGGCCTATGTGTCTGTCTTTGTGCCAATACCATATTGTCTTGATGACTACAGCTTTGTAGTAGAGGCTCAAGTCTGGGATTGTGATGCCTCCCGCTATGGTCTTCTTCTTCAATATTACTTTGGCTATTCCAGGTTTTTTGTGGTTACATACAAATTTTAGGATTGCTCATTCTAGCTTCGAGAAGAATGCTGGTGCAATTTTGATTGGGATTGCATTGAATGTGTAGGTTGCTTTGGGTAGTATTCATATTTTAAAAATATTTATTCTTCAAATCCATGGACATGGAATATTTTTCCATTTCTTTGTATCTTCTTCAATTACCTTCATAAGCTTTCTATACTTTTCAGCATACAGATATTTTATATCTTTGGTTAGGTTTATTCCCAGGTATTTTATGTTTGTTGGTGCAATTGTGAATGGAATCAGTTTCTTTATTTCTCTTTCTGTTGCTTCATTATTGGTGTATAAATGCAACCGATTTCTGTACACTAATTTTGTACCCTGCAACTTTGCTGAATTCATGTATCAGTTCTAGCAGATTTTTGGTGGAGTCTGGCAGGTTTTCCATGTAGAGTATCATGTAGTCTGTGAAAAGTGTAAGTTTTACTTTATCTTTAAGATTTTGATGCCTTCTATTTCATTTTGTTGTCTGATTGCTGATGCTAGGACTTCCAATACTATGTTAAGCAACAGTGGTGAGAGTGGACATCCTTGTCACGCTCCTGATCTCAGGGGGAAAGCTCTCAATTTTTCCGCATTGAGGATGATATTAGCTGTGAGCTTTTCATAAATGGCTTCTAGGATGTTCAAGTTTGTTCTTTCTACCCCGACTTTCTTGAGGGTTTTCATGAAGAAAGGATGCTGTATTTTGTCAAATACATTTTCTGCATCTATTGACAGGATCATATGGTTCTTATATTTTATTTTATTAATGTGATTTATCACATTGATTGATTTGAAAATATTGAACAAGCCATGAAGCGCAGGAATGAATCCCACTTGATCATGGTGAATATTACTTTATATATGCTATTGAATTAGATTTACCAGTATCTGGTTGAGAATTTTTGCATCCATACTCATCAGGGATATTGGCTTGTAGTTCTCTTTCTTTTTTGCTGGGTATCAGTCCAGTTTGGGAATCAAAGTAATGCTGGCTTCTTAGAATGTCTGGAATTTTCCTTCCCTTTCTATTTTTTGGAACAGCTTGAGAAAGATAGGTATTAACTCTGCTTTAAATGTCTGGTAGAATTCCCCAGAGAGGCCATCTGGTCCAGGACTCTTATTTCTTGGGAGGTTTTTGATGAATGATTCAATTTCTTCACCACTTATGGGTCTGTTTAAATTTTCTATTTCTTTCCATTTGAGTTTTGGAGTTGTGTGGGTATTTAGGAGTTTGTCCATTTCCTCCAGGTTGTCCAGTTTGTTGGCACATATTTTTTTTCACAGTCTTCCTTGATATTTGCTTGTATTTCTGAGGGATTGGTTTTAATAAATCAATTTTCATTCGTGATTTTCCTATTTTGGTCCTCTCTTGTTTCTTTTTGAGAAGCCTGACTAGAGGTTTATCAATTTTGTTTATTAAAAAAAAAACAAAAACAAAAAAATAAAAACTCTTGGTTTCATTGATCTATTCTGCTCGGTTTTTTTATTCCATATAGTTTATTTCTGCTCTGATCTTTAGTATTTCTCTTCTTCTGCTGGGTTTGGGGTGTCTTTGATGTTTTGCTTTTATTTCCTTTAGGTGTGCTGTTAGATTTTGTATTTGGGATTTTTCTTGTTTCTTGGGATACACCTGGATTGCAATGTGTTTTCCTCTTAGGACTGCCTTCGCTGCATCCAAAGTGTTTGTACTGTTGTATTTTCATTTTCATTTGTTTCCACATATATTTTAATTTCTTCTCTAATTGCCTGGATGACTCACTCATTCTTTAGTAGGATATGCTTTAACTTCCATGCTTTTGGATGTTTTCCAGACTTTTTCCTGTGGTTGATTTCAAGTTTCATAGCATTGTGGTCTGAAATTGTGCATGGTATGGTCTCAATACTTTTGTCTTTATTGAGGGCTGTTTTGTGATCCAGTATGTGATCTATCTTGGAGAATGTTCCATGTGCACTTGAGAAGAAAGTATATTCTGCTGCTTTGGGATGTAGAGTTCTAAATATATCTGTCAAGTACATCTGGCCCAATGTATCAATCAGGGCCATTGTTTCTTTACTGATTCTCTGTCTAGATGATATGTCCATTGCTGCCAGTTGGATATTAAAAACCGCTGCAATTACCACATTATTATCATTAAGATTTCTTATGTTTGTGATTGTTTTAAATATTGGGTTCTCCCGAATTCGGGGCATAGACATTTATAATTGTTAGCTCTTCCTGATGGATAGGTCCTGTATTATATAATGCCCTTCTTCATCTCTTATTACAACCTTTACTTTACTTCAGCTTTCTTATGACTTCCAGTAGCATGATAGATAGTTGAATATCCCCTCACTTTAATCTGAAATTGTCTCAGGTCTGAAATGAGTCTCTTGTAGACAGCAAGTAGATGGGTCTTTTGTTTGTTTGTTTTTATCCATTCTGATACCCTATGTCAAGTTTCAGTAGATAGGTCTCCTACTACCCTTATGCTCTATCTTTGTATGTTAATGCCTGTTTATCCCTAGCTGCTTTCAGAATTCTGTCTTTATCCTTGTATTTTGCCAGTTTTACTATGATATGTCATGCAGAAGACGGATTCAAGTTACGTCTGAAAGGAGTTCTCTATGCCTCTTGGATTTCAATGCTGTTTTCCTTCCCCAGATCAGGGAAGTTCTCAGCTATGAGTTGTTCAAGTACACCTCAGTCCCTTTCTCTCTCTCTTCTTCTGGAATTCCATTTGATTGCATCACTTAGTACTCTAAATCTCCCCTCTTGATCCTGAATTTTTTTTTATCTCTCTTTTTGTCAGCTTCCTCTTTTTCCAGAATTTTATCTTCTAATTCACCTATTCTCCTCCTTTGCCTCTTTTCCGTGCTATGGCTGCCTCCATTTTATTTTGCACGTCATATATGGCATTTTTTTAAATTCATCTTGACTATTTTTTAGTTCCTTGATCTCTGCAGTAATAGATTCGCTGCTGTGTCCTATGCCTTTTTCAAGCCAAGTGATTAATCTTATGGCTATTATTCTAAATTCTTGTTCAGTTATATCACTTATATGTGTTTTAATCGATCCTTTAGCTGTCACTTCTTCCTGGAATTTCTTTTGAGGGGAATTTTTCTGTTTTGCCATTTTGGCTAGCTTTTTGTCCCTTATTAGTTTTTTTTTTTTTTTTTTTTTTTTTAAATTTTTTTTTTTCAACGTTTATTTATTTTTGGGACAGAGAGAGACAGAGCATGAACGGGGGAGGGGCAGAGAGAGAGGGAGACACAGAATCGGAAACAGGCTCCAGGCTCTGAGCCATCAGCCCAGAGCCTGACGCGGGGCTCGAACTCCCGGACCGCGAGATCGTGACCTAGCTGAAGTCGGACGCTTAACCGACTGCGCCACCCAGGCGCCCCCTTTATTAGTTTTAAAAGCTTGTTATTAGCTCTTCACCTGTGAGCACTGCTATATTAAAAGGGGGGTTCACACACTGTCCAGGGCCTGGCCCTTCAGTAGGTGTTTTTTGGAGAGTGTTACTTGCTGCCTATTGTGACTTTGGTTATTTTATTTCTGTACTCATAGTGATGTGTTGGACCCTCCACAAGGTGTGCTTTGATTTGTTCCTTGAAGTAGCTCTGGAAAGGTAAACAAGCAGACATGGACAAGGAGGAAACAGAGACATGCATACACACAGACAAATATAACAAATGGACACATACACACACACACACACACATACACACCCACACATAAAAACAGTCCAAAAGCCAAAAGCTAAAACAAACAAAAAAAACCCCCAAAAAACAAAAAACTAAAAAGAAACCAGAAACACCAGTTACAAGTAAAGAATAGGGTGGAGGCTGTGCTCATGGAAAAGCACATATGAAGGGAGAAATGACAAGGGTGGTGACAAAGAGATAATAAACATTGACTGGGCAGAAAGACTAAATGGTTTAATCCAGTGAGAGAGAAAAGAAAATAAGGAAGGAGGCAGGGAAAATAAATGAAGATAAAGTTACCCAGAGAAACTATATGGCTTGATTATTACAGAGAGAGAGAAAGGTAAGTGTAGGAGATGTAGAACATGTATCAAGGGGATGGATTAAATATGTCTGCTTGAACCAACCAACAACCAGACTATCCAGCCTATAGGAGGGAAGAGATAGGAGGGGAGAATATATATAAATAACAAGAATTTTCCTGGAATTAATCCAGGCTATGCATCATCACTTGTCTGGATGATGGAACCGTCTGGTTGCACAGCATCTATCTGGTTCCTGCAGAAACACAGTTACCCACACGGAGGGGCATGGTTTGATGTAGGCTGGTCCCACCTCCACCCTGGGCCCCAGGACTGATCCCTGAGGTGGTGATGGTGGGGGGGAATGGCGATCCCCTCTTCTCTTCTCCACACCCTGCTGGACTCCTTTAAAGTTGTCTTCACTGTGCCATGGTGTGGATGTGGCAGTCCTTCTTGTTCCACTGACTCCCCTGGCCTGACTCTTGGCTAGGATTCAAAGACCCGCTCTGTGCACTCTGGCACTGGGGAAATGCTTTTCTGTGTGGCTCAGTATGTGGTCCTGGCTGGCTTTGTCTGTGCTGCTGCACTTCAGGGAGGACTGCTTTTTCCTTCTGTAGACTGCACTGCTGACCTCACCACCAAGCCTGCATGTGCCAGACGCAGGCAGGCTTTGTTCTATTGTGCAGCTTTCCAGGGAAGGGACCTCTTTATCCTCCTGTGGACTGTGACCTTGACCTAGCCACTGTGGCCAGGGGTGATGGACACAGGCAGGCTGTCTTGTCCCACAGGCCTCCAGGTATGGGACCACTTTCTTACACTGTGGCCTGTGTCCTTGATCTACCACTGAACCCAGGGCTGGTTCCTCTCCTTCCCAGTTGCATGAACAGAGTGCAGACGAGAGGCCCACGGAAGAGGGTAGGAAGGGCGGCGAGGCGGTGCGCGCTCCACGGACTGGCGGGAGGGAGCCGGGGCGGAGGGGCGGCTCGCCGGCCAAGCAGAGCCCCCGAGTCCGGCTTGCAAAAGCGGAGGGGCCTGACGGACTGTGTTCCGACAGCAAGCGCGACTTAGCGTCTGGGAGGTCATAAGTTAACAGCTCTGCTCGGAAAGCGGGAAGGCTGGAGGACAAAGGGAGGGTGAGCTGCGGAGCCCCCGGACGACAGAGCTCAGTTTGGCGGGGAACAAAGGCGCTCGCCAGCGCCATCTCCCCCGCCCATCCCCCAGCCAAAATCCCAAAGGGAACCGGTTCCGGCCAGGGAAATTGCTCGCTCCGCGCAACACCCAACTCTGTGCTTCTGCGGAGCCAAACCTCCGGCAGCGATCTGACTCCCTCCGGCTGCCACAGGGCCCCTCCTGAAGTGGATCACCTAAGGAGAAGCGAGCTAAGCCTGCCCCCCCTGCCGCCGTGCACCTTGCCTTCCCACCCCAGCTAATACGCCAGATCCCCAGCATCACAAGCCTGGCAGTGTGCAAGTAGCCCAGACGGGCCACGCCACCCCACAGTGAATCCCGCCCCTAGGAGAGGGGAAGAGAAGGCACGCACCAGTCTGACTGTGGCCCCAGCGGTGGGTTGGGGGCAGACATCAGGTCGGACTGCGGCCCCGCCCACCAACTCCAGTTATACACCACAGCACAGGGGAAGTGCCCTGCAGGCCCTCAACACACCAGGGACTATCCAAAATGACCAAGCGGAAGAATTCCCCTCAGAAGAATCTCCAGGAAATAACAACAGCTAATGAGCTGATCAAAAAGGATTTAAATAATATAACAGAAAGTGAATTTAGAATAATAGTCATAAAATTAATCGCTGGGCTGGAAAACAGCATACAGGACAGCAGAGAATCTCTTGCTACAGACATCAGGGGACTAATGAACAGTCACGAGGAGCTGAAAAACGCTTTAAAGGAAATGGAAAACAAAATGCAAACCACCACAGCTCGGATGGAAGAGGCAGAGGAGAGAATAGGTGAACTAGAAGATAAAGTTATGGAAAAAGAGGAAGCTGAGAAAAAGAGAGATAAAAAAATCCAGGAGTATGAGGGGAAAATTAGAGAACTAAGTGATACACTAAAAAGAAATAATATATGCATAATTGGTATCCCAGAGGAGGAAGAGAGAGGGAAAGGTGCTGAAGGGGTACTTGAAGAAATAATAGCTGAGAACTTCCCTGAACTGGGGAAGGAAAAAGGCATTGAAATCCAAGAGGCACAGAGAACTCCCTTCAGACGTAACTTGAATCGATCTTCTGCACGACATATCATAGTGAAACTGGCAAAATACAAGGATAAGGAGAAAATTCTGAAAGCAGCAAGGGGTAAACGTGCCCTCACATATAAAGGGAGACCTATAAGACTCGTGACTGATCTCTCTTTTGAAACTTGGCAGGCCAGAAAGAATTGGCACGAGATTTTCAGGGTGCTAGACAGCAAAAATATGCAGCCAAGAATCCTTTATCCAGCAAGTCTGTCATTTAGAATAGAAGGAGAGATAAAGGTCTTCCCAAACAAACAAAAACTGAAGGAATTTGTCACCACTAAACCAGCCCTACAAGAGATCCTAAGGGGGACCCTGTGAGACAAAGTACCAGAGACATCACTACAAGCATAAAACATACAGACATCACAATGACTCTAAACCCGTATCTTTCTATAATAACACTGAATGTAAATGGATTAAATGCGCCAACCAAAAGACATAGGGTATCAGAATGGATAAAAAAACAAGACCCATCTATTTGCTGTCTACAAGAGACTCATTTTAGACCTGAGGACACCTTTAGATTCAGAGTGAGGGGATGGAGAACTATTTATCATGCTACTGGAAGCCAGAAGAAAGCTGGAGTAGCCATACTTATATCAGACAAACTAGACTTTAAATTAAAGGCTGTAACAAGAGATGAAGAAGGACATTATATAATAGTTACAGGGTCTATCCATCAGGAAGAGCTAACAATTATAAATGTCTATGCGCCGAATACCGGAGCCCCCAAATATATAAAACAATTACTCATAAACAGAAGCAACCTTATTGATAAGAATGTGGTAATTGCAGGGGACTTTAACACCCCACTTACAGAAATGGATAGATCATCTAGACACACGGTCAATAAAGAAACAAGGGCCCTGAATGAGACACTGGATCAGATGGACTTGACAGATATATTTAGAACTCTGCATCCCAAAGCAACAGAATATACTTTCTTCTCGAGTGCACATGGAACATTCTCCAAGATAGACCATATACTGGGTCACAAAACAGCCCTTCATAAGTTTACAAGAATTGAAATTATACCATGCATACTTTCAGACCACAATGCTATGAAGCTTGAAGTCAACCACAGGAAAAAGTCTGGAAAACCTCCAAAAGCATGGAGGTTAAAGAACACCCTACTAACGAATGAGTGGGTCAACCAGGCAATTAGAGAAGAAATCAAAAAATATATGGAAACAAACGAAAATGAAAATACAACAATCCAAACGCTTTGGGACGCAGCGAAGGCAGTCCTGAGAGGAAAATACATTGCAATCCAGGCCTATCTCAAGAAACAAGAAAAATCCCAAATACAAAATCTAACAGCACACCTAAAGGAACTAGAAGCAGAACAGCAAAGGCAGCCTAAACCCAGCAGAAGAAGAGAAATAATAAAGATCAGGGCAGAAATAAACAATATAGAATCTAAAAAAACTGTAGAGCAGATCAACGAAACCAAGAGTTGGTTTTTTGAAAAAATAAACAAAACTGACAAACCTCTAGCCAGGCTTCTCAAAAAGAAAAGGGAGATGACCCAAATAGATAAAATCATGAATGAAAATGGAATGATTACAACCAATCCCTCAGAGATACAAACAATTATCAGGGAATACTATGAAGAATTATATGCCAACAAATTGGACAACCTGGAAGAAATGGACAAATTCCTGAACACCCACACTCTTCCAAAACTCAATCAGGAGGAAATAGAAAGCTTGAACAGACCCATCACCAGCGAAGAAATTGAATCGGTTATCAAAAATCTCCCAACAAATAAGAGTCCAGGACCAGATGGCTTCCCAGGGGAGTTCTCCCAGTTGCATGAACAGGGAGCCAGCCCCAGTCTGAAGAAAGCTGCATAGTTAGAGATAGAATCTCTCTCAGTCCCAGTCTGAGGTTTTTTTCTCTTACCTCATAAAGTCCTACACTTCCCCAGCCGTTCTTTCTCTTCCCTTTGTCTCTCCGCAGAAGGATCCCCTTAGCTGCAACACACAATGCACATAAAAACAACATGTTCCCTCCCCTCCTTGCCTATTCGGCCTATTTTATCTCCCCCAGTTTGCAGTCACCCACTTGTCCTTTCTCAAGTTGTCCCATTTTCTTCCTGGTTGATTCAGCCCCTTTCCTCCCATAATCCTGGGGTTCAAAGTCCTTTGGCTTCGGCATTTCTTTGAGAGCCAGAGGGATTTACTTTCATGAGTTCTTATAATCAGTGGGTCTTGACACCTAAATTTTAAAATTCAGGGTTCATGGTTTTGGGAAAGCCAAAGATGAAAGGAAGAAGAGTCCCTGCCCTTACAGAGATAGTATAACAAACAGCCCCACTGAGATACAGCATAGAAGCAGCAGTTTAAAAATGCCTGGAGTATACTGAAAAAAGACTTATCTCAGAATGTGTTCTGGAGGAGCAGGGATCTTTAGGAGAATTTTCCAAGACTACACTGTATATTAAATAACTTGAATTTAAATTAAAAAAAAAAAACTGGCAGAAGGCATTTCCTTCCCCAATCCCCAGCCAAGATAGGGACAACTGCAGTAATCAGTGCAGCATGAACACACTCCACCCAGCTAGCTAACAACATGTCTCACGCCAACACTATCCTGTTGTCCAGAACCTCCCACACGAAACAAGAAAAATCCCAAATACAAAATCTAACAGCACACCTAAAGGAAATAAAAAGAAAACAGCAAAGACACCCCAAGCCCAGCAGAAGAAGAGAAATAATAAAGATCAGAGCAGAAATAAACTATATGGAATTAAAAAACCCAGCAGAATAGATCAATGAAACCAAGAGTTTTTGTTTTTTTTTTTTAATAAACAAAATTGATAAACCTCTAGTCAGGCTTCTCAAAAAGAACATAAAGGATTAAACCCTACAATGTAAAGACATAGCCTGTCAGAAAGAATGTGAAAAGAAGACCCATCTATGTGCTGACTACCAGAGATGCATTTTAGAACTAAAGGCACCTGCACATTGAAAGGAGGGAATGGAGAAACATTTATCAGGTAAACAAATGTCAACAGAAAGATGGAGTACCAATAGTTATATGCAGCAAGCTAGACTCTAAACTAAAACTGTAATAAGAGATGAAGAAGGGCACCATATCATAATAAGGGGAAAAATGCAACCAGCATATTTAACACTTATAAATATTTATGCACTAACCTGGGAGAAACTAAATATAGAACACAATAACAAACATAAAGGAACAATTAAAATAATAAAGTAAAAGAAAAAACAGGGACTTTAACAATTCAAGCACATTGATGGACAGGTCATTTAAACAGAAAATCAAGAAGGAAACATTGGGTTTGAATGACAAAGTGGACCACATGGACTTAACATATATACTCAGGACATTCCACCCTAAAAGAGCAGAATGCATGTTTTCAAGTGCACATGGGACATTCTCTAGAATAGACAGCAAATCAGGCCTCAGGAAGTACAAAATGATTGAGATTATACCATGCACATTTTTTTTTACCACAATTTTATGAAACTTGGAGCAACCACAAGAAAAAAAATTTGAAAAGAGCACAAATACATAGAAGTTAAACAACATGCTACACAATGGGTGGGTCAACATGGAAATCAAAAAAGAAATAAAAAAAATGAAAACAGATGTCAAAACACAAATGCCAAAAATCTTTGAGATACAGCAAAAGTGGTCTTAAGAAGGAAGTGTGGAGCAATACAGGTCTACCTCAAGAAAAATCTCAAATAAACTACTTAAGCTTATACTGAAGGAAGCTACAAAAAAGTCAACAAATGGAGCCTAAAGCCAGCAGAAGGAGAATCATAAAGATTAGAACAAAAATAAATGATATAGAAACTAAGAACACAATAGAACATATCAGAGACACCAAGAGATGGTTCTATAAAAAAAATAATAAAATTGATAACTGGTAGCCAGACATATCAAAAAAAAAGACAGAAAAAAAGTAAATAAATACAACGACAAATGAGAGAGTAAAATAACAGCCAATAACACAGAAATATAAGTGTAAGAGAATATTATGAGAAAGAATTAGACAACGTGGAAGAAATGGATAAATTTCTAGAAAGATATAAACTAGCAAATGATTAACAGGAAGAAATAGAAAACTTGAACAGATTGATAACCAGTAAAGAAAATGAATCAACAATTAAAAAACAGAAACAAACAAACAAACAAAAAATCTCCAAACGAAAAAACGTCCAAGACCAGATTGCTTCACAGGCAGATTCTACCAAATGTTAAAAGAGAGTTAATATCTATTCTTCTCAAACTTTGCCAAATATTAGGGGAAAAAAGGAAAGCTTCCAAAATCATTGTATGTGGCCAGCATTACCATGATAACAAAACCAAATAAATACAAAGGACTACAGGTCAAAATGCCTGATGAACATGAATGCAAAAATTCTCAACAAAACACTTGCAAACTGAATCATACAATACATTAAAAGAATCATTCACCATGACTAAATGGGATTAATTCCTGTGGTGTAAGTGTGGTTCAATATTTGCAAACCAATCAGTGTAATACTAAGTGTATTAATAAGTGTAATAATAAGTGTAATAATAAGTGTAATAATAAGTGTAATAATAAGAATTATATGATCATTTACCATAGATGCAGAAAAAGTAATTGACAAGTACAACATTAATTCATGATAAGACCACTCAACAATGTAGGAATACTTCAACATAATAAAGGCCACAACTAATATCATGTCCAAAGGGCAGAAATTGAGAGCATTTACTCCATGGTCAGGAACAAGACAAGGATGTCCACTCTCACCACTGTTATTTAACATAGTAACGGAAGTCTTAGTCACAGGAATCAGACAAGAAAAAGAAATAAAATGCATCCAAATTGGCACATAAATATTCAAGCTTTCACTATTTGCAGACTACATGATAATCTATGTAGAATATCTGAAAGACTCATCGGAAAAATGCTAGAACAGATACATGAATTCAGTAAAGCCATAGGATACAAAATCAACATACAGAAATATGTTGCATTTCTACACAACAATAATGAAGTAGCAGAAAAATAAATTAAGCAATCAATTTACAGTTTCACAAAAAAGAAAGAAAGGAAGAAAGAAAGAAAGAAAGAAAGAAAGAAAAAGAAAATATACCTTGGGGCAAATCTAACTAAAGAGTTGAAAATCTTGTTCTCTGAAAATTATAAAACACTAATGAAAGAAAATAAGGTGATACAAAGAAATGGAAAAAAAAAAACATCCCATGCTCATGGATTAGAAGGAAAAATATTGTTAAAATGTCTATACCACCCAAAGCAATCTACAGATTTAATGCAATCCCGATTGTAATACCAACTACATTTTTCACACAGCTACAATAAACAATCCTAAAATTTGTGTGGAACCACAAAAGATCCCAAATACCGAAAGCAATCTTGAAAAAGAAAAGCAAAGTTGCAGGTATCATCATTTCAGACTTCAAGTTATATTACAAAGTTGTAGTGATCAAAACAGCATGGTACTGCCATTAAAAAGAATAGAAAACCCAAAGTGAACCTGCAACTATGTGATCAATTAGTTTTTGACAAAACAGGAAAGAATACCCAACATAAAAAAGATAATCTCTTTAACAAATGGTGTTGGGACAACTGGACAGTAACATGCAAAAGAATGAAATGGGAACACTTTCTTACATCATACACGAAAATATATTTAAAATTGATAGAATACCTAAATGGAGACATGAAACCATAAAATCCTAGAGGAGATCACAGGCTGTAACTTCTTTGACACCAGCAGTAGCAGCTTATTTCTAGATATGTCTCTTTAGGCAAAGAAAACAGCAAAAATAAGTTACTGGGACTTCATTAAAAAAACAAAAACGAACAACAACAACAACAAAAACCTCCTGCTCAGCAAGGAAATAATCAACAAAACTAAAAGCCAACTTACAGAACTGGAGAAGATATTTGTAAATGACTAATCTGATATATCCAAAATATATAAAGAACTTACAAAACACAACATCCAAAAAAATAAATAATCCCATTACCCAAAGGTAAAAATAGACATTTTTCCAAAGACGTATGGATGGTCAATAAAAAACATGAAAAGATGCTCAACATCACTCATCATCAGGGAAATACAAATCAAAACTACAATGAGATATCACCTCAAATATATCAGAATGGCTAAAATAACAACACAAAAAAATAAATGTTGGGGAAGGTGAGGAGAAAAAGGAAACCTCTTGCACTGTTGGTGGGAATGCAAGCTGGTGAAGCAATCAAAAAGATCCTCAAAAAGTCAAAAATATAACTACCATACAATCCAGCAATGGCACTACTATTTACCCAAAGAATACAAAAAATTCTAAGGCAAAGGGTACATACTCCCCAATGTTTATAACAGCATTATCTACCATAGCCAAATTAGGGAAACAGCCCATCATCTGGTCTATGGATAAAGAAGTGGTGTACATATTCAATGTAATATTACTCATCCATAAAAGGGAATAAAATGTTGCCACCTGCAATGACATGGATGGAGCTACAGAGTATTATGGTAAGCTAAATAAGTCAGTCAGAGAAAGACCAATACCCATGAGTTCACTCATATGTGGAATTTAATAAACAAATCAGATGAACATAGGGAAAGGAAAGAAAAATAAAATAAAATAAAATAAAATAAAATAAAATAAAATAAAATAAAATAAAAACAGAAAGGGAGGCAAACCATAAGAGACTTTTAACTGTAGAGAACAAACTGAGGGGGTGCTGGAGGGAAGGTTGGTGGGGGGATGGTCTAAATGGTGATGGGCATTAAGGAGGACACTTGTGATGAGCACTGGGTGTTATATATAAGTGATGAATCACTAAATTCTATTCTTGAAATCAATACTATGCTATGTGTTAACTAACTTGAATTTAAATATAATCTTGGAAAGAAAAAAAAAGAAAGAGAAAGGACAACCAACATCACACGAATACAAAGGATGATAAGATGGCAGTATGAAAAATTACATGCCAAATAATTTGAAAATATAGCAGAAATGGATAAATTCCTACAAACGCCCAACCTCCAAAACCTAAATAATGACGAAAGAGAAAATTTGAACAGACCCATTACCAGCAAGGAAGTTGAATCAGTAATCAAAATACTCCTAACAAACAAAAGTCCAGAACCAGATGACTTCAAAGGTGAATTCTACCAAATGTTTACAGAAGAGTTAATACCAATTATTCTCAAATTACTCCAAAAATTAGAATAAGGAGAGTTTCAAAATTCGTTCTATAAGGCCAGTACCACACAGATACCAACCCAGATAAAACATTAAGAAAAAGGAAAGAAAGGAAGAAGAAAGAAAGGAAGAAGATAAAGAAAGAGAGAAAGAAGAAAGAGAGAAGAAAGAAAGAAAGAAAGAAAGAAAGAAAGAAAGAAAGAAAAGAAGAAAGAAAGAATAGTGGTCAATATCCTTGAAGAACATAGATGCAAAACCTCTCTACAAAGAGGTGGTTCAGTATTTGCAAATCAATCAATGTGATACATCAGTCAACAAGAGAAAAGGTAAAAACTGTATGATCATTTCCATTGACTCCCAAAAAGCATTTGACAAAGTACAACATCCATTCATAGTAAAAAACAATCAAAAACAAACCAAAAAAAAACACTCAACAAATTAATCTAGAGGGAACATAGGTCAACATAATAAAAGTTATATATGAAAACTCCACAGCCAATTTAATACTTAGTGGTGAAGAACTTAGGGCTTTTCCCCTAAGATCAGGAACAAGGCAAAGAAGCCCACTCTCATCAGTTTTATTCAGCATAGTGCTGGAAGTCCCAGCCACAGAAATATGACAACAAAAAGAAATAAAAGACATCCAAATTGGAAAGGAAGAAGATAATTTTTCGCTATTGCAGATGACATGATATTCTATACAGAAAACTCTAAAAACTCCATAAAAAAACTACTAGAACTGCTAAATAAACTGAGTAACATCACAGGACACAAACTCAATATGCATAAATATGTTGCACTTCTATAAACTACTAATGAAGTAACTAAAAGAGAAATTAAGACAAGAATTTCATTTACAATAGCACCAAAAATAGCAAAATACTTAAGAATAAACTTAACCAAAGAGATTGACACATCATTTCATTAATGAGTTTCAGAAGCTCCATCAGTGAAAGATAAGGGAACTATAACAATAACTCACACAACACTGCTGAAATTAAATAAGGAGAGATATATACAATATAAAAATATTTTTAATGTGGATAAGGCTAAGGCCACATATAAAGTGACATCCATTTCACAGATAAGAGATTATTGATGACGTTGAAATTTGAGACATTGTTATATTGGTTAAGATTTCCAGTTTAATTAATAATAATAATAATAATAGATTTTAAAAAGACATGAGGAGAGACCCAGAACAGTGCAACACAGATACCTATTCCTTTTTGTTGTCGTTTTTAGGTCTCTTAATTGCATTCTTCTTCAAAGCCCCAGAAGGAATTTATCAATAAAGTTCATCAACTCCCATGATGGGCATAGTAAAACCAGAATGATGTCACTTTCCTGGTTATCTTCATACAGTTCACCATGGCCACACTCCAATACTTATATGGGTAAGGGTTGCAGCAGCATCTAATGCTGAGTTCAACCATAAAGAAAGAGCTGCAGGAGCAAAGGTAATTATTGTTTTTGACTTGTTATCCTTGTGATGCATATATTAATTCTTGAATATATTTTCTCAACTTTTCTCCTATCATCTATTTTTATGTAGAAAAGCAAATGTTCGTTTCAGTTTTGAAATATTTTTTTAAAGTTTATTTATTTTGAGAGAGAGAGTAAGTGGGGCAGGGGAAGAGAGAAGGGGAGAGAGAATCCCAAACAGGCTACACACTGTTAGCACAGAGCCCGATGCCTGGCTTGCACTCACGAATCATGAGATCATGACCTGAGTCGAAACCAAGAGTCAGACACTTAACCAACTGAGCAACCCAGGTGCCCCACAAACGTGTTTTTTAAATTCAAGTATAATTAACGTACAGTGTTATATTAGGTTCCCTTGTACAATATAATGTTTCAACATTTATATGCATTTCTCAGAGTTCATCAAGATAAATGTACTCTTAATTGCCCTTTTTTGATTGAATGTTTAATGTAATTTACTGCAACATGTTAGGAAACAGTTTTTTTTTTTTAATTTCCATTATGTAGGGACAAAAGAGTACACATCCCTCCTATATTATTGGATAATGTTTTTTTTTTCTTGAAGTTGAAATTTTTGCAGAAGAAATGAGACTGATTTTACTTTGAGTGAGAATTATTTCTGGTAGTTAAAAAACCAAAACCAATGTCTCTATCATATTTATGTTTCTTAGATGAAACTTACAAAGAGAGGTCATATGCAACTTGCAGACTGGAGGGGAGATAGTGTTCTAGAGAATTAAGGCAGCATTATAGGCTCTGGGCCCCAACATCTGAGTTGAAACACAAGTCCTCCCGCAGGTAAATTATGTGATTATAAGCAGATGCCCTGGGAATCTGAATTATTGAATTTATAAAAGGAGAAAATCAGATGAGGAAGTACCTCATTGACTCTTGGGGAAGATAAAATATGGTAAAGCAATAGAACAATTTCTGGAATGTGGTCAGCTTCAAATAAAGATTTGATGTTATTTTACCACCATTATTAATAATTCTGCAAATTAAATAATACACTGTTGTGTTTATATTAAACTCAACAAATTGGATACAGAAAAATAAGAATAAACAGGGAGGCCAATTACCTTACATGGTACAGAAAGCATTCCATTGTCTATCTGGTGTGCCAGGTGGGCTGTTCAGTGTGGCTTGATCACAGTCACTCTCATTTACCAAATTGCAGTAAAGATTTATTTCACTTTGGTGACAAATATTGATTAAGAAAGAAGGTATGTTTTGCTTTTATCAGGCTGTTTTTAATTTTGCACTTTCTTCTGCCAGTAGGTGTAGAATTTGACAGACTATATTTTGATGTGCAATGTGTACCAGATTTGTTGGATAATTACACTAAGGCATCAAATTAATTTTCAGTGTTTTCTACTGCTCTAGCACCCCAGAACTAGGTACTGTTAATAATTTGAATATTTTAATAGGTTTTTTTAATAATTACAAGAGTACAAAATGTTTTCAAAGTTGGAAATTATTCCTGAAATATCATAATTGCTTCCAAACTCTTCTTAGAGAGAAGAGCCAGTATTTCTTTTTTTGTTGTTGTTATTGATAGGGATTTTTCAAATTTAACATTTAACATGTCAGAAATTAAAAAGTTGCAAATGTTTAATATTCATAAGAGAATAAGTACATTATTACTGATTTTTTTCAGAAAGGACAGATATACTATACTTTCATTGTTCTTATTTTGTGCTATTTTAAGATTCCATTTTAAATCACATACACACACACATGCAGTATTTTTGCCTGAATAGATGGGCTTTGCCCTCCTTCAATGTAACCAATGCAATTTTTCTTTTGCTTTTAGCATTTAACACAGATGTAGGATTTGGGTAGCCAGATAAAGAGGGGAAATGAATTGGAGTCACAAGCAACTCGATGTCGGTTTTCCACTCTACATCTCAGTTTCCATGAAAAATTTGTTGCTATAGACAATAAAGTAGATGATGCTTGTGGAAACAACTAGACTTGTCTTGAATGACAATGACCTTCTAAATGCTAGATCTTCCCCTTTAAATTAAGAACAAATGGTAGGAGTTTTAAGTGCATGAAGTTGGAGATGAACATACTAGACATACTAGACAAAATTAAGGTAAGATTCCCCATAAATATTTGTTTAACCTGAATTAAAATAAGATATATATATATATATATATATATATATATATATATATATATGGTAGATAGAGGATAATCTGGACCCACAGTCATAGTCCAGACTCAAAGTATTACCTCCTAAATTGGTGTTCCTATGATGTCTTAGGATTTGGCCATTGGTGAAGACCCCATCTGTTCCTGTTGATGCATGGCTTTCCCCACACAAGCACAGAGCATCACTACTTGCCTGATTATTCAGACAAGGGGGATTCAAACTTTTGCTATGAATATTCCCCAAATTTTGCTTCAGTTGCTTTATAAATATTTATTATATGGAATGCATCTCTAAGAGTTTTTTAGATTCAGTGAATCCTTAAACAGGAAAGGTTGGTTCCATTCTGACTTCCATAACAAAAAAAACTTTGGAAATAAGGGGTTTTATTCTTTTTTAAATGATTCTCTTTTTGTTTTTATATAGGGCAGGGGTTATACAGATTTCTATAGTCATTGACAAAACAACACTGTTCAGGAAATCTCAAAAGCTTTAATTGTGGAAATCTTATTATAAGTTACCAATATACTTTAATTTTTTTTATTAGGATATACCTGACACATAATGTTTCAATAGTTTTAGGTGTACAACATAGTGATTCAATCAGGATAAAAGTTATGTGATGCTCACAAAATATGTAGCTACTATCTGTCACCAAACAGTATCAGGGTGATAAAGACAGGGAAAAATGAGTGAAGGGGAGATGGAGGTATGGACCACCCAGTGTGGAATGATAAGTCACAGGGATAAAACGAAGAGCATAAAGAATATGGTAAATGATATTTTAACAGCAATGTAATGGGACAGATGGTAGGTATAAGTGTGGTGAAGATAGCATAATATATAAACTTTTTAGACTATTAAGTTGTACAATTGTAACTAATGGAACATTGCCAACTATACTAAAATTAAAAAAAAAATAAATTAAAATGGATGAAGAAAAAAATACAAAAATAAAAGAAAACATACGGTGTCATTGACTATATTCCTTATACTGTGCCATCTTTCCTGTGACTTATTTGTTCCATAATTGGAATTCTTCTTCACTCATTTTGTCATGCTCTATCAATTTCTTCTCTGGCAACCATCATTTATGTCTCTGTATTTATAGGTCTGATTTTGCTTTTTGTTTGTTCATTCATTTGTGTTATTAAATTCCACATATGGGAGTGAAGTCACGTATATGTCTTTCTCAGTCGGACTTACTTCACTTAGCATGATACCATCTATGCACATCCATGTTGTCACAAAGGGCATGATCTTATGGATTCTGTGGCTGGATAATATTCCATTGTGCATACACACACACACACACACACACACACACACACACTACTCAATCTGTATCCATTAATCTTTCAATGGACAATTAAGTTGTTTCCATATCTTGGCTCTTGTAAATAATGCTGTAATAAGCATAGGAGTGGATATAAAAAATATACAATGGAATATTACTCAGCCATAAAAAAGAATGACATCATGCCATTTGAAATGACATGGATGGAAGTCCATGCTAAGCAAAACAAGTCAGTCAGAGAAATAAAAATACAATGTTATTTCAATAATATTTGAAATTTAATAAATAAAACAATTGATAAAAGGGAAAAAAGAGAGAAACCAAGAAACATACTCTTAAATATTGAGAACAAACTTATGGTTACAATAGGTGATGGGGATTAAGGAATACTCTTGATATAATAATCTTCATGTGTTTATGTAGGTGGAATCACTACATTTTACACCAAAACTAATATTACAATGTATATTAACTGGACATTTTGGAATGAGCACTGGGTGCTATATATAAGTGATAAATTACTAAATTCCATTCCTAAAATTATTATTACACTATATGTTAAATAACATGGATTTAAATTTAAAAAAACTTAAAAAAAAGAAATAGAATATTTTAACAGAATGATTACTAATAAAGACATTGACTCAGTAATCAGAACATTCCAATAAAAGTCCAGATCAAAAGGATTTCTTGTTGTACAATTCTGATGAGTACCGGATGGTCTATGAAAGAGTTGAATCAGTATATTGCATATCTAAAACTAATATTACACTGTATGTTAACTAACTGGAATTTAAATTAAAACTTGAAAAAATAAAGTTCGTATGGAAATTTGAGAAAAACTAAAATAAACATAGAGATGCATATATCTTTTTGAATTATCATTTTTGTTTTCTTTGGGGAAATGTACACCCAATAGTGGAATTATAAAATACCAATATTTTTGATTAGCAGATCTGAATTCTTAGATATCAGTAAATTTGTTCAATTACAGGTAATTTATAATCCTAAAACTTCCAAGTCCTTGAAACTTCCCCTTATTAGCACACTGGTTTTCCATGTGTAAACATACACACACAAACTTACTGAAACATTTATTTCAGGTAATGATATCACATGAATCATCCATTAACTCCATATTTCTCCTTGGTGATCCAGGTGAAATCCAATGGAAAACACTTGGGTGGCCAACCATACTGTACGATCAGATTTTGACCTAGTGGGACTCTTCAGTCAATCCAAGCACCCAGCTCTGCTTTGTGTGGTCATTTTTGTGGTTTTCCTGATGGCCTTGTCTGGAAACACCATGCTGATCCTTTTGATACACTATGATGTTCACCTTCATAACCCCATGTACTTTTTTATCACTCAGTTGTCTCTCATGGATGTGATGTACATTTCTGTCACTGTGCCCAAGATGCTCATGGACCAGGTTATGGGTGTGAATAAGATCTCAGCCCCTGAATGTGGGATGCAGATGTTTCTCTATTTGACACTGGTAGGTTCAGAATTTTTCCTTCTAGCTGCCATGGCCTATGACCGCTATGTGGCCATCTGCCATCCACTCCGTTATCCTATCCTCATGAACCATAGGGTATGTCTCATCTTGGTGTCTTCCTGCTGGTTGCTGGGATCTGTGGATGGATTTATGCTCACTCCTGTCACCATGACCTTCCCCTTCTGCAGATCCCGGGAGATCCATCATTTCTTCTGTGAAGTCCCTGCTGTAATGAAGCTTTCCTGCTCAGACACTTCCATCTATGACACACTTATGTACTTATGTTGCGTTCTCATGCTCCTCATTCCTGTGACAGTCATTTCAAGCTCCTATTCTTTCATCCTCTTCACCATCCACAGGATGAAGTCAGCAGAGGGGCGGAAAAAGGCCTTTGCTACTTGTTCTTCCCACATGACTGTTGTCATCCTCTTCTATGGTGCTGCCATGTATACCTACATGCTCCCCAATTCCTACCACACCCCTGAGAATGACATGATTGTATCTGTCTTTTACACCATACTCACTCCTGTTCTAAACCCTTTAATTTATAGTCTTAGGAATAAGGATGTTACAAAGGCACTAAAAAAAATGTTGAATGTGGAATTTGTCTTTCAGGAAACTATAAAGTAGGAAATATTTGTACTAATGTTTTTTCCTGCACTCTACAAATTAAAACTGTAGGATCCTATGCCAATGTTATTCCTCAGATTATTATAGCATGATTTGTTGTCATCTATTTATCCCTTTCACAGGAATTGTTTCCCTGTACCAGAAAGCTCTTCATTTTTACATTTCTGCATTCAAAATATTTGCACAATGGTATTGTATACATGTTATATTTTTCTGAAGTTGATAACTGCACTGTGACTCTGTGGGAAATGCTCATATTCTTATGAAATATATAATAAAATATTTAGAAACAAAGACCATAATATGTAGAACTGGTGAGAAAGAGAGAGAGAGAGAGGTGCTAAACCAAATGGGGTATAATGTTAAGAGAATCTAAGCAAAAGTTATGTTGTTTATTGTACTATTATTAAAATTCATAATAATTGTACTATTACTATTATTCATATTAATTTTATGTAACTTGAAAATTACTTAATAATAAAATATAAACTATCAGGCTTTTGTCTGTTTCAAAAGTTGTCTTTGTGCATGGTGGCTGTGTAAGTGATAAATCTTGGAAATCATGCTCATGTTATCATGGCTGGTCATTACTGCAACAATCAATTTGTTGGCCTGCATTTAATTAGGGAAGTTTTGTTCTTTAGGTTCCAAATATGAAGATATTTAATGCCTTTTACCTCTCTGAAATCATTAATACATTGGGGTAGAAGGGATTGTGGGAAAAAATTATTAACACCAAGAAGAAGGGCTTAGGGAAGCTCTCCAGCATAAGGTAATATCAGAGCTGACACCTGAAGTATGTAACTTCTTAGTCAAACAAGCAGAGAAAGCCCATGAAACATTCAATCCTTCATTTATTAAAAAAACACATCTTATGCTATTTTATAATAAAAAATAACTAGTAGCCAAGTGTATTTCACATATAAATAACAAATATCTGCTGTCCCTAAGGAATTTGATCCATAAGTGCAGTTTGTGTCAATAGTTGTAATAAAAAATAAAAAAATACATATTTTAAAAATATTTTTAAATTTTCATTTATTTTTGAGGGAG
The DNA here is from genome assembly GCF_022079265.1 of Lynx rufus. Taxonomy (NCBI): domain Eukaryota; kingdom Metazoa; phylum Chordata; class Mammalia; order Carnivora; family Felidae; genus Lynx; species Lynx rufus. Next base: position 84,046,217 of record NW_025814823.1, on the reverse strand, counting down.
AGAGAGCAGATTGTGAGCAGAGGAGGGTCAGAGAGAGAGGGAGACACAGAATCTGAAGCAGGTGCCAGGCTATGAGCTGTCAGCACAGAGCCCAACATAGGGCTTGAACTCACAAACCGTGAGATCATGACCTGAGCTGAAGTCGGACACTTAACCAACAGAGCCACCCAGGCGCCCCAACATAAAATTTTTTGAGGCATATATGGAAAGGGTACAACTCATATGAACACACTACTTCTACCTACGACTTATGAGTTTGGCCAAAGAGGCTGAAAAAGACCCTAGAGCTCAGTGTTGAATGATGACTAGCTATTACCTTCATATGAGTACAGGAGGCTGGAACCACGGGTCTTGCTCAAGGACATGATGTCACAGAAAAGGAACACTATAAGCAAAGTTCAGATGGTTGACCAAGCAGGAGAGAAATGTTCCAATGACACCTCCTTTCTGGGTTCAATTTATAGCCTCAGTTCTTGCCCTTTTGTGACCCAGGTATTCACAAATTATCAGAAAATGATGAGAGTTGGATTTTTGAAAAGTTAAATCAGAGAATGAATTGGAGAGGAGAAATACAGGAAATATGGAGACCAGGTGTGTGAGGACGATGAGCTTAATAGTGTTGATCTAAGTGGAATGGATGATTCTAAGTGGAATTAGAGGCTTTAGGGGATAAGCAGGGCTTTGTTGAATCTGTTCCTTAAAACCACAAACTTGATTGCTTGCATACCAGTTTCCAATTAGCTGTGACAACTTGTGAATTAGGTGCTTTCAAAAGTGGAGATTTCCTTTTTCTCTTGACACAATCAATACCTTCATGGCTATAAAATAAGGATCTTGCAGTATTTGGGGAAGTAATGTTGGAAAATTAGTTTACACTCTTTTTTTTCAGTCTAATGAAATACATGAAATATGTATACTCTTTAACTTACAAAATAATTGAGTACTGTGTACATCATCCCTCAATTTGTTATATCATAATGACACACACATTTGATGGTTCCAGTTAAAACACTGTGAACATGTGAACCAAGATGGAGCTAAACAAAACAAATGTGTTATAGAACCATACTTTTTCAAAGAATAATTTTTACTTTATCTCAAGTGGAAAAAAAAAACAACAGATGCAAATGTTTTATAATGATGAATTGTTTTTTAAATAAAGTATTAAAATATAATTTTTTATATCTGATACTAATAAGGATTTTTAAGAAGTATGCAGTTTGAAAATCTTAGTCAAATTATACATAGTACTTGATACTCAGAATTACTAGCCATAAAGGAATATTTGCTGCTCCAAATTGTTTTGCGTTTAGAGTGTAAACAACAAATAGAAGAGTTTCTTGGCACTCACATGCACTTGCCTGCATTGCTACATAAAGCAGCTGTGCACTGAAGTAGTTTAAAATGCACAAACTTCAAAATATGTTCTTGTTTGTTTCTCATGATTCCACCAGCATCTGGTGAAATTATTTTTACTCTAAGTTTTCTGTACCTTCCAAAGGACATCAAGAACTGTGATTGAAATTATTACCAAATTTAGTAGCAAACCAACATGGATTAGGCGGGGAAGCTTGCATTATTCTCTACAAATTTTCTGCTTTTTATTTTTTATGGCATATTTTATTTAGTTATTTATTTTACACTATGTGTAAGTCACTGTTCTAATGATATTACATATATAAACTTATTTAAATCTCTTAAACTTATAAAGGAAGATAATATTTTTGTTTTGGTGGAGGTGGTTGTTAAATTTATTTTTTGGAATATAAATTTATTTATTTATTTCATATAGGAACACCTATCATGATATCAACCTATTAACAAACTTTCAAGTGTACATTATACGATTGTTGACTATAAGGCACCTATTTTTATTATGTCCTTCTTACAGAGAAGGAAACTAAGGCACCAACAGGTTAAATATTTTGTTTGAGGCCATTAGGTAGTAATATCCAAATTGATATTTGCTAATATGCATGAACTCAGAGTTACTTGAGTGACTGGGCCTTTCTATTGTGAAAAATAGTGATTTTCATTAAAGTTAGTTCTGTCATCTTTACTCTAGACTGAAAACTTGGTGATACCAAGTTCCAGAGAAAACCAATTTACTTATACTCCAATTCACTCATGGATACTGTACATTTTCTAAGAGAAGATAGATGTGACACATTATTTTCAAATGATTTCCCGTGTGAATAATTATACCTTAATTACAGTATAATTTTGAAATGCTGTATGCATAAATGCCATAAAGTTGCAATATAAAAGATAAAATAAGGTATTATTGATATCATATTGTAACCACAGATGTTTGTTTTGCATAGTTGTAGAAGGATTGGATATTCCCTCTATATATATGTTAGCCTCCAAGGAAGTTCCAGTTGCTTGGTATAATAAGTTATTGATAGATTAAAGGTTCCAAATCTGAGTCATGAAAATATGTCTGTCACACGTGTGCATAGTAGAGATAATGATAAATTTCAGTTAACATCTTAAGCAAAGCTCTGAATTGTCCAGGTAACAATTAATTTCACTGGTTAAACTTTAAGAACATAACCTTAGGCTTTGAGCAGAAGATATCTGGATAAAAGTGGTTCCCTAGATTGATCACAAGGTGTAAAATTCAGGCTGACTTATAAAATGCTTACTAGTTTCATTTGTGAATGGTAAATAATACTCTATAAGCAGGACAGAATTGTTAGATGAGTAATTAACTTGCCAACATTGTATGCATATATGTACATATATACATACAAATACATGTATGTGAGTATGTGAATGAATATGTATCTAGCTTTTTCATTTATTGAGGTTTACTGTGTACTAAGTACAGTACTAATGAGTACTATAGATACTGGGCTAACTAGTTTATAGATTTATTTAACCTTTTTTCAAATAGTATTTAAAAAACTTATTTTACAACATTCAACATTACGTTAGTTTTTGGTGTACAGAATAGTGCTTTGACAAGTATAGAAGTTATGCTATTGTCACCACAACTGTAGCTATCATCTGTCACCATACAACAGTATTTAAATATCATGGACAATATTCCTTATGCCCTGCCTTTTATTACTGTGACTTATTCATTTCAAACTGGAAGACAGTATCTCGCTTTCCCTTTCATCCATTTTGCCCATCATTATACCCCTCTGGCCTCTGGAGACCACTGTTTTGTACTTTGTATAGTTCTTGTTCTGCTTTTTTTTTTATTATTATTAAATTGTGCTTTTAGATTCCACATATTACTTAAACCCATAGTGGTTGTCTTTCTCAATCAGACTTATTTCACTTAGCCTAATGTCCTGTAGACTTATCCTTGTAACCACAAATGGCAAGATGTCCTTTTTTATGTTTTAAAATTTATTTAACTTTTTTGTTTTTTTTTCTTTTATAAAGTTTGTATTTAATTTTGTTCTACTTAGTTACCACATAGTGTAATATTAGTTCCAGGAATAAAATTTTTTGATTCATCACTTACATATGATGTGTTTATATAATTATGCAGTGTTTATCACAAGTGCCCTCCTTAACACCCATCACCAATTTAGCCCATCCCCCTGTCCACCTCTCCTCAAGAAACCTTCAGTTTGTTCTGTATAGTTGAGTATCTTTTATGGTTTACCTTGCTCTCTCCTTTTTTTTCTTGCTGCCATTTTCATCTATTTTGGTTCTTAAATTCCACACATGAGTTTAAATCATATAGTAAATTTCTTTCTCTGAATGACTTATTTCACTTAGCATATACACTCTAGCTCCATCTGTGTCTTGAACATGGCAAAATTTCATCCTATTTTTTTTATGGCTGACACTATTGTATATATATCTATATATCTATAGATATCTATATATAGATCTATATCTATATCTGATGGATATTTGGGCTGTTTTCATAATTCGGCTATTGCTGAAAATGCTGCCAGAAACAAAGGAGTGCATGTGTCTATTCAGGTAGGCTCCCCATTTCTTCACTGGATTATTTCTTTTTTGGGTGTTGACTTGGTAAGTTCTTTATAGATTTTGGATACTAACCCTTTATCAGATATATCATTTGCAAATATCTTCTACCTTTCCAAAGGTTGCCTTTTAGTTTTCTTGATTGTTTCCTTACCTGTACAGAAGCTTTTCACCTTGGTGAAGTCCCAATAGTTAGTTTTGCTTTTGTTTCTCTTGCCTTTGGCAACATGTCTAGTTTACCCTTTTGTTTCCCTTGCCTCTGGCAATATGTTTCCCTTGCCTCTGGCAACAACTAGTAAGTTGTTATGACTGAGTTCAAAGAGTTTACTGCCCATTTTCTTCTCTAGGATATTCATGGTTTCCTCTCTCAACTTCAGGTCTTTCATTCATTTTGAATATATTTATGTTCATGGTGTAAGTAAGTGCTCCAGTTTTATTCTTTTGCAATTTTCTGTCTAGTTTTCCAAACACCATTTTTTTCAGAGACTTTCTTTTTTCCATTGGATATTCTTTCTTGCTTTGTTAAAGATCAGTTGATCTATAGTTGTGGGTCCATTTCTGGGTTTTCTATTCTGTTCCATTGATCTGTGTGTCTACTTTTGCGCCAATATCATGGTATATATTTTTTAAAAAATCTTGTTTAAGTTCTAGTTAGTTAACACACAGCCCCTAATTGGGCTCTGTGTTACAGTCTGGAGCCTGCTTGGTATTATCTCTCTCCCTCTCTGTCTGCCCCTTCCCCACTCATGTGCGCGCGCGCTCTCTCCCTCTGTCAAAATAAATAAATATTAACCACAATTTCTTTATCCATTCATCAGTTGATGGACATTTAGGCTCTTTCCATAATTTGGCTATTGTTGAGAGTGCTGCTATGAACATTGGGGTACAAGTGCCCCTATGCATCAGTACTCCTGTATCCCTTGGGTAAATTCCTAGCAGTGCTATTGCTGGGTCATAGGGTAGGTCTATTTTTAATTTTCTGAGGAACCTCCACACTGCTTTCCAGAGCGGCTGCACCAATTTGCATTCCCACCAACAGTGCAAGAGGGTTCCCGTTTCTCCACATCCTCTCCAGCATCTATAGTCTCCTGATTTGTTCATTTTGGCCACTCTGACTGGTGTGAGGTGATACCTGAGTGTGGTTTATATACACAATGGAATACTACGTGGCAATGAGAAAAAATGAAATATGGCCTTTTGTAGCAACGTGGATGGAACTGGAGAGTGTGATGCTAAGTGAAATAAGCCATACAGAGAAAGACAGATACCATATGGTTTCACTCTTATGTGGATCCTGAGAAACTTAACAGGAACCCATGGGGGAGGGGAAGGAAAAAAAAAAAAAAAAAGGACGTTAGAGTGGGAGAGAGCCAAAGCATAAGAGACTGTTAAAAACTGAGAACAAACTGAGGGTTGATGGGGGGTGGGAGGGAGGGGCGGGTGGGTGATGGGTATTGAGGAGGGCACTTTTTGGGATGAGCACTGGGTGTTGTATGGAAACCAATTTGTCAATAAATTTCATATATAAAATAAAAATAAATAAATAAATAAATATTTAGACCAAAAATAGAATACAGTAATGAAACTAAGAATGGGTTCTCTAAAATAATTAATAACATTGATAACCCCCTAGCCAGACTAACCAAAAGAAAAGAGTAACAAATACATAACATCATGAATGACAGGTACAATCAAATTCAACACCATAGATATACAATTAGAATTTTTAAAATGTTTTTATTTATTTTTGAGACAGAGAGAGACAGAGAATGAGCAGGGGAGGGCAGAGAGAGAGGGAGACACAGAATCCAAAGGAGGCTCCAGGTTCTGAGCTGTCAGCACAGAGCCTGACTTGGGGCTCGAACTCATGGACTGTGAGATCATGACCTGAGCTGAAGGCAGACGCTTAACCGACTGAGCCACCCAGATGCCCCAAATACAATTAGAATTTTATTTAAAAAAAAAAAAATATATATATATATATATATGCCAACAAAGTGGGAAATCTGGAAAAAATGGGTACATTCCTAGAAATATACAAATGACAATAACTGAAGCGGGAAAAAATAGAAAATTTTTAACAGACTGATAACCAGCAAAAAAATTCAATCAGTAACCAAAATCTCCAACTAACAAAAGTCCAGGGCCAGACGACTGCACAGGAGAATTGTACCAAAATTTTAAAGAACAGTTAATGCCTATTCTTCTCAAACTATTCCATAAAATAGAGATGTATGGAAAACTTCCAAACTCAGTCTACGAGGCCAGAATTACCTTGATTCCAAAACCAAAGACTCCACTAAAAAGGATAATTACACTGTGCTTGATCTTGATCCTATGAACCGTGAGATCATGACCTGAGCTGACATCAAGAGTCAGATGCTTAACTAACTGAGCCACCCAGGTGCTCCACTATTGTTTTGTTGTTGTTGTTGCTGTTGTTTATTCCTATATCATTTATTTCTTCCCTAATCTTTATTATTTCCCCTCTTATTCTGGCATTAAGTTTCATTTGCTGTTGTTTTGTAGCCCTTTAGGTGTATGGTTAGGTAATGATTTGAGATTTTCCTCTTCTCCTCCTCTGCCCTGTAGGGGCTTTTAAGCACCCAGGGTGTCAGGCATGGTTGTGGAGTATCAGAAACTCCTTAATATGTGCAACAACACTCCCTCTGAAATTCTCAATAAGATTCCAAAGAGAAGGTCACCTTTTGTCACACAGAGTGTAACAGGCACAGTGGAGGTTACCATTGCAACTGGTATCAAGGTCTCCCAGGCAGATCCCTTAAGTTTGTGACCTAGGACAGCAGTGATGTACCTTCAGGGTCGCAGGCCAATTCCACTGCTTCTGGTTTGATCAACCCTGACCTGCAGCCTGATGATGAGGCTGACTCACACTAACACACTATCACAATCTGGACATCATCACAAGCTGGACACAACCCTGATGCCATTAAGAACCTCTCTCCCCAGGGAAGTAAGATAAACACCGGTCCACCATGTCCCACTGCCTTCTGACCACTTCCCCCACCCCACCCCCCATCCTTGCCTATGACCAATACCAGCTCTGCTTTTCTGGTATCACTTGTGTGACAGAAACCAAAGAACTTCACATACTTGCCTAAGTCTACCTTTATGGGCTCAATAAAAATAATCTACCTTATTATTTGTGTCCTAGTGCACACTGAATCACTTTGTTTCAAGAAGGAAAATTAACCCCAATGCTTGTTGCATAGGGGATGGTAAGGAAAGCAACAATTCTGCATGTGTGACCCAGGAGACCCAGGTGCCCTCTGCCAAGCCCCCTACATGTCCCTTGGTCCTGTCCTAGGATTTATTGATCCTTTTTTTATGGCTAAATAACATTTCATTGTAAGGATGTATGTTTATGTGTATGTATGTGTTTGTATGTGTATCACACTCGATTTTTAAAATTAATTAATCTATGAATACTTAGGCTGTTTCCATATCTTCGTGACTGTAAACACTACTGCAATAAACAGAGGTCTATATATCTTTTCAAGTTAGTGTTTCTGATTTCTTAAGATAAATGCCCAGAATTGGAATTTCTGGATCATATGGCAGTTCCATTTGGAAATTTTAAAAAACATCCTTAGTGTTTTCCAAAATGGCTGTCCAAATTTACATTTTTTTAATTTTCTTTTTTTTTTTTACTTTTTAAAATTTACATCCAAATTAGCATATAGTGAAACAATTCTAACAACAATGCACAAGGGTTCCCTTTACTCCATATACTGACCAACACTTGTTATTTCTTGTCTTTTTGTTATAGCCTTTATTACAGGTGTGAGATGGTATCAAAGGGTGGCATTGATTTGTATTTCCTTTATTATTAGTGATATTGAGCACTTTTTCATGTTACCTGTCAGCCATTTATATGTCTTCTTTGGAAAAATGTCTACTCAGATCATCTGTTCATTTTTAAATCAGATTACATGGGTTTTGTTGTTAAGTCATATAAGTTCTTTATGTATTTTGAATATTAGCTCTTTACCATAAATATACTTTATAAAAATTTTCTCTAATTTAGTAGGGTGCTTTTTCATTTTGTTGATATGTTCCTTTCTTGTGAAGCTTATAATTTTTATGTAGTCCCATTTATCTTTGCTTTTGTTACCTTTGCTTTTGATGTGAAATCTAAAAAAAAAATCAACATCAAGACTGATGACAAGGAGCTTACTGCCTTTTTCTTCTAGGAATGGTATAATTTCAAGTCCTACATTCAAAACTTTAATCCATTTTGAGGTAAATTTTGTGCACAAATCTGTGTGTGCAGATTTCCTAACACCGTTAATTGTGACTGTCCTTTGCCCAGGATACACTCATAGATCTTTTGTCATAAATTAATTTACCATATATACATGGATTTATTTTGGGGCTCTCTATTCTGTTTCATTGAATGGTGTGTCTGTTTTTATGCTAATACTGTTTTGATTACCATAACTTTAATATAGTTTGAATTCTGGGAGCATGATGTCTCCAGTTTTACTATTTCTCTTTTTTTTAATATGAAATTTATTGTCAAATTGGTTTCCATACAACACCCAGTGTTCATCCCAACAAGTGCCCTCCTCAATGCCCATCACCCACTTTCCCCTCTCCCCTACCCCATCAACCCTCAGTTTGTTTTCTCTTCATTCTCAAGATTGCTTTGGCTATTCAGGGTCTTTTGCTCCTCCATACAAGTTTTAAGTTTGTTTGTTCTATTTCTGTTAAATTTGCCATTGGAATTTCAGTAAAGATTGTGTTGAATGTATAGATTGCATGGTATTACTGGGATTTTAACAATATTGTTCCAATCTACGAATATGGTATATCTCTCCATTTATTTGTCTTCTTATTCTCTTTCTTTCATAAATGGCTTATGGTTTCAGTATACAGTTGCTTCAACAGCTTGTTTAATTTTGTTCCTTTGAATTTTATTCCTTTTGATGCAATTATGAGTGGAATTTTTTTTTATTTCTCTTTGTTAGTTTCTTAGTGTATGGAACTGCAAAATTTATTTGACTATTGATTTTATATCTTACAACTTTATGAATTCATTTATTATTTCTACCCGATATTTGGTGCAGTCCTTAGGGTTTTGTACAAATAATATGCTGTCTGCTAATAGTCACTGTTGTGCTTCTTCTTTACAAAATCGGATCTTTTATTTCTTCTTGCCTAGTTGCTCTGGCTTGGACTTCTAACACTATGCTTAATAAAAGTCATTGCAGAGAGCATCCTTGTCTTGTTCCTCATCTGAGGGGAAAACACTCATCTTTTCACCTCTGAATATAAGGCTATAGTATGGACTTGTCGTATGTGGCCCTTATTATGTCAAGACATTTCTCCTCTATACCCACTTTGTTGAGAGATTTTATTATAAATAGATGCTGAATTTTGTCAAATGCTTTCTCTGCAACCATTGAGATGATCATATAATTTTTATCCCTTATTTTGTTAATCTGGCTTTTCAAATTGATTGCTTTGCAGAAGTTTAATCATCTCTCATCTCTGGAATAAATCTCACCCAATCATGGTGTATTATTCTTCCAATGTATCTTCAGTGATTCTTCTAAGGTATCTTCTACTGTATTGTTGAAATGGGTTTGCTAATATCTTATTTAGGAATTTCAGACCTATGTTCATCAGGGATTTGGGCCTGTAATTTCCTTTTCTTGTGGTGCCGTTCCCTGATTTGGTATCGACATAATATTGTCATCCTAAAATGAATTTGGAAATCTTCCCTCCTCTTTTACATTTTGGAGAAGGACTGGTCTTGGTATAATTCACCAGGAAAAGTTTTTGATCTGGACTTTTGTTCTTGGGAAGTTTTGGTTACTGATTCAGTATCCTAATTTGTAAACATTCTGTCCAAAACCTCTATTTTTTTAAAGTTTTAATTTAAAATCCAGTTAGTTCACATACAGTGTAATATTACTTTCAGGTGCACAATATAATGATTCAACAATTCCAGACAACATAAGATGCTCATCACAAGTGCATCTCTAATCCCCATCACCTGTTTAACCCATCCCACTTCCACTTCCCCTCTGGTAATCATCAGTTTGTCCTCTATAGGTAAGAGTCAGTTACTTAGTTTGCCTCTCTGTCCTTTTTATTCCACTTTGATCATTTGTTTTGTTTCTGAAATTCTACATATGAGTGAAATCATATAGTATTTGTCTTTCTCTGACTGACTTATTTTGCTGAGCATAATAGTTTAGCTCCATCCATGTCATTGCAAATGGTAAGAGTCTATTCTTTTTTATGGCTGAGTAATATTCTATTCTGTATAGATACATACATACATACATACATACCTATAACTATCTATCTATCTATCATCTATCTATCTTCTATATATGGAATGGAAGATACATAACTATATCTATCTATCTATCTATCTATCTATCTCTCTATCTCTCTATCTATCATCTATCTATCATCTAATCTATCTATCTACCTAATCACATCACATCTCCTTTATCTATTTATCTGTCAATGGACACGTGGGCTGCTTCCATATTTTGACTATTGTAACTAATACTGCAATAAACATAAGATTGTGTGTATTCATTTGACTTTTTATATATTTGAGTAAATACCCAGTAGTGCAATTGCTGGATCATGTGGTAGCTCAATTTTTAATTTTTGAAGAACCTCCATACTGTTCTCCAGAGTAGCTATACCAATTTGCATTCCCACCAACAGAGAAAGAGTGTTCCTTTTTCTCCACCTCAATACCACCTGTTGTTACATGTTTATGTGTGTGTGTGTGTGTGTATGTTTTGTTTGTTTGTTTGTTTTTTAGTTTTCACCACTGACAGGTGGTGAGGTGATATCTCATTAGGTTTTGACTTGCATTTCACTGATGAGAAATGATGATGAAAATCGTTTCTTGTGTCTATTGGCCATCTGTATGTCTTATTTCAGAAAATGTAAATTCAGGTACTCTGTCAATTTTTAATTGAATTATTTGGGGTTTTTTGGTGTTGAGTTATATGAGTTACTTACATATTTTTGACATGAACTCTTTATCAGATGTATAATTTATAAATATCTTCTATTCCATGGATTGTGTTTTTATTTTGTTGATTATTTCCATTACTAAAAAGTTCAAAAACATTTTATTTTGATGTAGTGCCATTAGTTTATTTTTGCTTTTGTTTCCCATTCCTCAGGAGACATATGTAAAGAAATGTTAATATGCTAATGTCAAAGAACTTATTACCTATCTTCTCTTTCAGGATTTTCATGATTTCAGGTTTCTCATTAAGCTTTCAATCCATTTTGTGTTTATGTTTGTGTATAGTGTTAGAAAATTTCTGTTTCATTCTTTTAAGTATAGCTGTCTAGATTAAACAACACAATTTATTGAAAAGACTGTATTTCCCCCCATTGTATTTTTTTGACTTTTTTGTCATAGATTAATTAACCATAGTAATGTGGGTTTATTTCTGGGGTCTCTTTCATTTTCCATTGATCTGTCTCTTTTTGTACCAGCACCTTATTATTTTTAATACTACAGCTTTGTCGTATATCTTGAAACCTGGAATTGTGGTACCCCAGCTTTCTTATTTCCCAGTATTGCTTTGGCTCTTTGGGGTCTTATGTGGTTTCATACAAATTTTAGTATTATATGCTTTAGTTTTATAAAATTGCTGTTTGTATTTTGATAGCAATTGCATTGAATCTGTAGATTGCTTTGGTAATTATGGGCATTTTGACAATATTAATTCTTCCAATTCATGAGCATGGAATATCTTTTCATTTGTTTGTGTCTTCTATTTCTTTCATTAGTTTTTAAATAGTTTTTAGATAACAGGTCTTTCACCTCTTTGGATAACTTTATTCCTAGTTATTCTTTTCTTCTTGGTGTAATTGTGAAATTTTTAAATTTCTTTTTCTGTTACTTTATTGTTATTTAATGGAAATGCTAACAATTTCTGGATATTAACTTTATACCCTGCCACTTTACTGAATTAGTTTATTACTTGTAGTATTGTGTGTGTGTGTGTGTGTGTGTGTGTGTGTGTGTAATAGGATTTTCTATGTATAGTATCATCTTATCTGTGAACAGTGACAGTTTAATTTCTTTACCACTGTGGATGTCTTTTATTTATTTTTTTCTTTCTGATTGTGGTGGCTAGGATTTTCAGTACTACACTGAAAAAAAATTGCAAAAGGAGACATCCTTGTCTTGGTTTTGACCTTGGAGGGAAAGCTCTCAACGTTTTCACTATTGAATATGATGAAAGCTGTAGGCTTTTTATGTATTGTCTTTATTATCTCAAGTTAGGTTCCCTCTTATCCCATTTTATTGAGAGTTTTTATCATGACTGGGTATTGTAGTTTGTCATTTTTTTTTCTGCATCTATTTATCATATTATTTTTATTCTTCATTTTGTTTTCATGGTGTATAATGATTGATTTGTGAACATTGAACCACCCTTGCATCCCAGGAATAAATCCCACCTTATCATGATGAATGGGCTTTTAAATGTATTACTGCATGTGGTTTACTAATATTTTGTTGTGGATTTTTTAATCTATATTCATCAGGATAATTGACCTGTAGGTTTTGTGTTTGTGTGGTGTCTAGTTTTGGTATTGGAATAATGTTGACCTTCTAGAATATATTTGGAAACATTCCTTCCTCATATACTTTTTGGAATATTTTCAGAAGAATAGGTATTAACTTCTCTTTAAATGTCTGGAGAATTCACTTTTGAGTTCATCTGATCCTGGGCATTTATTTTTTATAGTTTTGGTTACCAATTCAATTTCTTTACTTTTAATCAGTCTATTAAGAATTTCTATTCTTTCTTGGTTCAGTATTGGAATGTTTCTAGGTATGTTTCTAGGAATTTTTCTATTTTTTATAGGTTGTCCAGGTTGTTGGAATATATTTCTGCATAGTATTATAACTCTTTGTTATTTATGTGGTATCAGTTTTTATTGCTCCTCTCTAATTTTGATATTATTTGTTTGGGTCCTTTTTTTCCTTGATGAATCCGGGTAAGGGTTTTTAGATAAACCTTAAAGTTTTAATCTTTTTGTAGAGCATACTGTTGGTCCCAATGATTTTTTCTATTTTGTCTTTAGTCTTTAAAGCGTTTATTATTCTCTGATACTCATTATTTCCTTTCTTCTACTCATCTTGGGATTTGTTTTTGTCTATTTTTCTAGTTCCTTTATGTGTAAGATAAAGGATTGTTTAGTTGATTTTTTGAAATAGGCCTATATTGTTATATACTTCCTATCTTTAATGGCTTTACCTGTGCCTCAGATTTTTTTTTTTAATTTTTTTTTCAACGTTTATTTATTTTTGGGACAGAGAGAGACAGACAGAGCGTGAACGGGGGAGGGGCAGAGAGAGAGGGAGACACAGAATCGGAAACAGGCTCCAGGCTCCGAGCCATCAGCCCAGAGCCTGACGCGGGGCTCGAACTCACTGACCGCGAGATCGTGACCTGGCTGAAGTCGGACGCTTAACCGACTGCGCCACCCAGGCGCCCCTGTGCCTCAGATTTTGAAACATTATTTTTTTATTTGTTTCAATGTATTTTTTTATTTCTTCTTTCATTGATCCTCTGTCCCATTATTATTTTTTTTTGATATCATGTTGTTTATCTTCTACATTTGTGGGTCTTTTTCCCAGTTTTTTTTTCTTGTAATTTATTTCTAGTTTCGTAGCATTGTGGTTGGAAAAATGCATGGTTTGATTTCAATTGTCTTAATTTTATTGAGGCTTGTTTTATGGCTTAATATGTGATAATTCTGTAGAATATTCCATGGGTATTTGAAAAGAGTGTGTATTCTTTTAGTGTTGGATAAAATGTTCTGTATATCTGCTATGCCCATCTGGCCTAATGTGTCATCAAAACACATTGCTTTCTTATTGATTTTCTGCCTGGATGATCTACCCATTGTTTTAAGTAAAGTGTTAAATTACCTTACTATTAATGTATCACGATCACTTTGTCTATGTATGTTTGTTAATATTTGCTTTTATGTACTTAGGTGCTTCAATTTTGGGTACATAGATATTTACAATTATTATATCCTTTTGTTTGATTGATCTTATGTAATATCCTTCTTTGTCTCTTGTTACAGTTTTCATTTAAAAGTCTACTTTATGTGATATAAGTATTGCTATCCTGGCTTCTTTTTTTTCCACCACTTCCATTCGCATGATGAATGTTTTTCCATCCTTTCACTTTCAGTCTGTAGTGTCTTTAGGTCTGAGATGAATCTCCTGTAGGCAGTATATAGATGGGTCTCATTCTTTGATTTAATTCATTTTGCCACTCTATGTCTTTTGATTGGAGCATTTAGGTCATTTACATTTAATGCAATCATTGTACTTATTGCCATTAAAATTTTTTTTCTGGTTGATTTTGTAATTCTTCTTTGTTCTTTTTTTCTTTTCTTGTTCTATTTCTTTGTGATTGATGATTTTCTATACTATTTTTCCTTTTTATTTTTTGTGTTTGTGTCATAAGTTTTGTATTTATGCTTACCATGTGATTGATATATAATGTCCTAAATAACTATCAGTCCATAGCAATTTTATGGCTATTTAAGTTCAGACACATTCTAGAAAAAAAAGAGAAAAAGGAAATTTTCACTTCTAATTCCTTGTTATTCCCTGCTTAGCATTTTATGTATATGTACACATATTTTATATCTTTTTATTCATATTTTTCTAATGTTTAATTATGACCATTTATTTTCCATTTAAAGAAAACCTTTTAACATTTCTTTTAAGTCTTTCTTAGTGGTGATAAACACTTTATCTTTTTTTGTTTGCAAACTCTTTATCTTTCCTTCAAATCTGAATTATAACATTGCTGGGTAGAATATACTTCTTTGTAAGTTGTTTTCTTTTTCCTTTCAGCACTTTGAGTATAACATACCACTCTCTTCTGTCTTGCAAAGTTTGTAATAAATAATCAGCTGATAGTCTAATAAGTTTTCCCTTGTAGGTAGCTTTTGTTTCTCTTGTGCTGCTTTAAGATTCTCTTTGTATTTAACCTTTGACATTTCCATTACTATGTGCTGTTGTGTGGACTTCCTTGTGTTTATTTTATTTGGAAGTCTCTGTACCTATTGGACTTGAATGTCTATTTCCCTCCTTATGTTAAGGAACTTTTCAGTGATTATTTCTTTAAAAAGTTTTCTATACTTTTCACTCTCTCTCTCTCTCTTCTTCTTCTGTGGCACTTATAATGTGAATGTTCACTTGATGTTGTCCAAATGATCTCTTAAACTCCCCTCATTTTGTTAAGTTCTTTTCTCTTTACACTGTTCAAATTGTGTACTTTCCATTACCCTGTCATCTAGATTACTGATACTTTCTGCATCTTCTAATCTATTGATTTTCTGCCAGTGTATTTTTTATTTCAGTTATTTCATTCTTCAGTTCTGATTGGTTCTTTTGAATATTTTCCTTCTCTTTATTAAAATTCTCACTGAGTTGTTCCATTGTTTTCTCCAATCTTTATGATCATTATTTTAAATTCTTTATCAGGTATATTGCTTATCTCTGCTTCATTTAATTCTTTTTCTGAGTCTTTTTCTTGTTCTTTCTTTTGGAGCCCATTCCTGTGCTCCTACTTTGTTTGACTCCTACTTTGTTTGACTCTCTGTGTTTGTTGCCCTATGGATTAGGTGAAATATTTATCTCTAAAGTTGAAAGAGTGGTCTTGTGTATATGATCCCCTTTGCAAACTATGTGTGGTTGGTGACTTGTGCTGGCTGGCTGGAATTGTGGCTGTATATGTTAGTTACTCTTTTAAACCATAGCTTTTTACAGAGAGATCAAGAAAAAAATGGTAAATTAAAAAGAAGAAAACTGATAAAGAAAATGAAGGAAACATTCAAAAAGAAAGAAAAAAGGACACAAAGTAAGGAAGAAGAAAGAAAGAAGGAAAACTTGAAAGAAAGGAGAACTGGAAAGAAAATAACAAAACCCAAAAGAAAAAAAAAAGCAAAGAGAAGACAAATTTTAAAAAGTAAATAAAATAAAATAAAGCAGTAACAATTTTTAAAAGTGCAAATATGTAACTTGTTCTCTGTGCCCCAACATCACAGAGTGGCCAGCATGGGCTTGTGGTCCTTAGTCTTGCTGAGGTTGCAAACTCACAATCAGCTGGACTTTGCTCCAGACTGTGCTTTCAAGGTGGAACGGGAGAGAGGGTTCTCACAGTTCCTCTCTCTTTTTAAATTATGCTTGTTTTTGTTAGTTTGTTTTTTTATTCTGTGTCCCAGTACTTCTTGGTTTGTGTGGGTTTGTGGAAACTGGGTATGCTGAAGTCACACACTCACTAAGCTATCCTGACCTTCCCATT
Organism: Lynx rufus; assembly: GCF_022079265.1. Classification (NCBI taxonomy): domain Eukaryota; kingdom Metazoa; phylum Chordata; class Mammalia; order Carnivora; family Felidae; genus Lynx; species Lynx rufus. The sequence goes on along the minus strand of NW_025814823.1, from coordinate 84,029,904 downwards.
ATGGTGTCTGGACCCTGCTCTAGTCTAGACTCTTAAAGTGAGGTGTGTAAACTGCATTGTTCTCCACTCCCTTTGACCTGGAGAGCTTTCCCACAGTTTTTCCACCACTTGGCAGTGTTCTACTGTTGTCTCTTTTATATGTTAGTTGCTTCTTTTCTGTGCCCAATTACAAGATCTGTTCCTGGTCCCTCAGTTCTGTCCCTCCACATTGCTGGTCACAGCTTTGGGGGTGGGATTTTCCTTTGTTACTATGTCTCCATTTCTCTTGCTATTCTCTTGAGGTTCTGTTTTTTTGATTGTTCAATAGCTGTTCAGTCAGGCCCAAGTTTTTCTTCAGCAGAAATTTTTCTATTAATAGGTGTAATTTGATGCGCTTCCTGGAGGACGTGGGTTCAGACTCTTCTTACATTTCCATCTTAAACTGGAACTCTAAGACAAAATTTCAGTTTTATTTTTTTGCATGTGAATATCCAGTTTTCCTAACACCATTTATACAAAACTATCCTTTCCTAATTGTGTATCCTTTGTGTCTGTGTTAAATATTATTTGAACATATACATGGGTTTATTTCTGGGCTCTTAATTCTGTTCCATTTATTTATGAATCTGTTTTTATTCCAGGATTATGCTATTTTGACTATATTATAGATTTGTAATAAAGATTGAAATTGAAAAGCAGAATGCCTCTAGATCTGTTATTTGTCAATATTTTATTATTATTATTATTATTATTTACTTTTCAGGGACACTTGTGGCTACATACAAATCTTAAAACTGAAAAATACCCTTGGAATTTTAACAAGGGTTGCACTGAATATGTAGATTGTTTTTTGTAGTGTGGATATATTAACAATATTAATTCTTCCAATTCAAAAATATGGAATATTTCTTTTTTAAGTTTTTATTTAAGTTCCAGTTAATTAACATAGAGTGTAATATTAGTTTCATGTATATAATATAGTAATTCAACACTTCTCTACACCAGTGTTCATCACAACAAATGCACTCCTTAATCTCCATCACCAATTTAAATTCCCCCAAACACCTCCCCTCAGGTAACCATCAGTTTGTTCTCTAGAGTTAACAGTCTGTTTCTTGTTTTGCCTCTCTCTCTCTTAAGTAAAATAATTCAGTCAGAGAAAGAAAAATACCATATGATTTCATTCCTATGTAGAATTTAAGAAACAAAATAAATTAGAAAAGGGAAAATGGAATATCTTTCCATCTATTTGTTTCATCTATAATTTCTCTGTATAATTTCTCACTTTATTGTGTACAAGTATTTCACTTCCTTGGTTGGATTTATACCTATGTATTGTATTATTTTTGATGCGATTGTAAATGGGATTTTTTTCTTAATTTCTTTTCATATTTGTTCATTATTAGTTTGTTAGAAAGAACATAATTTTGCGTATTGCTTTTTTTTTGAAACTTCACTAAATTCATTTTTAGTTCCAACAGGCTTTTTTCTTTAAAGAGGGACCTGGAAGGGGTTCCTGGGTGGCTCAGTTGGTTGAGCGTCTAACTTCGGCTCAGTCATGATCTGGAGATTTGTGAGTTTGGGCCCCACATCGGACTGTGTGCTGACAGCTGGGGAGCCTGCAGCCTGTTTCAAACTCTGTGTCTCCATCTCTCTCTGCCCCTCCCTTGATCATGCTCTGTCTCTCTCTGTCTCTCAAAAATAAATAAATGTTAAAAAAAATTAAAGGGGGACCTAGAGCTTTTAAAATTTTTTATATATAATAAGGTCATGTCATCTGCAAATAGACAATTTTGCTTCTTCCTTTTTAATATGCCTGTTTTTCATTTCTTTTTCTTGCCCGGTTTTCTTGACTGACTTCCCTCTGCTTCTGTGTTTCTAATTGTTTATCAATTTTGCTGATATTTTAAATAATTTTTAATGTTTATTTATATTTGAGAAATAGAGACAGAGTACGAACAAGTGTGAGGGGAAGAGAGAGAGGGAGACAGAACCTGAAGCAGGCTCCAGGCTCTGAGCTGTCAGCACAGAGCCAGAAGTGGGGCTCAAACCCACAAACCGTGAGATCATGACCTGAGCCCAAGTAAGACACTTAAATAATTGAGCCACCCAGGTGTCCCAATTTTGCTGATATTTTAAATAATTTTTCGTTTCTTTGATTTTATTTTTTCTTTAAGTTTCTCTTTTATTTTCCTTTAACATAACCTTTGTAAATTTTTTTGTCTTTTTAATTTCCTTTTAGTTTTCTAATTACTTCATGTGTTAAGTTGGTGATGGATTTGAGATCTTTCTTCTCTTTTATGTTAACTGCTTACATTCATAAATTTTACTGAGCACTGCATAGCTGCGTCCCATACAATTAGTGTGCTGTGATTTAGTTTTGTTTTATATCAGTGATTGTTTTTAAAGTTATTTATTTAAAGAGAGAGAGAGAGCAAGAGAAAGTGAGGCAGAAGCAAGAGAGTGGAAGAGAGAGAATCCTAAGGGGGCTCTCTGTTGTCAGCACAGAACCTGATGGGGGCGCCATCTCAGGTTAGATCATCATCTGAGCCTAAAGGAAGAGTCAAATGTCCAACCAAGTGAGCCACCCAGGCACCTTTTATCTCAGTGATTTTTAAATTTTCGTTTCATTTCTCCTTCTGCTTAAAATGTTTTGTTTTATTCCCATATATTTGATTTTTTTCAGATTTTCTGTTATTGATTTCTAAATTAATTATTTTGTGGTTAGAAAAGGTACTTTATATAATAGTTTCAATACTTGCAAGTTTTTTAAAAACTTATTTTGTAGCTTAGTATATGGTCTTACCTGGAGAATATGTTATATACAATTAAGTAGTTTATCTATTATGTTGTGGTTGGGAGGATTGGTCTATATATCTCTGTTAGATGTAACTGCTTTACAGTGTTTTTTGAGTGTTTGATTTCCTTCCCTGTATTTTATGTAATTGCTCTTTCCAATATTGACAGTGGAATATTTAAGCCTCCAACTGTTATTTTGGAACTCTTTTTCCCTTGAATTATGCCAATTTTTGTTTCATATACTTTTATATCAAATATAATATATAGTATATGTATTCTTTCACGTATTTCATGTATTTTGGAAAAAGTCCTTTGTGTCTTGTAAGAAATTTTGTCTTAAAATCTGTTTATCTATTTTGTCTTTATAATCATAGTCATTCCTTCTCTCTTTTGTTTTTTTCTTTTTTTGTGTGTAGAATATAACTTTCTCATCATTTCACTTTAAACCCATTTGTGTCTTTGATCTAAAATGAGTCTTTTAGATAAAGTATGGTCAAATTATGTTTTTTTAATCCATTTTTCCTGTCTGCTTCTTGGTTGGAGAGTTAATCTGTTTACATTTAATATAACTTAATACAATATAATTTAATTTAATATAGTTATAGGTAAGAAATAACTAATTTTTTCTATTTTCTGATTTTTAAAATATGTCATGGTTATTTTGTTCCTTAATTCCTTCATTACTGCTGTGTTTTGTTTTAGAAATTTACCTTTTAGTGGACAATTTGTTTTCCTTCTCATTTTGTTTAATATGTGCTTTTTAGTTTATAGTTAGTGGCAATCCGAGTGATTTCTATTGTCTTTCATTAGTTTTATTTAATATTAACTTAGTTTCAATAGTATGCCAAAATTAAGCCCCATTTTCCTTCATGTTATATCACAAGTTACATTTTTTATATGTCTTCCCATCGATATATATTTGTAATTATTGTTTTAGGTAACTGGAGAATAATATAGTAATTTTAGAGGGGTTACAAACCAATTATAAAGTTATATTCACTTTATATTTTCCTGTGCATTTCCCTTTTTTGGTGTTCTTATTTCTTCTAGTGCATTTGGTTTACAGCCTACATACTTTAATTCTAACATGAAAGACTCTAGTTTTTAGCATTTCTGGTGAACAGTTCTACTAGCAATCAACTCTCCCAGTTTTTGTAGATCTGGGAATTCATTTTTTTCTCTTTAATTTTTGAAGGTCATATTTCTAGACTTCGAATTTCTGACTGACAGCTTTTTTTTCAGTATTGTGAATACATCATTCTACCACTTTACGGCTTCTGATGAATTTTTTTTTACTTATTCAGAATCTTTTATATGTTATACTTTGCTTTTCTCTTGCTGTTTTTAAGTTTGCTTTCTGCTTTCAATAGTTTTGTTATGATGTTCCTCTATGTGAATCTCTCCGTTTATCCTATTTGGGATTTATTAGGATTCTTGGATGTGTATTTCCATGCCTTTCATCAGATTTTGAATGTTTCAGCCATTCCATTTTTTTCTTAACATGAACTTTCTGTCCCATTCTCTCCCCTTTTTCACGAGAGATTCCCATTATGGTTTTTTTCCCCACAAGTTTCATGATATAACACTTCCCCAAAGGCTCTGTACATTTTTAAAATAATGCTTTTTATTTTATCCCTCAGATTGAATATTCTTTTTTTTTTTTAACGTTTTATTATTTATTTTTGGGACAGAGAGAGACAGAGCATGAATGGGGGAGGGGCAGAGAGAGAGGGAGACACAGAATCGGAAACAGGCTCCAGGCTCTGAGCCATCAGCCCAGAGCCGGACTCGGGGCTCGAACTCATGGACCGCGAGATCGTGACCTGAGCTGAAGTCGGACGCTCAACCGACTGAGCCATCCAGGCGCCCCCAGATTGAATATTCTTAATTGAGCTATCTTCATGTTCTGTCTCCTAAAATCTTCTCTTGTGACACTATGGTGACTTTTCCTTTCTGTTAATTTAGTCTCCCAACTCCAGAATTTTTATTTCCATTTTTTTAAAACCTCTATTTATAAATATTTTATTTATTGATGTTCTATATTTAAGTAGGCATTATTCTTTTTGTTTTCTTTATTTCTTTGGTAATGGTTTCCTTTAGCTCCTTGAATATATTAAAATTAGTTTATGTAAAATCTTTTCTAAGGTTTCTGCAGATACAATTTGTATAAATTTCTTTTTCTTTTTCCTATGTAGGGACCATTCTTTCTGTTTTCCTTTGTCAGTTTCTTATTTTGCTGAAAACTGATTATTTATATTATAAAGGGGTAACCTTGGAAATCAGATTTTTCCAACAACAGAGTTTGCAAAGTTGTCAAAGTTGTTCTTTTTTGATTAACATTCTGAATTAAATTTATGAAGTATGTATCCATTCTTGTTTTATTATAGATTTTTAATGTTTATTTATTTATTTTTGAGAGACACACAGACAGAGAAAGAGTGAGCAGGGGAGAGTCAGAGAGAGAGAGGGAGACAGAACCTTAAGCAGGCTCTGCACTGTCAATACAGAGCCTGATGTGGGGCTCGAACTCACAGAGTATGAGGTTGTGACCTGAGTCGAAACCAAGAGTCAGATGTTGAACTGTCTGAGCCACCCAGGTGTCCCGCCCTCTATCCATTTTTGACGGTGTCCACTGAAGTCTCTATTTCATTAACCTAATCATCAACTATTAAGTTGACAGGGATTTTCTTAAACAACTGGAAAACAAATACTATTCTACAGTCTTTGTCAATGGGCTTATGTATACTTTGTATATGTATATGTATGCTTTATGTATATTTTGGGGCATTCCTTTACTCTAAACAGGTAGTTAATGATTCTGCCTGAGTCATAACTTCTTGCCTGATTACAGACTAAGGGTAAGACAATAGTGAGAGATTAGGGCATTTTCAGGTTTCTTTTGAATGTGCACCCAGCCCTGGACATGTACTTGAATTGTAGGTTCACAAGGTCATGTGGGTGACGTTTAAATCCCTTATTCTCTAAAGTAAATCATTCCCCAGGCTTTCTTCCCCCAATCACTAATGGGTTTGATATTAAATACTTTTTCAAATGTTCCCTGGGTACCCACCTGAGCCTTGGAGAGTTCTAAATTAGGTGAAAGACCTTTGTGATAGTCCTTTATGGAGCCATCAGACAAGTAAAAATATACCACCACAATTACACATGAATCAAGTCTATTTTGCTTCTGCAAGTATTCATAATCTACACTGGAAATGTGGACTGGGGAGCAGAGAGTGAGATCAGAATAAATTAAAGGGCAAAAAGCTCTTTTACCAAATATAAACTGTTTTCCCTTCATTAAGGATTCAAATGATTGTTGTAAACCCTTGAATAATTTCCATAGTTCTGACAGTCTTGCTCAATTTATTTGCTGCTTTTGTAGTGAGGTGGAAGTTTGGACGTTTACTCTGCTATTTTTGCTAACAATACTCCTAATTTTTTTTTTAATTTTTTTTTATTTATTTTTGGGACAGAGAGAGACAGAGCATGAACAGGGGAGGGGCAGAGAGAGGGAGACACAGAATCGGAAACAGGCTCCAGGCTCCGAGCCATCAGCCCAGAGCCTGACGCGGGGCTCGAACTCACGGACCGCGAGATCGTGACCTGGCTGAAGTCGGACGCTTAACCGACTGCGCCACCCAGGCGCCCCTAATTTTGTTTTTTAAAGCCAGTTTTTACTAACAATATTATCTTATACCCAGTTATTCAGTGGATGATTTTTCATGTCACACACACACACACACACACACACACACACACAGTTCTCCCCACAAGGTGATATGTCATGTAAAAAACTCCAGCATTCCCCAAGACCCTCAGTGAAGACATTCATACATACTTGTTGATCAAGTGAATTTTAAGTGAAGTAGCTTCTTGTTTAAGAAACTTCACACCTCAAGATACATTGGAAGATACCAAAATGTTTGCATAACATCTACAAAGACCAAATGACAACTTGCATTTCAACAGAAACCAGGTAATGGGCAGGTCAGACTTTCTGGCTAACAAGCTACGAACATCCAGTGGGTGCTGGTTTATCTAAGACTACTTTTTACCTGACACAATAGAACATATAATATTCTGTGAATACTTATCAGAGCAAGGAATGCTTCTGATTCTGAAGTACTACTTCCTAGAATAAGGCTCAATCTAAGTGAAGATAGTTATGTGGGCAGAGTCTTAGAATAGCATTTCCTGATAAATTTAACTTTTACCCCATTCCCAACCCTTTTTTATCCAGTGGAACCAAGGTGTTTGAGAAAAAAAGAATCATTATAGAGAAATATGTTCAAATTAATCAAACACATTGTGCATCATTCGTCTCTATATTTTGCCTAAAACAACGTCTATTTGAGTAATGGTATCCCTCAAGACTGATTGTCTTACATATGTGTATCCAAACATTTAGTGTTTGCTTAATGCACATGAACTAGAAAGGGGGTTGAATGATAACTACTTCAACAAGCCCCAAAACTGATAAAGCTTCAAAGTGGAAAGTTATTTCTAACTCACATAAAGTCTGAATCAGACCTTTGTTATCAATTGAGACCTCCTTTCCACATGGTAATGAAGACACCCATGCTCTTTTTATTTTGTAGTTCTGCTATCTTTACTCTGTGACTTGATTTCTCAGGACCTACCTGTAAAAGAGTTGCAAAAGACACGGAGGAGCATGCCTAAGAGAGTCTTAGGAGTCAGGACTGAAATGAGTTTATATCAATTTCACTAACATTTCATTAGTCAAAATTAAATCACACAGCCACAACTGAAAAGGAGCTTAAGAAATGAAGATGAGCTGAGTGCATAGAAAGTAGAACTAGAAAGTCAATGGAGAGCAGTACAGTCTTTTCCAAAATTATTTAAATTTACACCTATACCATGATTCTACACAGACTGTTCAGAATTTATTGTTTTCAATGATCTTGGTTGTCCTGAGATCCATCTTTCAGGATTTACTGGATTATACTGATAATTTCATAACAAATAATTTTATTCTATTGTTTAATCGAAAGACTTGTAGCTTTCTTATATTGTCTGCTATGTCAAAATATTGTTTATGTATATGTTTTATTTTTGTGTACACTTGCATATAATGAGTAGCATTTTTTTATCTTGGAATATATGTATAAGTAGAATTTATTGTGGTTATGCATTCTGATATCTTGTGGTATGTACATTCTTTTTTTAAATGTTTATTTAAAGTGAGAGTGAGAGAGAGTATATGTAGGGGAGGGACAGGGAAAGAGGGAGAGAGAATACCAAGTAGGTTTCCTGCTGTCAGTGCAGAGCCTGATGTGGGACTTGAACTCACAAACCATGAGACCATGACTTGAGCCAAAATCAAGAGTTAGACACTTAACTAGATGAGCTACCCAGGTGCCCCAGTTTTCTGAATTTTACTATGGATTATTAAAATACTTCATTGATTTTGTTTATTTCAGAAGAATTGATACTGCCTTACAAAAGATATGCATGCTTCTAGATATGAGAGCCAAATAATGACCAAAACAAATTCCTTCTCCACAGTTTTTAAGATCTTGTGGTGGGGAGAGATATCACAGATCAATGGATACATAGATAACATCTCAGAATTTTGTATTCCAAATGGATAAACATAAATCATGTTAATATAATGGTGAGTGAATGGTGGTTGCCTTTATTTAGATTTAATGGTAAGGGAAGATATCTCTGGTAAGGCCCATTTGTATTGTAATCTGAATAAAGAGTAAATAAGCCATGTGTGACTATAATTGGTAATTACTATAGGGAACTGAAAGTCCACCAGCTACTACATTTCCCAATCTGTAATGCCTGGGAATGAAGAATAACTACCATTGTGGCTTCTGAGGTTTATGTTATTTTGAGGCTTAAGAGTAGTCTAGAAAGATTGGGGCGCCTGGGTGGCTTGGTTGGTTAAGCGTCCGACTTTGGCTCAGGTCATGATCTCACGGCCCATGAGTTCAAGCCCCGCGTCGGGCTCTGTGCTGACAGCTCAGAGCCTGGAGCCTGTTTCAGATTCTGTGTCTCCCTCTCTCTCTGCCCCTCCCCTGTTCATGCTCTGTCTCTCTCTGTCTCAAAAATAAATAAACGTTAAAAAAAATTAAAAAAAGAGTAATCTAGAAAGAGGTGCACCTAACCTCCACTCCGATATTATTTTGTCACCTCTATGAGTATAGAGGATCCAGTAAAGGAATCCCACTAGAGGAAAGGAGAAACCCAGAAGAGCTACTCAACTAAGAATTTCTACAGTAGGCCTTGCATAGGATGAAACAACATCTTTTTACATAACTTCATTAAAATTTCATGTTTAGTTTGTTTTTGTTTTTGTTACTATAGAAGCTAGCATTTAGAGACATTCTCTCATACTGGAATTTACAACCTGAGTTGACACTGACATTATAAAACCTAAAATCTATATACTTGGAAAGGAAGGTCAGGTGATGATGGTGTGAAACTCATTTTAAATGCTAGAATGAGAGCTGTCTCTTTTCAACAATGTTTAAGTATTTTTTTTAAATGGTTGCCTGTGATAATTTGAAGTGAGACCTTATGCCTGTGGAGTTGCTAACGCTAACAGAGCTGACTGGAAAATGAAACATAGAACATGTTTACTTACTGTTGTCAGTTGCCTTTGCAAAGGGTTAGAACAAAGAAAGGAGCACAGGAAAGAAGTGGTAATAAGCAACAAAAACGAAATGCGGTAGATGAGACTAAAAATCCAATGTTTTGCAGGTTTGAAAAATCTGATTACCTTTGTAATCCAAAGAGTAAGAATAAATAATAATAAATTTGATGAATAGTCTCCTCAGAATTTTTCATTCAGTAATAATGTTCCAGTAAAGTTTCTCAGCCAAAGTTCCTGCAGGTTAAGATTGTGGCATTTATACCTCTTATTTCAGATGGTTTCAAAGTAAATATTCATATGGAGAGAAGTACAGGGGTCCAATAAGTAAATAAATAAAGATTCAGTTTGTTTCTAGAAAATATTTCTCTGGTTACTGATACATGGAATTTACAGGAAACAAATACTTCACACATTTTTTATTATTAAAACAGTCACAGACCTCATATTAAAAAAAAAAGTAATCTAAGAGACAAGAATTCTGCATAGTTACAGCTACACAACAGAGGACAGGTGGCCTTGGAAACATTGCAGCCCCTAAACAGGATGTATCTCAATCTCACTGCATAGGTGGACATAGAGGGGGTAATCCTATGTCAAGAGGTTGCCAGGGAGGTACAGACAACAGTGCCAAGGGTCTTACTCCTTGAAAGCAGAACCAGGAATTTTTGAAATAGCTTCTCCATCCTCATTCATAAAGTTTCATATTAGAATGGTAGAATCACCATAGGCCTATGTCTACTGTGTGACATAGGTATAAACATGCATGTCCTTTTATTCTTTTCTTAGGGTAACTTTTTAAAAAATCATTTTGCTACTGTTTTATTCCCTGTATTGTGTGTGTGTGTGTGTGTGTGTGTGTGTGTGTATGTGTGAGTACATTAGGGTTCAAGTTATGAACATGTGGATACATGTTTCTGAGATGGTTTACAAATTTAGTCAATAGGTGACTAGTGCTAGAGAACCCACATTATTTGGTTCTGATGGAAAAGGTTTGTGGTTGCTCCAGGTATCTTGGATCTTAAGTCGTATGTGATAACTGAATAAAACTTTGGGCCTTGTCTCTTGAGAAGATATGTTCTGTATGTGGGAAGAAGGGTATATAGGAGTATTTCTAGACCAGAGTGGCTAAATACGGCAAAGGTGGGCAGCATTCCTCTAGAGATGGATGCTTTCCTGACATTACATAGGGATGTGCCTGGAAGTGGTTCTGTCAGGGCTACATCTGAACCCTTTCTACCTGAATGAGACTATGTAGAAAGGATATCCTGTAGGGTGTTGACAGAAGTACACCCTATATGAGCAGTACATCTTTAGGGATGTTAGGGAAAGTACATGTATAAGGAAGGATCTAAGGAAGGCAGAGGTCATGTGGGTCATTTTCTTCACTAGTAGGAGTAGCAGTAGCAGCTATTCTCTAGTGCAAACTAGTTCTTAAAAGGCACACACTTGCTGCTGCTGAGATGCTGTTATTTTAAAATACACATAAATTTTGCTATTCTAAGGGTTAGGTAGTCACAGTGATGGGAGCATATAAGAACAGCTCTATATTACCCATTTGTTGGGGATGGGGACATTAAGGCCAAATATCCAGGTTTTGCAGGGATTCACTTGTCTGGAACAGGGCTTTATCCGATGTGTATAGGTTTGTTTGCAAAGTAGTTATCTTAAGACAACTTGTAGAAACCAGCGTTATCAGTGTCTGGGTACTCCCCAGTCAATGTCTTCTGCAGCCATTTTTCATAAGGGCAGCTCTCCACCTGGGCAGTGACCTTGTTGTACAGCCCAGTGAGAATGTGCACTCTCTTTAGGCTCCAGTTTTGGTTTCCCTAATGAGAAATCCCCTCTAGGCCATGTGCTGACTGCATGTACCAAAGTTACTGACCAACTCAGGAAAGAACTCTGATATCCACAGGCAGTGCAGACACATGAACACCCTGAACATATCCACTCATGGTGACTGCCATGTAGAGGGGATGTTTGTTCTTCTCTCTCACTGCCCACCCTGTCATTCCAGATGAGAGTAGATCCCGGACCCACTGAGGCTAGAAGAAAAGCCACTTCTGCCTCTGAGGGGATACCTTAGGACAGGTGAGGACTTGACAATTCTGTCACCTAGTAAGAGGGGAGGGAACTTCCACTGTTGCTCTAGACATCTCTGCCTTACAAACCTCTCAGTGTGCAGTACGTTTCTCCTGAGACAGATGCTGCTGGCAGGGGTAGGTTCAGTTTTTTTAGTTCTTATATCTCTTCTCATCAGATTTTCAATTTTTCGTTGTTTTAAGGAAAATTATTTTTCCTTAATTCAATGCCCTTAAATTTAAAATTTTGCAGTGGTGCCTGGGTGTCTCAGTTGGTTAAGCATCTGACTCTTGGTTTCATCTCAGGTCATGATCTCAGGGTTTGTGGGATAGAGCCCCCTATTGGGCTTTGTGCTGACAACATGGAGGCTGCTTGGGATTCTCTCTCTCCCTCTCTCTCTGTCCATCTCCCGCCCCTCCACTTTCTCTCAAAAGAAATAAACTTAAATAAAATTTTTGTTTTCCAGTCTGTATTTACTGTTTATTGGTTGAGTAATTTTGGCAGATCATTTTCTTGCCCTAGTCTCAAATTAATAGGGTGAAGAGTACTTTATCTGAGCTTCAGTTTCCTCAGGTATAAAAAGGAGAAATATATTTAATAAATAGATTTGTTGTAGGAATTTGATCTAATGATGCACATATGAGGACTTTGATAACATTTAGAAACTACCTAGGCACTATTAATGGTCACAGACAGCTAACAGTATCTGTACGGGGCAACCATGGAAGTGTTTATATACATGAACTCACGTATCTCTCACTATCTCTTCTTCTTCCTCATATTCTTTTTTTTTCCTAATCCTCTTCATCTTCCTCCTCTTCTTCTTCCTCTCCTTCTCCTTCTTCTTCTCCTTTCTCTTATTTGTTGTCATCTTCTTCTCCTTCTTTCGGTAAGAATGCTTAAGCTAGCTATACATAGATTCTTATATTTATTCTTTAGTTTTCCATACATATAGAGAATGTAGATAATTAATGTGTAGAACTAGATGAGTTTGGAAATTGGCATATACCATAATACTGTTTATTCAAAGTTTCATACTACTGTCTAATTCCTCCTCTTTCTGTCCTTCTTCTCCTCCTCCCCCTTCCCCTCTCTTCCCCTCCTCGTCTGTTCCTCCTCCCCTTTCTTCTCCTCCTCTTCCTCCTTCACCTTCTCCTTCTTTCTTCTTAAATTCTGTGATAAGAGCACTTTGGCTCAGTTGGCTGTCTGACTTCAGCTCAGGTCATGATCTCATGGTTCGTGAGTTTGAGCCCTGCATTGGGCTCTGTGCTGACAGCTCAGAGCCTGGAGCCTTCTTTGGATTTTGTGTCTCCCTCTCTCTGCTCCTCCCCTGATTATGCTCTCTCTTTCTCTCTCTCTCTCTTTCTCAAATAAATAAAGCTTAAAAACATTAAAAAAGAGCACTTTATGTAAGATTAGTCAGTTTATTTATTATTTATTTATTTAAATTTTAGTTAGTTAACATACAGTACAGTCCTGGTCTCAGGAGTAGAACCCAGTGATTCATCTCTTATGTATGACAGTGCTCATCCCCAAAGTGCCCTCCACAAAGTCTATCACCCACCTAACCCAACCCCCCCACCCACCTCCCCTCCAGCAATCCCTAGTTTCTCCTTTGTATTTAAGAGTATCTTATGGTTTGCTTATAATTAACAACGTTATACTATATACTTAAGAATTACCAAGAAGGAGGCAAACCTCCCTCTTAGTACAGCATTACTAACTGTAGGCAATATGCTGTACACTAGAACTCTAGTGTTCTATATATATAACAAAAATTTGATACACTTTTGCTATTACTACTCTGTTCTCTCCTCCTCACAGCATCTGGGAACCACTCTTCTACCTTTTGCTATATGCATTTCACCATTTTATGTTCCTCTTAAAAATGGTATTTAGCATTTTTCCTTCTGTTTGGCTTATTTCATTTAATGTCTTTCAGGTTTATGCATGTTGTAAAATGTGCACTTTTCTTTAAAGTTATAGAATGTACCATTGTATTCATATGCCACATTTTCTTTATGTAGTCCTTTATCAATGGACCTTTATATTTCTCTTACATATTGGCTCTTGTGAATAATGCTGCAATAAATATGGGAAGACAAATATTTCTTCAAGATCCAGATTTCATTTCTTTAGATATATACTCAAAATTGAAAATGCTGAATCAAATGGTAATTCTATTTTTAGTATTTTTAGAAACCTCCATATTGTTTTATTAAATCATTTCACCATTTCACTTTTCAACCAAAAATTAATAAAGGTTACCTTTTCATCACATGCTCAACATTAGTTGTCCCTTGTTCAGTTTAATAATAGCTATCCAAAACAGCATGAGATTTGATTTTTTATTTACCTAATAATTAATGATATAGACTACCCCTTCATACATCTGCTGGAAATTTGTATATGTTCTTGTATTTTTTTTTAATTTGAAATACAGTTAACATACTGTGTCATATTTGTGTGTCTTCTTTGAAGAAATGTCTATTTAGTTCCTTTGCCCAATTTTTAAATAGGTTATTTGTTTTGTTTTGCTATTGAATTATATGGGTTCCTTCTATATTAGATATTAACTCTTTATCAGGTATATGGCTTACAAATATTTTCTTCCATTCTGTAGGTTACATTCTCATTTTGTTAACAGTTTCATTTGCTATGGAGAAGCTTTTAAGTTTGATGTAATTGCACTTAGTTTTTGACTTCTGTAACCTGCATTTTTGTGTCATATCCAAGAAACCATTAGCAATGTCAGCGTACAAAAACTTTTCTCCTGTTCTCTTCTGGGAATCTTAGGATCACATGTCTCTTGTTTGAGTCTTTAATACATTTTTCTGTAGTGTAAGAATCCAATATAATTCTTCTGCAAATTAATACGTAGTTTTCCCTATGTGGTTTGTTGAAGGGACTATATTTTTCCCCATTTTCTATTCTTGGCATCCTTTTTGAAGATATATTGACTGTATACATGTGTGCTCATTTCTAGACCCTTTATTTTGTTCTATTGTTATATATCTCAGTTTTTGTGCTAGTATCATATTCTTTTGATTCCTGTAGCTATGTAATACAATTTGAAATCAGCAAACGTGACACCTTCAGCTTTACTCATATGGATCAAAATTGTTTGGGCTATTTGGGGTATTTTATGTTTTTACATGAACTTTAGAATTCCTTTCTCTATTTTTTTTTTTTTTGGTAGAAAAAGTGACATTGGGGTTTTGTTAGGAATTTCACAGAATCTATAGACACCTTTGGATAATATAGACATTAAAAAATAATTATCCCAATTCATAAACATGGAATACCTTTCCAGTTATTTTTGCCTGTTTTAATTTGTATTACCAGTGTTTTAGAGTTTGTAGTATACAAGTCTTTCACCTCCTTGTTTCAGTTTATTATTCAGTATGTAATTTTAATACTATAATACTGTAACGTAGTAGTGGTAGTGTAAATGGGAGCAATTCTATAATTTTATTTTTTGGATAATTGTTGTTAGTGTATACAAATGCAACTCATTTTTGTATATTGATTTTGTGTCCAACAACTCTGCTGGATTTGTGTGTGTGTGTGTGTGTGTGTGGTCTTATGATTTTCTACGTAAGATCTTGTTATCTGCAAAATGAAATAATTTGACTTCTTTCACCTCTGATAAGGAAGGTTTTTGTTTATTTGCTTGTTTTTGTGTAATTGTTCTAGCTGACTTTCAGTGTTAGGTTGATGTTGAGAAATTGTGTGCTAACATGTCATATTACACTGATTGGTTTATGTATGTTGAGCCATACTTGCATTCTAAGGATAAATCCTACTTGACAACGGTGTATAATCCCTTTAATATTCTGTTGGATTTTATTTGCTAGTATTTTGTTGGAGATTTTTCTGTTCAAAAGTGATATTGTTCTGAGTTTTCTTGTTATTTCCTTTTCTAACTTTGGTATTTGGGTAATGCTGACCTAATAATTGATTTAGAGAAAGTTTGCTCTTTTTCTGTCCTTTCAAAATATTTCAGAAACATTAATGTTAATTTTTCTTGAAGTTTTTGGTTGAATTTATGTTTGAAGTAATCTGGTCTTGTTTTGTTTTGTTTTGATTACTAATTCTAGTTTTACTTGTTCCAAGTATATTCTAGGGGAATATATTCAAGTTTTTGAAGATTTAGAGTCAGTTTTGAAAGTTTGTATGTTTCTAGGAATTTTCCCATCTAATTTTGATTATATTTTCAACATAAAACTGTCCATAGCATTCTTTCATTTGTTATCATATTTATTTCTTTATGATAATGATGTCCTCACTTTAAGTTATGATTTTTTTTCATTTCTTATTTTTTTTCTTTTTATTTTAATATAGTTGATATATTGTGTTACATTAGCTTCAGGTGTACAATATAGCGATTCAATAAGTTTATATGCTATGCTAGGATAACCACAATGTAGCTACAATCTTTTGACAGATAACACTATTACAATACCATTGGCTATGTTTCCTATGCTGTACCTTTCATTCCTGTGACTTATTCATTCCATAACCAGACGCCTGTTTCTCTCACTCCCCTTCAGTCATTTTGCCCATCACTTTATCTCTATCTCTTATGAAAAACATTAGTATATTCTCTGAATTTATATGTCTGATATTTATTCACTTGTTTTGTTTTTGGATTTCAGCATTATGTACAATAGCTAAGCTATAGAAGCAACAGTAGTGTGTATGTATGTATGTGTGTATCGATCGATCTATCTATCTATATGTCACATCTTCTTTATACACACAAACACAGATTCTGATTTTTATACTTTTATTCTTTTCTCTTTGGTATCTTGATAATTCTGGTCCAGGTTTTGTCAATTTTGTCGATTCTTTTAAACAACCACTGTTTGGTTTAGTTAATTTTCTCTACTGTATTCCTATCTTAGATTTTTACCTCTTTTTTTTTTATTATTCTCTTTCTTCCTTTAGTGTTAGCTTCTGTTTCCTCTTATCTTTTTATTTCCATGCAATTATTTTGTCAGTGTTCTTTGTCTTCATATGACTTTAAGTTACTTTTTTTTTTTTTTGCTTTTTAAATTTTGGCTTAAAAAACTCCTTTTAGCACTTCTTGTATGTAGGATCTACAAGTTGCAGAGTTTCAAAGCTTTTGTTAATCTAAGAATGCCTTATTTTTTTAGTTCACTTTGAAGAATAGTTACACTGGATATTGAATTCTCATTTGACTTTTTTTAGCTGTTAAATTTGTCATACCAAGACAGAGGAGCTGAGATGGCAGCATAGTAGGAGGACCCTAGGCTTGTCTTGTTCCTCAAACACAAGTAGATAACTATCAAATCATTCTGAATACCTCAGAAATCAACCTGAGGATTGACAGAACAAACTCCAGAACTAGAAGGAGAGAAGAGTTCACATTGAGGACTCTAGGAAGTGTGGAAACATGTTTTGTGGGAGAAACAGATTGCAAGTGCTGCAGAGTGGAGGGAGACCTGTTTGCAGTGAAAGGCCTGAAAGACAGAGGCACAAGGGGAACACACAAAAAGAACACTACCACAATTACTGGCTGGGAAAATGAGACGGGCTGATTTTCATGAGTTTTTGTAACAGGGATGGGGAGGGGACATGAAGACTGGACTTTTAAAGGTTGGCAGGCTTAGCTGGAATAGAGCCTTGAGGGCACTGCCTTACTCCTGGAGAGAAGGAAGGTAAACAGCCTGGGACAGACAGTGCAATCTGAGGAATGTCTGGGGCATATGGGGGGGGGGGAGAAGGGAACCATTTGCTCTTCTTATAAAGCATCCATGAGAGGTAGCAAGGATAGAGATGTCTCTGTGGACAAATGAGTCTGTTAGCACTATTTCTCACCCCTGCTCTTCAGCATTAAAGCAGATCCACCCGCCAAGGGCAGCTTGGTCCTGTCCCTGGCTACCTAACCTACTTTGTCAAGCTCCATGACCCTGTTCTCTGGTGTGAATTCTCTGCTCCAACGTCACACCTCCTTCAGTCTCAGAGTAGAGTGACCTTTAGAAGACCAATGCAGCCCCTAACTGTACCAGATCAATAATGCCTGGAGTTTTAAAAGTCAGCAAGCAGGCTTGGCTGAGACAGAGCCCAGAGGGCACTGCGATGCTCCTGAAGACAAGGCAGGCAAACAATCTGGACACAGACAGCATGAAAACAGTGGTCAAAAATGCCTGAGACACACAGTGAGGAGATTATTTGCACTTCAAAGAGTGCTTTCCTGAAAGTAGTAAACACTGAGACTCTTCTCCAGGGCCAAAAGCTGGCTGGCACCATTTCCTTCTCCTCCACCTCAGCATAAACACAGGACCACCTTCAGTGCCACAACACTGACACTGGTTGACTAAACTGCTTACACCAGAGTCCACACACCCTCCCGTTCTCTGAGCAGAGCTGTTAACTTATAACCTTCCAGATGTCAAGTCCCTCGTGCTGTCGGAACACACTCCAATCGGCCCCTCCACTTTTGCAAGCCAGACTCAGGGGCTCTGCTTGGCTGGCAGGCCACCCCCCCACCCCGGCTCCCTCCAGCCAGTCCCTGGAGAGCGGACCTCCTCGCTGCCTTTCCTACCCTCTTCTTTGGGCCTCTTGTCTGCGTTTGGCTCCGGAGACTCCGTTCTGCAAGTCTTCTGGCAGTTTTCTGGGTTATTTAGGCAGGTGTAGGTGGAATCTAAGTGATCAGCAGTAACCTCTGAGAATGGGAGGGCTGGAAGACAACGGGAGGGAGAGTTGTTGAGCCCCGGACAACAGAGTTCAGCTTGGCAGGGAACAAAGGCGCTCGCCAGTGCCATCTCTCTCACCCATCCCCCAGCCAAAATCCCAAAGGGAACCAGTTCCTGTCAGGGAACTTGCTTGCACTGCGCAAACACCCAACGCTGTGCTTCTGCAGATCCATCCCTCCAGCGGGTCTGACTGCCTCCTGGTGCCACAGGGCCCCTCCCGAATCAGATCTCCAAAGGAAAAGCAAGCTCAGCCTGCCCCTCCCGCCCCTGTGCACCTTGCCAATCCACCCCAGCTAATATGCCAGATCCCCACCACCACAAGCCTGGCAGTGTGCAAGTAGCCCAGATGGGCCACGCTGCCCCACAGTGAATCCCGCCCCTAGGAGAGGGGAAGAGAAGGCACACACCATTCTGACTGTGGCCCCAGCGGTGGGCTGGAGGCAGACATCAGGTCTGACTGTGGCCCCATCCAACAACGCAAGTTATTCAAGACAACACAGGGGAAGTGCCCCAAAGTCCCGCACCAGTCCAGGGACTATCCAAAATGACGAAATGGAAGAATTCCCTTCAGAAAAACATCCAGGAAATAACAACAGCTAACGAACTGATCAAAAATGATTTAAACAATATAGCAGAAAGTGAATTTAGAATAATAGTCATAAAATTAATCGCTGGGCTTGAAGACAGTATAAAGGACAGCAGAGAACCTCTTGCTACAGTGATTAAGGGACTAAGGAAAAACCAAGAGGAGCTAAAAAATGCTATCAACGAGATGCAAAATAAAATGGAGACAACTACGGCTCGGATTGAAGAGGCAGAGGAGAGAATAGGTGAACTAGAAGATAAAATTATGGAAAAAGAAGAAGCTGAGAAAAAGAGAGATAAAAAATCCAGGAGTATGAGGGGAAAATTAGAGAACTAAGTGATGCATTAAGATAAATAATATATGCATAATGGGTATTCCAGAGGAGGAAAAGAGGGGGAAAGGTGCTGAAGGGGTACCTGAAGAAATAATAGCTGAGAACTTCCCGGATCTGGGGAAGGAAAAAGGCATTGAAATCCAAGAGGCACAGAGAACTCCCTTCAGACATAACTTGAATTGATCTTCTGCATGACATATCATAGTGAAACTGGCAAAATACAAGGATAAAGAGAAAATTCCAAAAGCAGCTAGAGATAAACGTGTTCTAACATATAAAGGGAGACCTATAAGACTCGTGACTGATCTCTCTACTGAAACTTGGCAGGCCAGAAAGGAATGGCAGGAGATCTTCAATGTGATGAAGAGAAAAAATATGCAGCCGAGAATCCTTTATCCATCAAGTCTGTCATTTAGAATAGAAGGAGAGATAAATGTCTTCCCAAACAAGCAAAAACTGAAGGAATTCATCACCACTAAACCAGTCCTACAAGAGATCCTAAGGGGGATCCTGTGAGACAAAGTACCAGAGACACCACTACTAGCATGAAACCTACGGACATCACTATGACTCTAAACCCATATCTTTCTATAATAATACTGAATGTAAATGACCAAATGCGCCAACCAAAAGACATAGGTTATCAGATGGATAAAAAAAAAAAAAACCATCTATTTGCTGCCTACAGGAGACTCATTTTAGACCTGAGGACACCTTCAGATTGAGAGTGAGGGGATGGAGAACTATTTATCATGCCACTGGAAGTCAAAAGAAAGCTGGAGTAGCCATACTTTAAATTAAAGGCTGTAGACAAGAGATGAAGACAAACTAGACTTTAAATTAAAGGCTGTAACAAGAGATGAAGAAGGGCATTATATAATAATCACAGGGTCTATCCATCAGGAAGAGCTAACAATTATAAATGTCTATGTGCCGAATACCGGAGCCCCCAAATATATAAAACAATTACTCATAAACATAAGCAACCTTATTGATAAGAATGTGGTAATTGCAGGGGACTTTAACACTCCACTTACAGAAATGGATAGATCATCTAGACACACAGTCAATAAGAAACAAGGGCCCTGAATGAGACATTGGATCAGATGGACTTGACAGATATATTTAGAACTCTGCATCCCCAAGCAACAGAATATACTTTCTTCTCGAGTGCACATGGAACATTCTCCAAGATAGATCACATACTGGGTCACAAAACAGCCCTTCATAAGTATACAAGAATTGAAATCATACCATGCATAATTTCAGACCACAATGCTATGAAGCTTGAAATCAACCACAGGAAAAAGTCTGGAAAACCTCCAAAAGCATGGAGGTTAAAGCACACCCTACTAAAGAATGAATGGGTCAACCAGGCAATGAGACAAGAAATTATAAAAATATATGGAAACAAATGAAAATGAAAATACAACAATGCAAACGCTTTGGGATGCAGCAGAGGCAGTCCTGAGAGGAAAATACATTGCAATCCAGGCCTATCTCAAGAAACAAGAAAAGTCCCAAATACAAAATCTAACAGCACACCTAAAGGAAATAGAAGCAGAAAAGCAAAGACAGCCTAAATTCAGCAGAAGAGAAATAATAAAGATCAGAGCAGAAATAAACAATATAGAATCTAAAAAAAAACTGTAGAGCAGATCAAGGAAACCAAGAGTTGGTTTTTTGAAAAAATAAACAAAATTGATAAACCTCTAGCCAGGCTTCTCAAAAAGAAAAGGGAGATGACCCAAATAGATAAAATCATGAATGAAAGTGGAATTATGACAACCAATCCCTCAGAGATACAAGTAATTATCAGGGAATACTATGAAAAAGTATATGCCAACAAATTGGACAACCTGGAAGAAATGGACAAATTCCTAAACACCCACACGCTTCCAAAACTCAATCAGGAGGAAATAGAAAGCTTGAACAGACCCATAACCAGCGAAGAAATTGAATCAGTCATCAAAAATGTCCCAACAAATAAAAGTCCAGGACCAGATGGATTCCCAGGGGAGTTCTACCAGACGTTTAAAGCAGAGATAATACCTATCCTTCTCAAGCTATTCCAAAAAATAGAAAGGGAAGGAAAGCTTCCAGATTCATTCTATGAAGCCAGTATTACTTTGATTCCTAAACCAGACAGAGACCCAGTAAAAAAAGAGAACTACAGGCCAATATCCCTGATGAATATGGATGCAAAAATTATCCATAAGATACTAGCAATTCTAATTCAACAGCACATAAAAAGAATTATTCACCATGATCAAGTGGGATTCATTCCTGGGATGCAGGTCTTGTTCAACATTCACAAGCCAATCAATGTGATACATCACATTAATAAAAGAAAAGAGAAGAACCATATGATCCTGTCAATCGATGCAGAAAAGGCCTTTGACAAAATTCATCAATGTTTCTTAATAAAAACCCTTGAGAAAGTCGGGATTGAAGGAACATACTTAAACATCATAAAAGCCATTTATTAAAAGCCCACAGCTAACATCATCCCCAATGGGGAAAAAACTGAGAGCTTTTTCCCTGAGATCAGGAACACGACAGGGATGTCCACTCTCACCGCTGTTGTTTAACATAGTGTTGGAAGTTCTAGCATCAGCAATCAGACAACAAAAGGAAATCAAAGGCATCAAAATTGGCACAGATGAAGTTAAGATTTCGCTTTTTGCAGATGACATGATATTATACATGGAAAATACCGATAGACTCCACCAGAAGTGTGCTAGAACTGATACATGAATTTAGCAAAGTTGCAGGATACAAAATCAATGTACAGAAATCAGTTGCATTCTTATACACTAACAATGAAGCAACAGAAAGACAAATAAAGAAACTGATCCCATTCACAATTGCACCAAGAAGCATAAAATACCTAGGAATAAATCTAACCAAAGATGTAAAAGATCTGTATGCTGAAAACTGTGTTTCAATCAAAACTGAACATGAGATAAAGGAAAGAGATGTGGCTTTTGTGATATTCTATCACAAACACTTTTATTGTATCTCTGTAAAATACAATGTATGTATGCATGTAAGTGTTCTTGAAAACTGTGTTTCAATCAAAACTGAACATGAGATAAAGGAAAGAGATGTGGCTTTTGTGATATTCTATCACAAACACTTTTATTGTATCTCTGTAAAATACAATGTATGTATGCATGTAAGTGTTCTTGTCCTAATGTTGCTACTTCCATGGCAAAGAAAAGAAAAAAAGAATGAAAAAAAAAAAAAGAAAGAAATTGGAAAAAAAAATCAGGCTCATAGCAGCTACTGTGTAGAAATTCCCCCCTACTTCTAATTTGCTGAATGAAGAAAAAAATCTTTTATTTGTGAAGGAAATTGAAGCTTATGAAGGAAATTGAAGAAGATATAAAGAAATGGAAAAACATTCCATGCTCATGGATTGGAAGAATAAATATTGTCAAAATGTCAATACTACCCAAAGCTATCTACACATTCAATGCAATCCCAATCAAAATTGTACCAGCATTCTCAAAACTAGAACAAGCCATCCTAAAATTCATATGGAACCACAAAAGGCCCTGAATAGCCAAAGTAATTTTGAAGAAGATGAGAAAACAGGAGGCATCACAAGCCCAGACTTTAGCCTCTACTACAAAGCTGTAATCCTCAAGACAGCATGGTATTGGCACTAAAACAGACACATAGACCAATGGAATAGAATAGAAACCCCAGAACTAGACCCACAAACGTATGGCCAACTGATCTTTGACAAAGCAGGAAAGAATATCCAATGGAAAAAAGACAGTGTCTTTAATAAATGGTGCTGGGAGAACTGGACAGCAACATGCAGAAGATTCAAACTAGACCACTTTCTCACACCATTCACAAAAATAAACTCAAAATGGATAAAGAACCTGAATGTGAGACAGGAAACCATCAAAACCCTAGAGGAGAAAGCAGGAAAAGACCTCTCTGACCTCAGCCGTAGCAATCTCTTACTTGACACATCCCCAAAGGCAAGGGAATTAAAAGCAAAAATGAATTACTGGGACCTTATGAAGATAAAAAGCTTCTGCACAGCAAGGGAAACAACCAACGAAAGTAAAAGGCAACCAACGGAATGGGAAAAGATATTTGCAAATGACATATCGGACAAAGGGCTAGTATCCAAAATCTATGACGAGCTCACCAAACTCCACACCCGAAAAACAACCCAGTGAAGAAATGGGAAGAAAATATGAATAGACACTTCTCTAAAGAAGACATCTGGATGGCCAACAGGCACATGAAAAGATGCTCAACGTCGCTCCTCATCAGGGAAATAGAAATCAAAACCACACTCAGATATCACCTCACGCCAGTCAGAGTGGCCAAAATGAACAAATCAGGAGACTATAGATGCTGGCGAGGATGTGGAGAAACGGAACCCTCTTGCACTGTTGGTGGGAATGCAAATTGGTGCAGCCACTCTGGAAAACAGTGTGGAGGTTCCTCAGAAAATTAAAAATAGACCTACCCTATGACCCAGGAATAGCACTGCTAGGAATTTACCCAAGGGATTACAGGAGTACTGATGCATTGGGCACTTGTACCCCAATGTTTATAGCAGCACTCTCAACAATAGCCAAATTATGGAAAGAGCCTAAATGTCCATCAACTGATGAATGGACAAAGAAATTGTGGTTTATTTACGCAATGGAGTACTACGTGGCAATGAGAAAGAATGAAATATGGCCCTTTGTAGCCACGTGGATGGAACTGGAGAGTGTGATGCTAAGTGAAATAAGTCATACAGAGAAAGACAGATACCATATGGTTTCACTCTTATGTGGATCCTGAGAAACTTAACAGAAACCCATGGGGATGGGGAAGGAAAAAAAAAAAAGAGGTTAGAGTGGAAGAAAGCCAAAGCATAAGAGACTCTTAAAAACTGAGAACAAACTGAGAGTTGATGGGGGGTGGGAGGGAGGGGAGGGTAGGTGATGGGTATTGAGGAGGGCACTTTTTGGGATGAGCAGTGGGTGTTGTATGGAAACCAATTTGACAATAATCTTCATATATTGGAAAAAAAATAAGAACATTTAATGAAAGCATTTTTTTATTTTTTGTTGTTAACATTTTTCTCAATTGGTCTAATTATTGTTATAAATATTTAAATGTCTTCCTTATTTCTCCAAATCAATCTATTAGATTTTTAGAGCAATATATAATAAAGTTCAAGTAAAATTTAATTTTTTTGACAATTCTGGCATTCATAGTTTGGTTAAAATATTTATAGTTCCTGTAAAAAATAAGTAAAATACAAGAATTACACCAGGCAGAGACTATGGCTAGTTGAATTATTGGTCAGAATGATATGATAAATAATTTGCTTTGCCCTTTTCTCCCTTTCTCTGCTTTTTGAATAACTTATTGATTTTATCGTGACTTATACCCCAAGTATCATAACAAGGTAAAAATAATAATATTCACGTCTTAAATTCTTATGGCTTTAAAAATATAGACTTGAATAATTTCACACTTATCAATTACTTAATACATTACTCCTCACTTTTAGATTTTTTATTCATTTATTTCTCGTAACATCATCAATTAGCAACTCAAAGTACAAACTTAGGTAGATTTATAAAAACTCACATTCTTTCCACTTATAAACAGCAGTTCTGGGATTTAAACCTATAAAAAATTCTTCCAGAAAACTACACCATAATCTTTACATATATTAGCCTATGATCAGTAACAGATTTTCCAAATTTTGCTCTCCTTATGAAAATATTTTATGCAATTTTATGATTTTTAGAGTTATGATTGTCATTCAGTCCCTCAATTTCTTTCAAATATGAATATGACAGTGATAAATAACTGTTTTCTAGAGATAAAATGACTGAGGCTAAGAGGGTCATATTATTTGCCTTGGAAAGTTCAGACACAAATTATCTGCACTCTTTAGAATGATCTGTTATATACTTGCATATAATTCCTATGAACCTTGTGCCTGACTGCATTATTTTTTTAAATATGTACCTTTTTTCTTTCCTTCTTGTTATGTTCTCATTTTCCTGCAAACTTTTGTTTTATTTTATTTTATTTTTTTAAATGGGATTGAGATCTGAATGGAAATTACAGACAGAGCCATACTTACTACTTTCTGTGAAACAAATAATATATTCATTAAAGGGATAAGTCAGATCATTAATAAGTAGTGAATTTTATTTTATTTTTTAATGTTTATTTATTTTTGAAACAGCATGAGTAGAGTGAGGAACAGGGAGAGAGGGAGAGGATTCAAAGCATGCTCTGTGTTGAATGCAGAGACCTTGATGTAGGGCTTGAACTCACAAACTGTGAAATCATGACCTGACCTGAAGTTGGATGCTTAACTGACTGAGTCACCCAGGCACTCCATAATCGGAATTTTAAACAATATAGCAAACAAAGACAATTTTTATTTATTATTTTGCATTGCTTTTGTAACTTCTAATATCAGTGTCTGCCCCTTCTGGCATTTCTGTTACACAGTTCAATTATTATTTTCTGAATATTATTAAATTCATACAGAACTCATTTTAGTTAAGAGATAAGTGAATATCTCTTAAATATCAAGTATCCCTGGAGAGGCTGGGAAGATAGCAGGGTAGGAGGACACCAAGCTCACCTTTTTCCACTAGGTAACTTATCAGTGTAAATAACCTAGAAAGCAATGCAAAGATTGGCAAAAAAAAATCCTTAACTAAAAGTAGAGAAGAAGCCACATTAAAGGGGTTTGGAAAGGTTAAGAGGTGGTAGGGACCTAAAGCAACCATGTTCCATATGTGGGAGGGAGGGAGCCATGGAAACAAACAGGGGAGAAGCAGACCCTCACACCAGAAAATCTACATGGGGAAGGCAAATCCCCATAACATTTGTCTTTGTAAACCAGTGGGGCCAAATTTCATGAGTTTTTATAACCTGCATCTTGACATTTAAAAAAAATTTTTTTTCAAAGTTTATTTATTTTTGGGACAGAGAGAGACAGAGCATGAATGGGGGAGGGGCAGAGAGAGAGGGGGAGACACAGAATCAGAAACAGGCCCCAGGCTCTGAGCCATCAGCCCAGAGCCCGACGCGGGGCTCGAACTCACAGACCGCAAGATCGTGACCTGGCTGAAGTCGGATGCTTAACCGACTGCGCCACCCAGGCACCTCATCTTGACGTTTTAAAAATAAGTTGGATCTGCTCTGAGAGAGCTGAGGGCAATAGAAAGCTGATTCCCTGCCCTTAAAGAGATAACACATGAAACAGCCATGCAGATATAGTATAGAAGAGGAAGTTTGAAAAACACATAGGGAGTGAAGGAGATTTATTTACTAATCTCAGAGCATGTCTGGAGAAGAAGGGTTCCTGAGTGTCTTTTTCAGGAACAAAGGAGCTAACTGGCATTATCTTCTTCCCTTGATCCCCAGAACAAGCACAAGGACACCTGTGGAAACCAGCACAGGGCTGACATTCACTACCTAACTCACACCAAGCCCCAGAACCCCAGGCTTCATCAGATAAGCCCTTTCTAGTCAACTATACCTCAGTCCCAGTGCTGCCACTACCATCTCCTGGAAGGCCAGTGTAAACATTAACACCATGGCTCTGGACCTGCATGCTTTGCAGCGCCTCAGTCCCAGCAGCAATGGCAGTGGGCCCCACAAAAGAGAAATATGTCTTGTTAAAATGCACATCTCACGAACAGCCTGATGGGGGGGTGCTTAACGTCTGACTTCAGCTCAGGTCATGATCTCACAGTTCCTGAGTTTGAGCCCCATATTGGGCTCAGTACTTACAGCGCAGAGCCTGGAGCCCACTTCCAGTTCTGCGTCTCCCTTTCTTTCTGCCCCTCCCCCACTCTGCTCACACTCTGTCTCTCAAAATAAATAATAAATAAATAAGCATTTATTTATAAACATGATAAATACACATTTAAAAAATTAAATGCATATCTCATCAATGTATGCTTTGCAGATCTGCCCCCGGTCTCCTCAAGGACACAGTAGCTCATTTCACAAGCAGCCCAGCTGCAACTTGTTAAACTGGACACCCAACCCTGGCTGCCCTGTCCCAGCTATAGAGGCAAGTCCCCAACATTATGCTTTTGGCTGGAGACCATTCAAACAG
The DNA here is from genome assembly GCF_022079265.1 of Lynx rufus. Classification (NCBI taxonomy): domain Eukaryota; kingdom Metazoa; phylum Chordata; class Mammalia; order Carnivora; family Felidae; genus Lynx; species Lynx rufus. The sequence goes on along the minus strand of NW_025814823.1, from coordinate 84,002,652 downwards.
GGGCCACAAACCTTGCAGTGTACAAGAAAGCTTGACAGAGGACAACACCACTTTAAAGTTACTCCTGCTCTGGGATGAGGGGAAGATAACCACCCCCATTATTGGAATGGGGGGCTGACATTGGGTCTAATTGCAGGCCCTGACCACCAATGAAAATTTCTCAGGAGACAACACAGGGAAAGTACCTTGCAGTAGAGTGCTACTACATCTTTGACACATGCCTGGTCTAATTCACTCAAGCACAAAGTGGCCCCAGACAGGTCTACTAACAACACAAGGACCAAACACTACCCATAACAAGCAAGAAGAGCCACTGCAGATGACTGGGCAGATGGAAAAACTGGCCAAAATACAATACTAGAATACACACAACATACACACATAGCAGATACCCCTGAAGCATCAGATTCTGGTGAACTTGGAGCACTACCCATTAGGGCACTACAGGACCCCTTTTTCATAAGGAATTACTTTCAAGAGCAGAAAAAGTAACTGAATTTCCTAACTCAGAGAAACAACTAGAGGGTTAGATAAAATAAGGAGACACAGGAATCAGTTTCAAATGAAAGAACAGGGGAAAAAAGCAGTAAGAGACCAATATGAAAGAGATTAGTAACATGCCTGATAGATAATTTAAAATAATAATCATAAATATACTCACTGGACTTGAGAAAAGAATGGAGATTACTGAGGCTCTTAACAAAGAGATAAAAAAGAACCAATCAGAAATAAACATAATAAATGAAATTAAAAATATACTAGATGGAATAAATAGCAGGTTTGAGGAACCAAAGGAGTGCATTAGTGACCTAAGGTTATAATAGTGGAAAGCAAAGCTAGGCAGATGAGAGGGAAAAAAAGTCTGCAAAATGAGAATAGACTTAGAGAACTCAGTGACTTCATCAAGGATACTACCATTTGTATTATTAGGATCCCAGTAAAGGAAGAGATATAAAAGGGGTAAGAAAATTTATTTGAAGAAATAACAGTTTTAATCTGGGGGAAGAAACAGATAACCATATCCAGGAGGTACTGAGATTTCTCCAACAAAATCAACCCAAGAATGTCCACACTTCGCTGGTTATGGGTCTGTTCAAGCTTTCTATTTCCTCCTGATTGAGTTTTGGAAGAGTGTGGGTGTTCAGGAATTTGTCCATTTCTTCCAGGTTGTCCAATTTGTTGGCATATAATTTTTCATAGTATTCCCTGATAATTGTTTGTATCTCTGAGGGATTGGTTGTAATCATTCCATTTTCATTCATGATTTTATCTATTTGGGTCATCTCCCTTTTCTTTTTGAGAAGCCTGGCTAGAGGTTTGTCAATTTTGTTTATTTTTTCAAAAAACCAACTCTTGGTTTCGTTGATCTGCTCTACAGTTTTTTTAGATTCTATATTGTTTATTTCTGCTCTGATCTTTATTATTTCTCTTCTTCTGCTGGGTTTAGGCTGCCTTTGCTGTTCTGCTTCTATTTCCTTTAGGTGTGCTGTTAGATTTTGTATTTGGGATTTTTCTTGTTTCTGGAGATAGGCCTGGATTGCAATGTATTTTCCTCTCAGGACTGCCTCTGCTGCATCCCAAAGCGTTTGGATTGTTGTATTTTCATTTTCGTTTGTTTCCATATATTTTTTAATTTCTTCTCTAATTGCCTGGTTGACCCACTCATTCGTTAGTAGGGTATTCTTTAACCTCCATGCTTTTGGAGGTTTTCCAGACTTTTTCCTGTGGTTGATTTCAAGCTTCATAGCATTGTGGTCTGAAAGTATGCATGGTATAATTTCAATTCTTGTAAACTTAGGAAGGGCTGTTTTGTGACCCAGTATATGATCTATCTTGGAGAATGTTCCATGTGCACTCGAGAAGAAAGTATATTCTGTTGCTTTGGGATGCAGAGTTCTAAATATATCTGTCAAGTCTATCTGATCCAGTGCCTCATTCAGGGCCCTTGTTTCTTTATTGACCGTGTGTCTAGATGATCTAATCATTTCTGTAAGTGGGGTGTTAAAGTCCCCTGCAATTACCACATTCTTATCAATAAGGTTGCTTCTGTTTATGAGTAATTGTTTTATATATTTGGGGGCTCCGGTATTCGGCGCATAGACATTTATAATTGTTAGCTCTTCCTGATGGATAGACCCTGTAACTATTATATAATGTCCTTCTTCATCTTTTGTTACAGCCTTTAATTGAAAGTCTAGTTTGTCTGATATAAGTATGGCTACTCCAGCTTTCTTTTGGCTTCCAGTAGCATGATAAATAGTTCTCCATCCCCTCACTCTGAATCTAAAGGTGTCCTCAGGTCTAAAATGAGTCTCTTGTAGACAGCAAATAGATGGGTCTTGTTTTTTTATCCATTCTGATACCCTATGTCTTTTGGTTGGCGCATTTAATCCATTTACATTCAGTGTTATTATAGAAAGATACGGGTTTAGAGTCATTGTGATGTCTGTCTGTTTTATGCTTGTAGTGATGTCTCTGGTACTTTGTCTCACAGGGTCCCCCTTAGGATCTCTTGTAGGGCTGGTTTAGTGGTGACAAATTCCTTCAGTTTTTGTTTGTTTGGGAAGACCTTTATCTCTCCTTCTATTCTAAATGACAGACTTGCTGGATAAAGGATTCTCGGCTGCATATTTTTTCTGTCTAGCACACTGAAAATCTCGTGCCAATTCTTTCTGGCCTGCCAAGTTTCAAAAGAGAGATCAGTCACGAGTCTTATAGGTCTCCCTTTATATGTGAGGGCACGTTTATCCCTTGCTGCTTTCAGAATTTTCTCTTTATCCTTGTATTTTGCCAGTTTCACTATGATATGTCGTGCAGAAGATCGATTCAAGTTACGTCTGAAGGGAGTTCTCTGTGCCTCTTGGATTTCAATGCCTTTTTCCTTCCCCAGTTCAGGGAAGTTCTCAGCTATTATTTCTTCAAGTACCCCTTCAGCACCTTTCCCTCTCTCTTCCTCCTCTGGGATACCAATTATGCGTATATTATTTCTTTTTAGTGTATCACTTAGTTCTCTAATTTTCCCCTCATACTCCTGGATTTTTTTATCTCTCTTTTTCTCAGCTTCCTCTTTTTCCATAACTTTATCTTCTAGTTCACCTATTCTCTCCTCTGCCTCTTCCATCCGAGCCGTGGTGGTTTGCATTTTGTTTTGCATTTCATTTAAAGCGTTTTTCAGCTCCTCGTGACTGTTCCTTAGTCCCTTGATCTCTGTAGCAAGAGATTCTCTGCTGTCCTGTATACTGTTTTCAAGCCCAGCGATTAATTTTATGACTATTATTCTAAATTCACTTTCTGTTATATTATTTAAATCCTTTTTGATCAGCTCATTAGCTGTTGTTATTTCCTGGAGATTCTTCTGAGGGGAATTCTTCTGCTTGGTCATTTTGGATAGTCCCTGGTGTGGTGAGGACCTGCAGGGCACTTCCCCTGTGCTGTGGTGTATAACTGGAGTTGGTGGGCGGGGCCGCAGTCAGTCCTGATGTCTGCCCCCAGCCCACCGCTGGGGCCACAGTCAGACTGGTGTGTGCCTTCTCTTCCCCTGTCCTAGGGGCGGGATTCACTGTGGGGTGGCGTGGCCCGTCTGGGCTACTTGCACACTGCCAGGCTTGTGATCCTGGGGATCTGGGGTATTAGCTGGGGTGGGTAGGCAAGGTGCACGGCGACAGGGGGGGGCAGGCTTAGCTCGCTTCTCCTTAGGTGATCCACTTCAGGAGGGGCCCTGTGGTAGCCGGAGGGAGTCAGATCCGCTGCCGGAGGTCTGGCTCCGCAGAAGCACAGAGTTGGGTGTTTGCTCGGAGCGAGCAATTTCCCTGGCCGGAACCGGTTCCCTTTGGGATTTTGGCTGGGGGATGGGCGGGGGAGATGGCGCTGGCGAGCGCCTTTGTTCCCCACCAAACTGAGCTCTGTCGTCCGGGGGCTCCGCAGCTCTCCCACCCTTTGTCCTCCAGCCTTCCCGCTTTCTGAGCAGAGCTGTTAACTTATGACCTCCTAGACGCTAAGTCGCGCTTGCTGTCGGAACACAGTCCGTCAGGCCCCTCTGCTTTTGCCAGCCAGACTCGGGGGCTCTGCTTGGCCGGCGAGCCGCCCCTCCGCCCCAGCTCCCTCCCGCCAGTCCGTGGAGTGCGCACCGCCTCGCCGCCCTTCCTACCCTCTTCCGTGGGCCTCTTGTCTGCGCTTGGGTCTGGCGACTCCATTCTGCTAATCCTCTGGCGGTTTTCTGGGTTATTTAGGCAGGTGTAGGTGGAATCTAAGTGATCAGCAGGACACGCGGTGAGCCCAGCGTCCTCCTACGCCGCCATCTTCCCTTCACATCTCCTCTCTCTTTTCTTTATGAGAAGCCTGGCTAGAGGTTTATCAATTTTGTTTATTTTTTCAAAAAAAAAAAAAACCCACAACTCTTGGTTTCATTGATCTGTTCTACTGTTTTTTGTTTGTTTGTTTGTTTGTTTTATTCTATATTGTTTATTTCTGCTCTGATATTTAGTATTTCTCTTCTTCTGCTGGGTTTGGGGTGACTTTGCTGTTCTGCTTTTAGCTCCTTTAGGTGTGCTGTTAGATTTTGCATTTGGGATTTTCCTTGTTTCTTGGAAAATGCCTGGATTGCAATGTGTTTTCCTCTTAGGACTGCCTTCGCTGCATCCCAAAATGTTTGGATTTTTGTATTTTCATTTTCATTCATTTCCACATTTCTTTTATTTCTTCTCTTATTGCCTGGTTGACCCATTCGTTCTTTAGGAGGATGTGCTTTATCTTCCATGCTTTTGGATGTTTTCCAGACTTTTTCCTGTGGTTGATTTCAAGTTTCATAGCATTGTGGTCTGAAAGTGTGCATGGTGTGATCTCAATACTTTTGTCTTTATTGAGGGCTGTTTTGTGACCCAGTATGTGATCTATCTTGGAGAATGTTCCATGTGCACGTGAGAAGAAAGTATATTCTGCTCCTTTGGGATGTAGAGTTCTTAATATATCTGTCAACTCCATCTGGTCCAATGTATCATTCAGAGCCATTGTTTCTTTACTGATTCTGTGTCTAGATGATATGTCCATTGTCATCAGTGGGGTATGAAAGACCCCTGCAATTACCACATTTTTATCTATAAGGTTTCTTATGCTTGTGATTAATTGTTTTAAATATTGGGTTCTCCTGGTGTGCCTGGGTGGCTCAGTTGGTTAAGCATCTGACTTCGGCTCAGGTCATGATCTCGCCATTTGTGAGTTGGAGCCCTGCATTGGGCTCTGTGCTGACAGCTCAGGTCCTGGAGCCTATTTCAGATTCTGTGTCTCCCTCTGTCTCTGACCACCCCCCCCATTCATGATCTGTCTTTCCCTGTCTCAAAAATAAATAAACATTAAAAAAATGTTAATATTGGGTTTTCCCGAATTCGGTGCATAGACATTTATAATTGTTAGCCCTTCCTGATGGATAGACCCTGTAATTATTATATAATGCCCTTCTTAATCTCTTGTTACAGTCTTTAAGTCTAGTTTGTCTGATATAAGTATGGCTAATTTAGCTTTCTTATGACTTCCAGTAGCATGATAGATAGTTATCCCCTGACTTTAATCTAAAATTGTCCTCAGGTCTGAAATGAGTCTCTTGTAGACAGCAAGTAGATGGGTCTTGTTTTTGTTTTTTTTTTTTCTTTTCTCCATTCTGATACTCTATGTCTTTTGATTGGAACATTTAGTCCATTTACATTCAGTGTCATTAATAAAAGATGTGGGTTTAGAGTAAGTGTGTCATCTGTAGGTTTCAGGCTTGCAATGATATTTCTGGTACTTTGTGGTCCTTGCAACATTTCACTCACAGAGTCCCCCTTAGGATCTCTTGTAGGACTGGTTTAGTGGTGATGAATTCCTTCAGTTTTTGTTTGTTTGGAAAAAAAATTATCTGTCCTTCTATTCTGAATGACAGGCTTGATGGATAAAGGATTCTTTGCTTCATATTTTTCCTGTTCATCACATTGAAGATTTCCTGCCATTCCTGCCAAGTCTCAGTAGATAGGTCTGCTACTACCCTTATGTGTCTACCTCTGTATGTTAATGCCCGTTTATCCCTAGCTGCTTTCTGAATTCTCTCTTTATCTTTGTATTTTGCCAGTTTCACTATGATATGTCGTGCAGAAGATTGATTCAAGTTATGTCTGAAGGGAGTTCTCTGTGCCTCTTGGATTTCAATGCCTGTTTCCTTCCCCAGATCAGGGAAGTTCTCAGCTATGATTTGTTCAAGTACACCTTCAGACCCTTTCTCTCTTCTGTTTCTGGAATTTCTATGATATGGATCTTGTTCCATTTGATTGAATAACTTAATTCTCTAATTCTCCACTCTTGATATTGGATTTTTTTATCTCTCTTTTTCTCAGATTCCTCTTTTTCCATAATTTAATCTTCTAATTCACCTATTCTGCCCTCTGCCTCTTCAATCCGCACTGTGGCTGCCGCCATTTTTTTCCACCTAATTTATTGCATTGTTTAATTCATCATGACTGTTTTTTAGTTCCTTGATCTCTGCAGTAATGGATTCTCCACAGTCTTGTATGCCTTTTTCAAGTCCAGCAATTAATCTTATGACTATTGTTCTAATTCTTGTTCAGTTATATTTCTTATATCTGTTTTGATCAATTCTTTAGCTGTCACTTCTTCCTGGAGTTTCTTTTGAGGGTAATTCTTCAGTTTAATCATTTGGCTATTCTTTTCTCCTTTATGAGTTTCAAACCCTTTTTATTTGCTCTGCACCTGCGAGCACTGCTATATTAAAGTGGTGTCATACACTGTTCAGGGCCTGGCCCTTCAGCAGGTGATTTTTGAAGGTTACTTGCTCTCTGCTCTTGTGACTTTCATTATTTTATTTCTCTACTCATAGTGATGTTTTGGACCCTCCACAAGGTGTGCTTTGATTTGTTCCTTGAAATAGCCCTAGAAAGGAAAATAAACAGGGAAGCAAATGGGAAACAGAGACATGCAAACACACAGACAAATAAAACAAACAAAGAGACAACACACACACACACACAAAGACAAAAACAGTCTGAAAGCAAACAAAAACAAAAAAAAATGGAAACACCAGCTACGAGTAAAGAACAGAGTGACGAGGAGGTACTGATGGAGGAGCACATATAAAGAGAGAAATGACAGGGGTGGGAACAAAGAGAAAATAAACATTCACCGGGCAGAGGGACTAAATGGCTTAAGAGAGAGAGAGAGAGAGAGAGAGAGAGAGAAAGTAAAATAAAGAAGGATGTGGGGAAACAAAATGAAGATAAAGTTACCCAGACAGAGAAATTATATGGCTTGATTATTCCAGGAAGAGAGAAAGGAAAATACAGAAGGAGATGTAGAACATGAATCAAGGGAATGGATTAAATATGTCTGCTTGAACAAACCAGCAACCAGAGCAATCAGCCTAGAGGAGGGAAGAGATATGAAGGGTGAATATATATAAATAGCATGAAATTTCCTGGAATTAATTCAGCCTATGCATCATCACTGGTCTGGATGATGGAGCCATCTGGTTGCACAGCATCTATCTATTTCCAGCAGAAATGCAGTTACCTGGCATGGAAGGGCATGGTTTGGTGTAGGCTGGTCCCACATCTGCTATGGGCCTTGGGATTGATCTTTGAGTCCCAACGTTAGTGATGGTGGTGGTGGTGGGAAAAATGGCGACTCCACCGTCTCTTCTCCAAGACCCAGTGGACTCCTTTAGAGTCATCCTTACTGTGCCATGGGCACAGAAGGGGTGGTCCTTCCCCCTCTAACAACTCTCCTGGCCTGACACTTGGCTAGGATCAAAGACCCACTCTGTGAGCCCTGGCATAGGGGAAGCACTTCACTGTGTGGCTCCATATGTGGTCCTGGCTACCTTTGTCTGTGCCTCCACACTTTAGGGAGGACCTCCTTCCTGCTGTGGACTGTGCCGCTAACTTCACAGTGGTGAAGGGTGGTGGAGGTAGGCAGGCTTTGTCCTGTCCCACTGCACTTCAGGGAGGGAGCCGTTTTCTCCTACTGCAGACTGCACCCCTGATCTACCACCAAACCCAGGGCTGGCTCCCCTACTCCCCAGGTGCACGAACAGGGAGCCAGCACCAGTCTGAAGAAAGCTCCACAGTTAGAGATAGAATCCCTTTCAGTACCAGTCCGAGGTTTTTCTCTTATCCAGATACAGTCCTACACTTCCCCCACCACTTTTTTTCTTCCCTTTGTCTCTCCTCATAAGGAGATCCCTCCCCTCCATGCCTATTTGGGCAGTTCTCCCCCAGTTCTCAATCACACACGTATTGTTTCTCAAGTTGTCTCATTTTCTTCCTGGTAGTTTCAGTCTCTTTTCTTCCTAGACTCTTGGTTTTCAAAGTCCTTTGGCTTCAACATTTCTTTTTTGTTGTTGATTTATTTCTCAGTTGATCTGTTCATTGATGTAAACGGGTGTCATCCACTACCATTATTGAATTATAATCAATGAGTTCCTTTATGTTTGTTATTAATGACTTTATATATTTTGTAGTTTCCTGTTGGGGGCATAAATATTTACAATTGTTATATCTTCATGTTGTATTGTCCCTTCATTATGAGATAGTGCCCATCTTTATCTCTTGTTATCCTCTTTGTTTTAAAGTTGAGTTTGTCCAATATAAGTATTGCTACTGTGGCTTTCTTTTAACATTAATTTGTGTGATGAATCCTTCTCATTCCCCTCACTTGAAATATGAAAGTGTCTTTAGGCCCAAAATGAGTCTCCTGGAGGCAACATTTCAGTGGGTCTTCTTCTTCTTCTCCTTCTCTTCTTCCTTCTCTTTCCTCCTCTTCCTCGTCTTCCTCGTTCTTGTTCCTCTTCTTCTTCTTCTTCTTCTTCTTCTCCTCCTCCATTCTTTATGTCTTTTGATTGAAGGGTTTAGTCTATTTACAATGAAGTGTTTACTTATTGATAAATATATATTTAGTTCCACTTTATTACTTGTTTGCCTTATCTTCTGTAGATTTTCTCTGATACTTTATTATCTTTGTCACTTTTGGTGTTTCCTTTCAACTCAAAGAGTCCCCTTTAATATATCTTGAAGAACTGCTTTAGTGGTCATGACCTCCTTTAGATTCAATTTGTCTGGGAAACTCTTTATCTCTCCTTATATTCTGAAAGATAGCCTTGCTGGATAGAGTATTTTTGGCTGCAGATTTTTCCCATGCATCACTTTGAATATATTGTGAAAATCCCTGCTGGCTTGTCGAGCTTCTGTTGAGAAATATGCAACTAGACTTATGGGTCTTCCCATGCAGTGTCCTTATGTTATTTTTGGGGGGGGGATGAATTTTTCTGTCTTGATATTTTATCTAAGTTTCTACCGTCTCTGTGTTAGAAAAGCCAGTTATGTTTCCTGCTCCTGAAAGTAATGGCTTTATGAAGAGTGTCCAGGGCCTGGTGTGTCCTGCATGTATTCTGCTGCTCTGTTTTGGCTGTTCTGTCCTTCAGATCAATCATCTGTAGAGGATTTCCTTGCCTGCTATATGCAGTGTTTGGTACTTGGCCTCAATACAGTGAGTTTAACTAACTATGCTCTGGTCTGCTTATTAAATGAGACCTGATACTACTTCTACTAGAACTGATGCCTTGCAGAACTCTCTGGGAGGGAAATGTGATTTGGGCTGAGTTTTGTCCTGGTCTTCTGGGAGAGGGGCCCACTGCACTGGGATTGAGGCAAACTTGTCTGAGAAGGGAAGTCTTGACAATGCTCAGAAACGTGGTTCTTGGTGTAAGCAAATTTGCAGCCAGTTTTGGTACTGTGCTGCTTCTTGCAGGTGGGTCCATGTTTATGCTGAGGAGTAGGGGAAGGAAATTTCTCCAGGCAGCTTCTTTGTTAAGGAAGAGGCATCTCCCTGAAGATTGCCTCTCAGGGAGATACTCTGAGAAGTGTTAATAATCTCCCCTCTGTGTGCCCCAGGCATTCTTCATATTTCTGTTTCCACATCATCTGCCCCTCAGGGTGTCTGCCTGCCTTCTCTCCAGGAACAGTACAGTGCCTTTAGGGATCTATCCTACCAAGCCTGATGACCTTTAAAATTCCAGACTTTAAGCCTTGCTGGCTTCAATAACTCATGAAATTCAGCTTCTGAATGGCTTGGGAATATATTTGTGTGTGTTACCCTGTGTGCTCTGCTCTCTCTTTCCCTTCTTAGCAATCATAGTTTCCTGACCTCCACAACACTCTTGATCCATTTTTTTCCCTAAGCCATGTCTCCACACTTCTTACCTTTTTTGATGTGGCTTCTTCTCTCCCTTTAGTTATGGGGTGTGTTCTGTCAGTCTTCAGATTAATTTCTGGGGTACCTAGAATTATTTGATAGTTTTCTAATTGTGTTTATGAGAGGAGATGAACCTAAGGTCCTCCTACTTCACCTCCATCTTCCCTCTACTGTCAGATATTCTTTATCTACCAGGGTACCATATCTACCAGGGTACCATATCATTCCAATAGCTTCAAAAATATGTAAGTTTTCATAAATATAGTATTTTCCCATAACCATAGACCTCTGCATTCTAATTATCCTTTTGGAGCACTCTACCAATATATTTAATATTTTTTCTCACTATTGAAACCTAATAACATAGGATTTGCTGTATACTTGCACAAAAAAACCCACCACCATATCAATCAAGATCTTCTGTAGAGAGAGTTCATGCTCTGGCTCCACTTACACCTGATACTTATTGTATCACTTAAACGATTGGCTAGAAAAATTGTTCCATATGAAGAAAATGTTGCATTCAAAACCAAAGAGGCTTATCAGATATCATTTTTCCTTCATGGTGAGAAGATAACAGCAATTTGTTCCCTACTGAGGGGTTATATTAAAATACCCTAGAATACTAGTCTCAAACATTTTACTGATGTCAACCACTAAATCTTCACTGTTTATCTCATATCCTATGCACACATCTAGAGCCCCCTGATGGAGGCATTTTTTTCATTCATTGTGATTTGCATGATGTCATTAATTTACTAGACCATGATGATGTTCTGTAGCTATTTCTGAGCTCTAGGAGCAGGTTATTATGGAGAACTGGAGAAATACTATTACCCTGGAGAAATACTATACATGTATGCCATGCCAATCCAAAGGAATGAGAATACTTTTTTCTTTATTTCTGATATGAAATGGAAAAAGTGCATTTATCACAGTAATAGAAGCTGGGGTTATGTTAGTCTTTTCTGGGAACAATACTGTATCTGATATATCTGTGTCATATATATCTTCAAAGAATAACAGGATTGTAACTTTCTGATAATGAGAACTAAATAATTAAATACCACCAATGTAGAGTATGCATATGTTGTCTTCTGAAATGTCTAGATGATCAAGATCTCTTAGGACTATATTGTATGAGAACAGGTGATATAAAACAGCTTGAGGACAAGAATAAATGTGTACTGTTGTCAATCCCAGGATAATAGGAACTGCTTTTGCTCATTTTACCTCATGGATATTACAAGAATACATCTTCCAGATCAAGTACTGGATGCTTCAGGAGGTAGTCTTACAAAATACCACACCTGGCACATCAGTTTGGTTCAATTAAAAGTTGATCTATTTGGATTTTAGTATTTTATGTATGGATATGAATTTGTAAGTTTTTGATTATTCCACTTACCCAGACAATTATTTCTGACTTTATCCAAAGGGCTTTATCCAAAGGGACAATTTCAGGGGAATTCACTTGGATTTTCTATTAAATTAGTTTTGGTTCACAGGTCAGGAAATGTATGAGTGTTCTGCCAGTTGTTAAGTGTATTCTTCACATTATACACACAGACTATAAATTATTGCAGGTAAGTCTGGGCTTGAAAACATAGTGAGAAAATGAGATCCAGGACTTCTACAATTTCCTGGCCTCTATATATCACTCTAATAGGGGTCCATGAAGTGTTATGTCTCTGCCAGTAAAAATGTCAGCTTACTCAAAGTGGGGTGGTTTGGGGACCATGTGGAACATTCCAGAATTCTATTAACAAAAGTAGAAGAAGATAAAGTCTTTACCCAACAACTACTATCCATCATCTGTTAAAGGATGCTCTTGGTTGTGAAAAGTCCTTGAACTTGGAAGGAACATGCTTCTGAAGCCAGAACAATCACACATGGAATCATGTTGGATTGCTGAAAGAAGAAAGTAGTGGCTGTGGGAAAGCCAAATGCCAGAGATGGACAAGACTTCACATTACAAGTACAAAGCTCCTTAACCCTCACTATTCAATTTCATTTGTCATAAGACTTTCTCTTCTCTTTAAATATGTTCTCATTTTTCTCCTTATCCAGTTAAATTCCATTTCCCATGTTATTTTTTATATGCCCTCAACTTCCTTTCCCTTGATTGTTTTCTTATATCTGCTTCCCTTTATCATACAATGGTAAAACACAACTTTTTATACACTCCATGCCAGCACCTATACAACTTAATGTTGAAGTAAAAATCTGATGGTGACTATTTCTCCCTATAATCATACTCAGTAGTGTCAGGTATACCTTCCACACAGCTCCAGAACCATACTACATTCTCAGGTCTATAAACTGTTCCCGTCAAAAAAATATTTTCATATTGAATTATCTGTTCTTATTCTTCCAAAACAATCTTCCCTATCTTTATTTAAAACGGTTGGACTTAAGTCTCAGTATCTGAGAAATGTGTGATGTTCTCTAAGAACTTCAAACAAATTTCCTCTTACCCACCAATTGCATCAATGTCTATATATTCTATACTTATTATTCTACTATAGCAAAACTGCCTGTGCTTTTGCCAGAGCCACAACCCTACCTTGTTCAGCAGATCCAGTCCTGGTCTGAACAACAAGGACATCACTTCACCAATACTCGTTTCTCTTTCTGTGCTATTGTATTTCCTATCTTAAGTGAAAAATCCTTTGTAGACCAGGAATATTCCAGTTTTTTTCTCTTCTTTTCCATACACTCATATTATATACCTGGCATCTGGTAATTCTCAGTTATAAACATCTCTTGTATAGACATAATCTCTAAACTTGATTCATGTATATAATTGCCTACTTGATATTGACATTTGGATGTCTGAACAGTTTATTAAACTAAACAGTACAATAAAATATTGTGATATCTCCATCTTTCCAGAAATAATTATTTCATGCTGCTTAAATAGTTATAATATGAAAGAAAAATTTAATAAAAATGTTGAAATCATTTTCTCCTTGATTTCTATACATCCCTCCCATCAGCAAATCCTGTTGGCTCAAATAAACTGAAATTTGATTCTCATTATCTTACAGTGTTCCTTTCATTGGTCAAGATATGTCTACTTTTATCTCAATTATTAAAGTATTTTCACCAGTCTTATTAATTTTTCTTTTGTACCTATTATATATTCTTAATACATTTTCTACAGTGAGTCTTTACAAATAGAAATCAATTGTGTCCCTTTCCTCCCCATTGCTATACTACGTCACCAACGTTAAATGCCAAATCCTTATATTTCTTCACAAAGTCCCAGGCAATTTATTTGTGCTCTCAAAACCTCCATTCTTGTGCCATGTCAAATGCTATTCATGTAATTCTCAAATTGTTCACCCATGTTTTCTTTAAATATACTACAATTAGATTTTTAACATGCTAATGGAAATTATTGCTTCAAGAAGTGGTCAATAAATATTACAACTTATGTTTAGTTTCTTTTATCTTTATTTTCTTTTTTTCTCTAAGCCCAAATTTTCTAGGGATCTAGTTTCCAAATTCCAATTATCTCATTATAAATCCGATAACAGAAGCCTAATGGAATGAATCAGTTGTATTTTAACTGGTTTTCTTTTCAAGGAGATATGTATGGATTTATTACAAGATAATAGATAATTGGAATTTTGAACACAGATTCTTAATATATGTGGGCTTAGAAAAAAATGGAAAAAAGTAAAGAAAAGGAAACCATATATATATATATACATATATATATGTATATATATATATATATATATATATTTGTGTGTGTGTGTGTGTGTGTGTGTGTGTGTTTTCTCTTTCTTTTGAGAAACAAGTGGGGAAGGGGCATAGAGAAAGGGAGACAGAGAATCCCAAGCAGAATCAACATATAGCATGGAGCCCATTGTGGGGCTTGAAATAACTATATCAGTGTCTACTCAAGGTCTGTTTAATAGGTTGTAATCTAGTAGTTTAAGTTGACCTAGATTAAAATGGGGTATTTGATAATAGAATATTGTATAATAGGATTTAATTTAAATACATTTACATCAGTCATATCATTTGCATAAACTATAGGTAAATACATGTTCAATAAAAACAAAGAAGATATTTCTTTCATTGGTCCTTTTGTTTTCCCTGATGTATAAATTACAAGTCTTTCTGTTATTAAAACAATGACTCATCTTTTTAAAATATTTATTTATATTTTAGAGAGAGAAAGAGCATGCAGGGGAGGGGCAAAGAAAGAGTGGGACAAAGGCTCTGCACTGACAGCAGTGAGCCCAATGAGGGACTCAAACTCACAAACCATGAGAACATGACATGAGCCCAAGTCCAATGCTCAAGTGAGCCGAAGTTGGATGCTCAACCAAGTCACCCAGGTGACCCAGAACAATGACTCATCTTGACAGTAGGGCTTGAACCTGGAAAATAATCAAAGATTTATTAATTAACAAAGGCCAACCTATGATGTGTTAAAGGAAAGTGGTGTCAAAATTTTAGTAATTTATAAAAGCAAATGTTGATTTTTTGCTCACAGTTTGTGCCCACAGCAAGTTGGTTCTGGCTTTTTATTGTTTATATTACAAATGTTTATATTACAAAAAAAGATATTCTCTCTGGAATATTTCTGGTGTAGGTAGAGAGAAGAAAGAAAAATATTGAACCACAAGATGTCTCTTTGTCTTCTTTCTGGAAGGTCCACATATGTTTTGTGGACCAGACACTTCATAGAGTCATGACTAGTTTCAACAGAGTCAAAATATATAATATTATGTTATCTATTACTACACTAATTCTATATTGCTTTATTTACTTATTTACTCTTTTAATTTTAGAGAGGGGTAGGAAAAAGTGAGAGGGGGAGAGAGAGGGAGAGAGATAGAAAGAGAGTCTTAAGCAGGCTCTATGATTAGCACGGGGGCCTGATGCAGTGTTTGATCTCATGATTCTGGGATCATGACCTGAGTTGAAATCAAGAGCTGGATGCTCCAATTGAGCCACTTGGGTGCCCCAATCCTATATTGCTTTAGATAAAGGAAGAATATGTTACCTCCAATTTTTTTTCCTTTTATTGGTAATTTTGTGTTTGTGACTTTCTGGAAATTGTATTTGGGAAGAACTCTAGACGTTGCATATTCTTTGCCACATGTTTTCCTTGTGGGATTTCCATTTAATATTTCTTTAGTGTGCAAAAGCTGTATTTCCTCAGCATAAAGGCACTTGTAATCACCATGATATCTTTTCTAACTCTAACCCTGGATAACTCCAACTAATCCTTTGTATAAATATGAAGTATCTGTTCTGTAAGGAAAATATCTAACACCAAACACTGTGCTAGGCATCCCTATTTTTTGCTACCATAACTATATGTATTCTTTAAAAACTAATCCAAATCACATTAATAAGCTATTTAATTATTCAATTAGTATGAATTATCACACCAAATTCCATAAAGTCCAAGTCTGTCTGTTATGCTTACAACTTACTTTGTACTTGGCAGATGGCAGTTACTAAATAAAATTTAGCTTAATGTATTGGTATTTGGTCTTTACCAGTGGAAAATTTTAATGGTTGTTTACTACTATTCATTATGTATTAAAAATATGACAATTCAATTTATTTCTTTGCTCAAATGTAGTTCTTGTTATCTATGACAGGGATTTAAGCATTTACCTTTTAAAATAAAAATTTGGAGATAATTTAAATATATATTTTGGATAAAGGTAAATGAATAAGACAATCGTCCCCTTTATTTTATTTAATAATGTCATACCTATGTTTTCAGCAATGATCATTTTTGCCATATAAGCATGTTTATCATATGTAAACCACCCATTATATGATATTATGTTTGCAAATTCATTTCTATCTCTTTAATCCTATATAAACTAGACATAACAATTTGTATCTCTTAGTTGAAGTATAGTGTCTAGTGATACCTCTGTTTTGATTTATAACCTTTGTAACCTACAGATTCTCTGAAACACCATTTCCTCCTATATAAAGTGAAGATCCTAATTTAGGTAATTTGAATCTAAAGTAATCCTTAGATCAAGAACTCCATGAGGGGGTGCCTGGATGGCTCATTCGGTTGAGAGTCTGGATCTTGGTTTCTGCTCAGGTCATGATCTGACAGTCTCATGGTATTGGGCCCTGTGTTGGGCTCTGTGCTGGTGGCACAGAGTCTGCTTGGTATTCTCTCTCTCTCCCTCTTTCTCTGCCTCTCCCACATTGATGCTGTCTCTGTCTATATCAAAATAATTTTTTAACTTTATTTATTTTTGAGAGATAGAGAGAGACAAAGCATGAGCAGAGGAGGAGCAGAGAGAGAGGGAGACACAGAATCCAAAGCAGGCTCCAGTCTCCAAGATGTCAGCACAGAGGCTGACACGGGGCTCGAACCCATAAACTGTGAGATCATGACCTGAGCTGAAGTCAGACACTCAACTGACTGAGCCACCCAGGCTCTCTGTGTCTATCTCAAAGTAGATAAACTTAAAAAAAAAAAAAAAAAAAAAAGAACTCCATGAGAAAATCAAACAAGATGACTGAATAAAGTTGTCCTTACTTATACCCTCCCCTAACAGTTATACTTTAGAATCCATTTCTGAACAAAAGCGTATTTGGTAGGAGCTTTGAGATTGAGAGTCAAGGTTTTAAATGTGAAATCCAAAAGTCAGAAGACCCACGTTGAGGAGACAAACTTATGACTAGGCACCTAATTCACTTTCTGTGGTGCCTGCTAGATCCAGAAATAGCTCAATACCCCAGAAGATTTAGCTATAGCTAAATGTTTTGTTTGTTTGTTTCTGTTCTGTCACTAGAACCATATATCAATAGACCAAGGAAGATCTTACCCATCTATGTGCTATATAACAGGTATGCAGGTCCTGGCTACAAACACTGAAATAGCCTATAAATCAGATCAAGCCCCTCCTGGTTACAGGATGGGAGTCCCTGAAGAATGCTGATTTGGACAATCACTCACAGATGAGAAACTTTATTGAAATTCAGGAATTCAGCATAAAATTCCATCATACTGTTGAAGAAAAAAAATCCAAGATTAAATGTATGGAAGAGAGTAAGAAGAACGCATTAACTTTATTCACACCAACCCTTCCCAAGGCAGCTCAGTGCCAAAATAACATTACTTGGCTCATGATTTCCCATAAGGAAAGTGAAATTATGTGAATTGGCACTAAGCTTCCACAGATGTGTAAAGCTCTACAGAGATTCCAAAAAAGCTTACTTCTCTCTGACCCAATACAGAATACTGAGATATTATCCTCATGACTGTGGGTGGTTAGCAGCTGGGAAAACTGCAGACAAGGCTCAGGATTGAATGTATGAAAAGGATGCAGACCAACTAACCACATCACTGTCTCTCTTTGGAGGACAATTCATTTGCCAATATGGATGTGTAGACTGTGGATTCCCCCAAATCCCATGGGAAACTCAAGTGCTCCACATAACTTATGTACACCATACTACCACCCTATGTCTTGGTCCCTGTAAGCATTCCCAACAGTGGCAAGATTAAGATTTTGCAAATATGTAGTCAAGCATGTAAAGAAATCCTCCTCAAATATGCAGGATTTGGATAAAGTAAACTACATCATTCAACAACACTGTAGCAAAAGCAGAAGAAAAGCCTGTAAGCACCTGTTTTGCCTTTGCAGCCTCCAGAGAAGGCATACAATTTTAAGAAATTTACAACAGTTTGGAGCAACAATTGTGCAAAGGAACTAAGAGAAAACATCTGAGAAAATATCAGTGTTTCTAGCAGGTCTGATAGAAGGTATAATCTAGGTCAATCCATATTATCAAAATTACATTGTTTCATTATTTTATGGCTCACTAATATTCTATTGTATATAGTTACCAAATTTACTTTCTCCCTCTATCTATTGATGCACACCTAAATTGTTTTACCTATCTTGGCCATTACAAATAAACAATAAACATAATGATTCACCTAACTTTTAAAATTAGCATTTTCATTTTTCAAGTAAACACCCAAAAGTAGAATTACAATATTATATATTATTTATATTTTTAGTTTTCTCAAGAATCTTCATATGCTTTTCCATAGTGACTGCACTGATTTACATTTCCACCAACAGTGTATGTGTTTCCTTCTCTTCATATACTTGACAATATTTGCAATTTCTTCTCTTTTTTATACTTGTCTTCTTGAATGGTATTAGGTGATATCTCAATAATCACACAGAGAAAGACAAATGATTTGTCTTACGATTTCTCTTACATGTAAAATCTAATAAATAAATAAATAAACAAATAAACAAGGAAACAAACAAACAAACAAACAAACAAAAACAAACCAGAGACAAACTCATAAATGCCAAGAACAAACTGATGCTTTCCAGGACTTATTGGCCAAATAGATGAAGGAAATCAAGAGGTACAAATTTATATTATTAAAATAAATCACAGGAATGAAAAGTGTAGCAAGGAAATAAAGTCAGTAATATTGTAACAAATCTCTATGACAATTTTAAGTGGTAGCCATATATATCATGGTAAACATTGCATAATTTATAGAGTTATTAAATCAATATATTGAATATCTGAAGCTAATGTAATACTGTATGTCAACTATATTTCAATAAAAATGAAATTAAAAATACAGTGTTCAAAAATAATATACAAAAAAGTTTAACAACTAGATAAAATCATAAATAAAATAAAACTAAAATAATGGTGCTAAAATATAATAAATAAATAATACCATAGACAGCATCAACAGAAAATAAATCAAACAGAAGAAAGAATGTGAAGGAGAAGACAGGACATTGGAAATAATCGAGTCAGAGGAGGAAAAAGACAAAAAGATTGAAAGATTGAATAAAATAACAGCATAAACTATGAGATTCTATTAAAGTAAACATCTATAAATTATTCTAATCCAAGTAGGAGGGAAGGAGAAGGTAACAAAAAGCTTGTTTAAGAAAAACGTGGCTGAGAACCTCCTAAATATGGTGTGATATTTGGACATCCAAGTTTATGGAGACAATAGATCACCCAAAAATTTCAATACAAAAATTATCTTCTCTGGGCACATTATTATAAAACTTTCAAAAATAAAAGACAAATAATTTTGAAATCATTACAAGGAGAAATAAGTCTCTCATGTAAGGGAAACTTCGTAAGACTGTCTGCAGATTTCTCAGCATGACCTGAAAAGACAATGATACGTGAAAAGTGCTGGGAGAAAGACAGCTTCCATCCAAGAATTCTTTACACAGCAAAGTTGACCTTCAGAAGTGAAAGTGAGGTAACAACTTTCCATGACAAAGAAACTTCCAGGAAATTCAACACTTCTAGAGTGTCTTACAAAAAATATTGAAAAGAAATCTTCAAGAAAAAAATGAAAGAATTTTTAATTAGTTAACAAGAAACCATATGAAAATATACAACACACTGATAAAGGTAAGTATACAGTCAAAATCAGAACACCATAATAGTGTAGCATGGCGATGTATAAACCACTTCATTTTAGAAATTAAATTAATTAATTTATTAATGAATACACAATATAAAAAGAGGTTGATTGTGACAGAAATATAAAAGTAAAAAGATAAAGCTTTGTAAGTGATTGAAATCATTAATTTGAAATAGACTCATGTGTATTTTAAAAATGGTAACCACAAAATAAAAACCTACATTAGATACAAAAAATAGAAAGAGAATAAAATTAAAAATATTTCACTATGGAAAATCATTGACTTACAGAGAAGATAGCAAGAAAGATGAAAATTAAGAAGAAAACTAATAAAAGAATTCCAGAAAACAATAAATAAAATGGTATTTTTAAGGTCTTACTTATCAATAATTTTTTAAAATAAATAGAAATGGATTAAATTTTCCAATCAAAAGTCATAAAATATCTGAATGGATGAAAACAAAACCAAATAGAACTATATGCTGCCTACAAGAGACTCGCTAAAGTTTTAAGAACATAATAGTCTCAAAGTAAAGGAACAGAAAAACATATTCCATAAAAGTGCATATTCCAAAAAAGTGCAGTAACCCAAAGAGTAGAAATAAAAATACTTATATTAAATAACATAGACTGTAAGCCAAAAACTATTAAAAGAGGTAAAGACATTATATAGTAATTAATCATGTGGGTATGATAATCAGAAACGCTTATGCACCAAATCTGATCACTAATATATATTAGTTACTAAGTAACTGAAGGAAAAAAACTGATAAAAGTAAAATAATAGTAGGGGCTCTGAACCACAAACTAACAACGGATAGATCATCGACACATAAAATCTGTAAAAAAAAAAATATTGGACTTGAACCATGATTTATAACAAAAACCTACTACACATATATAGAAAATTCCATAAACAACTCTAGAATATTAATTATATTCAAGTGTGCAAAGAATATTGTCAAATTAACAATATTTTAAGTTACAAAATAAATCTCAGAAAATTTAGTAGATTGAAATATGCCAAGTATCATTTCCAACCACATGGTGTAAAACTAGAACTAAGTAGGAGAAAATTGGAAATATA
Source organism: Lynx rufus (assembly GCF_022079265.1). Classification (NCBI taxonomy): domain Eukaryota; kingdom Metazoa; phylum Chordata; class Mammalia; order Carnivora; family Felidae; genus Lynx; species Lynx rufus. The sequence continues at coordinate 83,981,896 of NW_025814823.1, read as the reverse complement.
CAAAAATATGGAAATTAAACAATATATCCTTTACAAACCATTGTGTTGGAGTGTCTGGGTGGCTCAGTTAAGCAACTGTTTCTTGATTTTGGCTGAGGTCACAATTCATGGTTCATGAGACAGAGTCTGGCATCAGGGTCTGTGCTGACCATGCAGAGCCTACTTGGGATTCTCTCTCTCTTTCTCTGTCTCTCAAATAAATATTTAAACAACAAAGCAAAACATTGTGTTGGGGTGCCTGGGTGGCTCATCAGTTAAACCTCTGACATCAGCTCAGGTCATGATCTCACAGTTCATGAGTTTGAGTCTCACATTGAGCTCCACACTACTTATCCAGAGCCTACTTAGGATTCTCTCTCTCTCTCATTCTCTCTCTCCCCTTCCCCACTTGCTCTCTCTCTGTCTCTCTCTCTGTCTCTCCCTCAAAATAAATGAATAAACTTCAAAAAACAACAAATAAAAGATTGTGTATTAAAAGGGAAATTTAGAGGGAGGAATTAAGATTAAGGAGAAGTAGGTGGACCCTGAGATTTCCTCATCCCTCAAACACAGCTGTATTGAGGTCAGATAACTTGGAACATTGAGGAAATCACTCTGCAGAGTGGCAGAAGGAACTCCAAGGCTGGACTGAAACAGTTTGGCAGGTGTAAGGTGTGTGGCATTGAATTGGGTGAGAAAAAAAAAACTGCAGTGCTGTGGAGGGGAGAGAACACTTTTTGTGGAGACACAAAAGGGAGAGAAAGAGAGAGGAATGAGTGAGTGTGGCATCAAGTTTCCACAAGAGAAAAAGAGGAAAAGCTCTCTAGACCACGGACTGTGGGGCTAGAAGTACAGAAGGTTACAGATTATTTTTTTTGCAAACAGCATTTGGAGCTCAAACTCTGAGGTTTGGGAAAGTATGTATCTTTTTCCAGAGTGGAGTTGTGGTGCACACTCATGGGGAGGAGGGAGCTGGTCCCAGAGTATATAGTGTGGTGTAGAGATCTCCAGGGCACACCGGAAAAGAACATTCCCCATCCTGGAGTACTTTTGGAAAAGGATATATTGCCCCTCCAAACACAAAAGACCCTGTAGGTAGCAGTGAGAGGCCTTTCATCAAGGGGGGACAGAAAGGCACCCAGAAGGAATAAAACCTTATTGCTGCTTTTACTGGTGCTACACCATAGATTCTATGCAGGGTGCAGGCATGGGACTGTTATTCTGGGAGAAAAAAACTTCAGACAATGTGGAGAAACTCTACTCCAGAGGATGGGTGGAGGGAAGGGCGGGTCTGCACAGTGGCAAGTCCTTTAAGTCTTTGGCTTTTGAATCCCAGCCATGCACCAAAGAAAGAACACAGGAGAGCTGTGGCATAGGGCAAGCTGAGTGCCATTACTATTCTGTGAGAGTTTCCTGAACAGTGGGGATGTGAAATGCCTTTCCCAGGGACAAGAGTTTGGGGTGACACCATTTTCCCCACAACACTAACATGGCAAGACTTCAGAGAGCAGAACAGTGGCTCCCAGTGGAAGCAGGACTGGCTTACATCAAATCCTGGCCCCTCGTGCTTGCCAACTCCTTATTTACTGAGCTAAGATTTACTCTGGGCCAACTCAGCAGGCTTCTCCTTCAGAAAACTAGCACAGGCAGCACCCCACATGCATCAACTGTACTAAAAGTTGAGTGCTTCAAAATGACACCTGCAGTTTTGATGGAAATAGACCCAGGTTTATATATATTTTTTTCTTTTTTCTTTTCTTTTTCTTTTTTTTCTTTTGGTACCAAGCTCATAGTTTCTTATTTGTTTTCTTTTCTCATTTACTTTTCTCTCTCCTTTTTTCTCTCTTTCTGTTTTTTTTTCTTTTTTTCTCTTTTGATTAGTCTTCCTTTTTTCTTTTCTTTTTTTTTTCTTTATTTTTCTTTGGAATCAGCCTTATAGTTTTTTATTCTCTTTTTTTGTTGTGTTTTTGTTTTTCCTTTTCTCTTTTTTGGGATTAGATCTTTTTCTCCCTTTCCCCCCAGGCTTATTCTACAACAGCAACAACAACAAAAATCAAAGAACACCTAGTAAAAGTTCCAAACATTCCCTACTACAATCAAGGACGACTGCAGAGGACTTACCAGTGAGAGATAACAGCCAAAATTCAACAACAGAGTGCACACACCATATGCCAGAAACAATTTCTGAAGTCCCAGGCCCTGGACAGTGTATGACCTCTTTTTAATATAGTAGCATTTCCAGGTGCAGAAAATATAGCAAGTGTTAAAACACACACACAAAAAACAGTAACTTAGTCAAAATGACATAATGGAAGAATTTTCCCCAAAAGAAAGGCCAAGAAGAAATTACAGCCAGGAGCTTGTTCACAACAGATGTAAGTAATATATCTGAACAAGAATTTAGAACAACAGTCCTAGCTGGGCTTGAAAAAGCATAGAAGACATCAGAGAAACCCTTGTTGCACAGATCAAAGACCTAAACACTAGTCAGGCTGAAATAAAAAATGCTATAACTGAGATGCAAAACCAACTGGGTACAGTAACATCAAGGATTGAAGAAGCTTAGGAGAGAATAGGTGATATACAAGATAAAATTGTATGAAGCTGAAAAGAAGAGGGAAAGGAAACTATTAGATCATGAGGGGATACATAAGGAACTTATTGATTCCATCAAATGAAACAATATCTGATTATAGGAATCTCAGAAGCAGAAGAGTGGAAAAAGGACAGAAGACTTATTTGAATAGATTGTAGAGGAGAACTTCCCTGATTTGGGGAAGGAAACAGGCGTTTAAGTCCAAGAATCACAGAGTTCATTCAAAATAAAAAAAAAACATCATGACAACATATGTCAACATCATGACATATCATAGTGATACTTGGAAAATACATTGATAAAGAAAAATTCTGAAAACAGCTAGGGACAAAGGTCCTAAAAGAGTAGGCACATAATGTTAGCATCAGACCTGTCCACTGAAACATGGCAGACCAAAAGGGAATGACAGGAAATACTCAAAGTTCTGAATGAGAAAAATTTGCAGGCAATACTTCTTTATCCAGCAAGGCTGCCATTTAGAATAGGAGAGGTAAAGAGTTTCCCAGACAAAAAAAACTAAAGGAGTTCATGACCATTAAACCAGGCTTGCAAAAATTTTAAGGGGGACTCTGAGTTAGAGAAAAAAAACGGTGACCAAAGCAACAAAGACCAGAAAGAACCAGAAAACATCACCAGAAACATCAATTATATGGGTAATAAAATGACATTAAATTAATATTTTAATCACTGAATGTAAATGCACTAAATGCTCCCATCGAAAGACATAAGGTGTCAGCATAGAAAACAAAACAAAACAAACGAACAAAAAAGCATAAGATACTATAAGAGACTAATTTTAAACCTAAAGACATCTGTGGATTGAAAGTGAGGGGATGAAGAACCATATATCATAGTAATGGAGATCACAAAAGTAGCTGGAGTAGCTATCCTTATAACAGACAAATTAGATTTTAAAACAAAGGGTGTAATAAGAGATGAAGATGGGCACTATGTCATGATTAAAATAATTTTTCACGATGGCATTTATTCCTGGCCTGCAGGGCTAGTTTATTATTCACAAATCAATTAATGTGATACACCACATTAATGAAAAAAAAATAAGAATTATATGATCTTGTCAATAGGTGCAGAAAAAGCATTTGAAAAAAATATCTTAATAAACGAGAAAAAAACCCTTAATAAAGTAGGTATAGAGGAATACCTCAACATCATAAAGGTCGTATATGAAAGACCCATAGCTAATATTATCTTTAATTGGAAAAAACTGATAGCTCTCACCTTAAGGTCAGGAACATCAGAGGGATGTACACTCTCAACATTGTTGTTCAACATAGTACGGGAAGCCCTAGCCTCAGCAATCAGAAAATAAAAACAAAAACAAAAGGCATATAAATTGGCAAGGAAAAAGTCAAATGTTCACTCTTCACAGATGACATGATACTTTATGTGGAAAACCCAAAAGGGTCCATCATAAAACTGCTACAACTGATATATGAATTCATCAAAGTCACAGGATATAAAATCAATGTACAGAAATTGGTTGCAGTTCTATGTGTCAATAATGAAACAACAGGAATAGAAATCAAAGAATCAATCCCATTTACAACTGCACCAAAATCCATGTTTAGAAATAAACTGAACTAAAGAAGTAAAGATCCATATACTGAAAAGTATAGATAGCATATGAAAGAATTTGAAGAAGACACAAAGAAATGAAAAACTATTCATTCTTATAAAACAGACACTTGGATCAATGGGACAGAATAGAGAAGCCAAGGACCTACAAATATATGGGCAAATAATCTTTGGCAAAGTAGGAAAGAATATCCAATGGAAAGAAGACAGTGCCTTCAGCAAATGGTGTTGGGAAAACTGGACAGTGACATGAAGAATGATTGGAACACTTTCTTACACCATACACATACATTAATTCCAAATGGATGAAGGACCTAAATGTGAGACAGGAGAGCATCAAAATCCTAGAAGAGAAAATAGGCAGCAACCTTGTTCACCTTGGCCACAGCAACTTCTTACTAGACATGTCTCTTGAGACAAAGTAAGCAAAAGCAAAAATGAACTATTGGTACCTCCTCAAGATAAAAAGCTTCTGGGGGTGCCTGGGTGGCACAGTCGGTTAAGCGTCCGACTTCAGCCAGGTCACGATCTCGCGGTCTGTGAGTTCGAGCCCCGCGTCAGGCTCTGGGCTGATGGCTCGGAGCCTGGAGCCTGTTTCCGATTCTGTGTCTCCCTCTCTCTCTGCCCCTCCCCCGTTCATGCTCTGTCTCTCTCTGTCCCAAAAATAAATAAACGTTGAAAAAAAAATTAAAAAAAAAAAAGCTTCTGCAGAGCAAAGGAAACAATCAAGGAAATTAAAAGGCAACTGATGGAATGGAAGCAGATATTTGGAAATGACCTCAGATAATGTGTTAGTATCCAAAATTGATATAAAACTTATCAAAATGAACACCCCAAAAACAAATTATCCAGTGAAGAAATAGGCAGAGGACATGTACAGACACTTTTCCGAAGACATTCAGATGGCTAACAGATACATGAAAAGATTCTAAACATCATTCATCATCAGGGAAATACAAATCAAAACCATGATGATACAAACCAAATAGAAATCAAAACTCACATCTGTCAGAATGGCTAAAATCAACAACTCCCAAAACAATAAATGTTGACAAGCATATGGAGAAAGAGGAACACTTTTGCATTGCTGGTTGGCATGCAAACGGGTGCAGTTAATCTGGAAAACTATGTGGAGGTTTCTCAAAAACTAAAAAAAATAGAGCTAACCTATGACTTAGCAATTGTATACAAAGGATACAAAAATGTTGATTCAAAAGGTCACATGCACCCCAATGTTTATGGAAACACTACCAATATTAGCCAAATTATGGAAAGAGCCCAAAGTCCATATTGATTAATGTGTAAATATAATGTGTCATATGTCTATAATGTAATATTATTCAGCAATCAAAAATGAATAAAATCCTACCATTTGCAATCACATGGATGGAACTCGAATGTATTATGCTAAATGAAATAAATCAGTCAGAAAAACACAAATACCATATGATTTATCTCATATATGTGATTTAAGAAACAAAAGAGAAGAGCATAGGGCAAGGAAAAGAAAAATAAAAAGATGGAGACAAACCATAAGAGACTCTTAAATACAGAGAACAAACTAAGGGTTGCTGGAGGGTTAGAGGGTGGGGGATGGGCCAAATGGGTGATGGACATTAAGAAGGGCACTTGCTAGGATTAGCACTGGGTGTTATTTGTAAGTGATGAATCATTAAATTCCACTCCTAAAACCAATACTACACTATACATTAAGTAATTTGAATTAAAATAACTAAAATAAATTAAATAATTAAAATTAAATAAAATTATAAAGGTCAGTTTTTAATTTTTCAGTTCAAATGATAAATTGAACTGAAAGTTACATTTTAACAAAGACAAAATAGATAGGTAACACTTTAGCTATAACACCCAAGTATAAAATTGGGAGAAATCAAATAAATCAACTGTAAACCAAAGAGGGGACATTAAAATAGGTCACAGGAGAAGGATTATGAGACTAGTATGAACAATATTACAAATTGGAAGTCTTAGAAGAAATGTTAAATTCCAATACTGAATTATAAAAAAAAATAAAAAATAGAACAGGCAATTAGAAGTAAGGAATTAAATTATAATCAAAAGCATCCCAATAAAGAAAAATCATTCTTCACTGGTGAATTCTGCCAAACACTTTAAGAAAAATTAAAATCAGTTTCACTCAAACTAATTGAAGAATAAAAGAGAAAGAAATAACTCAAAAATTATTTTTTAAGAGCAGCATTAGCATTACACCATAACCAGATAAAAACCCTCTATGGAAACTATAGAAATACATCTATCGCGGATATAGATGCATAAATTCTCAAGAAAATATTAGCAAGTGAAATTAGTCAGAGAAAGACAAATATATCACTCTACTCATATAAGGACTTTAAGAGACAAAAGAGATGAACATAAGGGAAGGGACACAAAAATAATATAAAAACAGGGAAGGGGACAAAACATAAGAGACTCAAAAATATGGAGAACAAACAGAGGGTTACTGGAGGCGTGGGAGGGGGGATGGGCTAAATGGGTAAGGGGCACTAAGGAATCTACTCCTGAAATCATTGTTGCACTATATGCTAACTAATTTAGATGTAAATTTTTTAAAAAATAAATTAAGAGAATATTAGCAAAACAATTTCTATAGCATATTAAACTTTCTATAGCATATTAAACATATGCTATAAAATATATTAGGGACCCCTGGGTGGCTCAGTCAGTTAAGCGTCCAACTTCAACTCAGGTTATGATGTCACAGTTTGTGAATTCAAGCCCTGCATTGGGCTCTGTGCTGACAGCTCAGAGCCTGGATCCTGTTTTGGATTCTGTGTCTTCCTTTATCTCTGCTCCTCTCCCTCTCACACTCTGTCTCTCCCTGTCTCTCAAAAATAAATAAATGATAAAAACATTTTTTAAACATATTAAATATAACACAATAAGCAAGATTTATCTCTGGAAAGCAATGATACAAATCAACAAATGTGATATGCCATATGAATAGAATACAAGTTTAAAAAATCACATGATTATCTTAATAGATGTTGAAAAATCATTTGATAATATTAATTACTGTTTCACTTTAAAAGCTTAAAAATGGTTAAGAAGGTTATATATTATCTCCTAAAACATAATGTATACCAGACAGGACAAGCCCATAGGTTACATAATATTCAATGATGAAAAATTTTGAACTTTTCCTCTAAGATTAGAGACAAGACAAGAATGTCTACCTTCACAAGTTTTAGCCAATGTAGTATGTAAAATTGTCTCTATTTGCAGGTGACATTACACTACATATAGAACACCCTAAATTTCCTTAAAATAACACTATGAAACTAATAAATTAAGTGAAGTTTCAGGATATAAAATAAATATACAAAAATAAGTTATAATAATATATACAATTTAACAGAAAGACAAATTAAGGAAACAATTTCATTAATTTAAATTGGTATAGTCATTGTGGAAAACAGTATGGATGTTCCTCAAAAACTTAAAAATACAAATGCCATATAATTCTATAATTCTACTACTGGGTATTTATCCAAAAGATGAGCTCTTGCCTTTTGCTACAACATGGATAAAGGTAAGTCAGACTGAGAAGGACAAATATATGATATAGAATTCTACAGATTTCTAGGTATTAATTTTGTATACTGCAAATTTGCTGAATTCATTTATTATTTCTGATAGTTTTAGGGGGCATTCTTCAGAGTTTGTTATGTATATAGTGTCATGCTATTTGCAAATAATGACAGTTTAAGTTCTTCTTTACCAATATGGATGACTTTTCTGTTGTTGTCTAACTGCTTTGACTAAGACTTCGAGTACTATGATTGGATAAAATTAGTGAGAGTAGACATCTTGTCTTGTTCCTGATCCTGACAAAAAGGAAAACCTCAGTTTCTCACTAATGAGTATATTAGTTGTCGGTGTTTCATATGTGGCCTTTATTATGTTGAGGTGTGTTTTTCTGATCCTACTTTGTTGTTGGTTTTCATAACAAATAGATGATAAATTTTGTCAAATGCTTTTTGCGCATCTATTGAGATGATCACATAATTTTTATCCTTCATTTTGTTAATGAAGTATATTATGTTAATTAAAAATTCACAAATGTTGAACCATCCTGGATTCTTGGGATAAATCCCACTTGATCACGGTAAATGATGTTTTTAATGCATTTTTGAATGTAGTTTGATAATACTTTGTTGAGAATTTTTACATCTATTTCCATCAGCTTTATTGTCTTGTACTTGTGTGTGTGTGTGTGTGTGTGTGTGTGTGTGTGTGTGGTGTCTTTGCATGGTTTTAGTATCAGGGTAATGCTGGCATTATAGAGTATATCTGGAAGCTTTCTTTCCTCTTCTGTTTTTTGGAATAGTTTGAGAATAGGTATTATCTCCTAAAATATTCTGCAAAATTAGCATGTGAATCCATCTGGTCTCAGACACTTATGTTTTCATAGTTTTTTTGATAAATGATTTATTTTATTTAATTTTTTTACTAGTAATTGGTCCACTCAGATTTTCTATGCCTTTCTGATTCAGTTTTGGAAATTTGTATGTTTCTAGTAATTCATCTATTTCTAAGATTTTGCTCACATTGTTGGCATATATGTTGTCATATGGTTTTACAGCCCTTTGTATTTCAATGGTGTCAGATGTTATTTTTCTCATTCATTTCTGATTCTATTTATTTGGGTCCATTCTTTCCCTCTCTCTTTGATGCTTTGATTACTCTGACTAAAGTTTTATCAATTTGTTTATCCTTAAAGAACAACTTTTGGTTTTATTGATAAAAGGGTTAACATTGTAAATTTTTCCATATTACTCAAGATATTTAGTGATTAAATAAAATCTCTTTCAAAATTCCAACGTCCTTTTTCAAACAAATGGAATAAAACATCCTTAAGTATATGCAGAGATACAAAAGACCCTAAATATCCAAAGCAATCTGAAGATGAAAAAATATGGAGGCATCACACACCTGATTTCAAAGTATATTACAAAGCTATAGTAATCAGAATAATATGGTTGTGGCATATAAACAGAAATTTAGATCAATGGAACAGAATAGGGATTCCCAAAATAAAACCACTCATGTGTGGTCAATACATTTATAACTAAAAGCCAAGAAGAATATACAATGTAAAAATGATCATCTCTTAAATAAATAGTATTGGGAAAACTGGATAGACATATGCAAAGAATGCAAACTGGACCACCATAATACACCATGCATAAAAACAACTCATAATGGATTAAGGAATTGAATCTAGATCTTCAAACCCTAAAACTCCAAAAAGAAAATATAGTGAATAAGGTCCTTGACATTGGTCTTGGCATTGGCTTTGGATTAACATCAGAAGCAAATTTAAACCAGTGGGAGTATATCAAACTAAAGCTGCTGCACAACAAACGTAGTTATCAACAAATGAAATGCAACCTATGGATTGGAGACAATATTTATAATTATATATTTGATAAGGGATTAATATCTAAAATATAAGAAGAAGCCATAAAATTCAATAGAAAAACATTAAATAATCCAATTTAAAATAAGCAGAGGGACTGAATAGACTCACCCCCCCCCCAAATAAGGCATACAAATGGCAACAGGTACATGGAAAGTTATTCAACTTCTCTAATTTTATGGACGTGAAAATTAAAACCACAATATCAACTCACATCCATTAGATGGCTATCATCAAAAGACAAAAGATAACAAATGTCATCTAGATTTTGGAGCAATGGAAGCCCATTGTGAATTGGTAAAGCCATTATAGAAAATAGTTTGTAGGTTCTTTGACTGATTAAAACTGAACTAGCATATGATCCATCATCCCATACAATATAAGTAAAATTAGGATATCAAAGAAATATTTGCATTATCATGTTCATTGCAATAATAATTTTAATAGCCACAATATGAAAACAATTAAAATATCCATCAGTGCAATAATTGGTTTAGAAAGATTGATATAGGTACATACAATGGAATGACATACAGCCATGAGAAAGAAAAAGATTCTGCCACTTGTTACAATATGAATGGATCCTGAAAGCATTATGCTAAGTCTGATAGGGAAAAACAAGTATTGTATGATATTACACAAATGGAATCTAAAAAAGGTTAGACTCGGGGCGCCTGGGTGGCGCAGTCGGTTAAGCGTCCGACTTCAGCCAGGTCACGATCTCGCGGTCCGGGAGTTCGAGCCCCGCGTCGGGCTCTGGGCTGATGGCTCAGAGCCTGGAGCCTGTTTCCAATTCTGTGTCTCCCTCTTTCTCTGCCCCTCCCCCGTTCATGCTCTGTCTCTCTCTGTCCCAAAAATAAATAAACGTTGGAAAAAAAAAAATTAAAAAAAAAAAAAATAAAAAAGGTTAGACTCACAGAAACAGAGGAGAGTGATGGTTATCAAGGACTTGGGTGTAGGAGAAATAAGGAGATATTAGTCAAAGTGTACAAGTTTCCACTCCTATTCTAGATATAATGTATACCATGGTGACTCTAGTTAACAATACCATATTATATATTTGAAATTGGCTAAGATAGTAGAACTTAAATGTTCTCATTTTAAACATGAAAAATGATAAATAAATGAGGTGGTAGAAGTGTTAACTAACCCTATTGTAATCATCTTACAATATATACATGTAATAAATCATTATGTTTTTACCCTAAATTTACAGTCTTATGCCAATTATATATCAATAAGGATCATCAAATTAAAGCTTAGAGGCAAGGTAAAAAATGCTGCAAAATATATAATAAATGTATATTATATGAAGCAAGTTCCATCTTTTATTATGAAATTTAGTACTATCATTAAGATACCAAAATTTCTTCAAATGTAGTGAAGCCATTGATTTGAAATTACTCATAATGTCAATCATTCTGGTCATTTATTTAAATTTGCATTATTGTTTTTCCTGAGAACTTAAGATACCAAATATTAAATATAAAAATTTGGGGGTACCTGGGTGGCTCAGTAGGTTGTGTCTGACTTTTGATTTCAGCTCAGGTCACGATCTCATGGTTCATGAGTTCAAGCCTCATGTTGGGCTACACACTGGCAGTGTGGAGTCTGCTTGGGATTCTCTCTCTCTGTCTCTCTCTGTCTCTCTGTCTCTCTCTCCCACACTTGGGCCTACTTGTACCCTCTCTGTCTCTCTCAAAATAAATAAATAAACTTTAAACAAATCCTTGGGGCATCTGGGTGGCTCAGTCTGTTAATATCTGACTCTTGATTTCTGCTCAGGTCATGATTTCATAATTTGTGGGATTGGGCCCCCCATCAGGCTCTGTGCTGGCAACATGGGGACTTCTTGGGATTCTCTATTTCTTCCCCTCCCCCACTTGTGCTCTCTCTCTCTCCTTCTCTCTCTCTCAAAATAAATAAATAAATAAATAAATAATCACTAATTTTTTTAAAATCTCAATGAAGTTTTATTATAACATATTTTACAAATATGTTAAATAGCCTGACTAAAACTGTATTTGCTGAAGGGCCTGCTTTGGTGATTTCAGGGTTATGCCTCTGAGAAGGGACCATTTTTTTAGTGCTCTTTATGCTAGTCTTTCTGGATTCCTCTGGTGTAGTCAAGTTTTTGTTTTCATAAACATGACACTTCATATTTTGCTCATCCATTCAGAAGACCTTTACTAATGAGAAGTACCTGGCCCTCCATTTCTGTTATAAAGGCTAAGGCTTTCCCATGACATTAAAAGTAAGAATTACTTAGTAAATACACACTATAACATTGATGTACCTTGAGGACATTATGCTAAATGAAACAGTACAGTCACAATATGACAAATACTGTTTAATACCACTTATATACAATAGTTAAACTAGTTAAATTTATATAAAAAAATAAAGTATAATGGTGGTTTCTAGGGGGTTGAAAGAGAATATAATGTTTAATGTCTGTAATTTGAATTTTACTAGATGGAATAAATTCTGGAGATGGATGGTATTTATGATTTGCACAACAATATGCATGTAGTTAATACCACTGAATTATACAATTACTTTTAATGTGGAGGGTATAAGGTTGCAGTGTAGGAAACACCTGAACTCACATCCCATGGATACATAAAAGCTACACCTATATTTAGAGCAGTTTCTCCTAAAGAAAAACTGAGGGCCGATTGTACAGCTCCTTCACAACAAGGGATAAAGGAATCACATAGAGAATGGCCAGAGAGATGGAGTAACCATAATGATGGTAACCCTAACTTTGATGTTGAAAACTGCACTAGTAGGGGTAACACTGAAAAAAAAAGTATAAACTCACTTGTCTTGAGGCACAAAAAAGCCTGAGTTTAAAGGGAAACTAGACTAGAAATGAAGAATATACATTCACTGACCCTGGAGCTTCTGTAAAATGGTGGGGAAACTGCTGGAACTCTCTATGGGGTCCAAGAATTTGGCAAATGGCACTACTTCTGTTCTCCCTCCACCTTTATGGTTCACATAGTAGCAGGGTCTGAGCACTGTTCTTGTCTTAATCCCTCAGCAAGCCCAGAACCACTTGCCTTCAGCCATTCACACAAAGTGGCTCACCCAGGTGCACCAAATCAGCTCCAGCTCTCCTACCAAGGTGGTCCCAGATTGGCACAACCAGGACACACAGCCTGAACTAACTACAGCTCAGGATATCTTGCCAAAGCAGCACAAGTCCATTGCATACCAAGACATCCACTCCATGCTTGTTCCAGCTCAATCCATCCTGCTAGGGTACTCTCTGCATAAATCACCCTGTTATCCCTAACTTTGTCTACTCCAGTTCCAACTGTGCTTTTAGGACATCTGTTGCATGGAACGCATCAGAACGATGAACCATGAGCCATCACCTGAGGACACCATGATACATGTATGCTTTATCTTCAGGCATCTCACCAGGCTACCTTTGCAAGGATCACCATGGGAAAACTGGCATGCACCTACTTCATCTGCAACCATCCCACCAGGGCACAGTCTGTGTGGAACACATTGGGAACACCCTACCTCCATGTGTGTTAGCTCCTTCTGTCCTTACAGGGCAAAGTTCTGTGCAGAGTAGCCCAGAAACAACTGGCCCACACTAACTGGAGCTCCAGACATCCAACCAGAGTGGTCCCATTGCAGAGTGCTTAGGGGCCCACAGCCCAAACTTGCTACAGCTCCATCTGCCAAAACTGCCAGGCACAGGTGGCCTACACATAGAATGTTCCTATATAGGAACACTCTTTCAACATTAAGGGAAGTAACTTTCACCTAATTTGGACAAATAAATGCATAAAATCAAACAAATTGGGGACACAGGAATATTCTCCAAAAGAAAGAAAAACAGAAACTTTAGAAAATGTACTCAGTGAGATTGAGGTAAGTATCTACATGACAAAAAGTTTAAAATTATTATTATACTGTAAGGGTTAAATTGTAGGGTAGGGCTAAGGCTTAGCTTGAAAAATAACAGCTTTGTGTTGACACTGAAGGTTAAGAGAGAACAGCCTTGCTTTACTCTTGTAAATTACGCTTCATACTCTTGTAAATTAGGCTTCACCAATTAAGGAAACAAAAGTTCAAAGAAAAGAGCATCAGAGGCAGGGTCAAGGAGATCCACTGGTTGCAACTTAGAGGCAGAAAATCTAAAATAAACACCTCATTAGGCAACTGTTTCTAAATCATCTGGCAACTGTTTCTAACTCGTCTGGGAACTGTTTCTTTGTTCTGTTCCCAGGTGATATAAAACAATGTGATCGGCTATAAAGATTCTGTACCCCGGCTGTTCGGGGCCTCATTCTTATCAAGACTGTTGGTCCTGATCGGTCGGCCTTGCCTCTCCTTGTAATAAACTTTGTTGTGACTGTCACTGGTACCCGTGGCATTCTGTTTCAGGAGTTGTGTGGATGCAACATTTGGTGCGTTGGCCGCGAAAGTTAAAGGTCTGAAACAGGGCCATTTCCTCGGATTGCTCTGTCGACCCCTGGGAGAAGGCTCAGGATTGGGAGAAGTAAGGAATTCTTGGGGCGCGCCATTTGAATGACTCAGGAGGGTCTGCCAGATGCGGCTATAGACCCAGAATCAGGGATCCTACCGGGACGCCAGTGGACCCCATTCGGTTTGGTTTTTGTCAAGAAGGATCCTATTTTCAGGGGGCTGCCAGGGCCTACTGGCCTTGAGATCTCAAACTTGTGTTTTCTTCGTGTCTTGTCTTGCTCCTGTTGACTGTGCGTCCTCATCAGTTCTGCCTATCTTTGTCATGGGTCAAAATCAGAGTACCCCCACCCCTCTGAGTCTCATACTAACCCATTTCCAGGATTATAGGAGAGCTGCCTCAGTTTTTGGCCTCCACATTAAGAAGCCAGTCCTTCAAACTCTCTGCAAGGTAGAATGGACCAGCTTTCAGGTCGAATGGCCTCCACAGGGGACATTTGACCTCACTTTGGTATATAAGGTTCATGATATTGTCTTTTCTAGGCACGAAGATCAAATCTCATACATTGGGGCATGGAGAACCCTCATCAGAAACCCTCCAGATTGGTTAAAACTTCTCCTTCCCCTTCCCCCTTACCTCCCTAAAGTACAGGCTTTTACTACTCAAAGGCAACCCATCTGGAGCTCAAAATAAGAATCTTGATGGGACAGCATTCATTCATTAAAAACTCTTAAAATTAATTTAGAGGAACATGTCTCAATATAATATAGGCCACATTTGAAAAACTGATGGCTAACACCATACTTAATGGTAAAAAACTAAGATCTTTTTCTCTCAGATCAGGAAACACAAAAGTGCCCACTTTCACCCCTTTCATTAAACACAATCCTGGAAGTTCTAGCCACAGCAGTCAACAAGGAAAAGAAATAGAAAGCATCCAATTGGTAAGGAAGAAGTAAAACTGTCAGTATATGAAGATGACATGATTATCCGTATGAAAAACCCTAAAGACTCCACCAAAAATCTATTAGAACAGATGAATGAATTCAGTAAGGTTCAGAATGTAAAATTTATATACATAAATATGTTTTATTTCTAAATACTAATAACAAAGTAGCAGAAAGAGAAATCAAGAAAGCAATCACATTTACAATTTCACCAAAAATTACCTAGGAATAAATTCAATAATAAACTGAAAGACTTATACTCTGAAACATGATGAATTGCTGAATGAAATTGAAGATAACATGAACAAATGGATATATATTTTGTTTTCAATGACTAGAAGAATCAGTATTTTAAAATGTCCACAGTACCCAAAGCAATCCTCTTCAATTGTTCTTGTCACAGAACTGGAACAACTAATTCTCAAATTTCCATGGAGCCACTAAAGACCTCAGATAGCCAGAGAAATCTGGACAAAGAAGAAAAACTTTGGAGTATCACAATCCCATATTTGAAGATATACTACAATGAGAACAATATGGCAGTGGCACAAAAAATAGGCATATAATCAATAGAACAATATACAGATCCAAGAAATAACTCCACATCTCTGTGGTCAATTAATCTATAATAAAGGAAGCAAGAATAGAGAATGGAGGAAATAGAGTCTTTTCTATAAATGGTATTGGGAAAACTGTCCAGCTAAATCCAAAAGAATAAAACTGGACTATTTTCTTATACTAAAATAAATTCAAAGTGGATTAAGGACCTAAATGTGAGATGAGAAACCATAAAAGTCTTAAAATAAACATAGGCTGTAATCTCTTGGACATCAGCCTTAGCAATATATTTATGAATGCTTCCTGAAGCAAGAGAAACAAAAAACAGATAAAAAGCCACTTTTGCAGAGTAGAGGAAACGATCAACACAATGAAAAGGCAACCCATTGAATGGGAGAAGATTTTTGCAAATCATGTATACAATAAGGTGTAACATCCAAAATACATAAAGAATTTATACAGCTCAACATTAAAAAAGAAATAAACTCATTAAAAACGAGCAGACGACTAATAGACATTTTTCCAAAGAAGACATACAGATAGTTAACATACAGATGTAAAGATGCTCGATATCACTCATCATTAGGGAAATGCAAATCCAAACCACAATATACCTCACATTAATCCAATTGGCTAGTACCAAAAGCCAAGGAATAAAAAGTTCTGGCAATGATGTGAAGAAAATTAAACACTTATTCGCTGTTGGTGGGAATGTAAATTGGTGCAACAACTACAGAAACAGTATGACAGTGCCTCAAAAATTTTAAATGGAAATACCGAATAATCCAGTATTTCCACTACTGGAATTTAGCCAAAGAAATCCAAAACACTAATTTGAACCAATATTCACTTACATGTTTATTGTAGCATTACTTATGATAGCCAAATTATGTAAGCAATGTACATATCTGTCAATAGATAAGTGGAAAAATAAAGTATGATTCTCTCTCTCTCTCTCTCTCTCTCTCACACACACACACACACACACACACACGATGTAACATTATTCGGTCATAAAACATAAATCTTATGAATTCTTGTCATTCATAACAACATGGATGGATCTTGAAGGTATTATGCAAGATGTATGCAATAAGTATGACTGGGAAAGACAAATGTCATACGATTTCACTTATATGTGGAATCTTGAAAAAACAAACAAAAGAAATAAAGAAATAGCAAATACAGGATTATTTAGCATTTATAAATAAAGAAAAGAAATTGGTGTTTCCCTGAAGAAAGGTAGATGGAGGATGGGTGAAACAGGTGGAGGGGATTAAGAGATATAAACTTCCTGTTATAATAAAAATAAATTATGGGGGTGTAAAGTACAGCATAGGGGTTATAGATAACAGTAGTGTAATAACTTTGTATGGTAACAGATGGTAACTACACGAATCCTGGTAAGCATTGTGTAATGCATAGAATTTTCAAATCACTATATATCTAGCTTAAACTAATGTAACATTGCATGTCAACTATACTTTAACAACAGCAATGAAAAGACAGGGAATTGGTTTCAAAAGCCTCCTCAAAAATGGTTCAAGTGATAAATTTTATGTTGCATGCATTTTATTATAATAATAAAATATATAAATGTAAAAGATTGATTTCACATCCCTCTTTCAAAAAAGTCTCTTGACATTTGATTAATCTTTA
This sequence comes from Lynx rufus, assembly GCF_022079265.1. Classification (NCBI taxonomy): domain Eukaryota; kingdom Metazoa; phylum Chordata; class Mammalia; order Carnivora; family Felidae; genus Lynx; species Lynx rufus. The sequence goes on along the minus strand of NW_025814823.1, from coordinate 83,964,650 downwards.
TATTTACAATTCTTATAGAAATAATGACTATAATGGATACATAATTATTCCATAAAGGTGCATTTGCTGTTTTTGTAAAAACTTCCAAAATTATTTCATGTATTTACAGAAAAACTCAAATGGAATCATTGTCCCAGACAAAACAAATACTATTTTTCTTTTATCTCGATTCAATATAATTTTTAAGTTTTGAATATATTTTCCTTCATGTGAACTTTATTTGTTTTTTTAAGTTTATTTATTTATTTTGAGAGAGACAGAGAGAGAAAGAGAGTGGGGGAAGGGCAGAGAGAGAAGGAGAGAGAGAATCCCAACCAGGCTCCAGCACAAAGCCTATTGCGGGGCTCAATTTCACAAATCGTGATATTATGACCTGAGTCAAGACCAAGAGTGAACTTTCTTTTTCTTACTTGCTTCCAAATATCAATGTTTTCTTTTTCAATTTAATTCTTGTATTTATATAATAATTTTCAGTTTTTAACTTCCCTTTTCAAATTTTTTGTTGGGAGGTTAATATATGTAGTGATGATTAAATAATGTTTAAAAAGCCTAGAAACATAAATATAATTGTATATGTTGGGTTTATTAGAATTTTATTGAGGGTATTTAGGTCAATTGGATAATAAGATTTTTTGTTTTGTTTTGTTTTGTTTTGTTTTGTTTTGTTTGTTAGTTTTCAGAAGAAGTGATCTCATGACCATAAATCTCCACTGAATCTCTCCAAGTTTAATTGGTGAGTTGGGATCATAGTCCCTGTGGTGTAGCCAGTATTAACAAGCCATATCCTAAATCAAGGCATATTATCCCTGTGGGGAGACCCCGTACTCCATTACTATTCATATTTTCCCATAGCTTTAGATTCAAAATGTAGTGCTTATATCATTCTGTGGGTTCTACTAACCTGACTCCTAAATACTCAATGATACAAAGAAGTAGGTGAAGAAGTCAAAGTTTTGCATATTACTAAGGGAGCATATGCTCCCACTTGCCCTTCAGTTGACAATTTTACATTCCTTTGTCCAGCAATTTTATTTTTTCCTATTTTAATTATCCAAGATTTGTCACTGGAATATCACAAAAATTCTAAGCCAAAAGGGATCATCAAAGAAGAGGCAGTATCACTGATCCAAGAAAAGGCTGGCTCATATACCTGGAATATCAGGTATTCCAATATATACTCTATGAATTGTAATTGTTTGAAGAAAAAAAATAATCACAGGATTCTGTGTGTAACATTTACATAAATGTTAACTATTGTTAGAAATAACAATCACATTGAAATCTAGATGTGAACTTGCTGATTGATTATAGCCAAAAATTATACTAGAATTTAAATATGTCCCTAAACCTGACCCATCTACCCATCTGCAATGCAAGTTAATCCATGCTTTTGACCAGGTCAGTTTTGAAGCATCAAAATGTACATCTATTTTCCAAATTTCCACCAAATAAAACGACTAGATAGGATCATGTCAAATAAATTGAACCTTTATAATCCCTTAGTTAATTGTATTATTTTTAGCATTTTTATTTTACTTATTTTGAGGGAGGGAGAGAGAGAGCGAGATTGGGGGAGGGGCAGACAGAGAGGGAGAAAGAATCCCAAGCAGAGCGCAGAGAACTCTGACAGTGCAGAGCACATCTGACAGGGCAGAGCCCAAAGTGGAGCTCAATCCCAGGCACTATGAGATCATGACCTGAATCAAAATCAAGAGTCAGGTGTTTAACCAACTAAGCCACCCAGACACCCCTATCCCTTATTTTAAAGAGCAGGCTTTGGTATGCATAAAGATCTTAGAACCTATTATGAGTTTTTACCAATTGAATAATTTTATTGGATATAAACATTCTCTAAGAGCCAGATAATGAAACACCAGATGTTGATGGTTGGAATGTGGGGCATTTCTGTTTATAAATGTCAGGAAGTAGCAAAAGAAGAAAGGGCAGAATGGCTGAGGACAGTTTACACAATATTAATTGCCATAATTCCTTGACATAAAATGGAAGAATTACTTTACATCACTTTTTAAAAAGTAATATAGAGAATCATTATATATGTTTCAAAATGCTTATTTGAAAGTTTAAGGCGGGGCGCCTGGGTGGCGCAGTCGGTTAAGCGTCCGACTTCAGCCAGGTCACGATCTCGCGGTCCGTGAGTTCGAGCCCCGCGTCAGGCTCTGGGCTGATGGCTCAGAGCCTGGAGCCTGCTTCTGATTCTGTGTCTCCCTCTCTCTCTGCCCCTCCCCCGTTCATGCTCTTTCTCTCTCTGTCCCAAAAATAAATAAACGTTGAAAGTTTAAGGAAATTAAGCATATAATCTTTAGTTACCCGATAAATTAATTTACTTAGAAATTTAAATTTCTGATCAAAATTGCATAAATGTTTTACTACTGTACATCTTTTCAACTAGAACTGGCAAATATTTCTTATATTGATATTTTATTTTAAATGCCTCACTAATTTTAAGTGCAGTAAGTAATCTGAGTCCTTAACATTCTTGTTTGATATGTTTTTTTCCTCCTAATAAAGGACATTCCTCTTAGATCTGCTTTTGTGTCATTGTTTCATAAACGTTGGTATGTTGTGTTTCTATTTTTATTTCTTTCAAAAAAAATTTCATTTCTGTCTTGTTTTTTTTTTCTTTCACCAATTCGTTGTTCAGAAATGTGTTGTTTAAATTTCCACATATTTATAAATTAATTTTTTTCTTCCTATTATTAAATTCTAGTTTTATTTTATTGTATTTGGAAATGATAGTTGGTATATTTCAATCTTTACTAATTAAGAATTTTTTATGGCCTACCATAAGATCTATAATGGACAATGTCTATTTGTGCTTGAGAAGAATAAGTATACTGCTGCTGTTGATAGAATGTTCTTTATATGCCTGTTGTGTTCAGGTCCTATGTTTCTGTACTGATTTTCTATCTGGATGATCTTTCTGGATGATCCATCCATTCTTGAAAATGGGATATTGAGATCCCCTCATATTATTGTATTTTGTCTATTACTCTTTTCATATCTGTTAGTATTTACTTCACATATACAGCTGCTCTGATGTTGGATCATATATTGACAAAATGTGGTCCATTCATCCTCTTAATGAATTTGCTCCATTATCATTAATAAACTTATTTGTCTCTTATGAGTTATTGAAATAAGTATATTTTATCTTATATGTGCATAGTCACTTCTGCTCTGTTTTTGCTTATACATTATATAGAATATATTTTTCCACCCTTCACTATCAGCCTATAGTTGTACTTAATGAGTCTCTTGTAGGAATTATATATTTTTCATGTTCTTTGCTTACCCATTCAGACACTCTATGTCTTTGATAGGATAATTCTATTAGATTCTGTTTAAAGTGATTATTTATAGATGAGGACTTACTATTACCATCTTATTAATTGTTTTGACACTTGTAATTCCCTTCTTCATTTCTTTCTCTCTTATTTTACTTGTGATTTCAGCACTTTTGTGCTGATATGTTTTGATTCTTTTCCACATATGCATTTATATTTTATATAGTCTATTGTAGATTTATCCTTTCTGATTGCCATGAGACTTACATAAAATATCACATAGTTATAATATATGGTATAACATAGTTATGACACCCTATTTTAGGCTGATTACAGTTTAAATTTGATCAAACACAAAAAGTCTACCGTTTTACTTTTTTCTGCTTACATTTGATGTTATTGTTGTAATTTAAAATTTTAATATTGTGTATTCATTATCAAATTATCATATTTATAGTTATTTTAATGTTTGTCTTTTAACTTTGTACTAAAGTTAGCAGTTAGTTATTACATTATTAGAAAATTCAGAATTTGACTATATATTTACCTTTACCAGTGAGTTTTATATATTCATACGCTTTATGTTGTTAATTAGGATACTTTTATATTGTCTTAAAAAAACTCTCTTTAGCATTTATAATAGAGAAATTCTACTGATGGTTAATTCCTTCCTTTTTTTTTTTCTTTTTGTTGTTGTTGTTGTTGTTGTTGTTGTTGGAGTGGAGTTTTTACCTCTCCATTTCTGAAGGCAGTTTCTCAGGTAGAGTATTTTTTAAATTTTGTTTAACTCTTTATTTTTGAGAGAGAGACAGAGCGTGAGCAGGGGAGGAACAGAGAGAGGAGACACAGAATGCAAAGCAGGCTCCAGGCTCCGAGCTATCAGCACAGAGCCCAATGCAGGGCTCGAACCCACGAACTGTGAGATCATGACCTGAGCGGAAGTCAGACGCTAAACCAACTGAGCAACCCAGGTGCCCCTCAGGTAGAGTATTTTTTAAACATATCATCCTATTATATCCTGACCTGCCAGTCCCCTACTGAAAAATCTGCTGATATTTTTATGGGGGTTCCCTTCCTTGTATGTTTTCACATTTGTGAAATGTGTTTTCACATTTTTTTTTTATTATATTGTGTTTCAGTGAGTCCTCTTTGGCTTAAATCTACTTCGGAATCTTTCGGCTTCCTATCCTTGGATGTTCATGTTCTTACTCCAGTTTGGGACTTTTGGTCATTTTCTTTAAATGGATTTTCTCTTTTCCTTCTGAGACTCCTATAATGTTTATATTGTGTACTATGACAGTTTCCTATTCTGTAGAAATTTTCACTTTTTCTCTTTCTTCTTTCTTTCTTTCTTTCTTCTGAATGGTTAATTTCAAATGACTTGTTTTCAAGTTTAATAATTTATTCTTCTTGATCAGTTCTCTTTAAAAAATTCATTTTCTTTTCTTTTTTTTATTTTAGAGAGAGATCACTTGAGCAAGGGAGAGAGGGAGAGGGGGAGAGGGGGAGGAAGAGGGAGAGAGAGAATCTTATGCAGGCTCCATACTCAGTGCAGAAACTGACAAGGGGCTCAGTCCCATGACCCCGGGATCATAACTTGAGCTGAAATCAATTGTTGGAAGCTCAAGGACTGAACCACTCAGGTGACCCTCCATCAAGTCTCTCAATTGGCCATTCAATTTTCCAGTCAATCATTGTACTCTAGTTAGAGGATTTCTTTTTGTTTTTGTTTATGGTTTCTTTTTCTTTGTTAAACATCTTATTATATTCATGTATTATTTTCCTAATTTAGTTGCCTGTCTGAGTTTTCTTTTAGTTTATGGAACTTATTAAAAAAATATTCTCAATTCTTTTATTTTTATTTTTTTTAATTATTTTTTTAATGTTTATTTATTTTTGAGACAGAGCACGAACGGGGGAGGGTCAGAGAGAGGGAGACACAGAATCCGAAGCAGGCTCCAGGCTCTGAGCAGTCAGCACAGAGCCCAATGTTGTGCTCGAACTCAAGGACTGTGAGATCATGACCTGAGCCGAAGTCGGACGGTTAACCAACTGAGCCACCCAGGCATCCCTCTCAATTCTTTATCAACCAGTTTATAAGTCTCTCTTTAGGATAGGTTATTGAAGCTTTATTAGATTCCATTGGTGGTGTCATGTTTCCCATTGTTTTCATGATCCTTGCGTTTTTATGCTGGTGTCTGCACGTTTTACAAAGTGGTCATTTGTTCTATTATTTACTCATTCACTTTGACAGAGAAAGATCTTTACCAATCACCTCAACCTGGTGTTCTAGTCAGGCTAGCTTGTCGTATACATTTATCTTCACTCACTTTGCCAATTTCCCATATCCCTCCCCTCTGGTAACTGTCAGTGTCTGTATTTAGAGGTCTGATTCTGATTTTTGTTTCTTTATTAATTTACTTTTAGATTTCACCCACATATGAATGAAATCATAATCTATTAGTCTTTCCCACTCTGACTTATTTAACTTAGCATAATGCCCTCCAGGTCTATTAATGCTGTTGCAAATGACACAATTGCATCATTTTATGGCTGCATAAAATGTCTTCTTGTCTTCTTGTTTTGTTGGTTTCCTTTGCAGTGCAAATGCTTTTTATTTTTATGTAGTTCTGATAGGTTATTTTTGCTTTTGTTTCAGTGGCCTTAGAAGACATATTGAGAAAAATGTTGTTATGGCCGATGTCAGAGAAATTACTGACTGTTGTTTCTTTTAGGATTTTTATCATTTTGGGTCTCAAACTTAATCCATTCAGGTATCACATATTTAATCCATTTTGAGGTTATTTTTTGTGTATCCTGTTAGAAAGTCATCCACTTTCATTATTTTGCATGTAGTTTTCTAGTTTTCCCAGCACCAATTATTGAAGAGTCTGTTTTTTCCTGACTCTATATTCTTGCCTCCTTTGACCATAAAATAATTAACCATATAATTGTAGGTTTATTTCTGGGCTGTCTATTCTGTGCCATTGAGCTATGGGTCTATTTTTGTACAGCATCATATTATATTGATTACTGTATCTTTGTAGTATATCCCGAATTGTGGAATTGTGATATCCCAGCTTTGTTTTTCTTCAAGATTGTTTTGACTATTCATGGTGTGTTTTGTTTTCATACAAATTTTAGTATTATTTGTTCTAGTTTGTTAAAACTGTTGGTATAGGAAGTGCATTGAACCTGTACATTGCTTTATGCGATATGGATATTTAAACAATATTAATTCTTCCAGTCTATGAACATGGACTTCTTTTCCATTTATTTGTGTCATATTCAATTTATTTCATCAGTGTTTTATGGTTTTCAGAGTACAGGTCTCTCACTCTTGGTTAAGTTTATTTTAGGTATTCGGTATTCTATTTTTTTTGGGGGTGTAGTTGTAAATGATTGTTTTCTTAATTTCTCTTTCTGCTACTTTATTATTAGTGTATAGAACCATTATAACTTTCTGGGTTTTAATATTGTATCTTGCAATTTTACTGAATTCATTTGTTATTACTGGTAGATTTTTCTATCTGTAATATATATCATCTGCAATTAATAACAGTTTAACATTTCTTTACTGATGTAGATACCTCTAGTTTCTTTTTCTTAGTTGATTACTGTGATAAGATTTCCAGTACTATGTTGAACAAAAGTTATGCTTCATTTTTTACTACCTTATTTTTTTAATGTTTATTTATTATTGAGAGACAGAGAGACACAGAACGTGAGCAGGGGAGGGTTAGAGAGAGGGGGAGACACAGAATCTGAAGCAGGCTCCAGGCTCTGAGCTGTCAGCACAGAGCCTGATGCGGGGCTCGAATCCACAAACTGTGAGATCATGACCTTAGCCGAAGTTGGTTGCCTAACCAACTGAGCCACCCAGGCACCCCTACTACCTTATGTTTTAAGTTTATTTATTTATTTTGAGAGAGAGTGAGCAAGGGAACAGGGTAGGGACAGAGAAAAAGGGGGAGAGAGAATCCCAAGCATGCTCTGTGCTGTCAGTATGGGGCTCAATCCTGTGAAGTGTGACATCATGACCTGAGCTAAATCAAGAGTCAGACATTTATAACTGACTGAGCCACCCAGGCACTCCTTTTTTTTATTACCTTATTATCCCTGTCTGTGACTGGTATGGTGAACCCCTCAGTTTATTTTATTTTTAACTTTTTTGTTTGAAGTTTTATTTAAAAGCTAGTTAGTTATTATACTTTATGTGTAATATTGGTTTTAGGAGTAGAATTTAGTAATTTCTCACTTATATATACACCCAGTACTCATTACAATAATTTCCCTCCTTAATACCCATCACCCATTTAGCACATCCCCCCACACACCTCCCCTCAGGAAACCCTCAGTTTGTACTTTATAGTTAAGAGACTCTTATGATTTGCTTCCTTCTCTCTCTTTCCTTCCCTTGCCCCTATGCTCATCTGTTTTGTTTTTAAATTACACATATGAATGAAATCATGTGGTATTTGTCTTTCTTTGCCTTATTTTGCTTAGCATAATATGCTCTAGCTCCATTCACCCCATTGCGAATGGCAAGATTTCATTCTTTTTATGACAGAGTACTATTCCAAATACACACACACACACACACACACACAATGCACACACACACACATCTATATACCACACCTTCTTTATCCATTCTTCAGTTGATAGACATTCAGTCTTTTTTCATAATTTGGTTTTTGTTGATGAGGCTGCTATAAACATTGGGTTGCAAGTGTTCTTTCAAATCAGTATTTTTGTACCCTTTTGGTAAATACCTGGTAGTGCAATAGCTGCGTTGTAAGTTAATTCTAGTTTTAACTTTTTGAGGAACCTCCATACTGTTCTCTAGAGTGGATGCACCAGTTTGCATTCCCACCAACAATGTAAGAGGGTTCTCCTTTCTCTGCATCCTTACCAACATCTGGTGTTTTTCTTTATTGTTAATTTTAGCCATTCTGACAGGAGTGAGGTGATACTGTAGTTTTGATTTCCTGAGAATGGGTGATGTCGAGCATCTTTTCATGTATCTGTTAGCCATCCTTCTTTGGAAAAATATGTATTTTATGTCTTCTGCCCATTTCTTCACTGGATTATTTGTTTTATTTTGGGTGCTAGTTTTATAATTTCTTTATAGATTTTGGATAATAACCTTTATCAGGTATAATATTTATAAAAATCTCCTCCCATTCCGTAGGTTGTTTTTTTGTTTTGTTGATTTTATTCCTTTACTGTGAAGACACTTTTTATTCTGATAAAGTCTCAATAGTTTTTGCTTTTGTTTACCTTGCCTCCAGAGACTTGTGTAGTAAGAAGTTGCTCTGGCCAAGGTCAAGGAGGTTTCTGCCTGTGTTCTCCTCTAGGGTTTTGACAGTTTCCTGCCTCACATTTAGATCTTTCATCCATGTTGAACTTATTTGTGTGTATCGTATAAGAAAGTGGTCCGGTTTCATTCTTCTGCATGTTCCCCTTAGTTTAGACCATGCTGCCCCCTTAGGTCTACCACCTCCACCCCAGGTTCTTTCCAAACCTTTCTCTCCATTTATCCTCTAATTGTTCTTTGCTTATTGTCTATCAGACTTGTCAACAGCTATTCACAGTAATGGGGGAAAAACTCTCTTCTTAATAGGAAAGATATTTTCTGATATTTTTGATTTGTTGCCTCTATCAGTGACCTTGAATGTTGTTCTTCTTTTTCTCAGGACCCTTTGTTCTCATTTTCAGTTTTCAGCACAAATTCTGATGTGTTTCAGTAGCTTTTTTCCTCTATTAGATGTAATTTGTATTTGGTTGGTTGGTTTTCTTTGTCTTCCAATTATAATGAAAGTGCCATTTATAACTTTATTTTCTTATTCCTTGTCCTGGGTGTTTGGTATAAAATTAAAAATTAAAAGTAGAAAGAATAGGGGTCCCTGGGTGGCCAAGTCAGTTAAGCATGACCTGACTTTGGCTCAGGTCATGATCTCACAGATCATGAGTTGGAGCCCCACATCAGGCTCTGTGCTGACAGCTCAGAACCTGGAGTCTGCTTCAAAATCTGTGTGTCCTTCTCTCTTTCTCTGACCCTCTCCCACTTGCGTTTTCTCTCTCTCTCTCTCTCTCAAAAATATAATCATTTTTTAAAAAGTAGAAAGAATAAGGACTCTTGGGTGGCTCAGTTGGTTAAGCGACTTTGGCTGTGGTCATGACCTCATGGTTTGTGAGTTTAAGCCCCTCTTTGGGCTCTGTGCTGACAGTTCAGAGCCTAGAGTCTGCTTTGAATTCTATGTCTCCCTCTCTCTCTCTGCCCCTCCCCATTCATGCTCTATCTCAAAAAGAAACATTAAAAAAATTAAAGAAAAAAGGTAGAAAGAAAAAAATCAGAAAATTAACTAAAGCTGTATACCAGCAGCCATCATTTCCCTATTTATATTAGAAAACTTACTCTGCTTCTGTGAAGAAGGAGCTGATTAAAGTTAATGCCACAAAAGATTTTCTGTTGGGGAACTCTTGCAGAGCTCCAGATGGTACATGATGGTGACTGGGAGAGAGAAGTGGTGAAGGTGACGATAATATATTGACAAATATACATACACATACACCCACACACACATTCATATATATATATATATAGAGAGAGAGAGAGAGATACACACATATAATTTAAAGAATTTTTTTTCTCAGTACACTATTAGTTAACATTTATATCTCCCATTTTGTCTATGAATTCTCTTTTCCACTATTTTATTATTAGCAAACTAATAACTAATATCATAAGGCATGAACAAAATGCATGTAGGATCAAAGTTTTTTTTTCTTCTTTCCCCTAAATTATTCTATCTCAAATAAAAACCTATTTTTTTATATAGTATATAAAATAGTATAAATTTATATACATACCATGTAATTTTATAATAAACAAATATATATTTTCTCTACAATTATATAGTATATATAGTGAATGACATACTTTATAATTTGTATATGTCATATGTTTATGAGTATATAAATATAATAAATATTATAATTACAATTCATTATATAAATATAATATAATAATATATTATATATAATTTCAGCAGTATTACAAGTCACAAGGAATCAATCATAATTTGAATAAGAATACCTTATAGGTTTAACATTTTATCATTTCATTTTGATTAATAAATATATACAAAAACAAGCTTTTTTTGTTTTGTTTTGTTTAGAACATCAAAGATAGGGTAAGTTTCACTTTGTGCTCCATGCCTTCCTCCTTTAATGGAAACCTAAAGTTTTGATATTAATGATGGCATGCATCAAGTATTTTGTCCCTGATATTCATTGACCAGGTTTGGCTAAGTATGTGTAAGTGTTCCATTTCAGCTATTTTTCTCATATATTTTAATTTGGATTATAATGTAATTTTATATACACACACAATTATAGATATACTATATATATATAGAATACTATATATATTTCATTTTACACATTTTTCATTTTATTTTCATTTGACATTTAACATCATCACTTTGATAGTAGTTTCTGAATATTGGTCAAGTATTTGATTATATATTGAACTAATATATTTCCATAAAACAAAATAGCTCAGAAGAAGGAAGAGAAAACAAGTCAGTTGTTTTCCAGCATAAATAATTTTAATATTCAAATATATCAATTAAAAATGAACAAAATATACAAAGAGTTAAAGCAACATTTAATAAATTACAAATAACAAATAACTTCAACTCAAAAATAAATATTAAAACAATTATTTTTACAAATTACATTAAGGGTTAAAAATAATAAAATGTAATTTGTTCATTATAAATTGACATGAGTAACTTTCAAAAATATCACAGAGGAGCATTTATTGTACTACATACATAAGATTGGCAAGCTATATTAATTGAAATTATATATAATATATATAATATGAAATATATATATTATATGAAATATATAATTTTCATATATTTTTGGTAGCTAATTCTATTTTGGAAATCCGTAAAGTAAATAAGTCTACTAAGTGTAAGTAAATGCATGTATTTTTGCAATATTATCAACTATATTAATAAACTCTAACCAATTCAATTACATGTAACAAAATAATTGTTATCTAACATTAGTCACATGAAAGTGTATGCAGTCTTTGAAATTAAGATAATTTTTTTCTTTATTATATATTTTTAATCTGTTGTCATAGGAAAATTTAAACCAAAAACAAGATTTGGTGTATATAGTATCTACAGTATAGTAATGTTTCTATAGAAACATTGAAAAAAGTAAAAAAGAAAAAATTGATATTTATTTTAAGAAATTATGATAATATAATTTGATGACCACCAATTTAATATTTATACCAATTACAAATAATAAATATGGAATTTTCATTAAAGTACTGATGACAAATGAAAAATGTGGGGATTAAAGTACGTCTTTTAGCATTACCAATTTTTTTCTCCTAGTACACTCAGCAGTTAACAGTGATCATATTTGAATGATGATACTACAAATAAATGTTATTTTAAAAGTTTATATATGATATTATTTTTCAAATATTATATACTAAAATGTAATGTGTTCAAAATAAACATTTTTAACAAAAATGATAAATGGTAGCTGGCTATAAACAGCATTAAAATATCAAAAATTAAAAGTCAACATTTGGTTTTTGTTTGTCTGGGAAGCTCTTCATCTCTCCTTCTTTTCTGAATGATTCTGGTGATCCATAATTCTTTCTCTCTTTTCTTCAGCTTCATTATTTTGATGGACTAACCGATTTCCCTAAGTCTACTCTTGTGTTGTACAATTCTTTCTCTTGTTCAACTTAATTATTTTCCATTTTGTCTTCTATATCACTAAATCTTCTTCTAGTCTGTGTTCATTGCACCAAGTATATTTCCAAATTCATTTTTTCTTGCATTATTCATGTCTGATTGATTTTTTTAACTCTCTTCTCTTTGTGGTAAGGGTCTCCCTGATGCCTTCTATTCTTTTCTCAAGTGCAGTGAGTATCTTTATGATTGTTGACTTAAATTCTCCAGCAGTCATGCTACTTATACCTGTTAGATCTCTGGCCATGGCTTTACCTTGTTCTTTCATTTGGGATGAATTCTTCCATCTTGACATTTTATTTAAATCTCCGCCTCCTTTGTGTTAGAAAAGCCAGTTATGGGGCACCTGGTGGCTCAGTCAACTCTTGGTTTTGGCTCAGGTTATGATCTCATGGTTTCTGAGATTTAGTCCCACATCAGGCTCCACACTGACAGAACAAACCCTGCTTGGGATTCTTCCTTTCCCTCTCTTTCTGCCTCTCCCCTGCTTGCATTTTCTCTCCTTCTAAAAAATAAGTATAAATAAACTTTAAAAATGTATTTTAAAAAAAAGAAAAGAAGAAAAAGACAGTATGTCTTTTGCTCCTGAAATAATTGCTTTATGAAGAGGAGTTCATGTAATGTCCAGGGCTTGGTGTTTCAAGAAGTGTCTCCACTGTGTGCTGCATGCACTATTCTTTTGTAGTTTTGCTGCTTTATCCTTCAAGCCAGTCATCTGCAAAGGCTTTCCTTGCTTGTTGTGGTCATTGTTTGGTCCCTGGCCTGAAAGTGGTGAGTTTTAACGAGGTGTACTCTGGTCTTGTGAAATGAGACCTGGCACTACTTCCACTAGAACCAAGATCCTGAAAAACTCTGTTCAGGAGATGTGGTATGGGCAGGTGTTTGTGATGGTCTTCTAGTGGAGGGGTCCACTGTTCTGGGACTGAGGGAAGTTTGACTGAGAAGAGCACTCCTGTCAGAACACAAGTGTGTTGGTCTTGGAGTAAGCAAGTTGTGCATCCACTGCTTCCCCCAGATGGTTCTGTGTTTATGTTGAGGGGCAGGGAAAAAAAATGGTGCCAGCCAGCTCCATTGTTCCTGGAGAGGTGTCCCCCTGAATGTTGCCTTTCAGAAACAGTCTCTGAGAAAAGCAAGAAATCTCCCTCCATTTATCTTAAACATTCTTTAGATTGCTGTTTCCATGTTATCTACCCCCAGGTGTTTTGCTTCCCTTCTTTCAGGAGCAGCACAGTTCCCTCCTGGTTCTATCCTACACAAGTTCATGGACTTTTAAAACTCCAGGCTTTAAGCCCCACTTGTTGCAAAAATTCAGGAAATCATCCCCGCTTGTTTTCCTAGCCAATGGCCTTGGTAAAATGTTGTCCTTGTGCTTTCCTCTCTCTCTCTCTCTCTCTCACTCTCTCTCTCTCTCACCTTAGCAATCAGGGATCCTTCCCCTCCTCAACACCCATGATACATATCTCCCCTAAACCATGTCTCCACACTTCATACCTTCTTCAATGTGGCCTCTTCTCTCCCTTTAGTTGTGGAAGTCATCTAGTTGTGTTCCTGGGACAGGACAATCCAGGGTCCTCTTACTTCACTGATATCTTCCCTTATTCAATATTTGTTTTATAAGAAGAAAAGATGTGAAGTTTTTGTTTAATTGGAAGTGCCTACAGAGGAGACTACTTCTCTAACTCATCCCTAAGTACTTGAAAAGTAAGCAACAATAATCAAGAAACTAAAAAACAAAAAACAAAATAAAACAAAAACTGGAAAGGGGATAAGAAGAGAAGGAGGTGGGAAATAAAGAGAATCTATGGAAGAATGTCTGTATGTAAGATTATTGTCTGGTCATTTAAAAAATTTATTTTAGAGACACAGAGAGAGGGAGAATGAGAATGAGAGAGATCAGGATATAGGAAGAAGAGAACAGAGAGACAAAATCTTAAGCAGGGCTCAATTCCATGACCCTGGAATCAACTCCAGAGCCAAAATCAAGACTTGGACACTCAACTGACTGACCCACCCACGTGCGCCTGTTCTCTGGTCATTTAGTTAAAAATGTCAGTAGTTCAAATTCTGTGTGAAGATAATTCCAATGTTTAAAACAATGAATGCCCCATCAGGTTGATGGTAATTTGATTGTCATATGTCTTCTGAAGACCATCTTTTTCAGCAGTTCCTTTTTGACATACCATTTCAAAATCTTTTTTATGTCTGAGATGTGCCATCACTAGCATCGACTAACCTATATTCTCTCCAAGACAGGTAAATGTTAATTTTCTTGATGCTTCCTTCATACTATCTGCCATTGTTTAATTAAAAAAAAACATTATGGCAGAATCTTTTAGGAGGATCAAGCCAAAATTGATAGAATAGAGTCTTACAAATAAACATCGTAAGTTTACAAAGACCTCTGGGTGAGAAGAAGAGTGAGGGGCAGATACCATTCTCTTGGATTATGGATGTAAACAAGAGAGAGCATTGTGATAGTGTTTGAATTGGTGTTGCTACATTTGAAAGAGTGAAATGTGCTCAAGAAAACAGAAGGAAGAGACATTTTTCTGTCGAAGAATAGACATTGAGAAAAATGTGATCAGCTTTTACAATATGGCTGAATGCTGTAAAAGGAGGACAATCATATAAGAAACACCACAGTTTACCAATGTTCATCTTACTATCTTCTTTCTCCAGAATATTAATCCTTCTATAAATTGACACCTGCAGGACGATGGAGGAAAGCAGCAACAGCTCTGAAAAGGGTTTTCTTCTCCTGGGATTTGCAGATGAACCCTGGCTTGAAAGGATCCTTTTCATCATAATTTTGCTTTTGTACATCTTTAACATTCTGGGGAACACTACCATTATTTTAGTATCTTGTTTAGTCCCCAAACTCCACACGCCAATGTACTTTTTCCTCAGCAATCTGTCTTGTGTGGACATCTGCTTTACCACCAGTGTTGCCCCACAGTTGCTAGTTACCATGAATAAGAAAGAGAAAAGTGTGAGCTATGGTGGATGCGTGGCCCAGCTGTATGTGGCTATGGGGTTGGGTTCCTCTGAATGTATTCTCCTGGCGGTCATGGCTTATGATCGTTATGCTGCTGTCTGCCAGCCTCTGCAATATACAACCATTATGCATCCTCAGCTCTGTGCATCCCTAGCCAGCATAGCATGGCTCAGTGGACTGATCACCTCCTTAATCCAGTGCTCCCTTACTGTGCAGCTACCCCTTTGTGGACATCGCAAACTGGACCACATTTTCTGTGAGGTTCCTGTGTTCATCAAACTGGCCTGTGTGGACACAACTTTCAATGAAGTAGAACTCTTTGTGGCTAGTGTGATTTTTCTAGTTGTCCCAGTGTCACTCATCTTAGTCTCTTATGGCTTTATAACAAAAGCTGTGCTGAGGATAAAATCAGCAGCAGGGCGCTGGAAGGTTTTTGGGACTTGTTCATCCCACCTGATTGTGGTCATCATTTTCTATGGCACCATCATTTTTATGTACCTTCAGCCAGCCAAAAGTAGGTCAAAAAAACAGGGTAAGTTTGTCTCTCTTTTCTACACCATAGTCACCCCAGTCTTAAACCCCATTATCTATACTCTGAGAAACAAAGATGTGAAAGGAGCCTGGAGAACACTAGTAATGAGAAATGGTCTTACTCAGAAAATATATGACTTTTTTTAATTTTCTGAGGAACCTCCACACTGCTTTCCAGAGCGGCTGCACCAATTTGCATTCCCACCAACAGTGCAAGAGGGTTCCCGTTTCTCCACATCCTCTCCAGCATCTATAGTCTCCTGATTTGTTCATTTTGGCCACTCTGACTGGCGTGAGGTGATACCTGAGTGTGGTTTTGATTTGTATTTCCCTGATAAGAAGCGACGCTGAACATCTTTTCATGTGCCTGTTGGCCATCTGGATGTCTTCTTTAGAGAAGTGTCTATTCATGTTTTCTGCCCATTTCTTCACTGGGTTATTTGTTTTTCGGGTGTGGAGTTTGGTGAGCTCTTTATAGATTTTAGATACTAGCCCTTTGTCCGATATGTCATTTGCAAATATCTTTTCCATTCCGTTGGTTGCCTTTTAGTTTTGTTAGTTGTTTCCTTTGCTGTGCAGAAGCTTTTTATCTTCCCTATGACCCAGCAATAGCACTGCTAGGAATTTATCCAAGGGATACAGGAGTACTGATGCATAGGGGCACTTGTACCCCAATGTTCATAGCAGCACTCTCAACAATAGCCAAATTATGGAAAGAGCCTAAATGTCCATCAACTGATGAATGGATAAAGAAATTGTGGTATATATACACAATGGAATACTACGTGGCAATGAGAAAAAATGAAATATGGCCTTTTGTAGCAACGTGGATGGAACTGGAGAGTGTGATGCTAAGTGAAATAAGCCATACAGAGAAAGACAGATACCATATGGTTTCACTCTTATGTGGATCCTGAGAAACTTAACAGGAACCCATGGGGGAGGGGAAGGAAAAAAAAAAAAAGAGGTTAGAGTGGGAGAGAGCCAAAGCATAAGAGACTGTTAAAAACTGAGAACAAACTGAGGGTTGATGGGGGGTGGGAGGGAGGGGAGGGTGGGGGATGGGTATTGAGGAGGGCACCTTTTGGGATGAGCACTGGGTGTTGTATGGAAACCAATTTGTCAATAAATTTCATATATATATAAAAAAAAGAAAAAAAAAAGAAATATATACATTCATTACATTAAAAAAAATATGACTTGTATGTATAACATAAATTTGCTACACTTAGCTCATGGATTATTTGTTCTAAGTGCTGATTTTTTCTTTTCTTTTTTTTTAACAATTCCATGAGAAGTAGCAAAAGAAACAAAATTCTATGAGAAGCTAATATAAGTCCAGTGACAGTAGTGTTTTATTCTTCCCAAACCTTTGCACAAATCCAAGATCCTATGCTCTAGCTACAGAAAGATCTTTGCTCTTCTTTAGCCATACCATCAATTTTCATGCATAAATTATTTCACTCTGGAGTACATGTTTACCTGGTAAACCTCTACTTCTTTCTAAAGACTCAACTGAAATGTTACCCGCACTTCTCAGCTTTCTTGAAATATAATTAATCTCACCCTTTCTGAAAAATTAATTGTGTCATAATATATATTCCCATAAAACATAAAATATAATTGGGGTGCCTGGGTGTCTCAGTCAGTTAAGAGTCTGACTCTCGATTTCAGCTCAGGTAATGATCTCTCGATTCGTGAGATCAAGCCATGCATCAGGCTCTGCACTGACAGTGTGGAGCCTGCTTGGAATTCTCTGTCCCTCCCTCTCTGCCCCTCCTCTGCTTGTGTTCTCTCTCTCTTTCTCTCAAAATAAATAAATAAATTAACTTAAAAAAATATATAAAACACTTTATTTCTACATTTTCACACATATTGTGTACATATAAACACTTTATATATATGTTACATGTACATATTATATGTATAAATAACTTAAAAGTAATATATAATATACAACCATTTCTCCACTAGTTTAATCCAGAGAATGGACAAATTTCATTATATTGTCTTATTTATATTATGAAAACATAAAAATAATTCAGAATTGTAATACATTGATTAATTTGTAATGTAAATTATGACTTTATTATTAAAGTAATGAAATGAGTAAGCTTGTATTAAGTTGATCAATTCATGTATTATTTATATTTATTCCCCTTCTCTTTAAAGGATTTAGAAATTGAGAGAAAGTGAAAGAAAGTGTGTATCATTCTTTATACCTCTGTCCAAAGAGAGTGAAATTCATCAATTTGTAAATTACAAGCATTTTAACAGAAATGTGCAGGCATAGAAAAATTGATTTACTCTACAGTCTTACTTTTACTTTCATTTTTTATTATGACACCCACAAGGAAAAAATAAGCACTAAAACATCAGCAAAAACAAAAAAGTATAATTAATACAGAATCTGTGTGGGCTTTCATGTGATTTAAACTTATTACTTTTATTTTATTATTTTATTTATTTTCTTTTATTATTTATTTATTTTTTTAAACAGAGAGAGTGAGCAGGAGAGAGGGTTAGAGGGAGGGACAGAATCTTAAGCAGGCTACACACTCAGCATGGAGCCTGACACAAGGTTTGATCTCATGACCCTGGTATCATGACCTGAGTTGAAAACAAGAGTGAGACCCTCAACCAACTGAGTCACAGAGGCACCCCCTTTTATTGTTTTTAAAATTTATATTTAAACTTATAAGAAAAAAATAAAATTGAGTTTCATTTAAAATTCATCTTTGTGGGGCGCCTGGATGGCGCAGTCGGTTAAGCGTCCGACTTCAGCCAGGTCACGATCTCGCGGTCCGTGAGTTCGAGCCCCGCGTGGGGCTCTGGGCTGATGGCTCAGAGTCTGGAGCCTGTTTCCGATTCTGTGTCTCCCTCTCTCTCTGCCCCTCCCCCGTTCATGCTCTGTCTCTCTCTGTCCCAAAAATAAATAAACGTTGAAAAAAAAATAAAAAAATAAAATTCATCTTTGTGTCAGAATATTGTTTTCAGTCTACAAGAGCTAAAGAGAAATTTTAAACCTGTCTTTACTGCCAAAGACTACCTTGAGAACAAAAAATAAGAAAGAAAAAACATCAGGAAAATATTCTGAAAAATTAGTAATACCTCTCCAAAAATACCTTGTGCAATTTATACCCCTTAAACATCTTGATAGCAACTGCATAAATGCATTTTTAATTTATGAGAAAGAAGAGGAATAAAAGACTGGTTTAATTTGCCTCCCAGAATTTTCACATATGTATAACACACTCACTAATTGGAGGACAAGTTGGAAACATAATGGGACATGCTAAGGAACACAAGCTTTCATTTATAGTATGCAAGATGAGAAGAATTTATACAGGGAAACCACATTTACAGAAGCGTTACTTCTTTATACCCATAAAAACATAACATAGGAAAGAAATACACGAGTTATAATGTTAAATCTATTTAAATGAAATTGGAATCCATGACACAGAAAAGATTATATTTAATAAAACAAACAAAAAAAATTAAAAGAAAACCTGATTTAAATAAAGAAACACAAAATTTCCAAAGAAATACTAACAAAAAGGCAAAGATAAGTTTAAAACATCCTTAAGGGTATTTGGATAATAATTTCCATTAAAAATTAAATTACTACTATACACAACAAATTATTGCTAACAAAGTTGACAAGAAGAGTATAGATATATTAAAATAAAGAGGATAAATATACTATACTATACAAGATATAAAAGACAAATCCTGCAAAAATAAACCAAGAAATAGTATAGGAGGAACAACAAGCACATGGAAAGCACGTTTACTAAAAGGACTCAGTGAAAATGAAAACACATTTGAAAAAATCTAGTTACTATTTTTTTAATTTAATGCCAAGTTTTCCTATGATGATATGCATATATTGCTTTTGCTATCATATTACACGTACAATTCCATATCATTGTTTTTATTTATAGTATTGTGAGCTTTTTGTTATTGAATATCCACAATTTATTAAATATTTTCCTTACAATTGAATATCCACAATTTATTAAATATTTTCCTTACAATAGGAAGGTGTACATTTTTTCTTTAATTAATGCTTGCATTTAGCATACTTGCACAAGTTTATTTATTTATGTTTTTAAAATATTTTTTAATGTTTATTTATTTTTGAGAGAGTGACAGAGCTCAAGCAGGGGAGGGACAAAGAGTGAGGAAGACACAGAATCTGAAGCTCCAGACTCTGGGTTCCAAGCTATCAGCACAGAGCGCTATATGGGGCTGGAACTCACAAACTTGAACCAAAATTGGAGTCTTAACCGACTGACCTCCCAGGTGTCTCACATACTTGCACAATTTTAGACTATGTTTACTATTATATATTTATAAAATAACATTTTTAGAAATACAACAGGTAAACCAAAAACAGGGATACATAACTAAATTTACACATACCATCAATTAGCTTTCTAAAATCATTTTCCAGGAGTGGTGGCTCAGTCTGTTAAGTGTCCAGCTATTGATTTGGGCCTGGGTTATGAGTTCACAGTTCATGAGATCAAGCCCCATGTTGGGCTTCACAGACTTTGTGGAGCCTGCTTGGGAGTCTCTCTCTCCCTCTCTCCTTAACCATCCCCTGCTGATGTGAACTCTCTCTCACTCTTTCAATTTAATTAATTAATTAGTGAATTGAAAAATTAATTAATTTTCAAGAAAATGGCAGTCTTGCCTATCTATATAGTCATTCAATATTGTAATTTGAAACTATACAATGAAAATGGGGTAATGTATGTATGGTTGTACCACTCCTCCAAAAACCATAAAATGACAGAAATGTGTTTTTTTAAATAATAAGAACACAAGAAAATGATACCTTTTGTCAGAAATATTGAAAAATTCAAGACAAAGAAAAAACATATAGAATATCTTAGAAAATAAAAATTGAGGAAATCCATACCACAAAACCTAGCCCAAATGGTAAGTAAAAGAAATGGAAAGGCTTTGAATTTTTAAGTTCACTGACTCTGATCACTAATACAGGAATTACAAAGAGGTTGATTCAGGAATTTTTCTAGAGGAGCTGAAGATAATGACTCTTATTCTACATATGTGCCAAGAAAAGTTATTCAATTCCAACAATTAAAAATAAAGAAAATAAATCACAATAATGTTTAGCAAATAAAAGTTAGTCTTTCCTATATATGATATGGGGAGTCTCACAAAGCAGATGCTTTATTCTTTGAAATCTCATGTATAAAAATTGATTTCTATTACATAGAAATATCAAATTTTACCACATTTTTATTGCAAGAGAAACAAATTTTCATAATTTTTGAAGATACCATGTTGTAACTTTTATATTATGCTCTTATACTTCTATTTCTTTTCATATGTGATGTGTCTTTACATATGTGATGTGTGTATACTTTAAATAAATATGCTTGTATTCCTAGCTAACAAGGTATTTCATATGGATATTGGTTTTGATATGTATGTAAATCCTGTTAGATTTTTTATATATTCTATAAAACTTTCATAGAACAATTAATAAAATGTCCTATTGTATTTTATATACTTAATGTTAATCATGATTATATGCCTGAGACACTTTCATATCTTCTAACATATTCTCAAGTAAAAAAACCTCAATTTATAATTTATTTTATACTGTGCGAACATAGCTTCAAGTTTTCAATCTCATTCAACTATAGTTATGTAATAGCATATGCAAGTGACTTCAGACTGATAAAGAAAATCATCTCAATTTTTTTTTAAATATAATTTGTCACGTTGGCTAACATTCAGTGTATACAGTGTACTCTTGGTTTTGGGGGTAGATTGCCATGATTCATCGCTTACATACAACACCCAGTGCTCATCCCAACAAGTGCCCTCCTCAATGCCCATCACCCATTTTCCTTCTCCCTTGATCCACCCCACCATCAACCCTCAGTTTGCTCTCTGTATTCAATAGTCTCTTATGGTTTGTTTCCCTCCTTCTCTGTAACTATTTTTTCCTCTTCCCTTCCCCCATGGTCTTCTGTTAAGTTTCTCAAGTTCCACATATGAGTAAAAACATATGATATGTCTCTTTCTCTGACTGACTTATTTCACTTAGCATAATACCCTCCAGTTCCATCCACATTGCTGCAAGTGACAGGATTTCATTCTCTTTCATTGCCAAGTAGAATTCTATTGTATATATAAACCACATCTTCTTTATCCATTCATCAGTTGATGGAGATTTACACTTTTTCCATAATTGGTTATTGTTGAAAGCACTACTATAAACATTGGGGTACGTGTGCCTCTATGATTCAGCACTCCTGTATCCTTTGGATAAATTACTTGTACTATTATTGCTGGGTCATAGGGTAGTTCTATTTGTAATTTTTTGAGGAACCTTCACACTGTTTTCCAGAGAGGCTGCACCCATTTACATTCCCACCAACAGAGCAAGAGGGTTCCATTTCTCCAAATCCACTCCAGCATCTATTGTTTCCTGAGTTGTTAATTTTAGCCACTCTGACCATTGTGAGGTGGTATCTCAGTGTGGTGTTTATTTGTATTTCCCTGATGATGAGCGACTTTGAGCATCTTTTCATGTGTCTGTTGGCTATCTGGATGTCTTCTTTGGAAAAGTGTCTATTCATGTATTCTTCCCATTCTTCATTGGATTATTTGTTTTTGGGTGTTGAGTTTGGTGAGTTATTTATAGATTTTGGACACTAACCCTTTATCCGATATGTCATTTGTAAATATCTTTTCCCATTCTGTCTGTTGCCTTTAGTTTTGTTGATTGTTTCCTTGGCAGTGCAGAGGCTTTTTTTCCTGATGAGGTCCCACTAGTTCATTTTTGTTTTTAATTCCCTTGCCTTTAGAGACATGGTGGGCAAGAATTTGCTGTGGCTGAGGTCAAAGAGGTTGTTGCCTGTTTTCTCCTCTAGGGTTTTGATGGTTTCCTGTATCACATTTAGATATTTCATCCATTTTAAATTTATTTTTGTCTATGGTGTAAGAAAGTGTTCTTATTTCATTCTTCTACATGTTGCTGTCCAGTTATCCCAGCACCATTTGCTAAAGAGACTATCTTTTTTACATTGGATACTCTTTCTTGCTTTTTCAAACATTAATTGGTCATACATTTGTGGGTCAAATTCTGGGTTTTCTATTCTATCCAATTGGTCTATGTGTCTTTTTTTGTGCCAATACCATACTGTATTGATGACTACAGCTTTGCAGTAGAGGCTACAGTCTGGGATTGTGATGCCTCCTGCTTTGATTTTCGTTTTCAATATTAGTTTTGCTATTCAGGGTCTTTTGTGGTTTCACACAAATTTTATGATGGTTTGTTCCAGCTTTGAGAAGAATGCCAGTGCAATTTTGATTGGTATTGCATGGAATGTGTAGATTGCTTTGGGTAGTATTGACATTTTAACAATATTTATTCTTCCACTCAATGAGCATGGAATGTTTTTCCATTTCCTTGTGTCTTGTTCAACTTCCTTCATAGGCTTTCTATAGTTTTCAGCATACAGATCTTTTACATCTTTGGTTAGGTTTATTCCTAGGTATTTTATGGTTTTGGTTCAATTGTAAATGGGGTCAATTTCTTGACTTCTCTTTCTGTTGCATCATTATTGGTGTAAATATATGCAACCAATTTCTATACCTTGATTTTGTATCCTGAGACTGCTGAATTCATGTGTCAGTTCTAGCAGCTTTGTGGTGGAGTCTTTCAGGTTTGCCATGGAGAGGATCATGTCATCTCTAAAAAGTGAAAGCCTGACTTCTTTGTCAATTTGGATGTCTTTTATTTCATTTTGTTTTCTGTTTTCTGAGGCTAGGACTACCAACACTATATGAAACAACAGTGGGGAGAATAGACATCCCTGCCATGTTTCTGATCTCAGGGGGAAAGCTCTCAGTTTTTCCCCATTGAGGATGATATTAGCTGTGGGCATTTCATTTATGTCTTTTATGATGTTAAGTTATGTTCCTTCTATCCCTATTTCTTGAGGGTTTTTATTAAGAAAGGATGCTGTATTTTGTCAATTACTGTTTCTGCATCTATTGACAGGCTCTTATCCTTTCTTTTATTAATGTGATGTATCACATTGATGGATTTGAAAACATTGAGCCAGACTTGCAGCTCAGGAATGAATCCCACTTAATCATGGTGAATCATTATTTTTATATGCTGTTGAATTAAATTTCCTACTATCTTGTTGAGAATTTTTACATCCATGTTCATTAGGGATATTGGCCTGTAATTCTCCTTTTTGGGGGTCTCTGTCTGGTTTGGGAATCAAGGTAATGTTGGCTTCATAGAATGATTCTGGAAGCTTTCCTTCCATTTTCTTTATTGGAACAGCTTGAGAAGGTTAGGTTGTAACTCTGCTTTAAATGCCTGGTAGAATTCCCCTGGGAAGCCATATGTCCCAGATCTTATTTGTTGGGAGATTTTTTTATAACAATCAATTTCTTCACTAGTCATGGGTGTGGTAAAATTTTCTCTTTCTTACAGTTTGAGTTTTGGTAGTGTGTGGGTGTCTAGGAATTTGTCCATTTCTTCCAGGTTGTCCAGGTTGTCCATATAATTCTTCATATTATTCTCTGATAAATTGTTTGTATTTCTGAGGGGTGGGTTGTGATATGTACAGTTTCATTTGTGATTTTATCTATTTGGGTCCTCTCTCTTTTCTTTTTGAGAAGTCTGGCTAGTGGTTTATCAATTTTGTTTATTTTTTTTCAAAAAACCACCCTTAGATTCATTGGTCTGTGCTATGTTTTTTGTTTGTTTGTTTGTTTTTAGATTCTATATTGTTTATTTCTGCTTTAATCTTTATTATTTCTCTTCTGCTGCTGGCCTTGGGGTTTCTTTGCTGTTCTGCTTCTAGTTATTTTAGATGTGCTGTTATATTTTGTATTTGAGATTTTTCTTGTTTCTTTCCTGGATTGCAATACATTTTCCTTTTAGGACTGCCTTTGCTGCATCCCAAAGGGTTTGTACTGTCATGTTTTCATTCTCATTTGTTTCCATATATTTTTTAATTTCTTTAATTACCTAGAGCCATTTATTCTTTAGTAGGATGTTGTTTAACCTCCATGCATTTGGAGGTTTCCAAATTTTCCTGTGGTTGATTTCAAGTTTCATAGCATTATGATCTTACAATATGCATAGTATGATCTCATTTATTTTATATTTATTGAGGGTTATTTTGTGACCCAGTATGTGATCTATCTTGGAGAATGTTCCATGTTCACTCAAGAAGAATGTGTATTCTGCTGCTTTAGGATGAAAAGCTCTGAATATATCTGTCAAGTCCCTCTGGTCCAGTGTATCATTCAGGGCCATTGTTTCTTTATTGATATTCTGCCTAGATGATCTGTCCATTGTTGTAAGTAGAGTATTAAAGTCGCCTGCAATTGCCATAGTCTTATCAATAAGTTTGTTTATGTTTGTGATTATTTGGTTTATGTATTTGGGTTCCTTCAGGTTGGGTGCATAAATATTTACAATTGTCACCTCTTATTGATGGATAGACCCCATAATTATAATATAATGCCCTTCTTCATTTCTTGTTACAGCCTTTAGTTTAAAATCTAGTTTGTCTGATATAAGTATGGCTACTCTAGCTTTATTTTGACTTCCAGTAGCATGATAGATGGCTTTCCATATCCTCACTTTCAATCTGAAGTTGTCCTCATGTCTGAAATGGGTCTCTTCTAAACATCATATATATGGATCTTGATTTTATATCCATTCCAATACTCTATGTCTTTTGATTAGAGAATTTATTCCACTTATTCAATGTTATTATTGAAAGATATGGGTTTAGAGTCATTGTGTTATCTGTAGGTTTCATGCCTGTGGTGATGTCTGGTCCTTGGTAGTCTTTGCAACATTCCACTGACAGAATTCCCCTTAGGATCTCTTGCAGGGCTGGTTTAGTGGTCATGAACTCCTTCAGTTTTTGTCTGGGAAAACCTTTATCTCTCCTTTTTTGAATGACAGCCTTGCTGGATAAAGGCTACTTGGCTGCATATTTTTCTATTCATCACATTGAATATTTCCTGCCACTCCATTCTGGCCTGTGAAGTTTCAGTGGAGAGGTCTCCACTGGCAGGAGTGCCACTTCAGTGTCCCTAGTTGTTTTTTTTTTTTTCAAAATTCTCTCTTTATCTTTGTAGTTTGCCAGTTTCACTATGACATAGAACAGGTATAAATAGAATTTATTAAATATGTCCATTAAACAAACCAACTACCAGAAAAACCAGACTAGAGAAGGGAAGAAATAAGGAGAAAAGGAAGAACAAATATATATATATATATACATATACCAAGAATTGTCTAAAAATTAAATCATAAAATGCAAAACCGCTGGGTGCTTTGGAACTAGTGGCAGTGCTGATCTGGAAGAAGGGCTATCTGGTTGATCAGAGCCAATCTTGCTCTTGTAGATAAACAGTTGACATGTGTGGAAGGGTGTGGTTTGGTGTAGGCTGGTCTTGCCTCCACTATGGCCCCTTGTCCATTCCCTGAATCCCCACCATGTTGATGATGGGGAGAAAAATGCGACACCCCAGTCTCTCCTCCCTGGGCCAGATGTTCCAAAACACTCTGTTCAGGCTGTCCTCACAGTGCTGTGTGAGTGCAAGTGGGCCTTTAAGTTTTGCCTCTCCTCAGTCTCCCACACCTCCCTGGCACTCGTCTAGGATTCAAATCCAAATGTCTTAAAGGATCCCACTCCACACTCCACAGTAGTGGAGAAATGCCTCTCCACCCTGCCGATAAAGGGCCTCTGGCTGGCAGGTGCAGGCAGGGATCTTTGTCCTTGGAATGACTGTATGCCTTTTACCCACAGCACTCAAGGGATGGGATTATTGTTCCAGCTGCAGACTACACCTCTGGGCCACACTGAGCCTGGAGCTTGGTCCCCTCCTCCCCAGGTGAGCAAACAAGGCAGCTGGCCCCTGTCTGGAGATCTTTTTTCACTTTTTTCTTGATCCCCGGGCCACTGTTTTTCTCTTGTCCAAATACAATTCTACACTTTTACACCCTTTCTTTCTTTTCTTATTGTCTCTCTGCAGAAGGGGATCCCTCCCCTCCATGCCTACATTACCCATTTTATATCTCCCAGGTGGCAATCACACACCTATTGCCCACCAGGTTGTCCCTGTGAGCTCCTGGAGAGATCTCTGTCTCTCTGCAGCCCAGACTCTTGGAATTCCAAGGCTTCTCGCCTCAATATTGCTGTGTTTCAGGGACAATAGATCTTCGGGTCCCCCTACTTCTCCACCATGTTGAATTCAATTCCCTAAAATTTTAAAAAAATATTTATTTATTTTTGAGAGAGAGAGAGACAGACAAAGCATGAGTGGGAGAGAGAGAGGGAAATACAAAATCTGAAGCTTTCTCCAGGCTCTAAGCTTTCAGCAGAGTCCGATGCAGGGCTCAAACTCATGGACCATGAGATCGTGACCTGAGCCAAAGTTGGATACTTAATCAACTGAGCCACCCAGATGCCCCATATAAAGAATATCATCTTAATTTTATTTTTTTCTTGTCCATTACATCTTCAGTGACTAGCACAGAGATGTTCCCACAAGAGACATTCAGTGACATTTGTAAAGTAAGTAAACCAATGACTATTGAAACATAGCATGTATAATCAATATATTGATGACTTAATTATGTTAATGATTGATTAATTGAAAACAGTCAACTGAAAACTGTTAAAATGGTAGCCTGTCCATTTACTGGAAACAAGAAATGTTTTTATGTTTTGTTTTGTTTTGTTTAAATTTCTAAATCTTTGCATTATTTCTAGACTAGGAATTACAAGTATAGAAAGCATCAGTATCCCCTGAGGAACCCAGTTCCCTCTGTGCCCTATATGCTCTTTCTCTAAATAGAAAAAAGTGCTCAGATATTTTCTGACATCTCCTAATGAATACATAATGTCAAATATTAAACCAGGGATCACTAAGGAATGGAGATACCTGAGGAAAGACCTCAGGGCAGGAATGTCTGCAGCTATCTCCTAAACAGGTTTATTTGTTGTCTAACTCTGCCACTGATTTGCTTTTTAACTAGGTATGGCATATACACTTCTCAGGCAAAGCAGTTAGAAAATGAAGAAAGAAAAAATCAGACTTGCACAAATTTTGTAAGTATAACAGTTCCCTGGATTTGAAGGGAACTAATATTAGTAAAATAATATAACTATATTAGTAGAGCCTAGTGAAACAGGGGTATTTTAAGATGCACAAATTATTTTGTGCTCTTTTCTGCCTCAGTGATCTTATGCCATAAATTTATTATAAAATGTCAAAGTTAAAACACACATATGAAAAAACTCCTCACTTTTTAAAAAAAATTTAATGTTTATTTATTTTTGAGAGAGAGAGAGAGACAGAGCACGAGTGGGGGAGAGGCAGAGAGAGGGACACACAGAATCCATAACAGAGCAATGAATTCTCATATCAGAGCAATAAATTGTTAAAATCTGTCATATTGGTCATGGCAAGAGATCTGATAAAAATAAATACAAGTAATATGCCTGATGGGGAATTTAAAACAATAATCATAAAGATACTTGCTGACCTTGAGAGAAGAATGGAAGAGTTCGGGTAGGCTCTTACCACAGAGAAAAAATAGTTAGAAAATTATTGGTCAAAAATGAAATATGCAGTAACTGAGATTCAAAACAGTCTGAATGTAATGAAAACAAGCATATAGGAAGCAGAGGAAGGAATATGTGATATGGAAACTTAAATAATAGAAAATAATGAAGCTGAACAAAAGAGAAAGAATTTTGGATCTTGAGAATAGACTTAGGGAATTCAGTGACTCCATGAAACATAATAACATTCATACCATAGAAGTTCCAAAAGAACAAAAAGAGTAAAGGGGGCAGAATATGTATTTGAGGAATAATAGCTGGAAACTTCCCAGACATTCAGTCAAGGAACCACAGAGAATTCTCATTAAAATTAACAAAAGTAGGCTAACATCAGGATAATTTGTAATTAAACTTGCAAAATATAGTAATAAAAGAAAAAAAACAACAACTAAACGCAGCAAGACAAAGTAAGTCCCTCATTTATAAGGGAAAACCTATAAGGCTAGTATGAGATTTTTGAACAGAAACTTAACAAGTCAGATGGGAGTGGAATGATATACTTAATGTGCTGAATGGGAAAAATCTGAATCCAAGAATACTCTATTGAGCAAGGCTATATTCAGAATAGAAAAAGAGATGTTTCTCCAATGAAACAAAACAACCAAACAAACAAAACTAAATGAGTTCATCACCGCTAAACCAGTTCTGCAAGAGGTATTAAAGGACACTCTTTGAGTGGAAAGGAAAGATCATAAATGACAAAGACAAGAAAGGAACAGAGAAAATCTTCAAAAACAATGAAAAAACAAGTGATAAAATTATACTAACATATTTACCAATAATTACTCTGAATATAAATGGACTAAGTGCTCCAATAAAAAGACATATTGGGGTCTGAATGAATAAAAAGCAAGATAAATCTATATGCTGCCTACAAGACAATTATTTCCAACCTAAAGTAACCACTAGATTAAAAGTGAGAGGATGTGGGGCGCCTGGGTGGCGCAGTCGGTTAAGCGTCCGACTTCAGCCAGGTCACGATCTCGCGGTCCGTGAGTTCGAGCCCCGCGTCAGGCTCTGGGCTGATGGCTCAGAGCCTGGAGCCTGTTTCTGATTCTGTGTCTCCCTCTCTCTCTGCCCCTCCCCCGTTCATGCTCTGTCTCTCTCTGTCCCAAAAATAAATAAACGTTGAAAAAAAAAAAGTTTTAAAAGTGAGAGGATGAAGAAACATTTATCATGCAAGTAGCAATACTTAAGCAAACTAGCTTTTAAACCAAACTGTAACAAGAGATGAAGAAGGGCACCATACAATAATAAAGGGGACAATCCAACAAGAATATCTAACAATTTTAAATATTTATGTTTCCACATGGAAGAAGTTAAACACATAAAACAGTTAAAAAACATAAAGAAACTCATCAATAATAATACAATAATTGTAGGAGATTTTAACAACCCACTTATATCAATGGACAGACCATCCAAGTAGAAAATCAACAAGAAAACAAAGGCTTTGAATGACACACTGGACCAGATAGACATAACAGATATATTCAGAATAATTCATCCTAAAGCAACAAAATACACATTCTATCTAAGTGCATATGGGGCAGTCTCCTGTCTAGATCACATACTAGATCACAAATCAGGTTTCAACAAGTGCAAAAAGACAGATCATACTATGCATATTTTCTGACTACAACACTGTGAAACTTAAAGTCAATTTCTTTCCATTTTAAATAATCTTTTTTTTGTAATAATTGGTCTTCCCTGTTAGTTCCATTAGCTATTTTAATTGATGCTTTTCTATTGTAGCTCTACTCTCCACATCATGAGTCAATATTAATAAGCAAAAGGATCAGAATAAAGGTAAGAGTTGTAGAACAGGCACAGTTTCTATTTGGAAATATTTGGAATCTGGAAAACAATAGGATAGTTAGTATTTGCTTTATTAGATCTAAAACAAAGCAGAAAACTAAGCTGCCAACCAGGAAAGCTTAGACACAAGTTAAATCATGCTGGATTACCAAGTACCTCTTAATAATACAGGTGTAACTGTAAGGGAGGCTGGGGTATTAGTCTCTCTATATATAAACTACATGTAAAATTAGGCCTCCAATTCTCACAACCACTTTATTTAGCTGGGCAATTGCTCTTCCTCTCCCTGGTTCTTCTATTGTTATTACTTTTTTTATAAGTAGGACCAGTGTGCCATGTGCCCCAAGTAGCCTTATATAAATTTAAATTGACACTGGCCTTTATTATTGAAGGATTCAAAAAAGTAAACATCAGCTCTGATTGGAAGAAGAAAATCAAAATAATGTGTCTGCTATTTATTCAGCCTAAAGTATCCACAGATGAAACATTTTATCTTAAAACAACAGAACACACGTTCTTTTTTCAAGAACAGGCAAATATTCATTAAGATACTCTATACCCAACAAATAAATAAAACTTAAATAAAAGGTAGTCTCTACCCTTGGCCATAAAACAAACCTCAACAAATTTTAAATACATGAAATCTTACAGAATGTGTTCTCTGTAAATAATTGAATAAAACCAGAAATCAATAACAAACACCAACAGAATTTCTAAAAACACACAAAAAATATATTTTAAATAATCTATATGGCAAGCAAGAAGTCTTTAAAAAATGCCACTGTCACTTCTAAATATTCAACTCAGCTAAATTATCATTCAAACTAAGAGCACAATAAAAAAAAATAAAGGCATTTTCAGTTTCTTTTTTCTTCCACACATTATTCTTTACCACTCACTGAAGGAACTATTGAAAGCATAATTACACAAAGACCAGGAGATTGTGAGAGAAGACAGAAGCATTAAATATTTGGAATCTGGAAAACAATAGGATGGTTAGTATTTGCTTTATTAGATCTAAAACAAAGCAGAAAACTAAGCTGCCAATCAGGAAAGCTTAGACACAAGTTAAATCATGCCGGATTACCAAGTACCACTTAATACTACAGGTATAACTGTAAGGGAGGCTGGGGTATTAGCCTCTCTATATATAGACTACATGTAAAATTAGGCCTCTAATTCTCACAACCACTTTATTTAGCTGGACAATTGCTCTTCCTCTACCTGGCAAAAAAACATTTTATAGAGATGTTGAAACCAAAGGATTTTGTATTTCAACAAATTGCCATAGCATGGGCATGTACATGGAAAGTCAATACACTGAATTGTGACACACTTTTTCCTACTTTAGTTTTCAAAATGCTGGGAAACTTCAGTCTGACTCCTTTCAGAGGAGAATAATCCAAAGAATATATCTAGAGATAATGACATTTTGAGTTTCCATAGTTCAGTGTAGCTTATCAATTATTAAGACTTGATTATGTTCAGGGATATTCCCAAGAGAATAGATACAGGCATCAATAAACTTTTCAGGAAAGATTCTAAATAAAAGAAAAAAAATAAGTAGGAAAAATAATAGAGTACGCATCAAACAAAAGAACTCAAAAAGGATGTATAATTAGTCTGTTCAGAATTAAGAACATATATCAAATCAGAAAAAGATGTTATAAAAACGTATTTAGATGAGTAAAAACAAAAGAGCTCCTGAACATTTAAGTTATGACAATGGAGATAATAATGTAAAAAAAAAAAAAGAGAGAGATAGGAAAAAGGTGGAAAAGATAATAAAGTTAGAATTTTAATTTGAAAAAGTCAAAATTCAAATAATAGGATTTCACAGGAAAATAACAGAAAATAGCAGAAACAGGGAAATATTAAAGCATTTCAGTAGCAATACTGAAGGTTAGAAAACGATGGAGTGATTCCTTATAATGATGAAGCAAAAATTTCATCTTAGAATTCTACTTTTAGCCAAATTTACATTAAGTAGGAAGATAAAGTCATTTTCAGACATTAAAGTCTCAAAAGTTTTCCTCACATGCACATGTTTTAGGAATCTATTGAAATATATGCCCCACTAAGAGGGAGTAAATCAAGAAAGACGAAGGATCTGGATATAGACATCAAGGGATGCATAGCAGAGGGGTGATGGTGAAGGATTCCTTGAAAACATCTGTATAGCTAAGGCCCAGATAAGTAATCTGAGCAGGAGAAACAGAACAGAAGCTGCAGGTCAGATGGCCTAGAAAGAAATTTGGATAAAAATCCTGAAGTATTCACAATTTACAGAAGATATTTTTCAGGAAGGTATGTACATTTATGGCAGAGAAGCAAATTAAAAACACAAACACACACATACACGTAATGTGGTTTGAAGTGGGGTTTGTGAATCAAGAAGAGCCAAGAAAAAAATTTTGAGTATCTTTTTGGTGCAAAAAGGTGTTTTTATTATAGCACAGGGACAGGACCTGTCGACAGAAAGAGATGCATTTTAAGGGTGAGGAGTGACTCACTATAGAAGAATTTCTATCCTGTGGAGGGAAGGGTGATATTAGGGTTCCAGAAAATTAAGTCTGTAGGTTTTTGAGAGTCTTGCTATTGATAAGATTGCTTTTTTTTCTTGTAAATTATTAAGACAGTTGCAATCTGATGGAGACTCATGTCCTGCATGATTGTAATCTGTATTGGTTAACATGTGTTTTTCCCTTTCCTTTGTTCTTGGACTGCCTGAGGAATGTCACCCATACCCCACCCAGAGAGGGGTTGTGGGGTGTGAGTTTGTATTTTGCCCTCAGATCCCTTTGCCACCTCATCATTTCCCCCCCGAGAAAGTTTGACCCTTAAATATCTAAGGCTGTTGAAGATGGAAGGTTTCATCTTTGGTAGCTTCTTGTTGCTGAGTAGGAATATGGAAATGTTCCTATCTATGGGACAATGTTTGTCACTTAGGGGATGTATATGGAGTTACAAAAGACAGAGGCCACTAAATTAACTGAAGATGATAAAGTAGTATCCCTGTAGGTCGTAAGAGTGAGCAGTCCATTCTGTCTAGGTGAAGTCATTATAGCAATGGAGTGTAGGCACCAAGCAGAGACATTAAAAAAGGCAACATATTAAGATTAATATGGCTATAAGAAGGAGAAATCAAACGAAGAGACCTTTAATAGTTGACCATAATCCCCCTACAAGCAAGGAACTAAACCAATAATTGACAGAGAAGGAAGGATTTTATAGACCCTCAGTTTGTGTATTCATATCTCTTTTTTAAATTATTTTTATTATTTTTTAAATTTACATGCAAAATAGTTAGTACATAGTGCAACAATGATTTCAGGAGTAAATACCTAAGTGCCCCTTACCCATATAGCCCATCCCCCCTCCCAAACCCCTCCAATAACCCTCAGTTTGTTCTCCATATGTACAAGTCTCTTCTGTCTAGTCCTTCTCCCAGTTTTTATATTATTTTTGTTTCCCTTCATTTATGTTTATCTGTTATTTATTTTAAAATCCTCATGAGTGAAGTCATATGATTTTTGTCTTTCTCTAATTTCACTTAGCATGATAACCTCCAGTTCCATCCACGTAGTTGCAAAGGGGAAGATTTCATACTTTTTGATTGCCAAGTAACTCTCCATTGTGTATATATATGTATGTATGATGTATGTATGTATGTATATATATATATATACATATATGTGTGTGTGTGTATAAATATATACACACACATATATATGTATATATATATATAAATATATACAAACACACATATATATACATATATGTGTATATATATAAATATATACAATACATCTTTATTCATTCATCAATCGATGAACATTTGGGCTCTTTCCATACTTTGGTTATTGTTGACACTGCTGCTATAAACATGGGGGTGCATGTGTCCCTTCGAAACAGCACACCTGTATCCCGTGGATAAATGCCTAGTAGTGCAATTGCTGGGTCATAGGGTAGTTCTATTTTTAGTTATCTGAGGAACCTCCATAGTGTTTTCCACAGTGGCTGCACCAGCTTGCATTGCCACCAACGATGCAAAACAGATCCTCTTTCTCCGCATCCAAGCCAACATCTGTTGTTGCCTGAGTTGTTAATGTTAGCCATTCTGACAGGTCTAAGATGGTATCTTACTGTGGTCTTGATTTGTATTTCCGTGATAATGAGCGATGTTGAGCATTTTTTCATGTGTCAGTTGGCCATCTGGATGTCTTCCTTGGAGAGGTGTCTATTCATGTCTTTTGCCCATTTCTTCACTGGATTAGTTGTTTTTTGGGTGTAGAGTTTGATAAGTGCTTTATAGATTTTGGATACTAAGCCTTTATCTGATATGTCATTTGCAGATACCTTCTTCCATTCTGTCGGTTGCCTTTTAGTTTTGCTGATTGCTTCCTTTGCTGTGCAGAAGCTTTTTATTTTGATGAGGTCCCAGAAGTTCATTTTTGCTTTTGTTTCCCTTGCCTCCGGAGACGTGTTGAGGAAGCAGTTGCTGTGGCCAAGATCAAAGAGGCGTTTGCCTGCTTTCTCCTTGAGTATTTGATGGCTTCTGGGCTTTCATCCATTTTATTTTTGTGTAGGGTGTAAGAAAGTGGTCCAGGTTCATTCTTCTGCCTGTCGCTGTCCAGTTTTCCCAGCACCACTTGCTGAACACTGTCTTTATGACATTGGATAGTCTTTCCTGCTTTGCCAAAGATTAGTTGGCCACACGTTTGTGGGTCCGTTTCTGGGTTCTCTATTCTGTTCCATCGATCAGAGTGTCTGTTCTTGTGCTGGTACCATACTGTCTTGATGATTACAACTTTGTAGTACAGCTTGATGTCTGGGATTGTGATGCCTCCTGCTTTGGTTTTCTTTTTCAAGATCGCTTTGGCTATTCGGGGTCTTTTCTGGTTCCATACAAATTTTAGGATTATTTACTCTAGCCCTGTGAAGAATGCTGGTGTTATTTTGATAGGGATTACATTGAATACGTAGATGGCTTTGAGTAGTATTGACATTTTAACAAAATTTGTTCTTCCTATCCAGGAGCATGGAATCTTTTTCCATTTTTTTTTCTGTGTATTTTTCAGTTTCTTTCATAAGCTTTCTATAGTTTTCAGTGTATAGATTTTTCACCTCTTTGGTTAGATTTATTCCTAGGTATTTTATGGTTTTTTTGTGCAACTGTAAATGGGATCGATTCCTGGATTTCTCTTTCTGTCACTTCATTGTTGGTGTATAGGAATGCAACTGATTTCCGTGCATTGATCTTATATCCTGCAACTTTGCTGAATTCATGAATCAATTCTAGCAGTTTTTTTGGTGGAATCTTTTGGGTTTTCCATGTAGAGTATCATGCCATGTGCGAAGAGCGAAAGTTTGACCACCTCCTGGCCGATTTGGATTCCATTTATTTCTTTGTGTTGTCTGATTGCAGAGGCTACGACTTCCAACACACTGTTGAGTAACAGTGGCGAGAGTGGATATCCCTGTCTTGTTCCTCACCTTAGGGGAAAAGCTCTCAGTTTTTCCCCATTGAGGATGATATTAGCGTTGGGTCGTTCATATATGGCTTTTATGATCTCGAGGTATGCTCCTTCTATCCCTACTTTCTTGAGGGTTTTTTTTTTTTTATCAAGAAAGGATGCTGTATTTTGTCAAATGCTTTCTCTGCATCTATTGAGAGGATCATATGGTTCTTGTCCTTTCTTGTATTGATGTGATGAAACACGTTAATTGTTTTGTGGATATTGAACCAGCCCTGCATCCCAGGTATAAATCCCACTTGGTCGTGGTGAATGATTTTCTTAATGTATTGTTGGATCTGGTTGGTTAATATCTTGTTGAGGATTTCTGCATCCATGTTCATCAGGGAAATTGGTCTATAGTTCTCCTTTTGAGTGGGGTCTCTGTCTGGTTTTGGAATCAAGGTAATGCTGGCTTCATAGAAAGGGTTTGGAAGTTTTCCTTCCTTTTCTATTTTTTGGAACAGCTTCAAGAGAATAGGTGTTGCCTCTTCCTTACATGTTTGGTAGAATTCCCCTGGAAAGCCATCTGGCCCTAGACTCTTGTTTTTTGGAAGATTTTTGATTACTAATTCAATTTCCTTACTGGTTATGGGTCTGTTCAAATTTTCTGTTTCTTCCTGTTCCAGTTTTGGTAGTGTATATGTTTCTAGGAATTTGACCATTTCTTCCAGATTGCCCATTTTATTGGCATATAATTGCTCATAATACTCTCTTAGTATTGTTTTTATTTCTGCTGTGTGGTTGTGATCTCTCCTCTTTCATTCTTGATTTTATTTGGGTCCTTTCCTTTTCCTTTTTGATCAAACTGGCTAGTAGTTTATCAATTTTGTTAATTCTTTCAAAGAACCAGCTTCTGGTTTCATGGGTCTGTTCTACTGCTTATTTATTTTTTATTTTTGGTTTCGGTAGCATTAATTCCTGCTCTAATTTTTATTATTTCCTGTCTTCTGCTGGTTTGGGGTTTTATTTGCTGTCCTTTTTCCAGCTCCTTAAGGCGTAAGGCTAGGTTGTGTATCTGAGATCTTTCTTCCTTCTTTAGGAAGGCCTGGATTGCTATACACTTCCCTCTTTTGATCACCTTTGTTGTGTCCCAGAGGTTTGGGGTTGTGGTGTCATCATTTTCATTGACTTGCATATACTTTTTAATTTCCTCTTTAACTTCTTGCTTAGCCCATTCATTTTTTTAGTAGGATGTTCTTCAGTCTCCAAGTATTTGTTACCTTTCCAAATTTTTTCTGGTGGTTGATTTTGCGTGTCATAGCGTTGTGGTCTCAAAATAGGCACAGTATGATCTCAATCTTTTT
Source organism: Lynx rufus (assembly GCF_022079265.1). Lineage (NCBI taxonomy): Eukaryota > Metazoa > Chordata > Mammalia > Carnivora > Felidae > Lynx > Lynx rufus. Next base: position 83,927,721 of record NW_025814823.1, on the reverse strand, counting down.
ATACTTACTTAGGGCTGATTTGTGTCCCAGTATATGCTCTATTCTGGAGAACATTCCATGTGCACTGGAGATGAATGTATATTCTGCTGCTTTAGGATGAAATGTTCTGAATATATCTCTTAAGTCCATCTGGTCCAGTGTGTCATTCAAAGCCATTGCTTCCTTGTTGATTTGTTGATTAGATGCTCTGTCCATTGTTGTGAGTGGGGTGTTGAAGTCTCCTACTATCATGGTATTAGTATTGATGAGTTTCTTTATGTTTGTGATTACTTGATTTATATATTTGGGTGCTGCCACATTTGGCGCACAAATGTTTACAATTGTTAGGTCTTCTTGATGGATAGACCCCTTGGATTATGATATAATGCCCATCTGCATCTCTTGATACAGTCTTTATTTTAAAGTCTAGATTGTCTGATATAAGTATGGCTTCTCCAGCTTTGTTTTGTTGACCATTAGCATGATAGATGTTCCTCCATCCCCTTATTTTCAATCTGAAGTTGTCTTTAGGGCTAAAGTGGGTCTCTTGTAAACAGCAGATAGATGGATCTAGTTTACTCATCCATTCTGTTGCCCTATGTCTTTTGATTGGAGCATTGAGCCCATGGACGTTTAGAGTGAGTACTGAAAGATATAAATGTATTGTCATTATGTTTCTTGTAGAGGTGGACTTTCTGGTAGTGTTCTCTGGTCCTTTCTAGTCTTTGTTGTTTTTGGTCTTTTTTTTTTTTTTTCCTTTTTTCATCTATTCTCCCCTCAGAGAGTCCCCCTTAAAATTTCTTGCAGGGCTGGTTTAGTGGTCACAAACTCCTTTAATTTTTGTTTGTCTGGGAAACTTTTTATCTCTCCTTCTATTTTGAATGACAGCCGTGCTCTATAAAGAATTCTTGGAGGCATATTATTCTGATTCAGCACACTGAATATATCCCGCCACTCCTTTCTGGCCTGCCAAGTTTCTGTGGATAGGACTGCTGCAAACCTGATCTGTCTTCCCTTTTAGGTTAGGGACTGATTTTCCCTTGCTGCTTTCATGATTCTCTCCTTGCCTGAGTATTTTGTGAATTTGACTATGATATGCCCTGTTGATGGTCAGTTTTTGTTGAATCGAATGGGGGTCCTCTGTACTTCCTGTACTTCCTGGATTTTGCTGTCTGTGTCTTTCCCCAGGTTAGGAAAGTTTTCTGCTATGATTTGCTCACATAACCCTTCTACCCTTATTTCTCTCTCTTCCTCTTCTGGGACCCCTATGATTCTGATGTTGTTCCTTTTAATGAGTCACTGATTTCTCTAATTCTTAAATCATGCTCTTTTGCCTTCATCTCCCTCTTTTTTTTTTCTGCTTCATTATTCTCTTTAAATTTGTCCTCTATATCACGGATTCTCTGTTCTGCCTCATCCATCCTTGCTGCTGCGGCATCCATCCATGATTGCAGCTCAGTTACAACATTTTTTTATTTCATTCTGACTAGTTTTTACTTCTTTTATCTCTGCAGAAAGGGATTCTAATCTATTTTTGACTCCAGGTAGTATTCTTATCGTGATTCTAAATTCTGATTCAGACATCTTGCTTGTACCTGTGTTGGTTAAATCCCTGACTGTCGTTTCTTCATGATCTTTCTTTTGGGGTGAATTCCTTCGTTTTGTCATTTTGAATGGAGAAAAGGAATTAATGAGATAGAAAAATCAAAATTACAAAAATATTAAAATTGAAATTAAAAAATTACACACACACACACACACACACACAAATCGAAGAAATGATGCTTGATCCTTGGTGTGTTTTGGTCTGGGTGTTGAAAGTGGTTGGACAGATTAGAGAAAAAAAGGGGGGGGAAGGAAATCGTTTGAGAATTTGAAAAAATGAATACACTGAAAAATGAGATGATGGGAGTAAAATAGAATTTGAAAAAATTCACACAAAAGTAAGGGATATAGTAGAAAAAATTAAAGAAAAATATTTTTAATTAAAATGAAATAAAAAATGATTTTCATCTCTTTCCACATTCAAAAAAAAGAAAAGACATGAAAAAGAGAAAAAGAAAAGAAAAAGGAAATCATTTGAAAATTTGAAAAAGTGAGTACTCTGTAGTAGACTAAAATAAAATGATGGATGTAAAATATAATTTGACAAAATTTACATAGATATAAAAATATTGTAAAAAATTAAAGAAAAATAGTTTTAATAGAGATTGAAAGTAAAAATGAATTTTTCTCTTTCTGCATTCAAGAAAAAGAAAAGAAACGAAACAAAGAAAAAAGAAAAAGGAAAAAAGGAAATCGTTAGAAAATTTGAAAAAGTGAACACACTGAAGTAGACGAAAATAAAATGATGGAAGTTAAATAGAATTTGATAAAATTTATGCAAAAGTAAAAAATATAGTAAAAAATTAAAGGAAAATATTTTTAATAAACATTTAAAATAAGCATGAATTTTTTCTATTACTGTATTCAGGAAAAAGAAAAGAAATGAAAAAGACAAAAAAAGAAAGAAAGAAAATTGAATAGGTGGACCTGCTAACAGATTGAAATAGAACTGAAATTACTTCGTTTTTCCCCTAGAAGTCAGACTATGAGTGCTTTATAGTCCATAAACTAAGCAGGTGGTGAGACTTGTGTTCTTGAAGAGCAAGGTTGGCCCAGTTGGGCGGGGCTCAGTGTAACAGCTCCATTCTCCACTACATGGTGCTGCTAGCCTACTGGGGTGGAGTGTTGTGGCGCTCTTAGGTGCATATGCCCATGAGCGGGAGTGGTAAAAATGGTGTCACCCAGCTACACAGTCTCTAGTATCGGAACTCTGTTCTCCCCGATCAACAATCGTGCACCCATCCTCTGTCTTCAGCTTTCGTCCACTCCCCGCTTTTTCACTGTCTGTGACCAAGCCCCAGGCAGTACCTCTCTCCGGAGTTTTGTCTCAGATGCGGCTGTTTTCCCTGGCCCTTTACTTCAGAAGGACTGTGGCTTTGACTTGTTCTGCTCCTCTGTGGGAGGGTCTCACCGAGCAATGTCCGAATGAGCAATGGGCCGAATGTCGGCTGCACCCAGAAACACTTTCTGGACCCTGCTGCTGCCGGAGCCCCGAGACTGCAGTCAGGTGCCAGCCTGCCCCAGAAAAAGTTCACGAGATAGTGTACCAGCAGCTTTTCAGGGGTTATGGAAAATCACAACACACATCAGGCACTAGGCTTCACCCTTAACGACCTTGTTCCAGCACCAAAGAATGTGGCTGTTTTCTGGGGTCTGCTGGGACCAGGTGGCTTCAACAGTCTCTACCAAATGTCCTTCCAGCAGTGGAACCGCTTTTCCCTGTGTGGCCTGAGAACCTCTCGGACCCCACTCTGTTCCTGGGGATTCGCCCTTACCACCAGAGCACCGCCAGGTATGGAGCTGCGGAGTTGCAGACTTTGTGCTTCCCTTGTTTGCAGTCTTAATGGAATTTAATCCCTCTCCTTTCTCCTTTCTCCCTTTTTAGTTTAGTCCCTGCAGCTGTTTCCAATTTTCCACTTTCTCTCCAGCTGCTTTTGGGAAGGAGTGCTTTTCCCATATTCTCCCCCCACCCCCGTCTCTGTCCTCTCTCCACCCGCAAAAGCACCTCCCTTTCTGCAACTTCTCGCTCCCCAAGGTCACCTCTCCATGCCATGTACCTGCTGAATTCTGTGGTTCAGGCTGTGCAGATTGTTGTGTTAATGCTCCAGTTTTCTATGTGTTCTGGAATGCTTTAGTGTTGATCTGGCTGTATTTCATGGACGTGAGACACAAAAAACTTCCATGCCATTCCGCCATCTTGGTTCCTCCTGGAATATTTTCATGAGAATATATATTAACTCCTTTTAATGTTAGAATTTACTTGTGAATCTCTCTGGTCCTGGTCATTTATTTTTTGACAGGTTTTGATTACCAATTCAATTTCATTATTTTTAATCAGTGTATTTAGAATATCTATTCCTTCCTGGTTCAATATTGGAATATTGAAATTTTCTAAGGATTTATCCATTTCTTTAGGTTGTCCAGTTTGTTGGCATATACTTTTTCCTAATATTTTTATAATCATTTGTATTTTGTTTAGTGAGAACATACCTCACGATAATAAAGGCCATACATGAAAAAAAAAAAACACAGGTATCATCATATTTAATGGTGAAAGTTGTGAGTTTTTCCTCTAAGGTCAAGAACAGGAGAAGAATATCAAACCTTGATACTTTTATTCAATGTAGTACTAGAAATCTTAGCCACAGCAATCAGATGAGAAAAATAAATAAGAGGTAGAAACATTGGTAAAGAAATTAAACTTTTGCTATTCACAGGTAAAATGATACTATACGTAGAAAATCCTAAATATTACACACACACACACACACACACACACACACAAACAAAAATGAAAACAAAACCACTAGAGGTAATCATCTAATCCAGTAAAGTTGCAGTATATAAAATAAATACCCCCAAATTGGTAACATTTCTATACAATAAGAAGAAAGTAACAGAAAGAGAAATTTAAAAATTTCACAATTGCACAAATAGAATAAAATACCTAGGAACAAACTTAGCCAAAGAAGTGAAAGATCTGTTCTCTGAAAACTATAAAAAAAATGATGAAAGAAATTGAAGGTGACACACACTAATGAAAAAGAAATATTCCATGCTCATGGATTGAAAGAATTAATGTTGTCCCAATATCCATAAATAACCAAAGAAATCTACAGATTCAATACAATTACTATCAAAATACCAACAGCACTTTCACAAAACTAGAACACATAATACTAAAATTTGTATGGAATCACAGAAGGCCTCAAAGAGCCAAAGCAATACTGGATAAGAATAAAGCTGGAGATACCACAATTCCAGATTTCAAGATTTACTACAAAGCAGTAGTATTCAAAACAATATGGAGCTAGCACAAGTGCAGGCACATAGAACTTGTAGTTCTATGGTCAGTTTATCTGTGACATAGGAGGCAAGAAGTAAATCTAGACATTCTATGTAAAAGAATGAAACTAAACTACTTTCTAACACAATGCAAACAAACACAAAATGGATTAAAGATGTCAATGAGAGACCTGAAATCATAACAATCCTGGAAGGGAATACAGGTATTAAGTTCTCTGCATCAATCAAAGTAACATTTTTTTTTTTTTACATGTGTCTGCTGAAGCAAGGGAAACAAGATCAAAAATAAACTATTGGGACTATAATAAAATATGTTTCTGAACAGTAAGGAAATAATCAACAAAATAAAAACACAACAAACTCAATGGGAAAAGATCTGTTTAAATGATATATGAGATAAGGGGTTCATGTCCAAACTATAGAAATAACTCATAGAACTCAACACCAAAAAAAAAAAAAAAAAAAAAAAGATGATTCAATTCAAAAATGGGCAGAGTACCAACGGCTCCTGGGTGGCTCAGTTGGTTAAACGTCCAACTTTGGCTCAGATCATAATCTCATGGCTTGTGGGTTTGAGCCTCATGTTGGGTTCTGTGCTGACAGCTCAGAGCTTGGAGCCTGCTTCAGATTCTGTGTCTTTCTTTTGCTCTGACCCTCCCCCGCTCATGCTCTGTGTGTCTGTCTCTCTCAAGAAAAAATAAACATTAAAAAACTTTAAAAAATGGGCAGAGTATCTGAATATACATTTTCTAGAAGAAGACATACAGAAGGCCAACAGACACATGGAAAAATGTTTATCATCACTTATGATTAGTGAAATGCAAATCAAAACTAAAATGACCTATCATCTCATACCTGTCAGAGTGGCTAAAATAAAAACAAAACAAAACAAAACAAAAAACAAGAAACAACAGGTGATGGCAAGAATTTGGAAAAAAAGGAACACTTGTGCCTGTTGAGGGAATGCAAACTGGTGCAGCAACTATGGAAGACATTATGGAAGTTACTCAAAAAGTTAAAAATAGAACTACCACAAGATCCAGTAATCACATTATTGGGTATTTACCCAAATATTCAAAAAAATTAATTCAAAGGGATACATTTTCCCTGATATTTATAGCATCCTCATTTATAATTGCTAAGATATGAAAGCAGCCCAATTGTCCGCTGACAGAAAAATGGATAAGAAAATGGATAAGTAGTGGATTATTACTCAGAAATTAAAAAAAAAATGAAATTTTGTCATTTGTTATAACAGGGATGGAACTAGAAAGTTATGTATTATTCTAAGCAAAATAAGTCAGTCAGAAAAAGACAAATACAATATTATTTCACTGATATGTGAAAATTAAGAAAGAAAACAAATGAGCAAAAGGAAAAAAGAGAGAGAGAGAGAGGTAAACCAATACACAGATCATAACTATAGAGAACAAACTGGTGATTCGCAGATTACCATAAGGAGGTGGGAAGAGGGATGGATTAAATAAGCAATTGGGATGAAGGAGTGCACTTGTTGTGATGAGCACCAGGTGTTGTATGGGAGTGTTGGATTATTATATTGTGCAACAGAAGCTAATATTACAGTGTATGTTAACTAACTGGAATTTAAATAAATATTAGAAACTACAAAAATTAAACTACACAGTGCCAACAAATAAATTTAAAATTTTTTTAAAATGAAATAGAAAATTTGAAAAGAACGATTACTAATAAAGACATTGAATCAGTAACCAAAACTTCTCAACAAATAAAAGTCCGGATGAAAAGGCTTTCCTGGTGAATTTTACCACTTAAAGAAGAATTAATGCCAATCCTTCTAGAAGCCTCCAAAATATAAAAGAGGAGGAATCACTTCCAAATTCACTTCAGGAGGACAGTATTATCTTGATACCAAAACCAGGCAAGGATACCACAAAAAAATAAAATTATAGGTCATTATCTCTGGTGAACATAGGTTCAAAACTATGTTTTGAAACATGATAGGAGCAAACCAATTTCAGTAATACCATAGAAGATACAGTAGAGGAATCAAGATACATTAGAAAAATCATACACCATGAGTGGGTGGGGTTTATTACAGGGATAAGATATGGTTGAATCTGCAAATCAATGTGATAAGTCACATTAGAAAAATGAAATATAAAAAACATTATCATCTCAATAGTTGCAGAAAAATCATTTAACAAAATTCAACATCCATTTATGACTAAAATTCTCAACAAAATGGGTATAGAGGAAATATGTCTCAACATAATAAAAGCCACATATGTCAAGATCACAGCTCACATTATATTAAGAGGTGATAAGAGCTTTCCCCTAAAATCAGGAACAAGATAAGGGTGCTCTCTGTCATGACTTTTATTAAATGTGTATTAGAAGTCTGAGCCATAGCAACTAGGCAAGAAGAATAAATAAGTTTTCCAAATTTGTAAGGAAGAAGCAAAGCAATGAATATTAGCCGACAGCATGATATTACATTTAAAAAACCCTAAAGACTGCACCAGGGGCACCTGGGTGGCTCAGTCAGTTAAGCGTCCGAATTCAGCTCAGGTCATGATCTCACAGTCCGTGAATTCGAACCCCTGGTTGGGCTCTGTGCTGACAGCTCAGAGCCTGGAGCCTGCTTCAGATTCTGTGTCTCCCTCTCTCTCTGCCCCTTCCCTGCTCATGCTCTGTCTCTCTTTCTGTCTCAAAAATAAATAAAAACACATTTAAAAAATTAAAAAAAAAAGACTGTACCAAATATCTACTAGAATAAATGAATTCATAAAGTTGCAGGATATAAAGTAAATACTCAAATAAATATTGCTGTTTATTCATTAGCAGGGTAACAGAAAGAGAAATTAAGAAAAAAATCCATTTATAATTGCATCAAAAAGAACAAAATACCAAGAAAACATTTAAACAGTTTTAACAGCTGTGAACTGCAAACTATAACACATTTATGAAGGAAATGGAAGAACACACTAACAAATGGAAAAATATGCCATTTCTATTGGTTAGAATAATTAATATTAAAATCCCCACACTAACTCAAGCAATCTATACATTCAAAATCTTTCCTAAAATTCCAATGATAAATTTCACAGAAAGAGAACAATCCTAAAATTTTTATGGAATAACAAAAGGTCCTGAATAAGCAATCTTGAGAAAGAAGAGTAAAACGAGATATCATGTTCCCAGATTTCAAATTGTATTACAGTCACTGTTCTCAAAACATTTTGGCATCAGCATGAAAACAGACACACCATTCAATGGAATATAATAGAGAACCCAGAAATAAATCCATGTATATACAGTAAATTAATTTATGACAAAGAATCCATGAATATACAATGGAGAAAAGACAGTTACAATTAATAATGTTAGGGAATCTGGACAGTCAACTGCAAAACAAATAAATAAATAACTCCTAGGGGCATCTGGGTGGCTCAGTCAGTTGAATGTCTGACTTTGGCTCAGGTCATGATCTCATGGTTCGTGGGTTCAAGCCCCACGTTGGGCTCTGTGCTGACAGCTCAGAGCCTGGAGCTTGCTTTGGATTCTGTGTCTCCTGCTGTCTCTGCCCCTCCCCTGTTCATGCTCTCTCTCTCTCTCTCTCAAAAATAAATAAACATTAAAAAAATAAATAACTCCTATATTTCACCATATGCAATACTTAACTCATGGTAGATTAAAGATTTGAATGTAAAACCTGAAATCTTACCATTCATAGAAGAGAAAAAATAAGCAGTAATCTCCTTGTCATCAGTCTTGGTGATGATTTTTTTTTATTTGACACTGAGAGCAAAGGTAAAAAAAGAAACAAAATAATTGGCTCTACATCAAACTTACAAGCTTCTTCACAACAAAGGAAAATATCAACAAAATGAAAAGACAACTGCTAAATGGGAGAAAATGTTTACAAATTATTTTTCTGGTAAGAAGTTAATATCCAAAATATATAACAAACTCATACAAGTAAGCAACAACAACAACAACAACCATACAATCTGATTTATAAATGAACAGATCTGAGTAGACATTTTTCCAAAGAAGATATAGAGATAGCCAACAGGTAACATGAAAAGGTGCTCAATATCACTAATAATAAAGGAAATACAAATCAATATGTCCCTGAGGTATTACCTCAAACTTGTGAGGATGGCTATAGTAAAAAGATATATATATATATATATATATGTATACACACACACACACACACACACACACACACCTCCATACTTATTGAAGTATTATTTACAATAGCCAAGATACGAAAACAATCTGGGGCACCTGGATGGCTCATTCAGTTAAATGTCATATGTATGCTCAGGTCAGGATCCCATGGCTCATGAGTTTGAGCCCTGCATCAGGATCCTCACTGACAGTGCAGAGCCTGCTTGGGATTCTCTCTCTCTCCATTTCTCTCTGACTCTCTCTCTCTCTCAACCTGTCTCTCTCTCTCCCTCTCTCATAATAAATAAACTTTTAAAAAAGGAAACAACCGGGGCGCCTGGGTGGCGCAGTCGGTTAAGCGTCCGACTTCAGCCAGGTCACAATCTCGCACTCCGTGAGTTCGAGCCCCGCATCGGGCTCTGGGCTGATGGCTCAGAGCCTGGAGCCTGTTTCCGATTCTGTGTCTCCCTCTCTCTCTGCCCCTCCCCCGTTCATGCTCTGTTTCTCTCTGTCCCAAAAATAAATAAACGTTGAAAAAAAAATAAATAAATAAAATAAAAAAAATAAAAAAGGAAACAACCTAAGAGTTCATAGATTAATGAATTATTTTTAAAACTATAATACACACATACACAAACATATGCATACACATAAACGTACATACATACAATGGAGTGTTATTCAGCCATGAAAACAGAAACTCATTTTTGACAATATGGATAGGCCATGAGAATCTTATGCTAAGTGAAATCAAGTCAGATAAAAAGAGAAAAATGCCAAATTATCTCATTTATATGTGGAATTAAAAAAATCAATCCCATAGATACATAGACCATTTTGTTTGTTACCAGAAGTGGAAAGTCGGGAAGGTGAAATGGGTGAAGATAGTCTTAAGGCACAAACTTCTAGTTATAAAATAAAGCATTCAGATGAAATGCACTGTTGGTGACTATTATTAGTACACAGTATTACATACTTGAAAGTTGCTTTCAGGTAGTAGATCTTACAAGTTCTCATCAATAGAAAAATATTGTTACAATGTATGGCAATTCTTGTTAACTAATCTTATTGTGATCATTTTGCAATATATACAAATACTGAGGATTATGTTCCACACCAGAAGGTATATAACGTTATGTCCATTATATCTAAAAAATGTACTTAAACATAAGCTCTAAAACCATAAATTCTGGACACTGTACTGGACAAAGAATTCTTGGTATAATACCCAAAGTCCAAGTAACAAAAGCTACAGTAGCTAAGTGTCACATTAACCTAAAAGTCTTATTTATGGCAAAGGAAACAATTAAATAAAAATGCAACAAGGGAATGGGAGAAAATATCTGCAGACCTCATTTTAGACAAATTGTTAATATCAAAATATATAAGGAACCCATATAACTCAGTAACAAAAAAAAAGTTCCCTAACAGCTCAATTAAAAATAGGCAAAGGAAGTGAGTAGATACTTCTCAAAAGGAGACACATGGTCAACAGATATATAAAATTGTGATCAGCATCACTAATCATCAGGGAAATGCAAATCAAAACTGCAATAGATATCACCTCCCACTTGTTAGAATTCTTATTATTAATAACAACAAAGAAGAAGAAGTGCTGATCAGAATGTGCAGAAAAGGTAACCCTTGTATACTATGGGAATTTAAACTTGTGTAGTCACCTTGAAAAGCATATGTAGGATTCTCAAAAATTTGAAAATACAATTACAATTAGGGGTGCCTGGATGGCTCAGTTAAGTGTCCGACTTCAGCTCAGGTCATGATTTCACAGTTTGCAAATTTGCACCCAGCGTTGGGCTCTGTGCTGACAGCTCAGAGCCCGGAGCCTGCTTCAGATTCTGTGTCTTTCTCTCTCTGTGCCCCTCCCCCAGTCTCTCTCTCTCTCTTTCTCTCTCAAAAATAAATAAGCATTAAAACATTTTTTTAAAAAAAGAAAATAGAATTGCAATTGGATTCAGCACCCCCACTTCTTTTTTTAATGTTTATTTATTTATTTTTGATATATAGAGCCCAACTGGGGGGTGGGCAGAGAGAGAGGGAGACAGAATTTGAAGCAGGCTCCAGGCTCTGAGCCATGAGCACAGAGTCCAATGTAGGGCTTGAATCCATGAACTGTGAGATCATGACCTGAGGCAAAGTCCAATGCTTATCCAATTGAGCCACCCAAGAGTCAACAACCCCATTTCTGGGTGTATATCTAAATTAATTGAAATGTGGATCTCAATAAGGTATCTGCACTTCCATGTTTATTGTTTCATCATTTACAGTAGATAAAATAAGGAAACAAATTAAATGTCCATCACCAATGAATGAATAAAAAATGTGGCAAAATATGGAATGTGGTATATAATGGAATATCATTCAGCCTTAAAACGTAAGGACATTTTGCCATTTGCAATTACTTAGATGAGTCAGAAAGACATTAGCCTAAGTGAAATAAATTTGACTAAAACAGCTACCATATTATTTCAGTCATATTTGGAATCTCAAAATACACTTGAATAAACAAAAAGCAGAATCAGACCTATGAATGCAAAGAACAAACTGATGGTTGCCAGAGGTGAAACAGGTAGAGTAATAGACAAAATGGGTGAAAGAGAGTAGGAGATACTGTCTTCCAGTTATGTAATGAATAAGTCATAGGAATAAAAGGCACAGCATAAGGACTATGGTCAATTATATTTAAATAGTGTTGTATGGTGACAAATGGCAGCTACAGTTGCAGTGACAATAGCATAACGTATAAACTTGTCAAAGCACCACGTTGTACGTGAAAAACTAATGTAACATTGTATGTTATATATACTAAAATAAGTTTTTAAAATATTAGTTGACAAAAAGTAAAAAAAAAAAATCTGTAAAGTATTTAGCCCAGTGCCTGGTACACAGTAAACCTCAATAAATGAAAAAGCTAGACAAATATGCACATACAAGGTCAACATACATATGCTTGTATAAGTATGTACATATATACATAGAAATGCATGCAAGTTAATTACTCATATAACATTCTGTCTTGCTTATAGAGTATTATTTACCATTCACAAATGAAACTAGTTACCATTTTATAAGTCAGCCTGAATTTTACGCCTTGTAATCAATCTAGGGAACCACTTTTAACCAGATATCTTCTGCTCAAAGCCTAGGGTTGATGTTCTTTAATGTTTAACTAGTGAAATTAATTATTAGCTGGACAATTCAGAGCTTTGCTTAAGATGTTAACTGATATTTATCATTATCTTTAATATGCGCATGTGTGCTATACATATTTTCACAACTCAAATTTGAAATCTATAATCTAGCAATAACTTGTTATACCAAGCAACCGGAACTTCCTGGGAGGCTAACATCTATATAGAGGGAATATCCAATCCTTCTAAAACTATGGGAAAGGGGCGCCTGGGTGGCGCAGTCGGTTAAGCGTCCGACTTCAGCCAGGTCACGACCTCGCGGTCCGCGAGTTTGAGCCCCGCGTCGGGCTCTGGGCTGATGGCTCAGAGCCTGGAGCCTGTTTCCGATTCTGTGTCTCCCTCTCTCTCTGCTCCTCCCCCGTTCATGCTCTGTCTCTCTCTGTCCCAAAAATAAATAAACGTTGAAAAAAAAAAATAAAACTATGGGAAAAAAAATCTTCTGTGGTTATGATTTTATAACAATAATGCCTTATTTTGTCCTTTATATTGCAACTTTGTGGCATTTATGTTTATAGCATTATAAAATCATACCGTAATTAAAGTATAATTATTCACATTTGAGAAATAATTTGAAAACAATGTGTGACATCTTCTATATTCTCTCAGAAAATGTACAGTATCCATGAATAAATTGAATTCTAAGAAAATGATTTTCTCTAGATCTTAATACCACCAAGTTTTCAGTCTACAGCAAAGATGGAAGTCACTATAACTGAAATACACCATTTTTCACCGTGGAAATGCCCAGTTACTCAACTATCTCTGAGTTCATGCTTATTAGCAAATATTCATTTGGACATTACTACCTAATGGCCTCAAACAAAATATTTAACCTGCTGGTGCCTTAGTTTCCTTCTCTGTAAAAGGGAGATAATAAAAACACCTTCCTTATAGTCAATAATACTATAGTGTACACTCAAAAATATTGTTGAAAGGTTTATCTCATGATAGATGTTCTTATCACAGTTAAACAAATTTAACCACCATTACCACCACAACAAAATATATCTGTTTCAAGATGTTTAAAAGGTTTAAATAAGTTAATATATGTAACATCATTGGAACAGTGGCTGGCACACAGTGTAAAATCAACAACAAACAAATAAATGCAATATTCCATAAAAAAATAAAAAGCAGAATATTTGTGAAAAACAATGCAAGCTTCTCCACCTAATCCATGGTTTACTACTAAATTTGGTAATAATTTAAATCATTGTATTTCATGTCTTTTGGAAAGTGCAGGAACACTGAGGGCTTGTTTTCATGGGTTAAAAATTATTTGTCTGGCAAGATGCTGGTGGAATCATGTTGCACATTTTAAACTACTTCAGTGCACAGCTACTTATGTAGCACTGTAAGCAAGTGCATATGAGTTCAAGAAACTCTTTCCACTTGTTGCTTACATTTTAGATACAAAAAAATTGAAGCAGCAAATTTCCTCTATGTCTAGTAACTCTGAATATTAGGTATATTTTCTAACTCCACAGTTCTTGTAAATCATTAGTATAAACTATGAAAAATTGTATTTTGAGCACTTTATTTAGGAAAGAATTCATCATTCTAAAATATTTTAATCTCATTATTTTTTGTTTGAGATAAAGTCTATTTTTGAAAAAAAATATTCAATAACACGTTTTGTTTGACTAAATTTTGTTTCTCATGTTTACAGTGTTTTAAATTTTAAATGTGTGTGTTACAGTTCAAATTGAAGGAAGGGGCATATATACTACTCAGTTATTTTGGAATTAAAGGGTGTGCATATTTTATGTATTTCATTTGCAACAAAAATATTGCAAAAAAATTTTCTAGCTTCATTTCCCCAAATACTGCAAGATACCTATTTTACAGTCATGAAGGAACTGAGTATCAAGAGAAAAAGGGAATCTCTACTTTTTTTTTAATTTTTTTTAACGTTTATTTATTTTTGAGACAGAGAGAGACAGAGCATGAACAGGGGAGGGTAAGAGAGAGAGGGAGACACAGAATCTGAAACAGGCTCCAGGCTCTGAGCAGTCAGCACAGAGCCCGATGCGGGGCTTGAACTCACAGATGGTGAGATCATGACCTGGGCCGAAGTGGGACGCTTAACCGACTGAGCCACCCAGGCACCCCAAGGGAATCTCTACTTTTGAAACCACTTGATATTTCACAAGTTGTCACAGCTAATTGGAAACTGGTACACATGCAACCAAGTTTCTGGTTTTATGGAACAAATTTTACAAGACCCTGCTTACACCCCAAACCCCATAATTCCGATTGGAATGGTCCATTCCACTTACATCAACACTATTCATCTTATTGTCCTCACACAACTTGTCTCCATACCTCCAGTGTTGCTCTTCTCCAATTGATTCCCACTAATTTCACTCTTCTTAAATCCATGTGTCATCATTTTATTATCATTTGTAAATACCTGGGTCGCAAAAGGAGAAGAATTGAGGCTATAAAGTGAGCCAGAAAGGAGGTGCCATTGGAGCATTCTTCTCCTTCTTGATCGACCACTTGAACTTTGTTCATAGTGATCCTTTTATGTGGCATCATGTCTTTGAGGAAGATCCCGTGTCCCAGCCTCCTATACTCATGAAGGTAGTATCTAGTCACCATTCAACACTGAGTCTAGGGTCTCTTTTCAGACTCTTTGTTTGGTTGAACTTATATGTCATAGGTAGAACTGGTGTGTCCTTATGCGTTGTACCTTTTCCACATGTGTCTCAAACCAGTTTGTGTAGTTTATTACAACTATTTGCAAAAATTACACCTATGGATAAAATTCCCTTGAGACAGTAGACATTTGTTATGTACATGTGAAATTCACTTAGCTGTTAGTTATTATTTTCGTTTTAATATAGAATAAACCGTGTTTTTTGACTAAGTGAAGGATTGAATGTTAGATGGACTTTACTTGTTTGTATGAGAAGTTACATACTCCAGATCTCAGTGGCAGTACCAACCACCTTATGCTGGAAAGCTTCCCTAAGTCCTCCTTCTTGGGGTTAATATTTTTCCCACAGTACCTCCTACCACAATGTGCTAATGATTTTAGAGAGGTGCTCACCACTAGATATCTTCAGGTTTGGGACCTAAAGAATAAATTTTCCCTAATTAAATTCATCCCAACAACTGAATTGTTGTAGTAAAGATCAGCCATGATAACATCAGCATGATTTCTAAGATTTGTTATTTACACGACCAACACGCAGTAAAGACAACTTTTTAAAATAGACAAAAGTATGATATTTTATGTTTTATTCTTAAATAATTTCAAATTTACAGAAAATTAGTATGAATAATGGTAATAGTAAATTCGTATAAATATTAATAATAGCACAATAAACAATTAATACACCCTTTGCCTAGATTCACTTATTAACTTTATACCCCGTTTGCTTTATCATCTCTCTCTCCATCTCTCTCCCTTTATCTCTCATCAGTTGCACACATTATGATCTTTGTTTCTAAATATTTAATTATGTATTTCCAAAGAATATGCATATTTTCCCACAGAATCACAGTGCAGCTATGAACTACAGAAAAATATAGCATGAATACAATACAATTGTACAAATATTTGAGTGCAGAAGTGTAAAAATGAAGAGCATTCCATTATAGGGAAATGATGCCTCCAAAAAGGATGAACAGGTAATGACACATCATGGTATGAGAATCTAAGGAAAAACATTGGCATTGGATCCTACTTTTAATTTGTACAGTGAAGAAAAAAAAACATTAGTACAAATATTTTCTATTTTATACTTTCCTGAGAGACAGACTTAACATTCAACATTTTTTTTAGAGCCCTTGTAACATCCTTATTCCTAAGACTATAAATTAAAGGGTTTAGAACAGGAGTGAGTATGGTGTAAAAGACAGATACAATCATGTCCTTCTCAGGGGTGTGGTAGGTGTTGGGGAGCATGTAGGTGTAGACAGCAGCCCCATAGAAGAGGACGACCACGGTCATGTGGGAAGAACAAGTGGCAAAGGCCTTCTTCTGCCCCTCTGCTGACTTCATCCTGTGGATGGTGAAGAGGATGAAAGAATAGGAGCTTGAAATGACTGTCACAGGGAAGAGGAGTGAGATGACACAACAGAGGTACATGAATGTCTCATAGAGGGAAGTGTCTGAGCAGGAAAGTTTCATTACAGCAGGAACTTCACAGAAGAAATGATAGATCTCCCGAGATCTGCAGAAGGGGAAGGTCATGGTGATGGGGGTTATCATAAATCCATCCACAGATCCCAGAAACCAGGAAGAAGACACCAGGAGGAGACACACCCTATTGTTCATGAGGATAGGATAACGGAGTGGATGGCAGATAGCCACATAGCGGTCATAGGCCATAGCTGCTAGAAGGAAAAATTCTGAACCTCCTAGTGTCAAATAGAGAAACATCTGCATCCCACATTCAGGGGCTGAGATCTTATTCACACCCATGACCTGGTCCATGAGCATCTTGGGCACAGTGACAGAAATGTACATCACATCCATGAGAGACAACTGGGTGATAAAAAAGTACATGGGATTATGAAGGTGAGCATCAAAGTATATCAGAAGGATCAGGATGATGTTTCCAGACAAAGCCATCAGGAAATCCACTAAAATGACCACACAAAGGAGAGCTGGGTGCTTGGATTGACTGAAGAGTCCCACTAGGTCAAAATCTGATCGTCCAGTATGGTTGTTCACCCAAGTGTTGTTCTCCATTGGATATCACCCGGATCACCAAGGAAAACTATGGAGTTAATAGATCACAATGGGATATGATCACCTGAAATAAATTTTTAGTGAGCTTGTGTGTGTGTGTGTTTATGTTTACAGGTGGCAACCCAGTATAGTAATAAGGGGACTTTCCAAGGGCTAGTGTATATCAGGATTAAAAATTACCTGTAATTGAACAAATTTAATCGAATTCTAAGAATTCACAAATGTGAATCAAAAATATTTGTTCCCCAAAGATAACAAAAACACAAATCAAAAAGATATATGCACCTCTAGGTTTATTATTTTTTTCAAATCTTTATGACATTTATTTTTTCATGTTTTTCTTTCAATTTCACTTAGTTAACATATAGTGTAATATTAGTCCCAGGTGCACGATATAGTGATTAAATACTTCCATATAACAAGTGCACTCCTTAATCCCCATCACTTATTTAACCCATTTCCCACCAACCTCCCCTCTGGTAACCATCAGTTTGTTCTCAGTAGTAAGAGCCTGTTTCTTGGTTTGCCTCTCTCTCTTGTTTTCCCTTTGCTCATTTGTTTTCATTCTTAAATCCACATATGGGTGAAATCATATGGTATTTGTCTTTCTCTGACTGACATCTTTTGCTTAACATAATACTCTATAGCTCCAAACATGTCGCTGCAAATGGCAAGATTTTATTATTTTTCATGAGTAATATTGCATTATAAATTTATATATACACCCTTATGCTTATGGCAGCATTATTTACAACAGCCAAGATATGTATTTACATATCTTGACATGGACACTTGAGTGTCTGTCAATATATGGGTGCATAATTTAGGAGTGATTGTGTGTATGTGTATATGCACAGAACACACACACACACACAATGGAATATTATGCAGTTATAAAATCCTTAAGTTTGTGCCCTTTTTGACAACATGATGGGCCTAGATGGTACTATGTTAAGTGAAATAAATCTGGCTGTGAAAGACAAATACCACATGATTTCAATCCCATATGTAGAATGGAAAAATACAAATTAATAAACAACAAAAAAGGGGTGGGGGCGCCTGGGTGGCTCAGTGGGTTGAGCATCTGACTTCTGCTCAGGTCATGATCTCGCGGTTCATGAGTTCGAGCCCCACATTGGGCTCTGTGCTGACAGCTCAGAGCCTGGAGCTTGCTTCAGATCCTGTGACCCCTCTCTCTCCACCCCACCCCTGCTTGTGCTCTGTCTCTCTTTGTCTTTCAAAAATGAATAAACATAAAAAAAATTTTTAAAAGCACAGTCAGACCTATAAATACAGAGGAGTAACTGATGGTTGCCAGAGAAGAAACTGATGTACCAATGACAAAATGGGTGAAGAAGAATGGGAGATACTGGCCTCTAGTTATGGAATAAATAAGTCACAGGAATAAAGGCAAAGCATAAGAAATATAGTCCATGACATTGTGTTTTTCTTTCATTTTTGTGTTTTTTTTCTTCCTTAAGCTCAGTATTTTGAAATTTCCTGATCATAGTGTTGTTTATCAATGAGTATGGGAATTTGCAGAATCACTTCCCTACAAAAATACAAAAAGTGAATCACTGTCCTAAAGAATAAAACCCCTTATTTCTAGACTTTTTTTTGTTATAGAAGTTAAAATGGAATCAACTTCTCTGGTTTAAGTATCCAACTGGATCTTGAAAACTCTGAGAGATACATTCCGTATAAGCAAGATTTAGAAAATAACTGAAACATAATTTGGAGAATACTCATAACAAAAGTTTGAGTACCCTTTGCCTGAACAATCAGACAGAATGTGATCTCTGATGTTCTGTGGAGTAAGCCATGCATCCACAGGAACAGTCCTCACCAATGGCCAACCCCTAAGATATGATAGGGACATCAATTTAGGAGCTAACACTTTGAGTCTGGACTATAACTGTAGGTCCAGATTATCTTCTACCTACCATTCTTTTGTCCACTTTACATAAAAGAGGATAATAAGGTTAAATCTTAAGTATATTCCAGATTAAAATAGTAAAAGTGCTTAGACATTACTAGTTACAGATTAATGAGTACATATATTGTTAAAGAGTTAAGATCTTCAATAATTATTGTGTAGATTCTCTGTAAGAGATGGTTGTTATCATTTTTTGTTTAATAATATAAGATGAATTTCTTTGGTTTGCTTAATTTTAGTATCTATTCATACACATAAGAATTGGGGTTTGATAATTTCTATAGTCCCAGACTACATATATGTATTTCTTATTTTAACTTTGGTTCAACAGATCTTTATGAGGAGTCCTACCTTAATTTTGTCTAGTATATACTCATCCAGCTTCATTTATTTAAAGTTCCTACTATTTATTTTAAATTTAAGGAGGAAAGCTCTGGCATGTAGGAGATCATTTCCATTTACAAGACTAGGCTTTAGTTGTTTCCATAAGCATTATCTACCTTATTGTCTATAGCAACATATTTTTTCATGGAAGCTGAGATGCATGGAGAAAAACTTAACAACACTGAGTTGTTTCTAACTCTAATTCCTTTCCCCTCTTATATCTGGCTACTCAAACCCTACATCTTTGTTAAATGCTAAAGACAAATAAGAGAAAATGTGAATTGGTTACACTGAAGTAGGTTACAGTCCATCTATTCAGGCAAAACTATTGTGTGTGTGTGTGTGTGTGTGTGTGTGTGGGTGTGTGTTAGTGTGAGTGCGTGTGTGATTTAAAGTAGAATTTTAAAATAGCTCAAAATAAGAAAGAACAATAGTAGTAAAATATATCTTTCCTTTCTTTTTTAAATTTTTTTTTCAACCTTTTTATTTATTTTTTTTGGGACAGAGAGAGACAGAGCATGAACGGGGGAGGGGCAGAGAGAGAGGGAGACACAGAATCGGAAACAGGCTCCAGGCTCTGAGCCATCAGCCCAGAGCCCGATGCGGGGCTCGAACTCACAGACCGCGAGATCGTGACCTGGCTGAAGTGGACGCCCAACCGACTGCGCCACCCAGGCGCCCCTATCTTTCCTTTCTTAATAAAATCACTAACAAATATTTTCCATATTCTCTTATGAATATAAACATTTGCAGCTTTTCAATTTCTGACATGTTAAATGTTAAATTTTCAAAGTACTCACCACCAACAACAAAAAAAGGAATATTGTTTCTTCTCTCCAGAAAAAGTTGAGAAGTAGTTATGGTACAGGAATATTTCAGGAATAATCTCCAACTTTTGAAGCATTCTATACTCTTATGATTCCAAAGACTAATTACAATATTCAACTTATTAACAGTTCCTAGTTTTGGGGTGCTAAAGCAGTAGACAACAGTGGAAATTATTTTACACCTTAAATAAATATCCAGAAAATCTGGTACACATTAGACTTAAAAATATAATCTGCCAAAACCACACCTAATGGCAGATGAAACTGTAAAATTAAAAACAGCCCAATAGGAGCAAAATATACCTGCTTTCTTTTTTTTTAATATTTTAAAATATTTATTTATTTTTGAGAGAGAGACAGACAAACAGAGCATGACAGGGGGACAGGCAGAGGGAGAAGGAAACACAGAATCTGAAGCAGGCTTCAGGCTTTGAGAGGTCAGCACAGAGCCCAACGTGGGGCTCAAACTCTCAAACAGTGAAATCATGACCTGAGCCAAAGTTGGAAACTTAACTTACTGAACCACTCAGGTGACCCAAAATATACCTGATTTCTGAGTCAATATTTGTGGTCAAAGTGAAATAAATCTTTATTGAAATTTGGTAAATGATAGTGACTGTGATCAAGTCACTCTGAAGAGTCCACCTGGCACACCAGACAGACAATAGAATGCCGTCTGTACCATGTAAGGTAATTGGCCTCCATGTTTATTCCTACGTTTCTGAATCCAATTTCTTTAGTTTAATATAAACAGAACAGTGCACTATTTAATTTGGGAGAATTATTAATAGTGGTAACAGAATAGCATCAAATCTTTATTTGAGGTGACAGCATCCCAGAAATTGTTCTCTTGCTTTACGATGTTTTATCTTCCCCAAGAGTCACTGAGGTACATCCTCACCTTATTTTCTCCTTTTACAAATTAAATAATTCAGATTCCTAGGGCATCTGCCTAGCACAACATAATTTATCTCAGGGAGGATTTGTGTCTCAACTCAGATATTGGGGCTCAGAGCCTATAATGCTGTCTTAGCTCTTTAAAATACTATCTTCCTTCCACAGTCTACAATTTGGAATAACCCCTCACTGTTAGTTTCATCTAAGAAAATAAATATTATTGAGACATTTGTTTCAGTTTTTAACTCCCAGAAATAATTCCCACTCAAAGAATAGTCAGTCTTAGTTATTCTGTAAAATTTCAGCTTCAAGGAAACAAAATCATCATCCAATATTATAGAAGGAATGTGTAGTCTTTTGTCCCTACATAATGGAAATAAAAGCCTGTTTCTTAACATGTTGCAGTAAATTATTGTTATATTAAATATTCAATCAAAAAAGAGCAATTAAGAGTACACTTATCCTGATGAGCACTGAGAAATGTATAAATTGTTGAATCAATATATTGCACAATGGAAACTAATATAACACTGTACATTAATTATACTTGAATTTAAAAAACGCATTTTCTTTTCTACATAAAAATAGATGATGGGGAAAAGTTGAGAAAATATGTTCAAGAATTAATAGTATGCATCAGAAGGAGAACAAGTCAAAAAACAATAATTACCTTTTTGCTTTTGCAGTTCTTTTTATATGATTGAACTCAGCATCAGATGATGCTGCAACCCTTATCCATATGAGTAATGGAGTGTGGCCATGGTTAACTGCATAAAGATAAACAGGAAAGCGAGTCTATCCTGGTTTTATTATGCCCATCATGGGAGTTGATGAACTTTGCTATTGCAGAAATTCCTTCTGGAGCTTTGAAGAAGAATGCAATTAAGAGACCGAAAAACAACCACAAAAGGTAATAGGTATCTATGTTGCACTGTTCTGTGTCTCTCCTCATGTCTTTTTAATATCTTTTGTTATTAATAAACTGGAAATCTTAACCAATATAATCTAAAACTTCACCATCAGCTATAAACTCTTATCTGTGAAATAGAGGACAGTTTATAAGTAGCCTTTTTCACATTATAAAATATTTTTCTTATATTGTATATATCTACCCTCACTCCATTTCAGGAGTATTGTGTGAGATATTGATATAGTTCTCTTTCAATGATGCAGCCTCTGAAGCTCATAGACTAAATGATATGTCAACCTCTTTGGTTAAGTTTATTCTTAGGTATTTTGTTATTTTTGGTGCCATTGTAAATGAGATTGTCTTCCTAATTTCTTTCTGTTACCTGATTAATAGTTTGTAGAAATGCAACAGATTTCTGCATATTGATTTTGTATACTGTGACCTTACTGAGTTTATTTAGCAAATCTAGTAGGTTTTTGGTGGAGTCTTCAGAGTTGTCTGTATATGGTATCATGTCATCTACAAATAGTGAAAATTTCCCTTCTTCCTTACCAATTTGGATGCCTTTTATTTCTTTTTGTTTTCAGATTGCTGTGGCTGGGATTTCCACTACTTTGCTGAATAAAAGTGATGAGAGTGACTTTGCCTTGTTCCAGATCTCAGGGGAAAAGCTCTCAGTTCTTCGCCATTAAGTATTAAATTAGCTATCAATTTTGATATATGACTTTTATTTTGTTGAGGTATGTTCCCACTAAATTACTTTTTAAAAAAAATATGAGTGGATGTTATACTTGGTGAAATCTTTTTCTGCATCAATGGAAATGGTAATTAAAAAAAATCTTTCTTTTGTTGAATGATGTCACATTGATTGATTTGCAAATATTGAACGACTGTTTCTAGAGAATTTTTGCATCTGTATTCTTAAAGGATACTCAACACCTTGTCTCTTTATTTTTGTAATCTTTCATTTTGGTTGGTATCTGGGTAATGCTGGCCTCATAGAATGAATTTTGAAACTCTCTTTATTTTTTTTGAAGAGTTTGAGAAGAATAGGATTAACTCTTCTTATTTTTTAATATGAAATTTATTGTTAAATTGGTTTCCATACAATACCCAGTGCTCATCCCAACAGGTGCCCTCCTCAATACCCATCACCCACTTTCCCCTCCCTCCCACCCCCAATCAACCCTCAGTTTATTCTCAGTTTTTAAGAGTCTCTTATGGTTTGCCTCCCTCCCTCTCTAACTTTTTTTTTCTTCCCCTCCCCCATGGTCTTTTGTTAAGTTTCTCAGGATCCACATAAGAGTGAAAACATATGGTATCTGTCTTTCTCTGTATGACTTATTTCACTTAACATAACACTCTCCAGTTCCATCCATGTTGCTACAGAAGGCCATCTTTCATTCTTTCTCATTGCCAAGTAGTATTCCATTGTGTATATAAACCATAATTTATTTATCCACACTGAGATATTACCTCACGCCAGTCAGAGTGGCTAAAATGAACAAATTAAGAGACTATAAATGCTGGAGAGGATGTGGAGAAACAGGAACCCTCTTGCACTGTTGGTGGGAATGCAAACTGGTGCAGCCACTCTGGAAAACAGTGTGGAGGTTCCTCAAAAAATTAAAAATATTTCATTCTTTCTCATTGCCACGTAGTATTCCATTGTGTATATAAACCACAATTTCTTTATCCATTCATCAGTTGATGGACATTTAGGCTCTTTCCATAATTTGGCTATTGTTGAGAGTGCTGCTATAAACATTGGGGTACAAGTGCCCCTATGCATCAGCACTCCTGTGTCCTTTGGGTAAATTCTTAGCAGTGCTATTACTGGCTCATAGGGTAGATCTATTTTTCATTTTTTGAGGAACGTCCACACTGTTCCAGAGCGGTTGCAGCAGTTTGCATTCCCACCAACAGTGCAGGAGGGTTCCCATTTCTCCACATCCTCTCCTGCATCTAGTCTCCTAATTTGTTCATTTTAGCCACTCTGACTGGCGTTGAGGTGATATCTCAGTGTGGCAATGAGAAAGAATGAAATATGGCCTTTGTAGCAACGTGGATGGAACTGGAGAGTGTTATGCTAAGTGAAATAAGCCATACAGAGAAAGACAGATACCGTATGTTTTCACTCTTATGTGGATCCTGAGAAACTTAACAAAAGACCATGGGGGAGGGGAAGGAAAAAAAAGAGGTTAGAGAGGGGGAGAGCTAAAGCATAAGAGACTCTTAAAAACTGAGAACAAACTGAGGGTAGATGGGGGGTGGGAAGTGGGTAGGGGGGTGATGGGTATTGAGGAGGGCACCTTTTGGGATGAGCACTGGAAACCAATTTGACAATAAATTTCATATTCAAAAAAATTTGAAAATAGACCTACCCTATGACCCAGGTACGTTTGGTAGAATTCACCTTTGATGTCATCTGGTCCTGGTCTTCTGTTTTTTGTTAATATTTTCTTTACTGATTCAATTCATTGCTGGAAATGAGGGTGTTCAAATTTTCTATTTCTTCCTTGTTTAATTTTGGAAGGTTGTGTGTGTTTCTAGGAATTTGTCTATTTCTGCTGGATTTTCCACTTTGTTGGCATATAATTTTTCTAACTACCCTTTTATAATTCTTTGCGTTTGTGTGCTATTCGTTGTCATTTCTCTTCTTTCATTTCTGATTTGTTTTTGAGTCTTGTCTCTCTTGTTTCTAATGAGTTTGGCTAAGAGTTTATCAGTTCTGCAGGTCATTCAGAGAATGAGCTTTGCATTTAATTGATATGTTCTATTGTTTTTTTTTCTTTGTTTTTATTTTCTGATGTGTTCATTTCAGCTGTAATCTTTATTATTTGCTTCCTTTTACTGGTTTTGGATTTTGTTTGCTTTTCTTTTTCTAGCTTCTTTTTTTCATAACATTAGGTAGTTTCTTTTTTTTTTTTTTTGCTTTTTGAAATCTTTTTTTGCCTATCACTTCTTACTTAGAAATGTTTTGTTACATACCAAATATTTTGGACTGTTGTGTTTTTATTTTCATTATCTTCAAGTATTTTTTTATTTCATCTTTGATTTCATTGTTTAGTAACATATTGTTTAACCTTCATAGTTTTGTGTTCTTTCAGATTTTTCTTGTTCAGATTTTTTTGTGCTCTTCCAGATTTCCAATTTCATAATGATGTTGTCAGAAGAGATGCATGGTATGACCTCAGTATTCTTGTGATTGTTAATCTTGTTCTGTGGCTTAATAAATGTTTTATTTTGGAGAATGTTTTATGTGCACTTGAAAATAATGTGTAATCTACTATTTGAAGATGAAAAATTCTGAATGTATCTGTTAGTTTTATCTGTTCCAAAATGTCATTCAAAGCCACTGTTTTCTTGTGAATTTTCTGTTTGATCTATTCATTGATATAAGTAAAATGTTAAATTCTCCTATTATTTTTTTTAATTTTTAATTTAAATTCCAGTTAGTTAATATAAAGTATAAAATTAGGTTCTGGTATAAAATATAGTGATTTAAAACTTCCAAACAACACCCAGTGCTCATCATAAGTGTATATTTAGTCCCCATTACCTATTTAACCCATCCCCCACACACATCACCTCTGGTAACAATCAGTTTCATCTCTATAGTTAAGGTTCTGTGTTATGGTTTGCCTCTCTGTTTTCCCCTTGCTCATTTCTTTTGTTTCTTTAATTCCACATTACTGAAATTATGTGGTATTTGTCTTTCTTTGATCTATTTCACTTACCATAAATCCTTCTGGCTTCATACATTTCATGGCAAATGGCAAGATTTCATTCATTTTATTCCTGAGTAATATTCCACTGAATATGTACACTACTTCTGGTTTAACTATGCAGTTGATGGACACTTGAACTATTTCCATAATTTGACTATTATAGGTAATGCTGTTATAAGCATCGGGGTGCATGTACCCATTGGATTAGAACTTTTGAATTATTTGAGTAAATACCTAGTAGTTCAATTGCTGGGTCATGGGGTAGTTTTATTCCTAATTTTTTGACGAACCTCCATACTGTTTTCCAGAGTGGCTGCAGCATTTTGCATTCCCACCAGCAATGCAAAACAGATCCTCTTTCTTCGCATCCAAGCCAACATCTGTTGTTGCCTGAGTTGTTAATGTTAGCCATTCTCACAGGAGTAAGGTGATATCTCATTGTGGTCTTGATTTGTATTCCCCTGATGATGAGTCATATCGAGCATTTTTTCATGCGTTGGTAGGCCACCTGGATGTCTTCTTTGGAGAAGTGTCTATTCATGTCTTTTGCCCATTTCTTCACTGGATTAGTTGTTTTTTGGGTGTTGAGTTTGATATGTTCTTTACAGATTTTGGTTACTAACCTTTATCTGATATGTCATTTGCAAATATCTTCTCCCCCTCTATCATTTGCCTTTTAGTTTTGCTGATGGTATTCTTCACTGTGCAGAGGCTTTTTATTTTGATGAGGTCTCAATAGTTCATTTTGCTTTTGTTTCCCTTGCCTCCAGAGACATGTTGAGTGAGAGGTTGCTGCGGCCAAGATCAAAGAGGTTTTTGCTTGCCTTCTCCTCAATGATTTTGATGGCTTCCTGTCTTACATTTAGTCTTTCATCCATTTTGAGTTTATTTTTGTGTTTGGCATAAGAAAGTGGTCCAGGTTCATTCATCTGCATGTCACTGTCCTGTTTTCCCAGCACCACTAGCTGAAGAGACTGTCTTTATTTCATTGGATATTCTTTCCTGCTTTGTCAAAGATTAGTTGGTCATACGTTTGTGGGTGCATTTCTGGGTTCTCTATTCTGTTCCATTGATCTGAGTGTCTGTTCTTCTGCTGGTACCATACTGTCTTGATGATTACAGCTTTGTAGTACAGCTTGATGTCTGGGATTGTGATGCCTCCTGCTTTGGTTTTCTTTTTCAAGATTTCTTTGGCTATTCGGGGTCTTTTCTGGTTCCATACAAATTTTAGGATTATTTTTTCTAGCTCTGTCTGAAGAATGCTGGTGTTATTTTGATAAGGATTGCATTGAATATGTAGATTGCTTTGGTAGTGTTGACATTTTAACAATATTTGTTCTTCCTACCAAGGAGCATGGGATCTTTTTCCATTTGTTTGTGTCTTCAATTTCTTTCATAAGCTTTCTATAGTTTTCAGTGTATAGATTTTTCACCTCTTTGGTTAGATTTATTCCTAGGTATTTTATGGTTTTTTGTGCAACTGTAAATGAGACCGATTCCTTGATTTCTCTTTCTGTCACTTTATTTTTGGTGTATAGGAATGCAACCGATTTCTGTGCATTGATTTTATATCCTGCAACTTTGCTGAATTCATGAATCAATTCTAGAAGGTTTTTGGTGGAATCTTTTGGGTTTTCCATGTAGAGTATCATGTCATGTGCGAAGAGCAAAAGTTTGACCACCTCCTGGCTGATTTGGATTCCATTTATTTCTTTGTGTTGTCTGATTGCAGAGGCTACGACTTCCAACACACTGTTGAATAACAGTGGCGAGAGTGGACATCCCTGTCTTCTTCCTAACCTTAGGGGGAAAGCTCTCAGTTTTTCCCCATTGAGGATGATATTAGCATTGGGTCGTTCATATACGGCTTTTATGATCTCGAGGTATGCTCCTTCTATCCCTACTTTCTTGAGGGTTTTTATCTTTTTTTTTAAATTTTTTTTAACGTTTATTTATTTTTGAGACAGAGAGAGACAGAGCATGAATGGGGGAGGGTCAGAGAGAGGGAGACACAGAATCTGAAACAGGCTCCAGGCTCTGAGCTGTCAGCACAGAGCCCGACACGGGGCTCGAACTCACAGACCGCGAGATCGTGACCTGAGCTGAAGTCAGACGCTTAACCGACTGAGCCACCCAGGCTCCCTTTAAGGGTTTTTATCAAGAAAGGATGCTGTATTTTGTCAAATGCTTTCTCTGCATCTATTGAGAGGATCATATGGTTCTTGTCCTTTCTTGTATTGATGTGATGAAACACGTTAATTGTTTTGTGGATATTGAAGCAGCCCTGCATCCCAGGTATAAATCCCACTTGGTTGTGGTGAATAATTTTTTTAATGTATTGTTGGATCCTGTTGGCTAATATCTTGTTGAGGATTTCTGCATCCATGTTCATCAGGGAAATTGGTCTATAGTTCTCCTTTTGAGTGGGGTCTCTTTCTGGTTTGGGGATCAAGGTAATGCTGGCTTCATGGAGTTTGGAAGTTTTCCTTCCTTTTCTATTTTGTAGAACAGATTCAAGAAAATAGGTGTTAACTCTCCCTTAAATGTTTAGTAGAATTCCCCTATAAATTCATCTGGTCTTGGACTCTTGTTTTTTGGCAGATTTTTGATTACTAATTCGATTTCCTTACTGGTTATGGGTCTGTTCAAATTTTCTATTTCTTCCTGTTTCAGTTTTAGTACTGTGTATTTTTCTAGGAATTTGTCCATTTCTTCCAGATTGCCCATTTTATTGGCATATAATTGCTCATAATACTCTCTTAGTATTGTTTTTATTTCTGCTGTGTTGGTTGTGATCACTTCCTCTTTAATTCTTGATTTTATTTATTTGGGTCCTTTCCTTTTTCTTTTTGATCAAACTGGCTAGTGGTTTGTCAATTTTGTTAATTCTTTCAAAGAATCACCTTCTGGTTTCATAGATCTGTTCTACTGTTTTGTTTTGTTTTTTTTTTTTTTATTTTGATAGCATTAATTTCTGCTCTAATTTTTATTACTTCCTCTCTTCTGCTGGTTTTGGGTCTCATTTGCTGTACTTTTTCCAGCTCTTAAAGGCGGAAGGTTAGGTTGTGCATCTAAGATATTTCTTCCTTCTTTAGGAAGGCCTGGATTGCTATATACTTCCCTCCTTTCACCACCTTTGCTGCATCCCTGAGGTTTGGGGTTGTGGTGTTATTTTTATTGGCTTCCATGAGGTTTTTAATTTCCTCTTAAATTTATTGTTTAGCCCATTCATTCTATAGTAGAATGTTCTGTAGTCTCCAAGTATTTGTTACCTGTCCAATTTTTTTTTCTTGTGGTTGATATTGAGTTCATAGCGTTGTGCTCCTAAAATATGCATGTTTTGTCTCAGGCTTTTTGTACTTGTTGAGGGCTGATTTGTGTCCTATTATGTGGTCTATTATAGAGAACGTTCCATGTGCACTGGAGAAGTATGTATATTACGTTCCTTTAGGATGAAATATTCCGGAGTGCTGAAAATGGCGTCCCCATCTCCCCAGTCTCTAGTATCCGAACTCTCTTCTCCCTGATCAGCAATCAAGCACCCATCCTTTGTCTTCGGCTTCTGTTCACTCCCTGCTTTTACACAGTCCAGGCAGCACCTCCATCCTCAGTTTTGTCTCAGATGTGGCTGTTTTTCCCTACCTCTTACTTCTGAGGGACTGAAGCTTTGACCTGTTCTGCCCCTCTGCAGGAGAGTCTCACCAAGCAATGGCTGGGTGCTGGCTACACCCAGGAATGTTTGCTGGACTGTGCTGCTGCCAGTGCCCAGAGACTGCATTCAGGTGCCAGCCCGCCCTAGAAAAACTTTGCAAGATAGTGTAGCAGCAGCATTTCAAGGATTATGGAAAATAACAGCACACATCTGGCACCAGGCTTCACCCTTAATGACCTTGTTCCAGCACCAGCAAATGTGGTTGTTCTCCTGGGTCCACTAGGCCTTGCCTTTGTGGGACCCACACAGCCTCTACCAGGTGTCCTCCCAGCAGGGGAACCAGCTTTCCCCGTGTGGCCCTAAGACCTCTGGACTCTGCTCTTTTCCCAGGGATTCACCCTTCCCACTAGAGCACCACCAGGTATTGAGCTGTGGAGTTTTAGACTCTGTACTCCTCCTGTTTATAGAGTCTTAATGGAATTTAAACCCTCTCCTTTCTCCATTTTTAGTTCAATCCCTGCAGCTGTTTCCACTTTTCCACTTTCTCTCCAGCTGCTTTTGGGAGGGGAGTGCTTTTACCATACTCTCTCCCCATCTCCATCCTCTCCCTGCATGCAAAATCAGCTCCCTGCCCTCCACAGCTTCTCACTCCCCCAGTTCACCTCTCTCTGCTGTGTACTTGCTGAGTTCTGTGGTTCAGGTTGTGCAGATTTTTGTGTTAATCTTCAGATCAGTTTTCTAGGTGTGCAGGATGGTTTGGTGTTGGTCTGGCTGTATTTCATGGATGTGAGACACATAAAAATCTTCCATGCTGTTCTGCCATCTTGGCTCCTCCCAACACCAGCATTCTTCACAGATCTAACGAACAATCCTAAATTTTGTATGGAACCATAAAAGACCCCGCATAGTCAAATAATGTTGAAAAAGAAAACCAAAGTTAGAGGCAACTTTATTCTGGACTTCACACTGTATTACAAATCTACAATCATCAAGACAGTATGGTACTGGCACAAATACAGACACATAGATCAATGCAACAGAATGTAGAACCCAGAAATGGACCCACAGATGTATGACTTGCTAATCTGGGATAAAAAGGGAAAGAATATCCAACGGAAGAAAGAAAGTTTCTTCAACAAATGGTGCTGGGGAAACTGGACAGTGACATGCAGAAGAATGAAACTAGACCATTTTCTTACACCATAAACAAAAATAAATTCAAATGGATGGAAGATCTAAATGTGAGACAGGAAACCATCAAAATCCTACAGGAGAACTCAGGCAGCAACCTCTTTTACCTCTGCTGCAGCAACTTCTTACTAGACACATCTCTGGAAGCAATGGAATTAAACGCAAAATGAACTATTGGGACCTCATCAAGATAAAAAGCTTCTGCACAGCAAGGGAAACAATCAACAAAACTAAAGGCAACTTACAGAATGGGAGAAGATATTTGCATATGACATATTGGATAAAGGGTTAATATCCCAAATCTATAAAGAATTGATAAAACTCAACACCCAAAAAAAGAACCCAAATAATCCATTGAAGAAATGGGCAAAAAAACATAGACACTTTTCTAAAGAAGACATCCAGATGGCTAACAGACTCATGAAAAAACATTCAATGTGACTCATCATCAGGGAAATAAAAATCAAAACCACACTGAAATACCACCTCACACAGATGTTGCTGAGGATGCGGAGAAAAGGGAAAAATTTGCACTGTTGGTGGGGATGCAAACTGGTGCAACTTCTTGGGAAAACAGTCTGGAGGTGCCTCAAAAACTTAAATATAGAACTATGCTACCACCCAGAAATTGCACTACTAGGTATTTATCCAAAGGATACAAAAGTGCTGATTTGAAATGGCACATGCATGCCAATGTTTATAGCAGTGCTATCAACGATAGTCAAATTATGGAAAGAGTCCAAATGTTCATCATCTGATAAATGGATGAAGAAAATGTTGGTATACATATACAATGGAATATTACTTGGTGATAAAAGAATGAAATCCTGACATCTTCAACAAAGTGGATAGAATTAGATTGTAGTATTATAAGTGAAATAAGTCAGAGAAAGACAAACGTATGATTTCACTCCCATGTGGAATTTAAGAAACTCAACAGATAAACATAAGGGAAGTGAAAGAAAAATAAGATAAAAACAAAGGGGAAGCATACCATAAGAGACTTTTAAATACAGAGAACAAACTGGGCATTGCTAGAGGGGATGTGAGGGGATGGGCTAAATGGGTGATGGGCATTAAGGAGGGTGCTTTTGGGGATGAGCACCAAGTTTTATATGTAAGTGATGAATCACTGGGTTCTAATCCTGAAACCAATACTACACTGTATGTCAAGAAACTTGAATTTAAATAAATAAATTTAAAAAGGAAGAACAATTTTCTAACTTGTTTTTAGATGCCAGAAGTAGAAGTCCATATCTGTTGATTGTTTGTTTGTTTATTTATTTATTTATTTAGGAGAGAAGCAAATCATGAAACAGACTCTTAACTATACAGAACAAGCTAAGAGTTTCTGGAGGCAAGGTTTGCAGTGTTAAATGGGTGATAGGTATTGACAGCAGTTGTGAACATGTGTGTGTGTGTGTGTGTATATATATATATGTATATATGTATGTATATATAATATATATTATAAATATATTTGTATATTAAATTATATGTTATATATATTTATTATGATTATATATTATATTTATGTTTTTAACTTACTTTGAGAGGGAGAGAGCAAGTGGGTGAAAGACAGAGAGAGAGGGAGAGAGAGAATCCCAAGCAGGCTCCACAGTATCAGCACAAAGCATGATGCAGAACGTGAGCACACAGTCCATGAGATTATGAACTGAGCTGAAATGAAGTCAGACACCTAGCCTACTGAGCCACCAGACACCCCTATATTGTATTTACAAATATATATTTTTGGTTCAAATTTGTGTGTGTGTGTATGTGTGTGTGTATATACATACATATATATATAGACAGGGAGAGAGAAAGAGAGAGAGAGAGAGAGAGACCATCTCAATAGATTTAGGAAAAGCACTTGACTAGGGGCATATGTATATAATTTAAGTTTTATTTAAAATCAATGAGTTAAATACCTTTACAAAAAATACAAAAATAAAGAACAGCAAATGAAATGTTAAATATGTGATATATGTCAGTGATGAATCACTGAATTCTACTGCTGAAACTAATAATATTAGATTATTACAGGTTTGAAGTGAAATCACATTGTAGTTTTGATTTGCATTTCCCTGTTGATGAGTACTGTGAGCATCTTTACATGGGCCTGTTGGTCACCTAGATGTCTTCCTTGGAGAAATATCTGTTCATTTTTCTGCCTATTTTTAATTGGATTTTTTTGGGGGGTTTTGATTTGTAACAGTTCTTTACATATTTTGGATTCCAACCTTTTTATCAGGTATGTCATTTGCACATGTCTTCTTCCATTCAGTACGTTGCTTTTTTTGTTGTTCATTTTTACTTTGCTGTTCTGAAGTTTGTTGTTTTGTTTTGTTTTTTAATTTTTCATAGTCCATAGTTTATTTTTGTTCTTATTTCTCTTGTCTCAGGGGACATATCTAGAAATATGTCTGTGAGAAATTACTGTATGTGTTCTCTTCTAAGATTTTTATGGTTTCAGGTCTCACACTTAGGTCATTAATCCATTTTGAGTTTACTTTTGTATATGGTGTAAGAAGTAGTCCATTTACATTGTTTCATATGTAGCTGACCAATTTTCCCCATACCAGTTGTTGAACAGATTGTCCTTTTACCATTGAAAATTATTTCCTGGTTTGTTGCAGATTATTTTAAAATAAAGTTGTGGCTATATTTCCGGGTTTCCTATCCTGTTCCATTGATCTGTGAGACCATTTTTGTGTCAGTACCTTACTGTTTTGATTACTACAACTATAATATAAATTGAATTCAAGAATTGTGATACCTCCAGTTTTGCTCTTCTTCTTCAATGTTCCTTTGGCTATTCAGGGTCTATTGTGGTTCCAAATAAATTTTAGAATTCTCTGTTCTAGTTCTGTGAAAAATTCTGTTGGTATTTTGATAGGAATTAAATAAAACGTGTAGATTGCTTTCGGTAGTATATACATTTTCATGATATTTGTTCTCCCAATCCATGAGCATTTCCTTGTGTCATCTTTTATTTCTTTCACTAATGTCTTGTAGCTTTCGAGTACAAATTTTTCACCTCTTTGTTTAAGTTTATTCATAGGTATCTTATAATTATAAATGAAATTCTTTTTAAATTTCTCTTTCCGCAGCTTCATTATTAGAGTTAGAATGCAACAGATTTCTGAACATTGATCTTGTATCCTGCAACATTACTTAATTCATTTATCAGTTCTAGTAGTTTTTGATACAGTCTTTAGGGTGACACACACACACACACACACACACACGGCACCATGTAACATGCAAATAAGTGAGTTTTATTTCCTTTTCTTTATTTTTTGAAAGTTTTACTTGATTTTTACCAATTGGGATGCCACTCTTTTTTTTATTGGTGTGACTAGCACTTCCAGTACAATGTTGAATAAAAGTGCTGAGAGCGGATATCCTTGTCATGAGAACTTTAGGGTTAAAGCTCTCAGTTTTTCCTCATGAGTATGATGCTCACTGTGGGTTTTTCATATAGGACTTTTATTATGTTGATGAATGATCTTTCTGAACCTATTTTGTGAGGGCTTTTACCATGAATGAGTGTTGTACTTTGTCAAGTGCTTTTTCCTTTTTTTCTTAAACTTTTTAATATTTATTTATTTTTGAGAGAGAGACAGAGCACAAGTGGGGGAGGGACAGGGAGAGAGGGAGACACAGAATCCAAAGAAGTCTCCAGGCTCTGAGCACAGAGCCCGACACGGGGCTCAAACCCATGAGCTGTGAGATCATGACCTGAGCCAGAGTCTAATGCGCAACTGAGTCACCCAGGTGCCCCGAGTCAAGTGATTTTTCTAAATCTATTGAGATGGTCTTATGATTTTCATCCTTCCTCTTATTGATGTGATGTATCATGTTTATGGATTTGTGCATATTGAACCATACTTGTAACTCAGGAATAAGTCCCACTTGTTTGTGGTGAATGACTTTGTTTCCTTAAGTTTATTTATGTATTTTGAAAGAGAGAGAGAGTGAGTTGAGGAAAGGAAGAGGGAAAGGAGGAAAGAGAGAATCCTAAGCAGTCTCCATGCTGCCAGCATAGCGTGTCCTGTGAATGATTTTTTTAATGTATTGTTGAATTTGGCTTGCTAATGTTATGTTGATGTTTTATGGACCTATGTTAATCAGGTCTATTAACCTGTATTTCTCCTTTTTTGTGGTATATTTATCTGGCTTTGGTATCAGAGTGATATCTCATACAATGAATTTTTAAGATTTCTTTCTAATATTTTGTAGAATAGTTTAAGTAGAACAGCTACTAATTCTTCCTTAAATGTTTGGTGAAAATTCCCTGTGAAGATACCTGGTTGTAGGTTTTGTTTGTTGAGAATGTTTTGATTACTGATTCAATTTCAGTGCTGGTAATTCATTTGTTCAAATTTTCTATTTATTTATACTTTAGTTGTGATAGGTTACATCCTTCTAAGAGTTTATGCATTTATTCTAATTTTTTGGCTTAGACATTTTCATAACCTCTTATCGTACATTTCATTGTATTTTTGTGGTGTTGGTTATTTATGCTTTCACTGGTGATTTTTTTTTCTTTAATTTCAGTCTTCTCTCTATACATACATCCTTTTGATGAGTCTGGCTAGAGATTTATCAATTTTGTTCATCTTTTCAATGAACAAGATCCGGGTTTCCTTGATATGTTTTATTTTTTGTTTTATGGTTTTTGTTTTCGTTTCTATGTTATTTTCTTTTTCTCCTCTAAGCTTTAGTATTTCTGCCTTCTACTGATTTTGGACTTTGTTTATTGTTCATTTTATACCTCCTTTAGGTGTAAGTTTTGATTGCTTACTTGAGTTTTTTATTGCTTCTTGATATAGGCCTGCCTTGCTATAAACTTCCTTCTTAGAATGGCTTTTGCTGCATCCCAAAGCTTTTGGACCATAATGTTTTCATTTGTGTTTGTTGCTATGTATTTTTCGATTATTACAATTATTATTATTATTATTTCTTGGCTTATCAATTCATTTTTTAGTAATACATGTTATTTAACCTCCATGTTTTTGTGTTCTTTACAGATTTATCTGGTGGTTGATTTATGATTTCATACTGTTGTGTTCATAAAAATGCATGAAATTGCTTCAATGTTTTTGAATTTGTTGAGACTTGTTTAGTGGCCTAATGTGCGATCTATTCTGGAGAATGTTTTATGTGCACTTGAAAGGAATGTGTATTCCAGTATTTTAGCATGGAATGTTATGGATATTTGTGTTCAATCCATTTGGTCCAGTGTGTCATTCAATCTACTGTTTCCTTCTTTTATTGTCTGTTTGGATGATCTCTCCATCAATGTAAGTGGAGTGTTAAAATCCTCAACTATTATTGTGTTACTATCAATTAGTTCTTTTATGTTTGCTATTAACTGTTTTATGTATTTGGATGTTCCCATGTGGGTGTATATATATTTACAGTTGTTATATCATCTTGTCAAATTGTCCCTCCTATTATTATATAGTGTCCTTTGTCTTGCTGAGAACTCTGTTTTAAAGTGCATTGTTTTGTCTGATAGAGATATTATTACTTTAACTTTCTTTTGACATCCATTTATATGATAAATATTTTCTATCCCCTCACTCTCAATCTGTAGTTGTCTTTAGGTCTTAAATGAATCTCTTATAGGTAGTGTATAGATGAGTATTCTATTTTTATCCACTTTATTACCTATTTCTTTTGACTATTTTGTTCATTTGCATTTAAAGCAATTATTGATAGATATGTATTCACTGCAATGTTTTATTTGTTTTGTAAGGTTTTATTTATTTTGTTTTTCTCTGAACCTTTCTTCTTTTTCTCTCTTTCATGGTTTGCCTATTTTCTTCCATGATATACTTGGATTACACGCTCTTTATGTTTTCCATATCTATTACTATTTTTTGGTTTATAATTACCATTCAGTTTATATATAACATCTTCTGCATAGAGTAGTCTATATGAAGCTGATGGTCCCTTATTTTTGAGGTCATTCTTTATTCTTCTCCCTTCCATGTTTCAGATATTTCGTGTCATCTTTTATATCTTTTTATTTTGTCTTTCCTATTTTTCTTATTCTTAGTTATTTTTTTCCACTCACAGATTCCTTATTAACATTTCTTATAGGGTTAGTTTAATGGTCATGAATTGTTTTAAATTGTTTGTCAGATAAATTCTTTATCTTTCCTTCTACTGTTAAATATAGCCTTGCTGTGTATATTATTTTTGGATGGAGATTTTTCCCTTTTATAACTTTGAATACACCATGCCACTCCCTTCTGACCTGAAAAGTTTCTGCTGAAAAATCAACTGATAGCCTTATGAGGTTTCCTTTGTATGTAATTTTCTTATTTTCTCTTTCAACCTTTAACATTTTTTATTACTTTTTTTTTGCCATTTTAATTGCTATGTGTCTTGGTGTGGACCTCATTGGATTGAATTTGTTAGAGGATCTCTGTAGCTCTTATATCTGGATATCTATTTCCTTCCCCACATTCAGGACGTTTTCAGCCATTATTTCTTCAAATACATTTTCTGTCTTCCCCCTTTTGCCTCCCACCCCCAACACACACACACATTTTGTCTCTCTCTTCCTTCTTGAATCCTTATAATGAAAATATCATTACGCTTGATCAAGTCACTGATTTCTCTGAGGTTAATCTCATTATGCAGTATTTGTTTTTCTCTCACCTATTCAGTTTGTTTTCCATTACTCTATTTTTCAGGCCCTTGATATATTCCTCTGCTTCCTATATCCTACTATTTATTCAATCTGTTGTACTTTTAATATCATTTATTGAGCTCTTCATCTCAGATTTTTAGTTTTTTAACTCTTTGTCAAGGTTCTTACTGCTATTTCCATCATTTTCTGAAGTCATATGAATATGTTTTATGATTGTTACTTTAAATTCTGTATCAGTTATATTATTTATTTTTTTCATTTCAGATCTCCTACTGTGATTTTGTTCTGTTCTTTTATTTGGGACATATTTCTCTGTCCCTTCCTTTTGTCTACCTCTGTGTGTGTGTTTCTGTGTACTAGGAAAATTAGCTGCATTATCTGCTTTTGAAAGTAATTTTTATGAAGAGGAGGTCTTGTAGTGTTCTGTAGTGCATTGTCCTGTGTTCATTAGAATCTGACACTTCAGGGGAGACTCCTATGTGTGTTTCTTATTTTTTGCTATTGTATCTTTTATTCAGTGCAGACATCTGCAACAGAGTCTTTGCCTGCTGTGGTCTGTGCTTGCTCTCTGTGATCTTAATGAGATCCAGGCAGAGCAATTCTGAAGGAGTATGACTGCAGAAGATGCTGTTAGTAAAATTTGCACTGTGATGTTAATCCTAAACTGGATCCCCCACAGCTGGGTGGCCAAAGGGGGGCACCGAACAAAAGGGTAGTGGTGGTGGTAGGGGGTGTGAAACATTGTGGGCAGAGGCTGAACAGGGTATATGCACAGCATTACCAAACTTTGCCTTGAGCCGCTAGTCCTGGGCTGGCTCTCCTGAAATATGGTGGTGGCCTGGGCCTCTGTGTGCATCACAATCAAGGGCTAGGGGCTGTTGGCTTCTGTGCACTAGCCAGCTAGACAGGGCACACATGCACCATTAGTAAGATTTGCAGAGCCACTAGTCCTAGGTTGATTCCCAGTAGTATGGTGGCCAGGGGCACATGGTGTCTGTGCATATAGTTATTGAGCAGAGCATCTGTGTGCCTGGTGGCTTGGCATGGTGACTTGTGTCTGTGTGTGCAGCAGCTGGGCAAAGAGAATGGCTGGTGGGACAGATGGCAGGTGAGTGATGCGCACACAGCATTAGCAAAATTGGCACCAACCCAGAAGTCCTAAGCAGGATCCCCAGAAACACAATGGTCATGGGGTTGCAATCCACAGAGGCAGAAGATTGGTTGGACATGTGCAACAATAAAATTTTTGCTGAGTCCTGGGCAGAGGTCAGTAGTCTTGTTGTGGGTGGTCTTTAGGAGAACTCCTGGGTGGGGCACACTGCAAGAAAGCTATGTAGCAAGTGTCAGTGCAATCTTGCCTCTGAAAGTGGTTCTGTGTTTATGCTGGGACAAGGGAAGAAAATGGAACAGATCCTTTGTTCTCAGAGAATTACCCCAACATGCCCCAAATTCAGTATAAATATCTTCCCCTCCCATTGTACAAAGTGCGGCTTCTGTGTTGCATCTACTCATACTCTTTAAGGGTAGGGACCCTGTTATCACTTGCCCTGCCAGCTTTCCCAATGCTGAGTTGGTTGTTAAAGCTCCAGGCTGCAAGATCCACCAGTTATACAAACTCATGGAGCTCAGCCCTTCTGGTTTTCAAGGCCAGGCATTATGAGAATTCATTTTCCGTATGTGGGCTCCCTGGTACTTTCCCCTTTTGTCTATCCCTTCTGGGGGCCACTTCCAAGAAGCACCTTTTCTGTCCTTCCTAACTTTTCCATACAACTTCTTCCCTATATTTAGTTGTGGTCTCTTCTGCCAGTTTTCATATCACTCTCCAGTTTGTTGATTTGGATGTGAGTGATATCTAGTTGTAAACATGAGACAGGGTGAGTTTAGGGTACTCCTCTGCCATCTTGCTGGCACCCCCCCTCTAAAATGCTAAAATTATTTAATTAAAATTTATTAACAGCCATTATAAAATTTTCACTAAAAATTATAAACACCCTTGAACAAATGTATTAGCAACAATTTAACAAGTAAATAGAAATTATTAGCATAAGCAAGAAAATATATGAAAAAAACCCAACATGTAAATCTTATAGCCAAAAAAATACACTAACCACATAAAATCTCATGGATGGACTGAACAGCAAAGTAGAAGGTACACAAAAAGTGTACTTTAAAAAATTGCAATGGAAATTTCCCAATTAAAAAATAAAGAAAATGAACTAAAAGTAAATGAATGTATCCTCATAAACTATGGGATATATATTTATTTTATCAAAGTGTGGTGAGGAGAAGTACAGAGAGATGAAAAAGTAACAAAATTAATAGTGACTAAAAATTTCCCAACTTGGCAAATGACGTAAGACTACAAATTCAAGCAGATTGATTAAATGTGAAACAGATTAAACTAAAATAGCTTCCAACCAACAAATATCATATACAAAATTGTGAAAACTTAAGACAAAAATTCATTTTTTAAGATTAATAATAACTTGGTCGCACTTATTGCTAAATAGTGAACTCTAAATCTGTAGATACCAAATAAGATTATAAAGCTGATTAATTCATGTGATCAATCTGAAAGTATTGAATGATGAATGTACACTGTGTTATAAATACTGACTTGGTCTGTT
This sequence comes from Lynx rufus, assembly GCF_022079265.1. Classification (NCBI taxonomy): domain Eukaryota; kingdom Metazoa; phylum Chordata; class Mammalia; order Carnivora; family Felidae; genus Lynx; species Lynx rufus. Next base: position 83,887,934 of record NW_025814823.1, on the reverse strand, counting down.
GTCAGCATTCTTTTTTTATGTTTTTATTAAAATTCCAGTTAGTTAGCATACAGTACAATATTAGTTTCAGGTGTATAATATAGTGACTCATTTCCATACAATATCTGGTGCTTATCACAATTAAGACAAAAATTCATTGAAAATAGCAAGAAAGGAACAAAAATTTATCTTTTGGGTAAGACCATCTCAAATGCCTGAGTTCCTTATCATAAATAGCCTAGCTAGACAAAGAGAAAGGAAGCAAGGTATATCACTCCAAAAACAAAAATCACAAAATAAAACAGTGAGAGAAATAAAGGAAAAATGGAACTAAAAAACAGTCAAAAAATTGACAAAAAGATAATAATAATTACTTAAATATCATTAATTACTTTAAATGTAATTTAAAGACCCAAAGTAGCTGAATGGAAAAACAAAACAAAACACATACACAAATTCTGCATACAAGAGATTCAATGTAGCATTAAAGGTACACAGGAGTAGAAAGTTAAAGGACAGAATAAGATATTATAGGCAAATAGTAGTCAAAATAGAACAGAGGCAATTAAATTTAAATCAGATAAAATATTACAGCCCAAATCTATCATTTTGATAGACTGTCACTATATAATCACTGACAATCATTTGACAGATTGTCACTATACAATAATAAATTTGTTAATTCATCAAGGAGATTTAACAATAATAAGTAATCTATACACTAAACATTGGTGTGCTTGAATACATGAAAAAATACTAACAGATTTGAAGTGAGAAACATATAGCAATAAAATAATTGTAAGTGACATCAATAGCCTACTTTCAATAATAAATACATTATCTAGACAAAAATATAATGATGAAACAACAGTCCAAATAGCATTATAGATCAAATGGAACTAAACAGACATATGCAAAACACTTCATCTAATAGCAACAGAATACATTTTCTTCTGAAGTGCACATAAAACATTGTCCAGGATAGATTACATGTTAAACGGCATAACAAGATTTAATTTTAAGACTTTCAAAATTATATCATGTATATTTTCTTTTTTTTTTTTTTTTTTTCAACGTTTATTTATTTTTGGGACAGAGAGAGACAGAGCATGAACGGGGGAGGGGCAGAGAGAGAGGGAGACACAGAATCGGAAACAGGCTCCAGGCTCTGAGCCATCAGCCCAGAGCCCGACGCGGGGCTCGAACTCCCGGACCGCGAGATCGTGACCTGGCTGAAGTCGGACGCTCAACCGACTGCGCCACCCAGGCGCCCCTATCATGTATATTTTCTGAGCACAGTGGTATGAAACTAGAAAATAGTAACAGGAGTAAAATGGAAAATTTCACAAATATGTGTAAATAAAACCACAGTTTACTGAATAAATAAAAAAATCAAAAGGGAAATCAAAATGAATCTTAAGAGTGATGGCAGCATCATGGTATCCTAAGTCATAATACTTTTCTATCTACTTTTTTTTTAAACAACTAACTAGACATCCATATGTAAACAAGCGTACCTCAGCACCCTATTCCAAGGGATCATAAAGAACTCCTGCCCACCATTGCATCCAAAAATAAGATCTTAGTAAGGGCTGTGGACAAGATCTTAGTAACTACACACACACACACACACCTGTCACCATGGTACTGTTTCCTTCTCTGAAGGCCCATAGTACTTCACCTGTTCTTCTCTTGGCAAACCTGCCCCACAGAGGTGAGTTTGGATGGAAAAGAGAGGGAAAAAATGTGCCAGAGCTACCCACTTTCCCAGGTCAAAAAATGCACAGGACTAAGTTTTTCAGAACCAATGGTGATGACTTCTCTCACGGAGAAGGTTGAAAGTGGTAAGTGAATGCCTGGATACCTCAGTTGTGTAGGTTACAGCTAGAGAAACCTATTTTTATCCATCAGAACCATTATTTCTATGAAAGGAACTTCATAACTGTGGTGAGGCAGAAGAAAGAGATAAAAGCAGTTAAGAATATCAAAGGGCATTAAAGGAAAATAGTTCCTACTGTTTGCCTCAGGACTTCAGTAGTAAGTCTGCCAATAACACTTTGAAAATACCCCACTTAAGGAGAATCTCCTTAGTAAGGGAATCTGGGTGGCTCAGTCGGTTAAGCATATGACTCTTGATTTGGTTTAGGTCATGATCTTATGGTTGCAGAGTCAAGACCCATTTTAAGCTTTGTTGTGACAGTGCAGAGCCTCCTTGGGATTCTCCCTTTACTTCTCCCTCTGCCCCTCCCCTGCTCATCCACGTGGTTGCATGATGTATCGGACTCACTCAAATAGCCAAACACAAGAATAATTGGAATTCCAGAAGGAAAAAAGAAAGAAAAGGGGGTTGAAAATTTATTTTTTAAAAACAGCTGAAAACTTCTCTAGCATGTCTAAACACATTTATTCTAAACCCAAGAAGCTAAAAGCTCACTTTATTATAGCAATGCCAAATCTTTCTCCAGATACATTATAGTGAAACTATATAAAATAAAATATAAAGAATACTAAAGGCAACCAGGGAAAAACAATAGTTTAAGTTACAAGGGAAATCCATTGGGTTGTAAGTGGATTTCTCAGCAGAAACCTCACAGGCCATGATAGATGCTAAAGGTTAAAAACTTTTAGCCAAGAAAGACTTCCACATATGAACAAAGGCTGATCAAGATCAGATTACTAGATCTACCTTACAAAAAATGCTGAAAGGGGTTCTTCAAACCAAAGTAAAAAGATGCTAATCAGTGACATGAAAACATATGCAAATATACAACACACCAGTAAAGGTGAAAAATATAGCCAGACTTAGAAAATTAATTGTATAGGATGGTATATTAACCACTTAACAATAATATAAAAGTTAAAAAAATTTTTAAATATAATTTTTAACAAATAAACAGAATAAAAACTAAATAAACTGAGTTACTTTTTCACATCAAAAATATAAACGGGGGAGTAAAACAATAGATCCTTAAGGATGAATTAAAATAAGTTGCTATCAGTAAAAAATAAATAAATAAATAAATACAAAACAAAACACAAACAGTTATCTATGACACTTTTTAATGTAAACTGTATGGTAATCACAAAGAAAAATCTAGAGTAAATTTAAGAAAAATAAAGGGACAACAGAGAAGAACTCTATGGAAAATCACCAACTTAAAAAGGTAGGCAGGAACAGAGAGAAAAAGAAACAGTGATATACAAAGCAATGAGTAAGCAGTCAATAAGATATTATAGTTACTCCTTACATAACTATAATCATTCCAAATGTAAATAAATTGAATTCAGTAATCAAAGGCTCTGCCAAATGCATATGTTATTACATAAAAGATCACAAAAATATAACCTAATTTATACTTCAAGAAAATAGAAAATAAAGAACACTGTAAGTCCAAAGTTTTCAGAAGAAAGGAATAATAAACATCAGAGCAAAAATAAATGAAATGAGGCACATAAAGCAATAGAAAGGACCAATAAAAATAAAAGCTCTTTTTTTCAAAAAAATAAATGAAATTGAAGAGAAAATAGCTAGACTAAGAAAAAAAGAAAGAAAACTGAAATTAAAAAAAAACAAATGAAATTAGAAATGAAAGGAAAAATACAATTGATAACTAGAGAATCACTAAACTCTACACCTAAAACTAATAATACACTGTGCATTAACTAACTGAAACTTAAAAAAAAGTTTAAAAAAAGTGATAATTAGAGAAATACATAAGATCATGAGACTACTATGGACAAATATGACTTCTAAAGGATTTACTGGTGATTTCTACCAAATATTTAAGATATAATGAACACCAATCCATTTCAAAATATTCTAAAGAGTTGAGGAAAGAGCACTTCTAAACTCTTTTTATAAGGCCAACATTGACATAATACCAAAGCCACATGAAGACACACAAGAAAAATAAACTATAGATCAATATCCATGTTGAACTTAGATGCAGAAATGCTCTATAAAACTACCTAATTAAATTCAACAGCACACAAAAATAATCATACATCATGATAAAGTAGATTTCTCTCTGAGATGCAAGAATGATACAACATGGACAAAGCAAAAAAAATGTGATATATTACAATAACATAATAAATAACATTTATATAATCATCTGAATAAATTCAGAAATAACATTAGAAAACGTCAACATACTTCAATGATAAAACTCTAAAAAAGTAGGCATAAAAGGAATATACTTCAATATAATAAAGATCATATATGGGGGTGGAGTCAACATGGCAGAGAAGTAGAGCGGACCAAAGTTCCCTCCTCCCTCAAACACAGCGGTACTGAGGCCAGAAGACTTCAAATTCCAGTAATCCTGGCTAAAATTTCACAGAAACATCTCCAGGGGCTCACAGGGACAAAATGGCAGACCATAGGTGCATGATTACAAACCAGGACACATAAAATGGGGAGTGTAGGAACAGAAGGGAGAGATCCCTTCTGTGGAAAGACAAAAGGAAGAGAAAGAAAGACTGTGGAAATGTAGGATTGTATTTGGACAAGACAAAAACCACAGGGAACAGAAAGAAAAAAAAACGAAAAAAAAACAATTTCTGACTGCAGGCCTTTCTCCACCCTGTTCCAGCGCCTGGAGAGGACAGGAGCCAGTTCTGGGCTTGGTAGCTAGCTCCCAGATGCAGTTGGAGAGAGCAATTCTCTTTCTTGAGTGCTGTAGGAAGAAATCAAATACCCATTCCAAGGACAAAAGACCCTGAAGGCTCCCCACCACCCAGAGTCCCTTTGCCAACTGGCTGGCCAAGTGACAGAACCTTGGAACTGGGCATATGGAGTGGGATCCTTTAAGACATCAGGGTTTGAATACCAGCTTGGCACCAAGGAGGCATGGGAATGGTGGAGTGGGACATAGCAACCCACTAGTGCCCGCTTGGCACTGTAAGTTTCCAGAAGCCCTTTGTTGGTGGACTGGGTGGAGTGGTGCTTCCCCCAGAATCAGGGCATGTGGAGCAGGATACTTTAAGAAATAAGGGATTGAATCCCAGTCAAGCACCTGGGAGGCATGGGAGACTGTGGAGCTTAACAGAACCGGCCTGCTCATGCCCTCGTGACACTGTAAGGATGGCCTGAATGGAGTGGTTTGGGACACCTGGTCTGGAGAGGAGAGACTGGGATGTCACCATTTTTCTCCAATCGCCAACAAGGTGGGGTTTCAGGGAACAGACAATGGGCACACAGTGGAAAGGGGACATGCTTACATCAAACCACACCCATCCATACCTGGTAACTGCATACCTAACAGAACAAGATTGACGTGACAGAACGAGACAGTCCCTCCTCCAGACCAGCACAGGCACCAGTTTAAAGGCAGCGTCAGATATCTGTCCAGTGGTTTTGTATTCTCTGACTTGATTCTTGATCAATTCTTAATATGTGTGTGTGTGTGTGTGTGTGTGTGTGATTTTTCTTCCTCTTATTTCTTCCATTCTCTAGTCTGTTATTCTGATTGTTGGTTTGTTTAAGCAGACATTTTTAATCTATTTTTTTTTACACCTCTTTTGTATCTCATTCTTTATTTTCCTCTCTCTCTTTCTCTGGACTAATTCATATACTTTCTCCGATTCTCTGCCTGGACAAATTAGTTTTTTTCTTTTCCTTTTATCCACCTCTGTCATTTCTCTCTTTGCATGGGATAAGGCCTCTTCCACAGCCATCCCCCTCTTTTAAATTTGTTTTCCAGAAATACTTCAATGAAAAAAATCAAAGCACACCTTATGGAACATCCAAAGCAACCAGAGTCTCAACAACATAGAGCATGAAACACATTCCAAAAACACCTCCTGAAGGACCAGGACCTGGACAGCATTATGATATACTAGTATATAGTAGTGACTGCAGACGCAGAATTCATAAGAACGTATTAAAACACTAAAGGGGAATGTTTGGATGGCTCAGTTAGTAGAGTGTCCGACTCTTGGTTTTGGCTCAGGTTATGATGTCATTGTTTGTGAGTTTGAGTCTCACATCAGGCTCTGCACAGACATCACAGACCCTGCTTGGGATTCTCTCTCTCCCTTTCTCTATCTCTTCCACTCCCCCTCATGTGATCACTTTCTCCCTCTCTTTCTCTCGCTCTCTCTCTCTCAAAAAAAAAAAAAAAAAAAAAGGAAACTAGCCAATATGACTAAACTGAAGAATTATCCTCTAAGGAAATTCCAGCAAGAAATGACAGCTAGAGAATTTCTCAAAACAGATACAAACAATATAACTGAGCAAGAATTTAGAATAATCATCATAAGATTAGTAGTTGGGCTTGAAAAAAGCATAGACGACAGCAGAGAATCTATTGCTGCAGAGATCAAGGAACAAAGAAAGAATCACAATGAATTAAGAAATGTTGTAAATGAGTTGCAAAATAAACTACATGCAGTGAAAGCAAGAATCCAGAAAGCAGAGGTGAGATTAAGTGAAATAGAACATAAAATTATGGAAAACGATGAAGTCAAGAAACAGAGACACAAAAATACTGGACCATGAAGGGAGAATTAGAGAACTAAGTGATTCAATGAAACATAATATCCATATAATAGGAGTTCCAGAAGAAAAAGAGAGAGAAAGGAGCAGAAGGTTTACTTGAACAAAGCACAGCTGAGAACTTCCCTAATCTGGAGAAAACAATTGATCTCCATGACATATCATAGTGAAACTGGCAAAATACAAAGATAAAGAGAGAATTCTGAAAGCAACTACGGACAAACAGGCCTTAACCTACAAGGATAGACACATAGGTTAATAGCAAACCTATCCACTGAAACTTGGCAGGCAAGAAGGTAGTGGCAAGAAATATTTAGTGTGCTGAATAGAAAAAATATGCAGCCAAAAATGCTTTATCCAGCAAGGTTGTCATTCAGAATAGAAGCAGAGATGAGGCTTTCCAAGACAAACATAAAACTGAAGGAGTTCATCTCCAGTAAACAATCCCTACAAGAGATCCTTAAGGGGGAATCTGAGTGGAACACTGAAAAGACTATAAAGGTCCAGTGACATCACCACAAGCATTAAACCTACAAATAACACAATGACATTAAATCCATATCTTTCAATCATAACTCTGAATGTAAATGGACTAAATACCCTAACCAAAAGACCTAAGGTATCAGAATGGATAAAACCACAAGATCCATCTATATGCTGTCTAAAAGAGACTCATTTTAGACCTGAGAACACCTTCAGATTGAAAGGGAGAGGATGGAGAGCAATCTATCATGCTACTGGAAGCCAAAAGAAAGCTGGAGTAGCCATACTTATATCAGACGAACTAGATTTTAAACTAAAGACTGTGTCAAGAGATGAAGAAGGGGATTATATTATAATTGTTAGCTCTAGCCATCATTAAGAGCTAACAATTGTAAATGTTTATGCTCCCAACTTGGTGGAACACAAATACATAAATAATCACAAACATAAGAAATCTTATTCATAGGAATACTGTAGTTGCAGGGGACTTTAAGACTACACTTACAACAATGGACAGAACATCTAGGCAAAAAATCAATAAAGAAAAAATGACTTTGTATGATATACTGGACTTGATGAATATATTCAGAATTTTTCATCCAAAAGCAGCATAATACACATTCTTTTTGAGTGCAAATGGAACAGTATCCAAAATAGATCACATACTGGGTCACAAAACAGCCCTCAATAAATATAAAAGACTTCAGATCATACCATGCATATTTTCTGATCACAATGCTATGAAACATGAAATCAACCCAAATAAAAATTGGAAAGCCGCCAAATGCATGGAGGTTAGAGAGCATCCTACTAAAGAATGAACAGGTCAACCAGGCAATTAGAGAAGAAATTTAAAAATATATGGACTCAAATGAGTATGAACACACCAGACAGTCCAAGCCTTTTGGGATGCAGCAAAGGCGGGCCTAAGAGGAAAATACATTGCAATCCAGGCCATCTCAAGAAACAAGAAAAATGCCAAAGGCAAAATCAAACAGCACACCGAAAGCAAGTAGAAGCAGAAGAGCAAAGAAACCCCAAACCCAGCAGAAGAAGATAAAAAATAAAGTTTAGAGTGGAAAAAAAATATAGAACCCAGAAACATAGTAGAACAGATCAATGAATCTAAGAGCTGTTTTTTTTAAATAAACAAAATTGATAACCCCCTAGCCAGACATCTCAAAAAGAATAGAAGACCCAAAATAGATAAAATCATGAATGAAAGTGGACAGATCACAACCAACACCACAGAAATACAAACAATTGCCAGAAAATACTATGAAAAATTACATGCCAACAAACGGGACAAGCTGGAGGACATGGACAAATTCCTAGACAATCACACACTACTAAAACTCAAACTAGAAGAAACAGAAAATTTTAACAGACACATAACTAGCAAAGAAATTGAATCAGTTATCAAAAACCTCCCAACACATAAGAGTCCTGGACCAGATGGCTTCCCTGGGGAATTCTACCAGATATTTAAAGCAGAATTAATACATATCCTTTTCAAGCTGTTCCAGAAAATAGAAACGGAAGGAAAAGTTCCAGACTCATTCTATAAAGCCAGCATTACCTTGATTCCCAAAGCAGACAGATACCCCACAAAAAAGAATTACAGGCCAATATCCCTGATAAACATGAATGCCAAAATTCTCAACAGATACTAGGAAACCAAATTCAAAAATATATCAAAAGAATTATTCTCCACCACCAAGTGGGATTCATTCCTGGGTTGCAGAACTGGTTCAATATTTGCAAATCAATGTGATACATCATATTAATAGAAAAAAAGATAAGAACAATATGATTCTGTTAATAGATGCAGAAAAAGCATTTGACAAAATACACCATCCTTTATTTTTTATTTACTTTTTTACATCTGTTTATTTTAGACAGAGACAGAGTGTGAGTGTGGGAAAGGGCAGAGAGAGAGAAGGAGACACAGAATCCGAAGCAGGTTCCAAGCTAGAAGCAAGCTTTCAGCACAGAGCCCAACATAGGTCTTGAACCCACAAACTGTGAGATCATGACCTGCGCAAAAGATGGATGCTCAACAAACTGAGCCAAAAAGGCACCCCAAACATCATTTCTTGATAAAAACCCCCAAGAAATCCGGATAGAAGAAACATACCTGAACATCATAAAAGTCATATATGAAAAGCCCACAGCTAATATCATCCACAATGGGGAAAAACTGTGAGCTGTCCTCCTGAGATCAGAAACATGTAAGGTATGTCCACTCACACCACTGTTGTTTAAAATAGTGTTGGAAGTCTTATCTTCAGAAATCAGAAACAAAATGGCATCCAAATAAAAGGCATCCAAATTGGCAAAGAAGGAGTCAAACTTTCACCTTTCACAGATGATGTGACACTCTATATAGAAAACTTGAGAGACCACCAAAAAGCTGCTAGAACTGAGTTGAGTAAAGTTTCAGGATAAAAAATCAATGTACAGAAATTGGTTGTATTTGTATATACCAATAATTAAATTAACAGAAAGAGAAACCAAGAAATAGGTCTCATTTACAATTGCACCAAGAACAATAAAATACCTAGGAATAAACTTAACCAAGGAGTTGAAAAATCTATACACTGAAAACTATAGAAAGCTTATGAAAGAAATTGAAGAAGAAACACAAAAAAGGAAAAATAATCCATGCTCCTGGATTGGAAGAACAAATATTGTTAAAATGTCGATACTACCTAAAGCAATCTACATATTCAATACAATCCCTATTAAAATAACAGCAGCATTCTTTACAGAGCTAGAACAAACAATCCTAAAATTTGCATTGAACCAGAAAGACCCCCAATAGGCAAGTTAATCCTGAAAAAGAAAAAGCTGAATGCGTTCACAATCCAGGACTTTAGCCTCTACTACAAAGCTGTACTCAACAAGACAGGATAGTATTGGCACAAAAACAGACACATAGACCAATGGAATAGAATAAAGAACCCAGAACTGGACCCACAAATGCATGGCCAACTAATCATTGACAAAGCAGAAAAGTATCCAATGGAAAAAAGACAGTCTCTTTAGCAAATGGTGCTGAGATAATTGGATAGCAACATGAAGAAGAATGGAACTAGACCACTGTCTTACACCATACAAAAAAAAAATCTCAAAATGGATGAAAGGCTGAAATGTGAGACAGGAAACCATCAAAACCCTAGAGGAGAAAACAAGCAGCAACCTCTTTGACCTCAGCTGCAGCAATTTCTTGCTCAGCTTATCTTGAAAGGCAAGGGAATTAAACGCAAAAGTGAACTATAGGGACCTCATCTAGATAACAAGCTTTTGCACTGCAAAGGAAACAATTAGCAAAACTAAAAGGTAACTGGCAGAATGGGAAAAGATATTTGCAAATGACACATCAGATAAAGCGTTAGTGTCCAAAATCTATACAGAATTTATCAAACTCAACATCTGGAAAACAAATAATCCAGCGAAGAAATGGGTAAAAGACATGAATAAACACTTCTCTAAAGAAGACATCCAGATGGCCAACAGACAGAAGACACATTTTACAGCAGTAAAATGAAGGAAAATATTAAAATAACTACAGTTACATTAATATATTAATGAATACATAACATGAAATTTGTGAATTCTATATAAAAAACATAGTATGTGAAGAGGAATAAAAGAGTGGATTTTTTGTGTGCAATTTAAGTTGTTATGAAGTTAAAATAAACTTAAATATAGGCTGTTTTCTACAAGCCTCATTGAAATGACAAAGCAAAAGTCAGTGGTAGGTTCACAAAAGATAATGAAAAAAATCAGTCACCATTCAGAAAATAATCACATCAAAAAGTTAGACAAAGGAAGAATGTTACAAGAAATACACAAAACAGTCAGAAAACTGTATAAAATGTACATAATTAGTTCTTATCTATCAATAGTGTTTTAAATGTGAGTGTACTAAATTCTTCAATTAAAATATATAGAGTGGAAGATTAAAAAAAAAACAGACTCAGCTACAAAAACAATACCACCACCAACAACAAAATACTATTAAGTACAGAGAACAAATTGGTGGCTTGCCAGAGTTGAGGTGGATGTGGAGATAGGTGAAATAGTGAAAGTTACGAGTACACTTCACTTGATGAACTATGAGAAATGTATAGAATTGTTGAATCATCCATTGTACACCTTAAACTAATCTAACACTGTATGTGAATTACACTTCAATAAAAATAAAGCAGAAAAAACATGGAGTGGCTGAATGTTAAAACAAAACAAAACAGACTCAGTTATTTGCAACCTACAAGAGACCTTTAAGGACACATATAGGTTAAAAGACATAATATGGTAAAATATATTTTATGCCAAAGGGAACCAAGAGAAAATAGTGTAGATATGCTTATACCAGGTAAAATACACATTTAGTCAAAATCAATCACAAGAGGCAAACAGTATCACTATATTTTTATAAGACGGTTAATTAATAAGAGAATATAACAATTACAAATATGTACACATCCAACAGTGGAAACCCAAATATATAAAGGAAATATTTACAAAACTATGAGGAAAAATAGGCAGCAATATGCTAATAGAAAATTTCAATATCCACATTGAACAATGGATAAATTGTCCCAGTTACAATGGCACACAAAATATAAAAGATACCTAGGAGTAAATCTAACCAAATAATTGAAAGACATGTACTCTGAAAACTAAAAAAATGAAACAAATTCAAGATAACACTAAACAAATGATAAAATATCCAATAAATATTGTTAAAATGTCTATACTATCCAAAGCAATCTACACATTTAATGCAACCCTTCTCAAAATACCACCAACATTTTTCACAGAGCTAGAAAAAAAATCCTAAAATTTTTATGAAACCACAAAAGACCTCAAATAGCTAAAGTATTCTTGAAAAAGCAAAGCAAAACTGGAGGTATCATAATTCTGGACTTCAACTTATATTACAAAGATGTAGTAATGAAAATAATATGGTACAAACAATAGACACATAGATTAATAGACCAAAATAGAAAATCTAGAAATAAACTCACAATTATATGATCAATTAATCTTTGACAAAGCAGAAAGAAAACTCAATGGGAAAAATCTCTTCAACAAATGGTGCTTGGACAACTGGGCAACAACATAGAAAGCAATGAAACTAGACCACTTACTTACATCATACATAAAAATAAAACCAACAGAAAAACTAATAAGGAAACAATAGAAATGAATAACACTTTAAAACAAATGGAAATAAGAAGTATACTAAGAACATTCTATCCAACAAGAGCAGAATCCATTCTTATCAAATACAAATGGAATATTTTCGGGAAAACATTATGTGATACCACACACACACACACACACACACAAACTAGGGATATTAAAATTTTGTCAAGCGCCTTTTTAGAACACAATAATAGGAAAATTAAAATTAATAGAAATCTGGATATTCACAAGTATGTAAAATTAAACATCCCCTTGCCAAACAAATAATAGATAAAAGAAGAAATAAAAAGAGAAATTGTGCAGCATATATTAAGACCAAAAACCATGTAAATAGAATACAAAAAAACTTATGGGATTCATAAAAATATCAGTTATAACAGGAAGTATATAGTGATAAATGACTACATTAACAAAAAGGAAAGATCTCAAAAAAAGCTTACATTACACCCCAAGGAACTGGAAGAAAAAAAAAAACATACAAAGCCTAAAGTTATCATAAGGAAGAAAATAGCAAAGGTTATAGTAGAAATAAAAGAAATAGTATAAAAACAGAAAATATCAATGAAAGTAAGATTGAATTTTTTTCAAATTAAATAGATAAAATTGAATAACTTTATTAAACTAATCAAGAGAAAAGACAAAAATAAATACATCAGAAGTAAGAGAGCAGGAATGAAAGGTGATATCATATGCATACAAAGAATCATGAGAATTTAGTATATAAATAATAAAATAAAAATGATATAACTTGGAAAAAATAAATTAATTATAGAAATGTACAAATTTTGAAGACTGAATCATAAAGAAATAGAACATATATTCTGACCAATAATGAGAGACAATATTGAATTAGGAATTTTTTTTTCCACCAAAGAAAAGCTAATAACAAATGGTTTCATTAATAAATTCTAACATTTAATACCAATCCTTCTCAAAATCTTCCAAAACATTGGAGAAAAAACATTTAAAAATTCATTCCATCAGGTCAGAATTACTCTGATAACAGTCAAACAAGGACAGTATAAGAAAACCAAATTATAGGTCAATGTCCTTGATGAACATGATGCAAAAAATCCTTATCAAAAGGATACAAAATGCTGACTCGAGGGGACACATGCACCCTAATGTTTATAGCAGTGCTATCAACAACAGCCAAAGTATGGAAAGAGTCTAAATGTCCATCAACTGATGAATGGATAAAAAATATATGGCATATATACACAATGGAATATCACTCAGTAGCTCTTCTAGTTACAATTTGATTGTCATATATTTTTGCATCCCTTTGTGTCTTGGATTTAAACATGATTCTCCTAAGTCGGAGGCAAGCCAACATTATTGAGAAGTAGGGGGACCTATAATTCCTGTGTCTCTCAAACAAAGAAGTGCTGAAGCTGAAGTACTTTGAACCCCAAGAGTCTGGAAGGAAAAGAGACTGAGTCTAAAGGGGAGACACCGGGACATCCTTGACGGGCTACAGGTGGGTGATTTCAAACTGGGGGAGATAAAACAGGACGTTTAGGCACAGAGGGGAGGGGATCCCCTTTTGCGGAGAGACAAAGGGAACAGAAAGAGCAGCTGGGGAAGCATAGGGCTATATTTGGATAAGAGATAAATCTCAGACTGGGACTGAGAGGGATCCCATCTCTAACTGAGGGGCTTTCTTTGGACTTGGGTCAGCTGCCCTACTCGCGCACCTGGGGAGGAGGGGAGCCAGCCCTGGGTTTAGTGAGAGGTCAGGGTCTTAACTCCACAGTAGGAGAAAGTGGGCCCCCTCCCTGGAGTTCTGTGGGAAAGGACAAAGCCTGCCTGCGTCCGCCATCCCCGAGCTCCACAGCGGAGTTCAGCAGCACAGTCAGCAGCAGGAAAAGGCAGGACCCCCTGAAGTGCTGTGGCACAAAGCCAGCCAGGCCCACATATGGGGCTGCACAGAGGTGCTTCCCCAGTGCCAGAGCTTCAGAGCGGGACTTTGAATCCTAGCCAAGAACAGGGTCAGAGGAGTTGGCTGAGTGAAAGTACCACCCCATCTGCACCTGTGGCACAGTGAGGACAACTCAAACGGAGTCCACCAGGTCTAGGTCTGTGGAGAAAAGACCAGGGAATCGCCATTCCCTAACCCCCACCCCCACCCCTGCCCCAACCAAGGCAGGGCCTCAATGATCAGTCCCTGGGCCCATCCTGGAGGTGGGACCGGTTTACACCAAACCACACCCCTCCGAGCTGAGTAACGGCATACCTGCTGGAGCAAGATAGATACTGTGCAACCAGATGGCTCCATCATCCAGACCAGTGATGCTGCATAGCCTGGATTAATTCCAGGACAATTCTTATTATTTCTATATACTCTCCCTTCTTATCTTTTCCTTCTAGGCTGGTTACTCTGGTAGTTGGTTTCTTTAGGCAGACGTATTTAATCCATTCTCTTGATACATGTTCTGCACCTCCTTCTGTACTTTCCTTTATCTCTCTCTGGAATAATCAAGCCATATAGTTTCTCTGTCTGGGTAACTTTATCTTAGTCCCCCCCCTCCCCAGCCTCCTTTATTTTCCTTTCTCTCTTTCTGGATTAAGCTATTTACTCTTTCTGCCTGGTCAATGTTTATTTTCTCTTTGTCCCCACCCCTGTCATTTCTCTCTTTGTATGTGCTGTTCCATCAGCACAGCCTCCACCCTGTTCTTGACTTGTAGCTCGAATTTCTGTTTTTGTTTTTTTGCTTTCAGACTGTGTGTGTGTGTGTGTCCATTTGTTTGATTTATTTGTCTGTGTGTTTGCATGTCTCTGTTTCCTGTTTGTGTTTTCCATTCCAGGGCTACTTCAAGGAACAAATCAAATCATACTTTGTGGAGGGTCCAAAACATCCCTACGAGTAGAGAAATAAAGAAACCAAAGTCATAACAAAAGAGAGCAAGTGACACACTCCAAAAACAACACCTCCTGTAGGGCCAGGCCTTGGACAGTGTAATATAAGATAGCAGTGCTTGCAGGTGCAGAGCACATAACAAGTTTTTCAAACTCATAAGGACATAAAACTACCCAAAATTATGAAACAGAACAATTCCCCTCAAAAGAAATTCCAGGAAGAAGTGACAGCTAAAGAATTGATCAAAACAGATGTAAGCAATATAACTGAACAAGAATTTAGAATAATAAATTAATCACTGTGCTTGAAAAAGGCATAGAAGACAGCAGAGAATTTATTACTGCAGAGATTAAGGAACTAAAAAATAGTCATGATGAATTAAAAATGCTATAAATGAGGTGCAAAATAAAATGGAGGCAGCCACAGAGCAGAATAAAGAGACAGTGGGGAGAATAGGTGAATTAGAAGACAAAATTATGGAAAAAGAGGAATCTGAGAAAAAGAGATAAAAATATCCAGAATCAAGAGGGGAGAATTAGACAATTAAGTGATGCAAACAAATGGAAAAATATCTGTATCATAGGAATTCCAGAAGAAGAAGAGGGAGAGAAAGGGGTTGAAAGTGTATTTGAACAAATCATAGCTGAAAACTTCCCCAATCTGGGGAAGGAAACAGACATTGAACTCCAAGAAGCACAGAGAACTGCCTTCAGACATAACTCGAATCCTTCTTCTGCATGACTTATAGTAAAACTGGCAAAATACAAGGACAAAGAGAGAATTCTGAAAGCACCTGGGGATAAATGAGGGCTTAATATACAAAGGTAGAAGCATAAGGGTAATACCAGACCTATCCACTGAAACCTGGCAGGACAGAGAGGAATGGCAGGGAATCTTTAAGTGATGAACATGAAAAATATGCAGCCAAGAATCCTTTATCCAGCAAGCCTGTCATTCAGAATAGAAAGAGAGATAAAGGTTTTCCCCAAACAAACAAAAACTGAAAGAATTCATCACCACTAAACCATCCCTACAAGAGATCCTAAGAGGGACTTCGTAAGTGAAATGTTGCAATATATATTATATTATATAATAATTACAGGATCTATCCATCAGGAAGAGCTAACAATTATAAATGTCTATGAACCAATTTGGTAGTACCCAAATATTTAAAACAATTAATCACAAGCATAAGTAATCTTATTGATAAGAATGTGGTAATTTTAGGGGACTTTAGTACTCCACTTACAACAATGGACAGATCATCTAGACACAGAATCAGTAAAGAAACAATGGCGCTCAAGGATATATTGGACCAGATGGCCATGACAGATATATTTAGAACTCTGCATCCCAAAGTAACAGAATATACTTTCTTCTTGAGTGCACATGGAACATTCTCCAAGATAGACCACATACTGAGTCACAAAACAGCCCTCAATAAATATAAAAGAATTGAGATCATACCGTGCCCACTTCCAGATCACAATGCTAGGGACCTTGAAATCAACCACAGGAAAACATCTAAAAAACCTCCAAAAGCATGGAGGTTAAAGAACATCCTACTAAAGAATGAATGGGTTAACCAGAAAATTACAGAAGAAAATTAAATACATACTGAAACAAATAAAAATGAAAATACAACAATCCAAACTCTTTGAGATGCAGCAACGCAGTCCTAACAGTAAAATACATTGTATTCCAGGCCTATCTAAAGAAAAATCCCATACATAATCTAAAAGCATACCTAAAGGACTAGAAGCAGGACAGCGAAGCCAATGCAACTCCAACAGAAGAAGACAAATAATAAAGATAATAGCAGAAATAAACAATACAGAATAAAAAAAGAACGAGTAGAACAGATCAATGAAAACAAGAGTTGGTATTTTGAAAAAATTAAACAAAATTGATAAACCTCTAGCCAGTCTTCTCAAAAAGAAATGAGGACCCAAGTAGATTAAATCATGAATGAAAATGCATTTATTACATCCAATCCCTCAGAAATACAAGCAATTATCAGGGAATACTATGAAAACTTACATGCCAACAAACTGGACAACTTGTAAGAAATGGACAAAGAAACATAAAATACCTAAAAATAAACTTAATCAAAGATGTAAAAGATCTGTATGCTGAAAATTACAGAAAGCTTATGCAGGAAGTTGAAGAAGATACAAAGAAATGGAAAAAAAAAAAACAACCCATGCTTATTGATTGGAAGAATAAATATTGTTAAAATGCCAATACTACCCAAAGCAATCTACACATTCAATGAAATAGCAATCAAAATGGCACCACCATTATTCTCAAAGCTAAAACAAACTATCCTAAAATTTGTATGGAACCACAAAAGACCCGAAGAGCCAAAGTAACGTTAAACAAGAAAACCCAAACAGAAGGCATCACAATCCCAGAGTTTAGCCTCTACTACAAAGCTGTAAACATCAAGACAGCATGTTATTGGCATAAAAACAGACATGTAGACCAATGGAATAGAATAGAGACTCCAGAATTTGACCCACAAAAGTATGGCCAAGTAATCATTGGCAAGGAGGGAAAGAGATTCAATGGAAAAAAGACAGTCTTTTTAACAAATGATGCTGGGAGAACTGGACAGCAACATGCATAAAATGAAACTAGAACACTTTCTTACACCATACACAAAAATAAACTCAAAATGGATGAAGGACCTGAATGTGAGACAGGAAACCATCAAAATCCTAGAGGAGAAATCAGGAAAAAACCTCTCGGACCTCAGCCGCAGTAATTTCTTACTCGACACATTTTCAAAGGCAAGGGAATTAAAAGCAAAAATGAACTAGAGGGGCCTCATCTAGGCAAAAAGCTTCTGCATTCCAGAAGAAACAATCAACTAAACTAAAAGACAACCGACACAATGGGAAAAAATATTTGTAAATGACATATCGGATAAAGGGCCAGTATCTAAAATCTGTAAAGAACCCACCAAACTCCACACCCAAAAAACAAATAATCCAATGCCAAAATGAGCAGAAGACATAAATAGACACTTTTCCAAAGAAGACATCCAGATCGCAAACAGGCACATAAAAAGATGCTCAATGTCACTCCTCATCAGGGGAATACAAATCAAAACCACACTGAGATATCACCTCACGCTGGTCAGAGTGGCTAAAATGAACAAATCAGGAGACTGTAGATGCTGGCAAGGATGTGGAGAAGTGGGGACCCTTTGCACTGCTGGTGGGAATGCAAACTGGTGCAGCCACTCTGGAAAACAGTGTGGAGGTTCCTCAAAAAATTAAAAATAGAGTTACCCTATGAGCCAGCAATAGCACTGCTAGGAATCTACCCAAAGGATACAGGAGTGCTGCTGCATAGGGGCACATGTATCCCAATGTTTATAGCAGCACTTTCAACAATAGCCAAATTATGGAAAAAGCCTGTGTCCGTCAACTGATGAATGGATAAAGAAGATGTGGTTTATGTATACAATTGAATATTACGTGGCAATTTGCAGCAACGTGGATGGAACTGGCCATTTGCAGCAACGTGGATGGAACTGGAGGGTATTATGCTAAATGAAATAAGCAAGGCAGAGAAAGACAGATACGATATGTTTTCACTCATATGTGGATCTCAAGAAACTTAATAGAAAACCATGGGGGAGGGGAGGGGGAAAAAGTTACAGAGAGGGAGGAAGGCAAACCATAGGAGACAGTTAAGGACTGAGAACAAACTAAGGGTAGATGGGGGATGAAGGAGAGAGGAAAATGGATGATGGGCAGGGAGGTGGGCACTTGTTGGGATGAGCACTGGGTATTGTATAGAAACCAATTTGACAATAAATTATATTTAAAGTCAATCAATCAATCCATCAGTAAAAGAACAAAATAAATACTAAAAAGAAGAAACAAATAAAATAAAATGAACAAATTGGGTAAAGTTACAGGATATAAAATCAACATACAAAAGTCAATTATTTTTTAATATGCAAACAACAAAGTATCTCAAAAAGTAACTAAGTGGGGCGCCTGGGTGGCGCAGTCGGTTAAGCGTCCGACTTCAGCCAGGTCACGATCTCGCGGTCCGTGAGTTCGAGCCCCGCGTCGGGCTCTGGGCTGATGGCTCGGAGCCTGGAGCCTGTTTCCGATTCTGTGTCTCCCTCTCTCTCTGCCCCTCCCCCGTTCATGCTCTGTCTCTCTCTGTCCCAAAAATAAATAAACGTTGAAAAAAAAAATTAAAAAAAAAAAAGTAACTAAGTAACCCAATTTATAATTGCATAAAAAATAAAATAATTAGGAATAAATCTCTTGAAGATGGCAAAAATATGTATGGTACAAATTATAAAATATTCATAAATGCCACTGAAGTAGAAACAAAAAATGGGAAATTTTCCTATCATTCATGGGGAGGAAGAATTAAACTTGTTTAAATATCCATGACACCCCAAAATGATTCACATGTTCAATGCAACTCCTATAAAATTCCAATAGAATTTTCACTGAAAGTGGGGTGCCTGGGTGGCTCAGTCAGTTAAGCGTCCAGCATCAGCTCAGGTCGTGATCTCATGGTTTGTGGGTTCGAGCCCCGTGTCAGGCTCTGTGGTGACAGAAAGGAGCCTGGAGGCTGCTGCTGATTATGTGTCTCCCTTTCTTTGCCCCTCCCCTGCTCATGTTCTGTCTCTTAAAAATAAATAAAAAAAATAAAATAAAATAAAGAATTTTCACTGAAAGAGAAAAAAAACATAAAAATTATATGGAATCTTAAAATACCCTGAATAGACAAAGCACATTTGAGTAAGAAGAACAAAGCTTAAGGAATTAATCTTCCTAATTTAAAATAATATTACAGGGCTATGGTAATCACAATGGTATAATACTGGCATAAAAACAAACACTTAGACCAATAGCACAATATAGAATATCCATAAATAAACGTACATATTTAGGATATGTTTTTGGCAAGGTGCCAAGAACACACTATGCTAAAATGATAGTCTCTTCAATAAGGTATAAGGAGGATGCCTGGGTGGCTCAGTTGGTTAAGCGTCCGACCTTGGCTCTGGTCATAATCTCGATGTTTGTGTGTTTGAGCCCCTCATCGGGCTCTGTGCTGACAGCTTAAAGCCTGGAGCCTGCTTCAGGTTCTGTGTCTCTACCTCCCTCTGCCCCTCCCATGCTCATTCTCTGTCTCTCTCTGTCTCTCTATTAAAAAAAAAAAGGTATTGGGAAAACTGGATATACAACAAATGTGCAAGAATAAAATTGGAACACTATGGTGTGAAAAAAATCAACTAAAATGAATTAGAGAATTAAACATAAGACTTAAACCCATAGGAAATTAAAGATTAAATAAATAAATATATGAAAATCAAATGAAAATGAAAACAGGACAGTCCAAAACCTTTGGAATACAGAGAGACAGTCCCAGAGGGAAGTATGTGGTAATAAAAGCCTACCTCAAGAAGCAATAAAAGTCTCAAATACACAACATAACATTATGCTTAAGGGAGCTGGAAAAGGAATACCAAATAAGCCTGAAGCCATAAGAAGAAGGGGAATAATGAAGATTGCAGCAGAAATAAACAACAACAACAACAGCAGCAACAACAACAACAACAATATAAAAGATCAATGAAACTAACAGCTGGTTCTTTTAAAGAATTAATAAAATTGATAACATCCTAGACAGACATCAAGAAGAAAAGAGAAAGGACCCAAATAAATGAAATAATGAATTAAAGAGGAGTGATCACAACCAAAACCACAGAAATACAAACAGTTACAAGAGAATATTTGAAAAGCTATAAGCAAAAAAACCTGGGAAATTTGAAAAAAAATGGACAAATTCTTAAAAACATACAAACTACCTAAAGTGAAACAGGAAGAAATAAAAAAAAAATTGGACAGATTCATGACCAGCATAGATAACAAATCAGTAATCAAAAATCTCCCAACAAACTAAAGTACAGGTCCACAAGGCTTCACAGGGGAATTTTACCAAACATTTTTTGAAAAAAGAGTTAATACCTGCTCTTCTCAATCTATTCCAATAATCATAAATGGAAGGACACCTTCCAAACTCATTGTATGAGGCCAGAATTATCTTGTTTCCAAAACTAGACAAAGACCCCACTATAAAGAATTACAGGCCAACATCCTGGAAGAACACTGATGCAAAAATTCTCAAGAAGATACTAGCAAATCAAATGCAACAGTACATTAAAATAATTATTCACCATGATCAAGTTGGATTTGTTCCTGGTCTGTAGGGGTCATTCAATATTCATAAACCAATCAAGAAAGGATAAGAACCATATGATCCTCTCAATATATAAAGAAAAGACAATGACAAAATCCAGCATCCATTCTTGATAAAAACCTTTAACAAAACAGATATAGATGGAACACACCTCAACATCATAAAGGCCATATTTATGACTCACAGCTAATATCTTCAATGAAGAAAAACTGAGAGCTTTCCCTCAGGAAACACAACAGGGATGTTCACTCTCACCATTACTATTTAACATAATAGTAGAGGTCCTAGCCTCAGAAATCATACAAGTAAAAGGAATAAAAGGCACCTAAATCAGCAGGAAAAAGTCACTTTCAGTATTTGTAGATGACATGATACTCTGCGTAGAAAACCCGAAAGACTCCATGAAAAAATTGCTACAGCTATTACATGAATTTGTCATGGTAACAGTATATAAAATCAAAGTACAGACATCATTTTCATTTTTATACACCAATAATGAAGCAGCAGAAAAATAAATCAAGGAGTCTATCCCATTTACAATTGCACTGAAAACAATAAGAAATCTAGGAGCAACCTAACCAAGAAGTAAAAGATTTGTATTCTGCAAACTATAGAACACATATGAAAGAAATTAAAGACACAAAGAAATGTAAAAACATTCCATGCTCATGGATTGGAAGAACAAACATTGTTAAAATGTCTATACTACCTAAAGCAATCAACGCATTCAATGCAATTTCTATCACCAGGATTTTTCACAGAGCAGCAACAAACACTCCTAAAATTTGTATGGAACTGAAAAAGATTTCAACTATACAAAGCAATCTTGAAAAAGAAAAGCAAACCCGGAGGCATTACTATTCCAGAATTCAAGCTATATTTCCAAACTGTAGTCATTAAGACAGTATAGTACTGGCACAAAACTGACACATAAATTGATGGAATGGAATAGAAAATCCAGAAGTGGACCCACAAATGTATGACCAACTAATCTTCAACAAAGCAGGAAAGAATATACAATGGAAAAAAAGACAATCTCTTTAACAAATGGTATTGGAAAAACTGGACAGCCACATACAGAAGAACAAAACTTCACCACTTTCTTACACTATATACCAAAATAAATTCAAAATGGATTAAAGACTTAAATGTGAGGCAGGAAAAACCTTCAATATCCTAGAGGCGAACACGGACAGTAACCTCTTTGACCTTGGCGATAGCAACTTCTTACTGGGCATGCTGCTGGTGGCAAGGGAAACAAAAGCATAAATTAACTACTGGAACCTTATCAAGTTAAAAAGTTTCTGCATAGTGAAGGAAACTATCAACCAAACGAAAAGGCAGTCAATGGAATGGGAGAAGATATTTGAATTTGACATATCTGATAAAAGGTTAGTATCCAATATCTATAAAGAATTTATCAAACTCACCACAAATACAATAAATAATCTGGTGAAGAAATGAGAAGAAGACATTAATAGACATTTTTACAAAGAAGAAATCCATGTGGCTAACAGGCACATGAAAAGAGGTTCAACATCACTCACCATCAGGGAAATACAAATCAAAACCAGGATGAGATACCACCTCACACCTGTCAGGTATTGGCAGCAGGTGCAGAGAAACTGTAATCCTCTTACATTGTTGGTGGGAATACAAACTGGTGCGGCCATTCTGGAAAACAGTATGTAGGTTCCTCAAAAAGTTAACAGTAGAACTACCCATGACCCAGTAATTGCACTACTAAGTATTTACCCAAAGGATACAAAATATAAATTAAAAGGGATACCTGAACGCTGATATTTATTGCAGTGTCATTAACAATAGCAAAACTATGGAAAGAACCCATAAATCCATTGATTGATGAATGGATAAAATTGTTGTGGTATATAAATATACAATGGAATACTTCTCAGACATCAATAAGATTTAAATCTTGTCATTTGCAACACTGTGGGTGGAGCTACAGTGTGTACTATGCCAAGCAAAATAATTGAGCCAGAGAAAGACAAATATCAGATGATTTCACTTTTATGTGGAATATAATAAACAAAAGAAATGAACATATGGCAAGGGGGGAAAAAGACAGAAACAAACCATAAGAGACTCGTAACAATAGAGAAGAAATTGAGAGTTGATGGTGCGAGGCGGGTGTTAGTTGGGCTAAATGGGTGATGAGTAAGAGGTCATTTGTTATGATGACCACTGGGTGTTGTATGTAAGTTTTGAATCACTGAATTCTACTCCTGCAATCAATATTACACTATATGTTAACTAATGAGAATATGAATAAAAAATTGAAAAATATATAAGACTTAAATCCTAAAAAATAAGTTAACTCCTTTACAGTGGCAATATGATTTTTTTGTTTTGTTTTGTTTTTTGCTTTTTATTTGACATAAAAGTATAGACAAGAAAATGTTTAAAAAATGTAATTGGGATGATATCAATCTAAAAATATTCTGCACAGCAAAAGAAACAATCAACAAAATGAAAAGGCAATGTATGGAATGGAAGAAAATATTTATAAACATATATCCGACAAGTGATTACTATTGTATACATTTACTGTAGAGTTTACATATAGTTCATACAAATCAGTAGTAACAAAAAATAACCCAATTACAAATGGCTATAAGGCTTGAATTGACATTTTTTTTTCATAAGGGAAGACTTACAGATGGCCAACAGGTATATGAAAAAATGCTCAACATCACTAATTATCAGAGAAATACTTATCAAAACCACAGTAAAATATTTTCTGACACCTTTTAGGTTGTTGATTATAAAAAGTCAAATGATAACAAGTTCTGGCAAAGATGTGGAGAAAAGAGATTACTTGTACTCTGTTAGTGGGGATGTAAAAAAAATAAAAACATTTTTTTCTAAATTTAAAAATAGAATTACCACTTTATCTTGCAATTCCACTTGTGTGTATGTGGCCAAGGGAAATAAAATTTTTCCCCTGAAGAGATATTTGCATTCCAGTGTTCTTTGCGGCATTATTCACTTTAACCAAGATATGAAAAAACCTAAGTATCCATTTATGAATGGTTATAGAAAATATGAAATAGACAGCTAATAGGTAGATGATAGATAGATGATAGATAATAGGTAGGTAAATAGATAGATAGATAGATAGATAGATAGATAGATAGATAGATAAATACATATGATAGATACGCTAGATACAATAAATATTTAAATAATGGAATAATTTGCAGCCTTAAAAGAGAATAAAATATTTCAATTTGCAAAAACATGACCAAACATGGAGGATAATATGCTTAGTGAAATAAATATCCATAAATCTGGGGGGAAAAGGAAGGAAGACATATATTTCAGATCAGCTAAACATGAATAATTTTATTTAATGTAATTTATTATAAATTAATTCAAAGATGAATAAAAATACACAATTAATATAGCACAAAACATGTCTCAAACTTAGCAAAACCAATTGTTTTTCTTTTGATGGGTTTGTTTCCTTTTTTTATTTCTAACTTTTTAAATATTTGAGTGTAGTTGACACACAATGCTACCTCAGTTTCTTTTTTTAAAAATTTTTTTTTAGTTTTTATGAAATTTATTGTCAAATTGGTTTCCATACAACACCCAGTGCTCATCCCAAAAGGTGCCCTCCTCAATACCCATCCCCCACCCTCCCCTCCCTCCCACCCCCCATCAACCCTCAGTTTGTTCTCAGTTTTTAACAGTCTCTTATGCTTTGGCTCTCTCCCACTCTAACCTCTTTTTTTTTTCCTTCCCCTCCCCCATGGGTTTCTGTTAAGTTTCTCAAGATCCACATAAGAGTGAAACCATATGGTATCTGTCTTTCTCTGTATGGCTTATTTCACTTAGCATCACATTCTCCAGTTCCATCCACGTTGCTACAAAAGGCCATATTTCATTCTTTCTCATTGCCACGTAGTACTCCATTGCGTAAATAAACCACAATTTCTTTGTCCATTCATCAGTTGATGGACATTTAGGCTCTTTCCATAATTTGGCTATTGTTGAGAGTGCTGCTATGAACATTGGGGTACAAGTGCCCCTATGCATCAGTACTCCTGTATCCCTTGGATAAATTCCTAGCAGTGCTATTGCTGGCTCATAGGGAAATACAAATCAAAACCACACTCAGATATCCTCACGCCAGTCAGAGTGGCCAAAATGAACAAATCAGGAGACTATAGATGCTGGAGAGGATGTGGAGAAACGGGAACCCTCTTGCACTGTTGGTGGGAATGCAAATTGGTGCAGCCGCTCTGGAAAGCAGTGTGGAGGTTCCTCAGAAAATTAAAAATAGACCTACCCTATGACCCAGTTACCTCAGTTTCAAATGTACAACATAGTTATTCACATTCTCTATCCATGGGGCGCCTGGGTGGCTCAGTCAGTTAAGTGGCTGACTGGGTGGGGTTCAAGTCATGATTTCACCTGAGTGTGAGCCCGTCGTTGGGGTATCTTCTGGCAGCTTGGACCTTGGAGCCTGCTTTGGATTCTGTGACTTCCTCTCTTTCTGTCCCTCCCAGCTCATGCACTCTCTGACTCTGTCTCTCTCCCTTAAAATAAATAAACATTAAAAGAAATTTAAACAAATTCTCTGTCCATATTATTGTCACCACAATAGTCATACTGTCATCATGCAACCTAAAAGTACAGAGAACAAACTGATGATTGCCAGAAAGGAGATGGTTTGGGAAATGGGAAAATGGATTAAGAGGAGTGGGGGATACAACCTTCCAGTTATGGAATGAATAAGTCATGGGGGAAAAACACAACATAGATAATATAGTCAAAGATATTATTTATTTTACTCTTAAGATTATTGATGCATTGGAGGTGTATATAGCCCCAGGTGACCTATCTTTTCATTGTTCTCTACTAGAGCACTTTCATTATAGTTTATGTGTATCCTTTTTGTACATCAATTGCTATTGATATAGCTTTCCAAATTTAATGATATGTGGCATGATTTTTGGTAAATGATGTTGGACCAATCATTTGCAACATATTGATTGCCTTCAATTTTATATTTTGAAATGTTTTCAATAAATAGATATTAATATTGATTATTTCTACATTTTCCTGTATATTTTCTTATTATTAAGATATAATTAATATACAGTGCTATATTAAAGTGTACAATAGAATGATTCAACAGTTTTATCCAGTTATCAGTGATCATCAAAATAAGTTTGCTTTCAATCCCCATTATCTATTTTACCCATTCCCCAACCCACATATGTTCTGGAAATCACCAGCTTGTTATATGTATTTAATAGTGTGTTTTTTGTTTGTTTCTTTTTTGTCTTTTTTTTGCTTGTTTTATTTTTTTTAAATTCCACATATGAGTGAAACAATACAGTATTTGTCTATCTCTGGTAAAATTGTTTTGCTCAGCACTTATCATTTATATCTATCCATGTTGATTCAAATGGTAAGATCTCATTTGTTTTTAAGATCACATTATTTTTATAACAATACATTGTAGACATATGTATATGTATAGATCTATATCTATCTATATATCTATCGATTATTTATCTATCTATCTATCTATCATCACCATCAACATCATCATCATTTATCTATCTCCATTCATTTATGGAGAAAGAGTTGGGTTGCTTCCATATCTTGGCTGTTTTAAATAATATTGTGATAAACATAGGGGTGCATATATTTTGTGAAATAGTGCTTTTGTTGTCTTTGGGTAAATACCTAGTGGTGGAAATACTGGATCATATGGTAATACCGAAATACAGGAAATAACAAGTGTCAGGTAGTATCTCTTTGAGATTTTGATTTACATTTCTCTGATGATTAGTAATGTTGAGGATGTTTTTAGGAGTTTGAGGAGTTTGTTGGACATTTCTACCCCTTGTTTGGAAAAATGTCTATTTTTTTTTTCAGAGTTCAGATCCTTTACCTCTTTGGTGACGATTATTTCTACTTATTTTATATGTTTGGTGCAATTATAAATGGGATTGATTCCTTGATTTCTCCTTCTGGTGTCTCATTATTGGTGTATAGAAGTACAACTGATTTCTGTACTTTGATTTTCTATTCTGTGACTTTGATAAATTCATGTGTCAGTTCTAGCAGGTTTTTATTGGTGGAGTCTTTCGGGTTTTCCACATAGAGTATTATGTCATCTGTGAAGAGTGAATATTTGACTTATTCTTTCCCTATTTGGATGTCTTTTATATGTTTTTGTTGTATTATTGCTGTGGCTAGGACTTTCGATATACTATGTTGGACACAATTGTGAGAATGGACATCCCTATCATGTTCCTGACCTTGGGAAAGCTCTGTCTTTCCCGTTGAAGAACATATTAACTGGGTCTTTCATGTATGGCCTTTATGATGATGAGGTATGCTCCTCCTATCCTTACTTTCTTGAGTTTTTTTTTTTATCCAAGATATTATGCTGTAGCTTTTCAAATGCCTTTTCTTTATTTATTGAGAGGATCATGTCGTTCTTATTATTTATTTTATTAATGTGATTTATCACGTAAATTGATTTGCAGATTTTTAACTGGCCCTGAATCCTAGGAATAAACCCCACCTGATTGTGGTGAATAATTCTTTTAATGTTTGTCAGATTTGAATTGCTAGTATCTTGTTGATATTTTTTGCATCCATGTTCATCAGCAAAATTGGTCTGTAAGTCTTTATACTGGGGTCTTTGTATGGTTTTGGAATCATGGTAATTCTGGCTTCATAGAATGAGTTTGTACATTTTCCTGCCATTTCTATTTTTTTACAACAGCTTAAAAATAATAGGTATTAACTCTTTAAAAGTTTGGTAGAATTTCACTGGTAAGGCATCCGACCGGGGAGATTTTTTTGATAGCTGATTCAATTTCTTTGCTGGTTATGGGTCTTTTCACTTTTTTTTTAATTTCTTCCTATTTAAGTTTTGGTTTTTAATGTTTCTTAAAATGTATCCATTTCTTCAAGATTGCCCAATTTTTGGCATATAACTGTTCGTAGTATTCTTTTACTGTTGGTTACATTTCTGCACTGTTTGTGATCTCTCCTCTTCTATTTGTGATTTTACTTATTGGTCTTTCCCTTTTTCTTTTTGATATATCTGGCTAGGGGTTTATCAATTTTGTTCATTTGTTTAAAGAAACAGCTCCTAGTTTCATTGATCTGTTTTACTGTTCTTTTTTTTTTTATATTCAGTATCATTTATTTCTGCTCTAATCTATATTATTTCCCTTCTGCTGGTTTTGGGCTTTTGTTGTTGTTGTTGTTGTTCTTTTTACAGCCCTTATAGGTGTAAGGTTAGGTTGTGTATTTGAGACTTTTCTTCCTTCTTTAGGAATGTCTGGATTGCTATATATTTCCCTCTTATGACTGCCTTTGCAGCATCTCAGAGGTTTTGGACTGTAGTGTTTTCATTATCATTGGGTTCCATGTACTTTTTATTTCCTCTTTAATTTCTTGGTTAGCCCATTCATTCTTTAGTAGGATGTTCTTTTTTTTATTTTTTTTAAATCTTTGTTTTTGAGAGAGAGAGAGAGACAGAGTGTGAGTGAGGGAGAGGAATAAAGAAAGGGAGACACAGAATCTGAAGCAAGTTCCAGGCTCTGAGCTGTCAAAACAGTCTGATGCCAGGCTTGAACCTACAAACCATGAGATCATGACCTGACCCAGAGTCAGACACCTAAGTGACTGAGCCACCCAGGATCCCCAGGAGAATGTTTTTTACTCTCCAAGTATTTGTTGTCTTTCCAAATTTTTTTCTTGTGGTTGATTTCATGTTTCATAATGTTGTGTTTTGAAAATCTGCATGGTATTTTATCGATCTTTTTGAACTTGTTGAGGTCTGATTTGTGACCCAGTATGTGATCTATTCTGAAGAATGTTCCATGTGCACTTGAGAAGAATATGTATTCTGCTACTTTAATATGAAATGTTTGAAAATATTGTTAAGTCCATCTGGTCCAGTGTGTCATTTAAAGTCATTGTTTCCTTGTTGATTTTCTGTTTACATGATCTGTCTATTGCTGTAAGTGGGATGTTAAACTCCATGAGTATTCTTGTATTATTCTGTTGCAGTTGGCAAATATGCATGATATGATTTTAATATTTTTGATTTAGTAAGACTTGTTTTGTGGGCTACCATGTGATCTATTCTGGAGAATGTTCTATGTGAACTTGAAAAAAATGTATATTGTTTTTCAATGGAATGCTCTAAATATATCTGTTATGTTCATCTGGTATAATGTGCCATTTAGCCACACTCCTTTCTTATTGATTTTCTGACTGGATAACCAATCCATTCATATAAACCAGTGTTAAAATCTCCTATTACTAATTTATTATCATCTATTTCTTCCTTTATGTCTGTTAGTAGAAGCTTTATGTTTTTTGATGCTCTCTGTTGGGTGCATAAATATCCACAGTTACAGTCTTTTGTTTTAGTCTCTTGTTACAGTCTTTCTTTTAAAATCTATTTTGTCCAATATACATATTGCTGCCCTAGTTTCTTTTTATTTCCATTTTCATGGCAAATGTTTTTCCAACTCTTCACTTTCTATCTGCATTTGCTTTTAGGACTAAAGTAAGTTCTTCTAGGCAGGTACAAATGGGTCTTGATTTCTTATTCATTAAATCACCTTATATCTTTTGATTGTATAACTCTCTTTTTTTCTGTATCTTTTATATGTTTTTGATTTGTGGGTACAATTAGCTTCATATATAACATCTTATGCATATAGGAATCTATATTAAGTTGATGGTTGCTTAAGCTAATACACTTTAAAAGCCCTAAATTTTTACTTTCTTCTCAGGTTTTATGTATATGATGTCATACTTTACAATTTTTCTTTTTAATTTTATGATCCCCTTGACTAATTTTTGTAGATAAAATGTACTTTACTGCTTATATGCTTTAACATCCATGCAGCTTTTATAAGTGATTAATCAACTACCATTATTATGCTTGAATTTACCTGTGAAATTTTTTTATCTATAACTGTCTCACTCCCACTTATAGTCTACTCTGTCTACTCAAAGAATTTATTTTAACATTTTTTGTAAGGCTGGTTTAGTGGAGATAAATTCCTTTAAATTTTGCTTGTCTGGGAAACTTTCTCTCCTATTCTGAATGATAACCCAGCTCGGTATAACATTCTTGGTTGCAGTATTGTTCTTTACAGCAACTGAATATATTATACCACTTCATTCTAGCCTACAATGTTTTGCTGAAAAAACAGATGCTAGCTTTTGTGGTTTTCATTGTATGTAACTCTTTTTCTTCTTTTGCTGCTTTTAAAATTATCTTTACTTTTACTTTTTGTCCATTTTAATTATTATGTATTTGGTATAGACTTCTTTGTATTAATTTAGTTGGGGACTTTCTGTGCATCCTGGATATGGATATCCATTTAATTTCCTACATTAGCTAAGTTTTTAGCTATCACTTCTTTAAATAAATTATCCCCTTTTCTCTTCTTTCTGGGATTTCTATAATGCAAATAACTATTAGGCTTGAATATTTCCTTCAGTTCTGTTAACATATTGTCATTCTTTTTTGTTCCCAAGATGCTATTTAAATTCAAATTAGTAAGCACATAGTGTAGTACTGGTTTTAGGAGTATAATTTAGTGATTCATTACTTACATGTAACTCCCAGTGTTCATCCCAAGTGCTGTCCTCAATGCCTATCACACACTTAGCCCATCCCTCCACCGATGTCCCTTCCAGCCACCTTCAGTTTGCTCTCTATGGTTAAGATTCTCTTATGGTTTGACTTCCTCTCTGTTTCTATCTTATTTCATTTTTCCTTCACTTCTCCTGTGTTCATTTGTTTAGTTTCTTGAATTTCACATATAAGTGAAACTATGGACTATTACTCAGCCATCAAAAACAATGAAATCTTGCCATTTGCAATGATGTCGATGGGATTAGAGTGTATTATGCCAAACAAAGTAAGTCAGTCAGAGAAAGAGAAAAACCTATTGTCATTTTAATTGTATTAGTTTTTTTTCTCTGTGTTGTTCAGCTTAGTTGCTTTCCATTACTCTGTTTTCTAGATTGCTAACCCATCTTCTGTGTTCTCTGATCTGCTATTAATTCACTCTAGTGTATTTTTATTACAGTTATTGAGTTATTTATCTTTAGTTGGATCTCTCATATTTTCTCTTTGTTAAAGTTCTTACTGAGATCCCTCACCCTTTTCTCAAGCCCAGTATCTTTTTGACCATTACTTTGAATTATTTGTCAATCATAATGCTTATCTTTGTAGTATTATGTGTTTTTTCCTCCTGTGGTTTTTGTCTTTTTTTTTTTTTTTAATTTGGGACATATTTCTCTGTCTTCTAATTTGTCCAACTCTTTGTTTGTTTCAATGTAATAGGGAAGTCAGTTACATCTCCTGATCTTGAAAGTAGCACTTTTATAAAGAAGAGAACTTGTGGTGCCCTGTAGCACAATGTCCTCTGTTTACCAGGACCATTTGTTTTTTACTGGTGTCTCCTATGTGAACCCTACGTGTTCTACTGCTGTGTGTAAGCTGTATTTGTCTTCAGTACAGTTGGTTTTAATGGCTCACTTTGCCTGATGTGGGTACACTGGCAGTTTTATCCCTGTGTTATTAGGTGACCTGTCCAGGGCCTCCATAGGCTTTTACTAAGGTGATACAGAAATCAGACCAGATGTTTGTTCTCAGTTTGCCTGATGAGGCTTCAGCCACACTGGACTTCAGGGAATTGCTTTTGTACTGCACAGTTCATTAACAATCCCATACTGCTTGTAACAATTTATAAATATAATTTTGAAATTATATTCATTCAAATACATTTATCATTCATTTGTGATTTTTAAGTAGCTATACACCACTCCGATATGGACATTTTAAAGCTAATTTCACATAGCCAATATCACACGTAACTATATCATTCGTGTAGAACTTTTTGTTGGAATTTTAAAAGAAATAAGTAAAATATAGGACATAAAACCTGTGAGAGGAGCATAAACAATATACCATATGTCTCAGAGGTGTGCGTATTCTCACTGATTAAGAGTAGAGACAGGTTTCATGTAGTTTTTTTTTAGCTGAACATTTTTGGACTATTAAGATGTAAAAAGAAGTCAGAAGGGTAAATTCATAGCAAGGAAACAGCCTGAGGGACATTATGAAAAAAAAAATATATATATATATGAATGAATGAAGGCATCCAGTTTGAAGATAGCCTGAGACCTTGGGATTAAAAAAAAAAATGTAAGGTAAAACAGGCTCCATTTGAGAGCTAATTTTGATTCCTGGTGTCAGGATCTACTTGTACACAGAAACAGATGCATGACTTAGTACTTTTACTGTTTTTGAAGCTAATGTAAATGGAATGGTAATCTTCATATTTTTTATCAAATAACCCACTGTTAGTGTGTACAAGCACTACTGACTTTTAGCATTGATTTTTTAGTTTACAACATTATTAAGTTCATTGATTAAATCTAACAGTGTCGTTGTGGAGTTTTAAAATTTTCTATATGAAAATATGCTGTTTTCACACAGAAATTTTACTTCCTCCTTTCTGATTTAGATGTTGTTTGTTTATTTTTTGCCTGATTGCCAGGCAACACTTCCAGTATTATGTTGATGAGCAGTGGTGAAAGTAGTCACCCCTATGTTGTTCCTGACCACAGAAGAAATTATTTTAAAATCTCACTACTGAGAATAGTGCTAAGTTGTGGGCTTCCCAATATATGTCCTTTATTATATTATACATTTTGCTTCTATACTTAATATGTTGAGAGTTTTATTGTGAACAAATATGAAAATATTCAAATGTATTTTCTCTTTACTGAAATGATAATTTCATCTTTTACTTTATTAATGTTATGTATCACATTGATTTATTTGCAGATGCTGAAACATTCTTGCACCCCAGGTATGTCCCATTTGATCATGCTCCATTATGTACTGTTAATTACTGAGAATTTTTGCATTTATGTTAATCAGGCCTATTGGTCTATAGTTTTCTTTTCTTTTAGTGTCTTTACCTGACTCTGGTATCAAAGTAATGTGGCCTCATAAAATGATTGTGAGAGTGTTTCTCCTCTTTAATATTTTGGGAGAGTTTAAAAAAAATTGGTGATAGTTTTTTTTTTTTTTTTCAATGTTTGGGAAAATTCACCAGTAAAGCCATCTGTTCCTGGTATTTTGTTTATTGAGATATTTTTGACTACAGATTCAATATGTTTTCTGGTAATTAGCCTGTTCAAATTTCCTATTTATTCCTGTTTCAATCTTGGCATATTGTAAGAATTTATCCCATTCTTCTAGGTTTTCCATTTAGTTGATATATGGTTGTTTACAGTAGTCCTTTTCAGTTGCAATATTTCCTCTTTCAATTGTAAGAAGTTTTGTTTGTCTGAGTCTTCTGTCTTTTTTCCTTCATTGATGTAGCAGTTTTTCCTATTTGGTTCATCTTTTCAAAGAATCTACTAGTTTTGTTAATCTTTTCTATTGTTTGCTTGTTCTTTATTTTATTTATGTTTGCTCTAATTTTCATTTTCTTTTCTTTTTTTATTTCAATTTGAGCTTAGTTTGTGGCTTTTTATATTCTCATGGCATGTAAGGGTAGGTTGTATATTTCAGATTTTTCTATTTTATTAATGTGTGCATTAATATCTATACAGTTCCCTCTTACACTACTTATTTTACATCCCATAAATTTTGCTGTGTGGTGTTTCCATTTTTGTTTGTGTTAAGATATGTTTTATTTTTGTATTTTATTTTTTAATATAATTTATTGTCAAATTGGCTTCCATACAACACCCAGTGCTCATCCCAACAAGTGTTCTCCTCAATGCCCGTTACCCACTTTCCCCTCTCCCCCACCCCCATAAACACTCAGGTTGTTCTCAGTATTTAAGAATCTCTTATGTTGCCTCCCTCCCTCCCTCCCTATAACTTTTTTTTCCCTTTGCCCTCCCTCATGGTCTTCTGTTAAGTTTCTCAAGACCCAGCAATAGCACTGCTAGGAATTTACTCAAGGGATACAGGAGTGTTGATGCTTAGGGGCACATGCACCCCAATGTTTATAACAGCACTTTCAATAATAGCCAAATTATAGAAAGAGCCTAAATGTCCATCAACTGATGAATGGATAAAGAAGATGTGGTTTATATATACAATGGAATACCACATGGCAATGAGAAAGAATGAAATATGGCCTTTTGCAGCAATGTGGATGGAACTGGAGAGTGTTATGCTAAGTGAAATAAGTCACACAGAGAAAAACAGATACCAAATATTTTCACTCTTATGTGGATCCTGAGAAACTTAACAGAAGACCATGGGGAAGGGGAAGGAAAAAAAAATGGTTAGAGAGGGATGGAGGCAAACCATAAGAGACTCTTAAAAACTGAGAACAAACTGAGGGTTGATGGGGGGGTGGGAAGGAAGGGGAGGGTGGGTGATGGGTATTGAGGAGGGCACCTGTTGGGATGAGCACTGGGTGTTATATGGAAACCAATTTGACAATAAATTTCATTAAAAAATAAAAAATAAAAAGTTATATATATATGTATATATATATTATATATATACACATAGTCAAAATATATAAATATATATTACATGATCAATTATATGTTTGTTTATGTATATTTGTATGGAATAAGTACATGTCAAAATAAATAAACATAAACACACACAATTATTCAAGTTGTTGGAGATACAGAAATGATCAATTCTAAATTTTTAAATATATGAATAGATGTTAAACCATGTGAAGTAATGCATCTTGCATCATAAGATGGTAATAGTCACAGCTATTTCTTACATTGATCCTTCATAATAATTAACATTGATATGAACTCTTTTAACTAAAAGTATATGTGTGTATCTGTAACTGGTAATGTTCTAAGTAGTTTTATTATTTCCCCTCAATCCTCGCCACACCTGAGCTCCAAAATTAAGCTTATCCTTTGTTTTATATAGAGTGGACACAGAAATGGTGAGTAAAGGGGGGAAGTTGGGTCTATGGTTGCTGAGATTCTAAGTATCTCATCTAAAGGCTCATAGGTCTCTAAAGGGTCATTCATGTGTGAGAAACCTGACCTTTCCCTGGTGTGTGCATTGCTCACTGTACACAACCACAAAAACCTCACAGGGAAGCCTGCTCCTATAGGTACAAGGGTCTCTAATATTTGGTATGTTTTTTCTCCAATTATGTTTAATTTGCTTCTACATCTTCCTTACATTGAATATACTTCCAAGAATTTTTAATATTATTGTTGGTACTCAAAGCATTGATGTTAAATAAATTTAGACTTGTATAACAAAAATTCTAGAAATATAATTTTTATTTATATTTTCAATGATTCAGTGATTTGCCATATATGCTTAAGTTAGCCTCTCTGTAAATATATGTTAATGTATGACATTATCTATCATGATGAAATGTGATGATGTGAACTGTGGCAACTTCAATATTAGTTAGCAACCATTCTGACCCACATTTGTAAATTTTTAGTTTTGGGATAAGTTCATTAAATCATAAGTGATTAATAATCCCCTATATATAGGCCCATGGGACTTCTTCTTTTTAGCACATGTTGATGTACACAAACATTAACACAAAAACTCTCAGTAAGCATTTCTTTTTTTTTTCCTTTTTTTCAGTAAGCATTTCTTAAATCATTTCAGGTTATTGCATTTTATAAATGACCCATTGCCTCCAAAGCTTTCCTTGCTGAATTTGAGGTCTCAATGAACTTGCATCTAGGTGAAACCTCATGGACAACAAAACTCGGGTGGTCAATGAAACGGCACAGTCTGATTTCATCCTGGTGGGAATTTTCAGTCAGTCAAAACACTGAACTCTCCTCTGTGTGGTCATTTTTGTGTTTTTCTTGTTGGTATTGTCTGGAAACTCTATCCTGATATTTCTGATATACTGTGATGCTTATCTGCACACCCCTATGTACTTTTTCATCAGCCAGTTGTCTCTCATGGATGTAATGAACATTTACATCACTGTGCCCGAGATGCTTATGGACCAGGTTATGGGTGTGAATAAGATCTCAACCCTCGACTGTGGGATACAAATGTTTCTCTATGTGATACTAGGAGGTTCAGAATGTTTCCTTCTAGCCACCATGGCCTATGACTGCTATGTTGCCTCTGCCAGTCTCTTTATTATCCTGTCATCATGAACCATAGGGTTTGTCTCCTACTGGTATTTGGCTGCTGGTTTCTGGCATCTGTGGATGGATTCATGCTCACATCTGTCACCATGGCATTCCCTTTCTGCAGATCCTGGGAGATCCATCATTTCTTCTGTGAAGTCCCTGACATAGTAAAGCTTTCCTGCTCACTTCCCTCCATGAGACACTCATGTACCTGTGTTGTGTCCTCACGCTCCTTTTCCCAGTGAGAGTCATTTCAAACTCCTATTTTTTCATCCTCCTCACCATCTACAGGATGAACTCAGCAAAGAGCCAGAAGAAGTCCTTTGCCACTTTTTTCTCCCATATGACTGTTGTTATCCTCTTTTGTGGGGCTGGAGTCTACAACTCCATGCTTCCCAGCTTTCACTACATCCCTGAAAAGGACATAATGGTATCTGTTTTTTATACCATCCTCCTTCCACTGCTAAACCCTTTAATCTATAGTCTGAGGAATAAAGATGTCACAAGGACTTTAAAGAAAATGTTGAATGTGGGAACTGTCTTTCAATAAATTAGAAAATACAAAATTTAGATGTTAATGTGTTTTTCTTCATTCTACACATCAGAAATTTAGAAATTTATGCCAGTGATATTTCTTAGCCCCTTATACCATGGCATATTACATCATATTCACAAACTACTTTATGAATTGCTTCAATATTACAAGTGTCTTTGGTTATAAACTCCTCCACTAAAGGGTAGTGTAGTGTTGTAATATTTTGATGTAACACTGACTAAAGTTTATAGCTACACTCTTAGTGTATAGAAGAATATCCCCATTCTATGAAATACATAATGAAATATTTAGAGGATAAAGGCCATGTGGAGATAAGAAATTTTCTCAAACATAAATGAGGAAAAAAAGGATATAGAGAGAGAAGGAGGGAGGGAGTAAAAAAGGGAGAGAAAGAGAGAAAAATTTAGACTGACAGAGAAGCGATGAAGCAGAGCAGGTAGAATGTTAGTAATAGATGATTCTAGGTAAAGAGTATATGAGTGTTCTTTGAACACTCTGAACACTTTGAACACTCATTGTGATGAATAATATCACTCTTATTCATGATATTTTTCAACAAAATTGAAATTAGCTCTAAATAAATATTTAATATAGTCTCTCTCTCTCTCTCTCTCTCTCTCTCTCTCACACACACACACACACACACACACACACTTATTTCTTGAGTTTTTATTTTCTGTCTGGTGGCAATGTGACACAAAATCGTATGAAAATGTGATTTTTAAAGTGGCTTTTTATTACTGAGACAATACAGTTAGCTTCCCACATTTATTGGACACTACATTGATCTACATGGTCCAACCTTAGAGGTATTTAGAGAGGATTAATAATTCTGCTATGTGGTATTTTTAAGATTCAGAATGCATATGGGATGGTGGAAAATATTAACTCATATGGAAGGAAGACTTGTGGAAGGTTCATGCACAAGGTGATTTCTGATCTGAGGTGTTTTTCTTTTTTAAATTTTAGTAAGTTAACATACAGTGCAATATTGGTTTCAGAAGTAAAAATCAGTGATTCATCACTTACATACAACACCCAGTGCACATCACAACAAAGGCCATACTTAATACTCATCACCTAGCTCCCACCCCCTCCCTCTATAAACTATAAGTTTGTTCTCTACTGTTTTTAATATAATTTATTGTCAAATTAGCTAATGTACAGTGTGTAAAGTGTGCTCTTGGCTTTTGGGGTAGATTCAGGTGGTTCATCACTTATATACACCACTCAGTGTTCATCCCAACAAGTGCCCTCCTCAAAGCCCATCACCCATTTTCCACAACTTCCCATGCTCCCCTCATCAACCATCAGTTTGTTCTCTGTATGTAAGAGTCTACATGGTTTGCCTCCTTCCCTCCTTCCCATGTTTGTAACTATGTTTTCCCTTTCCCTACCCCCATGGTCTTCTGTTAAGTTTTCAAGATCCACATATGACTTAAAACATATTATATTTGTTTTTCTCTGACTGACTTATTTCACTGAGAATAATACCTTCATTTCCATCCATGTTGCTGCAAATAACATTTCATTCTTTCTGATTGCCAAGTAGTATTTATTCCATTGTATGTATACAACACATCTTCTTTATCCATTCATCAGTTGATGGACATTTAGGCTCTTTCCATAATTTGGCTATTATTGAAAGCACTGCTATAAACATTGGGGTACATGTACCCCTATACATCAGAACTCCTGTATCCTTTGGATAAATTCCTAGTGGTGCTATTGTTGGGTCATAAGGTAGTTCTATTTTTAATTTTTATAGGAACCTCCACACTGTTTTCCAGAATGGCTACAACAGTTTGCATTCCCATGAACAATGCAAGAGGGTTACCATTTTTCCACATCCTTGTCAGCATCTGATGTTTCCTGAGTTGTTCATTTTACCCACTCTGATTAGTGTGAGGTGGTATCTCAGTGTGGTTTTGATTTGTATTTCCCTGATGATGAGTGAAGTTGAGCATCTTTTCATGGGTCTGTTGGTCATATTGATGTCTTCTTTGGAAAAGTGTCTATTCATGTCTTCTGTCCATTTTTTAACTGGATTATTTGTTTTCCAAGTGTGGAGTTTGGTGAGTTCTTTATAGATTTCAGATACTTGCCCTTTATCCGATGTGTCATTTGCCAATATCTTTCCCCATCTGTCGGTTGCCTTTTAGTTTTGTTGACTGTTTCCTTTGCAGTGCAGAAGCTTTTTATCTTGATGAGGTCCCAATATTTCACTTTTGCTCTTAATTACCTTGCCTTTAGAGATGTGTCAAGTAAGACATTGCTACGGCTGAGGTCAAAGAGGTTTTACTGCTTTCTCCTCTAGGGTTTTAATGGTTTCCTGTCTCACATTCAGGTACTTCATCCATTTTGAGTTTATTTTTTGTGTATGGTGTAAGAAAGTGATCTACTTTCATTCTTCTGCATATTGATGCCCATTTCTCCAAGCACCATTTGCAAAAAAGGCTCTTTTTTCAATTGGATACTCCTTCCTTCTTTGTCAAAGATTAATTGCCCATATATTTGTGGGTTCTCTATTCTATTCCATTGGTTTCCGTGTTTGTTTTAGGGCCAATACCATATTGTCTTGATGATTACAGATTTGTAATAGAGGCTAAAGTTTGGGATTGTGGTGCCTCCTGCTTTGGTTTTCTTTTCCAATATTACTTTAGCTATTTGAGGTCTTTTGTTGTTCCATAAAAATTTTAGAATTGTTTTTTCTAGCTTTGAGAAGAATTCCAGTGCAACTTTGATTGGGATTGCATTGAATGTGTAGATTGCTTTGGGTAGTATTGACACTTTAACACTATTTATTCTTCCACTCCATGAGCGTGGAATGTATTCACATTTCCTTGTGTCTTCTTCAATTTCCTTCATAAGCTTTCTATAGTTTTCAGCATACAGATCTTTTACATCTTTGGTTAGGTTTATTCCTAGGTTTTTTTTGGTTCTTGGTGCAATTGGAAATGGGGTCAATTTCTTTATTTCTCTTCATTATTGGAGTAAAGAAGTGCAACCAATTTTTACACCTTGATTTTGCATCCTGTGACTTTGCTGAATTCATGTGTCAGTTCTAGCAACTTTGTGGTGGAGTCTTTTAGGTTTCCATGGAAAGGATCATGTTATCTGTGAAAAGTGAAAGTTTGGCTTCTTCTTTACCAATTTGGATGCTTTTTTCCTTTTTTTTCATGTTGTCTGCTGAGACTAGGACTTCCAACACTATGTGAAACAACAGTGGTGACAGTGGACATCCCTGTCAAATTCCTGATCTTGGTGGAAAGCTCACAGTTTTTCCCTACTGATGAGGATATTAGCTGTGGGCTTTTCATGTCTGACTTTTATGATGTTTAAGTATGTTCTTTCTACCCCGACTTTCTTTAGGGATTTTATTGAAAAAAGATACTGTATTTTGTCAAATGTTTTTTTATTTTTCTGCATCTATTGACAGGATCATATGGTTCTTAACCTCTTGTCTATTAATGTGCTATATCACATTGTTTGATTTGTGAATATTAAACTAGGCCTGCAGCCCAGGAATGAATCACACTTGATCATGGTGAATAATACTATTTATATGCTGCTGAGTTAGATTTGCTAGTATGTTGTTGAGAATTTTTACATCCATGTTCATCAGGAATATTGGCCAGTAATTCTCCTTTTTTTGTGGAGTCTCTGTCTAGCTTGGGGATCAAGGTAATGCTGAATTCATAGAATGAGTCCAGAAATTTTCCTTCCATTTCTATTTTTTGTATCAGCTTGAGAAGGATAGGTATTAACTCTGCTTTAAATGTCTGGTAGCATTCTCTTGGGAAGCCATCTGGTCCAGGACTCTTATTTGTTGGGAGATTTTAATAACTGGTTCAATTTCTTCACTAATTATGTGTGTGTTCAAATATTCTATTTCTTCCTGCTTGAGTATTGGTAGTGTGTGGGTGTCTAGGAATTTGTCCATTTCTTCCAGGTAGTACACTTGGCTGGGATATAATTTTTCACAGTATTCCCTGATAATTGCTTGTATTTCTGATGGATTGGTTGTGATAAATCCATTTTCACTCATGATTTCATCTATTTGGGTCCTCTCTCTTTTCTTACTGAGAGGTCTGGCTTGGGGTTTATCAATTTTGTTTATTTTTTCAAAAAAACATATCCTACTTTCATTGATCTTTCTACTGTTTTTTTTATTCTATATTGTTTATTTCTGCTCTGATCTTTATTATTTCTTTTCTGCTACTGGCCTCGGGGTTTTTTTGTTGTTCTGCTTCTAGTTCTTTTAGGTGTGTTATTAGATTTTGTATGTGGGATTTTTCTTGTTTCTTGAGATAGGCCTGGACTGCAATGTGTTTTCCTCTTAGGACTGGCTTTGCTGCATCCCA
Source organism: Lynx rufus (assembly GCF_022079265.1). Classification (NCBI taxonomy): domain Eukaryota; kingdom Metazoa; phylum Chordata; class Mammalia; order Carnivora; family Felidae; genus Lynx; species Lynx rufus. The sequence goes on along the minus strand of NW_025814823.1, from coordinate 83,846,573 downwards.
AAGGATTTGGACTGTTGTATTTTCATTTTCATTTTTTTCCATATATTTTTAAATTTCCTCTTTAATTGCCTGGTTGACCCATTCATTTTTTAGTAGGATGATCTTTAACCTCCATGCATTTAGATGTTTTCCAGACTTTTTCCTGTGGTTGATTTCAAGTTTCATAGCATTGTAATTTGAAACTGTGCATAGTATTATCTCAATTATTTTATATTTATTAAGGCCTTTTTCGTGACCCACTATGTAATCTATCTTGGAGAATGTTCCATGTGCACTTGAGAAGAATGTGTATTCTGCTGCTTTAGGTATGTGTTTTTTTTGTTTTTTTTTAATTTTTTTTTCAACGTTTTTATTTATTTTTGGGACAGAGAGAGACAGAGCATGAATGGGGGAGGGGCAGAGAGAGAGGGAGACACAGAATCGGAAACAGGCTCCAGGCTCTGAGCCATCAGCCCAGAGCCTGACGCGGGGCTTGAACTCCCGGACCGCGAGATCGTGACCTGGCTGAAGTCGGACGCTTAACCGACTGCGCCACCCAGGCACCCCTAGGTATGTGTTTTGATTGAAGCATTTAGTCCTTTTACATTCAGTGTTATTATTGAAAGATATGGATTTAGAGTCATTGTGTTATCTGTAGGTTTCATGCTTATAGTGAAGTCTTTGATCCTTTGTGGTCTTTGCAACATTCTACTCACAGAGTCCCCTTTAGGATCTCTTGTAGGGCTGGTTTAGTGGTGATAAACTCCTTAAGTTTTTGCTTTTCTGGAAAAACCTTTATTTTTCCTTCTATTCTGCATGACAGGCTTGTTGGTTAAAGGATTTTTGGTTGCATATTTTTCTATTCAGCACAATGAAAATTTATTGCCACACTTATCTGGCCTGCCAGGTTTCAGTAGATAGGTCTGCTACTACCCTCATGTGTCTACCCTTGTTGGTAAAGGCCCTTTTGTCCTTAGCTGCTTTCCGGATTCTCTCTTATCTTTGTATCTTGCCAGTTTCTCTATATTTCATGCAGAAGATCAATCCAAGTTACTTCTGAAGGCAGTTATCTGTTCCTCTTGTATTTAAATGTCTGTTTCCTTCCCTAGAGTGGGGAAATTCTCAGCTATGATTTTTTTCAAGTACACCTTCCACCCCTTTCTCTCTCTCTTCTTCTTCTGGAATTCCTATGATAAGGACATTATTACATTTCATTGAATCACTTAGTTATCTAATTCTCCCCTCTTGATCCAGAATTTTTTCTCTTTTTGTCAGATTCATCTTTTTTCATAATTTTATCTTTTACTTCACTTATTCTCCCCTCTGCCTCTTCAATCCTTGCTGTCACCTCCTCTAGTTTATTTTCCCATAATTTACAACAGTTTTTAATTCATCATGACTATTATTTTTTAGTTCTTTAATCTCTGAATCAATACATTGTCTGCTGTCTTTTATGCTTTTTTCAAGCCCAGTGGTTACTCTTATGACTCTTATTCTAAATTCTTGTTCAGTTATATTGTTTATATCTGTTTGGACCAATTGTTTAGCTGTCATTTCTTCCTGGAATTTCTCTTGAGGAGAAATCTTCTGATTCATCTTTTTGGCTAGTTTTCAGTCCCTTACGTGTTTTAAAAGCTTGTTATGTGCCCTGCATATGGAAACACTATTATATTAAAGAGGGGTCATTCACTGTCCAGGATCTGACCTTACAGGAGATGTTTTTTGGCATGTGTTACTTGCTTTTTGTTCTTGTGATTCTGATTGCTTTATCTGCCTACTTGTAGTGATATGTTGGACCCTCCACCAGATCTGCTTTGAGTTATTCTTTGAAGTAGTCCTGGAAAAGAAAACGAAAAAAAACAAACAAAAACAAACAAAAACAAAACAAAACCACAAGCTACAGCAAAACAATGGGGTGGGGGCATTGTTGATGGAAGAGGACTTATCCCATACAAAGAGAGAAATGACAGAGGTGGAGAAAAATAAAATAAAGTAAAATTGACCAGGCAGAGAAACTCTATGGCTTAATCCAGAGAGAGAGAGAGAGGGGAAAATAAAGAAGGAGATATAGAACAGGTGTAAAGAGAATAGGCTAAATATGTCTGTTGAAACAAATCAACAACCAGAATAACCAGACTAGAGGAGGGAAGAAATAAAGAGAAAAGTAAAAAAGAAAGAAAGAAAAGAAATATATATATATATATTTACACACACACACACACTCACATATATATATATATATATATATATATATATATATATATATTTACACACACACAATAATTAAATCAGGAGATGCAAACCCACTGGATGCTTTGGAGCTGGTGGTAGTGCTGGTCTGGAGGAGGGGCTGTCTGTGTTGTCAGCATCAATCCAGCTCCAGTAGATATGCAGTTACCAGATGTGGAGGGGCATGGTTTGGTGTAGGTGGGTCCTGCCTCTACTGTTGACCTTCCATCCTTTCACCTTGTTGGTGATGGGGAGAAAGATTGTGACACCCCAATATCTCCTCCACAGAAGAGGTGTTCCAAACTACTCTGTTTAGGCAGTCCTCACTCTGCCACAAGCACGAACGAGGCAGCTTGTTCTCCTGCATTGTCTCCCATGCTTCCCTGGTACTCGGCTGGTATTTAAACCCTGATGTCTTATAGGGTTTCACTCCATACACCCCAGTTCAGTGGAAGTGTTGCTCTGTGCCAATATATGGCCTCTACTGGCAGGTGCAGGCAGTCTTTGTCCTTTGAATGGTTATATACCTTCTTCCCACAGCACTCCAGGGAAGGGATTGCTTTCTCCCACTGTGGACTGCAACTCTGAAGTAGTTACCTACACTGGGGCTGGCTCCCCTCCTCCCAGATGTGCAAACTGGGCAGCCAGCCCCAGTCCAGAGAAAGCCCCACAGTTGGAGACTGGATCTTTGTCTGTCCTGGTCCATGATTTTTCTCTTGTTCAGGTACAGTCCTACACTTCCCCAGTCTCTCTTTCCCTTCACTTTGTCTCTCTGCAGAAGGGTATCCCTCTCACCCATGCCTATGCAGTCCATATTAACTCTCCCAGGTCGCTATTGGGCAGCTATGGCCTGCCAGGTTGTCCCCCTGGGTCCCTGGAGATGTCTTTGTCACTCTGCAGCCTGGACTGTTGGAATTCAAAGTCCTTTGGCCTCAACACTGCTGTGTTTGAGGGACAAGGGAACTTTGGGTCCCCCTACTTCTCCACCATGCTTGAGAAATAGCTGTTCTCTACTGTTAAGAGCCTCTTGTGGTTTCTCTGTCTTCTCCTTGCCCCTCCCCATATTTCATCTGTTTTCTTTCTTAAATATTATACCTGAATGAAATCATATGGTATTTGCCTTTTTCTGATTGACTTATCTAGCTTAGCATATGTTATAGCTCCATCCACGTCATGGCGAATGGCAAGATTTCATTATTTTGGTGACTGTGTGTGTGTGTGTATATATATATATATATATATATATACACACACACACACCATATATACACATACACCATATACACCATATATACATATATATATATACACACACACACCATATACACTATAAACACACACACACACACACACACACATATATATATACACACACACACACATACCAAATCTTCTTTATCCATACATCAGTCAATGAACATTTGGCCTCCCTCCATATTTTGGCTATTGTAGATAATGCTTCTATAATTATTGGGGTTCATGTAACCCTTTGAATCTTTATTTTGTATCCTTTGGGCAAATACTTAATAGTAAAATTGCTGTATTATTGGGAGTTCTATTTTTAGCTTTTTTAATGTTACTTATTTAGTTTGGTGGGGGAGAGATAGTGAGCTGGTGTGAGCAGGGGAGGGCCAGAGCAAGAGGGAGGGAGAGAGAGAGAGAGAGAGAGAGAGAGAATGCCAAGCAGGCTCCACACTGCCAGCACAGAGCCCTACATAGGGCTTGATTCCATAAACTGTGAGATCATGACTTGAGCCAAAATCAAGAGTAGGATGCCAAATTAACTAGCCATCCAGGCACTCCTACATTTAGTTTTTTGAGTAACTTCATACTGTTTTAGTTTTTTTAGTAACTTCATACTGTTCTCCAGAGTGGGTACACTAGTTTGCTTTCCCACCAACAGTGTAAAGTCTTCCCCTTTCTCCACATCCTTGCCAACATCTGTTATTTCTTGAGTTAAACTTAGCCATTTTGATGAATGTGAGGTGATAGCTCATCATGGCTATGATTTGTAGTCTCCTGATGATGAGTAATGTTGAGCATCTTTTCATGTGTCTGATAGCCATCTGGATGTCTTCTTTGGAAAAAGAAAATGTCTGTTCATATTTTTTGCCCATTTCTTAACTGGGTTGTTTGTTTTTTGGTGTTGAGTTTGATAAGTTCTTTATAGATTTTGGATACTAACTCCTTATCAGTTACATCATTTGTAAATATCTTCTCCCATTCCATTGGTTGCCCTTTTAGTTTTGTTGTTTTCTTTGCTGTGTAGAAGCTTCTTATCTTGATGAAGTCCTAATAGTTTATGCTTGCTTTTGTTGTCCTTGCCTTTGGCGATGTGCCTAGTAAGAAGTTGCCCAATGTGTCTGAGGTCAAAGAGGTTGCGGCCTGCTTTCTCCTCAAGAAGAAATGGTTTACTGCCGCACATTTATGTCTTTCATCTAATTTGAATTTATTTTTGTGTATGGTATAAAAAAGTGGTCCAGTTTCATTCTTCTGCATGTCACCATCCAGTTTTCCCAACACCATTTGTTGAAGAGACTGTCTTTTTTCTATTAGATGTTCTTTCCTGCTTTTTCAAAGATGAGTAGACCATATAGTTGTGGGTATATTTCTGTGTTTTCCATTTTGATCCATTTTTTAATTATTATTATTTTTAATTTTATTTATTTATTTATTTACTTACTTACTTATTTTGAGAGAGAGAAAGGTTGTGTGAGCAGGGGAGGGGCAGAGAGAGAATGAGAGAGTGAATCCTGAGTAGGCTCCATGATGTCAGCACACATGGGGCTCCATCACATGGTCAGAGAGATCATGACCTGAGACAAAATCAGGAGTAGGACTCTTAACTGACTGAGTCACCCACATGCCCCCCAAAATACATTTTTGGGCAAAGTAATTATTTAGGTGAAGGTAAAATAAAAACTTCCCCAGGGGCACCTGGGTGGCTCAGTTATTTAAATCATCTGACTTCAGCTCAGGTCATGATCTCACAGTTCATGAGTTCAAGCCCCACATTGGTCTCTGTGCTGACAGCTCAGAGCCTGAACCTGCTTTGGATTCTGTTTCCCCCTCTCTCTCTGCCCCTCCCCTGCTCACTCTCTGTCTCTCTCTCAAAATAAATTAAAATTAAAATTAAAAATTAAAAAAAGCTTCCCCAAATAAACAAAAGCTGAGGGAGTTCCTTTACACAAGAAATACCTTACAAGAAATCCAAAAATAATTCTTCAAGAAGAAATAAAAGAACAATAATTATGAACATGAAAATACAGTAAAACCTTGGTTTGCAAGCAAAATTCATTCCAGAAACATGCATGTAATCCAATGGACTTGTATATCAAAGTGAATTTATCCATAAGAAATAATGGAAACTCAAATGATTTGTTCCACGATCCAAAAATATTCATATAAAAATGAATATAATACTATAATATAATGTAACATAATTAATAATATACAAAATATAAAGAAAAATAAATTAATCTGCACATACCTTTGAAAATCTTCACTGCTGGTATGCGGGAGACATGAGAGAGGAGGGTTATTGCGTAGGATGACTTTCATTATCACTAATGGAATCATTGCTCTCTATGGGCTCAATGGTACATTTTTCTGCATGGGACCATTCTGTATGCTCATACAGATGTTGACTCTAGTGCAGTAATAATAAACTCTTGTCATATACTGTATATACTTTAACTGGCAATAAGGCCACAGAAGAAAGGGTCTAAATGTGCAGACAGCCTGACCTAGCATGCAGCAAAACATTCCTAAGCTTACTCTTGTATGGAAAAGTAAAGTACTGTCCATAGGTTCTTTGAAGTAACAAAAAAATACACTAATACCAGTTGTGGGCACCTTCCAACATTCTGATAAATTACTGATTTCTGCCAAACACCACAGTCTGAGACTGAGCATCTGAGCATGGGAGACGATCACCCACAATCCCACAGCAAAAGAGAGAGAGGGAAGAACCATTGGCTCAGTTGTTATCATGTGATGTTCAGCATCATATACTACTCATATTGGAAGACATCGTGCAATTATCAAGTTAAAATTTATTAGAAATGTTTGCTCATCTTGAGGAACACTCAGACCAACTTACTTACAACCCAAGGTTTTACCGTATGTGAAAACATACAGCACACCCATTAAAAAGTGTATATGGTCAGATTTAGAATACTCTAATAATTGTAACATGGTGGTATGTTAACCACTGAACTCTAGTATAAGGTTGAAAGACAAAAATAATTCAAAATAACCTTAACTACAATAATTTGCTAATGGATACATAGCATAAAATATGTGAATTATAACATCAAACACGTTAAATGTGGGAGAAAGTGTAAAAATGTAGAGGTTTAGTAGGTGATAGAATTAGGTTGTTATCAACTTAAAATATGTTTTTTTCTATCATAATATATTTCAATTAAGATTTAAAAATAACCACAAAACAAATACCTATATTAGATACACACAAAATAAAGTTAACAGAATCAAGGTATACCATTACAGAAAATCATGAATTCACAACAGAAAACAAACAGCAAGAGAGGAAAAGAGGAACAAACAACTACAAAAACAAAACAAAACAAATCAAAACAAACAAACAAACAAAAAATCCAAGAAACAATGAACAAAATGGCAATAGTAAATCCTTACCTATCAACAGTTAATTTAAATTATTATCAATATTGCTTTAAGTGTATTAAGTCATAAAATAAAAATGTACAGAGTAGGTGAGTGGATAAAAAAGACCAACCTAGGGGTACCTGAGTGGCTTAGTTGGTTAAGCGTCTGACTTCAGCTTGGGTCATGATCTCGCAGTTTGTCAGTTCAAGCCCTGCATTGGGCTCTGTGCTGACAGCTTGGAGCCTGGAGCCTGCTTCGGATTCTGTATCTTCCTCTCTCTCTGCCCCTCCCCTGCTCATGCTTTGTCTCTCTCTGTCTCTCAAAAGTAAATAAATGAAAAAAATTTAAAAAATCAACCTATATTTTGTTTCCAACATACTTATTTCAGTTTCAATGATATACATAGTCTCAAATAAAAATACTGAAAAAATATATTTCACATAAATAAACACCAAGAGAGGAGTGCTAGCTATGCTTATATCAGAAAAGATAAACTTTAAGTCAAAAAGTGTAGCAATAGACAAAGAGGACCATTATATAATGTTAAACAGATGAATAATTTAATAAGCTATAAAAATTATAAATATATATAAACAAAACATCACAATATCTAAATATATGAAGCAAATACATATATGTGAGAAATAGACAAAAATACAATGATAGTGGGGGCCTCCAATACTCCACTTTTAACAATGAATGGAATATCAATAAGGAAATATTGGACTTGAACTTTAAACCAAGTGGACATGACCATTATTAAAAAGAAAATTCATCCATTCTTCTCAAGGGCACAACAAACAATCCCCAGGATAGGTCATATGTTAGGTTGCAGAACAAGTCCCAGGAAATTTTAATAAGTTGATATTATATCAAGTGTTATTTATGACCACAAATATATGAAACTGATAATCAATAAAAGGAGGAAGTCTGGAAAATTCACTAATATGAGCAAATTAAACAACACACTCTTGAATGACCAGTGGTTTAAAGATGAAATCAAAAAAGGAAAGGAAAAGTTTTGAAACAATTAAAAATGAAATCACAGCATAAAAATTATAAACCATAGCAAAATGCCCACATTTAAAAAAACAAAAAATTAAAAATAACAAAATATTAAATATTCAATGTAACTTCACACCTCATAGAATTTGAAAAACAAGAAAAAACTAAGCCCAAAGTTGGCAGAATAAAGGAAATAACAAATATCAGAGCAGAAATAATTGAAACAGCAAACAGAAAAATAATTTAAAAAATAAAATTGAGTAAACTTTAGCTAGAATTACCAAGATAAAAGGAGAGGAACCAAGTAAATAAAATTATGCATGAACGAGGAAGCATTGCAATGGATACACAAATACAATAAAAAGACAACTATGAAAAATCATGTTAGCGAATGGATAACCTACATAAAAGGGATACATTCCTTAAAACATACATCCTTCCAAATCTTAACCATGAAGAAAGAAAAAAAAAAAAAGTAAACTGATAAGTAACAACAAAGGACATTGAATCAGTAACAAAGCCAAGGATCAGTCTCATGGGTCAGTTGCATTAATCATTTGAAAAATAATTCATACTAAATCTTCTCAAACTCTTCCAAAAATTTGAATAGGAGGAAACACTCTCAAACTAATTTTGTAATAATGGCACTGCCCATATAAAAAAGCCAGAATAGAATATCATAATCAAATAAAAATACAGGCCAATATGCCTAAAGAATATACACGTGAAAATTCTCAGTTAAGATCCTACCAAACTGAATTTAACAGCATATTCAAATGATCACACAACATGATTAAGGGGGATTTATACCTTTTATTCACAGATAATTTCACATACTAAAACCAATCTATATAATACACCACATTAATGGAATAAAATAAAACAATTAATATAATAATCTTAAATTTATGTAGTAAAACATTTGACAAATCCAAAAAAAAATATTCATGGTATAAACTCCCAATAATAAATTGACTAAAGAAATATAATACATCTACATAATAACAGCAAACATGTCCAACAGTGAAAGTTTAAAGTTTTCCATCTAAAACCAGGAACAAACCAAATGTACCCAGTCTCACATCTCCTACTCAATATAGTACCAGAGATGCTAGCCAGAAGCAATTACAAAAGGAAAAGAAGTAAAAGTTATCAAAATCAGAAAAGAAGTAAAATTGTCTCAGTTTATTGATGTCACAATCTTGTATAGGGAAATCCAAAAGACATCACTAAAAAACAAGACTGAAAAAAAATAGTAAACTCAGAGTACAAAGTCAAAATACAAAATTCAGTTGCATTTCTAAATACTAACAATAAAAAGAAATAAAGATAATCCCATTTATAATAACATAAAAATAAAACATCAAAATATTTTTTTCCAAATGTTTATTTGAATTCTAGTTAGCTAACATACAGAGCAATATAGTACAATTCAGTGATTCATTACTTACATACCACACACAGTGCTGATCATAACAAGAGCCCTCCTTAACAGCCATCACCCATCTAGCCCATCCCCCACCCACCTACCTTCATCAACCCTCAGTTTGTTCTTTACTTTAAGAGCCTTTTGTGATTAGTTCCCCTCTCTCTTTCCCCCCTCCCATATGTTCATCTGTTTTGTTTCTTAAATACCACATATGAGTGAAATCATATGGTATTTGTCTTTCTTCGACTCACTTATTATTTTTCCTAATGTTTATTTTTGAGAAAGATCAAGCAAGGAGGCACAGAGAGAGAGAGAAAGAAAGAGAAAGAGAGACAGAGAGAGAGAGAGACAGAGAGAGAGAATCCCAAGCAGGCTCTGCACTGCGAGCTCAGAGCCCAATGCAGGTTCAAACCCATGACTATGAAATCATGACCTAAGCCAAAATCAAGAACTGGACCAGCCATCCTGGTGCCCCTGACTCAGTTTGCTTAACATAATACACTCTAGCTCCATCCACACTATTGCAAATTGCAATTTTTTTGATGGCTCTGTAATATTCCATTGTATGGATATACCGTGTCTTCCTTACCATTCCGATGGACATTTGGTTTCTCTCCTTAGTTTGGCTATTGGTGATAGTGCTGCTATAATCACTGGGGCATATGTACACTTTTAAATCTATATTTTTGTATCATTTTGGTAAATACTTACTAGTGTGATTGCTGGATCATAGGGTGTCCTATTTTAAACTTTTTAAGGAACCTCCATATTGTTTTCTGGAGTGGCTGCACCACTTGGCATTCCCAACAATAGTGTAAGAGGTTTCCTCTTGCTCAGCATCCTGGCCAACACCTGTTGTTTCTTGTGTTGTTAAGTTTTGCCATTCTGGCAGGTGTGAGGTAGAATCTCATCAAGGTTTTGATTTGTATTTTCCTGATGATGAGGGATGTTGAGCATCTTTTCACATGTTTAATAGCCTTCTGGATGTCTTCTTTGGAGAAATGTCTATTCATGTCTTCTGATCACTTCATAATTGGGTTATTTTTTGGGAGGGTTAAGTTTGATAAGTTATTTATAGACTTTGGATTCTACCCTTTTATCAGATATGTCATTTCCAACTATCTTCTTTCATTCCCTTGGCTGTCATTTAGTTTTGCTGTTTCCTTTGTTGTGTAGAAGCTTTTAATCTTGATGAAGTCCCAAAAGTTCATGTTTGCTTTTGTTTCCCTTGTCTCTGGCAACATGTCTAATAAGAAGTTGCTCCAGCCAAAGTCAAAGAATTAGCTACCTGTATTCTCCTCTGGAATTTTTATGGTTTTCTGTCTCAAATTTAAGTCTTTAATCCATTTTTAACTTATTTTTGTGTATAGTTTAAGAAAGTATTCTAGTTTAACTTTTTCTGCATGTTGCTGTCCATTTTTCCAAACACCATTTACTGAAGAGACTGTCTTTTTTTTTTTCCATTGGATATTATTTCCTGCTTTGTTGAAGATTAGTTAACCTTAAAGTTATGGGTCAGTTTCTGGGTTTTCTATTCTGTTCCATTGATCTATTTGTCTGTTTTTGTACCAGTACCATATGGTCTTGATGACTATATCTTTACAACATAGCTTGAAATTCAGAATCATTATGCCTCCAATTTTGTTTTTCTTTGTTAATATTGCTTTGGCTATTCAGGGTTTTTTATGGTTCCATACAAATTTTAGGATTGCTTATTTTTTATCTGTGAAAAATTGTGGAGTATTTTGAATGGGATTGCATTAAATGTGTATATTGCTATGGGTAATATAGACATTTTAAAATATAAGCTTTTCCAATCCATGTACATGATATTATTTTTCATTTTTTTATTTTTTAAAAAATTTAAAGCTTATTTACTTTGAGAGAGAGAGAGAGAGGGAGAGAAAGAGAGAGAGAGTGATTGAGAGCATGAGAAGGTGAGGGACAGAGGGAGAGGGAGAGAAAGAATCCCAAGCTGGCTCTGTACTGTCAGCACAGAGCCGAATGCAGGGCTTGAACACATGAACTGTGAGATCATGACCCGTGCCTAAATGAAGAGTCAGATGCTTAACCGACTGAGACAATTTCTTTATGTGTTTTATTGCTTTCAGGCTACAGACCTTTTACCTCTTGGGTTAGGTTTATTCCTAGTTATCTAATTATTTTTGTTGCAGTCGAAAATGGATTGAGTCTTTGGTTTCTTTTTTCTGCTGCTTTGTTACTGATGTACAGAAATGCAACAAATTCCTATATGTTGATTTTATATCCTGCGACTTTGCTGAATTTGTGTATTAGTTCTAACAATTTTTTAAAATGTTTATTCACTTTTGAGAGAGAGAGAGAGAGAGAGAGAGAGCAGAGGAGAGACAGAGAGAGAGAGACAGAATACCAAGCAGGCTCCATGCTGTCAGCACAGAACTCAACCTGGGGCTCGAAACTACCAACCAGGAGATCATGATCTGAGCCAAAACCAAGAATTGGATGCTTAACCGACTGAGCCAACCAGGCGCCCAAGTTCTAACAATTTTTTGATGGAAGTTTTTGGATTTTCTACATAGGACATCTTCTGTCTGCAAATAGTGAAAGTTTGACTTCTTTGCAGATTTGGATGCTTTTTATTTCTTGTTGTTTAATTGCTGATGCTAAGTCTTCTAGTACCATGTTAAATAGTAATGGTGAGAGTGGACATCATTGTCTTATTCTTGATCATAGGGGGAAGGCTCTCAGTTTTCCCCATTGAGGATGATATTAGCTGTGGGTCTTTCATCTGTGACATTTAGGATGTTGAGGTGTATTCCATGTACCCATACTTTGTTGAGGGTTTTTATCAAGAAGGATACTGTATTTGTCAAATGCTTTTTCTGCATCTGTTGAGAGGATTATATGGTTCTAATTCTTTCTTTTATTAATGTTGTGTATCGCACTGAGTGATTGAATATTAAGGAGTCCTGGGATGCCTTGGTGGCTCAGTTGGTTGAGCGTCCGACTTCAGCTCAGGTCATGATCTCGCAGTCTGTGAGTTGAGCCCTGCGTCATGCTCTGTGCTGACAGCTCAGAGCTTGGAGCCTGCTTCGGATTCTGTGTCTCCCTCTCTCTCTGCCCCTTTCCCACTCATGCTCTGTCTCTCTCACTCTGCTAAAAATAAATAAACATTAAAAAATTTTTGAAGGATTCCTGCAGCCCCAAAATAATTCCAAGTTGGTCATGGTGAATACTTCTTTAAGTGTACTGTTGAATTCAATTTGCTAGTATCGTTTTGAGAATTTTTTCTCATCCAGTTTCATCAGGATATTAACTTGAAATTTTCCTTTTTAGTGGAGACTGTCTGTTTTGACTCTAGGTAATGCTAGCTTCATAGACAGTTTGGGAGTTTTCCTTCCATTTCTAAATTTTGGAATAGTTTGAGAAGAATAGGTGCTAACTCTTCTTTGTCTGCTTGAATTCCCCCTTGGAAGCCATCTGACACTGGACTTTAGTTTGTTGGGAGATTTTATATTACTTTTATTAAATTTCTTTGGTGATTATAGGTCTTTTCAAACGTTCTATTTCTTCCTGTTTCAGTTTTGACAGTTTGTATGTTTTTGATAGTTTGTATGTTTCTAGGAATTTATCCATTTCTTCCAGATTGCCCAATTTGTCCACATATAATTTTTCATAGCATTCTCTTATAATTTTATTTCTGTGATGTTTGTTATGAACTATCCACTTCCATTCATGATTTTATTTATTTGGGTCCTTTCTCTTTTCTATTTGCTAAATCTGGCTAGGGGTTCCTCAATTGTATCAATTCTTTCAAAAAACCATATCTTTCAAAGAACCATCAAATCTTACTTTGCATGATCTGTTCTACTGTTTTTGTTTGTTTGTTTATTATTTTTTCTGCTCTAGTTTTTTGTGTTTATTTATTTTACTTATTATTATTATATATTTATATTATTATTGGTATTATTGTTACTATTTTATTATTTACTTAAAATAACTACTATTTTATTGTAGCTTTATTTATGACTCCTTTTCTAGCTACTTTAGGTGTAAAGCTAGATTGTGTACATGAGACCTTTCTTACTTTTTAAAGTAGCCCTGTATCACAATACACTGTACTTCCCTCTTAGGGCTGCCTTTGGTGCATAACACAGGTTTGGGATGGTCATGTTTTCATTTTCATTTGCTTCTATGTAGCTTTTTATTTTATCTTTAATCTATTGGTTAACCCATTTGTTGTTTAGTAGGATGTTCTTTAACCTCCATGCACTTGTGGTCTTTCCAATTTTTTTCTTATAGTTGACTTCAACTGTCAAAGCATGTTTTGTGGTGTGACAATATGTATATTCATGGTATGATCTTGATCTTTTTGTACTTGTTGGGTACTGATTCGTGATGCAGCATGTGATCTATTCTGTGATCTATTCTGGAGTTCTGTGTGCACTCAAAAAGAATGTGTATTCTGCTGCTTTAGGACAAAATGTTCTGAATATATTTGTTAAGTCCAATAAAGTTCAGTGTGTCATCCAAAGCCTTTGTTTCCTTGTTAATGCTCTGCTTAGATGATCTGTCCATTGCTGTTGGTAGAGTATTAAAGTCCCATACTATTATTGTATTATTATCAATAAGTTTTTGTTATGTTTGTGATATATATATATATATATATATACACACTTGGTTTTCAAGTTGGGGGTATAAATATTTATAATTGTTATATCTTAATAGATATACCCCTTATTATATAATGCCCTCATTCATCTCTTGTTATAATCTTCATTTTAAAATGTAGCTTGCCTGACATAAGCATGGCTACTCTGCTTTTCTTTTGACCTCCATTATCATGATAGATGATTCTAGCTTTCAATCTGCTGATGTCTTTGGGTCCAAAATGAGTCTCTTGTAGGCAGTATATAGATGGATTGTTTTTAATCCATTTTGATACCCTATGTCTTTTTATTGGAACCCTTAGACCATTTACATTTAGGGTGTTTATTTTTTTAAGTTTTTATTGATTTATTTTGAAAGAGCGAGAGAGAACGCGAGAGCAAGAGAGGAGAGAAAAAGCAGGGGAGGGTCAGGGAGAAGGAAACTATCCCAAGCAGGCTCTGCATCATGAGCATAGAGCCTGATGTGGGGTTTGAACTCACAAATTGTGAGATCATGACCTGAGCCAAGTTCAAGGGTTGGATGCTTAACCAACTGCACCACCCAGGGGCCCCAACATTTAAGGTGTTTATTGAAAGATATAAGTTTAGTGCCATTGTGTTACCAGTAACATTGGTGTCTCTGATGATGTTCTCTGTTCCTTTATAATATTGTTGTTTTCAGTTTTTTATTTTCCCCTCTAAGAGTCCCCCTTAACATTTATCCAGTGCTGGTTTAATGGTCACAAACTCCTTTAGTATTTGTTTTCCTGGCAAACTGTTTATCTTTCTATTCTGAATGACAGCCTTGCTGGATTTAATATTCTTGACTATATGTCAAGATTGAATATTAAGGAGTCCTGGGATGTCTTCCATTCAGCAAGTTGAATATATTCTGCCATTCCCTCCTGCCTGCCAAGTTTCTGTAGACATATCTGTTACGAACTTTATCTGTCTTTATTTGTATGTTAAGGACTATTTTCCCTTGCTGCTTTAAGAATTATTTCCTTGATTATGTAATTTGTGAATTGAAATATTAAATGCCTTGGCATCGGTCAGCTTTTGTTGAATTTATGGGAGTTTTCTGTGCTTTTCAGATTTTGATGTCTTCCTCCTTCCCCAGATTATGGAAGTTTTCAGATATAATTTGCTCAACTAAACCTTGTTTCCCCACACCACTTTTTTTCTCTCTTTATCTTCTGGGATTCCTGTGTCAGGAATATTATCCCATTTTAATAGTCCTCTGACTTCCCTAAGTCTACCTTTGTGATCTGTTACCTTTATTATCCTCTTCTTTTCAGTTTCATTATTTTCCATAAATGTATCTTCTGTGTCACTAATCTGTTCCTTTGCTTAATCCATCCATTATTGTTGTATTGCAGCATTCATGCTTGCATTTCAGTTATACCATTTTTAATTTCTGCCTGACTAAATTTTAGTTATTTTTTTCATCGCAGTGAGGGATTTTCTAGTGCCTTCTATGTTTTTATTTTTTAAAGCCCAGCTAGAATCCTTATAATTGTTTTTTTTTTTAATTCTACTTCAGACATCTTACTTATATCTGTTTGGATTAAATCTCTCGCCATCATTTCCTTCTTTTCTTTCTTTTAGGGTGAATTCCTTCATCTTGTCATTTTGGATGAAAATAATAATAAAATAAAAGTTTTTAATTAAAAAATAAAAGAAGCTAGAGCCCAGGTGTTTTTTTTTTTTGTTTTGTTTTGTTTTTTTTTTGTCTGCTTGTTAAGAGACTTTTGATAGAAAAAAAAAAATATATATATATATAAATTTGCTCTTTCTGTTTCGGGGGGGGTGGAACAGAAACAGAAACAGAAACAAAACAAAGAAACAAAGAAACAAACAAAAACAAAACAAAACAAAGGAGGCTAGATCCAGCTTCCCCTAGTGCTGAAGATTTGCAGCACTCTATGATCACTAGACTTAGTGCATAGGAGGGGATTGTGCTGCTCTTCTGGGGGAGGTGCCTGCTGCTGTGATTCTCTGGTGTATTTGCCCCAGTGGATATGTGCCTGGTGGGGGGCAGGGGGGTGAAGCTTGCTATAGTGGCTCAATTTTCCACTTGGTGGCACTGTTTAACTCACTGAGGTTCATCAATGCTGGTGGGCTATGGGTGAAAATTGCTTCACCCCACTGTCTAGTCTCTGGAGCATCAAGTTTGGGCCCTAACAATTGCCTAATCACCCTTCCTGTGTCCCCGGGTTCCGTCAGATCCCCACTTTCACCCTGTCTTTGATCGAGCTATCCACATGAAGGCGCCTCAGCACTCGTGTGTTTTATCACAGGTGTGTGCGTGTTTCAAAACCACCCACTTCGGAGACCCTCACAGCTCAGATGTGCACTGATCCTCTGCAGGCGGGTCTTACTCCACTGTGGCTGGTCCCAGCATGTCACAGGAAGCAGTCACTGTGCCATGGCAGCAACTCAGAGTTTATGGTAAATCCTAACACACAGTTGGTGCCACACTTGGCTGACGTTAGCCAGCATCTTTATTCCTATACTGGTGAATGAGTAACCTCAATGGTGCCCACAGGGTCTTTTGCCTGTGGAGAGGCCTTATCACCTCTACCCAATGTACTCCAAGTGGGGGAACTGCTTCTCCCCATGCAACCCAGGGAATCCTAAGACTGTGCTGCTTGCTACTGGGGCTCTGCCCTGCTTCCTCAGGAGAGCACTGCCAGGTGTTGACCTCTGAAACTTCAGACTCTGCTTTCCACTGTTTATTTAAAAATATGGTGGTATTGAAATCCTCTCTTTTTTCCTTGTCAATGGTTTTGAAGAACAGCTTTCCTGTGCAGTCCCTGTGTGTGTTTTCACTCTATTTTTTTTTCCCCACTCTTTCTCTTTCCCTGTCTCAGCACCTGAGGCTCTTTTCTCCCACAACTCCACTCTGTAGTTCCTACCTTCCACAGGCTGTTGTGTAAATATGAGCTTTGTTCTCTAAGACTTCTGATCTCAATGTCTTGGGTGTTCAGAATGATTTGATATTTATCAAGCTGTTGGGAGGAAGAGATGAGCTTAGGGTCACCCTCCTCCTCTGCCATCTTAAACGTCCTACCTCAGAATAATTGTCAGAATAAATTTTATTTAAATTGTTTAACATTTTTCTCTCTTTAAGATATAGTTGACAAAATTTCATAATTTTAATGTGTAAAACATAATGATTTAATGTATATGTGACATATATATATATATATATAACAAAATACATGACTACAATAAAGTTAACATATCCATTGCCTCACATTGCTATAGTTATTTCCTTTTTGAAGTGGGAACTTTTAATTTCTACTCTGTTAACAGTTCTCAACTATAAAATACAGTACTGTTAATTATAGTTACCAAGCTATACATTAGACCCCTAGAACTTACTCATCTTATAACTACAAGTTTTACACTTTGGTCACTATTAGCCATTACTCTGCACCAAACTTCTCTGTTTCTAGGAAGTTTTTGCTATTGTTGTTGTTGTTGCTGGTGTTTGTTTGTTTGTTCATTTGTTTTAGATTCCACATTAAGTGAGATCATACTGTATTTGTCTTTCTCTGACTTACTTTACTTTACTTACTTTCTCTGACTTACTCTGACAAATCATACTGTATTTGTCTTTCTCTGACTTACTTTACTTAGAATTGCTAAAAAAAAAAAAAAAAATTCACCTGAGTAAACTTGAAGGTCTAATTGGGTTTATTAAACCATTCAGGAATTGAACAGCATTCCATCTGGTAAGTAAAGGGAAATTCCAAAGGGCTACAGAAATGGAAAGGTTTTTAAAAGCAGGACAAAGAATTCATAAATGGAAAAAAAGGATTATTTAAGGTGAGATCACCTTCCTTTGGAGACAAACTGGTCTTAGAGCATTATCACATCTTCCTTTTGGGGATGAAGTGGGCCCATCTGACAGATTATTGATGCTAACCAGAAAATTCCTGCCTGATCAATTTCTGGGGATGGTGGAAAGTGCAATTAGGTTAGATATCAAGCCCCAGTTTGGTGACTTGGCCTAAATGATGTCATTTTGGTCCTGTGGTTTCCTTTGTGACAGCTCCCCCCTTTTTATAAGAATGTAAACAACCTGTCAAGTCAGACATTTCTGGAAGACTGTTTTGGCAATTTTATAGAAGTCTCCCCACCAATATCTATTCATAACTTGAATCATTTTAAGTGCCTTATGTTAGGTAAAGAAATGTAAAAGTTGAAAATGGGGTTTGTCAAGAAGTAAGGAAGAACCAAATGGATGTTTTGATCCCAGCTGTTTATTTAATTTACAAGCATTGTTTATTCACCTTAATTTCTCTGCTTCCAGACTGTTGTCATGTTAAAAGGGCATCATGATGGCAAAAATCCTTCCATGAGGGGCCATTTTTTGCAGAAGCAGAATGGACTTCATTCACATGTACCACAATCTTTATAGATTCTGTTGCTGTTGCTGTTGTGTGAAACCCAGCTTGACTACATAATTTTTTTTCTAAATATTCCTTTTCCATAGAGGTTATTGCCTATAATTACATTTATTAGAATTGTTAACCTTTAGAAACCATAATTTTTTTTTTAATTTTTATTTCAGAGATAGAGAGAGATTATGTGTGAGTGGGAGAGAAGAACAGAGAGAGAGAGAGCAGAGAGCGAGAGAGAAACACAAGCAGTCTCCATGCTCAGTGGGGAGCCCTATGCAGGGCTCAATCCCACCACCCTGAGACCATGACCTGAACTGAAATCAAGAGTTGTATGCTCGGCCAACTGAGCCACTCAGTCACCCCCAAGAAACCTTAATTTCTTTTTTATTAATGTTTATTTATTTTTGAGAGAGAGAGAGAGAGACGGAGTGCAAGTTGGGGAGGGGCAGAGAGAGTGGGAGACACAATCCAAAGTAGGCTCCAGTCTCCACACAGAACCTGACACTAGGCTCAAATTCATGAACCATGAGATCATGACCTGAGCTGAATTTGGACACTTAACTGACTGAGCCACCCAAGTGCCCCAAGAAACCTTAATTTCTAATGAAAACTAATTAGTAAGCAATTGTGTATCATTTATTTTTTAGCACTCTTTAGATTTGCAGATTTATGAATAAATTTTATAACTTTTAAAAACATGGTTTTTAAAATTTTCCATTGTAGCATTGACACATCCAGGTATCTTTTAGATTCTCTGTAATAACGTAGATAAACTTATGTTGCATAATCAATGATTTAATATTGTATCTTATTTAGAAATGATGTGGATATTTAATGACTACCCATTATCTAATTTAATTTAGATAATCTTTAAAGTTTAAGAGTATCAAAAAGATTTGTGAAAGCTATTTAAGTCGACATGAGTATTGTTGAAATGTTTACTTATAAAATTTTATATCATATATATGTTATTCACTTGTTCTTAATAATTATGTTTAGATGAAATAAAATAAATTTTATAAAACATTAGACAAAGTCAGACATTATCCACACTACTATTTTTTTATACAGATCTCCTAAGAGATTACATAAAATTAATTTGGCTAGTAAACTCAGGTAGAATAAAACTTTTATATTTAATGGTGATAACTCGGAAGACATGCCTGTTTTAATTAAATCATCAACCTTAAACTAGCTTTTATATCAAATATTTTCCTAGACCACATAAACTTGTAAGAAATATTTGAGTTTGTTTCTATCTTTCTAAGTATTTGAATGCCCAATTCTTTTTTTTTAATTTTTTAAAAAAATCTTTATTTATTTTTGAGAGAGAGAGAGAGAGACAGAGAGAGACAGAGAAACCCGGGGAGCAACAGAGAGAGAAGGAGACACAGGATCCAAAGCAGGTTCTAGGCTCTGAGCTGTCAGGACACAGCCCCAAGCAGGGCTAGAACTCACGATCCATGAGTTCATGACCTGAGCCAAAGTCGGACGCTCAACCGACCAACCCAGGTGCCCTGAATGCCCAATTCTTATAAGCACTTGGTCTTAAACCAATTACATAGAGCTCTTTTACAAATTAATTTCAGGAATACCATCTGGAGGTATAAAGATATCCCATTATATATGTAATATATACATATATTATATATATATAATTTATATACATATGCTATATACATATACATATATTTATATGCATATGACATACATTTATATATACATTATATATAACTATATATACATATAATATATAAATATATATTTAAACTATGTAATATATAGAAATATATACTAAATATTATTTAAAATACTATATACATATATATGTATATTCCATATATATGGAAAATACTATTTAAAAATTATGTATATAATATATATAAGTATAATTAATATATATAAATTATATATATTAATACTATATATTATATATAATATTACATATATAATAAAATTATATATATAATTTTATTTTTTTTTTTCCTTTTTTTTTTCTCCATCAGTCTCAGGTGATTGTGGGCTATGTTTATATATCAAAAACATGATAAGATATATAACTTTAAGGGACAGAAAAGAGTGCAAGTTTCTCCCAGAAAGATCTTGGTTTCCTAAGGTCAATAATTTACAGGCAGTTTGAGATAATCCAGGATAGCCTTGGGAATGGTAAAGAAACTGGTAAATTTAGAATTGTCTTAAAAGCTGCATTCTTATTTTTGAAAAGATTTGTAAGATAAAAACAGTTGATTTCAATGATTTAAATGAGATAAAAGTTGCCTACCTATTAACCTACATCATCTTCAGATTGCATATCTTCTGAGTCCATAGTTGTAATTTTAAATATTTTGGAAGCATTGAATAAATCTTTTGGGTGTAAGAGAGGGCCCCAAAGAGGGAGCAAAGTATACTACCTTCTCAAGTCTCTAAAGCCACTTACAATAAGAGCCAAAACAAGAAAACAAACAAAAACAATCTGCTGCCTCAGGCAAGAAGAAAGCCAAGACCAGTTAAACAAAATGAGATAACCACTGGATAATAGTTACTCCTGGGATTTACACCTTTTGTTGTCTTGTACCACTTTTTTCAAGATCCCTTTTATAGGCTCTAGTATCCATCAAAGTTTACCCTTAGCTCTTTAAGGGAATAATGTAGCAGTTTATCAGAAAATCTCTGTTACATTAACTCTGAGAGGAGTCCTAAGGGGGCCTTCTTTTGGAGATAGATGTGGGAGTGTCTATAAGGCCAATAACATGGTGGAACTTTTTTTTTTTTATGTTTATGCAGTACTTTTAGCATGGAAAAAAAAAATCAATCCAGAATGAGTACTCAAAGGAAGAGTAACTAAGAGTTTGTCACCAGCTTGACCCCAAGATCAGATCTTTACTGCCCACCTGTTTGTACTCATAAACCTTTGTCCCACATTTTTTCTTAAGCTTATCTCTTAACTCAGGCAAGTGGAAAGTGAAACCATCCTTGGAGTGATAGTCACTATCTTGACAAGACCTACAGCCAGACCAGACCACCCAGACCAGTTTGAGCTTAACCTTTGAATCCTGCCTATGCAGATGGACTATGAAATTACCTCTAGAATGACTGAAAACTACATTTACCTCATTATAATACTAAAATCTCCACCCAAGGTGGAGCACTGGCCTCATTTACATAACATACAATGTGTGTATAGGCATGTTTCCAATGCATGCGTAGCCTTATGCCAATCTCTACATAGGATGGCAAGGCTTCCCTATCTAAATATTCACCTTAACCCTGAATAAAATAAGTCCATTCTACCCTTACATGGGGGGTCACATCATTAGAAACTATTTCCTGTGATCTCATTTGTTGCAAGTAAACTTTTCTTTGTGTGACAACTCAACATGGTTTCTGACTCACCAAGGAGTGAACTCATGTTGTTCAGTTACAACATTTTATTTTAGTTACTTCTTATATCTTTAATTTTTCATTAGTCTTTTCCAATGAGTTCTTCAATGAAAATATTTTGCAATTTTGAAAACTTTTGGAGTAATCTGTGCTAATTGAAACAAGTATCCCATTCTGTTTAATTCAGAGACTGTTGCTTTCAAATGCACTTCTTAAGTGATATCTAATTAGAACAGTTCCCATAATGACAACTGTAATTCTAGATTACTCTTGGTAAGATTTTTGCCATTTTTGCTAGATGATCTGCAACTTCTGAGACTAGTTCTCAGACATAAAATAAGTGGATGTGTCAGAAGGTAGCATGCCCAACTCTTTAGAATTTAAGTGTCCCCTTAATCAAAAATTTGGGTTTCTTGGAGCTGAGCTAATACCTAAAAAGGATGTGCCTCTGGCTAAGGATTTATGCATGTTTTACAGTGTACCTTGTTTCACAGAAGTTTTTTGAAGTTGGCAGGTAATCTAGTGTCAATCTAACTCATTCCATGACCAACTTATTTTATTACAGGAGTCTTCTTGAGGTGGTGAACACTCTGAAAGTCACCAAATGCATGCTAATGCCCACGAATTTTTGCAGCCTTTTGACCTGTGAGGTATCTGTTAGCAATTATCTTTACCTATACAAATCAATACAAACAAATATGTGTGCTGTAATGTATCATCAGTAAGAAATGTTAATGTGTCTTGTCCATAAGATGACCTTGAACACATCACCAATAATTCCCATGGAACTTTGGACAAAGGTAGTTGTTGGGCCAGAAACTCTCAAAGAATGGGGACTGTGGTCTGATCGAAAACAAGATGGAGAACTAACTGCAGGTACCACTAACAGTCCTCAGCATTAAAGCCAGAGACAGAGCTAAAGTGTGTTGTTTTTCACCAGGAGAATTATGGTCTGAAAGCCTAGGAGGTTGGCTCTGGGCAGACATTCTGCCAGCTCAGTTTGGCTCTGAAAAAAATGGCCAGCTCAATTGAATTCTGGGTGAGTATGCCAGCCAATTGGGATGCAGGCAAATATGCCAGTTCAGTTGGGCTCTGTACATAACCATCCAACCAGCTTAAACTGTTCTGCCTAGTAAAGGAAAACCAATTAGATCAGGAGCACAAATGCAAAAACAGTGGAGCTCAGCATTGAAGAGAATTTACTCACAGCCCTCACAAATAATGGGAAAGACTGTAAACTTGAAGTGTTTACAGGGAATTACACCTTGTTTCTTTTTGTATCTGAATGCTACTGGAAGTTCCCTTCAGATCGTGGTGTGACATAATCTTTTAAAAAACAAAATTCAACTGAGTAAATTTGAAGATCTACTATGGTTTATTAAATTATTCAGGAATCAGGCAACATCACATCTAGCAAGAAAAGTGGAGCTCTAAAGGGCTAAGTAGAAGAAATCGTTAAAAAAAAAAAAAAGACAAGGAAGTCATAAATAGAAAAAAAATATTTCAGGTGAGGTCACTTTCCTTTGGGGGCAAGTTTGTTGACTTGGTCTAAATGATGCAATTTGGAGCCTATTGTTTCCTTTTAACAGAATACTTTCAATTTTAGTCCATGTTGCAAAGAGCAGAATGTTCTTCTTTATGATCAAAAGTTATTCCTTTGTATATACCAAGTTTCTTCATTCATTCATCCATAGTTTACTTAGGAATAATTTAACCACATTGATGGAATAAATAGAAGACATGAATGAATACAAATATAACTCATGTTTATTAACTAGAAAAGTTATTGCTAAAATGGTCATACTACCCAAAGTCATCTATGCATTCAATCCAATATCTATTAAAGTTACCATGAGAAGTTTTACAGATATAAAAAGGCAATCTTGAAATTTGGATGGAACCACAAAAGTCCCTGAATAGTCAAAGCAATCTTAAAGAACACAAAGCTAAACATCACACTTCTTGATATGAAAATATATTATACAGTTATAATAATCAGAACAGTATGGTATTGGCATAAAAATGGACATTTAGAAGGAAGAGAAGATGGCATCTGAGTAGGAGGACCCTAGGCTACTCCTGTCTGGTGGACACAACCAGATAACTATTAAACCATTGTATAAACCTCAGAAATCAACCTGAAGACTGACAGAAGAAACTCCACAACTAAGAGGAGAAAATAGGCCACATCAAAGAAAATAGGATGTGTGGAGATGTGGTTTATGGGAGAAATGGGTCATAGTTTTTGCAGAGGGGAGGAAGCCATGGTCACAGTGAAGGCAAGAGAGAATAGAGCATATAGGGAAATGAACAAGGGAACATTTCTCCAAAGCTTTAGCTGGGAAAATTATAAATACTGATTTTTTGTAAGTTTCTGTAACCAGTGGTGCTTAAATCCTAGAGTTTTAAAGGTCAGCAAACTTTGCTAGGATGGAGCCTGGAAAACAATGCCCTGCTTCTGGGGAGAAGACAGGCAAACAATCTGGGGGCAGACAGACTGGAAATAGAATTTGAAAAATGCCTGGGCACATGGGGGAGATTATTCACTCTTGGACCATGTCCCTGGGGGCAGCATTCACAGAGACACATCTCCAGGGATAGCACCATTTCCCTCTCTTCCCCTCATCATAAACATAGAGCCACCTGTGTGAGGCAGTACAGCACCTACATTGGCTACCTAACTTGTTGACACCAAGCCCTACAACTCTTGTGCTCTGGAAGGACTGTCCTTATTACTCATGCTTGCCTCAGTCTCAGTGAGACTGGTCTCCACCAGAAGACCCAGCACATCATATCTCTAAATCCTGGGGTTTTGAAGGTCAGTAGTCTTGGCTGGTATAGGGCCTAGATGGACTGCACTGTTTCTGGAGATAAGGCAGGAAAATAACCCACAGATAACGTGGAGACAGTGATCTGAAAAATGCCTGAAACACACAGAAGGAAGGTTATTTTCTCTTTTTAGAGTGCTTCCTTTAGAGGCAGCTTTCACTGAGATGCGTCTCCAGGGATGAAGGAGCTGCTTGGCACCATCTCCCACTGCTGCTCCAGCATAAACACAGAGCAACCTGGAGGAAACAGAATAGCACCAACATAGGCTGCCTAACTTGCTTACACCCACTCCCAAACCCCTGCACTCTGACAGGACTGCCCTTCTCAGTCAACTTTGTGTCAGTCCCAGCTCAGCAGTCCCCTTCCCCAGAAAACCAGCAGAAACACCTATCAACCCCACATAACCAACCAGAGAGCTCTAAGGGCTTCAGTTATTGTGGAAGTATTAACAATTGTCATTTAACAAGCAGATTAGAGCATACCTGGAGTTAAAACTCACCACATTCTAGCCAAGGACCAAACACTGCCCACTGCAGGCAAGAGATCCTCTGCAGACAACTGGCCTGAGGCATAGAGCAGCTAAAACACCACAGCAGGGTGCACACAGCACTCACCAGAAATACTTCCTGAAGCTCCAGGCCCTGCACACTATATGACATTTTCTTCATAAAGCCATTATTCTCAGGAGTAGAAAAAACAACTGGCTTTTCTAACGCAGAGAAGAATGCAGACTTAGACAAAATGTCAATAGGAGGAATTCATTCCAAATTAAAGAACAATATAAGGTCATAGCCAGAGATCTAAGTGAAATAGGTATAAGTAATATGACTGATGGAGAATTTAAAGCAACAATCAGAAAGATACACATTAGGCTTGAGAAAAGAATGAGGACATCAAGGGGATCCTTACCACAGAGATAAGAGTTAAAAGTATCAGTCACAAATGAATAATATAGTAACTGAGATTGGAAACAGGTTTGATGCACTGAACAACAGGATGGAAGAAGCTGAAGAATGGATTACTGATATAGAAGACAAAATTATAGAAAATAAGAAAGCTGATCAAAAGAGAGAAAGTATTATGGAACATGAGAATAGTCTTAGGAACTCAGTGACTCTATCAAGCATAATAACATTTGTATTTATCCACGTTCCAGAAGAAGAAGAAGAAGAGAAAAGGTGTCAGAAAATGTATTTGAAGAAACAATAGTTGAAAACTTCCCTACTCTGGGAAAAGTAACAGATATTTAAATCCAGGAGGCACAGATAATTCCCATCAAAATCAATAAGAGTAGGCCAACACGAAGACATGCTGTAATTAAATTTTCAAAATATAGTCATACACACAAAAAAATCTTCAAAGCAGCAAGACAAAAGAAGTCCTTAACTTACAAGGGAAGACCAATAAGTCTAGCTGGAGATTTCTCAACAGAAACTTGGGAAGCCAGAAAGGGGTTGATATATTCTAAGTGCTGAATAGGAAGAAGCTGCAGCCAAGAATACTCTATCCAACAGAGGTGTCATTCAAAATTGAGAGTGATAATTTCCCAAACAAAAGCTAAAGGAGTTTGTAATAGTAAACCAGCCTTCCAAGAAATATTAAAGGGGAATCTTTGAGTGGAAAGGAGAGAGCAAAGTAATCAAGACAAAAAAGGTCAGAGAAAATTTACAGAAACAGCAACAACAAAAACTAATAAAATGGCACTAAATATCTATCTATCAATACTTACTTTGGGGGCACCTGGGTGGCTCAGTTGGTTAAGTATCCAACTCTGGATCTTGGCTCAGGTCATGATCTCACAGGTTGTGAGTTTGAGCTCTGTGTTCGGCTCTACACCAACATTGCAGAGCTTGTTTGTGATTCTGCCACTCCCTCTCTCTGCCCCTCTCCCGCTTATGCTTTCTCTCTCTCAAAATAAATAAACTTAAAAAAATAATTTGAATGTAAATGGTCTAAATGCTCCAATCAAAAGCTATCGGCTGCCAAGTGCGTCTGGGTGGCTCAGTTGGTTAAGCATCTGACTTCAGCGCAGGTCATAATCTTGCAGTCCATGACTTTGAGCCCCACACTGGGCTCTGTACTAGTGGTTCAGAGCCTGCTTGGATTCTCTCTCTCTCTGTCTCTCTGTCTCTCTCTGCTCCTTCCCTTGTGTGCTCTCTTAAAAAAAGTTGTAGGTTGTCAGAATGGATAAAAAGCAATATACATCCATATGCTGCCTACAAGATTCATTTTAGATCTAAAGGCACCAGCAGGTTAAAGAGAGAGAGCAGAGAAATATTTACCATGCAAATGAACATCAAAAGAAAGATGAATTACCAATATTTATATCAAAGTAGACTTTAAACAAAAACTGTAGGAAGAGATGAACTAGATCATTGTATCATCACGAAGGGGACTGTACAACAATATCTAACAATTCTAAATATGCATTCAGCATGGGAACTCAAAAATAGATAAAACAATTAATAACGTATATATAAAAATTCATTGATAATACAATAATAATAGGGGGCTTTAACATCCCACTGACATCAATGGATAGATCATCTAATCTAAGCAGAATATAAACAATGGTTTTGAATGACACACTGGACCAGATAGACTTAACAGATATATTCAGAACAATTACATCCTAAAACAGCAAAATATACATTCTTTTCAAGTATACATGGGATATTTTTCAGAAGAGATCACATATTAGGTAACAAATCAGGCCTCAACAAATACAAAAAGACTGAAATCATACCAAGCATATTTTCTGACTACAATGCCATGAAACTTGAAGTCAACTACAAGAAAAAAAAAAATTGGAAAGGCCACATATACATGTAGGTAAAACAACATGGTGCTACACAATAAATAGGTCCACCAAGAAATCAAAGAAGAAATTAAAAAAAAACACATGGGAACAAATGAAAATGAAAACACATTGGTACAAATCTTTTGGAATGCAACAAAGCAGTCCTAAGAGAGAAATATATAGCAATGCAAGCCTACCTTAAGAAGCAAGTAAAATCTTAAATAACTAACCTAACCGTTTACCTCAAGGATCTAGAAAAAGAACAACCAATGAAACCTAAAGTCAGGTGAAGAAACAACATAATAAAGAATAGAACAGAAGTAAAATATATAGAAACTAACCACACACACACACACACACACACACAACCCAGTAGTATAGATCAATGCAACCAGGAATTGGCTCTTTGGAAAAATAAAATAATAATAAAATAAAATAAAATAAAATAAAATAAAATAAAATAAAATAAAATAAAATAAAATAAAATAGAATAAAATAAAATAAAATAGATAACCCCCTAGCCATATTTACCAAAACTAAAAGAGAGAGGGGCACCTGGGTGGCTCAGTCAGTTAAGCGTCCGACTTCGGCTCAGGTCATGATCTCGCGGTCTGTGAGTTCGAGCCCTGCGTCAGGCTCTGTGCTGACCGCCCAGAGCCTGGAGCCTGTTTCAGATTCTGTGTCTCCCTCTCTCTCTGACCCTTCCCCGTTCATGCTCTGTCTCTCTCTGTCTCAAAACTAAATAAACGTTAAAAAAAAAAAAAACTAAAAGAGAGAGGTGCAAACAAACAAAACCACAAGTTAGACAGCAGAAATAACAACCAACACCACAGAAAAACAATTATAAGAGAATATTATGAAAAACTATATGTGAAAAAATGAACAAACTGGGAGAAAGGGATATACCCCTAGAAACATATAAAGTTTTAAAACTGAAACAGGAAGAAATAGAAAACTTGAATAGACTGATAACCAGCAAAGGAGTTGAACCAGTAATAAAAAAACCTCCCAGAAACAAAAGTCCAGGGCCATATAGATTTACAGATGTACTGTACCAAATATCTAAGGTAAAGTTAATATCTATTCTTCTCAAAATGTTCCAAAAAATACAAAAGGAATAAAATTTTCCAAATTCATTCTATGAGGCCACCATTATCTTGATACCAAAACCAGATAAAGACTCCACTAAACAAGAGAATTACAGGACAATACACCTGATGAACATGGATGCAAAAGTTTTCAATAAAATACTAGCATATTGAATCCAACATTACCTTAAAATAATAATTTACCACAATCAGATGGGATTAATTCCTGGGTTGCCACGGTGGTTCAATATTCAAAAATCAATGTGATATACCACCTGGATAAAATAAAGGATATGGATCCTATGATCTTTTCAGTAGGTGCAGAAAAACTGTTGATACATACATCTATACGTGGTAAAAACCCTCAATAAAGTAGGTTTAGAGGGAACATATCTCAACATAATAAAGATCATATACAAAAACCCACAGCTAATATCCTCTTCAGGAGGGAAAAACTCAAAAATTTTCCTCTATCATTAGGAGCAAGACAGGGATGTCCACTCTCACCACTGCTATTTAATATAGTACTGGAAGTCCTAACCTCAGCAATCAGACAACAAAAAGAAATATAAGACATCCAAATGGACAATGAAAAAGTAAAACTTTCACCACATGCAGAGGGCATGATACTATATATAGAAAACACAAAAGACTCCCCTAAAATTTGCTAGAACTAATACTCAAATTCAGTAAATTTGCAATATATAAAATCAATATACTGTTGCACTTCTATATACCAATAATGATGTAGCAGAAAAAGAAATTAATTTAGAAATTCTATTTACAATTGCACCAAAAACAATATGATACTTAGTAATAAACCTAACCAAAGAGGTGAAAGACCTGTACTCTGAAAACTATAAAACACTGATGAAAGATATTGAAGATAACACAAAGAAATGGTAAAACTTTCTATGCTCATGGAAAAAAATATTGTTTACTACTCAAAGCAGTCTACACATTTAATGCAATTTCTATTATAATATCAACAGTATTTTTCACAGAGCTGAGCACAAACAATCCTAAAATTTGTATGGAATCACAGTAGACCCCAAATAGCCAATGAAACCTTGAAGAAGAACAGCAGAGCTAGAGGTTTCACAAATTCTAGACTTCGAGATACATTACAATGTCTTGAAGTGTTCAAGACAGGGTGGTACTGGAATAAACATAGACATATAGATCAATGGAACAGAATAGAAAACCCAGAAATGAACTCACAACTATATGGATAATTAATCTTTGACAAAGAAGAAAGTATATTCAATAATAAAAAGATAGCCTCTTCAAAAAATGGTGCTGTGGAAACTGGACAGCAACATGCAAAAGAATAAAACAGGACCACTTTATTATACCATGCACAAAAATAAAGGAGAAAAAAAAAGAAAGAAACGGAGGAAAACCAGGAAACAGAGTCTTCAGTGTAGAGAACAAATTGATGGATACCAAAAAGGATGTGGTGGGGGGGCATGGGTAAAAGAGGTGATGGGGATTTAGGAAGGCACTTGTTGTGATCAGCACTGGATTCTGCTTGGAAGATTTGAACCCCTATATTGTACACCTGAAGCTAATATTACACTGTATGTTAACTAACTGGAATTTAAATAAAAACTTTAAAAATAGATATATACACCATTGGAATATAACGGAGAGGCTAGTAATAAAACCATACATAGGAAAGAGTATCCAATAGGAAAAAAAAAGACAGTCTCTGTAGCAAATGGTGCTGGGAGAACTGGACAGCAACATGCAAAAGAATGAAGCTGGACCACTTTCTTAAACCATACACAAAATTAAACTCAGAATGGACGAATGACCTAAATGTGAGAAAGGAAACTATCAAAACCCTACAGGAGAAAACAGGCAACAACCTCTTTGACCTCAGCTGCAGCAATTTCTTGCTCGACACATCTCCAAAGACAAGGGAAATAAAAGCAAAAATGAACTATTGGGACATCATCAAGATAAAAAACAAACACAAAACAAAACAAACAAACAAAAAACCTCAAAAAACTGCACTGCAAAGGAAACAGTCAGCAAAACTAAAAGGCAACCAATGGAATGGGAAAATATTTTTTCAAGTGACATATTGGATTTGGGGCGCCTGGATGGCTCAGTTGGTTGAGTGTCCGACTTCGGCTCAGGTCATGATCTCCCGAATTGTGGGTTCGAGCCCTGTGTCAGGCTCTGTGCTGAAAGCTCAGGGCCTGGATCCTGCTTCAGATTCTGTGTCTCCCACTCTCTCTGCCCTTGTCCCCCATTCACACTCTGTCTCTCTCTCCTTCAGAAATAAATAAACATTAAAAAATTTTTTAAAGGGCTAGTATACAAAATCTATAAAGAATTTAGCAAACCCAACACCTGAAAAACAAATAATCCAGTGAATAAATGGGCAAAAGACATGAATAGATTATTTGCTAAAGAAGACATCTAGATGGCTAACAGACACATGAAAAGATGCTCAACATTCATTGTCAGGGAAATATAAATCAATACCACACTGAGATATCGCCTCACACCAGTCAGAGTAGCTAAAGTGAACAACTCAGTAAACAACAGATGCCGGCAAGGATGTGGAGAAACAGGAACCCTCTTGCACTGTTGGTAGGAATGTAAACTGGTGCAGCCACTCTGGATAACAGTGTGGAGGTTCCTCCAAAAATTAAAAATGGAACTACCCTATGACCCAGCAATAGTACTACGAGGAATTTATCCAAAAGATATAGGAGTGCTGATTCATAGGGGTACATGTACTCCAATGTTTATAGCAGCACTTTCAATAATAGCCAAATTATGAAAAGAAGCTAAATGTCCATAAAAGGATGAATGGGTAAAGAAGATGTGGTTTATATATACAATGGAATACTACTTGGCATTGAGAAGGAATAAAAGAATGCCATTTGCAGCAATGTGGATGGAATTGGAGGGCATTATATGGTAAGTGAAATAAGTCAGTCAGAGAAAGACAGATATAATATGTTTTCACTCATATGTGGATCTTGAGAAACTTAACCAAAGGACATGGGAGTAGGAAAGGGGAAATAGTTACAAACAGTGAGGGAAGGAGGCAAACCTCAAGAGACTCTTAAATACAGAGAACAAACTGAGGGTGAATGGGGGGAGGGGAAAATGGGTGATGGGCATTGAAGAGGGCACTAGTTGGGATGAGCACTGGGTCTTGTATGTAAGTGATGAATCACAGGAATCTACCCCCAAAACCAAGAGCACACTGTACACAATACGTGTTAGCCAACTTGACAATCACATATTAAAAAATAAAATTAAATACAACAATATATATATGGTCACCTAATATTTGAAAAGGTAACCAAGAATATTAACTGAGAAAGGATAATCTGTTTAATAAATTATGTTGTGTAAAGTATATGCCAAAATAATGCAAAATAATAACATTTTACCCCTATTTTATACCTCTACCACAAATTAACTTGAAATGGCTTTAAGACTTAAATGTAATACCTGGAACTTTAAAAGTGTTGGAAGAAAATATAGAGCAAAAGCTCTTTGACATAGGTCTTGTCAATGATTTAAGGGTATGACAAGAAAAGCACAAACAACAAAAATAAAAATTAGAAAGTAGGACTACAAAAAACTAAAAAGCTTCTCCACAACAAAAGAAAGAAATCAACAAAATGAAAAGATGACTACATAACTGGAGAAAATATTTCCACTATGGAAGACAGTATGGAAGTCCTTCAAAAAAATAATAATTGAACTCATATGATCCAATAATCCCACTTCTTGGTATGTATCCAAGGAAATGTAAGCAAGATGTCAAAGAGTTATCTGAACTCCCATGTTTATTGCAGCATATTCACAATAACCAGTATGTTAAAAAAAAAAAAACTAGGTATCTATCAACTGATGAATGTATAAAGAATATATGAGATTTAGATATAGAGACAGAGTAGATATAGATTGTAGATATATAATCTATATCTATGTATATAAATAGAAACAGATTTAAATATATGTATAGGCTTACATATATGTAATAGAGTATTATTCATGTGAGAAAGAAGAAATCCTGGCAATTGCAGCAACTTGGAGCTATTATGCTTACTGTAGTAAGTCAGAGAGAGAAAGACAAATACTGTGTAATATCACTTGTACGTGGAATCTTATTTTTTAATGTTTATTTATTTTTGAGAGAGAGACAGAATATGAGTGGGGGAGGGGCAGAGAGAGAGGGAGACAGAATCTGAAGCAGGCTCCAGGATCTGAGCTGTCAGCACAGAGTCTGACATGTGGCTGGAACCCACAAACCATGAGATCATGACCTGAGCTAAGTCAGATGCTTAACCAATTGAGCCACCCAGGCACCCCGTATGTAGAATCTTAAAAAGCCAAACTCAGAAACAGAGTACAGTGATGGCTACCAGGGATTGGAGGTGAGGGAAGTGGGAAAGGTTTGGTCAAAGCACACAAATTTCCAGTTAGATGAATAAATTCTGAAGTTAATAACAGCCTTGTGATCTTGGATTATAAGAATGTAAATCTGTTAAAAGGGTAGATCTTATTCTCACCACAAAAAATTGTCACATAATTGTAATTATTCCATGTGATGAAGGTGTGTTTTACAATATAAATATGTATCAAATCAGCATGTTAACTACTTTAACCTTATACATTATAATATGGTAACTATAGGTTACAATATTGCATTGTATACTTGAAAGTTGCTATGAAAGTACAGAGTTAATGTTCTCACTGTAACAACAACAAAATGGCAATTATGTGAATTGAGTGATATGTTTACTAATTTTATTGTAGTAAAGAATTTTGCAGTATATACCCATATCAAATTATCTCATACATTTTAAACTCAGGCAATGTTATATGTCAATTATGTCTCAATAAAACTGGAAGTTTTTTTAAAAATTTGAGTATAGCTGACATACAATGTTACATTAGTTCAGGTATACAACTTAGTAATTTGACAAGTTTATACATTATGCTATGTTCCCCACAAATATAGCTACCATCTATTCCATTACATCGCTATTACAGTATCACTGACTATATTCTTTATGTTCTGCTTTTTAATCTTTTGACTTACTCATTTCAATTGGAAATGTTTTGTTAAAAATTAAAAAAGAAAGTGCCTGGGTTTCTCAGTCAGTTAAGCATTTGACTTTGGCTCAGGTCATGATCTCACTGTTTGTGAGTTTGAGCCCCACTTTGGGCCCTGTGTTGACAGCTTAGAGCCTGGAGATGCTTCAGATTCTGTGTTTTCTTCTCTCTCTGCTCCTCTCCCCACCCCCCCCTTATGTTTTAAAACATAAGATATATTTAGATAAGATATCTTATCTAAAGATATAAGATAACATAAGATATAAGATATATTTATCTTATGTTTTAAAACATAAGATATATTTTTTAAAAATTCAAAAAATTGGAAAATTTTGATTAAAAAAAAGTAACATTAAAATAACATAGGGGCACCTGTGTGGCTCAGTTAAGCATCTGACTTCAGCTCAAGCCATGATCTCCCAGTTCCAGAGTTTGAGCTCCACTTGAGGCTCTGTGCTGACAGCTCAGAGCCTGGAGCCTGCTTCAGATTCTGTGTCTCCCTCTCTCTCTGCTCCTCCCTGCTTGTGCTCTGTTTCTCTCTCTCTCTCTCTCTCTCTCTCTCTCTCTCTATATATATATATATATATGTATATATATAAAATAAACATTAAAATTTTTAAAAATATTGTAGATTCCATGTGAATAACAGCAGAAAGTATACAATCAGCAATCCAATGAAGACGGGTCAAGATTAAAAACAAAAACAAAAACAAAAACAAAACAAAACAAAACACAAACAAACAAAAACAAAACATTAAGGAGATCAGGGGCCCCTGGGTGGTTCAGTCAGTTAAGCATCAGACTTCAGTTCGGTTCATCATCTCACAGTTTGTAAGTTCGAGACCCACATCAGGCCCCGTGCTGACAGCTCGGAGCCTGGAGCCTGCTTGAGATTCTGTGTTTCCCTCTCTCTCTGCCCGTCCCCCGCTCACTCTGTCTCTCTCTCTCTCCCTCAACAATGAATAATCATTAAAAAAAAAAAAAGTCTTTTAAAAAAACGTGAAAAAGACCACCTCAATTTTAGGTTCTTTTTTTTTTAACTTTTTTAAATATTTATTTTTGAGAGAAAGAGAGAGAGAGACAGAGGCAGAGATAGAGACAGAGTGTGAGGGGGGAGGGACAGAGAGGGAGACACAGAATCTGAAGCAGGCTCCAGGCTCTGAGCTGTCAGCACAGAGCCCCATGCGGGGCTCAAGCCCACAAACCATGAGATCATGACCTGAACCAAAGTCAGATGCTTGACTGAGCCACCCAGGCACCCCTCAATTTTATTTTCAACAATAGTACTAATTAATGGTATTATATTTGAAAACTTAATTGAACTATGAATTTTAGATTCTATATTAGTAAAACTTAAAAATATTTTCCTTGAACTTAAAATTTATATGTAAGTGTAAATATATATATATATATACATATATATACATATATATACATACATATATATACATATATATATTTACACATATACACATATATATATTTACACATATACACATAATATATACATATTATATACATATATACATATATATACACATACATATATATACATATATATACATATATATATTTACACTTATATATATATACACACACTTATATATATATATACACTTATATATATATACATATATATTTACACTTACATGAAATATTTATTTTCTAAAATTAAAAGGCTACATGAAAACTATCTCATATATGTCATAGCTGAGGATTCATTAGTGATGTGATTTTTGAGTAGTATTAGCGGTCTTTAAGATTTTGATATGTATTGACATTAACAATAAAAGACTTAAAAAAGAAAAAAAGTATCAGGTTAGCGCAACCAGGATATCTATTAGTTTGTTTTTTTTTTTAGCTCTTATAATTGCATTCTTCTTTATAGTCTCAGAAGGGATTTATTGAAAGGAAATCATCCACCTGCTTAATGGGCATAGTAAAGATCTCCTACCTCTCTCTGTACACTTAACCTGGTCACACTCCATTAGTCCATCTGCATGAGACCGGCTATATCATCTGATGGTGGATTCAACCAGACAAACAGATCTACAAGTGCAAAAAGGGTGATTATTTTCTAGCTATCTTGATTTGTTCCTCTGTTTCTGATATTTTCCATTGGTTGCTGAAAAATTGTCCTAAATTTTTTTTTATCT
Organism: Lynx rufus; assembly: GCF_022079265.1. Taxonomy (NCBI): domain Eukaryota; kingdom Metazoa; phylum Chordata; class Mammalia; order Carnivora; family Felidae; genus Lynx; species Lynx rufus. The sequence continues at coordinate 83,810,914 of NW_025814823.1, read as the reverse complement.
ATTTGTAAGCAGAAAAAAAATGTACTTTTCTCTTGAATATTTTTGTATAGCACATTTAAAAAAAAATGGGTTTTTGCTTTCCAATTACTTGTGGCCAGAAGAAGATACAGTTTTGCTATATGATTGGATAATGCATTTTTTTTTTCCTGAGACTGAAATTCTACAGAGGAGCTACTGATTTTACTTTGAGCAGGCATCATTTCTGGGTTAGAAACTAGTAGAAAGAAATATCTCAACCATATTTATATTTTCTAATGAAACTGACAATGGGTGCCTTAATACCCAAGAAGACTATGTCCTCCCAAAATCTGAGGCATAGTTACAACCTGTGGGCTCAAATTGGTCTGAGACATTAGTTTTCACTCAGTGTAGTTATGTGGTGTTAAGCAGATCCTCAAAATCTGAATTCTTTAATGTGTAAAAGGAGAAAATAAGATGAATATGTACTTCATAGGGACTTGGGAAAGATAAAATATAATAAAGCATTAGAACAATTTCTAGGATTCTGTGAGCTTCAAATAAAGGTTTGATATTAATCCACCACCACTGTCAATAATTTTCTGTGTTAATATATACTAAGTTGTTTACATTAAACTTAAGGAATTATATTAGAGAAGAGTAACAATGAACAGAGGGGCCAGTTGCCATGCACGGTACAGACCGTGTTCCCTGTGTGTCTGGTATCCCAGGTGGGCTGTTCAGTGACCCACAGTACAAAAGTGCAGCAGAAATTTCCCAGTGACCCCTTCTCCCTGGTACCCTTCTGGTCTCCCTCCATTCACCCAGCAAGCAGCTTCAAGTTCTTCACATTTGTTGCTCCCTATGCTGGTCCTCACTTTATTTTGACCACAAATACAGACTTTGTCAGCAGGTGTGTTTTGTAGTTTATCAGACTGTTGTTTTTATTTTTCAGAGTGCTCAGATATCATCTATCAGTGAGGGTGGGATATCATAGAAAGACTATATTTTTTGATGCTATGTGTCAAAATTTTGTTGTATATTTTTATTAAGAAAACAAAATCATTTTCCGTGTTCTCAACTGCTTTAACATCTTATTTTTAATTAGCTTTAGAATTATTACACAACTATAAAATTCATTTGAAACTTGGAAATACTTCCTGAAATATCCAGATATCATAACTGCCTCTAAACACTTCCCAGAAAGAGGAGCCAATATTTCCTTCCTCTTTGAAGGGATTTTGAACTTTGACACTTAATATGTCAGAAATTAAAAAGTTGTATAGATTTAAATTTAATAAGAGAAAGTGTAAAAGAAGGTAATAATTATTCTCTTAATAAAGGTCAGATGTATTTTGTGTTCATTGTTTTACTTATTTTACAGCTTTTTTAGAATTCTGTTGTAAATCACATTTCTATTTTAGTTTCTGAACAGACTGACTATGACCTCCATTAATTTTAGCTAAGTTTAATGTGGTTTTCATTCATCCTCAGTGTCTGATAGAGAGGCTGGCTATGAACAGCAAGATAGGAGAAGAAACAGTAAATTGAAGTCAGAAATATCTTAGTGTTGTTCAGTTTTCCTCTCTGCATGTCAGTTTCATGAACAATTAATTGCTTTGTGCATTAAAGTAGGTAACATTTGGGAAAAAAAAGTAAAGTCCTCTCTGAAAAATGGCAATGCCCCTCTAAATCCTATTTCTTGTCCTCTGAAATTTAAAGCAAATGGTAGAAACTTTAAGGAGATGAATTTCAACTTGGAAAAACATGTACTAGATACAAATTGGATGGATTTTTACATAAAACTCTGCTTAATCAGGGTTAAGATAAGAAATATATACATATTTTCATTTTTTAAAGTTCTTTTATTTATTTACTTTGAGAGAGAGAAGCAGAGAGAGAGGGAGAGAGAAAATCTCGAGCAGGCTTCGTGCTGATAGTGTGGAGCCCAATGCAGGACTCAATCTGATGAACTGTGAGATCATGACCTGAGTTGAAATCAAGATTCAGACACTTAACTGACCAAGCCACCCAGGAGCCCCTATATATTATTTAAAGTTTATATATTTACATAAAATAATTATATGCATACATAATAAGAATGTGTATAATACATATATGCATATATACACACACTAGTTGTCTAGGACTAAAAAGATGATCAAATCAAATTCTTAAATGCATAGATAGTTATTAAACTGGTGAACTGACAAAATGGATCTTATATTATCAAATGATAATGTACCACCCATCTCCTACATAGATTCTGCATAATTATTACTATAGTTAATCATTTAAACTAACACTATATACTATATGCTTATTCATCTGTAACTAGTAATATTCTAAGCACTTCATCATTTACTCCTAACTATACATAAGGCAAGACATTATACTTATCATCTTTTTCTGTATGTAGAGCAGATGGAGCAATAGGGTGTAGAGGATAAGCTGGACCCACAGCCACAGTCTGGCCTCAGAGTCTGGACTCCAAAATGATGTCCCTAGGCTATCTAAGGGATTGGTATATTGGTGATGACCATGGCCTGTTTTGGAGGATTTGTGGCTTACTCCATACAATCACAGTGCCTCACAGTGTGATTCATTCTTATAGGAAAAAGGGGGTTCAAACATTTCATATAGATTTTTCCCCAAATTGTGTCATGGTTACTTTTTAGATTGTTCTCTTTTAGGGGGGCATACTATTGACTTATAATATTCTATCAGTTTCAGTTGTAGAATGCAATGATTTGATATGTCTATGCTCTGCAAAATGTTAAAATTTTCTTATACAGAATACACCTTGGAGAGTATTCAAGATCTCAGTTGGATCTTTAGACAAGAGAGGTTAATGAAATTCTGAGATCTACAACAAAAATTCTAGAAGAGTGATTATATATATATATTCTAGAAGAGTTATATATATATATATATATATATATATATATATATATATATGATTCATCTTTGGTGTTGTTTAGGGCAATAGCTAAACAAATTTACATGGCTACTGGTAAAGGAGACTGTATCAAAAAGTAAGCTCATGACTTTGAACAATGCAACCTCACTATATGTTATAAATTCTCTTTACTCGTATTTGTGTATTATTAGTTTTCTGGTATATTTATGGAATTACAGGTAATTTTAATCTACAAATCTATAGGACCATGGAATTTCTTTCTGTCAACATAATCATTTTTTTCCTCTCTCTCTTTCTCTCTCCCACTAAACATTCATTTAAGTGTGTGGTGTCCCATGAGTGATTCATTAATTCTAAAGGTTTCCTATGTTGTCCAAGTGAAATCTCATGGAGAAAACCAACTGGGTGGCTAACTACACTGTGAGGTCAGATTTCATCCTGGTGGGAATCTTCAGTGAATCCAAACACCCAGCTCTCCTTTGTTTGGTGATTTTTGTGGCTTTCCTGATGGCCTTGACTGGAAACACCATCCTGATCCTACTGATACATTCTGATGCCTACCTCCACACCCCCATGTACTTTTTCATCAGCCAACTGTCTCTCATGGACATAATGTACATTTCTGTTACTGTGCCAAAGATGCTCATGGACCAAGTCATGGGTATGAACAAGATCTCAACCACAGAATGTGGGATACAGATGTTTCTCTATGTGACACTAGCAGGTTCAGAATTTTTTCTTCTAGCCTCTATGGCCTATGACCGCTATGTAGCCATCTGCCATCCCCTCCGTTACCCAGTCCTCATGAACCCTAGGGTGTTTCTCCTTCTAGCATCTGGCTGCTGGTTCCTGGGTTCAGTGGATGGCTTCTTGTTCACTCCCATCACCATGACCTTCCCCTTCTGCAGATCTCGGGAGATCCATCATTTCTTCTGTGAAGTCCCAGCGGTGTTGAAACTCTCTTGTTCAGACACCTCCATCTATGAGATTTTCATGTACTTGTGCTGTGTCCTCATGCTTCTCATTCCTGTGACAGTCATTTCAGGATCCTACTACTTTATCCTCATCACCATCCATAGGATGAACTCAGCAGAAGGCCAAAAGAAGGCCTTTGCCACTTGTTCTTCCCACATGACTGTGGTCATCCTCTTCTATGGGGCTGCCATTTATACTTACATGCTCCCCAAGTCCTACCATACACCTGAGAAGGACATGATGGTATCTGTCTTTTACACAATACTCACTCCTGTGCTCAACCCTTTGATCTATAGTCTAAGAAATAAGGATGTTATGGGGGCTCTGAAGAAAATGTGGAATGTGGAACGTGTCTTTCACGAAACTTAAAAGTAGAAAATCTTGACATTATTGTTTTTCCTTCTCTTTACACATTGTAAGTTCAGAAATTTATGTCAACTTTATTTCTTAGAATTTTACACCATGGTGTCTTATCTCACTTTTACATTTTTTTGAAGAATTGCCTGCCTGTACTATAAAACTCTTAAATTTTCTAATTCTTCTCCTTTCAAAATATATTATATAATTATCTTATATTGATGTTATATTTACTGAAGTTGTTGAATTGTATTTACTGAACTGCACCCCGACTCTGTAGAAGAACTTACATATTCTTAAAAATACATAAATTAAAATATTTAAAGAAAAAAAGTTCATCTGAGTCTATAAAATCCATTTTAAAGTGAAAGAAGAAGAAAGGTGATGAAGAAAAAGAGGTAAAAAGTGTTAAGAATTGTTGAGTCATGGTAAAAGGTATGTGAATGTGGTTTGTACCATTCTTATTCATTCTAATTTTCTGTAAATATATAATTATCGCACACAAGCAGTTAAAATGTCAGTCTTCCTCCCTTTTTTAGTTTGTGTTCTGTTTGATGGTAGTGTAAATCACATAATATATTATAAAAGATGCTCATTTAAATGTGACTAATTATCACTGGGACAATCCTGTCTCTTCCTACTTTGTATCATCACTTAATTTGCTATACCATAATAATGCACATCAAGTGTACATGGTCCAAAACTGAAGGCATCTAGTGGTTAAAAGCCCCACCAAATGATGGGCTTTGCATCCCTACTGTATAAGAAACTGTAGGAAAAATATGAACTCAGAATGGAAGCTTCCTTCCATTTAGGAGAGATTCCTCGCTTCAAGTGACATCTGAGCCAAGTTTTGAAGTATGTAATTTATTAGGCAGAGAGAGAGAGAGAGAGAGAAGAGATAATCAGGATATCAAATATTCACTCATTTATTCAATTATTCAATAGATATTTTATAGTATATTATATTTCAAAATAGCTAAATGAGATTAAAATCTGAATACTGCATTGTTGCTATTTTCAAGGAGTTTGAGCCTGCATAGTTTGTTATGCAAACAAGTGACATACAGTATATGATATGCCTTGATGCTCATGTGAGAGTGCACAGCTCACAATGACACATCTGTTCTACCTGTGATACACAAATTTGGTCAAAAAAGGGGGACTGAGGTCAGAATCTGGGGCCCTATGTTGAATGTTGACTAAATGTGCTCTCTGATGAGTATGGGAGGCTGGGGCAGAGGAGGCTTTCTCGGGGCAAGATACCACAGAAAAGGCACTTCTTTTCCTTCAGTTTCTTTTCCTTCTGTGACCCAGAGTTTTACAAACAGTAGTAGAATGTTTAGATATGCATTTTAGAAATGTTACATTAGTGGTCAAGTGGGGAAGTGCAGCAGCATCACAAGTAGAGAGACCAAGTGAGTAAAAATGAACTAAATGGTGTTGATCTAAATGGAATGGGCCATACTTTGACACCAGGATGGATTGGAGGTAGGAGGGGGATATTTGGAGTCTGTGAGTCCTCGATGAACCTGTTCCATAAAAACACAGACATGGATGCATGTCTACAATTATATAATGGGCTATTTCCAACTGGTGAAGAATCAGATGGATCATTTTTTTCTCTTGACACACTGGATTAGTTCATAACTGTTAAATAAAGATCTTGCAGTGTTTGGAGAAACACTATCAGAAAACCAATTTCCAAAATTTTTATTGCAGTAAAACTGAATTAATACAATATGCATACTTTAAAGTAATTGAAAATTGTATGTATCATCCCTCAATTTTCTGGACTATAATGATACATTTGATGATTCCATTTATTATACCCTAAACATGGAGAACAAAATGAGACAAAATGAAATAAAATAAAATGAAATAAAATGAAATAAAATAAAATAAAATATGCTTTTTTTATTCCAAAGATATTTCACGTTTGTGTATTTAATTTGAGAGAGACAGATACAGTGTGGGAGGGGGAAGGGCATGGAGAGGGAGAGACAGAGAATTCCAAGCAGGCTCTGCACTGCCAGCACAGAACCTGACATGGGGCTCGAACTCATGAAGCCATGAGATCATGACCTGAACCAAAACCAACAGTTGGATGCTTAACCAACTGATCCACCTAGATGCCCCTATTCTAAAGATTTTTAAAAATTACTCTATCTTGAACCAAAAATATTTATTTTATTTTATTTTATTTTTTTATATATATGAAATTTATTGACAAATTGGTTTCCATACAACACCCAGTGCTCATCCCAAAAGGTGCCCTCCTCAATACCCATCACCCACCCTCCCCTCCCTCCCACCCCCCATCAACCCTCAGTTTGTTCTCAGTTTTTAACAGTTTCTTATGGGGGCGCCTGGGTGGCGCAGTCGGTTAAGCGTCCGACTTCAGCCAGGTCACGATCTCGCGGTCCGTGAGTTCGAGCCCCGCGTCGGGCTCTGGGCTGATGGCTCAGAGCCTGGAGCTTGTTTCCGATTCTGTGTCTCCCTCTCTCTCTCTGCCCCTCCCCCGTTCATGCTCTGTCTCTCTCTGTCCCAAAAATAAATAAACGTTGAAAAAAAAAATTAAAATAACAGTCTCTTATGCTTTGGCTCTCTCCCACTCTAACCTCTCTTTTTTTTTTTTTTTCTTCCCCTCCCCCATGGGTTCCTGTTAAGTTTCTCAGGATCCACATAAGAGTGAAACCATATGGTATCTGTCTTTCTCTGTATGGCTTATTTCACTTAGCATCACACTCTCCAGTTCCATCCACGTTGCTACTTTAAACATGTTTTTAGAATGACTATCCTTTTAAGTAATGTGTCTAAAATATAACTTTCCATAGTCTCTACTAATAAGATTTTACAAGAGCTATGCAGTTGGGAAAGTTATTTATCAAATTATATGTAGTGTCTAATACTAAGAATTCCCAGACAGGGAGGAACAATTACTGCTCCAAATTTCTTCCATTTAGAGTTAAAAACTGAAATGGATGGGCTATAGGCACTCAAATGTGGTTTCTTATTAGTATCAAATAAGTAGTTGCTATAAAATAGTCTAAAATTTTCAAATTTCTTATTAATGTATTAAAATAGTGATACCACCAGCATTTGGCCAAATGAATCACTTCTAACCCATAGTAACAAGGTTTCAGGTTTCTACAACCTCCAGAGAATAGTAAGGACCTTTATTGGAATTCTTCATCCAAATTTAGAATTAACCAACATGCATTAGGTAGAAAAGCTTGCATTATTTTTTCATAAAATTTCTGCCTTCTTAAATGTGTTAAAAAATAACACTTGAAGAAATATAATGAACAAAACCATTTTCTACAGATGACTAAAAATGAGACTTCTTAAACATAATTAGATACATTAAAACTAACATTTACATACTACATAAAACACATACACACATTGACATATTCAGGTTTCTTCAAAAAATGCTGTGGCAAATAAAGTTCAGTTTTATTTACTGAGCTTCCTAATTGGGGACATTTAGAAATAACTGTGAATTTAAAGAGTCTTAGGTGTACAAAGAAGAGGTTTCTGGGTTAAAGAACTTCACAGCCAGTTGCATACTGGGAAGAACATGAGCATGCTAACATGGCATCCCAAATTCTAAATAGCAGCTGTCTTGTCTCAGCAGAAACCAATTTAGGGGTAACACAGACTAACTCTGCTGGCTGAGAAACCAATGAGGCACAAATGGGCACTGGTTTATCTAAGGCCATTTGCTAACTTCCACCATAGGACATATAAAATCCCCTGAACATACATGAAAAGCAGTAAATGGCAGCTAGAATTCTGAAATACCGAGCCCATCCCAGAATGGGGTTTAGTAATCAGAAAGAATATAGTTATATCTTGCAATGATGTGGATGGAGCTAGAGTGTATTATCCTAAGCAAAATAAGTCAGTCAGAGAAATACAAATACCATATGATTTCACTGATATGTGGAATTTAAGAAACAAAACAAATGAACAAAGGGGAAAGAGAGAGAGAGAGAGAGAGAGAGAGAGAGAGAGAGAGGCAAACAAAAAAAACAGACTCTTAAATACAGAGAACAAACTGAAGGGTGCTAGAGGCGAGGTGAAGGGTTGGGCTAAATGGGTGATGAGTATTAAGGAGGGCATTTGTGATGAGCACTGGGTGTTATATGTAAGTGATGAATCGCTAAGTTCTACACCAGAAATCAATTTACAATATATGGTAACTTACTAGAATTTAAGTAAAAAGTTGAAAAAAATAAGAAAATAAATAAGTGCATAAACAAAGTTTTTTTTTCTAAAGATAGTCATATAAGTATAGTCTAAGATACCATCATCAGGTAATTTGAAAATTAATTTCCCCTTCCCAACCTTATAATGTGCTGTAAAGTCAGGTGTGACTTCACAGAGAATAAAATGATCATTTCAAGAAAAATGTCAATCACCCTGTGTCTCTATCCTTTATCCCTTTCACAGAAGCAGCATCAATCTCGAGAACCATACAACCCATAAGTTATTTTCATTCATGTATGTCTCCAAATAACAAATATTTTATTGATGTAAATATATGTATATTCACTACATAAGTGAGTACTGTAGCAAACCTTAAAATACATAATGCTGCAAACACAGTGGAGGCCCATTTCTAGTTAACATAAATCCTAAATCATGGAGGAGAATATCTGGGAGATTCTCAATAGTCAGCCCTGGCATTGGTTCACAATTTCATTCACAGACCATTGGTCAGAACTAAGTCACATAGCCACACCAAAGGATGCTGGGAAATTAAGAGGTCCATGCCAGGGAAGAAGAGAGAGAAGGTCAGTGGGAATCAAGACAGGGTCTATAAAACTTATTAAAATTTACATTCATTCCACAGATTGTTCCAAACCTATTGTCCATTAACATGATTATATTTGAAAGTTTATCTTTTCAGAAATACACAGTTCAATTTACTCCAAAATATAACTTCATAATTTAACCAGAAATTAATTTCATAATTTCATTCCATTATTTTGAATTCTATTTAATTATTTCATTATTAAAAACTGATGTCTCTTTTTGCTACAACAAAATATTGTGAAATATATATCATTGTTAATCTCTGTATACATATAAATATAACAAGTAAGATTATTTTTAGTATGTAGTTATAAGTAGATTTTGTTATTAGCCATACACTTCTCAATGTTATTAGAGGTTGCCAAAATGTTTTATATTTAAAATTTTTCTACTATATATGTGTCCCAGAAATATTACAAAGTATGAGAAGTGAGATGCACTGTTGTATATTTAAGAACTAAAGAAAAAAAAAAAAACGAAGTTGTTACCCCAGGATTTTTAGAAAATTACATGTTTAAAACATGAGGTTTAGGAGTGCCAACCCCCCAAACAGTCAAAAGTCCACATATAGGGGCACCTGAGTGGCTCAATCAGTTAAATATTTTCTTCATGAGATTAACGCCCATGTGGGGCTCTGAGCTGAGAGCATGACAGCATGGAGCTTGCTTGCGATTCTCTTTCTTTCTTTCTCTCTCTCTCTCTCTCTCCTTCCCTTGTTTGCGCTTCCTCTCCCTCTCTTTCAAAATAAATAAAATTTTTAAAAGTCCACATATAACTTTTGAATCCCCCCAAAATTAAGTGCTAACAGCCTATTGTTGATTAGAAACCTTATTTATAACACAAACACTTAACAAATATATTGCATGTTATATGTATAATATACTGTATTCTTACAATAAAGTAAGTCATAGATAAAATATTATTCTTATTTTTTAATGTTTATTTTTGAGAGAAAGAGAAACAGAGCATGAGTGGGGGAGAAGCAGAGAGAGGGAGACACAGAATCTGAAGCAGGCTTCAGGCTGTAAGCTGTCAGCACAGAGCCTGACGCCGGACTCAAACTCACAAATCATGAAACCATGATCTGAGCCAAAGTCAGATGCTTAACCAACTGAGCCACTCAGGCATCCCTGAGATAAAATATTATTAAGAAAATCATGAAGAATAGTGTTGCATCCACATGACTCCTGAAACAGAATGCTACGGGCACCAGTGACAGTCAAAACAAAGTTTATTACAATGAGAGGCAAGGCCAACCGATTGGGACCAACATTCTTGATAAGAGTGCGGCCTCGAACAGCTGGGGTACAGAGTTTTATAACCGATCACATCGTTTTATCATCACCTGGGAACAGAACAAAGAAACAGTTTCCAGATGAGTTAGAAACAGTTGCCAGATGAGTTAGAAACAGTTGCCTAATGAGGTGTTTATTTTAGACTTTCTGCCTCTAAGTTGCAACCAGTGGATCTCCTTGACCCTGCCTCTGATGCTCTTTTCTTTGAACTTTTGTTTCCTTAATTGGTGAAGCCTAATTTACAAGAGTATGAGGCGTAGTTTACAAGAGCAAAGCAAGGCTGTTATCTCTTAACCTTCAGTGTCAACACAAAGCTGTTATTTTTCAAGCTAAGCATTAGCCCTACACTACAATTTAACCCTTAAAATAGAAAATAAGTACTGCACTGTACTTAATCGGTACTATAAGTTTACATCATCTATTTACAAGACTCTCATTAAAGGGAAGAAGTTAAGATCATGAGTCTTTCCATAGAGGACAGATTCAAATGTTAGTTATTCAACTAGGAATATTCACAGTGAGACTTGCCTAGGGTGAAATAAACTTTTTAACATAGTCACTAAAATTTCCGGGTGTTGTTGCTGATGTTGTTATTGTTGTTGCTACGGAAGCTAGAATCGGTGATATTATCTAATATTGGAACTTGTAACTTCAGTAGGTACTAACATTAAGAAGCCTAAAAACTATATTCTTGGCCAGTCAGGTGGTAGATGGTGAGAAATGGGTTAATGGCTGAAATGATAGCTATCACTATTATGTGGTGTCTAAGCACTTGGTAAAATTGTTCCTGTGAGAAGCTGAAGAGTTTATGATTCTAGGACAGCTGGATAGAAAACAAAGCAATAATGGTATTCCTTTATTTTTATTAGTGAAGTATAATTAACATATAATGTTATATTAGTTACAGGTGTACAATATATTGATTTTGCAACTCTGTACATTATTCAATGCTCACTATGATATGTATAATCACCATCTGTCACCATACAATGTTTTACAATATTATTAACAATGTTCCCTATATTGTGCTTTTCATATACATGACTTTATGCCTGGATATTTGTAACTCTTTCTTTTAAGAGTATTTATTTATTTTGAGAAATAGAGAGAGAGAATGAGCAGGGGAAGGTCATAGAAAGAGAGAGAGAATCCCAAGCAGACTCCACATAGGAGGTGCAGAGCCCAACACAGGGCTTAAACTCAGGGACCATGAGATCCTGACCTAAGCCAAAACTAGGAGTTAGAAGCTTAACTGACTGAAACACCCAGGTGCCCCTGTAACTTTTTTTTTTAATTAAAGTATAATTAACATACAGTCTTATATAATATCAAGTGTAGGATATAATGATTCACATTTCTATACATTATTCAGTGCTCATCAAGATAACTGCACTGTTAACCTTTTTTTTTTTTTTTTAATCTATTTTATTCATCTTCTCAGCCATTTCCCTTCCGGAAACCAGCATTTTGGTCTCCATATTTAAGAATCTTTTGTTTGTTTGTTTGTTTGTTTCTCCTAAATGTGATACCAGAGGCCATAAAACTCCTAGAAGAAAACATAGGCAGTAGTCTCTTTAATATCAACTACTGAAGCATTTTTTTTCTAGATGTGTCTTCTCAGGCAAGGGAAACAAAAGCAAAAATAAACTATTGGTACTACACCAAAATAAAAAGCTTTGGCACAGTGAAGAAAGCCATCATCAAAACAAAAAGGCAACATACTTTATAGGAGGAGATGTTGTAAATATCATATCCAATAAGCAGTTAACATCCAAAATGTATAAATAACTTATAAAACTCAGCACTAAACAAAGAAACACTCTGATTAAAAAATGGGCAGAGGACCTGAATAGACAAATTTCCAAAGAGGACATACAAATGGCCAACAAACACATAAAAAGATGCTCAACATCACCATCAGGGAAATGCAAATCAAAACCTCAATTGGAATATGTTTCTTTTTGCTAGTTACCTTTGGCAAAGGGTTCAAACAAAGTGGAGCGCAGGATATAATTGGTCAATATGTGCCAAAGTGAAACAGAGCAGACAGAGCCAGAAATGAAAGTCCTTGCAGGATTTGAAAAATCTGATACTATTGCACTCCAAATAGGAATGAAGGAATTTTTTAAAGACTTTGCTCAATAATTATATCAGAAAAAAAACTAATCAAGTTATAATTCTTGATTGAGCTCAGATTGAGTGTGGACTTTACATCTGTTGTTTCAGATTATTTCAAAGTAATAGTTTATATGGAGAGAAACACAGATGATGATGGTTAAATAAGCCAGGATTCAGCACTTGTTTTTCTTTATTAAATTTTTAAATTTTAATTCCAGTATAGTTAATATACAGTATTTTATTAGTTTAGGGTGTACAATACAGTGATTCAACAATTCTATACATGATACTCAGTGCCCACCATGATGAGTGTACTCTTCATTCACTCTACCTTACCTATTTCACCCAGCCCCCCACACACCTACCCTCTGATGTGTTTTACTTCAAACAAGTGCCCTCAGTTAAAGATTTTTTTTCAACAAGAATATCTTTTGCCTAAAGCATCCTTCATAATACATGGTTCTAAAGACATATATAAAGCATTCTCTCTACGAAAAATGGAACACACATTTTAAGTATGCACAGAAAAATGCCCTGGTTAAATCACACAAAAAGAGACATAACAAATATTACAAATTTAAGAAGACTGAAATCATACCAAGTATATTTTCAACCACAATATTACAAAACTAAAGATCAACTGTACCACAAAGCTGGAAAACCTACAATGTAAATATTTAATATGTAAATATTAAATAGTACAAAACTGCACAAGCAATAAACCAAATAAAAAAATCAAATGGCAAATCAAAATATGTCTCAAAACAAAAGGAAAACGATATTACAAAATCTATGGGAGCAGCAAAAGCAGATGTTAGATTGAAATATATGCTATAAATGATTTCATTAAGAAAAAAAAATTAGGGGTGCCTGGGTAGCTCAGTTGGTTAAGCATCCAACTCTTGATTTTGGTTTCAGTCCGCGGTTGGTGAGATCAAACCCAATGTTAGCCTCTGCACCGACAGTGTGGATGGAGCCTGCTTGGGATTCTCTCTCTCCCTTTCTCTCTGTTCCACTCACTCTCTCTCTCTCCTCTCAAAATAAATAAGCAAACAATAACAACAAAAAAACTGCAAACAAACAACTTAACATTACACCGCAAGGACCTAGAAAAAGAAACTTAGCTAAAATTTAGTAGAGGAAAGAAACAACAAATAAAAATAGTAAATACATAAAATAGAGACCAGAATAAACAATAATATAACATTGAAAATAATAACCATTTTTCCCCCCAAAAAATGAACAAAATTGGCAATACTTTAACTACCTTAACTAAGAAAAGAAAGCCAGGAGACTCAAAAATCAAAATTAACAACGGAAGAGAAAGCAATACAACAGATAACCACAGAAATACATAGCATGGTAACAGATTACTCTAAACAATTATATACTAACAATCAGATCACTTAGGGAAAAAAGAAAATTCCTATTAAATGCACAGGTTATCAAGTTTGAATCATGGATTTTGAATCCAACAAGTAGGAAATCTCAGACCAATAACAGAAATGAAAGTGGAGTTTGGAATAAAAAAATCTCCCAGCTCAGAAAAGTCCAAGATCCCATGGTTTCATTGGGGAATTCTATCAAACAATAAAACACAATAATAATTAATGACAGCCTTAATAAAAATCTTGAAAATAATGAAATAGAGAAAACACATTCAAAATTATTCTATGAGGCCAGTACTAACCTGATACCAAAGCAAAATAAAAACAATACAAGAACAAAAACGTCTAGTTTGTCCAATATGAGTATTGCTACTTGGCCTTTCTTTTGACATTTATTTGTGTGATAAATGTTTCTTTACCTTTTCACTTTCAATCTGCAGGTGTCTTTATATTTAAAATGAGTCTCTTTTAGGCAGCATATACATGGGTCTTATGTTTTTGTTTTTGTTTTTATCTATTCTGACACCCTGTGATTTTTGTCTGGAGCATTTAGTCTATTTACATTCAAAATAACTATTTTCTTTAAAAAATGTTTATTCATTTTTGAGAGACAGAGAGAGACACAGTGCAAGTGGGGGTGGGGCAGAGAGAAAGGGAGACACAATATCTGGGCAGGCTCCAGGCTGTAAGATGTCAGCAAAGTCTGATGTGGGATGAAATCACAACCTGGGCCAAAGTCAGATGCTTAACCAACTGAGCCACTCACGTGCCCCCAAAATAATTATCTTAGATATGCACTTAGTGCCATTTTATCACTTATTTTGTCATTGTTTTTGGAGATTTTCTGTGTTCCTTTCTTGTCTTTGCCACTTTTGGACTCTATCTTCACAGTCCCCTTTAATATTTCTTGCAGGGCTGGTTGAGTTATCACAAACTCTTTTAATATTTGTCTGGGAAACTTTTTATCTCTCCTTCTATTCTGAATGACAACCTTGATGGATAGAGGATTCTTGGCTGTAGCTTCTTCCCATTTAGCATTTTGAGTATATCATGTCACTCCTTTCTGGCTTGCCAAGGTTCTATTATGAAATCTCCAGCTAGACTTATGGGTTTTCCCTTGGAAGTTAAAGACTTCTTTTGTCCTAACTGTGTTTAAGATAATTTTTTTCTTTATCACTATATTTTGGAAATTTAATTACAATGTGTTTTGGTGTTGGCCCCCTTTTGTTGATTTTGATGGGAGTTCTCCTAGTCCTCTGCATCTGGATGTCTGGGTTTTTTTCCCCTAGACTAGGGATGTTTTCTGATATCATTCTCAAAATAAATTCTCTCTATTTTTCTTCTGAGACTCCTATAATACATTTTTTTTAATATTTGATGGAATCACTGAGTTCCTTAAGTCTTTTCTCGTTTCATTATTCTTCTTCTTTTTTTTTCTTCAGCGCCATTATTTTCCATTATTTTATATTCTATGTCACTCATTAATTTCTCTGCCTTTTCCAGCCTGCTGTTAATTGCATGAAGCCTGTTTGCAATCTCGTTTATTGCACTCATCATCTTTGATTGATTCTTTTTTTCACTCTTTTATTTCTGTGGTAAAGATCTCTCTGATGTCTTCTATTTTTTTTCTCAAGCCCAGTGAGTATGCTTATGAATGTTGCTTTATATTCTCCATCAGGCAATTACTTATATGTTTTGCTCAGACCTCTGGCTGTGGCCTTATCTTGTTCTTTCATTTGGGATAAATTCCTCCATCTTGGCATTTCGTCTGTGTCTCCTTTCTTGTATGTAGGAGCAGAGCAATTTATGTCTTCTGCTCTTGAAAGTAATGGCTTTATGAATAAAAGGTCATGTGGTGACCAGAGTCTAGCACTTCAGGCAGCGTCTTCAGTGTTTGCTCTGTGTGTTCTGCCATTGTGTTTGAGCTGTTCTATCCTTCAGGGCAGTCATCTGCAGAGTCTCTCCTTGCCTATTGTGTGTGGTGCGTTTGGTCCCTGGTCTGAATGTGGTGACTTTTAGCCAGGTGTGCTCTGGTCTGCATGTTAAATGAGACCTGACACCAACTCCCCTGAACTGAGGCCCTGCAGAACTCCCTGGCCATGGGATACATGGTGTGGGCAGAGTTTTGGGCTAGTCTCTAGGGAAAGAATACATACTTCTGGGATCACCACACTGGGTCTGCGACAAGCTTGACTGAGAAGGACAGTTCTACCAGAGCACCAAGTGTGGGGCTTGAAGTAGCAACTTAGGCAGCCAGTGTTCATGCTGAGCTGCTTCCCTGAGGTGGCTCTGTGTTTATCCTGAATGACAGGGTAGGAAAATGGCACAGGCCAGCTCCCCTATTCCTAGAGAGGAGTCTCGGGGAACGCTGCCTCTCAGGGACATACTCTGAGAAGAGTGAATAATCTCTCCCCAGTGAGCGCCAAGCAATCTTCAGATTGTTGTTCCACACTATCTGACCCTGAGTTGTTTACTGACTTTTCTCCAGGAGCAGCACAGTGTCCTCCAGGATCTATCACCACTGACCTTTAAAACTCCAGTCTTTGAGCCACACTGGCTGCAAAAACTCATGAAAATAAGCACCTTTCATTTTCCCAGCCTATGCTTTTTGGGGAAATATTCTCCTTTTGCATTTCCCTCCGTGCTTCTCTCTCTCACCTTTCTCCACAACCACAGTTCTCTTCCATCCACAGCACCTGTGATCTGTTTCTCCCCTAAAGCATACATCTGGACTTCCTACCTTCCTCAATGTGGTGTACTCTCTGCCCATAGTTGTGGGGTTTTTCTTTTAAGTTTATTTATTTATTTTGAGAAGAGATAAGGGGAAGAGAGAGAGGGGGAGAGAATCCCAGGCAGATTCAGCACTGTAAGCATGGAGCCCAACATGGGGCTTGATCCCATGAACCATGAGATCATGAACTGAACTGAAATCAAGAGTCAGAGGCTTAACTGAATGAACCACCCAGGCACCCCTAGTTGTGAATTTTGTTCCTTCAGTCTTCAAGATTATTTCTGTGGTATTTACAAGGATTTGATAGTTATCTTATTGTGTTCATAGGAGGAGATGAGCCTAGGGTCCTGTTACTCTGTCACCATCTTGTTATTCCTCTCAGCATTTTTTAAAATATAAAATAACTTTGCTTACTAGCACTTAAAATTTATTGGAAGCATACAAATAATAATATCATTTTTATTACAAAAACATCCAGAAGATTAAAAACAAATAAGCTGCAGGAAATTTTTAAACACACACAACAATCTCTATTGATTGTTTGGGTTACCTTAAGCCATTGGAGCAGAAGTACATTTAAGTACATCCCTCAAAGAAGACATATCTCCCATGTTCACATCAAATATATTTAGGAATCAGCATGGATAAGGTAGAATAATTGACAAGGTGGAGCAGGGAGCTACCAACAACAAGGTTAAATGTTTTTCTCCTTGACATCTGAACTAAGGCCTTCTCCATCTGCATTATAGCAATGTTTGTATGTCTCTATTGCTGAATTACTATGTCTGTCTCCATTACTCTCCTCTGCTTTCTGAATAGAAACATTTCTTGAATTATCTTGTTTCAGTTTTACCACTGTACAAACAATGTATCCTTTATGTTCTCCTGATAGTCAGATGACAGTCAGTTCCATTGTGTAATGGTTAGCACTCTGGACTCTGATAGTCAGATGACAGAAATTATTTATATTTTACTTAGTAAGTGAGCAGGCCAAGAGGACCCTCTTTTGTTTTGAGTCCTCCAGGAATCTGAGAACTTGAGCTGCAATAATTGGACAGATTTTGACTTTCTTTCATGAGGATGGTTTATTCTATACATGGAAAAAGGGCTATCTAGCAATTGTTGGTGAGCAAAGTGACTGAATGTGGCAGAGATGGCCAGTATTCTATTGGAGATGGATACTTTCCTATCATTAGGTAGAGATGTTCCTAAATGTGTTTGCCCTCTTAGGGCTTTATGTCTCAGTATTCTCCCAAGTGGATGAAACCATGTGGATATGATAACCCTCAGGACATCAATGGAAGTACATCCTATGTGAACAGGACATCCTGTGGAATAGAAGTGGAGGGTCATATTATACCGACAGGACATTCAGTGAGATGTCACTGCAAATGCATTCCATGTGAGCAGAACATCTTGTGGAGTATCAATAAGAGTGCTATCATTTACTTCTGGGACATGAGACTTAATTCTCCCTTTCTCTCTTTTTCCTTGGCTGAAGCCTAGCTATAAATAAAAAGAGACATTTAATGGGAGGAACTTGGATCTCTGAGTCACTGCTTGGATAAGCACCACTTATAGAACAACTTGACTAGGAACCATCACATGTTATTCTGCCTGAGAGAGGAATTAATTTATTTTTATGATATTAAGCCTCTAAGATTTGAGTTTAGTTTATATAGTGGTTAGGTTAAATTCCCTAATAATAGAGAAGTTTTCTGGAAAAAAATGACTGTAAGTATGAAACTTATGAGATAGGATTATTGTTGAAAAATAGCCAAGTGTTCTGTGTGCCTGCAGTGGAGTAGGGAAGAATAGACATGGTGAAAATAAGGCTGGGAGTTCAATGAGGCTTGATTATTTGTTGTCCCAGGTAATTGTACTTTCAAGTGACATGGAGAATAATGGGAGAGTTTCGAGAAAGACATATTTTTAAAGACTTACTCAAATGTCTGCGTGGAGAATGAAGGAGTGAAAAGTTGGGAGAAATAATGTGTGCTAGAAGGGTAATGGGGTGGAAAATGGGGTGGTTTTATGACATATTTATCTACCAGAAAGGCAACAGGATTTGCTAATGCCTTTAGATTTATGAGAGAAGTGAAGTATTAGCTTTGAGTTTAATTGGGCAAAGATATTGAAAATGGGGTTTACATTTTCTAATATGGGGTGGACTGAGGAAAGCACACAGGAGGAAGAGAGACAAGGGCTCACCTCAGAATAGGAAAGAGTGGTATGTCTACTAGCCAAGATAAATTACTGAATAAGCACTTTGATATCCTAGTCCGGAGTGCAGGGCAGAGGATAGGTATGAAATATTCATTTGGTGGTTTTCAGGAGGTATTTGGCATTTGCAACTATGACCCTAGATGAAATGCTGGAGAATCTGAACAGAAAGAGTGGGAATCTCTAAAGGCAAGAGGGCAGTGAGATGAAGAATTTCCAGTAAAGGTATCCAGTCTCTGATGATGAAGGAAAAACAAGAGAAAGAGATCCATGATACCCAATCCTGGTCATTGAGAAAAATGAAGACTGAAAATTAATCATTATATTTGGAAAGGTTGATGTCATTGTTGCCTCTGGGGAGTTTCCTCAGAGGACTGATGGTGTAACTGAACCAAACAAGAGTTTATCCACTGAATGTGCAGCAAGCCACTAAAAACTGACATTGGTGTGGCACTTCCCAGGAGAATGGGGAGCTAATGCTCAAAGTCCCAAACTCCCTGATGGCTTACAAGCAGAACTTTTGTTTTTTTGTTTTTTGTTTTTAACTTTAACATTTATTTATTTTTGAGAGAGTGAGAGAGAATGGGGGAAGGGCAGAGAGAAAGACAGAGAGACAGAGGACCTGAAGTAGGCTCTACACATTGAGTGCAGAGCCCGATGCGAGGCTTGAACTCATGAACCATGAGAGCATGACCTGAGCCAAACAAAAAAGTCAGCTGCTTAACCAACTGAGACAACCAGGCACCCCTTATAAGCAGGAGTTTTTAAAGGGTGAAAATTCGGAGTAAAGACTTCAGGGTCCTGGATAAATGTGATTGAAGATAAGGACTGGTATAAAATTTCATTTCCTGATCATATTGTTCCTTTTGTCTACTCCTTGTCTGATTCCAGTGTGGTGGTGGTGAGGTGGCCATTCTGTTTCAGTGGCCCAGTTGTTCCACTTTAAGGGTCCGGAACTGCAAAACATTCTTGGCAGATAGCATTATGATGTCACCTCTAGATTTACATGTTACCTCTAAAGGCAAAAGTTCTGGATCCTGTGACTATTACTAAGCTTAAAGTTATTATTAGTTTTTTTTTTCTTGCAAACATGACACATTATGTTTGTTATCTCAAGCAGAAAGAAAAACATCCCACAAACTTTTGGAAATCAACTTTATATTATTTCCTGAGGCGATTCTACAGGTTCCTGTAATAGCAACTAGGGGCTACATGACTCTAGTCAGAAGCAGCTAGTAGCCGTATATCAAACTTTGGTGTCTGCAGGGTCTTGCATCCCTGGTTTCAAAAGGAACAACAGTTGGATTGGAGTCAATTGGAGAGAAAATGGGATAATAATTTTAGAGGAAATGATTCATTCAAAGGGGTTTTGGGGATCAACAATTGCCAGTGATGTTTCACAGCCCAGAAATAGCTCCCATAGAGAGAAAGCTGACCTGGAACTGTTTTCACAGGACATTGCTTAAGAGGACAGCCTGTGGGAAGTTTTATTCAGGGAAATGATCAGGTGCTGAAACAAATAGGTTTCTAATTCAATTGTTACAATTGTTCCTAAATAGATGACTGGTAGATTTCCTTTCCTTGAAGCCCACTTTACCCCTCACCCTTTCACCAAGGTCACATTGCTCCACCCCTTCAGTGCCAACCTCATTGTGTTCTACAAATTTCTGGAACACATCACATCTTTCTCTCTGGGCTTCCTTCACATTCTTTGCACATGGAGTTCCCGTCCTTCTCTATTCTCTTCTTCACACAAAAACACTTATCACAGATGCCGGGTGTCAGCTTCATGTACCTCCCCAGAGAGCTCCCTAAAGGTTCCAATTCCAGGCTGCTTGACTGCCTCTTTATGCATCTTCTCACCTGCCAACAAGTCTCTAGAGGGCAGAGGTCATATAAGTCATTTTCTCCATTTTGACCTCAGCATCTCGCTCGCTTCTTACTTCAATGTTTATTGAATGGATGAAGGAATTGCTCTTTCTAGGGCAACTGATTTTCTTAAAAGTCACCTGCTCACTGTTGTGAAGATGGTGTTAGGTTCAAGTGCACATCAAACTTGCTCTTTAGAGTGAGGAAGTCAAAAAGTTGTGAGAATCTAAGAATAGCTTTTTATCACCCTCTTGTTGTAGATGGGGACTTTGAGGTCACTTTTCCAGGCTGTGCAGCAGCTTGCTGGGCTCGGACAAGGTGTGTGTTCTCTGGCTCTGGGTCTGTTTTCAGAGCAGTAATCCTGAGCTCACCCTTAGACACATCTTGACTATACAGGTGTCTGTGGCCTGTTCCTTGGTGGAGCACAGGGTGCTGAGCACTAGGGTGGCCCTCCATTTGGGCAGGACGTCTCAGTTATGCAGCCCAAAAAGGATGCTTGCTCTCCTTGGGTGCCTCCTTTCACCCAGCCTTCAATGTTGCTACGTGGAAGTCCCTCCAGGCCCGATGCTGACGTCGCCCGTCCAGGACACAATGGATCTGGGCTCTGAGCTATATGGCTAATGCAAACACATGACCACCCTGAGCATCGACACTGCACTACTGTCCAAAACCTCAGAGGAGGTGTTTGTTCTTGTTTCCCACCACCCCTTGCGCAGCGCAGAGTGAGAGCTGGTCCCAGTCTCAGGGAAGTTGGAAGACAGCCACCTCGGGCCCTGAGGAGACCTGTGCAGGACGACCAATGCTGCCACCTACTGGCTATGGGGGGAACTGCCGCTGCTGCTTCAGACAGCCCAACCTATGGAACCCCTCAGGATGCCTTGCTGTTTCTCTTGAGGAAATGCTTCTGGCAAGGGCAAGTGCGCTTTTCTAGTTCTATGACTCTCTCTCTCTCTCTTTTTTTTTTTTTTTCTGATTTTTAGCTTTACAATTGTTGCAAAGAAGTATTTTACCTTAATTCATAACTAAACCAACCATGTCCTTGGATTAAAAAACGCTGCATTCTTCTTTGGATAATTTTGCAAATCATTTGACCTCTCGGTCTCAAATATTGGATGAAAAACACCCTCCTTGAGTATTAGTTCCTCAACTGTAAAAATGAGGATTATCTTTAATGTATAGGTTTGTTGTGGGAATTTAATTTGATAATACACATGAAAAGACTTTGAGGTCATTTAAAAACAACACAAGCCGTATCAATGCACAATTATACACGGTTGACAATATCTGTCCTGTGCTCTCTTCTTGTGTACAGGAACTTACCTATCTTTATAAGAACACTAGTTTGGATTATTGCTATTATTGTTACTGTCCTTGTTGTTATTATTATCCTCCCCACAATCCATTACTCTCCATCACCCTCCATCAAACCAACCACGTTTCACTACTGAGAGAGGAAAAAGAAGCCAGAAAATTTGAAACTCTGCTTGAAGTCATTAATAGCATCTATGACCCCAATATATCTTACAGAAATTACCAGCAGTGCTCAATTTTTTTTCATTAAATTTGCTAAACTAAAAACTGATAAGCACATACTTTCTTCAGAAAACAAAACAGAAGACATTTTATTGATAATACTATAACATAATGATAATGATACCTAATCACTTTGAATACATTAACTCATATAATCCTTATCACTAACCTAACTCTTAGGTCTCATTACATCTTCTATTTTGATTAATAGTGTGTTAACCATTTCCAATATAGTACCTAGGTTATAGTAAGCACTTAAATTCATTTGTTGAATTAAGCATTTTTGTCTATTCAGGTAAGTAATCTAAAAGTCTTCATAGGGGCGCCTGGGTGGCGCAGTCGGTTAAGCGTCCGACTTCAGCCAGGTCACGATCTCGCGGTCCGTGGGTTCGAGCCCCGCGTCGGGCTCTGGGCTGATGGCTCAGAGCCTGGAGCCTGTTCCCGATTCTGTGTCTCCCTCTCTCTCTGCCCCTCCCCCATTCACGCTCTGTCTCTCTCTGTCCCAAAAATAAATAAAAATGTTGAAAAAGAAAAAAAAATTTAAAAAAAAATAAAATAAAAGTCTTCATATAAAATGATGATAGGTCATCATATGATATCCAATTGGTATTTACTTTCCCCGGCCACAGGAAAAATTCAACTCGGAATTCATTTTACGACCCCAGAGAGAAACAGAGCCAGTAAATGCCAATTGACTAATTTTATATATGGAATGTAGTGTAACCAAGAAAAGTTGTGGTACCCTTTTATCAACATCTAAAATCATCTTAACCATATTCTTTATCTAATTGTTCACAATACAATACACACAAAAAAAATTAAGTGAAAGTTCAGACTGTGTTAATTAAAGTGCTACTGGTGATGGAGTTGATATAGCTCCTTTAATTTTCTTATAGTCATCTTAATATAAAAACATATGTACATGTACACATGCATGCATACATATCAGAAAACACAAGGGCGGTAAAAGAGATATACTGTATTACATTGCTACTCAAGAGTGTTAAAAAGTAATCTTGAGGTTTATTTGGCAATACAGATTTTTTTCCCTTGATGTAGCATTTCCATATCCTGAAAACTCTTCTGAAGTAGAGTTGCAGAGGAATATTCCTATACAAAGCTATCCATTGCATTGTTGTGCATAATGGCCCAAAATTAACCTAACATAAAAAAAAGTTACAATTGTTTTTCTTTATAGCAATTTACCATGAGATAAGTAAAATCAGATAGCAGAATTGTGAAATTACAGTATATTATGATGTGAAATAATGAAGTAAATATACTTAACATGACTTAGTCATCACACTTTGATCCATCCATAATTATATACACAAATTATAACACTGGTTATTTTATTGGTGGAGTGACATGTGTATTACTATGTTTATTTACTGTCACTTACTCTCATTTTAAATAATCACAGGAAGTATTCTTATTTTTATTTATTTGTTTATTTTATTTTTTAATTTATTTTTTACTTAATTACATCCATGTTAGTTAGCATATGGTGCAACAATGATTTCAGGAGTAGATTATTAATGCCCCTTACCCATTTAGCCCATCCCCCCTCCCACAACCCCTCCAGCAACCCACTGTTTGTTCTCTATATTTAAGACTCTTTTACATTTTGCTCCCCTCCCTTTATGTTCAACTGTTTTGTATCTTAAATTCCTCATATGAGTGAAATCATATGATATTGGTCTTTCTCTGACTAATTTCGCTTCGCATAATACCTCCAGTTCCATCCATGTAGTTGCAAATGGCAAGATTTCATTCTTTTTGATTGCTGAATAACACTCCATTGTATATTTGTACCACATCTTCTTTATCCATTCATCCATTGATGGACATTTGGTCTCTTTCCATGCTTTGGCTATTGTCAATAGCACTGCTCTAAACATTGGGAATTCATGTGCCTCTTCGAAACAGCACACCTGTATCTCTTGGATAAATACCTAGTAGTGCAATTCCCGGGTTGTAGGGTAGTTCTATTTTTAGTTTTTTGAGGAAACTCCAAACTCTTTTCCAGAGTGGCTGCACCAGTTTGCATTCCCACCAACAATGTAAAAGAGATCCTCTTTCTCTGCATCCTTGCCAAGATCTGTTGTTGCCTGAGGTACTGTTAATGTTAGCCATTCTGACAGGTGTGAGGTCGTATCTCATTGTGGTTTTGATTTGTATTTCCCTGATGATAAGTGATGAGCATTTTTTCATGTGTCTGTTTGTCATCTGTATGTCTTCTTTAGAGAAGTGTCTATTCATGTCTTTTGCCCATTTCTTCACTGGATTGTTTGTTTTTTGGGTGTTGAGTTTGATAATTTTTTTTATAGATTTTGGATATGAATCTTCTGTCTGATATGTCATTTATGAATATCTTCTCCCATTATGCCAGTTGCCTTTTAGTTTTGCTGATTGGTTTCTTTGCTGTGCAGAAGATTTATTCTTATGAGGTCCGAACTTTTGTTTCCCTTGCTTCCAGAGATGTGTTGAGAAAGAAGTTGCTGTCGCCGAGGTCAAAGAGGTTTTTGCCTGTTTTCTTCTATAGGATTTTAATTTAGGATTTGATTTAGGATTTCTTACATTTAGGTATTTAATCCATTTTGAGCTTATTTTTGTATATGGTGTAAAAAAAGAGGTCCACATTCATTTTTCTGCATGTCACTGCCCACTTTTCCCAACACAATTTGCTGAAGAGACTGTCTTTATTCTACTGGATATTTTTCCCTCCTTTGTTGAAGATTAGTTGAAAATATGTTTATGGGTCCATTTCTGGATTGTCTATTCTGTTCCATTGATCTTAGTGTCAGTTTTTTGTGCCAGTACCATGCTGTCTTTATGCTTATATCTTTGTAATACCTCTTGATATCTGGAATGTGATTCCTCCAGCTTCAGTTTACATTTTCAAGATTACTTTGGCTATTCAGGGTCTTTATGGTTCCATACAAATTTTAGGATTGTTTTTTCTATCTCTGTGAAGACTTCTGGTGTTATTTTGATAGGTATTTTCCTTGAAGAGGTAGATTGCTTTGGGTAGTATCAACATTTTAACAATGTTTGTTCTTCCTATCCAGGAGCATGGAATCTTTTTCCATTTTTTTGTGTCTTCTTCAATCTCTTTCTTAAGCTTTCTGTAATTTTCAGTGTATAGATTTTTCACCTCTGTGATTATGTTTATTTCTATGTATTTTATGGATTTGGGTGCAATTATAAATGGGACTGATTCCATGATTTCTCTTTCTGTCGCTTTATTGTTGATGTATAGGAATGCAACCGATTTTTGTGCATTGATTTTTTTATCATGCCACTTTGCTGAATTCATGGATCAGTTCTAGCAGTTTTTGGTGGAATATTTTGGGTTTTCCATATAGAGTATCATGTCATCTGCAATGAGTGAAAGTTTGACTTCCTCCTAGCCAATTTGTATGTCTTTTATTCCTTTGTGGTGTCTGATTGCTGAGGCTATGACTTCCAATACTATGTTGAATAACAGTGGTGAAAGTGGACATCCCTGTTGCATTCCTGACCTTAGGGGGCAAGCTCCCAAGTTTTTCCCCATTGAGGATTATATGAACTATGTGTCTTTCATATATGGCTTTTATGATCTAGAGGTATGATCCTTCTATCCCTACTTTCTTCAGTTTTTCTTTTTTATCAAGAAAAGATGCTGTGTTTTATCAAAGGCTTTCTCTGCATCTTTTGAGAGGATAATGTGGTTCTTCTTTTTTCTTTCAATATTGTGCTGTATCCCATTGATTGTTTTGTGGATATTGAACCAGCCCTGAATCCCAGGTATAAATCCCACTTGGCCATGGTGAATAATTCTTTGAATGTATTATTGGATTCATTGGTTAGTGTCTTGTTGGGGATTTTTACATACATGTTCAACCGGGAAAATGCTCTGTAGTCCTCCTTTTTAATGGGATCTTTGTCTGGTTTTGGAAACAAGGTAATGTTGGCTTCATAGAAAGAATTTGTAAGTTTTCTTTCCATTTCTATTTTTTGGAACAGCTTCAAGAGAATAGGTGTTAACTCTTCTTTAAATGTTTGGTAGAATTCCCCTTGAAAGCCTTCCAGCCTTGGACTCTTGTTTTTTGGGAGATTTTTGATTACTAATTTCATTTCTTTGCTGGTTATGGGTGTGTTCAAACTTTCTATTTATTCCTATTTCAGTTTTGGTAGTTTATAGTCTTCTAGGAATTTGTCCATTTCTTCCAGATTGTCCATTTTATTGCCATATAATTGCTCATAATATTCTCTTCTTCTTTCCTTCATCCTCCCCCTTGTCCTCCCCCTCATCCTCCCCCTCCCCCTCTTCCTCCTCCTCTCCCTCCTCCTCCTCCCCCTCCTCCTCTTTCTTCTTCTTCTTCTTCTTCTTCTTCTTCTTCTTTTTGTACTTCTGCAGTGTTGGTTGTGATCTCTCCTCTTTCATTCTTGATTTTATTTATTTAGGTCCTTTCCTTTTTCTTTTCTATCAAATTGGCTAGGGGATACCAGTTTTGTAAATTCTTTCAAAGAACCAGCGCCCGGTTTCATTGATTTGTTCTAATGTGTTTTGTTTTGTTTTGTTTTATTTGTTTGTTGGTTTTTATGGCATTGATTTCTGCTCTAATCTTTAATATTTCCTGTCTTATGCTGGTTTTGGGTTTTATTTGCTGTTCTTTTTACAGCTCTTTGAGGTGGAAGGTTACGTTGTGTATCTGAGACCTTTCTTCCTTCTTTAGGAAGGCCTGGATTGCTATATACATCCCTCTTATGACCGTCTTTGCTGTGTCCCAGAGATTTGGGGCTGTGGTTTTATCATTTTCAATGGATTCCATTTATTTTTAATATCCTCTTTAAAACTTGGTTAGCCCATTAATTCTTTAGTAGAATGTTCTTTAGTCTACAAGTATTTGTTATCTTTCCAAATTTTTCTTGTAGTTGATTTCGAGTTTCATAGTGTTGTGGTCTGAAAATGTGCATGGCATGATCTTGATCTTTTTGTACTTGTTGATGGATGATTTGTGTGCCAGTTTGTATGTTCCATGTGCACTCGAGAAGAATGTGTATTCTGCTGCTTTGGGGTGAAATGTTCTGAATATATCTGTTAAGTCCATCTGGTCCAGTGTGTCATTCAAAGACATTGTTTCCTTGTTGATTTTCTGTTTAGATGATCAGTCCATTGCT
Source organism: Lynx rufus (assembly GCF_022079265.1). NCBI lineage: Eukaryota > Metazoa > Chordata > Mammalia > Carnivora > Felidae > Lynx > Lynx rufus. The sequence continues at coordinate 83,783,557 of NW_025814823.1, read as the reverse complement.
GTAAGCTGGGTGTTGAAGTCCCCTACTATTATGGTATTATTATCAGTGAGTTTCTTTATGTTTGTGATTGATTTGTATATTTGGGTGCTGCCACATTTGGCACATAAATGTTTACAATTGTTAGGTCTTCTTGGTGGATAGACCCCTTAATTATGATATAATGCCGTTCTTCATCTCCTGTTACAGTCTTTATGTGAAAATCTAGATTGTCTGATATAAGTATGACTACTCCAGCTTTCTTTTCATGACCATTAGCTTGATAGACGGTTCTCCATAACCTTATTTTCAATCTGAAGTTGTCTTTAGGTCTAAAGTGGGTCTTTTGTAAACAGCATATAGATCAATCTTATTCTTTTTCTTTCCTTTCTGTTACTCTATGTCTTCTGAATTGAGCATTTCACACATTGATGTTCAGAATGAGTACTGAAAGATACTAATTTATTGCCATTATATCACCTGTAGAGTTGGAGTTTTTGGTACTGTTCTCCAGTCCTTGGTCCTTTCTAGTCTTTGTTGCTTTTGGTTTATTTATTTTTTTGTCTTTTATCCCCTCAGAGATTCCCCCTTAAAATTTCTTTCAGGTCTGGTTTAGTGGTCATGATCTCCTTTAATTTTGTTTGTCTGGGAAACTTTTAATTTATCCTTCTATTTTGAATGACATCCTTGCTGGGGAAAGAATTCTTGGCTGCATATATTTCCAACTCAGCAAATTGAGTATATTCTGCCACTCCTTTCTGGCCTGCCAAGTTTCTGAGGATAGGGCTGCTGCAAACCTGATCTGTCTTCCTTTGTAAGCTAAGGACTGTTTTTCCCTTGCTGCTTCCATGATTCTTTCTTTGCCTGAGTATTTTATGAATTTGACTATGATATGCCTTGTTGATGGTCTTTTTGTTGTTGTTGTTGAATCTAATGGGAGCTCTCTGTGCTTCCTGGATTTTGATGTCTGTTTCTTTCCCCAGGTTAGGAAAGTTTTCTGTCAGCCCTTTTGCTCTCTCTTCATCTTCTGGGACCCCTATGATTCTGATGTTGTTCCTTTTTAATGAGTCACTGATTTCTCTAATTCTTAAATCTTGTTCTTTTGCCTTAGTCTCCCTCTTTTTTTCTGCTTCATTATTCTCCACAATTTTGTTCTCTGTATCACTGATTCTCTGTTCTGCCTCATCCTTCCTTGCCACCATGGCATCCATTCGAGATTGCAGCTCAGTTAAAACATTTTTTATTTCATCATGATTAGTTTTTACTTCTTTTATCTCTGCAGAAAGAGATTCTAATCTATTTTCAACTCCAACTAGTATTCTTATTATCATTATTCTATATTCTGGTTCAGACATCTTGCTTGTATCTGTGTTGATTAAGTCCCTTGTTGTCATTTCTTTCTGTTTCTTCTTTTGGGGTGAATTCCTTCCTTTCATCATTTTGGAGTAAGAAAATGAATTAATAAAGTAAAAAAATACAATTAAAAAATTAAAAACAACACAAAGAAATCAAAATAGAGATGCAAGATCTTAGGTATGTTTTGGTGTGGTTGTTGAAAGAAGCTTGATAGATTAGAGAAAAAAGGGAAAGTAAGAAAAGAAAAAGGAGAAGAAAAAAAGGAAATTCAAATTTATTTACTTTATTAATTCATTGAATTTTCAAATTTTCAAACGTTTGAAAGAAATGAATACAATAAAATAGAATAAAATGAAATAATGAAAGTAAAAAACAATTTCAAAAATTCACAAAAAAGTAAAAAATATAATAAAAAATGGAACAAAAATGTTTTTAATAAAATGGAAAAAAAATAAAATTTTTCCTTTCTGTATTCAAGAATAAGAAAAGAAAAAAAAATGAATAAAAAGACCAGAGAACAGAACGAAGTACAATTGAATTTACATCTGATTTCCCATAGAAGTTAAGTTGTGAAGCACTTTATAGTCCGTAAACTAAGCAGGCTGAGACTTGTTTTTGTCAAGAGCGCTGTTGGCCCATTTGGGCTGGATTTAATGTAATGATCCGTTCTCCACTAGTTGGTGCTGTTTAGCTTACTGGAGTGGATGGCTGTGGCTTGTATAAGCATGTATGCACATGTGCAGGAGGAGTGAAAATGGTGTCACTCAGCTTCCTAGTCTCTAGTATAGGAACTCTGTGCTATCCACCACCGACAATCAAGCACCCCTCCTTTGTCTCCAGCTTCTGTATACTTTGTGCTTCTACACTGTCTGTGACCAAGCTGTCAGGCTGCCAGATAGCACATCAGTCCTGAGTTTTATCTCAAATGGGATTGTGTTTCCCAACCCCTCACTTCTGAGGGACTGTGATTTTGACCCACTCAGACCTTCTGGGGGAGGGTCTTGCTAAGAAATGGCTGGGTGCTGGCCCACCTCCTGGAACTTTCACAAGACCATACTGCTACCAATACCCAGAACCTGTGGCTGGGTGACCAGGCTGCCATCAAAAACGTTTGCACAATCTTGTAGAAGCATCTTTTCAGGGTTTATGGAAAATCGCAACACACATCTGGCACCAGGCTTCCCCCTTAATGTCCTTGTTCCAGCACCAGCGAATCTGGTTGTTCTCTGGGGCCCACTGGGACCTTCGCCTGTGGGGTGGCCATACAGCTTGTACCAAATGTCATCCCAGCAGGGCAACCGCCTGTCTCCATGTAGCCTGAGGACCCTGAGAGCCTCACTCTCTGATCCCGGGGATTTTCCCTTCCCACCAGAGCACCTCCAGGTATTGGGCTGCAGAGTTTCAGATTCTGCACTCCTGCTGTTTATAGTCTTCATGGAATTTAAACCCTCTTCTTTCTCCTGTTTCTGTTCAGTCCCTGTGGCTGCTTCTATTTTTCCACTTTCTCTCCAGATGCTTTTTTTTGGGAGGGGGGAGTGGAGGGATAAATCCTGTACTCTACCCCCATCTCTGTCCTCTCCCCACAAGCAAAAATGGCTCCCTGCCCTCTGTGGCTTCTCTATCCCCAGTTCACCTCTATGCACTGCATACTTGCCAAGTTTTGTGGTTCAGGCTGTGCAGATTGCTGTGTTAATCCTAAAATCAGTTTTCTAGGTGTGCAAGATTGTTTTGTGTTGATATGGCTGCATGTCAGAGAGGAGAGATGCAAAACAAAACAACAACAACAACAACAACAACAACAGCAAAATAAAAAAACTTCCATGCTGTTCTGCCATCTTGGCCATACCTAAATAATCACAAGAAGTATTAATCTGAAACCACAAAGTCTGGTGTTCCCAGAGATAAATTGAACATATCAAAGTTTTCAGATTGAACTAGCACATTTTTTTGCTTTTTGTAGTGATGAACTATTTTCCATGTTTTTGCATTTTTTAAATGAATGGTTGTTTTAAAAAAAGAAAGCAATGGCTTTTTTTTTTTTTCAAACAAAGGTGGCTTGTACATGAATTAAGAATTACCAATCTGGAATAAAGTATTTTCACCAACTTTGTTTTCTAACCATATGTTAAATAAGGTTTCATAATAATCACTTTCTTAAATTGGGTTTTTACATCCATTACACTGACAATAGGCTAAACAAAAACATACTTTCTTATCAAATTGGCCAGTACTTTTATTAAATTGGTGATTGTACAAGTTATTTTGGTGGCATTTAGTTAATGAGTGGACTTTATGAGAAGGTGATTATTGAAAGAGAAAAATGACAGGATTAGAGCTGACAATTGTTCTTGAAGTGAGAAATTAAATGACCAAATGAAAACTTCTCTTTCCTTCCGTTGGCAATTTTCCCATTATTACTAATCTGTTCTCTAGAGGAATAAAAGACATAAGTGTTTGGTGATGAAACATCCATAAAATAGTTGTTCTCAAGCTACTAATTAAAAAAAAATACTGGAGAGAATTCAGCCCAATCACTTTAGCTGTGGAACGTTTGCTTACAATTTAGACATTTGAGTGAAGTCTCAGTCTGGTTCAGTACCAACCAGAGCCAGTTTAATTGATAACCCTTGGATTCTTAGAAGGAGATGTCTCCATAAGAAATCTCAGAATGATTATGATGACATTCTGCAGGTTATTTAAACATTCTCTTGAGTTCTCTGGTGCAATGTGCCCCAAAGTTTTTGTGGCACTGAAGTGTAAAATCCATGGCTCCAGTTAAGGTTTCATCTTTAAATACTTCTAACAATCTTCTTTTTGATGGTTTGTGTCTTTCAACCTGAATCTCCTGCCATCACTTCAAGGAAGGAAGGAGACCTCTATGAGGATAAGAAATAAGGAAACCAAGGAAGTTCCATTTTATCTGCTTATTTTCTAAGTTCTTATCTCTTGTGATGTTGTCTGTAACTAGTTTTGCTTTTGATTCATATACCTTTTTCTAGATATAAGTCATCTGTTGTTATCACCTTCTTCACCTACATTCTAAGGGTAAGAAAACCATTTGTATCTCTTAAATAATGTGCATGGGGGCTAGGGTGGGGTATGGGTGGGAGAATGGATAAGAAAGGTCAATGGTTTGATAAAATTCAGATATTTTTTGCACCTCCATTTACAACAAACTTGATGTAAATTTAAAACATGAAGACTTAAGTAAGATGCCAAAACAACTAAATTGAATAGGTTTGTAAAGTAGAAATTTTGGTGGAGGTTTAAGGAATTAGGGTGCTCTACCTTAAGAAGAATGGACTGGAAGTAGATGAAGCACAAGCCAGGAGTCCAAAGGCAAATATTTTTGACCGAACTAATAAAGCCCAAATTGTAGACTAAAAACTAGTTGTCAAACCTTAAAACATAGGCTATTATTTAACTATTTCTGACTACTGTCACATTACTCATTTAGCACACATAAAGGTAGGTTTTTCAGGTGAAAATGGAATACTTAAAATGGGATCATCAGTATAATAATAGATATAGTATATATATATAGATATAGTATAATATAGGTATATAGATATAGTATAATAGGTATACTATATGTGTATATGCTGTATATTTATAATATAATATAGATATATAGGTAGAGTGTAATAATAATCATAGAAACATTGAGAGAGGGCTGCAAATTTTCTGTTGCTTCAACTACAAATATCCATTCACTTGTTTAAAACAAATATCACTTTCTTGCAGAAGGGCTTAGGATAAAGATAATCAAATGGAAAATCATTCTGGTAGCATTGTGATAAAGCCAATAACTATTTCATGAACTGATTCTATGTATTACATTTTGTGGCCCATTTTAGACACATCAAGAGGCAGTATCCAAAAGGTGGGAGTGCTTTTCATTAATGGTTGTAGCTGTTGGTTGGAAAGATGCTGTTAAGCTGTGTTGAAAGTGCATGGATAATGTATTTATGTGGTTAGAAGGGAACCAATGGCTGACAACATCATCTCTCTGACTGATATCATTCACTTTCTTTCTTCCCCAGAGACCCAGTTTTGTTCTGACTTAAGAGGTCTTCCAAGTTAGCCTTTTTGGTACAGTGTGATTTCACAGGGAGTAGCAAAAGCAAATATTTATATTTATTGTCCCCTCATGTACACATTTGAAATGGGAAAATATTAAGTATAGGAGTCATTAAATTCTAGGAGTAATCTATTGATATGTAGACCATCTGTTATATGCAAGACTGTTCTAATAACTGCAAATATAAAGACTATTTAGATGATGGCTCTACTCTCAAATATGTCACATTGTAGTTGGGAAGATAGAAGGAGCAAATAGAAACCTTAGGCACACTGCTACAAGTTGTGGAATCAAGTGGAAAAGCTATCATGGGGGTAAGAGGATGGTGTTCTCCCTGGTCAGAAAGATTGAGAGCATCAGGGAGAGATTCAAGATATGTTTATGGGACTCTGATTACCATCAGGATCTAGTCCATTTTACTTGGAAAGGGACTAAATATAAAGTTTATAATATTCAGTAAGTAAAATAAACCAGATTCTATGATGCTCTGGTAAAGTGTCTTCCTGATTCCTCAAGCGCCATTCAATTCTGCAGAGCCTCAAGGTTGCTGTTTCTTGAGCCTCTGCCCTTGGGCTCATTCTTTCTTATCTCTGTGCTAAAATTGCTAAACTATGTATAGATTATTATAATTTTTATATACATATGTACTTCTGTAAATGAGTAGTAGTATTTTTTTTAATCAAAAATACATCCTGCACATATTTACATGACCAGAAACCCTAAACTACATCACTATTATCAATAGGTACAAGGTAAGCTGCAGAGAGTTTTATTTTGTCAGTCTGGTGATGTTGATTATTTAGATTGTTTCCAGTTTATTTTTACTGTCAAAAGCAATGATTGATTAGCATCTTTGCATATACTCACATCTTCATACTATTTTTTCCTCAGAATAAATTTGTAAAAATAGCTGAAGTGTAGATGTTTATAAAAGATGTTTGATATAAAGTAAATGTTGCCAAAAACATCTAGAGAAAATCTTTTAATTTGTACTCATGCTATCAGTGTGTAAGAGTGCATGAACCTGCTTTCTCATACTGAAAATCCTAAATGTATGGGGTACCTGGCTTCCTCAGTTAGTGGAGGGTGCAATTCTTGAGTTTGGAGTTGTAAATTTGAGCCCCACATTTGGTATAGAGATTACTTAAAAATAAAATCTTAAAATAAAGAATATTCTAAGTGTTACTGTCATTCTTTGAAAATTCCTTTTTCTTATGAAAAAAATAATATTTCTTTGTCTAAAAGTTTTCTTTTAGAAATGTAATATATTTTTTACTCAAGCTTTTGAGCCACCTGATGTAAAGATTGTGAGTTTAAAAGAAAAGTCTTAACCTTTAACTCTAAATTGTAATTTTTTTTTTAATCTGTAGGGGAGACAAAATTTTACCTTTATTCATGTAATGTTTAGGTGAGATTCTTTAACAAAATGACAAATCAACAAAAGAAAAACAGCTTATTAATGCATACAGTGTATAACACCTAGGAGAAACCAAAACAAAAAAAAGTAACTCAAGGTGATGTCTTAAAACTGAGACTTATATAGCATCTTCAAAAAAGAACAATGAGTTTGTAGAGAAATTATAGGGCTCTTAGACTTCCAAGAGCAGCACATTGGAAATGTAAATATAAGGGAGGGAACAAATAGAGTAAGATTTTTTGCAGATTTATTAGGGGCCATCTCTGGGCTGATAAGAGTCTGTCTCTAGGAAAAGGATAATTTATATTCTGCCTTTATGTAGAAAAGAGAATTATCTGAGTTTGCTTCTGCTTAATTTCCTTCAGCTCAAAATAACTTTTATGTCAGAGAAAGAGTTTGGGGTGATATTTTTGGTTTTCCTTCACTTCCATATAAATATTATTAAATTAATCCTTCCATTTATTTGAAATCTTATGTGCAGCAACCACTTACATGCTATGATTTCCTGTATATTTTGGAGAGTGGTGGTGGTGAGGGATGTTTATTTCTAATCTGTCTTTTCTGTCTAGTTGTTCAGCTTCCATATTTTGCATAGGTGTTACAGAGGTGAATGTACTGTCAATTTTTAACATTTTTCCCTCTGGACATTTAACATATGCTCATTCTTTCAGATACACTTTAGAATTATTTCACCAAGTTTCTCCAGAAAAAAGTTCCTATTAGAATTTCAATTAAGAGTGCATTGTATTAATTTTACACTTTTCTCCAAGTTTAGTACCAGCTATTTCATCATTTTTGTTGATATTGTGTATCAATATTTTGTTGATGTTATGAACAAATATGTTAACATATCATGAGACTATTTGACACTATTACTGACACCAGAAAGGGTCCATGTGGGAAGTTATGTGAGCTGAGACCTGGGATTATAGAAACCACATAAATAGAGAATAATTGTGTTCCAGGCAAGGGGGACTTCTGAGTCTGGTTATTTTCTTGGAGACAAATGTGAGAAACTGACAAAGCACTAGAGAACAGAGTCCTGAATATTCAGGCTACCAAAGTTCATGCAAACCACATTCAGGACTTTTATCGTTAGCCCACAAATAATGCTGAACTTTAAAGCATATTAGGAGGGAGAGGGAGGGGCGCCCATGACTCAGTCACTTAAGCGTCTGACTTTGGATCAGGTCATGATCTCACAGCTCATGAGTTTGAACCCTGTGTTGGGCTCTGAGCTTCAGCCCCTGTTCGTGCTCACTCTCCCTCTTTCTCTCTCTCTCTCTCTCAAAAATAAACATTATTTTTTTAACAAAAGGAGAGGGAGTGGGTTTATATGAACAGATTTGCAGATATGGTTTTTTAATGCATTGCTGGGTTTAATAACTAATATTAATTTGGGGGAGATTTTAATCCACATTTATAATTGAGAGTAGTTCATAATTATGGGGCATTAGTGTGTGTGTTTTTTTCAGGTTCTCTGATATTAAAAAAAATAACGTTTATTCATTTCTGACAGAGAACAGAGCATGAGTGGGGGAGGGGCAGAGAGAGAGAGAGGGAGACAGAATCTGAAGCAGGCTCCAGGCTCTGAGCTGTCAGCACAGAGCCCAGTGCGGGGCTCCAGCTCACTGATCATGAGATCATGACCTGAGCCAAAATCAGACACTCAACTGACTGAGCCACCCAGGCGCCCCAGGTTCTCTGATATTTTAATGAACAATGCCTGTAATTTTATTTAGTGTGTTTTATTATATAATAGAATCACTTTATCTTTTTGTTTTTATTTAAATTCCAGTTAGTTAACATACAGTATAATAGTAGTTTCAGGTGTACAATTTACTAATTCAACAAATGAGTGAAGAAAAAAATAAGGTTGAATAATGATCAGATGGACAATGCAGTGATCCAATTTACTATATTGCATAATTTTCAGCCATATCTACAACTTAATGGTTATGTCTAGATGAGGCAGGTCAGTTTCATAGTTGCCATAAACTTCTCAATTCAATAAAACATCTTCCTAAATTATTTGGTTATTTGAATTAACTCAATCAATTGTTGTACAGCCCTATCCGTGTTTTAAATAAACATGAAGCCAACTCTAGGTGAAGCGTCTGTGGAGTCCACACATTCTTCAATAATAACTACACTCCCTTAAACTGATCAATTGCCAAATATCCATTCGTCTTCATGCCATGGAGACTCAGCTTCAAAATTGTTCCTCAACAAGAAGAAATATCCAAGAAAGAACCTGCAAATCCACCCCACAACATATACACATGAACAAAATGTTTAATATTATACAAGTAATTTTAATTTACTAATGCTTATACTTACATATTAAATGATTCATATTATCTACTGGAATTTTCTTTAACCCCCCACTTATTTCCTTATCACTCTAGGTCCAACTTAACACCATGGTTGGAGACAATAAAACCTGTTCCAGTGACTTCACCCTCATAGGGCTCTTCACTCATGGTGCAACCTCAGGCTTCCTTTTCAGCATAATTTGTGTTGTATTCTTCATGGCCATGATAGTTAATGGGGTCATGATCTTCCTGATCCATATAGACCCTTACCTCCATACCCCCATGTACTTCCTGCTCAGCCACCTCTCCTTCATTGACATGATGTACATCTCTACCATTGTGCCCAAGATGCTGGTCAATTATCTTGTGGGCAAAGGGACTATCTCCTTCGTTGCCTGTACAGCCCAGCACTTTCTCTACATGGGCTTTGTGGGGGCTGAATTTTTCCTGCTAGGACTCATGGCTTATGACCGCTATGTGGCCATCTGCAACCCGCTTCGCTATCCTGTTCTTATGAGCCACCGGGTCTGTTGGATGATCTTGGCCAGCTCTTGGTTTGGTGGTGCTTTGGACAGCTTCCTCCTCACTCCAATCACCATGAGTCTCCCGTTCTGCAGTTCCCGCAAGATCAATCACTTCTTCTGTGAAGCACCTACCATGCTGAGGCTGGCCTGTGGTGACAAAGCTGCCTATGAAATGGTAATGTATGTTTGCTGTGTCATGATGCTGCTGATCCCCTTCTCTGTGATAATTGCTTCTTATGCCCGAATTCTCATCACAGTGCACCAGATGAAGTCAGCAGAAGGGAAGAAGAAGGCTTTTGCCACCTGCTCATCACACATAATGGTGGTGACCTTGTTTTATGGGGCCGCCCTGTATACATATATGGTTCCCCAATCCTACCACACACCGATCAAAGACAAGGTCTTCTCCGCCTTTTACACCATTCTCACTCCTTTGTTAAATCCTCTCATTTACAGCTTGAGAAACACAGATGTAACCGGGGCCTTTAAAAGGGTCTTGGCAAGATGTCAAGGGGTTCGTGGTGTGACACGGGAAGGATTCTGACAGTCTAAATCATCCACATCTGCTCAGGGGTGCATGGGTGCTGTTACTTGGGGTTATACCATAGGTAATATTACTAATGTATTCAGCAACTGCCAATGCCAGTTATGCTGAAAAGTGCATCAGCACTAATTTTGTCAAAAATGTGAAACCTTGTAACATGAATAATGCCAGAGTGCCTAAATACCACTGGTGTTTATTATTTCTCCATGTCCTCCCATTCTGTTACTGGACGCAATGGGTCCCTTCGCTTGGTGAATGCAAGCCAGTAGCACATACAAGGCATACGGTCAGTCTGGTATGGAAGCATTTATTTCCTTGCAGTAACTAAGAAGAATACTGGGGTATTTCCTAAAGCATTGTATCTCTTTGGGGATAGTGCAATTAGCTTTTATTTAGTATGCAGATGGGGCAGAGGCCAGAAGCTTGCATATACACTAGGAAACTTATACGTATTCTATTACTTAGGCATTCCAGGTTTACTGTGCATACTTAGCACATTTACATGATAGTGCATATGTCTCAAGTTCAAAAAATTGCCTAGGATCTGCCTCCAGAGCAGATTTTAGTGTTGTAATCCTCTAAAGTTAAAGGTAGAGAAGTTCAGGGGAATTCTGCACATGCTTCAGCTCTGATCTGGCTCAAAATGGTTCTGTGTTAAATCCCATGTCTGCACATATCATGTCCTCTTCTAAAGGTCTTGGTGCTTTGCCTTTTCATGTGGGTCTTCTGAGTTGGGCTCCTGAAAAACATCTTATAGAAAAAACTTTACATACCACCTGGAGCAACCCTCTATGCTGGTTACGATTCCAGTTCTTTTTTTTTTTTTAATTGTTGTTTTACTTTTCTATTGCTTTGATCATTGATAAAAATAAATATGTGTGCTGATGAATAGGGGCACATGTACCCCAATGTTTATAGCAGCACTTTCAACAATAGCCAAATTATGGAAAGAGCCTAAGTGTCCATCAACTGATGAATGGATAAAGAAGATGTGGCTTATATATACAATGGAAAACTACCTGGAAACGAGAAAGAATGAAATCTGGCTATTTGTAGCAATGTGAATGGAACTGGAGAGTATTATGCTAAATGAAATAAGCCAGGCAGAGAAAAACAGACATCATATGTTTTCACTCATATGTGGATCTTGAGAAACTTAACAGAAGACCATGGAGGAGGGGAAGGGGAAAAAAGTTACAGAGAGAGAGGGGGGCAAACCATAAGAGACTCTTAAGGACTGAGGACAAACTGAGGGTAGATGGGGGGTTGGAGAAGAGGGGAAAATGGGTGGTGGGCGGGGAGGAGGGCACTTGTTGGGATGAGCACTGGGTGTTGTATGGAAACCAAGGTGACAACAAACTATACAACTCCAATTCTTATCTCACACCACTCCTCTGATTGTAATTAATTTATATAAATGCTCCCAAATGTCTGGTTAATATTACATAGTCTGATCACTGTCAGTGTTCTCATAAAAACTAGTGATGTTTATTACATTGTTTAAAGGCATATTGATGGGGTTTATGAAAGGGTTAGAGGTGTATACATTTGAAAGAGACTAAAGTCAGAACACTTCAAAGGGAATACTTAAGTACACACAAATCAGTATTTAGAAAACCCAGACATCTTTCTTTGATTAACAACTGAAAACATTCTTCCTTTATGTAAATTTAGAGCTGGAGAAAATGAATCATGTATTATTGCAGAAATGCAGACTAATCCTCTGTAGGTCAATTCTATGATGTTATATTTGTTAAATGGTAATTAATTATTACATCAGAAGACATTGAGAGATGAGAGACAAAAAAGTGCTCAGTTAATTCACAAATCCATTTTAAGTTTCTTCAATTCATTAAAATTATTAGATTTCTGGAATGTCTCTCTAGATGTAAGTTGTGTGGGGATGTTTTTATAAATCTTTCTCTTTCAAAGAAAAAGTGAATAGCCCACTTTTTCTTTGTTGCAACATTTGGTTTTCCATTGGATAACATTTCAAAATGGAAGAAAAGAAGTAGTTTTTCATTTGAAAGCTAGAGCTGGCAAATTCTTTGGAAATGACTTAGTACAATTTCTTTAGGAAGCTGAAATCCAGAGAATGCATGTGTTTAGGTTTAATTGTAGACCCATTTGAAGAACTTGAACCATATCCCAGACCTCTTGGGCCATTTCTGCATGGTGCTATGCCAGGCTTTGTGTTCTTACCAGTCTGAAAAAATCCTCACTGGGTTCAGTGATGTTTTGCTGCTGACAGGCACTAGTTGTGGTGGGTGAGGTAAATACAGCCAAGCCTTCTACTGCACTACAAAAGCTGTTGAGTGGTAGACAAAATATTTAACCAATGAAACAATACATGTTGGAACACTGTGGATTGGACTACCAGTTAATCAGGAAAACAGACCTGCTTGCATCTAATTCAGCAAGGCTATCAGTTGCAAACCAGAGTTAATCTTTTTGAGTCTTTATTTCTGGAAGATCTCATATCCTTCGATCTTTTCAGACAGGCTTGGGGAGCATCATGTGTCAGATATTAGGGAGTTTCTTTCCAACTCAAAGATGGTGAAGTACAAGAAACACAATACATAAAACAGAAAAGAAAGAGGGGACTGATCCTGAAAACTGAGCATTAATTTCAGGTCCATTTTTTTCAAGAAACTCTGTCCATCACTTAATATCAATGGAAACAAATTTCCTTTCCTGTGACATTTTAGCTAATATATATTTTTCTTTATAAGATTTTAAAGATCAAATATGAAAAATGTAATTAATATTAGTATTATTTTAGCTATTTTTAACAAATGTAATTGCTTTTCATCTTCATAATATCCATGCTTTTTTTTCTTACTTCCCCCATTTTCCTTTTTCTATCCTTAGCTTACATAATCATACTCCCTTGTTAATTATACTAAGGTACAAAGGATTGATAATAGGTAAATTTAATATCCCAACTACAGGAATTGAAAGTAAATGTTATTAGAATGATTAGTAAAAGGATAAATAAGCATACTTTCATAATATAGTAATTAAAACAACAATTATATTGAATCACACTCATATTAGAATGGCTATAATTCAAACTGCTGGCAATACCAAAATTCTAAAATACAGGAATTCACATTCACTGCTGGTGGGGATGCAAAATAGTACATCTACTTGAAGAGACAGTTTGGTAGTTTATTACAAAATGAAACATAGCCGTACCATATGACCTGGCAATTGTGTTTCTCATGATTTACCCAACTGATTCAGAAACTTATGTTTATACAAAAACCTGCAAGTGGACGTTTATAGAATTTTTTTTTCATAATCACCCAAAACTTAGAATTAATCAAGTTATCTTTAGTAGGTGAATGGACAAACTACAGTACGTTTAGACAATAGAATATGATACAGCAATAAAAAGAATTGAGCTATCAAGCCATGGAAAGACATGAAGGGATCTTCAACCTATAGGACAAAGTGAAAGAAGATAATCTGAAAAAGCTACATACTATATGATTCCAGCTATATGACATCCTAGAAAAAGAAGCTGTATAGAAATAATAAAAAGATTAGGACTGCCAAGGGCTTAGGGAGAGGAAAAGATGAATAGGGAGAACACGCAGGATTTGGGGCAGTGCAACTATTCTGTATGACGCTGTAGTGGAAGTTACATGACATGCATTTGTCCAAATTCATAGAACAGGATGAGTGAATCCTGATATAAACTATAGACTGTAATTAATAATAATGTATGAAAATTAGCGCATCAATTGTAATATATGAACCACACTAATATAGGATATAAATAATAGGAGAAAGAGAAGGAATATATGGTAACTCACTGAACCACCTGCTGAACTTTCTGTGAACCAAAAAAAGTAAGATTTAAACTTTATTAGTGAAAACCTTCTTAAAACCCATGTAACCCTCTGATACTGTATTTCACTCAAGAAATCACTAGAAGCTGTCACAAGATATAATGGAGCTGGTAAAAGTGGGGTGGGGATGGGCATTAAATAATAAAAGTTTGTTAATTTTATTAGCCTTACTTTTAGGATTTGGCTGTGTGCATTTTGGGAGTGGGTAGCAATGAGGATAATATTTTTTAGAAAGAAGAGTTAATTAGTAGAACTTGGACCAAATGTCATTTAGTTTCACTTGTGCATATGGTAGGTAACATTTCCTTGGCATTCCACAATCCAAGTCAGCATTCCTTCCCCCTCCTGAATATGTAAGAGGGTACTGGTAATGAACAATCTGTGTGTGGAGGAGAAATAAATGGTCGATATTTCCCTGAGCTCTGTCTTCTCCACATTAGGAGAAAACAATCTCAAATGAAAGCTGTTACTGCAAGGAAAAGTCTTCATTAGAGTGAGTGGAATGGTTTTCTTCTCAGAGAGTATTTTATCATTCAATACAAGTTTCAAATACTAAAAGTTATGTAGCTCAGACCGTAATAGCTGTGCAAATATAGTGAAAAATTTTTAAGTCCTTTAAAGGAGTATGTAGTCATTTCTCCACTTGTGAGCTGTTCAGGTGTGGAGCAGAAAAATCAGGTTGAACATCAGTGCTAGAGCCAATGGATAAGGTCAGGAATTTGTGCTTCCTCTGGTGGAAACCTATAAGGAAAATACATAACTTGTATTCATAGAAGAATTAGTAATGCCTAGAACAGTGATTAATTTGACCTTTAGTCCTGCTAATCACTCATGCTGTCACTTAGATGACTCTGCCGTCTCAGCCTGTTTCTTCATAAATGAAATGGGTAATATTCCTGCAGATATAATTGCTAATTCTTTCAGAAAAAAAACTTGACAATAGTTTGAGTAGTGCACAGGCCCTTTCAGCAACTTCAGGAAGTATATGACCAAAGTTTTAAACTGTGGTTTCTATTCTGATATTTAGAACATCATGAACACATGATTTGCTTAAAAATAATGCACCTGTATATAGCAGATAGAGTGATTTTTGGCATTAATTGGTGTCCCTAAGAAGAACAAGACCATCCATGGGAAGGAGTACAGGTGAACTGAACACTATGGTGAGACAAGGAATCCAGTGGTCTTCCAGGACCTGCCAAGGGCCTGACAATCAGCAAGCACTGTGTAGATGACGTCCAAAGGAAATGTGAGGAATCTTTCATACAGGAAGAAAGTTCAAGGGAGTAAGTACAATGACTGATCAATGGGTTTATGACATGTGCTAATTTCAACAATTGACAGTGGCTTCTTGGATTTCTGTGTTGAGAATTTCGTCAAGGACCAAGGCCAGAGTTAAGGTTTGTAAGAAGAGTGGTATAATCTCATCAACCAGGATGGATACAGGCGTGCTCCTGGGGGTGAGTGCCAGGGTGTAGTTGCCAGGCACAAATACCCTGTATTTGTTATTACTGATTTGTTCAAAATGATTATTGTAAAGATAAGGAAACAGAGTTCCAGCAAGCTGTACTGGGTTACACAATCTGCTGTCAAGAGCAGCATTGGCAAAAAATTCAGATCTCTTGCATCGAATGTTTTTATCTACAGAACCATTTTTTTGTTGATGAGAAAACTCAGTAACAATTGAAAAAAATAAAATTTTGTGTTTTCTGAGGCTCAGGAGAATTCACACCCGTGTGCACGCATACATGCATTCGCTTGCGCGCGCGCGCACACACACACCACACACACACACACACACACACACACACACACACACATAAACATAGTTTGTAAAGAATGGTGGCCAATACAAGAAGTTAAACTTTCACTATTTTCAGATCATATGGCACTCTATATAGAAAATCTGAGACTCCACCAAAAAGCTGCAAGAACTGATAAATGAATTCAGTAAACACAAAAGATACAAATCAACACACAAAAATCTGTTGTGCAAGTATCGTACTGTGCATCGACAGCTTTGTAATATAGCTTGTAATCTAGAATTTTGGTGTTTCCAGTTTTGTTTTTCTTTTTCAGTATTGTTTTGGCTATTTGGGGTCTTTTCGGGTTCCATACAAATTTTAAGATTGTTTGTTCTAACTCTGTGAAAAATGCTTGTGGTATTTTGATAGAGACTGCATTAAATGTGTAAATTATTTTGGATAGTATAGACATTGTAACAATGTTTGTTCTTCTAATCCATGAGCATGGAATGCTTTTCCATTTCTTTATGTCCTCTTCAGTTTCTTTCATAAATGTTCTATCGTTTTCGGAATACAAACCTTTCACCTTTTTAGTTAGGTTTATTCGTAGGTATTTTACTGTTTTTAGTGCAATCGCAATTGGAATTGATTCCTTGATTCCTATTTCTGCTGCTTCGTTATTGGTGTATGGAAATGCAACAGATTTCTGCACATTGATTTTATATCTATGATTTTGCTGAATTCATGTATTACTTCTACAATTTTTTGGTGGAGTCTTACAGGTTTTTCTCCATAGAGTATCATGTCCTCCACAAATAGTGAAATTTTTACTTCTTCCTTGCCGATTTGGATGCCTTTTATTTCTTTTTGTTGTCTGATGCTTAGGCTAGCACTTCCAGTGCTATCTTAAATAGTAACGGTAAGAGTGGACATCCCTGTCTTATTCCTGACCCGGGAAAGTCTTTCAGTTTTTCCTCACTAAGACTGATGTTAGCTGTGGGTTTTTCATATATGGTCTTTATGATGTTAAGATATGTTCTATGTGTCCCTACTTTGTTTAGGGTTTTTTTTTTTAATCAAGAATGAATGCTGTATTTTGTCAAATGCTTTTTCTGCATCTATTGACAAGATTATAACGTTATGATCTTTTCTTTTATTAATGTGGTGTACTACATTGATTGATTTGTGAATATTGAACCAGCCCTAGAGCCCAGGAGAGATCCCACTTAATTATGGTGGATAATTCTTTTAATGTACTGTTGAATTGTTGAGAATTTTTGCACCCAAGCTCATCAAGAACATTGGCCTATAGTTATGCTGTGTAGTGGCGTCTTTGTTTGGTTTTGGAATCATTGTAATGTTGGCTTCATAGAAAGAGCTTGGACTTTTTCCTTCTATTTATATATTTTGGGACAGTTTGAGAAGAATAGGTATTAACTCTCCTTTAATATCTGGTTGAATTCCCCTGGGAAACCATCAAACCCAGGAGTCTTGTTTGTTGGGAGATTGTTGATTACAGATTCAATGTCTGTGATGGTTATGGATCAGTTCAAATTTTCTAATTCTTCCTGTTTCAGTAATAATAGTGAGTTTCTAGGATTTTGTCCATTTACCCAGATTGCCTAATTTGTTGGCATATAATTTTTCGTAGTATGCTATTATAATTGCATTTTGTGGTGATGGTTGTGATCTCTCCTTTTTAATTTGTGATTTTATCTGTTTCTTTTTCTTTTGATGAGTCTGGCTAAGGGTTTATCAATTTGTTAATTCTTTCAAAGAACCAGCTCTTAGTTTTTTTTTTTTAATACAATTACTTATTTTTGTTCTAAAAAAGTATTTATTTCTGCTCTAATCTTTATTATATTATTTCTTCTGCTTGCTTTAGGCAAAAACAGACACATGGATCAATGTAACAGAGTTCAAGTTATATTAAAAATCTGTAATGATCATACACCAGGGTACAAACACAAATATAAACACACAAGCTAATAGAACAGAATAGAAAACCCAGAAATAGGGGCACCTGGGTGGCTCAGTCAGTTAAGTGTCTGACTTCGGCTCAGGTCATGATCTCGCGGTTCGTGGGTTCGAGCCCCGCATCGGGCTCTGTGCTGACAGCTCAGAGCCTGGAGCCTGCTTCGGATTCTGTGTCTCCTTCTCTCTCTGTTCCTCCCCTGCTCATGCTCTGTCTCTCTCTCTCTCAAAAATAAATAAAGATTAAAAAAATTAAAAAAAAATAAAAGAAAACCCAGAAATAGACCCACAACTATATAGTCAACTCATCTTTGACAAAGCAGGAAATAATATTTAATGGGAAAAAGACAGTCTTTTCAACGAATGATGTTGGGAAAACCAACATACATGATAGGAACATGCAGAAAAATGAAACTGGACCACTTTCTTATCCCATACAGAAAAATACATTCAAAATGGATTGATGACCTAAATGTAAGACTTGAAACAAAATCCTAGAGGAGAACATAGGCAGGAACCTCTTTGACATCAGCCTTGTAACTTCTTTGTAGATGTGTCTCCTGAGGCAAGGGAAACAAAACCAAAAATGAACTATTGGGTTTTATCAAAATAAAAATCTCTGCACAGCAAAGGAAACAATAAAAAAACTAAAAGACAGCCTTCAGAATGGGGAAAAATATTTCAAATGACATATCTGATAAAATGTTAGTTTTTAGTTACAGTTTTAAGAATTAGAAGAGTTAGGTTCCTGAAAATTATAAAGATTTAGTATATGAAGAAAAATGACATTGAAACTGACTGGATAAAGGAATAAATTATCAATAGTTGATTTTAGGACAAATACATAATTTTCAGAGACAATACAGTAAATCTCTGCTTCATATTCATATCTCCAAATTCTAGACTTTGAAGAATTAAGTGTAAAACATCCCCACATACAGACAAATGAAAACTGATAAAAGTTAAAAAAACAAGTTTCTCACATTGAAGCTATTCAAGGATTTCAAAGTATAGAATCAGTAGAAGAATCTACAGATGTAATGATGACTTTTACTCCATAATTAAAAAAATATTATTGATTAACAAAAAAAAGCTATGAACAATAACAAAATAAAAAAAACGAGAAAATGCAAGCAATACTTGAGACATACAGGGAAGACACATATTCATACTTAAATATTCAAAGAGAAAGTTAAAAAATAGCATTTCTAATAAATAAAAACAATGGACAGATATTCAAAGTTTTAACCTTACTAAAAAATTTTAAAAATAATTATATTAAGTCATCTTATGCCAGAATTACCAGACATGTAAATTTGTGTGTTTATTTATCTTTACAGTGTTATGAGAATGCATCAGGGAAATGGGAACTGATAGACAGTAGAAAAGTAAAGTGGGAAATTGTAAAAATGCAACTTAAAAGTGAAATAAAGAGGCACCTGGGTGTCTCAGTAAGTTAAACATCCAACTCTTGATTTTGGATCAGGTCATGACATCACAGTTACGTGATCCAGCCCCACATGAGGTTCCGAGCTAACGGCGCAGAATCTGCTTGGGATTCTCTCTCTCCCTCTCTCTTTGCCCTTCCCCTACTAGCTCTCTCTCTCGTTCTCTCTCTCATATATATATATATATATATATACACACATATATATGTATATATATACATACACATATATACACACATATATATGTATATATATATATACACACGTATGTATACACATATATGTATATATATGTATATATACATACATATATATACAATCTCAAAATAAATAAAAACTTAAAAAATAAATAAAAACTTTAAATATATTTACACAAAATGATTAAATAGTTCTGATGGAAGAAAACGTTGTGAAAAAAACCACTCAAGGATCCACACTCAAAATTAAGTATAAGAATTTTTATCATTACATGATTTATTACTGCCACTGTTAAAACAATGTGTGCATCAAAATTGAAATATTGGTTAAATATAATGGAGTATATCCATAAAATAGAAAACCCTGTGGACATTGAATGTTACATTTGGAAGAGTATTTCACATGAAGGACACTTCTTAAGAAGTAGTTCGTGAACAATATAAATTGCCAAACTATATGTAATACATAAACATACCCATGCATATATATGTGTTAGTATATAAATATTATACAGTATGTGTGTGTGTATACACACATACACTGTACTTATGCATGTATATATACACACAATGGAAATGCAATTTTGTACAAATAATCTTTTTTTTTATAATTTTTTTAATGTTTATTTATTTTTGAGACAGAGAGAGACAGAGCATGAATGGGGGAGGGTCAGAGAGAGAGGGAGATACAGAATCTGAAACGGGCTCCAGGCTCTGAGCTGTAAGCACAGAGTCTGACACAGGGCTCAAATTCACGAACTGGGAGACCAAGACCTGAGCTGAAGCTGGACACCCAAATGACTGAGACACCCAGGAGCCCCCAGATAATTTTTTAAAATATGTTTACTTATTTTTGAGAGAAAGAAAGACAGACAGAGAGAGAGAGAGAGAGAGAGAGAGAGAATGAGTGGGGTAGGAGGAGAAAGAGAAGGAGACACAGAATCCGAAGCAGGTTCTAGACTTTGAGCTGTCAGCACAGAGCCGGATGCAGGGTTCGAACCCACAAAGCCCAAACCAACTGAGCCACACAGGTGCCCCTGTACAGGTAACTTTCTATATGATATGTTTCTGGCAACTATCTCTGGATATTAAGGAATATTCTAAATTTTTAAACATTTCATATTTTCCTCAAGGTATGTATTGCCATAATACACAGATGTAATAATTATTATTACATCAATAAAATGTTAAAATAAATAGCATGAATTAGGCTATTTTAATCTTTTTTATTGTTTTTCACGGTAATTCCCACATTTCTCTAGTAGGAAAAGATGCTGGAGGAAATTTCTGATGAAATGGTCAGAATATCAGGGACTTGCACTTGGGAACCAAGTGGTGGAAACATTTTTTCAAAGCCCAATATGACTTTAGGGCTCACTCTCTTCCACCCCATGAATACAATTCTAATTAGCTGTGACAAATCTGTCTCATTAATATATACTGAAATCCATAGGGATGAGATGTGCTCTTTTTAAGAGCACTTCATTTTCTGTCATTGTCATAAAACTATTTAAATTCCTTCCTCTTTTCACTCTGGGTGCTCCCCTTTGTGCTAGGGAATCCAAACACAGAACACCCAGAGATGATTTAGCATTCTTTAATGGTCTGCAGCTTTCTTCCTTCTTAATCTTTCATAGTTGTCTCTTTTTGGTTTCTAGCTATTTTCTTGTAAAGATAGAATGCAAGAATTAACACACCTTTATAGAAGAATGGAAAATTTGTATGATTTGTCCTGGCATTGCAAAATGTCTCAGGAGTTTTAGGATGGGAATTTTCTTTTAATGATACTTCCTTCTGCAGAGTTATATTGCAAAATAGCTCTTGATAACTTGCTGTGCATATCTCTTTGTGCTAATTCCATCACCAGTTGCTAAGGATACTTTTAGTCTATAGTTCAGAAAATTCAAGTTCATAAATACAAATTAAAAACCTCTGTGTGCTGGATTTTCATGCAGCAGACATCTGGGCATACAGACTGGCCAGATCTTGAAATCTCTTGTGTTTCTAATTTGTTAACATAAACTAGAGGATAAATCAAATCCATTACACTTAATAATTTCTCTTCTAGTGACAGATCACTTTCTGTTTTCTGAAGTCTTTGTTCATTTCCCATTTCTTTCTTATAGAAAGTTCTTATGCTTTCCTGCTGAGTCTTTTTTTGTATTTATGTATTCATTCATTCATTCATTCATTTATTCATTCATTCATTTTTAACAAATTTTGTATGACCGTCTTTACCTTTGAACAACGCACCCTACTCTGAATGACTGTGTGGAGAGGATTCACCTCTAAGTAAGTGACAGAGATTATCTTAGTTGGACCTAAGTTTAGTATAAACTTAGGCATCAGGTGATTTTTTATATTGATGATGTGCATTCCCTTCTTTTACGCATACCAAGAAATGTGTGTAGCAAGCTGCTTTTAATACATAGCATTCAAATTGCATGCCTGACAAAAGTATTGAGGATTGTAAATTGATGGGGTTAAAATGGGAAGATATTGGGTAAATGAATAAATCATTTTGAAGCTCTTTGGAAATTAAATGGTTGGATTAAATAGTTTGAAGTTTTTCTGCACAATGCAAAATTCATTATTAGAGTTAAGCAATTTAGTGATTATCTAGGGGCTGCTGAAATACTAGACCAACTCTGTTTATTGTTAATTCCTATTCCTTTAATGA
Organism: Lynx rufus; assembly: GCF_022079265.1. NCBI lineage: Eukaryota > Metazoa > Chordata > Mammalia > Carnivora > Felidae > Lynx > Lynx rufus. The sequence goes on along the minus strand of NW_025814823.1, from coordinate 83,761,443 downwards.
AAATCCAGGTCTATTGAAGGTGTCCACCAAGATCACAGGTGACTAATCAAATGCTGATGAGCACATAGCCTGGGTCTTCAAATGACACTTTAAATATTTGGTGAATAAGGAAATTAATGAGCTTCCACAACATTTTTTAAGGGTCTCAATAAATCAAAGACTTATGCAAGTTAAATTTAAGGAAATGGAGACAGGGCTGTCTACAACTCATGGGCTGCAAATCTCAGGTGGAAACTTAGTGAGGTGATGACTGCCCCACATCCCCCACCTCAAATACACTGAGAAGCAGACTGTTTAATTATTTCTGGAAATTATCTAGAGAATGCATTTCAAATATACAGTTGTAATGGTGCTATTGAGTGGAACAGTGCAAAGAATATTCTTTCCTAATAATACCTGTTTATGTCTGTGTGTACATGATCTTAGCAAAATCTTTCCTTTTCTCTTTTTTTTCTTTTTTTAATGACTTAAGCAAAAATTGACCTTATTAATTGGATGGGAAAAGGGCAATACTATTGGAAAGACACAGAAAATTTAAATGAAAAACTTGCATTTAGTCTTAGTTTATACGGCATCAATTATGAAAAGTCTTCCTAATTCCCTCCTGGAGCTCCCATCACCACCAGCACTGGCATGATTGTATTTGTATCCTTGCACTCTTTTTACAGAAAAGAAAACTGAAGTTTGGAAGATGGAGGTACTTGCCTTAATGACACATAGGCAGACTCCTGTAGGTCCTCTGACTTCAAGCTCAGAGCGCTTGCCTTGTCAGTGATGCAAACATTCTACATATCACTCTTCCATAATGATTTTAAAGGTTGTACAGATACTTGTATATTTCAGTTCCACTCTGATAGTGGTTCAGAAACATTTTTTTAAATGTCCACCATACCATGGAATAAACTTTAATCAGAAAGAGTGGGTCTCTCTAATTATGGTTATCCAATGGTTATCCAAGTGTGTGATCTCTTTAGAGGTTCTGGCAGGAGGACTACATGGTCAACAAAGGAATATAGTTCTAAGTCACTTCTTGGATTGATGTTGTAAACAATAATAGACACTTGGTGAAATTGATTACATTGACATTTTACTGTCTAATAATTATGTCTTTCTTATTCAATTTGATTTGATTATGGATGATTACAATTTTTGCAGAATTTAGAAATATAAAAAAGATTTAGGGTTAAATGTAAGGTTTTGCATTTATTTTAAAAACTTCACAAGTATGAGGGTTCCTGGATGGCTCATTCAGTTAAGCATCTGACTTGGGCTGAGGTCATGATCTCACAGCTCATGGATTTGAGCCCCACATCAGGCTCCGTGTCTGACAGCTCAGAGCCTGGAGCCTGTTTCAGATTCTCCCTCCCTCTCTCTCTCTCTCTCTGCCCTGCCCTCACTCGCATTCTGTCTGTCTCTCTCTTTCTCAAAAATAAATAAACATTAAAAAAAAACTGCACAACTAAGAATTGACCTGGCTTGAGAACTCTCATATAATAATTCAACCAGAAGAGTTTTAATGTGTACATAATGTGTCAACAGTGTGATTAATCTGATATAAAAATATAAAAGTAATATTCTTAGTGTATTCTGCATCGGAAAAGCTTCACATGAAGTAGTTGCTGAAATTGAGATATTGCGTTTTAAAATGGACATTGTCAAAGATCATCTCAAGTTAGTGTCTGAAACTTGAGCATTTTGGCAAGGTCTTCATGAGTGCATTCATATGGTAGTCAGGAAGCTTGATACAGAAAAGCATGAAGAAAGATTATAACCATATTCACATTATGAAAGGCTGAAAGTTAAAAAGGGAAGAAGCTGCTTCTGAGTAGATCTAGAAGCCAAAGATGGAAGTTTCATGAGGCAATTCTTAATGCAAGTGAGCACAGAGCTTCCTAGCAATGGACCTGTTGCACTGAAAGAACATGAAGTATGTTCTTTCATTTGGCAGAAAGTTCACCAGTGGTCATATAGAATCAGGGAAAGGCTGCAACTTACAACTTAGAGATCCCATTGTAATTTTATTAAAAGGATGGGCTTAGTGATCATCCCAGGCCTGAGCAAGAATCATATCCTGACTTCAAGTTAGGTAGGAGAAGTAATTTCAAACATCTCTACTCAATCAAATGTGTACTCCTTACAAAATAAGGGAATATTTGCGAATGTCAAGATAAAATAAATGTATTACATTTTTTAAAAATTTGTGATATAGTGTAACAAATATAATTTAAGTAAGTTCTGAAAACAATTTCATCCAATAAAGTCATGTCAATTTCATTTAATATTTTTGTCTTTTTTTCAATTTTATTTATTTATTTATTTTGAAAGAGAGAAAGAGAAAGAAAGAGAGAGAGAGGCAGAGAGAGGAGAGAGAATCCCAAGCAGGCTCCATACTATCAGCATGGAGCCCGATGCAAGGCTGGAACCCATGGACCTGAGCTGAAGTCAAGAGTCAGATGCTTAACTTACTGAGCCACTCTGGTGCTACTTAATAACTTTTTTCTTATGTTCTCATAATTTCCAGCCCAAGCATATATATGCTTTTCATAGATGTTCAGATTCTCTTCAGGCTTAAATGTGATGTACATATTTCTGAGAATTTATGCTAAAGGAGATTTCCTTCAAGTGAAGACATAATTAGAGAAAAAATATAGAATTTAATGGCTGAAATAGTTTTGCCAGGAATTCCAGAGCCCATAGAATTGAATTCAAAGACTATTTTGCAATTCAAATCCATGTATTTTAGTTGAATATGTGGACTACTTAAATAAGAAATTGGAGATTCTCACATACCAATAGTTTTGAAATAACTAACATATATGGGTAAAACATTGGCATTTTACTTTGCATTGTATAAAATATTCTCATCTAAGAATTTCTCATTTGATCCATAGAGTAGCCCTGTATATTATATTATCTAAATCTAGGGGCATCTGGGTGGCTCAGTCGTTTAAGTGTCCCACTTCAACTCAGGTCATGATCTCATGGTTCCTGAGTTCGAGCCCCACATCGGGCTCTGTGCTGACATCAGAGCCTGAAGCCTGTTTCAGATTTAGTGTCTCCCTCTCTCTTTGCTCCTCCATCACTCACTCTGTCTCCTCACTCTCTCCCTCTCTCTCTCTGAAAATAAATAAACATTAAAAAATTAAAAAAATAAATCTAATATAAATGGAAACTGAGGCTCAGAGTGTTTGGGGGAGAGAATCCAAGGTAACAGCATTAACATGAGTAGAAGAACTCAATTCATCTGATTCTAAATTTTGCTTTACTCTATGTCTACTATAATATTGCAGAAGAAAATTCCTGTATAAGGTCACATAATTAATCTAGACATTTTCTGATTATTTTCATTTGTACTAACCATAACAAAGTAATATAATCTGTTCTCAGCAGAAATTTAATAAGTATGGGTCCTTCTCATCATGTTTCCTCATAGTAAAATAGCAGATTTAACCAAACAGGACTTGCTCTCTGACCATTTATAACTTTTACGTGCAAAAAGGAGAGTAAGGCCAGCCAGATGCAAAATAGAGAAGACTTTAGAGTTTGCCTTTGTTATGCTAGGACTATAGGATGAGATAGAGAAAAAAAAAAACAGAAAGATAGATATTTTTAAAATATTTTGGAATGCATGTGAATGATGAACAGGGAAAACTACTTGACCTTGTAAAGGAATACATAATTTTGCCTCTGTTACTGGGAATTTAGTGCATCATAAGAGTTAGACTGAAAATGTGAAAGGTGTGGAAACAGAATACAACTTATATTTAGGCTATTCCATAAACTTGACAGCATTTTCCCTTTAGATACATATTTTAATTAGAAAGGTAAAGGAAATGAGGCCGATTGGAAATGATGATGACATGGTGTATGGTGTCAGGGAAATTTATAAAATGTGTTTCAAATAATTTGAAATTCATACACATAAAAAGATAAAAGAGAAAAATAGAGTTTATTCTCTTAAAAACAGCAGTCTTGAGTATAATAATTTGTGCGGTATATTCTCAATTATGACATATTTTCATTAGCAATATTAATTATTGCATATAGTTAAAAAATTCACAGATTTACATTGTTGGCACATTTAATTTGACAGATAATGTAAATGCCTAATTTTTTGGATTGTAGGTAGGAGCACAGAATGATTTGAGGCTGCCTGGTCCAAACATCCCTGCCATTAAGAGTATGTGTGACCAGAAGAACATTATTCACAATTCTGCCATCAGTGAAATGAGGGTTATAGTTCCTCACTTCTTAGGTTTATTGTGAAGCTCAACAAGTCAATCGAAATGAAGCACTTGGCACAAAGTAAACTCTTTACAGTGTTTTTCTAATTATTCTTTTTAAATTTTTAAATAAGATAGAATAGGTAGAGAGAGTGTGCACAACAGGGAAGAGGAGCAGAGAGAGAGAGAGAGAGAGAATCTCTCTCCATACTCAGTATGGAGTCCAATGCAGGGCTTGATTCCACCACCCTTGGATCGTGATTTGAGCCAAAAATCAAGAGTCAGACATTCAACTGACTAAGCCACCCAGGTACCCCTGTAATTATTCTTAATAGCATTTTCTTTTCTGTGCAATTAATTCAAATGCTCATATTTGTATAATATTTACAGGAATGGATTAGTTTGGTCAATCTACCTTAAAAACACATTGGTAAAATATATCTTACCTTGACACACTTAATGTTAAACATATGAAAAATAATAATTAACTTTCAAAAAGCTTGTTGTAGATTTTTTTCTTTTATCACCACTTGAAATTAAGTAAAATATGATCAGTATTTTTAATTACCAATCTATATGAAAAAAATTCAATTTCCAAAAATAGCAGGTGGTTTATGGCTAACCATGTATGTCCCTGTGTTATTTCCTCTGAATCCTAATTGCAAATACTAAATACTAATAAATAGCGAATGCTGATGCTAATACATAATCCTAATGCCAATTCTTCATCATCCTAAATTTAAATTTATTTCTTAAAAATAAAAATAATTCTACAAGAGTGATTGCCTCTTTTTTTTTCTGAGTTTGCAAGAGTGGTTTCTATTTCCCATTTTCTCCCATACAATTTTTTCTGCAACACAGACGAAATGGTATCAAAAGAATACTCATAATTCTCAAATTCTCACAGTCCACATTGACAATCACTCATTTGTAGCTAAATGGCAGAGATAGACTACTTATCATCAGTGCTGGGATATTTTTAAGATGGTGGTATTGTTGATTATGATAATGATTCCTTTGGGGCACTCGGGTGGTTCAGTCAGTTGAAGGTCTGACTCCTGATTTTGGCTCCGGTCATGATCTCATGGTTTGTGGGATGGAGCCATGCATTAGGCACTGCACAATGTGGAGCCTGCTTGGGATTCTCTCTCAACTTCTCTCTCTGCCCCTCCCTTGCTCACTCTCTCTCTCTCCCTTTCTCTCAAAATAAATAAACTTAAAAAAAGATTCATTTAATAAGGACGCCAATTTAAACTAACATAGTAGTTACACACACACACACGCGCATGCACACACACATGCACACACCAGACTAGGGTATGTTTAACAGAATAACAATATGGTTTATACCCTGTGTGTTGTTATATGTATCACTATAGTACAATAGCATCTGTTGACATAATCTTGTCAAATGTATTTAAAGAATTATTGATTTAAGGTGATCAATTTTATGTAAAAACATTCTATAATAAATTAAATGATAGATATAGCATCAAAATTGTAAGGAAATATTTTTAGGTATTTTCTTCAGACTTTTGCAAGTTTTTACTTAACAATCAACCTATATGTCCTTATATTAATTCCCTGCGAATATTCTCATTTTATTTGGAAGATTCTAGGTCACAACAGCACCATCATGGGATCCATGGAAGTGTACAACACATCCTCTACAGACTTCACCTTGATGGGACTGTTCAACAAGAAGGACATCTCAGGCCTTCTCTTTGCCATTGTCTCTATCATCTTTTTCACTGCATTGATGGCCAATGGGATTATGATCTTCCTGATCCACACTGATTCACGACTGCACACTCCTATGTACTTCCTTCTCAGCCATCTCTCCTTCATTGACATGATGTACATCTCCACCATTGTGCCCAAGATGCTGGTTGATTATCTGCTGGGTCAAAGAACCATATCCTTTATGGGGTGCACAGCTCAGCACTTCCTCTACCTCACCCTTGTGGGAGCTGAGTTCTTCCTACTGGGCCTCATGGCCTATGACCGCTATGTGGCCATCTGTAACCCCCTTCGCTACCCTGTCCTTATGAGTCGCCAGGTCTGTTGGATGATCATAGCAGGTTCCTGGTTTGGAGGCTTTTTGGATGGCTTCCTTCTAACTCCCATAACCATGACCTTTCCTTTCTGCAACTCCCGGGAAATTAACCATTTCTTTTGTGAGGCACCTGCAGTCTTGAGTTTGGCATGTGCAGACACAGCCCTCTATGAAACAGTAATGTATGTGTGCTGTGTCCTGATGTTGCTGATTCCTTTCTCTGTGGTGATTGCTTCTTATGCCCAAATCTTGACCACAGTCCACCACATGAGTTCAGTTGAGGGAAGAAAGAAGGCATTTGCCACCTGTTCATCTCACATGACAGTAGTGACCTTATTCTATGGGGCTGCCATGTACACCTACATGTTGCCACACTCTTACCATAGCCCAGCCCAGGATACAGTCTTCTCTGTGTTCTACACAATCCTTACACCAATGCTGAATCCACTCATCTACAGTCTGAGGAACAAGGATGTGACTGGAGCTCTGAAGAGGGCAATGGGCAGGTTCAAATGTACACAAAAAGTGTCAGGAGATGTGTTTTGACAATGTCTTCTTCTCATGTGGATGACAAATAGGAGCCTTTGTGGACATTGTGGCCATGCTCTTAATGAAGGATTAACCTGGAGGGAAGGTTTAATTATGCACAAGAAGAAAAAGGAAAAGAAAAAGCGCAATATAAGAAATGTATCCTCGAGAGAGAGGAAGATGGCGGCGTAGGAGGACGCTGGGCTCACCGGCGTCCTGCTGATCACTTAGATTCCACCTACACCTGCCTAAATAACCCAGAAAACTGCCAGAGGATTAGCAGAACGGAGTCACCGGAGCCAAGTGCAGACGAGAGGCCCAAGGAAGAGGGTAGGAAGGGCGGCGAGGTGGTGCACGCTCCACAGACTGGCGGGAGGGAGCCGGGGAGGAGGGGTGGCTTGCCGGCCAAGCAGAGCCCCCTAGCCTGGCATGCAAAAGTGGAGGGGCCTGACGGACTGTGTTCCGACAGCAAGCGCAACTTAGCATCTGGGAGGTCATAAGTTAACAGCTCTGCTCGGAAAGCGGGAAGGCCGGAGGACAAAGGGAGGGAGAGATGCTGAGGCCCCGGACGACAGAGCTCAGTTTGGTGGGGAACAAAGGCGCTCGCCAGCGCCATCTCCCCTGACCATCCCCCAGCCAAAATCCCAAAGAGAACCAGTTCCTGCCAGGGAACTTGCTCCCTCCTCACAAACACCCAACTCTGTGCTTCTGCGGAGCCAAACTTCCAGCAGCGGATCTGACACCCTCCCGCTGCCACAGGGCCCCTCCTGAAGTGGATCACCTAAGGAGAAGTGAGCTAAGCCTGCCCCCCCTGCCCCTGTGCACCTTGCCTATCCACCCCAGATAATACGCCAGATCCCCAGCATCACAAGCCTGGCAGTGTGCAAGTAGCCCAGACGGGCCACACCACCACACAGTGAATCCCGCCCCTAGGAGAGGGGAAGAGAAGGCACACACCAGTCTGACTGTGGCCCCAGAGGTGGGCTGGGGGCAGACATCAGGTCGGACTGCGGCCCCGCCCACCAACTCCAGTTATATGCCACAGCACAGGGGAAGTGCCCTGCAGGTCCTCACCACTCCAGGGACTATCCAAAATGACCAAGCGGAAGAATTCCCCTCAGAAGAATCTCCAGGAAATAACAACAGCTAATGAGCTGATCAAAAAGGATTTAAATAATATAACAGAAAGCGAATTTAGAATAATAGTCATAAAATTAATCGCTGGGCTTGAAAACAGTATAGAGGACAGCAGAGAATCTCTTGCTACAGAGAACAGAGGACTAAGGAACAGTCATGAGGAGCTGAAAAACGCTTTAAATAAAATGCAAAACAAAATGGAAACCACCACGGCTCGGATGGAAGAGGCAGAGGAGAGAATAGGTGAACTAGAAGATAAAGTTATGGAAAACGAGGAAGCTGAGAAAAAGAGAGATAAAAAAAATCCAGGAGTATGAGGGGAAAATTAGAGAACTAAGTGATACACTAAAAAGAAATAATATACGCATAATTGGTATCCCAGAGGAGGAAGAAGAGGGAAAGGTGCTGAAGGGGTACTTGAAGAAATAATAGCTGAGAACTTCCCTGAACTGGGGAAGGAAAAAGGCATTGAAATCCAAGAGGCACAGAGAACTCCCTTCAGACGTAACTTGAATCGATCTTCTGCACAACATATCATAGTGAAACTGGCAAAATACAAGGATAAAGAGAAAATTCTGAAAGCAGCAAGGGGTAAACGTGCCCTCACATATAAAGGGAGACCTAAAAGACTCGTGACTGATCTCTCTTTTGAAACTTGGCAGGCCAGAAAGAATTGGCACGAGATTTTCAGTGTGCTAGACAGAAAAAATATGCAGCCCAGAATCCTTTATCCAGCAAGTCTGTCATTTAGAATAGAAGGAGAGATAAATGTCTTCCCAAACAAACAAAAACTGAAGGAATTTGTCACCACTAAACCAGCCCTACAAGAGATCCTAAGGGGGACCCTGTGAGACAAAGTACCAGAGACATCACTACAAGCATAAAACATACAGACATCACAATGACTCTAAACCCGTATCTTTCTATAATAACACTGAATGTAAATGGATTAAATGCACCAACCAAAAGACATAGGGTATCAGAATGGATAAAAAAACAAGACCCATCTATTTGCTGTCTACAAGAGACTCATTTTAGACCTGAGGACACCTTTAGATTGAGAGTGAGGGGATGGAGAACTATTTATCATGCTACTGGAAGCCAAAAGAAAGCTGGAGTAGCCATACTTATATCAGACAAACTAGACTTTAAATTAAAGGCTGTAACAAGAGATGAAGAAGGACATTATATAATAGTTACAGGGTCTATCCATCAGGAAGAGCTAACAATTATAAATGTCTATGGGCCGAATACCGGAGCCCCCAAGTATATAAAACAATTACTCATAAACATAAGCAACCTTATTGATAAGAATGTGGTAATTGCAGGGGACTTTAACACCCCACTTACAGAAATGGATAGATCATCTAGACACACGGTCAAGAAAGAAACAAGGGCCCTGAATGAGACATTGGATCAGATGGACTTGACAGATATATTTAGAACTCTGCATCCCCAAGCAACAGAATATACTTTCTTCTCGAGTGCACATGGAACATTCTCCAAGGTAGATCATATACTGGGTCACAAAACAGCCCTTCATAAGTTTACAGGAATTGAAATTATACCATGCATACTTTCAGACCACAATGCTATGAAGCTTGAAATCAACCACAGGAAAAAGTCTGGAAAACCTCCAAAAGCATGGAGGTTAAAGAACACCCTACTAACGAATGAGTGGGTCAACCAGGCAATTAGAGAAGAAATCAAAAAATATATGGAAACAAACGAAAATGAAAATACAACAATCCAAACGCTTTGGGACGCAGCTAGGCAGTCCTGAGAGGAAAATACATCGCAATCCAGGCCTATCTCAAGAAACAAGAAAAATCCCAAATACAAAATCTAACAGCACACCTAAAGGAAATAGAAGCAGAACAGCAAAGGCAGCCTAAACCCAGCAGAAGAAGAGAAATAATAAAGATCAGAGCAGAAATCAACAATATAGAATCTAAAAAAACTGTAGAGCAGATCAACAAAACCAAGAGTTGGTTTTTTGAAAAATAAACAAAATTGACAAACCTCTAGCCAGGCTTCTCAAAAAGAAAAGGGAGATGACCCAAATAGATAAAATCATGAATGAAAATGGAATGATTACAACCAATCCCTCAGAGATGCAAACAATTATCAGGGAATACTATGAAAAATTATATGCCAACAAATTGGACAACCTGGAAGAAATGGACAAATTCCTGAACACCCACACTCTTCCAAAACTCAATCAGGAGGAAATAGAAAGCTTGAACAGACCCATAACCAGCGAAGAAATTGAATCGGTTATCAAAAATCTCCCAACAAATGAGAGTCCAGGACCAGGTGGCTTCCCAGGGGAGTTCTACCAGACGTTTAAAGCAGAGATAATACCTATCCTTCTCAAGCTATTCCAAGAAATAGAAAGGGAAGGAAAACTTCCAGACTCATTCTATGAAGCCAGTATTACTTTGATTCCTAAACCAGAGACACAGTAAAAAAAGAGAACTACCGGCCAATATCCCTGATGAATATGGATGCAAAAATTCTCAATAAGATACTAGCAAATCGAATTCAACGGCATATAAAAAGAATTATTCACCATGATCAAGTGGGATTCATTCCTGGGATGCAGGGCTGGTTCAACATTCGCAAATCAATCAACGTGATACATCACATTAACGAAAAAAAACAGAAGAACCATATGATCCTATCAATCGATGCAGAAAAGGCCTTTGACAAAATCCAGCACCCTTTCTTAATAAAAACCCTTGAGAAAGTCGGGATAGAAGGAACATACTTAAAGATCATAAAAGCCATTTATGAAAAGCCCACAGCTAACATCATCCTCCATGGGGAAAAACTGAGAGCTTTTTCCCTGAGATCAGGAACACGACAGGGATGCCCACTCTCACCGCTGTTGTTTAACATAGTGCTGGAAGTTCTAGCATCAGCAATCAGACAACAAAAGGAAATCAAAGGCATCAAAATTGGCAAAGATGAAGTCAAGCTTTCGCTTTTTGCAGATGACATGATATTATACATGGAAAATCCGATAGACTCCACCAAAAGTCTGCTAGAACTGATACATGAATTCAGCAAAGTTGCAGGATTCAAAATCAATGTACAGAAATCAGTTGCATTCTTATACACTAACAACGAAGCAACAGAAAGACAAATAAAGAAACTGATCCCATTCACATTTGCACCCAGAAGCATAAAATACCTAGGAATAAATCTAACCAAAGATGTAAAGCATCTGTATGCTGAAAACTATAGAAAACTTATGAAGGTAATTGAAGAAGATTTAAAGAAATGGAAAGACATTCCCTGCTCATGGATTGAAAGAATAAATATTGTCAAAATGTCAATACTACCCAAAGCTATCTACACATCCAATGAAATCCCAATCAAAATTGCACCAGCATTCTTCTCGAAACTAGAACAAGCAATCCTAAAATTCATATGGAACCACAAAAGGCCCCGAATAGCCAAAGGAATTTTGAAGAAGAAGACCAAAGCAGGAAGCATCACAATCCCAGACTTTAGCCTCTACTATAAAGCTGTCATCATCAAGACAGCATGGTATTGGCACAAAAACAGACACATAGACCAATGGAATAGAATAGAAACCCCAGAACTAGACCCACAAACGTATGGCCAACTCATCTTTGACAAAGCAGGAAAGAACATGCAATGGAAAAAAGACAGCCTCTTTAACAAATGGTGCTGGGAGAACTGGACAGCAACATGCAGAAGGTTGAAACTAGACCACTTTCTCACACCATTCACAAAAATAAACTCAAAATGGATAAAGGACCTGAATGTGAGACAGGAAACCATCAAAACCTTAGAGGAGAAAGCAGGAAGAGACCTCTCTGACCTCAGCTATAGCAATCTCTTCCTTGACACATCCCCAAAGGCAAGGGAATTAAAAGCAAAAGTGAATTACTGGGACCTTATGAAGATAAAAAGCTTCTGCACAGCAAAGGAAACAACCAACAAAACTAAAAGGCAACCAACGGAATGGGAAAAGATATTTGCAAATGACATATCGGACAAAGGGCTAGTATCTAAAATCTATAAAGAGCTCACCAAACTCCACACCCGAAAAACAAATAACCCAGTGAAGAAATGGGCAGAAAACATGAATAGACACTTCTCTAAAGAAGACATCCAGATGGCCAACAGGCACATGAAAAGATGTTCAGTGTCTCTCCTTATCAGGGAAATATAAATCAAAACCACACTCAGGTATCACCTCACGCCAGTCAGAGTGGCCAAAATGAACAAATCAGGAGACTATAGATGCTGGAGAGGATGTGGAGAAACGGGAACCCTCTTGCACTGTTGGTGGGAATGCAAACTGGTGCAGCCGCTCTGGAAAGCAGTGTGGAGGTTCCTCAGAAAATTAAAAATAGACCTACCCTATGACCCAGCAATAGCACTGCTAGGAATTTATCCAAGGGATACAGGAGTACTGATGCATAGGGGCACTTGTACCCCAATGTTCATAGCAGCACTCTCAACAATAGCCAAATTATGGAAAGAGCCTAAATGTCCATCAACTGATGAATGGATAAAGAAATTGTGGTTTATATACACAATGGAATACTACGTGGCAATGAGAAAAAATGAAATATGGCCTTTTGTAGCAACGTGGATGGAACTGGAGAGTGTGATGCTAAGTGAAATAAGCCATACAGAGAAAGACAGATACCATATGGTTTCACTCTTATGTGGATCCTGAGAAACAGGATCCTGAAAAACAGGAACCCATGGGGGAGGGGAAGGAAAAAAAAAAAAGGTTAGAGTTGGAGAGAGCCAAAGTATAAGAAACTGTTAAAAACTGAGAACAAACTGAGGGTTGATGGGGGGTGGGAGGGAGGAGAGGGTGGGTGATGGGTATTGAGGAGGGCACCTTTTGGGATGAGCACTGGGTGTTGTATGGAAACCAATTTGACAATAAATTTCATATATTAAAAAAAAAAGAAATGTATCCTCTTAATCTTCATTCCTTCATCTCTTCTTTCCTTTCTTATATCTTCCATTTATTATGACCTGTTCACTTGCATTGAAAATAAATGCCCAGTGTTTTTAAGAATAAAAAAAAAATCTTGCTTGAAGGTTTTACGTTTTAGAGATAAAAATAAATTGCATGCAATTTTAAATTGCATGAGATGTGTTGAAGAGTGCAGGAGGGAAGATGGTAATTTCTGTATATGTGATACTCCTATATAATTATACTTACCATCTAAGTATAAGAGAAATATCTTCTCTATTTTGAAGACTAATACCTGACATAGCCTTTAGGAAGATAGTTGTGTAGCTCTCTGTTTGTTCCAGTTTTTCAGTTGGTAGGAAGAGTCAATGAATATAGTTTTGTTTTTTTTTTAATAGCCATTATACTCCTGCAATAATTAGGCATGTTTTACTTTAAGTAGAAATGTAGTATTTAACCTTTATTTGCAACACATAAGTGAAAACTATTTGTCAGATAAGTTAACATTCATGGATGAGAGCAAAGAACCTTGCCCAAAAAAGGCAACATGAGGATATTATATGCCTAAACATTTACTAAACATACAGGAGTATGGTTTGGGAGGATACTAAAGTGAATTTTCAAATATGTCACAATGTCATCAGGGTTAACCATACAACAGTTGGATAGTAGAAGTTTGTTTATATTCCATATTCATGCTCCCCATGATCCAAGAATTGAGGACAATAAGTGTACAGCAAATCATGTTCAATGTTGCATTTGATTATATAAGAAGTTTCCTTAAGTATCATAGGTGTTACTGTATGAAATTATTAATAATCATAATCAATCATACTAATCTCTCTAAAACTTAAAAATTCACATACATTCATCATCATCTAATAACTTCATAAAAATAAAGCACATACTAAGAGTTGTAATTACAGATGATAACAGTGAGGATCAGGGAAGTGAGGGACTTCTGTATGGTAACATTTTAAATTAGTTCACTGGATTGCAAAAAATAAGTGTGGTTGATTGAACACTGTATCTTTCAGATATAGCTTTCTCACTCATTTGTCCAGGCATTCATTTATTCATCATAGCTGTGAGCAAGATAGATAAAGCACCTATACTCAAAAAAGTTTACATTCCAATGGGGGAAAACAATAAAAATAAAATACAAACAAGCAATCAAGCAAACAGCTTGAATCCCTACCAGATGGTATGAAGCAACAGTGACTAAAGCTGAATATATCTGTTCTCTGCACCACAGAATAAACACACTCAGGTGAATTTCTAACAAACATGTATTCATAATCTTTACCAAAAGATATATAGTAACAGAAAAAAAATAGAAGCTATTCAAAAGCTCACTGGTGGTGACATAAATAAATTGTGACATACAGTAAACCTGACATAATTTCAATTGTATTTCAGTCTTTTAGCTAGTTCATCTATTCAATTTTTTCTTTATTGTTTCTTTTCTTCTTCTTGAATACAGAAAGAGGAAAAATTATTTTTATTTTCAATTTTTATTAAAAACATTTTTCTTTATTTTTTCTACTATATTTTTTATTTTTTGTAAATTTTTCAAGTTCTGTTTTACATCCAACATTTTATTTTACTCTAGTTAATTGCATTCATTTTCACAAATTTTCAAATGTTTTCCTTTTTTCTCCTTTTTCTCTAATCTATCAAACTCCTTTCAATAACCAGACACAGACCCATCTAGAATCTGGCATCATTTATTTGATTTTGTGTGTGTGTGTGTGTGTGTGTGTGTTGTTTTTAATTTTTAATTTAATTTTATATTTTTACCTTATCAATTTCTCTTCTTCCTTCAAAATAATGAAACAAAGGATTTCACCCCAAAAGAAAGAGCAGGAAGAAACGAAAGCCAGGGACTTCAACAACACAGATACAAGCAAGAAATCTGAACCAGAATTTAGAATCACGATAAGAATACTACTAGGTGGAGTCAAAAATATATTAGAATCCCTTTCTCAGGAGATAAAAGAAGTAAAACTAGTCAAGATGAAATAAAAAATGTTATAACTGAGCTGCAATCTTGAATTGATGCCATGGTGGCAAGGATAGATGAGACAGAGCAGAAAATCAGTGATATAGAGGACAAAATTATGGAGAACAATGAAGCAGAAAAAAAGAGGGAGATGAAGGCAAAAAAGCGTGATTTAAGAATTAGAGAAATCAGTGACTCATTAAAAGGAACAACATCAGAATCATAGGGGTCCCAGAAGAGGAAGAGAGAGAAATGAGGATAGAAGCATTATGTGAGCAAATCATAGCATAAAACTTTCCTAACCTGGGGAAAGACACAGATATCAAAATCCAGGAAGCACAGAGGACCCCCACTCGATTGAACAAAAATCAACCATCAACAGGGCATATCATAATCAAGTTCACAAAATACTCATGCAAGGAGAGAATCATGAAAGCAGCAAGGCAAAAACAGTCCCTAACCTACAAGGGAAGACAGATCAGGTTTGTGGCAAAACCTATCCATGGAAATTTGGCAGGCCAGAAAGGAATGGCAGGATAGTCAATGTGCTGAATCAGAAAAATATACAGCCAAGAATTCTTTATTGAGCAAGGCTGTCATCCAAAATAGAAGGAAAGATTAAAAGTTTCCCAAAGAGAAATTAAAGGAGTTCATGACCACTAAAGCAGCCCTGCAAGAAATTTTAAGGGGGACTCTCTGAGGGGAGAAAAAAAACACATAAAAACAATAGCAACAAAGACTAGAAAGGGCCAGAGAGCACCACCAGAAACTCCAACTCTACAAGAAACATAATGGCAATAAACTCATACCTTTTAGTACTCACTTGAAATGTCAATGGACAAACGCTCCAATCAAAAGCATAGGGTAGCAGAATGGATAAGAAAACAAGATCCATCTATATATCTATATGCTGTTTATAAGAGACCCACTTTAGACCCAAAGACATCTTTAGATTGAAAGTAAAGGGATGGAGAACCATCTCTCATGCTAATGGTCACCAAAAGAAAGCTGGAGTAGCCAGAGGTGAGAGGTGAGAGTGGACATCCCTGTCATGTTCCTGATCTCAGGGGGAAAGCTCTCAGTTTTTCCCCATTGAGGATGATATTAGCTGTGGGCTTTTCATAAATGGATTTTATGATGATTAAGGTTGTTCCTTCTATCCCGACTTTCTCGATGGTTTTTATTAAGAAAGGTGCTGAATTTTGTCAAATGCTTTTTCTGCATTGATTGACAGGATCATATGGTTCTTATCTTTCCTTTCATCAATATGATGGATCACATTGATTGATTTGCAAATGTTGAGCCAGACCTGCAGCCCAGGAATGAATTCCACTTGATTATGGTGAATAATTCTTTATATATGCTGTTAAATTCGATTTGCTAGTATATTGTTGAGAATTTTTATATCCATATTCATCAGGGATATTGGCCTGTAGTTCTTTTTTTTTTTTTTTTTTTTTTTTTTTTGCTGGGTCTCTGTCTGGTTTAGGAATCAAAGTAATGCTGGTTTCATAGAATGAGTCTGGAAGTTTTCCTTCTCTTTCTATTTTTTGGAACAGCTTGAATAGGATAGGTATTATCTCTGCCTTAAATGTCTGCTAGAATTCCCCAGGGAAGCCATCTGGTCCTGGATTCTTATTTGTTGGGAGATTTTTGATAACTGATTCAATTTCTTCACTGGTTATGGGTCTGTTCAAGTTTTGTATTTCTTCCTGTGTGAGTTTTGGAAATGGGTGGTTGCTTAGGAATTTGTCCATTCTTCCAGGTTGTCCAGTTTGTTGGCATATAATCGTTCATAGTATTCCCTGATAATTACTTGTGTTTCTGAGGGATTGGTTGTAATAATTCCATTTGCATTCATGATTTTATCTATTTGGGTGATATCCCTTTTCTTTTTGAGAAGCCTGGCTAGAGGTTTATCAATTTTGTTTATTTTTTTAAAAAACTTACTCTTGGTTTCATCTGCTCTACAGTTTTTGTTTTTGTTTTCAGATTCTATATCGTTTATTTCTGCTCTGATCTTTATTATTTCTCTTCTTCTGCTGGTTTTGGGGTGTCTTTGCTGTTCTGCTTCTATTTTCCTTAGGTGTGCTGTTAGATTTTGTGTTTGGGATTTTTCTTGTTTCTTGAGATAGGCCTCGACTGCAATGTATTTTCCTTTCAGGACTGCCTTTGCTGCATCTCAAAGCGTTTGGATTGTGGTATTTTCATTTTCATTTGTTTCCATATATTTTTTAATTTCTTCTCTAATTGCCTGGTGGACCCATTCATTCTTTAGTAGGGTGTTCTTTAACCTCCATGCTTTTGGAGGTTTTCCAGACTTTTTCCTGTGGTTGATTTCAAGTGTCCTAGCATTGTTGTCTGAAAGTGTGCATAGTATGACTTCAAGTCTTTTATACTTATTAAGGGCTGTTTTGTGACCCAGTATGTGATCTATCTTGGAGAATGTTCCATGTGCATTCGTGAAGAAAGTATATTCTGTTGCTTTGGGATACAGAATTCTAAATATATCTGTCAAATCCATCTGATCCAATGTTTCATTCAGGGCCCGTTTCTTTACTGACCCTGTGTCTAAATGATCTATCCATTGTTGTAAGTGAGGTATTAAAGTCTCCTGCAATTACCACATTCTTATCAATAAGATTGCTTATGTTTGTGATTAATTGTTTCATATATTTGGGGGGCTCCCGTGTTTCATGCATAGACATTTGTAATTGTTAGCTCTTCCTGATGGATAGACCCTGTAATTATTATATAATGCCCTTCTTCATCTCTTGTTACAGACTTTAAAGTCTAGTGTGTGATAGAAGTATGGCTACTCCAGGTTTCTTTTGACTTCCAGTAGCATGGTAGATAGTTCTCCATCCCCTCACTTTCAATCTGAAGGTGTCCTCAGGTCTAAAATGTGTCTCTTGTAGACAGCAGTTAGATGCGTCTTGTTGTTTTTTTTTTATCCATTCTGATACCCCATGTGTTTTGGTTGGAGCATTTAGTCCAGTTACATTCAGTGTTATTATAGAAAGATATGGATTTAGAGTCATTGTGATGTCTGTAGGTTTCATGCTTGCAGTGATGTCTCTGGTACTTTGTGGTCCTTGCAACATTTCACTCACAGAGTTCCCCTTAGGATCTCTTGTAGGACTGGTTTAGTAGTGATGAATTCCCTCAGTTTTTGTTTGTTTGGGAAGACCTTTATCTCTCCTTCTATTCTGAATGACAAGACCTTCTGGATAAAGGATTCTCGGCTGCATATTTTTTCTGTTCCTCACATTGAAGATTTCCTTCCATTCCTTTCTGGCTTGCCAAGTTTCAGTAGAAAGGTCTGCCCCTAGTCTTACTGGTCACCCTTTATAAGTTAGAGTGTGTTTATCCCTAGCTGATTTCAGAATTTTCTCTTTATCCTTTTATTTTGCCAGTTTCACTATGATATATTGTGCAGAAGATAGATTCAAGTTATGTCTGAAGGGAGTTCTCTGTGCCTCTTGGATTTCAATGTCTTTTTCCTTCCCCAGATCAGGGAAGTTCTCAGCTATGATTTGTTCAAGTACACCTCCCAACCTTTCTCTCTTTCTTCCTCTTGTGGAATTCCTATTATATGGATATTGTTCCATTTCATTGCATCACTTATTTCTCTTATTCTCCCCTCATAACCCTGAATTTTTTTATCTCTCTTTTTCTCAGCTTCCTCTTTTTCCATAATTTTATCTTCTAATTCACTTATTCTCTCCTCTGCCTCTTCATTCCGTGCCATGGTCACCTCCATTTTATTTTGCATCTCATTTATAGCATTTTTAGCTCCTCATGACTATTTCTTAGTCCCTTGATCTCTGTTGCAATAGATTCTCTGCTGTCCTCTATGCTTTTTTTCAAGCCCAGAGAATAATTTTATGACTATTATTCTACATTCTTCTTCTGTTATATTGCTTAAATAGTTTTTGATCAATTTGTTAGCAGTCGGCACTTCCTGGAGTTTCTTTTGAGGACAATTCTGTTTTGTCATTTTGTGTAGTCCCTGCAGTAGCTTCAAACTGCAGGGCTCTTCCCTTTTGCTGTCCTGAGTACCTTGTGTTGGTGGACAGGGCTGCAGTCAGATCTGATGTCTGCCACCAGCCCACCACTGGGGCCACAGTCAGATTGGTGTGCACCTTATCTTCCCTTCTCCCAGGGGCAGAACTCAATGTGGAGTGGTGTGGCTCTTGTCTGGGCTACTTGCACACTTCCAGGGTTGTGGTGCTGCTTTGATGGGATCTGGCCAAGGCTGTATTAGCCGGTGTCAATCCTCAAGGTGCACAGGGGTGGGAGGAGCAGGCTTAGTTAGCGTTGCCATCTGTGATGCCCTGGGTAGGGGCCCTGCAGCAGCAGTAAGGAGTCATGGGTGTTGGAGGGATGGATCCACAGAAGCACAGAGTTGGGTGTTTGTGCAGTACAGGCAAGTTTGGTGATGGGAACTGGTTCCCTTTGGAATTTCTGCTGGGGGATGGGAGAGGGAAATGCTTTTGCCGGTGCCTTCCCCCCCACCCCCGATCTGAACTCTCCTTCCGGGGCTCAACAACTTTCCCTCCCTGCTCTCCGAGAGCAGAGCTGTTGACTTTTAACATTCCAGATGTTAAGTCCAGCTGGCTGTCAGAACTCACAGAGTTCAGCCCCTCTGCTTTTGCAAACCAGACTTCGGGGTCTCTGCCTTGCCTTGCATGTTGCCCGCTACACCACCCTGGCTCCCTTCCACCAGTCCATGTAATGCACACTGCCTCTCCACCCTTCCTACTCTCTTACGTGGGCCTCTTGTCTATGCTTGTCTCTGAAGAATCAGGTCTGCTAGTCTTCTTGTGGTTCTGGGTTATTTAGGCAGATGTGGGTGGAATCTAAGTGATCTGCAGGACAAGGTGAGTCCAGCGTCCTCCTATGCCACCATCTTCCTAGGTCTCCTTTTTTTGTTTTTGTTTTGTGTTTTTGGAGAGAGAGACAGTATGTGTTTTGCAGGGTCAGAGAGAGAGGAAGAGAGAGAGAGAGGGAGAGAGAGAGAGAGAGAGACAGAGAGAGAGAGAATCCCAAGCAGGCTCCATGATGCCAGTTGTGGAGCCCAAGGTGGGACTCAAACTCATGAACTATGAGATCATGACCTGAGCCAAAAACAGTTCACTTAGTGAACTGAACCAACCAGGTGCTCTGAGGCTGAATAACTTTTCATTGATTTATCATTTACAGATCCTCTATGTGATGTGTCTATTCAAGTCTTTAACTTATTTTTTAAAATATTTTAAATTTATTGTATTTTTTAAATGTTATTTATTTACTTTGAGAAGGAGACAAGAATGAGCAAGCAGGGGAGGAGCACAGAGAGAGAGAAAAAGAGAATTCTAAGCAGGCTCCAGGTTGACAAAACAGAACCCCATGCTGAGCTTGATCTCACAAACTGTAAGATCATAATCTGAGCCAAGATTGAGAGTTGGATAGTTAACTTTTTCTGTCTTGTTTAAGTAATTCTTTCTATCCTAAATTCATGAATGACTCCTTTAAGTTTTTATATAAATTCCAGTTAGTTAAAATACAGAGTAATATTAGTTTCACGAGTAGAATATTCTGACTCAACATTTCCAAACTATACCTGGTACTCATCACAACAGGTTCACTCCTGAGATCTGAGTTAAGATGTTTACATGTAATGCAATGAACATATTTATAAGCAATGTAATAATGCAATGAACATATTTATATCAACCCTAAAGTCTAGAGTTTTAAAAGTCAGCAGGTATGGTTTGATAGAGCCCAGCGGGCACTTTGATGCTCCTAGACAGAAGACAGGCAAACAACCTTGAGGCAGACAATGTGGAAGCAGCAATCTTAAAAAACACCTGGAACAAACTATAGGTGACTATTCATTCTTCTTGGTATGCTTCCCTGAGAGGCAGTGTGCATAGTAGTGCCTCTCCTGGAACAAGGGAGCTGGCTGGCACCATTTCCCTCCTCTATCTGTCAGCATATACAGAGCCACCTGTAAGAAGCAGTACAGTGGGTACTCTGGATGCCTAACTTGCTTATACTAAGCTTCAGACCTTCACACTCACTCTTGCCATAGTCCGTGGAAGACAGACCCATCATCTACAAAACCAGCAAAACTCCTGCCCATGCTACATCTTGTGACCAGTTTTTCAGGTCCTCAGTAGTGGTGGAGGTTGTGACAGATGGATTTCACAAGCATACCAAAGCACGCCTATTTAAAACTTGCCACATTCAGGCCAGAGACCAAACACTACCCACTACACGCAAAGAGAGCCTCTGCAGACAACTGACTTGAAGGATAGTGTAGGCATAACACAACAGCAGAGCACATGCAACACACACTGGAGGTACTGCCTTAAGCACCAGTCCCTGGGAACTACATGACATCTTCTTCATAAAGACATTACTTTTAGGACAGGATACAATACTGGCTTTTCTATCAGACCCAAGAAGGAAGATATTTAACAAAATGAGAAAACAGAAGAATTTATCCCAAATGAAAGAACAAGATAAGGGCACACCCAGAGATCTAAGCAAAACAGATATAATTAACATTCCTGATGGAAAATTTAGAGCAATGATTAAAGGGCATGCACTGGACTTGAGAAAAGAGAGGAAGACACCAGGATCACTATTACCACAGAGATAAAAGTGTTAACAGAGATTTCCTTAATCTGGAAAATGAAGCAGACATCCAGATCCTGGAGTCACAGAGAACTCCCTTCAAAATCAACAAAGGCAAGCCAACACCAAGGCCCATTGTAATTAAATTTGCAAAATATAGTGATAAAAAAAATCTTAAAATCAGCAAGAGAAAAAGAAATCTTTAAAGTATGAAGAAAAATCCATTAAACTAGCTGGAGATTTCTCAACAGTATCTTGACAAGCCAGAAAGGGAGTGGCCTGATACATTCAAAGTACTAAATGGAAAAAAAAAAAGTTGCAGCCAAGAATACTCTATTCAGCAAAGCTATCATTCAGAGTAGAAGGAGAGATAAAGAGCATCCTAGAGAAACAAAAACTAAAGGGCTTTGTGACCACTAAACCAGCCCTGCAAGAGGTATATAAGGAGATTCTTTCAGTGATAAGCAACCAAAGGTGGGAAATCATTAGAGAAAATATTCAGAAATAACAACAAAACAACTAATGACTAATAATAAATACATGTCTTTCAATAATTACTGTCAATGTAAATGGACTAAATGCTCAATCAAAAGACATAATGTGTCAGAATGGATTTAAAAATAGATCATCTTTATGCTGCACACAAGAGACTCATTAAAAAAAACTTAATGTTTACTTATTTTTGAAGTGTGGGGGGAGGGGCAGAGAGAGAGCCACACACACATGGAACTCGAGGCAGGCTCCAGACTCTGAGCTGTCAACACAGGACTAACGCGGGCTCAAACTGACAAACCATGAGATCATGACCTGAGCCAAAGTCAGATGCTTAATTGACTAAGCCACCCAGGTGCCCCAGAAGAGACGCATTTTAGACTTAAAGACTCCTGATGATTGAAAATGAAGGGATGGAGAGATATTTATCGTGAAAATGAATGTCAAACGAAGACTGGAGTAGCAATATTTATATCAGAAAAACTAGACTTTAAAACAAAGACTTTAAAAACTGATAAAGAAGTCCACTATATCATAATAAAAGAGAAAATAAAACAAGGATATCTTACAATAATAAATATTTATGGACCCAACATGAAATCACCAAATATATAAAACAATAACAAACACAAAATAACTGATTTATAATATTCCAATAATTTTAGGGGACTTCAACACCATACTTATATCAATGGACAGATTATCTAAACAAAGAAATGAACAAGGAAGCAAAGGCTTTGAAAAACATAACTGACCAGATGGACTTAATGGATATATTAAGAACATTCTACAGTAAAACAGCAGAATACAGATTATTTCAAGTGCATATGGGCATTCTCATGAATAGATCACATTAAGTCAGAAATCAGATCTCAACAAATATAAAAATACTGAAATCATACCATGCACCTTTTCTGACCACAACACTATGAAACTAAAAGTTAACCATAAGAAAAAATATTTGGAAAAACCATAAATACATGGAGATTAACCAACATGCTAATATATAACAAAAAGGTCAATGAAGAAATCAAAGAAGAAATAAGAAATACATGGAAACAAATGAAAATGAAAACACAATGGCCCAAAACCTTTGAGATCAGCAAAAGTGGTCCTAAGAGGAGAGTATATAATAATAAAGCCTTACCTCAAGAAGTAAGAAAAAATCTCAAATTAAATTATCCAACTTCATGGGTGAAGGTGCTAGAAAAAGAACACCAAATAAAGCCTAAATCCAACAGTAGGAAGGAAATAATAAAGATTAGAGCATAAGTAAATCATACAGAAACAAAAAAAAAAAAAAGAAAGAAAGAGAAACTGCAACACATCAATGAAACCAAGAGTTTGTTCTTTGAAAAATTTCACAAAATTAATAAACCTCTGTCTAGACTTATTAAAATGATAAGAGAAATTACCCAAGTGAAAAAAAATCACAAATGAGAGAAGAGAAATAACAACCAACACCACAGAGACACACAAAAAAGATTATGAGAACATTATGAAAAACTATGTGTCAACAAATTGGACAACCTGGAAGAAATGGAAAAAGTTCTATAAATACACAAACTATGAAAACTGAAGCAGGTTGAAATGGAAAAGTTGAACAAATCAATAGCCAGCAAGGAATTTAGTCAATAATAAACAATCTTCCAACAAACAAAAGTCCAGGACCAGATGGCTTCACAGTGGAAATCTACCAGATAATTAAAAAAGAGATAATGCCTAATTTACTAAAGTTATTTCAAAAAATAGAAATGTAAGGAAAACTTCCAAATTCATTCTATGAGGCCCTAATACCAAAACCACATGAAAATGCCACTAAAAAAGAACACTACAGGCCAATAATCCTGATTAATATGGATGCAAAAATTCTCAATAACACACTAGCAAACTGAATCTAAAAATACATTAAAAGGATCATTCATCACCATCAAGTGAAATTTATTCCTGGGCTTCAAGGGTCATTCAATATTTACAAATCACCCAACATTCTATACCACATTAATAAAAGAAAGGATAAGAACAATATGATTCTTTCAATAGATGTAGAAAAAGCATTTAACAAAGTACAGAATCTGTTCATGATAAAAACCCTCAACAAAGTAGACTTAGTTATCTTGTCTTGAAAAACATAGATAGGATGGACTAAATCAAATTAAACAATTATATTTGTCAAAGGACACTATCAAGAGGAAAAAACTGTAATTCACAAAATAGAACAAAATATAAGCATATCTTGGGGCGCCTGGGTGGCTCAGTCGGTTAAGCATCCGACTTCGGCTCAGGTCATGATCTCACGGTTCATGAGTTCGAGCCCCGCATCAGGCTCTGTGCTGACAGCTCAGAGCCTGGAGCCTGTTTCAGATTCTGTGTCTCCCTCTCTTTCTGACCCTCCCCCCTTCATGCTGTCTCTCCCTGTCTCAAACATAAATAAACGTTAAAAAAATATATATATAAGCATATCATATATCTGCTAAGGAATTAATATCTAGACTATATAAAGAACTACTAAAATTCAACAAACAACTACAAAATAAATAAATATTATAACCCAATTAAAAAAATGAGACTGATACATTTCTCCAACGAATATGTAGAAATGGCCAGTAAGCATATGAAAAGATGCTCAACATTACTAGTCTTTAGTAAAATGCACATCAATACCACAACTAGATACTAGTTTGCACTCAGTAGGATGGGGAAAAAAAGAAAAGAATAAATGTTGCCAAAAATGTACAATAACTGAAACCCTTGTGGGTTGCTGGTGGTAATGTAAAATGCTGCAGCCACTGTTGACAATAGTTTGGAAGTTCTTCAAAAAGTTAAACAGAATTAATCTATGATCCTTGATATAATCTTTGAATATATACCTAGAAATGGAAGCAGGGACTCAGATACTTTTAACCAATGTTCATGATGACATTATTAACAATAACAAAAGGTGGAAATAGCCCAAGAGTCCATCAACACACAAAGAGATTTTTTTTTAATGTGATTATTTACAAATAATGTGATACTATTCAGCCTTGAAAATGAATACATTTCTGATATAGGCCACTACGTGGATGAACATTGAAAACATTATGATAAGTGAAATAAGCATAAAAGATATGTCATGATTGCATTCTAATGAGATGCATAAAATAGGCAAATTCACAGAGACAGAAAATAGACTAGAAATTAGCAGAGTCTTGGAGCAAGCGAATAATGAGTTACTATTTAATGGATATAGAAGTTGTATTTGGGATGATGAAAAAGTTCTTCAGGTTGATGGCAACGATAATTACACAACACTGGGAATGTATTAAATATCTCTAAGTTGTACACTTAAAAATTGTTAAAATGATAAATTTTATACTATTTATATTTATCACTATAAAATACTTTAAATTACTAATTTAATAAGAAAATTTAAATGCAAATTAATGGATTATTAAGTAATTATTGTGAGTTATTAAGTATCCATAGAAAATATCCTTCAACTGGGGAAATAATAATAAAATATATTTACAACATGTCATAAGTGGAAAATACATATTTTAGAAAAAATAAGAAATTATAATTTTATAATTTACTTACAGAAGTGACTCATCATATAGTGATATAAATTCATTGGGTGATCATATAAATATAATATACTGCTATGACTTTGTGTGTGTGTGTGTATATATATATATATATACACACATATATACACATGAATATAACAGCAATATATTTTTTGAAAAAAGTATTTCTACATATCTGATTTGTTATATACGTAGATAAGATAAAACTCATAATGTTGTCAACTTAAGTTTTTAAGTATGTAAAACATGTAACTGCACAAGAGGAGTTGAAATGCCCCAAAATTTACAGTGTGCATATAGAACATATTTTGCATACCACTGAAATTTCTAAAGAACAATCCTCTTTCTTCTTCTATCACTGATGCAGCAACAGTTTTGTTCTTGGTCAACCAGTTTTAAGCAGGTAAACCAGATGGGGCCCCATCTTTACCAGATGTCCCTTCCTGTTCTTTACTATAAAGGAAATACCAAGGCAGATTTTGTTTGTGTGGGCATAGACTGAATGGAAACATAATAAGGACTTGGTAACTGGTGAATGGATCTATTTCCTTTCTTCCTCTTGAAGAAAAGTGCTAAAATGCATTCTGACCTGACTTCTCCAGGGTCTTTGGAGTGAATTTCCATTCAGCCAACATGGGGGCTGCTATTGCAACAAATTATCTTGGCAGAGACTGTTTTGCTTTGGTTTTTTTTTTCCCTGTTTTAACCTCCACTCCTCCCTCTTTGGCTTCCTGATCACATTCTTTAAAAAACAAAAACAAAAACAAAAACAACTTGCATTTTTAGTATTTATTTTCTAAAATCAGTTTTTTTGGGGGGCGCCTGGGTGGCTCAGTCGGTTGAGCGGCCGGCTTCGGCTCAGGTCACGATCTCGCTGTCCGTGAGTTTGAGCCCCGCGTCGGGCTCTGTGCTGACAGCTCAGAGCCTGGAGCCTGTTTCGGATTCTGTGTCTCCCTCTCTCTGACCCTCCCCCATTCATGCTCTTTCTCTCTCTGTCTCAAAAATAAATAAACGTTAAAAAAAATTTTTTTTAATAAATAAAATCAATTTTTTTTCTGGGAAGCTCAGGCTAAGGCATGTAATTTGTGGAAATAATTTAATAGCAATTATCAAAATTGTACCTCAATCCCTAAGAAGTAAGAAAAACTGAAAAAAAACTTTTAAAGTATCAAAATAATAATTTAAAAAAATCCTCAGCCAGCCATAATAGAAGAATTGAATTATTTTTCTCTTCTTTCTATTGAAAATAACATTGTCTTATAAAGTGAAGTCACAGAATATGAAGCTGAAAATTGTTGGGAAAAATGATTAAAGTGGTGTGTCAAGCAGTTAAATGATACCAAGTTTATGTTAGTGTTTTCTGGAGTTCTTTGGGTATTTGTTAGATTTTAAAATGTGTGATTTGGAATTGTTTTCTCACCTGAATAAAATATTTGTATATAGTTATGTAACAAAGATTATTAAACTTTCTTAAGGAGACTCCCCAAATTACACAAATTTTAGGGAGAGAAAAGTTAAAATTCAACCTTCATTTATGCACATAACATGGAGAGGTAAATGTGAGTTGCATGATAAAGAAACAAGAGGGAGATAGCAACACAGCAAAGTCCTATGACCTAGGAATTTTTCCCCCAAGAGTAGAGAGTGAGCACTTGTCAGAATATAGGAAAATAGAGAGAGAATGATCTCAGTGTTATTTAGTTAACTCAAAAATTTCTTTATTTGTTATTGTTTCTCCACACATTTTAAATGTTTTTCAATGCGGAAAATTTTGTTATAACTTCTTACAGCTCATTACAACTTATAAGAAACACAGAACCATTACATACCCCTTAGTGACAGTGTGAGCCTAAGATTTATACTACAATAATTCCTTAGGAAGGCTTTTCTTAAACCCTTGAAAGGAGAAAAACATAAGGTTAAGAAATGTTAAACAGGAAAGAAACTTTGAAAATAATTCCATGAAAAAGTGAAATATTCATAATAATAATTAATTTTAGTGTATTGTCTCATAGCCTGATTTATATGGGGACAGCTTATTATTGTAATTCTTTGTAAATTGAAAGGTTAGATTTTCATGAATTAAAAAAAGGTGAAAGGGCTTATCACATCTATATTAACTGTATAATTATAGGCTAGGGACAAAGTGCCACAGGGACTGATATTCTGATGTCAATTATTCTTCCAAATGAGAGTATTGGTCTACACTGGTGATTCAAGCTCTTATTTAAGTTGCATGATCTCTTTGTTTTTAGCAGCCTACATAATGCACCTGGTGCCAACTTTCCTTACACCATCTTCATTGAGCATTTAAGGACCCAGGCTGATCCATCTCTAGGTCCCCAATCTATTTACCCATTCTTTCCTATTTTAAAGCCTCTCACACTGATTAGAGACCAACATTTATCTTTATGCCAACAAAATGTAATTCCATTCAAGTCACAGAAATATTAATTATTGCCTTCACTTCCTTGTCTCTTCTGTCCTCTTTGCTTTGCTTTCCTTCATAATACAAGCTCTCAGTTTGAAAGATCTGATTCATGCCTCTTAGTTATTCACACTTGACAGAAACAATAACAATGACAACAACAACAAAAAGAAGCTGAGAAATTCCATTTGTTACTTTAGTTCTGTGAGATTTTTCTCTGGATAGTAGGTATTTGACCTTCAGTTTAGACTATCTGATTTAATGGAGCCTACTGTCAGGTAAGTAACTTTGAGGACTTTCTTATCAATCAATCCTGGGATGTTTGAAATATTTGATTCTAGACTTAGTTACTGGAAAGCTAGTTCAAACAAGGGATATATTAAGGAATACTGAAGTTGATAAGTCAGAATTCTAATTATAGGTATCATGGATCAGTGTTACTCATGCAAATTTTATAACCTTTGATTTAATTTCTTCTCTTAGCTGATATGATAGATTCAATTTCCTATTATGTATTTCAGAATGTAGGTGGTTTTTCTGCCCAGAAAAAATCTCCACAGACTTATTTCAATGTAAATATTCGTAAAGTTTTCGCTGTTGGAAAAGTATATCTATTTATATAATTTTGAAGTGTTTATAGAGACAAAAATTGATCTAATTTGTTTATAGTATTCCATCTCTTCATGTAATTCATGAATTTCTTTAAAGCCAGGAAGATCCTACCTATCCTGCTCTAAGAAACTGCTTCAACACACTTATTTATTTTCTACTTAGAAATTAGAAGGCAGATAATATAAGTGGTTTATCAGATATACAGAAGCTCATAAATGATGAAGATACAATGTAAAAACCGGTTTCTGATTCCAAATATTGTTTAATATTCAAAGAATTAAATCCTAAATGCTAAGGAAAATAGGTTTCAATGGTGGAAATAGGGAAAGTCTTCAGTGTAATTGTTCTTGAGATTTAGCTGAGACAATTATCACGCCTTTGGTCTGTTTTTAGAATGAAGGCTGGAACTTTGTTTTTGTCATTTTTTTTACCCTTTTAAATACAGATTCTCCAAATTATTCTACTTAATTTTTTAAGTTTTGTATTTAAATTCCAGTTAATTAACATACAGTGTAATATTAGTTTCAGGTGTACAATTTAGTTATTCCACACATATACAATACCTGGTGCTCATCACAACAAGTGCACTCCTTATCCCTATTAGTTATTTAGAAAAAGTTTTATTCCAAAATTTAAATTGAAGCTTTATAATAAAATCTTATGGGAATAAACATAATGGACTAGATTATATATATAGGATTAAATGACTTAAATGTAGGGTCATCTTTTCTCCCTGTTTGCCCAGATTCTTTGCTATTTATTCCAGTTATACTCGTGTCCTGTATGGCTTATCCTTTTATCACCCTCAAACATCTGAATTAAGTGGTCAGTGAGCATTGTGCCAATCTTGACACAGAGAAGTGTTTGACAGCAGAGTAACAAAATAAAAAAGACAAGGAAAAAAATCTGGCTACTTACTATTGGATCTGTTATTCTTGTGTAGAATAGATATGGAAAGCAAAGCACTAGGTAAGATTCAAAAATTTAATTATCACTGCTATTACAGTTTTTCTTGGGACTTATCTAAGACCTTTATAATGAAAAAAATGCTAATTTGTGGAAAATCACCAAAATAGAAAATAGAAAAGGGCAAGGATCATGACAATGAAATCCAAAAATTAGTTCTAGAAATATATATATAGCTCAGATTTCCTAGCATTCGAACACTAGCATTTTAGAACACTAAAAGAGTGTTCTTTTATCATCACTAGTCACTAACTTTGTATATCAAAGTGGTGATGGACTTCAAAAGCCATCTTATAAGCCATCTCCCATGGTCTATCCCATAAAATTATCCCACAGGAGTATACATTGTAAGCAAACTTAGAAGCAATATAAATGTCAACCAATTGAGGAATAAGTAAATGCATGTTACATCATTCAACTATAATGAGATTCTGTATAAAGACTGCACATTTACATAGAAAAGGGATACTTAATAGCATTTAACATTATTACATATATAACAAAATTGAATGTTATCTAAGTATAAAAATATGCATAGACATATAAATAATTATTATTTGGGGACTTGGAGTGTTCCAGTTGACTTCTTTTCAT
The DNA here is from genome assembly GCF_022079265.1 of Lynx rufus. Taxonomy (NCBI): domain Eukaryota; kingdom Metazoa; phylum Chordata; class Mammalia; order Carnivora; family Felidae; genus Lynx; species Lynx rufus. The sequence continues at coordinate 83,731,240 of NW_025814823.1, read as the reverse complement.
TTTCTTATTTTCCCAATACTCATTAATGTTGTTTTACTGCTTTATAATTTTTTTTTTTAATTCAGGTCACGAGTCAGCACTGACAGAATGAGAGGGAGGTTCTTTTAAGATCTGGAGAGTTATGGATTTGCTAAAATCTTTTCCCTTTGTGCAGAATGCTGGAGAGTTCTCTAGGGCCTCATTAGTGAGTTTCAGCACCAGGAATATTCATGGTCAGGGCTGGGGACACCTGTGCCCTGAAGGGGAGATTTTGGGGCCCATTGGTCTCTCATGGCCTCTAATGTTCCCCTTGGACCAATACTAGTCACTATGTTTGGTCTATATTAGCCATCTACTAACCTCTGAATTTATAGTGAAATAATGAGCAGAGCCCTCTAAGGAGCTTGTTCTTATTGAACTTCTGATGAGCAGGGCTGAGTGAGCATCTCTTTCTCTCTCTCTCTCTCTCTCTCTCTCCATCTTGTGGATTTCCTCTAAGTGTTTGCTTTTAATTTCCCCAGTGTTTTAACACAGTGGAGGAAAAAGAAAGACAGAAACAGAACAAGGACCCACATTAGGAAACAGCTGGTGAAAGTCTTGATGTAAAGCTAACAATATTTCAAGAATGAGAAAGCAAAAAATCTGTAAGGACATAATGTGGATCTCATTAATAAATATCTGGCTGAGAATTTACTTTTCATAGTTACAGATCTATCTGTTGTGACTTAGTTCTGGTGAAATATACAGAGGGGCCCGATATGAAGTTCTCATGAACCAGCCACTTGACTTCGGGTTCCATTGTCCTCTTCTCACTATGTCCTTCTCTTTTCATGCTTTCAATTATACACCAGGCCAGGAGAAGACAAAACCCTAAAGGTTTTAATCAAAATCATTCTTTTTTTTTTTTTTTAATTTTTTTCAATGTTTATTTTTTTATTTTTGGGACAGAGAGAGACAGAGCATGAACGGGGGAGGGGCAGAGAGAGAGGAAGACAGAATCGGAAACAGGCTCCAGGCTCTGAGCCATCAGCCCAGAGCCTGACGCGGGGCTCGAACTCACGGACCGCGAGATCGTGACCTGGCTGAAGTCGGACGCTTAACCGACTGCGCCACCCAGGCGCCCCCAAAATCATTCTTAAAATGCACCTATAGTCATATATATTGCTTCACTTCTAGTGTCCTTGAAGGCAGGGGCCATGTCTTATACATTCTTTTAGGTCTTTTCAGAAATTAAAACTTTGGCTCACACAGTGTGACTCAGGAAATATTTTTGGAATGAATAAATTGATCTCTAATAAGCTTACTGAAAAACATCAAAGAGCAATTATTCTGCTACTGGTTAACTAGAGTCCTGTGTTCCTGATAATGTCTCTTAACCTCAAGTCTAATTATTTTTCATCAGTAAAATATATAAAGCAGTAAAATATATAAAGCATATTATATGCTTTATATATTTTATATAAATATATATATATTTTTTATATATTTTATATATTTTTATATAAATATATATATTATATAAAATATATATATAATGTAAATTCAAGTTTTGTTACTTGTTACATTATATATTTATATATATATATTTATATTTATATATATTTATATTTATATATTATATATATATTTTTATATATATTTACTTGTTACATTATATATTTATATATATATTTATATTTATATATATTTATATTTATATATTTTATATATATATATTTATATATATATATTTACTTGTTACATTATATATTTATATATATATTTATATTTATATATATTTATAATGTAAATTCAAATTCAAACAAATGTAAATTTGTTACTTGTTACATTATATATTTATATATATATTTATATTTATATATTTTATATATATATTTATATATATATTTACTTGTTACATTATATATTTATATATATATTTATATTTATATATATTTATAATGTAAATTCAAAATATATATATATTTTATATATTTTATATATATTTTATATAAATATATATTATATAAAATATATAATGTAAATTCAAGTTTTATATATTTTATATAAATATATATTTTTTATATATTTTATATAATATATATATTTATATATATATTTATATTTATATAAATATATATATATTATATAAAATATATAAATAATGTAAATTCAAGTTAGTTAACATACTGTGTAATATTAGTTTCAGGTGTAGAATACAGTGATTCAACACTTCCATACATCACCCTGTGCTCAATACAAGCGCACTCCTTAATCCCCATCACCTATTATACCCTACTGCACACACCTCCCCTCTAGTAACCATAAATTTTTTTTTCTATAATTGAGTCTGTTCATTTATTTGTCCCTCCCTCTCTCTCTCTCTCTCTCTCTCTCTCTCTCTCTCTCTGAATATCTCTTTCTCTTTTTTTCCTCTGCTTATTTGTTTTGTTTCTTAAATTCCACATGTGAATGAAAATATATGGTATTTATCTTTCTCTGACTTATTTCACTTAGTGTAATAGTCTCTAGCACAGAGGTAATTTTAATTTTTCTCTTTTTTTAATGTTTTATTTATTTTTGAGAGGAGAGCATGAGCAGGGGAAGGGCAGAGAGAGACAGGGACAGAAGATATGAAGTAGTATCCATACTGACAGCCACAAGACCATGGTGGGTTCAAACCCATGGACCCTGAGATCATGACCTGAACCGAAGTCCACTGCTCACCCAACTGAGTCACCAGGCATTCTGGTAATTTTAAACCTTCTATTAGCCACATCAAAAATGTAAAAAGAAATGGGTGAAATAAATTTAGTCTAAGTTAGAGGCACTTGAGTGGCTCAGTCGGTTTAACGTCATGGTCATGACCTCATGGTTTGTGGGTTTGAGCCCCGTGTCAGGCTCTGTGCTTACAGCCCAGAGCCTGGAGCCTGCTTCAAATTCTGTGCCTCTCTCTCTCTCTGCCTCTCCTACCCCTTGTTGTCTGTCTCTCAAAAATAAATAAATTTTTAAAAATTAAAAAAAATTATTCTACATTGTTTAAGTAAATACATCTAAAATATTGTCTTTTCTGCACATAATCAATATAAAAATGTTAATGAGATATTTTCATATCTTTTTTTCCCATATAAGTCTAAAATTCTTTTTTTTAATTTTTTTTAACGTTTATTTATTTTTGAGACAGAGAGAGAGCATGAACGGGGGAGGGGCAGAGAGAGAGGGAGACACAGAATCGGAAGCAGGCTCCAGGCTCTGAGCCATCAGCCCAGAGCCAGACGCGGGGCTCGAACTCACAGACCGTGAGAGCATGACCTGGCTGAAGTCGGACACTTAACCGACTGAGCCACCCAGGCGCCCCATAAGTCTAAAATTCTTAATGTAATTTGTGCTTCAGCACATCTCCATTCAGAACACCCATGTTTAAGGTCCTCAATAGCCTCATGCGGCTTGTGACTACTACATTGGACAGGGAAATTCTATATGTTGCTGATAGAAACTGTCCCAACAACCTACCTGTTCATAAGTGTGAAGAACTATTGTTTAACTGAAACATATATATAAAATTAAACTTCAGGTTTAAGCAGAAAAGTCCCTTTTTTGGGAGACAATGATCTCTAGTATTATTTAAAAGATTTACAGTCTTCTTATTACTTTTTCTATTAAAAAAGTCACCCTGTGGTTATTGCTCTTATCTCACTAATCATGTTAAAGAGTTATAGAATATTAATCAGTAGCTTTATACTAAAAGAAGTAAAATGATCACCACTTGACCTTAAACAATTTCCCCTTGATTTTCTTCTTTCTAATAATTCTTAGATTGTTTCTCAGAACTGAGAGGTCTTGTTTTTTTTTTATTCATCATACAATCATTATTTGTAAATATCCAAGACCTAATAAATATCAGCTAACATCCTAAATTTATAATGTACAGATGTGTCAAGACTAGTATAAATTAGTGTCTATAAGTATAATGCTAAGGGAAATAAGTCAGTCAGAGGATGACAAATGTCATATGATTTCACTCATATGTGGAATTTAAGAAAGCAAATGATTCAAAAGGAAAAAAAAAAGGTAGAGGGAGGGTCAAATAAAGTAACAGACTCTTAATTATGGAGAAGAATCTTGATGATCACCAGAGTGGAAGTTGGTGGAGTAATGACTGAAATAAGTGATGTGGATTCAGGAGTGCACTTGTGATGATCAACAAGTGATATACAGAATTGTTGAATTATTATATTGTACACCTGAAAGTAATATAACACTGTATGTTCACTATATTGAAATTATAATAAAAAATAGTGCAAATTAGGTAAAAGGTCAACGTGGTTATCCTTTCATAAGCAAAATATGTTCTCTTGATGAATGGCTTTCAGAGTGAATTTTGATTGTAAGAGCTAGAGCCTGATGTAGAGACAGAAATATAAAGTGGGGATTTTGTTCCTTGTTTACCCAACACTCCTATCTCTATTCAATCGGACAAGTTCAAATATTTCTCTTTTATGTGTATCTTTCTTTATGTAAAATTATGTTTGAGGAAAAATAAACACAAAGTAAATGAATAAATAAATAAATACGTATTTTTAAGTAAAAGGACATAAAATTGTCTCACCATGACGTCTAACTTTAAAAGTAATAGCAAATCAAGTATATCATCCTTGAGTGAGTGATTATATGGTGCTGCATTTATAAATCTTCTGAGGTTGTTCTTCCAGGAAGTTGGAATTTTTGAGCTTTATGCATAGGGTGGATCATCCTTAGGGCCCAAAGTTAAAAATACATTTCTCAAAGAAACACATCAGAATCAATCCCAGGAATTATTAGAAAAGGGAGAGAATTACACACTGAGATTGATTGATTTGTCTTGATTTCGTCCATGACTGCATTATAATATTTTAAACAAACTAAATATTTATCTTTTGTGCCCAACTTTACCTATCATATTCATGTCTTTTTAGTGTAACCTACAGAGCTATGGAGTGGGGCAATTATTCCATGTATGCCGACTTTCTTCTCCTGGGCTTGTTCAGTGACAATGATTTTCCCTGGCTTCTCTTTGCCCTCATCCTCTTCGTTTTTGTCATCTCCATAGCCAGCAACACCATCATGATCATTCTGATCCACATAGACTCCCGCCTCCACACCCCCATGTACTACTTGCTCAGTCAACTCTCCCTCATGGACATCTTGTACATTTCTACCATTGTGCCAAAAATGCTGGTTGACCAGATCTTGGGCCAGAGGGCCATATCCTTTGCAGGATGCACTGCCCAGCACTTCCTTTACCTGACATTGGCAGGGGCTGAGTTTTTTCTCCTAGGACTCATGTCTTATGACCGCTATGTAGCCATCTGTAACCCTTTGCGCTATCCTGTCCTCATGAGCCGAAAGGTCTGCATGTTGATTGTACTGGCAGCCTGGCTGGGAGGGTCCATAGATGGCTTCCTGCTTACCCCAGTCACCATGCAGTTCCCGTTCTGTGCCTCTCGAGAAATCAACCACTTCTTCTGTGAGGTCCCTGCCCTTCTGAAGCTCTCCTGTACTGACACATCAACTTACGAGACAGCCATGTATGTCTGCTGCATCATGATGCTCCTCATCCCTTTCTCTGTCATCTCAGCCTCTTATACAAGGATTCTCATCACTGTTTATAGAATGAGTGAAGCAGAGGGGAGACGAAAGGCAGTGGCCACTTGCTCCTCACACATGGTGGTTGTCAGCCTTTTCTATGGGGCTGCCATGTACACCTATGTGCTGCCTCACTCTTACCATACCCCTGAAAAGGACAAGGCTGTGTCTGCCTTCTACACTATTCTCACTCCCTTGCTCAACCCACTCATCTATAGCCTCAGGAACAAGGATGTTACAGGGGCTCTACAGAAAGCTCTGGGCAAGTGTTTGTCCTCAGGAAGTGTATCCACGTTCTAAAGAAATTGCATTTGCTTCTAGATATTTGAAAAAAATATATGTACAAAACTTTATCATTATCTTAGGATTTACATATTCTCTGCCTGCAAACTTAACAAAGACATTCACATGCCAGCAAGCAATGGTGGGTTATTCTTAGGATTTAAAAAGTTGACTCTGGGATTTTGAGAACTTGGCCATTTTTTGAAAAGTATAGGTTTCTGAACATGGATGGTTTTGGATGTGTGGCAATAAAGTAGGAGTCACCTGTTTGCTTTCCATAAAGTATGCATGCCACTGGAAACCATGCAGTTGTCCATTTCTTGCAATGGTCAGTCATGGCAAAAGAAATGCTCATCTTCAGCTATTCCTCTGACTTCTTACCACAGTCTCTTAGAAACTTTACAAATTGACTACTTCAAAGAAATCAACTTGCCAAATATTTTGATTGTATTTCAAATGTTATTTCAATCTCTACAAGTGATTTTTTTGTATTCTATCTTTAATTCAATCAAGCCAATATTGGCATCATTATTTGTTAAAAAAAAAAATGGTTTGACTCCATGTAACTAATTTTCTCAACTAAATCTCATCAAAATGGTCTGTAGACACAACAGTACACGTCAATTTTTGTAAGAGGCCAGAAACGATTTTTTTTGCCTTAAAGTTTTACTAAAAATGGGCACCAGGGTGTCTCAGTCAGTCAAATATCCAACTCTTGGTTTCAGCTCAGATCATGATCTCATGGTTTCATGAGATTAAGCCCCGTGTCAGGCTCTGTACTGACAGTGCAGAGCCTGTTTGAGATTCTCTCTCTCCCTCTGCCCCTCTCTGCTCATGCTCTAAATAAATGAATAAATAAATAAATAAATAAATACTTAAAAAAAACATAAAGGTTTTACTAAAATCATTCCAGAACAATGAATTCAATGTTTAGAAAGTTTGGTGTTGATGCATTGTTAAACATGGATGGCTCCTACGTTTTCTATCCTTCCTTATCCCAAATTCTTAATGATATCATTTAAAAGGAACAACCAGGGCACTTTGAAATGCATCTTTTTCACTGTACTTAACTTGTCTGATGGCCTAACATATTTTATTTTTAACAATTATTATGCAAAAGAACAGGATTCTTTTGAGAGTTAAAGGTTGATTTCTTCTTTTGGAAATGAATATACTTATTATCCAATTATTGATATTCACTTTTTGTATTTTTTATAATATTTTAATATAGCTTAATATATTTAATTATTTTAATAATTGTATGTTAACCAGTATTCTTCTGAGGTAGAGAAAGTTATTTTTATCTCTTCTCTTTTTCATGCTTGACAAAACTTATTCTATTTTAAATCCTCTGTCTTTCCAACTTCCTGCTTTCATATCTTAGAGTTTACTTATCTTATATTTCATTATTCATGGATAAAATATTTTGCAACACAAAGAAAAACATGTGGTTATAGAAAATCTCATTTTAAAATTCTCCTACTATTGGAGTGGTTTAAATGTGTACAGACAAATCAACAGGCAGTTGATATATGCTTCCAAAAATCCAATGCTTTTACATTCTGGAAAAGAAAAGGAGAAATATATCATTATAGAGCTTTCAAAGACACCTTATTGTTCTATCTTGCATTCCCACATAAAACAAATGGTGATGATATTGTTTCTTATCCCTAAATGTAGGCATCTGTCCTATTTTTTCCTCAATAACATTCAAGTTGGAACCAGAAGTTGGAGTTACCTTTTAGATTTCACCACTCTATGTTGATATCACAGGATTCTTCAACCCAGTCTTTCATTCTCTTTGAACTTTGTTTTCTAACACCTCTGCCATGGAGACAGTGACTTTGACCAGGATTAGTCAGTTTTGGACATTCTTTGGTTTGGTAATAGTGGATATGCCTTAAAGGTGGATTCTTGTATGAAAGAAATAGATTAGGAAAATTACATTCTCATTATATAAAAAAATCTTGCCATTGTAACACTTGTAAAATTCTAATTATAAATAAGCTTACTATGTAAAATTGAAGAAAGTAATTTCTTGAACTCCTGTTCCTAAATTATTAAATTAGGATAGTCTAACCTACTTCTTACCTCAGAAAGATAATTTTAAGAGGATATGAGATTACCGGTGCAAAGCAACTTTAGCTTTGAAAGGTGCTGTATACCATGCGGTATTATTAAAATTAACTCATCACTATAAGGCACAGGCAGTGAAATCTGCTTCCCTCATTCACTTCTATTCTAGTCTTTTCTGTTGACATTGCATTTAAAGTAATTCTTTCTTGCCAAAATGACATTACAGAGGTCACCAATGCCTTCTAACTCTAACATAAGACCTCTAATAAAACAAACAGAAAATGTTTAAGGCTGTTAGTCTACCTGGCCATTATACATCCTTCTGATAGAATGTCTCTATGGTATCATGAGGGGCTGGGTGGTATAATGACCCTTAACATTGACTTTCACCTAACTTCAGAAATTAAAGAACATAAGCAAAAACTCCTCAACATGAAGATTTTTTTTTGTTGTTGTTGGAAGGAAACTGCTCAACCACCTATATAGTGCTTGACTCCTTACTTTCTCAACCCAGTGAATCAAAAAGGGTCTCATGCTTCTAGGCATATTTGTCATGTATGTTTGCTTTTATTTTTCTGTTTAGTTTTAACATATAATTGGCACTTAAGTAATATAAATTGAAAGAATGAAATAAACGTCAAATTTTCTATAATATAGTTCTTTTCAATATCAGCCCATTCTCTCCTTTCTAGAGTAGTGTTAGCAAACTCGTGGCATTTTTGCCATTAGTGGGCTCTGTCTTTCCCCAATTTAAGCGTTTTTCCCCTCCCTCTTTCTTATACCTCTTCTTTTTCTCTTCCCTGATTTATATCCGTCTTCCATTCCTAACAATCTTTACCTCCTAACATTTTTTCACTTTTATTTTTCTCATCATGCTCTTGCACTTTGTCCATTTCTACTTTTTCTGCTATTTTGACTATATTCCAGCACTCACTGCTATCTGAGGTGATGCTGCACTTCCCTAGTGGTGGATGAAGTTTGAATTAGCCTAGATTAGCAGCATATCCAAAGAAAAGGAAAATCCATGTTTTTTTTTTTAAATGGTCTTCTGAAGTGTATTGGGAATGATATGAGGGAGAAAGGAGATATGGCTACTGTTGAGGAATTTGTAATGGAAACTTATTTAACACAGATGTGTTTGTCTTGGTTATATGCACTTAGTTGTAGCCAGAAAGTTTATATAAAAGAAAACATAGGCAAATCTATACCCACTTTTATAGTATGCTAAGTAGTCTTCTTTGGTTCTGATGTATAAATATAAATAATCTTTAGTCTAAAATAGGTGAAAACCCGCCAACATTACAGATTCTATTGTTCCAGAGTAAGGCGGATAACTGTAGAAAAAAAAAATTCCTACTCTGGGAAGAAACCTGATTCTCAACTTGTGACTGTACATTCCCTCTGTCTTGGGTGTCACATCCTTCATGAGTGCTCTGATCAGGTTCTTTCATCACTTTATGACTGCTACTTTGGTGTTTACATCAACACATTTTGCCTTAGAGTGTAGACTTTGATTTTAGTGATTCCTAGTGTTTGTTTATAGATATCCCAGAGTTTCTTCAATAATTTTGGGAAAAATTCTCTGAACATGATTGTCTTCACTTAGCTATTTGTAGGAATTAAATACATTATGTTCACTTTGGTAATAGTTATAGGATTACTAGAGATGAAGTAAACATAATAAGATAAGAATTAAAACAGAAAATAGGAAATATTGAAATACTGTATCATGGAACATTGGAACTTGAAGCAATCTTGGTTATGACTGTGCCAAAATAGGGAAAAAATTAAAAAATAAAATAAAATAATAAAATAAAATAAAACTTATGAGAATGGAATTCCATGCCAAACAGGAAATGTCAGAACTTTAGCTGCAGCCCTGGTATCCTCATCCCAAGTCCAGGAATTTTTAGCATTTCTTCTGAGCCCTTTAATTTAATCATCCCTCAAAGGGTAAACGGTTGAATTATATAAATTCTGAGTCATTGTTAAGATCCAATATTTTACCAGCTGTGAAATTTTCCTTATTCCAGTTATCTGAGTGTCTTCATGCTTGATTCTTTCTTGTCTGAATCCCCATTTAGAAAACATTGATATGTGTGTCTTTCTGGGACAAGGGCAGAGTTAAAATCTTTGGAAATTTAAAAAGAACATTCTAAAAACATGTAGATATTATCATAATAAATAACAGAGTCTTAATCAAATATAATTCACTATAAATGCCAAGTAGCACTTTGTAATGGTGTGTGTGGACAGAATTATTTGAACTCAAACCAAACACCGGGAATGTAAACATCCAGACTTTGAGAATTGCTGTTTTGAATATAGGGACATGCTTATTTACACCTGTATGCAAGGCATATTACTGGAAAGTCCTGAAAGAGTGGAAGAATAGGAGGAGGAGAGCTAAAAAAAACAAAGATGAAGGAAGAACATGAAAAGCAAGACTGTGAAGCACAATGTATCTATCATATGTAAATAATTTGAACTCTTGTATTTTTAAAAGATACCTAAATTCAACACTAAATGAAAAGTTGTGATGTTCACAGGCTGTGATACTTTCCTTAGCATGTTAGATAATAATAATAGAAGTTTGAATTAATTGTTATATCAGAACGTCTCAATCATTTTCATGACATGGATATCAAAATAAATTGTAGTCATATGGCAAACTGGGGTAAACTGAGGTGGCTGTTGACAAAAGATCAACTCCCTGCTGGCTGTAGTCAGTTCAGGAAGTGTAGACCAATCCAGGACTGAGAAGGTCAATATCTGGTTGTAACCCATTTGTGGCCGTTCACATCATAGTGAAGGGTAGATTCTATTAAAATCCACTGCACATCTAATTGAGGATACTTTATATTTATTAGAGACATAGAAAATATTCTTCAATAATAGTTTTTAAATAGTATTCTAAGTGGCTGAAAGTGTGTATGTGTTTTCATCTGTAATTTAGAGGCTATGAAATTTAAGGTCTAAAATCTAATAAATTTGTAAGGATTAGAAATCATGTGAGTAATGTGCCCATCACCAAATGTAGTCCTGAAATGCATTCTAACATGATATTTATTATTATTGTTATTATTATTATTACTATTATTATTTTAGTAGCAGTAGTTAAGTTGCTCACCTCCCCAGACAAGACCACTTTTTTTAAATTTATCTCTTTAGAGAAATACAATTAATTTCATTTTTAGTAGTAACTTTTAGAAAATGTATGACTTCTGTTTTATTTTATCTCCTATTTATTTGTCTTTGCTTCCCCTTTCCCCCTCCCTCTTTGCTTCTTTTAATACTTTCTTCTCTTCTATTTTCTCTTTATCATGTGTCCTTTATTTCATACTGAATTTGAATTCCAACTAATCATTAAACAATTATGAAAAACACTTAAACTCTGTGTCAAATGCATATATTTATTTATTTGTTTCTTTCTTTATTTAATTATTTTTTTTTCAGGAGAGAGAGAGAGCATGCAAGCAGGGAAGTGGCAGGAGGGGAGAGAGAGAGAGAGAGAGACAGAGAGAGAGAGAGAGAGAGAGAGAGAAAGAATCTTAAGCAGGCTCCATGCTCAGTGCAGAGCCAGACACAGAGCCCCGTCTCACTACCATGAGGTACCTGAGCCAAAATCAAGAATTGGATGCTTAACCAACTGAATCACCCAGGTGACCCTGTATAATTTTAATATAATTTATTCAAACAGGAGGGAAGAAGATGGTGGCATAGGAGGACGCTGGGCTCACCACGCGTCCTGCTGATCACTTAGATTCCACCTACACCTGCCTAAATAACCCAGAAAACCGCCAGAGGATTAGCAGAATGGAGTCTCCAGAGCCAAGTGCAGACGAGAGGCCCACGGAAGAGGGTAGGAAGGGAGGCGAGGCGGTGCGCCCTCCACGGGCTGGCTGGAGGGAGCCGGGGTGGAGGGGCAGATCGCTGGCCAAGCAGAGCCCTCGAGTCTGGCTTGCAAAAGCGGAGGGGCCAGAGGCACGGAGTGTGTTCCAACAGCAAGCACAACTTAGCGTCTGGGAGGTCATAAGTTAACAGCTCTGCTGGGAAAGCTGGAAGGCTGGAGGACAAAGGGAGGGAGAGCTGCTGAGCCCCCGGACGACAGAGCTCAGTTTGGTGGGGAACAAAGGCGCTCGCCAGCGCCATCTCCCTCGCCCATCCCCCAACCAAAATCCAAAAGGGAACCAGTTCCTGCCAGGGAACTTGCTGGCTCCATGCAAACACCCAACTCTGTGCTTCTGCGGAGCCAAACCTCCGGCAGCGGATCTGACTCCCGCTGCCACAGGGCCCCTCCTGGAGTGGATCACCTAAGGAGAAGTGAGCTAAGCCTGCCCCTCCTGCCCCCGTGCACCTTGCCTACCCACCCCAGCTAATACTCCAGATCCCCAGCATCACAAGCCTGGCATTGTGCAAGTAGCCCAGAAGGGCCACGCCACCCCACAGTGAATCCCACCCCTAGGAGAGGGGAAGAGAAGGCACACACCAGTCTGACTGTGGCCCCAGCGGTGGGCTGGGGGCAAACATCAGGACTGACTGTGGCCCCGCCCACCAACTCCAGTTATACACCACAGCACAGGGGAAGTGCCCTGCAGGTCTGCACCACTCCAGGGACTATCCAAAATGACCAAAGGAAAGAATTCCCCTCAGAAGAATCTCCAGGAAATAACAACAGGTAATGAGTTGATCAAAAAGGATTTAAATAATATAACAGAAAGTGAATTTAGAATAATAGTCATAAAATTAATCGCTGGGCTTGAAAACAGTATAGAGGACAGCAGAGAATCTCTTGCTACAGAGAACAAGGGACTAAGGAACAGTCACGAGGAGCTGAAAAGTGCTTTAAATGAAATGCAAAACAAAATGGAAACGACGACAGCTCGGATTGAAGAGGCAGAGGAGAGAATAGGTGAACTAGAAGATAAAGTTATGGAAAAAGAGGAAGGTGAGAGAAAGAGAGATAAAAAATCCAGGAGTATGAGGGCAAAATTAGAGAACTAAGTGATACACTAAAAAATAATATATGCATAATTGGTATTCCAGAGGAGAAAGAGAGAGGGAAAGGTGCTGAAGGGGTACTTGAAGAAATTATAGCTGAGAACTTCCCTGAACTGGGGAAGGAAAAAGGCATTGAAATCCAAGAGGCACAGAGAACTCCCTTCAGACGTAACTTGAATCGATCTTCTGCACAACATATCATAGTGAAACTGGCAAAATACAAGGATAAAGAGAAAATTCTGAAAGAAGCAAGAGATAAACGTGCCCTCACATATAAAGGGAGACCTATAAGACTCGTGACTGATCTCTCTACTGAAACTTGGCAGGCCAGAAAGAATTGGCACGATATTTTCAGTGTGCTAAACAGGAAAAATATGCAGCCGAGAATCCTTTATCCAGCAAGTCTGTCATTTAGAATAGAAGGAGAGATAAAGGTCTTCCCAAACAAACAAAAACTGAAGGAATTTGTCACCACTAAACCAGCCCTACAAGAGATCCTAAGGGGGACCCTGTGAGACAAAGTACCAGAGACATCACTACAAGCATAAAACATACAGACATCACAATGACTCTAAACCCGTATCTTTCTATAATAACACTGAATGTAAATGGATTAAATGCGCCAACCAAAAGACATAGGGTATCAGAATGGATAAAAAAACAAGACCCATCTATTTGCTGTCTACAAGAGACTCATTTTAGACCTGAGGACACCTTTAGATTGAGAGTGAGGGGATGGAGAACTATTTATCATGCTACTGGAAGCCAAAAGAAAGCTGGAGTAGCCATACTTATATCAGACAAACTAGACTTTAAATTAAAGGCTGTAACAAGAGATGAAGAAGGGCATTATATAATAGTTACAGGGTCTATCCATCAGGAAGAGCTAACAATTATAAATGTCTATGGGCCGAATACCGGAGCCCCCAAATATATAAAACGATTACTCATAAACATAAGCAACCTTATTGATAAGAATGTGGTAATTGCTGGGGACTTTAACACCCCACTTACAGAAATGGATAGATCATCTAGACACATGGTCAATAAAGAAACAAGGGCCCTGAATGAGACATTGGATCAGATGGACTTGACAGATATATTTAGAACTCTGCATCCCCAAGCAACAGAATATACTTTCTTCTCGAGTGCACATGGAACATTCTCCAAGATAGATCATATACTGGGTCACAAAACAGCCCTTCCTAAGTTTACAAGAATTGAAATTATACCATGCATACTTTCAGACCACAATGCTATGAAGCTTGAAATCAACCACAGGAAAAAGTCTGGAAAACCTCCAAAAGCATGGAGGTTAAAGAACACCCTACTAACGAATGAGCGGGTCAACCAGGCAATTAGAGAAGAAATCAAAAAATATATGGAAACAAACGAAAATGAAAATAAAACAATCCAAACGCTTTGGGACGCAGCGAAGGCAGTCCTGAGAGGAAAATACATTGCAATCCAGGCCTATCTCAAGAAACAAGAAAAGTCCCAAATACAAAATCTAACAGCACACCTAAAGGAAATAGAAGCAGATCAGCAAAGGCAGCCTAAACCCAGCAGAAGAAGAGAAATAATAAAGATCAGAGCAGAAATCAACAATATAGAATCTAAAAAAACTGTACAGCAGATCAACGAAACCAAGAGTTGGTTTTTTGAAAAATAAACAAAATTGACAAACCTCTAGCCAGGCTTCTCAAAAAGAAAAGGGACATGACCCAAATAGATAAAATCATGAATGAAAATGGAATGATTACAACCAATCCCTCAGAGATACAAACAATTATCAGGGAATACTATGGAAAATTATATGCCAACAAATTGGACAACCTGGAAGAAATGGACAAATTCCTAAACACCCACTCGCTTCCAAAACTGAATCAGGAGGGAATAGAAAGCTTGAACAGACCCATAACCATCGAAGAAATTGAATTGGTTATCAAAAATCTCCCAACAAATAAGAGTCCAGGACCAGATGGCTTCCCAGGGGAGTTCTACCAGACATTTAAAGCAGAGATAATACCTATCCTTCTCAAGCTATTCCAAGAAATAGAAAGGGAAGGAAAACTTCCAGACTCATTCTATGAAGCCAGTATTACTTTGATTCCTAAACAAGACAGAGACCCAGGAAAAAAAGAGAACTACAGGCCAATATCCCTGATGAATATGGATGCAAAAATTCTCAATAAGATACTAGCAAATCGAATTCAACGGCATATAAAAAGAATTATTCACCATGATCAAGTGGGATTCATTCCTGGGATGTAGGGCTGGTTCAACATTCGCAAATCAATCAACGTGATACATCACATTAACAAAAAAAAAGAGAAGAACCATATGATCCTGTCAGTCGATGCAGAAAAGGCCTTTGACAAAATCCAGCACCCTTTCTTAATAAAAACCCTTGAGAAAGTCGGGATAGAAGGAACATACTTAAAGATCATAAAAGCCATTTATGAAAAGCCCACAGCTAACATCATCCTCCATGGGGAAAAACTGAGAGCTTTTTCCCTGAGATCAGGAACACGACAGGGATGCCCACTCTCACCGCTGTTGTTTAACATAGTGCTGGAAGTTCTAGCATCAGCAATCAGACAACAAAAGGAAATCAAAGGCATCAAAATTGGCAAAGATGAAGTCAAGCTTTCACTTTTTGCAGATGACATGATATTATACATGGAAAATCCGATAGACTCCACCAAAAGTCTGCTAGAACTGATACATGAATTCAGCAAAGTTGCAGGATACAAAATCAATGTACAGAAATCAGTTGCATTCTTATACACTACAATGAAGCAACAGAAAGACAAATAAAGAAACTGATCCCATTCACAATTGCACCAAGAAGCATAAAATACCTAGGAATAAATCTAACCAAAGATGTAAAAGATTTGTATGCTGAAAACTATAGAAAGCTTATGAAGGTAATTGAAGAAGATATAAAGAAATGGAAAGACATTCCCTGCTCATGGATTGGAAGAATAAATATTGTCAAAATGTCAATACTACCCAAAGCTATCTACACATTCAATGCAATCCCAATCAAAATTGCACCAGCATTCTTCTCGAAACTAGAATAAGCAATCCTACAATTCATATGGAACCACAAAAGGCCCCGAAGAGCCAAAGTAATTTTGAAGAAGAAGACCAAAGCAGGAAGCATCACAATCCTAGACTTTAGCCTCTACTACAAAGTTGTCATCATCAAGACAGCATGGTATTGGCACAAAAACAGACACATAGACCAATGGAATAGAATAGAAACCCCAGAACTAGACCCACAAATGTATGGCCAACTCATCTTTGACAAAGCAGGAAAGAACATCCAATGGAAAAAAGCCTCTTTAACAAATGGTGCTGGGAGAACTGGACAGCAACATGCAGAAGGTTGAAACTAGACCACTTTCTCACACCATTCACAAAAATAAACTCAAAATGGATAAAGGACCTGAATGTGAGACTGGAAACCATCAAAACCTTAGAGGAGAAAGCAGGAAAAGACCTCTCTGACCTCAGCTATAGCAATCTCTTACTCGACACATCCCCAAAGGCAAGGGAATTAAAAGCAAAAGTGAATTACTGGGACCATATGAAGATAAAAAGCTTCTGCACAGCAAAGGAAACAACCAACAAAACTAAAAGGCAACCAACGGAATGGGAAAAGATATTTGCAAATGACATATCGGACAAAGGGCTAGTATCCAAATTCTATAAAGAGCTCACCAAACTCCACACCCGAAAAACAAATAACCCAGTGAAGAAATGGGCAGAAAACATGAAAAGACACTTCTCTAAAGAAGACATCCAGATGGCCAACAAGCACATGAAAAGATGTTCAACGTCTCTCCTTATCAGGGAAATACAAATCAAAACCACACTCAGATATCACCTCACGCCAGTCAGAGTGGCCAAAATGAACAAATCAGGAGACTATAGATGCTGGAGAGGATGTGGAGAAACGGGAACCCTCTTGCACTGTTGGTGGGAATGCAAACTGGTGCAGCCGCTCTGGAAAGCAGTGTGGAGGTTCCTCAGAAAATTAAAAATAGACCTACCCTATGAGCCAGCAATAGCACTGCTCGGAATTTACCCAAGGGATACAGGAGTGCTGATGCATAGGGGCACTTGTACCCCAATGTTCATAGCTGCACTCTCAACAATAGCCAAATTATGAAAAGAGCCTAAATGTCCATCAACTGATGAATGGAATCAGAAATTGTGGTTTATGTACACAATGGAATACTATGTGGCAATGAGAAAGAATGAAATATGGCCTTTTGTAGCAATGTGGATGGAACTGGAGAGTGTGATGCTAAGTGAAATAAGCCATACGGAGAAAGACAGATACCATATGGTTTCACTCTTATGTGGATCCTGAGAAACTTAACAGAAACCCATGGGGGAGGGGAAGGGAAAAAAAAAAAAGAGGTTAGAGTGGAAGAGAGCCAAAGCACAAGAGTCTCTTAAAACCTGAGAACAAACTGAGGGTTGATGGGGGGTGGGAGGGAGGGGAGGGTGGGTGATGGGTATTGAGGAGGGCACCTTTTGGGATGAGCACTGGGTGTTGTATGGAAACCAATTTGACAATAAATTTCATATATTAAAAAAAAATTTATTCAAACAAAATAGGCCAATCCCATGGAAGAAAGAAATTTCCAGTTTTGCATAACTTCTTTTAGAATTATTTTTTTAATTTTAAATTTAAGTTACCCTTACTGTCACCCCTAGACCACATTTATTTTGAACTACTTTAGAATGATGCCAGGATTAGATAAGGAGTTCTATGATGAAATTTCCAGGAATAATTATAATCTTTTACTTGGGAAAATAATGCACACTCCACTAAAAGGGATGGGCTTTGATTGAGTTTCCTATAGTGCACAAGGTAAATCTTGTAAATTTAGACTAATTGCTAACCTGGGAATTCCTTCTGCAAGATGCTGAGACCCATTATTAATGAAAAATATTTTGGGCCAATGCCACCTCCATATTCAAGTAGTTAAGAAGTCCTCTCTTCCACTGTTGCCTTACCTAAGGCTTGGACTCAGCTGCTTTGAGGTAGGATCTTAGATTTTCATGGAAGCTAGATAATACATTCCCCAGTGAGTGGGATGTTTTCTTCAGGCACCACTCTGGAACTTTAGAAAGTCTCTTCAAGATTAAGAAGGATGAATTTATACATTCACTTTTTGGCAACTAGATTATTGGAAAAGGGATACTTTAGCTTAAAATATGGGAGATTGAGGAGAATCTGGTATAGTTTGGAAGGGCATGAATGGGTTCACTGAAGAAGAAACAGGCTTTTAAGAGCTGATTGATTAAAAGAGAGGGCCTAGTATTCATTATGAGTAGTTTTCAAACATTAGTGGGTAGGTGCCAAATATAAGTTACTAAGGGAGAAGCATGGATTTTCCTCTGAATATTTTTGAGGCAAGGATTACCTCCTTCATATGTAGTTAGGTATTGTTGAAGGTTTTTTTGTATGCTTGGGAGGGAATTGAGATATGTTAAATGTCAGCCCTGAATAAACACGGGAAGAGACAGAGACCAAGCTCAGTAAAAACAAACAAACAACAAAAACCTTCATTATACTTACTCTTCTATTCTTAGAGAAAGAAATCATGTCACAACACCGAGGGCCAAATTACTGGGATGGTCAGAGGCAAAAGGCAGGAATGAGGACACAGTTTTTATTGGGGTTTCTGCTGGAAATACAAGGCCAGACAGGGGAAACTGTTTAGGATTGGCTAGTTTAGGTAATGTTGTCTGACTTTAGTGGTCTCTAGTTGCCTGGTACCTAATTCTGAAATATTTAAGGCAGAGAAATATTTTCTGTAAGGGTGCACATATCAGATAGAGGAGGTCTGAGCCTAGATTGGTTAGTTTTCATATCAAAGGCATGCTTGTAGCTAAGCCCTTTGCTATCTTTTAAAGATTTGGCTAGTTCTGGAAGGGTCCGCCCTTCCATAGTTAGATTTTTTAAGATGCCAGAACATGGTAATATACAGAAAACTTAAAATATCTACATACAGATTATCAGAAAGGATTGGCCCAAGACCTCAACTTCTTGGACAGCACTTTATAAAATATTGCCTTATCTTACTTGGAAGTCTCTCCTTACAAGAAGCCACGAGGGTCACAAACTGCCTGGACTTCTATGGCTTCTCCCCAAACAACTCCCCATTGTCTTGAAATGTGCCACATCTACCAGCCAGTACCTTGCACAGAACTTCTCCTACATCTCTTTACTTCTCTTCATATAGAGACCACAAGGAGGATCAACACCTCTTACAAAACTTACTCTTCCTTTTTTTTTTTTTTTTTTTTTCACTGCAGAGATCCAAAGCTTCTGTCCACAGTGCTCTCCACACCTTGGTTGGATCTTCCACCACTCCCATGTCCTAACTAACAAGGCTGGGTAATAGTGAACCCAGTCTGTGGGTCAGAGTATTTTCTGACTTGAACAGCAGAAAGGCCTGAGTCTCATGCAGATAAAATGTTTGTTTGTTTGTTTGTTTGTTTTCTCCTTTCTCTTAAAAAAAAACGAAAAAACTCTTGTTTGAAAAGGAAACGGAAAAAAACCTAGACGCTTGAATAGCAGAAAATGATAGTAGAGGAAAGGTTACTTTGTGGGGAATGGAATCTGGGATCTTGTAGTGTGAATTAGTCAAATAACACATTACTTTCAGCAATAGTGTGAACACTAATGTTAAATTTACATATTAGGAGCTGATGTAAACATTACGTCATATCAGTTAACATATATTAATCATAAAATATCATTGTATTCATAATGTATATATTTTCATGGCTTAATTACCATTCCAAATATCCTACAATAGTGATTATGTATTTTGACCATGTGTCACATTATTTTTTTTATAAATTTGATTCATTGACAAAGTAAAATATGCTTCTTTGTGTTAAGCCTTTAATGTGCTACTCCTTTAGCATGCTCTGTTCCCAATATACATTCTTTCTTCTTTCTCTCTCTCTTTCTGACACACACACACAAACACGAACACACACAGACACACACACACACACACACAGGCTAGGTCCATTTTTTTTTTTAACACAATGAGTCTATGGTTATTTTTGGAATAAAGGATTTGGTTTAAAATTATATCTTTCCTTCAACTTGCATAACCTATTATTATAGGATAAACACTAAAAAAGGATCCAGAAGTTAGAAAAATTTCGTTCCTTAATCAAAGATATTTGAGGCAATAAGAGTGATTTATTCCTGTGAACACTATGTAGAGTCCAGTATGAGTGTTTGTATAAGATAAAATTATGTAGTCTGTATTTTGATTAAAAAGTAATTTGTTATTAGGCGGTTTTCAGATTGGTAATATTCTTTGCTATTTAAGTTTTTCATTGTATTTTTAAAGGGATTGTTATTATTGGCAGTTGATTTGGTACTATTAGTAAATGAAATATAAAATCTACAATGTATCTAAGTGGAAAAAATATGGCTGGTCAAGATAAAATTACTGCCTGCCTGGATGAATATTTTAATATTCAACCAGTTATTGTGACGAACTGTAAACACAATTTCATTTGTAAATCTTAAATTCTGTCTTTTTGTATATGAGTCAGATCTGGATCTCTCATAAAAAATTCTTTCATATATTAAAGAAGGCAGAAGTAGCTGATGCTCATCAAATTTGTTGAGAGTTACAGTTGATATTCAGATATGGTTTGTTAATTATCCAGACATTTGTTTTTGTCCTGCTTAGCTAATAAAGTGTGATAAATTTAAGTTAACACAAAACTGATTTTACTTACCCCTCCAGATTTCACTTATTTCTTTAGAGTATTACTCATAATGTAAATTCATCTTTGATGAATATTTAGAAAGGAAAATAAATCTCTCTGTTGCTCTGATTAGTTTTGGTTCCACATAAAGAGATAATTATTCCTTTTTAATGCTTCAGAGACTACATATTTCTCTCCAAAAAATATGGGTATATTTATGGTGGCCAATACATTGGTGTATTGTATGGTGTATATGTATGGTGGCCAATACAACAACAAAGTAATGGATTCTTAGGAATCCATTAATAGAATCAGAATGCCACCCTATCAGAAAAATTATGTTAATGTTTTGTTTGACCAATAATTTAAGAAAAGTTTAGGTCACCATAGAGTAATACGAGCCAGTGTTAAGTCCTAAAATTTCAACCTACTCCATTATGGCGACCAAAGACTGCCACGAAGATGAAACCAAACCCCTTATTGTGGAATAGAGTTCATGGCTATCCTTATTAGAGATTTATCACTCCAAATTATCCCATGAGAACAAAGAGACCTGACTTCTTAAAGTTACCTATGCCTAAAACATTAACTTTTGGCAGCACATCTGCCTATAGCTCACTTGACCCTGATCCAGCAACCCCAAATGCTAAATTTATCTAGGTTTATTGGGCCCATGTTTATATTCTGTCAATTTATTACATCACAAATGTATGTCTATGTACAATCTTAACAGTGTAATCATCTAAATGGCAGAGAACAACTCAAATTCAATCAACTCATGGATATTGGTTGCGAGGCACTATACCAACTTCAGGAAATATTTAGCCTAAAGTAATATGATTATAAAGACTATAAAGAAGATCAAAATAAAATAAAAATAAATCAAATTTTAAAAGTGGTTCTGTATGAACTATTATATTTACATCTCACATCCAGCCTAAAGAGATATAGACTTATGATAAACTTTCATAGATAATGGAAGTATTAACTTATAGATTAATATATCTGTTCAATGTCACAAAGACCGTTAATATTAAAACTAGAATTCAAAATGATTTGAAGTCTATATTCTTTCCTCTATCCCATACTGCTTCTAATATATTACACTAGTGGGCTCTGCGTAAATATTGATTATTAATTAACCCACCAAAATTTTGCCTTTGAAGACCTTAAGAACCACCATGTGAGATGATCATGGAAGCCATTCTCCAGAACTCCACTGATTTCATCCTCTTGGGCCTCATCACCCACCCTGAATTCCCTGGGCTTATCTTTGCAGTAGTCTTCTCCATTTTTCTGGTGTCTGTAACAGCCAATGTGGTCATGATTCTGCTCATCCATGTGGACTCTCGCCTGAATACACCCATGTACTTTTTACTCAGCCAGCTCTCCATTATGGACACAGTTTACATCTGTATCACCGTTCCCAAGATGCTGCAAGACCTTCTGTCCAAGGAAAAGATCATCTCTTTCTTTGGATGCACACTTCAGATCTTCCTCTACCTGACACTAATTGGAGGTGAATTTTTCCTGCTAGGTCTCATGGCTTATGACCGGTACGTGGCTGTATGCAAACCCCTTCGGTACCCTCTCCTCATGAATCGCAGGATTTGCTTGTTCATGGTGGTGGGTTCCTGGGTTGGTGGCTCCTTAGATGGGTTCATGCTGACCCCCTTCACTATGAGTTTCCCCTACTGTGGCTCCCGAGAAATCAATCATTTTTTCTGTGAGATTCCAGCTGTACTGAAACTGTCATGTGTTGACACGTCTCTCTATGAGACTCTGATGTACTCCTGCTGCGTGCTAATGCTGCTCATTCCTATATCCGTAATCTCTGTTTCCTACACACGCATCCTGCTCACTGTCTATCACATTAATTCTGCTGAGGGCCGGCGCAAAGCCTTAGCTACCTGTTCTTCCCATATAATGGTAGTAAGCATTTTCTATGGGGCAGCCTTCTACACCAATGTGTTGCCACATTCCTACCACACACCAGAGAAAGACAAGATTGTATCCACTTTCTACACCATCCTCACCCCAATGCTCAATCCACTCATCTACAGCTTGAGGAATAAAGATGTGGCTACAGCTCTAAGAAAAGTGCTGAGTAGATGCCCCTCCTCCCAGAAAACCAGAGTGGTGGATTTGTCCAGGATGTACTAGACAGGGCCAGGTACAAATATCATTGGTGCTATGGCCACTGGCACACCTTCATATAAGAAACTATGTTTTTGATTATGAAAAAAAAATTCACTACCATTTTAATAATCCTGAGTTATCAACAGGCAAAATTATCTCTTTGCAAGCATCATTTAGAAACAATAGCTGTAGCTCACAAGCATCAGAATTAGCCCATTGGCTAGTCTGGATTCACTGAAAAACGTTTTCCAGAGAGCATTTTCTTCAAGTAACACTATAAACAATCCAAAATAGGCCAAATGCCCCTTTGAAGAGTACTGGATACATATTTTCAGGTTACACATGTTCATGTGTCTGTGTCTATATTATTGACCAACTTTTGAATAGAAGTTGCAAGGACCAGTCACCATGTCCTCGAGGATTTAATATCAAACATTCAGTGTCAATTAAATATTTTCTAGTAATAATAATGTAGAAACTTTAGGAAAATTCTATGAAGACAATTTAATTATATTTTGGGTTCTACATTCTTGTTCACGTTTTATGAATACTTGTATTCTCTAACCACCAAAATTAAACTGTAGGTAGTTATCATACTTTTATTCACATAGAGTTTAATATGTGCCTGGAAATCAACATTTACTAGTTAATTAAAAGCTTACTTCTATACTTAAGGTAACAACATTGATATGTGCCGGAGACCAGCTCCAGCAACCAGGGGTTCCCAAAGGAAGAATGGCGTCGGTGAAAATAAAACAAAACTAAAATAAAAAACTGGAAAATAAAAAACTAAAATAAAAAACTAAAACTAAAATAAAAATGGACACAAACAGCAGTGTGTTGAACTGGCCGATTTATTGTAGTAAACGTGGCATTATATACGCTAGTGATTTCCTTGTAACATACGTCATCTATGTTTTTCTAACATTACCTAATTTTGAAAATGTTCCTATGTGTAAACAACCTTTAAAAAATAACATGGTGATTTTCCCCTAACTTTCCCGCATACCCTTTGATTATAGATTAATTTCTTACATTATTCCATTACGCATCTGTGTTTATCTATAATATACAAAGCATTTGATTTGCTGTTCTCATGAAAGGCCCTCCATTTCTCAACACCTCAAGTGGAACAGTTACAGGGACAGGGTAATCACATGAGACCAGAAGAACAATGTGTTTGCCTCAGTCCGAGGTGCCAGAAAGGGGCTGAAAAAGCCTTAGAAACCCATGCATCATACATTCTCAGAGAGACAATGCACCTAGGAACCAATGAACCATTCTGTAGCTTAACCGACTAGGTTCACTCATCATCTGGAATGCCTCCGGGGGGCCAGGTGGGCCTAGGGGTTGAAGTCACCTGTGCCCAGAGATACACTCCTTAGTTGCCAGAGTGAGGCTTTCAAATCCATATGTCTCTTCTTTACAGGCCCTCTTTGCTGGCAAATGTATGAGGCTATCCTTCCTATAAGTAGAGGAGTCTCCATAGGGGATGGCAAGGGCTAAAAGTAAGGCTGCACAATTTCTTGAGAAATCTTATTTTCTTCCTAATGGTTCTTTTCCCAGGGGGCCTGCCAAGGGCAATTCCCCAACAGACAATACCCCAGGTAGTTTTAAGGCCAAATTACCTAAAAGCGGGAGTACAAGAAGCTTCACTGTCAGCGGGCCGCCCTGCAGTCACCAATCCCTCCACAGCCCGGGCCCTGCCACTCAGGCTGGGATAGCTCCACTTCCAGCAGATACGATGTTTCAAAAACTTGCATTCATGCCCTAAAATATAGTATAGATAAACATAGAATGAATAAATCAAGACATTTCATTAGCTAACTCAGCTCTCATGGTCAATTCTCCTTTTTCTCAACTTCTTGAGGTGTTATACTAGTAGACAAATATTTCTTCTTTTAATTAGCTTTTGGTTAAGTGCAGTGTCTTGATATATTCCAGACTTTGGTAGACTATTAACTAAACAAAAACCACCCTGACTGAACTGTGTTCATTGATTTACCTAATTTTAACTTCCTACTGAATGTATGGTTCTGAAATATCACAAATAAAAGAGAACTTTTGATTCATCTGGTGCTTATTTTTCTTAGAAAATGTTGGACACATGTTGTAGTGGTTTCGCAATTGACAAAGACTAATAAATGGTTACTTAGCCTTAAGTTAATCTAATATCAACATAGAGGAGAAAATGTTTTCTTCAACAATGTTGATGCAAGTAAAACATTCTCATTCATATGCTTTTTTTTTTTTAATTTTTTTTCAACGTTTATTTATTTTTGGGACAGAGAGAGACAGAGCATGAACGGGGGAGGGTCAGAGAGAGAGGGAGACACAGAATCGGAAACAGGCTCCAGGCTCTGAGCCATCAGCCCAGAGCCCGACGCGGGGCTCGAACTCACGGACCGCGAGATCGTGACCTGGCTGAAGTCGGACGCCCAACCGACTGCGCCACTCAGGCGCCCCATTCATATGCTTTTTTAAAATTCTTATTTATTTTTGAGAGAGAGACAAAAAATAGGTGGAGGAGGGGCAGAGAGAGAGAGGGAGACACAGAATCCAAGGCAGGCTCCAGGCTCTGAGCTGTCAACACAGAGCCCAATGTGGGGCTTAAACTCATGAACTGTGAGATCATGCAGGCACCCCCATCATCAATATGCTTTTCAAGGTTATGTTTGCTTCAGAAGGTTCCTAATAGCCTGATCATACCCTGATATCAAACAATGGAAGAATTTCTGGGACATATTAAATCTCTTCAAGTGGAGAAATTGACTAAGATTCATCTATGAAATATACTCAATGTTGTTTCAATTCAGTTTAATTCCCTTTAGTCTTTGCACTGATACTTTCTATTTTCTCCTTCTTCCTGCCTTTGTTAGCATCTCTCCTGGTTTTTCCTTTCTCAAAATCTTTCATTTCACAGTTTCCATTCCCCCTCTACTTTGGACATTTGTGTCCCTCATTTACTCAGAGTCCTGCCTAGAACTGTGTTCTTTATATTAATATCTAATAGAGCTTTTGTTTTCACATTTGCAAGATGAATCTTTTGCACCTTTAAGAAAGGTATTTAACACAGACTTTGATAAATATTTCAAAATTATTTAAAAACAACTTGTAGGGGACGTGTCATGAAAGTTCATGTCTGGGGTAGGGAAGGAGGGGACCTCTCTGATATTGTTAAGAGCTATTGGGGCTCTGCGTGGCTCTGTCGGTTAAGTTTCTGACTTCAGCTCAGGTCATGATCTCACGGTTTGTGAGTTGGAGCCCCACATCGGGCTCTGTGCTGACTGCTCAGAGCCTGGAGCCTGCTTCAGATTCTGTGTCTCCCTCTCTCTCTGCTCCTCCCCGGCTCACACTCTGTCTCTCTCTCAAAAATAAATATAAACATTTTTTTAAATGTTTTTCCACCTTACTGGTGGTTGCATGGGTGTGTTCACTTTGTGATAATTTATCAGTGCATATAAGACTTATGCACTTCTCTTTTATATGATATACTTTAATACAATTTTTAAATTTTTAAAAAATCACACAATATGTATCATGGGTATCCTCTCTTCTCACTCATAGAACTAGTTCTATTTTACAAGGGATGATCAAGGGTTTTTCCCCAATAATCATACCAAATTTTTATATATGATAATTTGTGGTCATCAGTGTTTCCTGTTTCTTAAAATATAACTTGCAAATGATAATCATAATTTTTAATTATTAACAACATATAAATTGAATTCTCACAAAATATCAGGTACTATTTTTTTAAGTCTACTTATTTATTTTGAGAGAGAGAGAGAGAGAGAGAGAGCAGGAGAGAGAGAATCCCAAGAAGGCTCAGCACTATCAGTGTGGATCCTGATGCAGGGCTCAAACTCACTAACTGTGAGATCATGACCTGAGCCAAAATCCAGAGTCAGACACTTAACTGACTGACCCACCCAGGCACCCCAGTCAGGTACTATTCTAAATTCTGAAGAAAGATGAGGGCAGAGTGGGGAGGGGAACAAAAATGAACAACAACAACAACAACAACAACAAAAACTGTCCCTATTTTTCAAAGGATATTCGCTGAATTATCTGATTTTGATCCTCACAAAATTCTAAGAAATATTTAGAGAAAGAATTAACCTCATGGGACATGGAGAAGCTGATATTCAGAGAAAATCATTGCTTCTTTCAAGCAGGAGGCAAATGGGAGCTTCAGAACCATGTCTTCTGATTTTTGGTCTTGTGTTTTTATGCCAAATCTTATTAATTGATAGAAAAGAAAGAAACATGTAGCACAACATACAGCTGCCAGCTTGTTAATCTTGAGAGTGACCTGCAGAAAAAATGTTCTTCTGGGGTGACATGCTAATAAAATATATGTTAATTTTGTGTTGGATACCATCTCTCCTGGCCCAACAAGGATGTGATGATCCTTGTTGAAAGGCAGTAGGACTCCTGTGGGATCTTTCTACAGGAGAGGGATTTGGACAGGAAATTAACTGAACCCTTGTTTCTGCATATTTAATTGATATAGTAAATTTTAAAAAGTATATTTACAAAACATAAAAATTATAATAGTTAATACTATAAAGTCTACTTCTTGCATACTTTATTAAATACTTTATTGAATGAATGTCCAAAAAACATATTGGACATTAAAGAGTGATTAGGAGGGGTGCCTGGGTGGCTCAGTCAATTGAGCATCTGACTCTTGATTTCAGCTCGGTCATGATCTCATGGTTCGTGGGCCCTGCACGAGCTCTGTGCTGACCTCAAGGAGCCTGCTTGGGATTCTCTGTTTTCTTCTTCCTCTGCCCTTTCCCTCTCCCTGATTCCTCTCTTTCTCTCTCTAAAATAAATAAAATGAAATACAAATTTAAAATAGAGTGATCGAGAAAGTGAACATATGTAGACAATTATTTATTTAGAGAAGACAATTCAGACCTCTGTTGCCTAGAAGGTGACAAAGTTAGATTACATTGGATGAAGTGAAGTCCTGGTAAGTGAAGTCTGATAACAACGTGAATACAAGGTATCTGAAATATGAAATCCTTACTATACAGAAATGATTTACATGAGACAG
The DNA here is from genome assembly GCF_022079265.1 of Lynx rufus. Classification (NCBI taxonomy): domain Eukaryota; kingdom Metazoa; phylum Chordata; class Mammalia; order Carnivora; family Felidae; genus Lynx; species Lynx rufus. The sequence goes on along the minus strand of NW_025814823.1, from coordinate 83,703,327 downwards.
TAATAATAGTTAATTTTATGATATTGAAAGGTTATTTAACTAATACAACAGTTGGATTCATAAGTATATAATACCTAAAACTAGATGCCTTTATAATTTTTTTTCCACTTGGGATTGTGCTGGCTACTACGTTTTGTTAAACCTACATGCCTACTATGCCCTTGTCATAGTTACCTAACATCCCAATGAGTGCTTCCTTCAAGAGCCCAGAGATTCAAAGTTCAAGAAAATATTTAAAATTTCTGTTTCTGCTATAGTACTTTGGTTTGCACAACTAGCTAAGAATGTAGAGGTGATAAATACCTAGAGCATCAATTCTGATTATTCCACATTGTTTAGTTCATTTTTTTATTGCTTATCCAATTATATTGGATTTTATGCACAATACAAACAGGGACACAAATCTTGATTTTGTTCCCTGATGCATCTCAAGCACAAAAAAGCTTCCTGATATAGAATATGTGTTAAAAAAATTATTAGTTGGGGGCACGTGAGTGGCTCAGTGGGTCAAGCGTCTGACTCTTGATTTCGGCTCAGGTCATGATCTCATGGTTTGAGACTTTGAATCCCACATTGATCTCTGCACTTTTTGAGTGTGATTTTGTGATTTTGTGATTCTCTCCCTCTATCTCCACCCCTCCCTCATTTGCACTCCCACGCTCTAGTGGTCTCTCTCTCTCTCTGTCTCAGAATAAATAAATAAACTTAAAAAAAGAAATTATTAGTTGAATGAATGAACAAAGGTCATTTCATTTTAAAACGTTTAACACATGAAAATACAAATTTAGGGGCGCCTGGGTGGCTCAGGCAGTTAAGCGTCCGACTTTGGTTCAGGTCATGATCTCACCGTTTGTGGGTTCGAGCCCCACATTGGGCTCTGTGCTGACAGCACAGAGCCTGGAGCCTGTTTCAGATTCTGTGTCTCCCTCCTCTCTGACCCTCCCCCACTTGCACTCTGTCTCTCTCTGTCTCAAAAATAAATAAGCATTAAAAAAAATTTAAAAAAATAAAAAAGAAAATACAAATTTAATGTTTATGTAATTATTTTTGTTTTTCTTGTGAAACCTATGTTTGAAGAGTTACAGTGGAGGGGTGGCTAATTCAGTTGGGCTTCTGACTTCAGCTTATGTCATGATCTCATGGTTCATGAGTTTGAGCCCACAGGTCAGGCTCTGTGCTGACAACTCAGAGCCTGGAGCCTGCTTCTGATTCTGTGTCTCCTTCTCCTTGCCCTAACCCCATTCTCTCTCTCTCTCTCTCTCTCTCTCTCTCTCTCAAAAATAAATAAATATTAAATTTTTTTAAAAACAGTTTTAAAAAATGAAGACTTGTGGTGGAGACTGTTAAATATTTTTGTGTGTGTGATTATAAATGTTGAACATAGCCCCTGCTCTTTTTGTCCACAGTTGATAACATAAGAAATATTTTAATATTGTAAAGGCCTACTTACTTTTATTAAAAATAATGATGCTTTGGTAGAAGAATTCACAGCGTGCTCCTGGGAGATAAAAAACTTACACATCACAAGTTACAACCTGGGGACTTCATCTGGTTAAAAAAAAAAATGCCTCAAGAAACTCTTTTCAATCCCATTAGGAAAAACTATCAGGTACAGTTAACCCAACGTTTTTGGAGTCCAAATTCCATGAAATAGACACTTGAAGTCACATATCACATCTAAAGAAAACACCAAACCCCTACTGAACCTACACACCAACTAACTAGTGACCCAAAAGGAAAGATTTCCAGAAAATAAAGCAGATGACAGCTAAAGGAGACAGCTTTCTCAAGATGAGAGGAGCAGGCCTGTATACCCTTATCTTGCTGCTTCTTACATTGTTTTTTCCCCCCCTCTCTCTTAGAGAGATAGTGCTCTTATTTACATCTTTCAGTCTATTACAAGAGGGAAAATCTCACCAAAAACTCTTATCTGTTCACAATGTCAGAGACTGCTTGATCTTTCCTAATCTCTCTTTGGTCCCAAATGCCACTCTCAGTTATACCCCTTAGCCTACAGATATTACCAATTGGGTGAAGTTATTATAACCAGGAGTCCCCATATCTTGTTTCAACTTTTCCTCAGTCTTAACCATATTAGCTCAACTAAGCATTTTATTAAAAAATTGTCAGAGCACCTGGATGGCTCAGTTGGTTGTGTCCAACTTCTGCTCAGGTCTTGAACCCATGGCTCTTGAGCTTGAGCCCTGCCTGCATCAAGCTCTGTGCCGACAGCTCAGAGCCTGGAACCTGCTTCAGATTCTGTGTCTCCCTCTCTCTCTGCCTTCCCCTCCTCGCACTCTTTCTCTCAAAATACATAAGCATTAATTTTTTTAATACTTAAAAAAATTATCAACAATGACTGCATTTTGTACTGTATACTCCATCTTGTTAAAAATATAACAGTATTGGGGCATCTGGGTGGCTCAGTTGGTTAAGCGTTGGACTTCGGCTCAGGTCATGATCTCTGGGCTTGTGAGTTCGAGCCTCCTGTCGGGCTCTGTGCTGACAGTTCAGAGCCTGGAACGTGCTTCAGATTTTGTGTCTTCCTCTCTCTCTGCACCTCCCCCACTCACACTCTGGTCTCTCTCCTTCAAAAATAAATAAACATTAAAGAAATCATATATATATATATATATATATATATATATATATATATATATCAGTATTGACCTTGCTGACCTGTCCAAAAAACCTAAACAAATTATTTGCTAAAAAGGCACTTTTTGAAGGCAGTACAAAGCCTTTCATAATAATAGATAAAATCTCCTTGATCAACCAATAAACTGTAGGAGATAAATTTACCCCAAATCTAAATTCTTGGTAAACAACTGTTATAAAGTTTGTTTACCTCCTTGTATCTGTTTTATTGTACTGATACATTTATTGAGAACCTTAGAGACTTAATAATTCAACATTCTTAAGTATTTCCTAATTACCTAGATTGGTATGCTTATTGTCCATGAAGTTTTTGAGATATTGGTACTGCTTATGTCCATCACCTTTCTAAGAAAACTCTACTTAATTAGCTGATAGTTTTGGATCTAGAACCTCTACAACCACCAAGATTATGGTCACACAATATGTTGAAATAATAAATATAACATATTCATCTGAAATCCAGAGGGTGTCCTAAAGTTCCCAGATGAGGAAACTGCCTAGAAGTTATTTCCTGACAGCCTCCTTGTTACTGAAGAATGGCCTAACCATGGGGTGCCTCTGTGGCTCAGTGGGGAGCCTGGAGCCTGCTTTGGATTCTGTGTCTCCTTCTCTCTCTCCCCCTCTCCTGCTTATGCTCTGTCTCATTCTGTCTTTCAAAAATAAACAAATGTAAAAAAAAAAATAAAAAACAAAGTGTGGCCTAACCCTAGTAACAGTGACTTTTTAAAATGACAGAGAGATTAAAATTGCCCCCAACATGTGACATGACTTTCTGGGGCAGGTCTAACCAGGGACACAGGACTAAATAAATCTATAGTTGATCAGCAATAATTTTAGAGAACAATCTTGATCAAAAGGGAGAAATGTGAAAGGTAAAATGAAATGCAAACACATATGTCAGGAGCTTTTAGAATGGAGACACTAGGGGCCCTACTGTTGGTTAAGCGTCTGACTTTGGCTCAGGTCATGATCTCACAGTTAGTGAGTTCAAGCCCCACATCAAGCTCTGTGCTGACAGCTGGAGCCTGCCTCAGATTCTGTGTCTTCCTCTCTCTCTTTTTGCCCCTCCTTTTCTTGCTATTTCTCTCTCTCTTGAAAATAAATAAACATTAAAATAAAGTAAAATAAAATAAAATAAAATAAAATAAAATAAAATAAAATAAAATAAAATGGAGACATGAGGTCATTAAGGAAGTGGTCCTTGGTGCATCCTCATTGGATAAAACTAAACTAACTGGGCCAAACTGCAAATATTATGAGGACTCTGCCTAAACACCCGCAACTCCTTGCAGTAAGAGACTTTGCTTAGTGATAAGCAAACAGTTATGTTCAGCCAAGATTAGTTTTCTGACACCAACACCAATCAAAATTCTTTATAAATAATGCACACAAGCGTTCCCTTTTGTCTTTCAAAACCCTTGACTTTTGTTCCCTAGAGGGACACAATTTGGGTTGCTACCTAAATCTTTGCTTCCCTAATTGCAATTCTGAGACCCCAAATGCATATACCTATTTATTTCAGCTCTGCCTCTTTTCTCAGTCAATAGCAATAAAGTATTTTTGAAGGTGTGCAAGTTTTTAGATTAATTGCTATTGAACACTTAAAAGACTATGACATAAAGTAAGCATAACTTTTATGTATATTGGGAAACAAAAAACATATTGGACTCACTTTTTTGGGTAATATTTGTTTTTTTGAAGTGGTGTAGAACTGAACTTGCAATATCTCTAAGGTATGCCTGCAAAACTCAATTGACGTTTTAACTGTGGCTTTGTTATTTTTGGTATCAGTAGCCTTCAGTATGTTTCCTAACTTCTCAGTACCAGTCTCAACAAGAGAAAGAAGTTAATAAAAAATCAAGTGGAAGGGAGTTTTAGAATAGAGATTTTCTGAGTATACTGCTCCTTGAGGTAAATAAAATTTGGCCTTTGTCATTTGTATACTTAGCATTCTTCTGTGTATTCTCAGGGCACAGACCTCAACAAGAGTCTCCCTTGGTTCATTAAGTAGCTGATAGCTTAGGTACTAAATGCATAGCCATTTGCAATTATATCTGAGACTTCTATATGTCTCCCCTTTATGCTCTGGCTTGCTGATCTGACTCACAGAAGAAATCTATGAATAAATAAAAATTCCCAAAAGATTAGTTTCAAATCTATGTCTCCAATAGGTATTACTATGGACCAACTTGGCATTAGCCTTTAGCCATTCACCTTGTAGGTTAATTAATAGCAATACATTATCCTCAAACACTCTATGTCCTTGGTGTATTACTTAAATCAGTGTGTATCATGAGGGAAATAAAATAAAAACAATGAAAAACAACAGAATGGTATTATAGGTGACTTTGAAGGATTAATGTTGATTTTCTTTTTCTTTTGTCATTAAACATTTTCTTCCTTGAGCAGATGTTTATCATTATCTTCAGAGGTATTTTGTGTTGTGCAGATAGGCTGAGTCACAATCTGTTACAACACTTACAACCTTGGACAAATTACTTAACCTCTTTGTGCCTTTTTTTCTTTTTGTGTGTAGGCGTCAGGTATGTTCATATGAGTGGAGTTCTTTCCTGGCTCATAACTTTTGTGTTAGTTATTATCAGCAGCACCTTTACCATCATTTTTGTCCCCAGCACTCGGGAGACATTCTGGATCAAGGGTTCAGTCTTGAGAGTCAGGTACCTAAATGAGAGTCTTATGGTATAAGGGAAGTTTACTATCTTCAGGTCCTTGGACTTTTCATAGATAAAAATTGGCTTACCATTAAACCTGCCTCGTTATATGGAGGTAGGTTTGGTGGGAACATTGATAATCTTAGTTACCTGTCAGTTAACAGTCCTGAGGTGTGAACTATCATTAGCCCATTGCAGTTTTGTCTGCTGCTGCTGTCTCTACCTGACACTGGGCTTACCTGTCCTGTCTCATTTGTATACTGTATTACTATAAAAACAATTAAGAAGATAAAATAAAATGTTGTATTTCTTATTTTCATCAATGCATATTTCTGTAATTATGAATTTAATAGTGGTTTATTGTTTTATATATTTTTTCTAAGGCAATTTCTCTCCTTTCATTTTGTGAAACTAAAAGGAAGCTAGTTACCCAAAGTTTCAGAACATAGAGGAAGAAATTCTTTGTTTGATACATTTATTTGTAACTATTTTATATAAAATTTTCTTTGAATGCTTAATATGCTTTTATCTGCTTACCATTCTAGCATATGCACTTAAGATATTGTTGAACATTCCTTATAATTTAAAAATGAATGCACATTATCTTATTCCATGACAGAGGTTACCTCATTAAGCTGTCACTAAGGGGTTTCTCTTGTAATATGAACATTCAAAATTGAAAATAATTTGCCTTAGACTAATATGTTTTACTTAAGCACAATGTTTTTTACCACCAGTGTCCTGCTGAAGAACTACAGTGGGTGGCAATGAGGTCTGTGAGGTGCACATGCACAGATATTACATACTGTACTAGGGGCTAGATTATAGCATAGTGGAGAAAAAAAAAAGCTTTTCCTTCACACGGCTTCTAATGCAGTATGGTTGCAGTCTGTGAGTTTTACTCCTTGCAGTATAGGAAGTCCTACCTTTGTCATCTAGTTCATTAGCACTGTTTTCAGAGTCCATAGGGACATAAAAGTGTAAGTTTCACTACCAGTGATGTAGATTTAGCTCCTTTCCCTTCTTCTGGACTCTGTACACATACGCACTTATTCACCCATCAGCCTAAGAAAGTTATAACTCCACTGACTTTGTCAAACTAAAATTCAGCGTTTATATTATTAAGACAGTATACATGTTGACAAGTGAGTCATTAGCACTGTGGCTGCATTTCCTTAAAGACATGCTTTTTTTTTTCTTCCTAGAATTCATTAGATCTTATTTTGGTTAGTTAATTTTGATTTGCTTCACTGCCATAGGTATACATTTCCTCTTGGTAATTATTCTCTAGAAATTGTGAATACTTCAGAGTTCTCCCAATTTTTTCTACAATCTCTACAACCTCTGTGTTCCTGCTCTCACTCAGACCACCTTTCTACAATCTTGGTCTTCCTGCTCCCACTCAGACCACTTGACCTAGCTTACCTGCACAGAGCTCCTTCTTCATTCTCCTCACCACCTACCCACTTCCCTGGATTCCTTGTTCTCTCAGTCTTATGTTTTCCTCCTTCTTGATTTTCTCCCTCATTTTATTGGAGCAATTTTTTCCCATTCTTTTCTTCTTAAGTTCCTATTATTTGCCTTTTTTTCTCAAAATGAACCTCTAATTTTATTTCCGATGTTCACCTTGTCTTTATATTTGCCTTTTAGTTCTGCATTGTTGTCTCCACTGCCATAATTTAAATATTATGTTATGATATTTTATAATTATGTTATTTTATTCCTCTAATTTTGTTTTTATAACATCAGGTTCTAGCTAATACCTATTATCTTTATGAGCATATTAATCACTGTTCCTTCTTTGATTTATTTTGAGTGACTGTTCACTGCATTCTCCATGTCCTTTTTTCTCCTACTTATTTGTTTTGATTTCTGTTTTTGTTTTTTTTTTAATTTTAGAAAATCTTCTGAAAAGACTAGTGGTCACTGGCTCTCTGCTGATGCAAAGGTGTCTGGGCCAAAGTAAGTCTCAATAACCGGAAGCTTCACTAAACTATGATTCAGTAATACAATGAATTGGAAACCCCAAATGCCAGTATCTCTGGGTTTTGTCTGTATGTTTGTTTGTTTGTTTGTTTGTTTGTTTGTTTGTTTTGCAGTGATTTGTTTCTCCTGGGAGGTGTCTCTCTTAGGACTTCCAGCATCTGCAGAACTAAAAAGAGCTAGTTTCTCACAATCTGGCATGTCAGTGTTCCATTATACATCTATATCATGCATATTTTTTCCAAAACCAGATCCCTTGGGTTTCACATCACATTAAGTAAAGTTCTAGTGCTGTGCTAAGTAGGGATGGAACAGTTTCCCAACTTGATGATGTAAGAATATTTGGACGCGAACAGGTTTTTATCCAAGCCTGTGTTTCAGTTTTACCTATAGTGTTTAGACATAACTGGTCACTCCAAATTCAAGCCACTGGAGGTGTTCTTCTGGCAGGCTTTAACTTGTTTCTGAATTTTCCTGATTGTCAGCTTAGCTTTTGGCATTCTAGATGTAATAGTTAAATATCAGCCGTTCTGCTTTCCAGCTTCTAAAACTTGACTGTGTCTTCACTTCCAATCCCTTGCTTCTTGTATATATATGTTTTAAACATAATTGTTCTTTCAATGAGTGGCAAAGAATCATGCATTCATTTTTGTTTCTGAAAATGTCTTCTTGTAATTTAATTTTGCTTTTATTTAAAAATATTTAAAAATAAATAAATAAATAAATAAATAAATAAATAAATAAAATATTTTTAAAACAATAACTATGTAGTAGCGGGTAGACATGACTTAATATGCATTAAAATGATAAAATGATCACTATAGCCAAAATAATTAAAATCCCCTATCCTAATAAAGTTTATTTTTTTTACTGGTGATCAGATCATCTGAAATTTTGCTTGGCAAATGTATGGTATTCAATACAGTATTGTTATATACTCATAATCATAACCATAATTCAGACAATTATTTCTAAGCTATTGAAACATCAAAACTAGAATGTTTTACTCTTGACCAACATATCTCCAATTTTCCCCAGCTCTGCACCTTATTGTGAATAATGCTATGTGGAATTTCCCCAGCTCTGCACCATTATTGTGAATAATGCTATGTGGAATTATTTCTGGACTCTTTAGTTAGTTCCATTGAGTATGTGTCTTTTTTTGTGCCATTTCCATTGTATTTTGATTACTTAAGCTTTGTAATATATCTTGTGATATATTATATCTTGTGATTCTTCCAGCTTTGTTCCTTTTTTAATGTTTTTTTTTTTTTAAGATTGCTTTCACTATTCAGGGTTCTCTGTGGTTCCATACAAATTTTAGGATTGTTTGTTCTAGCTCTGTGAAAAATGCTATTGGTATTTTGATTGGAATTACATTATATGTGTAGATTGCTTTGGGTCTATACTACATTTTAACTACATGTGTTCTTTTAATTCATGAGTATGGAATATGTTTCCATTTCTTTGTGTCCTCTTCAATTGTTTCATGGATGTTTTACAGTTTCAGAGCATAAGTCTTTCACCTCTTTGGTTAGGTTTATTCTTAGTTATCTTATTGTTTTGGACACTACTGTAAATGGTATTGCCTTCTTAATTTTTTCTCCTGCTTCATTAGTGTATAGAAATGCCACAGATCTCTCCACATTGATTTTATATCCTAATACTTTACTGAATTCATTTATCAATTCTAGTAGGGTTTTTTTGTTTTGTTTTGTTTTGTTTTGTTTGGAGGACGAGTTTTCAGGTTTTCTACATATAGTATCATGTCATCTGTAAATAGTGAAAGTTTTATTTCTTTCTTACCAATTGGAAACCTTTGTCTTTTTCTTGTCTGATGGTTATGGCTAGGACTTCAGATACTATGTTGAATAAAAGTGCTGATTTGGACATCCTACTCTTATTTGTGATCTTAGAAGGAAAGTCCTGTTTTTCACCATTGAATATGATGTTAGCTATGGGCTTTTCACATATAGCCTTTATTATACTGAGATATGTTCCCTCTAAACTACTTTGTTGAGAGTTTTTATCATGAATGGATGCTTACTTTGCCAAATGTTTTTTTCTGCATCAATTGAGATAATTTCATTATTTTAATCCTTTCTTTTGTTAATGTGATATATTGTATTAATTGGCAAATATTGAACTGTTGCATCCCTATAGTAAATCCTGCATGATTGTGTTTAATAATTTTTTAAAGGTATTGTTGGATTTAATTTGCTAATATTTTGTTAAGAATTGTTTCACCTATATCTAACAGACATATTGGCCTGTAGTTTTCTTTTTTCATAGTATCTTTATCTGGTTTTGGTACTAAAGTAATGCCAGCCTGTAAAACATTTTTGCAAGCATTCCTTCCTCTTTTTTTTGTTGTTGTTGTTGTTATTGCAATAGTTTGAAAAGAATAAGTATTAACACTTCTTTAAAAATGTGTTAAAATTCAGGGGCACCTGGGTGGCTCAGTCTAAGCATCCAACTTTGCCTCAGGGCATCATCTCACAGTTTGTGAGTTCAAGCCCTGCATTGGTCAACATGAAGCCCACTTCAGATCCTCTGCCCCCCTCTCTCTCAGCCACTCCCAAGCTTGTGCTCTCTTATTCTCTCTCTAAAATAAATAAATATTCAAAAAATTTAAATATTTGTTAAAATTCACCTGTGAAGCCATCTAGTTGAGGGTTCTCCATGCCTCCTGTATAAGAAAGTCTATTTCATTCCCCAGATTAGGAACATTTTCAGCTCTTATTTCTTCAAATACGTTTTATGCACACCCCTCCCCCCACTTACCCATCTCTGATACCTATAATGACAGTGATATTACAGTAGATGATCTTGCTGAGTTCTCTTAACCTCTTCTCATGTTTTATTATTCCTTTTTCTTTTTGTTGTTAAGTTTGTTTTCTTTCCATTATCCTGTTCTCCAGGCCCCTGATCTTATCTTCTGCCTCCTCTAATCTGTTATTCATTCTTTCTAGTGTATTTTCTATTTCAGTTATTCAATTTTTTTCTCCTTTGGTTCTTCTTTATATTTTCTGTCTCTTCACTGAAGGTATCAGTGAGATCCTCTACTATTTGCTTAAGGCTGCTGAATATCTTTATGTCCATTACTTTAAATTATTTATCAGGCATATTGCTTTTCTGGTTTCATTTAGCTCTTTTGTTATCTTTTTGTCCTGTTCTTTCATTTGGATCCAACTCTTCTGTCTCCTCATTTTGTCTAGCTCTCTGTGTTTGTTTCTATAAATGAAGATAATCAGCTATTTCTCCTGATCTTGGGTCATTTTAAGAGTTACTGTATTGATATGGCTGTTATCTTGGTGTGTCCATGGGATGTAAGCTCAGGATCTAATTTCTGACCATATGATTCTTTTTTTATTTCTGGAAACATTCATTGTAACATCACCTCTTTCAATTCTAAATTTGTTTTAGTCTCTTCTCTTTTTTCATAGTTTCAATAAAGGTTTGCTTATTTTATTCTTTAAATAAAACAATATTTAATTTTAATTTTAATTTTTTGTATTCTGTATTTTATTTTGTCATTTATTTAATATTTATTCCTCTCTAAGAAGTTTATGTTTAGTTTGTCTTCTTTTTTTTCCTACTTATTGAAGGTGTAAATTGCTTATTTTAAATATTTCTCATTTTTTATTTAAAAAATTTTTTTTACATTTTATTTATTTTTAAGAGACATAAAGAGACAGAGCATGAGCAGGGGAAGGGCAGGAAGAGAGGGAGACACAGAATCTGAAGCAGGCTCCAGACTCTGAGTTGTCAGCACAGAAGCTGAGGCAGGGCTAAAACTCACAAACTGTGAATTCATCACCTGAGCTGAAGTTGAACACAACCAACTGAGCCACCCAGGTGCCCCTAAATTTTTCTCTTTTTATCAGAGGCATTAATACAACTTTTGCTGCATATGATAAGTTTTGGTAACTGTTGTCTTTGTTTTTATCTCAAAATAATTTAAAACTCCTTTCTGATTTCTTTTTGACCCAATTATTTTTTAAAGAGGATTACTTTATTTTCACATATTTTGAATTTGTCTATTGTGTTACTTTTACTGATTCCTAGTTTCATTGCATTACTGTCAGAAAAGACACCTGGTAAAGGGCACCTGAGTGGCTCAGTCAGTTAAGCATCTGACTTTGGCTCAGGCATGATCTCACGTTTTGTGAGTTTGAGCTTTGTGTCGGGCTGTGTGCTGACAGCTCAGAGCCTGGAGCCTGCTTCACGTAATGTATCTCCCTCTCTCTCTGCCCCTTCCCTGTCACTCTCTCTCTCTCTCAATAATAAATAAAATATTTTTTAAGATATTTAAAAATAGAAGACACTTGGTAAGATTTTGATTTTCTTACATTTTAAAAATCCATTTTGTGATGTTAAGATCTAAAGAAGAGTGGAAATAGCTAAAAGTGATTAAGAACTTAAAAGGAGACATAAAATTTCTGAAGGAAATAAATCAGGAAAAAAAAGTAGAGCATCAAAAATCTATTGATAGTTTTGAAAAACAACCAAAAGTGTCAAGTAAATCATATGTATGATGTTTGAAAAATATAACTATAAATGAATAAAATGAAAACAATACTCTGATGTGTTTTTCAAAATATTATATTGCATTTTCTATAACAAATCATAATGTATCCTGCAAAAAATATGGAATTGTAACTATACAAGTGAGAATTCTTGGGAAATTCTTGGGCAAAAACAATGTCCCATATATATTTATATATAGACATATTAAAGTGACCTCTGAAATTCCATTAAGAATATAAAATGATAAGGACATCTGGGGGCTCAGTTGGTTGAGCATACGACTCCTAATTTCAGCTCAGGTCACTATCTTATGGTTCATGAAATCTGTTCGTGAAGAGCCTGCTTGGGATTCTCTCTCTCCCTCTCTCTCTGCCCCTCCACTGCTCATGCTCTCTCTCTCTCTCTCTCTCTCAAAATAAAGAAATAAATATTACAAAAAAGAACATAAAATGACAGAAAAAAACAAAGCAATATTTATCAAAATATTAGTGGGCTGTTTTAATATAAGCAAAGTCATTTTTCAAGTTTGGGAAGAGAAATAGAAAAGAAGAGAAACTTCAAGTATGTGATGCTTTAGGAAACAGATTGTCAATATTTCTTTTATGATAAAATTGATTTAGAACAAATCTCAGTCCACCAAGTGATAAGTGAGGAAATTATAGTTACAAAGTTTGTGATGAGACTTCCAATCATTTATTTATTTATTTAAAAGATTATATTTTTAGGGGCGCCTGGGTGGCGCAGTCGGTTGAGCGTCCGACTTCAGCCAGGTCACGATCTCGCGGTCCGGGAGTTCGAGCCCCGCGTCGGGCTCTGGGCTGATGGCTCAGAGCCTGGAGCCTGTTTCCGATTCTGTGTCTCCCTCTCTCTCTGCCCCTCCCCCGTTCATGCTCTGTCTCTCTCTGTCCCAAAAATAAATAAACGTTGAAAAAAAAAATTAAAAAAAAAAAAAGATTATATTTTTAAATAATCTCTACATCCCATGTGGGGCTTAAACTCACAACCCCAAGTTCAAAATTCACATGATTCACATGCTTTACCGACTGAGCCAGCAGAGGGTCCTGAGAATTCAAATCATTTAATAATAGCACGTGAGGAAATTAATTCACATATGACTACATCAATAAAAGTATTGCTTCCATACTTAACCTATCGTAAATAATGCTGCAGTAAACAAAAGAGGGCATGAATATTTTCAATTACTTTTTTTTTTCATTTTCTTTGGGTAAACACCCAGTACTGGAATTATTATATAATATGGTTTTTCTATTTTTAATTTTTTGAGGAACATCCTTATGTTTTTCCACAGTGACTGTACAAATTTACATTCCCACCAGCAGTGTATGAGGTTTCCATCGTCTTCACATTTTTCCCACAGTTGTTATTTTTTTCTGTTTCTGATTTTAGCCATCCTGATATGTATAAGGTAATATTTGATTGTGTTTTTGATTTTCTTTTCCCTGATGATTAGTGTTTACTGCAGAATTACTTATAATAACCAAGATATGGAAGCAAACTAAGTGCCCATTAATAGACAACTGGGTAAGAAAGATGTAAGATATAGTTATAATATAAATGATATAAATATAGATATATATCTTTCTCAGAATGAGAAAGACAAATACCATATGATTTCACTCATATATGGAATTTTTTTTAAAAAAAAGGATTGAATAAACAAACAAAAGCAGAATAGATATATACAGAGAAGAAAATGATGGTTGCCAGAGGAGAAATGGGTGGGGGTGGTAGGCAAAATGCGTAAAGGGTAGTAGGAGTTATAGGTTTACAGTTATGCAATGAATAAATCATGGGAATTAAGGCACAGCAGATTGTCTGGGTGGCTCAGTTGGTTAAACCTCTGACTCTTGATTTAGGCTTAGGTCATGATTTCTCGGTTCATGAATTCAAGCCCTATGTCAGGCTCTGCACTGACAGCGTGTAGCCTGCTTGGTATTCTCCTCTCTCTCTCCCTACTTCTCTCTCTCAAAGTAAATAAATACACATTTTTTTAAAGCCACAGCATAAAGAATATAGGCAATGATATTATAATATCATCATATATTGGCATATAGTAGCTATACTTGTGGTGGACATAGAATAATGTATAAACTTGTGAAATCACTATGTTGTACACCTAAAATTAATGTAACAGTGTGTTTCAACTATATTCAAGAAAAAAAATAAGTTCATTTATTTATTTTGAGAGAAAGAAAAAGCACGAGTTGGGGGGTGGTCAGAGAGAGAAAGAGAGTGAGAATCCCAAGCAGTCTCCACACTGTCAGCACAGAGCCCAATGTGAGGCTCAAACCCACGAACTGTGAGATTATGACCCAGGCTGAAGTCACATACTTAACTGACAGAGACACCCAGGTGCCCCAAGGGGAAAAAAAGGAAATAAATGAGATGCTGGAAGTAAAACTTTAGTACAGCATTCACCTACTATTTACAGAGCAAAATATTACTATTAATTATGTTAAAAATTTAAGCACATATACCAGAATGGGATATCAATACTATAGGTATGTACATACTTGGAGAACCTATAACAACACATTATTTTAAAGTATTTAGATATTTTTAAAAGAGAGTTACAGAGAATATATTATTGCAATGTGCTGAACATAAACTAAGAATCAGCTTGGTTTACCTACAAATTACACATTACATATTCTGAACATTTAAAAAAAATCAAAAGTTTTGAGTACCTGGATAAGAATATCCATGCATAACTGACTGAGGGATTTTTTAAAAGTATAATTTATTGTTAAATTCATTTCCATACAACACCCAGTGCTCATTCCAACTAGCAGAGAATGTAGAGAGTAAAAACCTAGGGTGAATGTATGATCATAATTTTATAACTATTTAATTGTGCTTCCTCCAAGAAGTCTTGATCAAGGCAACACTTAGGATAAAAAGAGTTATTTTCTTTTTTTTTAAATTTTTTTTAACGTTTATTTATTTTTGAGACAGAGAGAGAGCATGAACGGGGGAGGGGCAGAGAGAGAGGGAGACACAGAATCTGAAACAGGCTCCAGGCTCTGAGCCGTCAGCACAGAGCCCGATGCGGGGCTTGAACTCACGGACCACGAGATCGTGACCTGAGCCGAAGTCGGCCACTTAACCGACTGAGCCACCCAGGCGCCCCAAAAGAGTTATTTTCTGATGAATACCAGCTATGATCCAGACATATTACTAAACACTTTATGCATAAATTCCATTAATTCTCAGAAAAAAACCACAATGTCAGATGTGGAATCCATAGTCAGAGAATTTAATGAATTTTGCCAAACTTCACAATGATGATGTTAAGTACTCAGATATGACTAACTCCAATATACTTTTTTAAATTTTGTAATTCTAAAATACATTCTTTGGTAATGTTTAAGTATGCCAAAATAATGGAATAAAGATATCACAAATCTTGAAAACAAGGATATAATTATATAACCAAGAAGATTTAGAGGTGAGATAGAAGTGGGGGTATGGATGAGAACCAGTCACCACAAAAATATTTACAAGAATTTCTTGCTTTTACATTAATTATTAATATTAATATTAATATAATAATTTCATTGGCAGAGCAACCCACTCACAATTAAATCTGGGGAATCAGTTGATAGAAACACCGTTATAAGTATATGATTAAAATAATTATGTATAAAATATTCTGAAATATCTTAATGTAAATATAATAACTAAAATAACAAATATGGTGAATTTCAGAGAAGGGTAAAATTTTTAATTTCACAAGTTTTTCTTTTACAGTAAATAGTACATACTTTGTCTTTTATTTTTCTGTGCTATTTTTCCACACTTTTTATGTTGACCCTTTAAAGATTTTATTTACAGATTTCACAAATATATGTTAAAAATCCTTTTTCATTTGTTAAAGAGGCTGTCTTTTTTCCATTGGATATTCTTTCCTGCTTTGTCAAAGATTAGTTGGCCATACTTTTGTGGGTCCAATTCTGGAGTCTCTATTCTATTCCATTGGTCTATGTCTCTGTTTTTATGCCAATACCACGCTGTCTTGATGATTACAGCTTTGTACAAATGGTGCTGGGAGAACTGGACAGCAACATGGAGAAGATTGAAACTAGACCACTTTCTCACACCATTCACAAAAATAAACTCAAAATGGATGAAGGACCTGGATGTGAGACAGGAAACCATCAAATCCCTAGAGGAGAAAGCAGGAAAAAACCTCTCAGACCTCAGCCAGAGCAATTTCTTACTTGACACATCTCCAAATGCAAGGGAATTAAAAGCAAAAATGAACTATTGGGACCTCATGGAGATAAAAAGCTTCTGCACTTCAAAGGAAACAATCAACAAAACTGAAAGGCAACCAACGGAATGGGAAAAGATATTTGCAAATGACATTTCAGACAAAGGGCTAGTATCCAAAATCTATAAAGAACTCACTAAACTCCACACCCGAAAAACAAACAATCCAGTGAAGAAATGGGCAGAAGACATGAATAGACACTTCTCTAAAGAAGACATCCAGGGGCGCCTGGGTGGCGCAGTCGGTTAAGCGTCCGACTTCAGCCAGGTCACGATCTCGCGGTCCGTGAGTTCGAGCCCCGCATCAGGCTCTGGGCTGATGGCTCAGAGCCTGGAGCCTGTTTCCGATTCTGTGTCTCCCTCTCTCTCTGCCCCTCCCCCGTTCATGCTCTGTCTCTCTCTGTCCCAAAAATAAATAAACGTTGAAAAAAAAAAATTAAAAAAAAAAAAAAAAAAAAAAGAAGACATCCAGATGGCCAACAGGCACATGTAAAGATGCTCAAGGTCGCTCCTCATCAGGGAAATACAAATCAAAACAACACTCAGATACCACCTCACACCAGCCAGAGTGGCTAAAATGAACAAATCAGGAGACTCTAGATGCTGGTGAGGATGTGGAGAAATGGGGACCCTCTTGCACTGTTGGTGGGAATGCAAACTGGTGCAGCCGCTCTGGAAAACAGTGTGGAGATTCCTCCAAAAATTGAAAATAGATCTACCCTGTGACCCAGCAATAGCACTGCTAGGAATTTACCCAAGGGATACAGGAGTGCTGATGCATAGGGGCACTTGTACCCCAATGTTTATAGCAGCACTTTCAACAATAGCCAAATTATGCAAAGAACCTAAATGTCCATCAACTCATGAATGAAGACATTGTGGTTTATATACACAATGGAATACTATGTGGCAATGAGAAAGAATGAAATATGGCCTTTTGTGGCAACATGGATGGAACTGGAGAGTGTTATGCTAAGTGAAATAAGTGATACAGAGAAAGACAGATACCATATGTTTTCACTCTTATGTGGATCCTGAGAAACTTAACAGGAACCTATGGGGGAGGGGAAGGAAAAAAATAAAAAGTTAGAAAAAAAATATTTTTCAGCTTTAACAAGCTGTAATTGACAGGTTGTATTTATTTAAATTGTGAAATGTGATGATTTAACTTATGTTTACATTTTCTCCCTCCAAATTTTTATTTAAATTCCAATTAGATAACAAACAGTGTTATATTAGTTTTAGGTGTACAATTTAGTGATTCATCACTTACATGCAACACCCAGTGCTCATCAAAGTGCCCTCCTTAATACCCATGACCTATTTAACCCATCCCCCTTCCTACCTCCCACTTCAAGTAGCCCTCAGTTTGTTCTCTATAGTTAAGTCTATTCCAAAATGGATTAAAGACCTAAATTTGAGACAGGAAATCACTAAAATCTTAGAGGAGAATACAGGCAGTAATATCTTTGACATTGGTCATAGCAACTTCTTTCTAGATATGTCTCTTGAGGCAAGGGAAACAAAAGCAAAAATGAACTATTAGGACTTCACCAAAAGAAAAATCTGCGCAGTGAAGGAAGCAATCATAAAACTAAATCATGACCTATGGAATGAGAGAAGACATTTACAAATGACATATCTGATAAAGATTAGTATCCAAATTATACAAAGAATTTATAAAACTCAACAGCCAAACAATGAATAATCCAATTAACAATGGGCATAAGACATGAATGGACAGTTTTCCACAGAAGACATACAGACAGCTAATGACACAATAAAATATGTTTACTTTGAAAAATAATTATTACAATCATGTTAATCCATCATCTCACAACTGCTATGTATGGGTGTGTGTGTTTGTGTGTGTACGTACGTGTGTGTATGATGAAAATACATAAGGTCTACATGTTTAACAAGTTTTAATTGCACAACTTTTATTATTTAAAGTCACCAGTCTTTACATTAGAACTCAGAGCTTGTTCATCTTATAATGAAGACTTGTACCCTTTGACCAGCGTCTGCCCATCTCCTCCACCCCACCCTCAGTGACTGATAACTGTCCTTCTACTGTTTCTGAGTTGAACAATTATTTAGATTTCACATAAAAGTGAAATCACATACTATTTGTCTTTTTCCATCTGGCTAATGTAAATCAACATAAAATCCTTTTAGGTTCATCCATGTTTCTGGAAATGGTAAAATTTCCATTATTCTTACGTGTAAGCTGCACACTGAAGAAAAAGTTCTCAGACACTTAGACTGAGCAGACATGCAGGGCTGCCTCTGCCAATGAAACAGCAGAAGCAGCAGCAACACACATAGTTGTTTATTTCATGTTCGCCAGATATAAACATCAAAGAAGGCTAAAGCGTGGGAGAAAAACAGAGCCACCAGACACAAACCAAACACACATCTGGTGTTTACATGAAACCACACAGGAAGTATGTGCAATTTCAAGGTCTGCTAGACAATTATAGTGGGTCTGTTACCTAACTGGCTACTAGGAGTTCATGGGTCTCTGTTCTCATGTTATCAGGTTTGACAGCCTTGAGACCAGAACATCGCTGACGTTTCAGAAATTACCCCCATTCACTTTCCCAGGGCATACAATACACTCTCTAGAAATAACTCCACACTTATGGTTGATATATATTCTATAGTCATATGTACATAAAATATCTACTATATATAATATCTATACATTATATATATGTAACATCTATTTTATCCATTAATGTATAGAAAAATTCATAGGTTGTTTACCTAACTTGGCTATTGTGAATAATGATGTAATGAACATGGACATGCAAATATTTCTTCAAGACAATGCTTTGGATTTCTTTGGATGTATACCCAGAAGAGGGATTACTGATTCATGTGGTAGTTCTATTTTTTGAGGAAATTTCATACCATTTTCCATAATGGTTAGCAATTTACATTCCAACACACATGGGTATCCTTTTCTCAACAACCTTGTCAACGTTTATCTGTTGATTTTTTGATAAAAGTCACCTTATAAATAAGGCTGAGTACTTTTTCATTTATCTGTTGGTCACTTGTATTTCTTCTGTGGAAAAAAAATGTCTATTCACATCTTTGCCCAAATTTATTATTATTATTATTATTATTATTGTTATTATTATTTTACTATTGAGTTGTATGAGTACAAACATATTGGAGGTTTCTCAAAAAGTTAAAAATAGAACTACTGTACAGTTCAGCAATTGTATTACTAGGTATTTACCCAAAGAATGCAAAACATACTAATTCAAGGGGATACAGGCATGCTGATATTTATAGCAACATTATCAATGATAGCTAAATTATGGAAAGAGCCCAAGTGTGGACATTTAAAAACCATTAACTCATCTAACTCATGAACATGGGTATCTTTCCATTTAGTTGCCTCTTCACTTTCTTTCATCAATGTATTATAGTTTTTTTTCAGATTGTATTTTTAAGTAATCTCTACACCCAATGTGGGGCTTGAAATTACAACTCTAAGAACCAGCAAGACATCCCGATGTCTTATCGTTTTGAAGTATGTACATCTTTCAAGTCCTTGGTTAGATTTATTTATAATTTATTTATTTTTCAATGGTATAGTAAATGTGATTGTTTTATTTTTGTTTTGAAATATAATTGGCATATGACATTGTGCAGCTTAAATGGACCATGTATTGATTTGATGCATTTACATTGTGATATTCCCGTTATAAAATTAGCTAACACCCCTGTGGCATCACATCGCTATTTCTTCTAGTAGTGGAAACAATATCTATTCTCTTAAGTTCAAAGTTTATAATATAGTCTGTTATTTATAATCACTGTACCATGTATTAAATATCCAAAATTTATTTATTTACTACTTGCAAGTTAATACCCTTAAGGATCTCTTATATTCTCTACCCCTCCACCACCACACATAACCTCTGATAATCATCATTCCATTCTATTTCTTCCTTTTGTTGTTGTTGTTTTTGTTGTTTATTTTGTTTTGTTTTTGGTCTTTCAACATGTGACAGATATCTTACAATATTTATCTTTCTGTAGCAGCCTTATCTCATTAGTATAATGTTCTTAAAGTCATTCATGTTGTTGCAAATGGCAGGATTTCCTTTATTGTGATATCTGAATAGTATTCCATTAATTACATATGCCACATCCTCTTCACCCATTCATCTGTTGGCTGAAATTTAGGATGTTTTCACTTTGGTTATTGGGAATAATGATGCAATAAACATGGGAGTACATCTATCTCTTTGATAACCTGTATTCATTAACTTCGTATATATACCCAGAAGTGGGGTTACTGAATTGTATGGTAAATGGGAACTAGATACAATCCCACCAATAGCGCAGTTGTTTTGATTTGCATTTTGGTGATGACTAGTGATGTTGAGTGTCTTTTCATGAACCTGAGGGCCATTTGGATACTTTCTTTGGAAAACAAAAATTTCTATTTAATTCCTCTCCCCATTCTTAATCAGATTGGGGGAGGGTTGTTATTAAGTTGTATGACATCTTTATTAATTTTGGATATTAGACCATTATCTAATATATATTTTGTAAATATTTTCTCCCATGTTTTAGATCGCCTTTTTTTTGTTGTTGATCATATATTTTATAGTATAGAAGCTTTATGTTTGATGGAGTCCCACTTGTTAATTTATTATTGTGGTTGTTTTGCTTTAGGTTTTATATTGTAAAAAGGTCATTGCCAAGACAAAGGCCAAGGATCTTCTTCCTTATTTCTTCTTCCAGACGTTTTACAATTTCAGGCCTTATGTTTAAGTCTTTCATAATTTTCAAGTAATTTTTGTGAGTGGTATAAGATATAGGTCCAATTTTATTTTTCTGTAAATGGTTATCCACTTTTCCCAACACCATATGTTAGAGAGACTATATTTTTCCCATTGAATATTCTTGGCCACTTGTACAATACTAATTAAAAAATTATTTGTGGGGTTTAATTCTGGGCTCTCTATTATGTTCCCTTGGTCTGTGTGTTTATTTTATGACAGTGCCATACTACCTAAATTACTACAGATTTGTAATATATTTTGAAATAAGAAAGTGTGATGCCTCCAGTTTTGCTATTCTTATTCATGATTGCTTCTGCTATTCAGGGTGTTTTGTAGTTCCATATAATTTTGACATTGTTTTTTTCTATGCAATTATGATTTTCATAGGAATTTTGTTGAATCTATAGGTGGGTTTATGTAGCATGGACATTTTAGCAATATTACCTTTCCTATTCCACGAACACATGGTGTCTTCTTCAATGCCTTTTAGCAAAGTCTTCTAGTTTTCATCAGACATAAAATTCATTTCCTTGGTTAAATACATTTCTTGGTATTTTATTTTAATTTGGTGCAACTGTGAATGGGAACTGTAAAATTTTTGTTTCCATATGTTTTGTTAGTTATAGTAATGCAATTGATTCCTTGTATTGATTTTATATCCTGAAAACTTACTGAATATGTTATATGTCCAATTGTTTTAGTGAATCTTTTATTTTCAATATGAAGATTATAGTATCACTAAATAGTGAAAATTTACTTTGTCCCTTCCAATATTGATTGATTGATTGATTGATTGATTGATTGCTTTGACTGATAGCTCTAGCTGTCTTCCACTACAACGTTTAATAAGAGTAGTCAAAGTGGATACACTGCTCTCGTTTCTAATCTTTTATATCTTCTCCATGAAGTATATTGTTAGCAGGGGTTTGTAATGTATCCCCTTTATTATTTTGAGGTATGTTCCTTTTATGCTCAATCTATCAGGGATTTTTATCATGCAATGATGTTTTTGTCAAACGTTGTGTTTCTTTGTATCCATTGAGATGATTATATTACTTTTATATTTGATTTAATAATGTGGCCTATCACATTTACTTATATGGATGTTTTGAACAATTATTGCAGCACAGGCATAAGCCCCATTTGATTACAATGTATATCATTTTAATAAATTCTTGAATTATGTTTCATAGTATTTTGTAGAGAATTTTTGCATCTATGTTCATTAGGGATATCAGCCTATGTTCTCTATAGTATGTTCATCCAGATTTGGTATTAGGGTTATGCTGGTGAAGCAGAATAAATTTGGCAGTGTTCCTTCTTTTTTCAATTTGTGGGGCATGTATTTATTTGAGAAAGATTGACATTAATTCTTCTTTAAATGTTTTATGTAATTTACCAGTGAAGCCAACTACTCCGGGTGTATCTGTGTGTTTTTTTTTTTAATGATTTAACTAATCTCCTTGATATTTTTCTGTTCATAATTTATATTTATTTCTGGTTTAGTCTTGAGAGGTTGTTTGATTCTTTGAACTTATCCATTTCTTCTAGATTTTTTAATTATTGGCATATAACTGTTTATGGTAGTCTCTTTATCCTATTTATTTTGAAGTATCAGTTGTAATTGTTTCTCTTTTGTTTCTGATTTTATTATTTCAGACTTCCCTCTGTTTTCTTAGTTTTTCTTATTTAAATTTTCCAGTTTGTATGCCACTTTTAAAAAGAGAACGTTTAATTTTGTTGATATTTTCTATTGTGTGTCAGTTCCCTATTTATCTATTTCTGTTATGGGCACTTTGGTTATTTCCCTGTTTTGACTATTGTAAATAATCCTGCTATAAACATAGGGGTACAGGTATTTCTTTGACATAGTGTATTTCCTTTGAATATATTACCAGAAGTGGGATTGCCAGATTACATGGTAGTGCTATTTTCAATTTATTGTTTTCCATAGTGGCAATATCAATTTGCAATCTCATGAAAGGTGAATACGGTTCCCTTTTCTGCACATCCTTGCCCGTAGGTTTTCTTTTTTTAATGTATTATCTTTTTGATAATAGCTATTCTAGGGGTGCAAGGTGATATCTCATTGTGGGTTGATTTTCATTTTATTTCCGTAATGATTAGTGATGTTGAGCACTTTTTCATGTACCTGTTGCCCATTCATATACCTTTCTAAGAAAAGAAAAAAAAACTATTCACATGTCTGTTCATTTTTTTATATTATGTTTCATACTATTACATTTTATGCTTTATTTATATATTTTGTATATTAAGCCTTGTCAGAAAAATGATTTGCAAATAGTCTTTCCCATACCGTTAGTTGTCTTTTCATTTTGTTAATCATTTTTCTTTTTTTTTGTTGTTTAAAATTTTATTTCCGTTTAGTTACCATACAGTGCTATATTCATTTCAGGTGTGCAATATAGTAATTCAGCAATTCCATATATTACTCATTGCTCATTGAGATAAGTGTACTTCTAACCCCCTTTACCAATTTCACCTCAACTCCCAGAATCTCCCCATCTATTAGGTAACCATGTATTAGTTCTCAAAAGTTAAGTGTCTGTTTTTTGGTTTGCCTCTTTGTTTTTTGTTTTAATTTTATTTTTTATTTTTTAAAATTTACATCCAAATTAGCTAGAATATAGTGCAACAATGATTTTAGGGGTAGATTCCTTAGTGCCCTTACCCATTTAGCATGTGTTTTTAAATTCCACATGTGAGGAAAACAGTATGGTATCTGTCTTTCCCTGACTGACTTATTTTGCTTAGCATTATACTGTCTAGATCCACACATGCTGTTGCAGATTTCAAGATTTTAATTCTTTTTATGGCTGAATTATATTCCATTGTATAAATATATACCACATTTTCATTATTCGTTCATCTATCAATGGGCACTTAAGCTGCTCCCACAATTTGGCTATTGTAAATAATGCTTCAATAAATATAAGGCTGCATATATCCTTTAGAATTAGAGTTTTAGTGTTCTTTGAGTAAATACCCAGAAATGTGATTATTGGATCATGTGGTAGTTCTTCTTTCTAATTAAAGTTCGTTAATGTACAGTGTAGTATCGGTTTCAGGAGTAGAAAACTGATTCATTATTTACATTCAACCCCCAGTGTTCATCCTAATGAGTGTCCTCCTTAATACCCATCACCAATTTAGCACATCCCCCCAACCGCCTCCCCTCCAGCAACACTCAGGTTTTTCTCTGTATTTAAGAGTCTCTTATGGTTTGCCTCCCTCTCTGCTTTTATCTTATTTTCCCTTCCCTTTCCATAATCATCTGTTGTGTTCCTTAAATTCTACATATGAGTGAAATCGTATGATATTTGTCATTCTCTGACAGACTAATTTTACTTAGCATAATACACCCTAGTTCTATCCACATTGTTGCAAATACAAGATTTCATTCTTTTTGATTGTGAAGTAGTATTTCATTATATCAATATCTATATCTGCATCTATATCATCTACATTTATATCTATGCCTGTATCTATATCATGTATATCTATCTATATATCACCTATATCTGTATTTATATATCTTCTTTATCCATTAATCAGTTGATAGACATTTGGGCTCTTTCCATGATTTGACTATTGTTAATACCGCTGGTATAAACATTGCGGTATACATGCCCCTATGAATCAGCATTTTCACATCCTTTGAATAAATACGTAGTAGCACAATTGCTGGGACATAGGGTAGTTCTATTTTTATTTGAGGAACCTCCAAACTGTTCTCCAGAGTGGCTACACCAGTTTGCATTCCCACCAACCATGCAAAAGTGTTCCCCTTTCTCTGCATCCTCACCACATTGATTAGATTTAACAGTTTTCTATGGAGACTTACTGGTTTTTTGTATGTAAACTCATGATATCTGCAAAAAGACCATTTTGCTTCTTCCTTTCCAATTGTGATATCTTTTATATCTTTTTACTGAATGCACTGTGTAGGACTCCAGTACTATAATAAATAATAAAGAAAGGGGACATCTTTGCCTTCTTCCTCATTAGAGAAAAAACTTTCAGTCTTTCACCATTTAGTATGATGTTAGCTTTGGGTTTGTCATATATTGCCATTATTATGTTGAAGTTTGTTTCTTCTAAACCTACCTCATTGAGAGTTTTTATTATGAAAGGATGATGAATTTTGTCCTATACTTTTTTATTCTATTGAAATGATCATGTGATTTTTTTCATTCTATAAATGTGATGTGCCACACTTACTGATTTGCATATGCTGCAATATTCTTGAATACTAGTTATGAATCCCACTTGGTCATGGTGAATGATTTTTTAATGAGTTTTTTAAATATTTTTCTGTATTGTATTGTAGTTTTCTTGTAATATTCTTTTCTGACTTTGATATCAGGGTAATACTAGCCTCACAAAATAAGTTTGGGAGTATTCCTTCTTCTTCAATTTTTTGGAAAAGTTTTATAAGGATTGGCATGGAGTCTTCTTTAAATGTTTAATAAAATTCACCTATTGAAACAATCTGGTTCTGGAACTTTTTCATTAGAATTTTTTTTTATCACACATTCAATCTCCTTTTACTAATAACTTCACCATTCAAAATTTCTATTTCTTTATGATTCAGCCTTGGTATTTTGTATGTTTCTAATACATTTTCAATTTCCTCTAGGCTGCCCTGTTTGTTGGCATGTAGCTGTACGTGGTAGCTTCTTATGATGTTTTGCATTTTTGTGGTAGTTGTAATGTCTGCTTCAATTTATTATTTTGTAGATTTGGGTCATCTCCCTTATGTACTTGTTTAATCTAGCTACAAACGTGTCAATTTTATCTATTTAAAAATCATCTGTTGGTTTCATTATTTTTTCTATTGTTTTCTTGTTTTCCATTTATTCATTTCTGTCATGGTGTTGCCATCTTTGGATTCAAATTAGTTGGGCTTATTGGATCTGAATGTCCATTTCTGTCCTTATGTTTTGGAAATTTTCAATCCTTATTGCTTTAAATATGCTTTATATTCCTTTTTCTTACTCTTTTCCTTGTGGAATTCTCATAATGTTGACATTGCTTCTTTTGACTATGTCTCATAAGTTCTGTAGGCTTTCCTTAACTTTTTTTTTATTCTTTTTTTCTTTTTGTTCCTCTAACTGGATAATTTAAAATGTCCTGTTGTCTAGGGCACTGATTCTTTTTTCTACATGGTCAAGTATTATTTTGAAGTTCATTATTTTATTCTTTAGGTCAGTGATTGTATTTTCCTGTTCTATTTTTCTTTTTTTATGATTTCTCTTTTTTGGTGAACTTCTTTTGTTAATGCACTGTGTTTCTGTTGTGTTTAGTTGTGTGTATGTTCTTATGGTTTACTAAACTTTAAAAGGATTATGTTTAATTCTTTGGCCATTCAGAGATATCCATTTCTTTATAATCTGTTACGGGATATGTTAAGGGTGTGTGTGTGTGTGTGTGTGTGTGTGTGTGTGTTGTAATTGTTGCTTGACTTTTCACGATTCTTGATTTTTTATTAGAGTTGATTTCCTAAGTTATTATCTTCACATGTGAGAAAGAAGTCTCCTTTTCCAGACTTTCCAGATTCATTTTGGCAGAGACAGTTTTTCAGCAGTTAGCTCCGTTCAGGTTTTGAACAATTCTGCTAGTAGTGTTCCTGGGCAAGTAGGGCTTGCTATCAGGATCTATTTTGGGGAAAGGCTGCTGCCTGAACTTTTAGATCAGTGGTTGTGTGTTGCTGCTGAGAATAGTTGGATAGAATTGTTCGTAGTATCTCTGTCTAGCAAGGCTGTAGAATGGGTTCAGTGTTGGTCTTCATTTCTGGTCAGCATTACTGGATTTGGGAACTTGGTACTACACTCAATAATAGGGCTATGATTAACTGGCAAAACACTTAAATGGAACCCAGAGCCTACATGGATGGTTGTTTGGGAAGTCAAGTACGTCAAGATGGTAGACTCAATTTCCTGGCAGAAAGAACTTAAGGTTTTGCCTTACAGATGGTGAAAAGCCATAGGCTGTGTTTTGAATTCAATTGGCACTCTAAGCAGGGTTATTGGGTGGGCTAAGCAACTTTCCATGTACTTTGCTTAAGTCATCTGGTCAGATGGGCTGAAGGCCCTTTTCAAAAGTAGGGCTTCAAATTAGATTCCTAGCCAGGTAGAGCAGAAAACTGGCTCCAAGGCTGCCAAGGATCTTTGTTGTCTTGAATAAAGCTGACACATGCCTCTAAATAACCTGGCCAAATGGGGCAACTGAAGTTGTGGTGAATATAATAAGCTAGGACTATTATACTCTGTATGCAAGTATTTTGAGTTACACAGTTTTCCAGGTGTTCTAGCCAATCTCTCTGGGTGAAGCCTGGAGCTAAATTGATTGGTGAGTGGGACTCAATTTAGTTCCTCTACAAGAGCAGAATGGGAAGACCAGTTCCAAGTTACCTTCCAAATGTTCCCAGTCAGGCTTACCTGTCCAGAGGAGTGTAGAGCTATACTCAACAATGGGTGAGGCTATGAATTACCTCCCCTCACTGGGCAGAGTGAGGGAACTGACCCATAACCCCCAAAGGCTCTTTGTTTATGGTCTTGACTCAAGCCATATCACTCTCCAAATTCCTTGGTTGAACAGTGCCACTGGCTTTACTATGTAGAAATAATCTCTGCCTACCATACTCTCTGCTTGAATGTTGCTGGGCTACACAATTTCAAGGTGTTACAGCCAGGCTTTCTTGTCATATGGGGCCAGGAGCTACACTCAGAAGATTCCCAGGCTATGACTCAGCTCCCTTCCTTTGATGTGGAATGACAAGCCTCCAGATCTAGAAAAGCTATTCTCTCAGGGCCTCAATCAGGCAGACATGAACCCCATCCAGTTAGTTCTTTGGTTAGACTGCACCACCATTTTATCTCTCCAGATGAACATACTTTGTGGTTGGGACTTTTACTTGGGCATAGCAGGTAGGAAGTTGTTGTGCTAGTGATACTAGCACTCTGCTAGTATGTGAGTGCTGATTGTTGTTATTCCCCCACCCTTCTCCATCACAACCAGATTTTCAGTAATTAAGCCCCATAAATTTCCCTACAGTCCCTGTGGTGCAAGACCAGGGTAAAGGACCCCAAGAAATAACTTCAAAGACTGGGGAGCTGGGTGTCAACTGTGCACTTTCTTTTCCCACTGGGTGACTGATAGATTTAGGAGAGTCCTTTCAGTACAGTGCTGCACTGGCTTGGGTGAGGGACAATGCAGTCAGAATGTAGCTGCTTCTCTTATCTTTCTAATGTAGTTTTCTCTGTCTTTATGGTACAGGGGGGTGTTTCAACTTCACCCCCATGTTTTAAGATTCTCTCAGTGGTATTTTCTCCATGAATAGTTGTTTGTTGTGTTTGTGAAAGAAAGTGACTTGGAAATAACTTGTGTTGCCATCTTAATGACATCACTCTCTATAAGGTTTTAATACATGCATTTATTGATAGAAAATTCCCCTTAAGTTTCTTTTCCAGCATCCCATAGGTTTGGGTATGTTGTTTTCCCATTTTAACTTGTTTTGTGATATTCCTTGATTTCAAAATTGATTCCTTCCTTTGCCATTGGTTTTTATGTGTGTGTGTCATTTAGTTTTCACATATTTGTAAGTTTTCCGGATTTCCTCATATTGTTGATTTCTGTTTCAAACCATAGTGGTCAGAAATAATATTTGTTATGATTTGAATCTTCTTAACTTTAGTAAGACTTGCTTATGGAAAATATTTTGTGTGTGTTTGAGAAGAATGTGTATTGTATTACTGTGTTTGGATTGTCTGGGATTTGTCTACTAAGTTTTTTGTTCTAAAGCATTGTGTAAGTGCAATATTTCCATATTGAATTTCTGTCTTGACAATGTTTCCATTGTTGAATGGTTTACTTAAGTCTACTACTATTATTGTATTGTCGTCTATTTCTCCCTTTTTCTCTTAGAATTTACTTACTATATTTGGTTGCTCCAATGTTAGGTGCATATATATTTACCAGTTATATAGTATTGAATCATTATTTCCTGTATATTGTATGTTGACCTGTTGTGTGCCTTTATTCGGTTTTCTTACTTAGAATCTATTTTGTCTAATATAATTATAGCTTCCCCTATTCTCTTTTGGTTTCCATTTGCATGGAATAACTTTTTCCTTCCATTCACTTTGAACCTACATGTTTTCTTAAAGCTGAAGTGAGTGTTTTGTAGGCAGCATATAGCTCAATCTTTTATCTGATCCATTTAGTGACTCTATGTTTTTTTTTTCAAAGAATTTAATACATTCATATTTAAAATAAGTATTTATACTTAAGGACTTACTACTGCTATCTCATTCATTTTTTTCTCCTGATCTTTCTTATTTTGTACTTTCTTCTCTTTCTGTCTTCCTTTGTGAATGATGATTTTACATCTCAGTGTACTTTGGTTCACTTTTGTTGTTGTTGTTGTTGTTGTTATTGATCATTTGTAAGTTTGTGCTTTGTGTTTACCTTGAGGCTTATATAAAATATCCTATAGTTATACCAGTCTATGTTAAGGTAATAAAAACTTATCTATATTTGCATAGAAATACTCTACCGTTTTTTAGTACCATTTTTCATATGTTTTATATATCACAATTTACCTCTTTTTATATTATATATTTATTATTGAATTATAGTAGTTGTATTTATTTTTTTAATTTTCCTTTATTTTTTTTAATTTTAAAGTTTTATGTATTTATTTTGTGTGTGTGAGAGAGACAGAGACAGAGACAGAGAGAGCATTAGCAAGGGAGAGGCAGAGAAAGAGCGAGAGAGAGAATCCCAAGCAGGCTCCATGCTATCAGCACAGAGCCTGATATGGGGCTCAAACTCACCAACGGTGAAATCGTGACCTGAGTTGAAATCGAAAATTGGACACCTAACTGACTGAGACACCCAGGCACTATTCCTCTGAATTTTATACTAGAATTAATTGATAATACACTATCATACTATAATATTAGAGTACTTTAACCTTGAACATATGATTATCTTTAGAACTTTTATACTTCCAGATGTTTTCAAGTTTCTTATTAGTGTTCTTTTATTTAAACTTAAAGATGTCCTTTCAGCTTTTCTTATAAGGAAAGGGTAGTGGTAATAAGCCCCTGAACATTTTTTTTTTGTCTTGTTAGGTCTTTATCATGGTCATTTTTGAAAGATACATTTGGTGGGTACAGTTTTCTTGGTTAGCAGTTTTTTTTTTTCCTTTTAGCACTTTGGATATTTTATAACTTTATCTGGCCTGCAAGTTTTCTGCTGAAATATTCACTGACAGCTTTATGAGGATTCCTTGTAAATGTATTTTTCCCTTCAAGCTTTAAAATTTCCTCTGTTCAATTTTAACAGTTTTATTTTAAATTGACTAATATTGGGGCGCCTGGGTGGCTCAGTCGGTTAAGCGGCCGACTTCAGCTCAGGTCATGATCTTACGGTCCATGAGTTCAAGCCCTGCGTCAGGCTCTGTGCTGACAGCTCAGAGCCTGGAGCCTGTTTCGGATTCTGTGTCTCCCTCTCTCTGACCCTCCCCCATTCATGCTCTGTCTCTCTCTGTTTCAAAAATAAATAAACTTAAAAAAATAAAATAAAATAAAATAAATTGATTAACATTTTATTATTTAAGTTACTGAATAAAACGTTTGGAGATTCATAATAATCATGAACTTAGATGAAGTTTCCTGCCCCTCTATCTTTATTTTCATTCTGGGATCACCAAAAATGTATACATTGTTTTGCTGTTTTTTTCACGATTTCTCATAACTCACATAGGATGTCTTCATTTTTTGTCATTCTTTTTGTTTTATTTTTTTTTCTGTTCTCACTGGATAATTTCAAATTATTTTTGGCTCACAAGTTCTTTCTCTGTTAGATCAGGTCTGATATTAGTGTTTTCTATTGAATTTGTAATTTCTTTTTTTTATTCTAACTTGTATTTCTTTATTTTTTTTTAACTGACATCCAAATTAGTTAGCATATAGTGCAACAATGATTTCAGGAGTAGATTCGTTAGTGCCCCTTACCCATTTAGCCCATTCCCCCTTCCACAACCCTCCCATAACCCTCAGTTTGTTCTCCATATTTATGAGTCTCTTTGTTTTGTCCCTCTCCCTGTTTTTAAATTATTTTTGTTTCCCTTTTCTTATATTCATCTGTTTTGTCTCTTAAAGTCCTCATATGAGTGAATTCATATGATATTTATCTTTCTCTGACTAATTTCACTTCGCATAATGCCCTCCAGTTCCATCCTGGTAGTTGCAAATGGCAAGATGTCATTCTTTTTTATTGCCGAGGAATATATATATATATATACCACATCTTTATCCATTCATCCATCGATGGACATTTGGGCTCTTTCCATACTTTGGCTATTGTTGATAGCGCTGCTATAAACCTGGGGCTGAATGTGTCCCTTCAAAAGAGCACACCTGTATCCCTTAGATAAATATCAAGTAGTGCAATTGCTGGGTCGTAGGGTAGTTCTATTTGTAGTTTTTGAGGAACCTCCATACTGTTTTCCAGAGTGGCTGCACCAGCTTGTATTCCCACCAACAATGTAAAAAAGATTCTCTTTCTCCGCATCCGTGCCAACATCTGTTGTTGCCTGAGTTGTTAATGTTAGCCATTCTGACAGGTGTGAGGTGGTATCTCATTATGGTTTTGATTTGTATTTCCCTGATGATGAGTGACGTTGAGCATTTTTTCATGTGTCAGTTGGCCATCTGGATGTATTTGTAGAAGTGTTTCTTCATGTCTTTTGCCCATTTCTTCACTGGATTATTTGTTTTTTGGGTGTTGAGTTTGATAAGTTTTTTATAGATTTTGGATACTAACCCTTTTATCTAATATGTCGTTTGCAAGTATCTTCTCCCATTCTGTTGGTTGCCTTTTAGTTTTGTTGATTGTTTCCTTCATTGCACATAAGCCTTTTATTTTGATGAGATCCCAGTAGTTCATTTTTGCTTTTGTTTCCCTTGCCTCCAGAGACGTGTTGAGTAAGAAGGTGCTGCGGCCAAGATCAAAGAGGTTTTTGCCTGCTTCTCCTTGAGGATTTTGATGGCTTCCTGTCTTACATTGAGGTCTTTCATCCATTTTGAGTTTATTTTTGTATATGGTGTAAGAAAGTGGTCCAGGTTCATTCTTCTGCATGCTGCTGTCCAGTTTTCCCAGCACCACTTTCAGAAGAGACTGTCTTTATTCCATTAGATATTCTTTCCTGCTTTGTCAAAGATTAGTTGCCCATACATTTGTGGGTCCATTTCTGGGTTCTCTATTCTGTTCCATTGATCTGAGGGTCTGTTCTTGTGCCAGTACCATAATGTCTTGATGAACACAGCATGCTTTATTGATAAAAACCCTCAAGAAAGTAGGGATAGAAGGAGCATACTTTGAGATCATAAAAGCCACATATGAACAACTCAACGCTAATATCATCCTCAATGGGGAAAAACTGAGAGCTTTCCCCCTAAGGTCAGAAACAAGACAGGGATGTCCACTCTCACCACTGTTATTCAACATAGTATTGGAAGTCTTACCCTCTGCAATCAGACAATATGAAGAAGTAAAAGGCATCCAAATCAGCCATCAGGAGGTCAAACTTTCACTCTTCTCAGATGACATGATACTCTATATGGAAAACCTAAATGATTCCACCAAAAAACTGCTAGAATTGATTCGTGAATTCAGCAAAGTTGCAGAATATAAAATCAACGCACAGAAATCGGTTGCAATCCTATACACCAACAATGAAGCAACAGAAAGAGAAATCAAGGAATCAATCCCATTTACAGTTGCACCAAAAACCATAAAATACCTAGGAATAAATCTAACCAAAGAGGTGAAAAATCTATATGCTGAAAACTATAGAAAGCTTATGACAGAAATTGAAGAAGACACAAAAAAAGGAAAAAGATTTCATGCTCCTGGGTAGGAAGAACAAATATTGTTAAAATGTCGATACTAGGCCTCTTAGCGTCACCGGCAATGAGTGCGCGGAGGACTGGGTTCGAACCTGCAATAAACGACCCTTGCCACTTGGCTTTGACTCTGGACTCTGGTGGTTTGTTTTCGGGGGGTCTCTCGAATCGGGGCATATCATTTGGGGGCTCGTCCGGGATCCCCCCAAGCCCACCAGACCCCAAGTCAACGGGTCGTCCCTGAGACCGATCGGGTACAGATGGGCCAATCTCAAAGCACTCCCTTTTCTCTCCTCATTGCTAACTTCAGGGATGTTAGAACCAGAGGACAGAATTTGAGTCTAGACATCCAGAGGGGAAAATTAATAACCCTCTGCCGCTCCGAATGGCCAACCTTCGGCATTGGATGGCCAACCGAAGGAACTTTTTGCTTCCCTATAATCGCTAAGCCCACCTGGGACGACTGTCAGCAGCTCCTCCGCATCCTGTTCACTACAGAGGAGCGAGAGAGGATCCAATTAGAAGCAAGAAAGCTGGTTCCCGGAGACGATGGTCAGCCGACATCTAATCCTGCCTCATTAATGAGACTTTCCCCCTAACCAGACCTCCACAGGACGAATGGGACTACAACACGGCAGAAGGTAGGGGAAGGCTACTCATTTATCACCAGACTCTGATGGTGGGTCTCCAGGCTGCAGCTCGCAAGCCCACCAATTTGGCTAAGGTATATTCGGTCGTACAGGGAAAGGCAAAGAGTCCAGCTGCTTACTTAGAGAGATTAATGGAAGCCTTTAGACAGTTTACCCCCATGAATCCAGAAGTCCCTGAGAACCAGGCTGCTGTTGTTATGTCCTTTGTAAACCAAGCAGCTCCTGACACTAAAATAAAACTCCAAAGTCTAGAGGATTTAGAAGGTAAACAGATCCAGGATCTGCTCCATATAGTGCAATGGGTCTACAACAACAGGGACGCCCCAGAAGAGAGACAGATCAAGGCCACAGAGAAAATGACTAAAGTCCTGGCCGCTATAGTCCAGAAAGAACAGCCACCCCCAGAAGGCACTCAAACAACACGCCCTCCCAGGCGGCACTTAGATAAAGATCAATGCGCCTATTGTAAAGAAAAAGGCCATTGGATACGAGAATGCCCCAAGAAGAAACAACCCCGCCCCAGCCAAGGACAATGGCAGCCTAAAATAGCCCCCATACTGTTTACCTAAGATACAGAATAGGGAGGACGGGGTTCGGATCCCCTCCCCGAACCTAGGGTAACATTGCAAGTGTAGGGGACCCCGGTCCAGTTCCTACTTGATACCGGGGCACAGCACTCAGTTCTGGTCAAGCCCCATAGAAAAGTATCTGAAAAATCATCCTGGGTACAAGGGGCCACCGGAATAAAGACGTACCCCTGGACAACTCAGAGGACTGTGGACCTAAGAACTGGGAAGGTAACCCGCTCCTTCCTGGTCATTCCCGACAGCCCCTGCCCCCTGTTGGGGAGGGATTTGCTTACCAAAATGGGGGCCCAAATTCATTTCCAACCGGGGGGGATCGCCAGCGGGGAGCGGGGGTGGGGCCGCGGCTTGCGCAGCAGCGGGGGACGCCGTGGCCTCCCGCGGGCAGCTGCTGGGGCACGCATCCCCAGGGCGCAGCCCTGCGCGCGACTCGGCCTTGGCGGGAGCTGCCCCAACAGGGCAAAGGGGTCCGGGAGGACTTGCAGGACCAACCATTATCGGATGCGGATGCCATCTGGTTCACCAATGGAAGCAGCTTCGTTCACCAGGGACAAAGGTATGCGGGGGCGGCCGTAACTTCAGAAACCAAGGTGGTTTGGGCAGAAGCCCTACCCCCCTGGAACCTCGGCCCAGAAGGCTGAACTAATAGTCTTAACCCAGGCCCTAAAATTAGGAAGAGACCGAAAGCTAACCATGTACACTGATAGCCGATATGCCTTTGCCACCGCTCATGTACATGGGGCGATATACAGAGAATGGGGGCTCCTCATAGCTGAAGGGAAAGACATCAAAAATAAAGAAGAGATTCTAGCCCTGCTAGCAGCCTTATGGGAACCCAAAAAGCTAGCGATTGTGCATTGCCCAGGACACCAGAAGACAACCGACCCAGTTTCCCGGGGCAAGAATTTGGCCGATCAGACTGCAAAAAAAACATAGCTTGGCCCCCAGCGCAATTGCTGACCCTACAGCTGCCAGACCCCGGACCCCGGGAATTGCCCCCCAGCCCTGAGTATTCAGAAAGCGACATTCAATGGATGAGTAAACTTCCTATGACCCGGATCAAAGATGGCTGGTGGAGAGACTCCAAAAGCAGCATTATACTCCCAGATAAACTACGATGGCAGGTTCTAGAGCGGATCCATCACAGCACCCACTTAGGTTCCCGGCGAATGTTGGACTTACTGAGACAGACTGGACTAAAAATCAGAAATGTCTCTGATAAGGTCGATCAAGTAGTCACTAAATGTACAGTGTGCCACTCAACAATGCAAGTAGCAATCCTCAGACAACAAGGGTAAGACAAAGAGGGAGCAGACCGGGGACCTATTGGGAAGTAGATTTCACTGAGGTAAAACCAGGAAAATATGGATATAAGTATTTGCTAGTTTTTGTAGATACCTTTTCAGGTTGGACTGAAGCCTTTCCAACCAAGAATGAAACGGCGCAGATTGTAGCCAAAAAGATCCTAGAAGAAATCCTGCCCAGGTATGGTTTTCCAGTAATGATAGGGTCAGACAATGGACCTGCATTCGTCTCTAAGGTAAGTCAGGGACTGGCTTCCATACTTGGGGCTGATTGGAAATTACATTGTGCATTCTGACCCCAAAGCTCAGGACAGGTAGAGAGAATGAACAGAACATTAAAAGAGACCCTAACCAAATTGACCATGGAGACTGGCGCTAATTGGGTAGTCCTTCTCCCCTACACTCTGTTCAGGGTGCGTAACTCCCCATACAAACTGGGACTCACACCCTATGAAATAATGCATGGTAAACCATCCCCCATCATCCCTAACCTAAAAGATGACCTTGTCAAAACTGAGAACGATAATGGTCTTGAACTCTTGCTCTCCCTACAAGCCTTGCAGAGGGTCCATGAAGATGTATGGCCCAAGTTAAAAGAACTTTATGAGACTGGACCCCCGCCTATTCCTCATCAATTCCGACCCGGGGATTGGGTCCTCATCAAACGTCATCGGCAGGAGACTCTGGAACCCAGGTGGAAAGGACCCTTCCAGGTCATCCTGACAATGCCTACGGCCATCAAAGTAGACGGAATCACCTCCTGGATCCATTACACGCACGCCAAACCAGTGGACCCGTTCTCAGACCTATCGGACCTTCAAAGACAACCTGGACTGTTGATCGGACTAAGGACAATCCTTTAAAATTGACCCTACGCCGCCAACGGACTGAGCCGTAACTATGGTACTTGCCCTCCTCTTGATTGTTCTGCAAATTCTGTCTGTAAATCCAAACCCCCAAACCCCCTATAATTTGACATGGGAAATTACTAACTTAGAGACTCATGAAATCTACAACAAAACCCTAGGAAATGCCCCATTAAATACCTGGTGGCCAGATTTATATTTTAATTTAGAAAAAGTCCATTAGAAGAAATGGAAGGAGGTAAATGGAGGCAACTGCAAAGGAGGGTATCAAGTAGAAATGGATTTTATGCATGTCCAGGATTTAGGACGGGGGCGATGAGGCACACATATGGAGGGTTTGAAACCCTCTATTGCGCAGCCTGGAGTTGCATCACCTCCAATGACGGGGAATGGAAGTGGGAAGTAAAACCCCAATTTATTGAAAAAATAAAATAAAATAAAATGTCGATACTACCCAAAGCAATCTACATATTCAATGCAATCCCTATCAAAACAACATGAGCATTCTTCACAGAGATAAAACAAATAATCCTAAAATTTATATGGAACCAGAAAAGACCCTGAATAGCCAAAGTGATGTTCAAAAAGAAAACCAAAGCAGAAGGCATCACAATCCCAGACTTGAATTTTTAATTGCATTTACTGTATTCTTCAGAGCCACAATTTCTCTTTGGCTCTTTTCTATGATTTCTATCTTTGAAAAGCTCACTTTGTGTATTGTTTTCTTGATTTTATTGAATGATCTTTCTGTGCTTCCCTTAACTCACTTTTATAAAAATTATTTTGAATTATTTATTGGGTAAATCAGAGATATCCATTTTTATGAAGTTGTACTGGGAAACTATTATGTTCCTATTGTAGTGTGATGATTCTATGAATCTTTATGTTCCTTGACGTCTACAAGGGTCTTCACATTTGCATTACTAGATACTTCTAGTCTTTACTGCTTTGCCACTTCAATAAGTATAATGTTGGATTTAATTTCTTTTTTATAATTTTTCTAATATTTATTTATTATTGAGACAGGGAGAGACAGCGCATGAGCATGGGAGAGGCAGAGAGAGGAGACACAGAATCTGAAGCAGGCTCCAGGCTCTGAGCTGTCAGCACAGAGCCCAACGCGGGGCTAGAACTCAAAAACTGCGAGATCATGACCTGAGCCGACGTCAGATGCTTAACTGACTGAGCCACTCAGGCGTCCCAATGTTGTATTTAATTTCTTAAAAGGTGTACTAACATTTCCTAAGGCTAATTCCCCACATTAGTAAACATTTGTGTTTTTATCCTGTGATGATTTATCAATCATGTGTCTTCTAATTTTTGTACTTTTCTATTGTATGAAATTTAAATGTAATTTAATTAAAAATTATACATATGGTCTGTATACTTTGCCCTCACTTAAAACATATGCTCACAGATTTTCCCCCCAGTAATGTTAACAAATTAGTATATTAAATAATTTGTGTTAACTATATTTTCCTATTTATTAAAAATGCATTATATTAACTTGGGAAATATAAATTATAATTTAAAATTAACTTTAAATTTAACAACTGTATACTTGCACATACCGAGTACTGTTCTAGATTATGTGTTAAATGTTAAGGGAAAATTCTCCAAATTCCATATCATATTTAAATGTATTATATGGTTTTAATTGATTTGCCCTAAGTCCTACCAAGTATTTACAGAAGTAATTAACCCCATGTGAGATAGAGAAACTGATGTTCAGAGCAAATTATTCCCTCTTCCTAGCAAGAGACAGATGGGAGCCTTAGAACCATGTCTTCTGATGTTTTCCTTGTGTTTTGGTGTCAAACCTTGCCATTAGTTGGTAAGCAATTTCCAAAGAGGAGCATGCTGCACAATGAGCAGCTCCCAGCTCATTAATCCTAACGATAAACTGGGGGAAAATTCCTCTGAGAGTGATATGTTGTTAAAACCCATGTTCATTTTCTGTTAGATACCAGGTAGTCTGTCTACCAAGGACCTGATGATGCATGTTGAAGGGCAGTCATGCCCTCCCTGATATCTTTCTACAGGTGAGGGATATGGACATGAAATTAATTGAACTCTTGCTTCCACATACTTATTTTATTTACACAAAAAATAAAATACGTATTTATATAATGTAAACATTGAAATAATGGGTGGTATAAAGTTTAACTTTTCAATGCCTTATTAAATACCCAGGAAGATTTGAGACATAAAGGAGTGAGAAAAAAAAAATAGAAGTTATTTAGTGTGGAGAAATGAATGCAGGCCTCTTCTGTGGTACATCCTTACAACTTAGACTTCTCAGTTTGGACAAAGTTCTGCCAGTGGGTCTGATAACAGTATGAAAACAAAACGTTTAAAACTTCAGATACGGACTGTGTAAAGAAGTTATTTTCACGAGGCAGAACAATTGCAATGTATAATTTCATGGCATTGAGATATTATTTAACTAAAACAAAAGGCCTCTTCATAACAGTTAGTGAGGTATTATATATGTGTGTGTATATACACACATTGCTTTTTCTTTTCATTTTGTATTGTGTTAAATATAGATTATGTTAAACTTGCATACTTACCATGATTTTGCCAAATATTTATCAAATATGTCAGTGATTTCTCTTTTAAAATTACAAGGCTTAAATTTTAAGAAAATATTTAAAGTTTCTGTTCTACTATATCACCTTGGTTTGCACAATTAGTTAAGAATATAAAGGTGATAAATCCATACCTATAGTATCAACACTTGATTATTCCATGTTGCTTTATTTCATTTTCTTTGATTAGATTTTTAAGCTTGTTTTATTACACTAGACTTTATTCATCACATAAGCAAGAGCAGGGATCTCATTTTGACCCATGATATATCCCAAGCTCCCAAAATTTTCCATGATATAGAAAATGTGCTAAAAATATTTGAATAAATGAACACTATTGTATTTCAGAATGACTAGTACTAGGGAATACTTGGGTTTTAATTTTTTTTTTAATTTTGCCTTTCTCCTGAGAATCACAGTCTTGAAGATGTGCAAAGAATTAGATGTGTTTTAGTAGTTTACATATGTTTACATGTCAAGGGTAAAGGTGGAAGCAAAGGAATTATACCTAAATTGTTTCCAACTTCACCAATTCTGATGTTATTTCTATTTAATATTTTAATTGTAGTTCCTGCAAAGAAAGTATAATTGGCTTTTTCTAGATTTGTCGTAGGTAACCATTTTCCTTTTGAGCAAACAGGAGTTAAGTGTCATAGGTAGGCATTTGCTCAGTTGTGGAGACTAAAGATGCTTCCATTTAATGGAAACTTAGACGTTAAAATGAGGTTTAGGATTACACATTTCAGTTGATAGCAAAAGTGATCTTCGGGGCGCCTGGGTGGCGCAGTCGGTTGAGCGTCCGACTTCAGCCAGGTCACGATCTCACGGTCCGCGAGTTCGAGCCCCGCGTCGGGCTCTGGGCTGACAGCTCAGAGCCTGGAGCCTGTTTCCGATTCTGTGTCTCCCTCTCTCTCTGCCCCTCCCCCGTTCATGCTCTGTCTCTCTCTGTCCCCAAAATAAACAAACGTTGAAAAAAAAATATTTTTTTAAAAATTAAAAAAAAAAAAGTGATCTTCTCCTGAATTTCTAGCATTTAACTGCAATGAGTATTGATTTTAATAAGTATCTAATAAACACAGAAAGATAAAATCAGGAAACATGTTTAAATATAGTTAAATTCAGACCTTAGTTTTTCAAGACTGATGAAGCAGCAGTAGAGACAGCTGCTTCCTTGCCTCTCTAGATAACGTATGGGGGAATCTTCTTTCATGAGATAAAGACTAATAAATTTAACTGAACTCAGAGCTGCCTAAACACAATGTCCTTTCTAATTTGAAAGATTGTAAAAGTCTTTGAGATTTTTAAGAACAACGTTACAGCATATGCTGTGCATTTAATACATGGCTTGAATATTAAGATAGATACTTGTCCAATACTATTATTTATTTAAAACAAAGGTTCTTACAGTCTTAAAATTATCATCTAAAATTTACATGATTTATAATAATTTTTACTATCATATCTGTCTTAAATATAGGGAAAATTAGGGTAAAGAGATTTAAGTGACTAAAACAAGGCTAGCTACTGGAAATCTTAAAATTCAGAAATTAATATTGTTTTCTTACTCTGAGGCCTGTTTTATTTTTTCACCGTTACCAAAATGGAGAGTTATTTGCTTTCAGTAAGAGAAGATCCTACAATTTATAGTCAATACTTTGATAATATTATTACGTTTCCAGCACTGTTACAAGAGTCTTACACAGACTCCAGAATAATTCTCAGGACAAGGGCTGCTCTGACGCTCTGCTGGCCAGTGAGGAACTTGAGGAGTGACTTCCCTGGGGTCACATAGCTATTAAGTGGCGGATGCTGGTCTTTTGCCCAGGCCATTTGAGGTACAGATTCTGTGTAAGGATCAGATTAAACTACATCAGGAGTAATGGGTAAAGTGGCATCTTAGAGTTTTAAGTCATCATAGAAAACTGGGAAACTTAAACTAGCAAATTGGAATTGTTTACACCAATGCTAAGTCTAGATTATTTCTGGACATTCTTTTGTATGTATTTGTCCTCTCTTTGTTAATTTTTTAAATTTTCTAATACACTATGTATTTAAACATTATATTTTCTGAGTTTTTTGATATGTGCATGTTAGTGAGTCACTCTGAATGTAGCCTACATACAGAGTGACTACAAACTAACATACACATTTTTTTAATGTTTTTTTTTAAAGTTTATTTATTTTTGAGACAGAGAGACAGAGCATGAACGGGGAAGGTCAGAGAGAGAGGGAGACACAGAATCTGAAACAGGCTCCAGGCTCTGAGCTGTCAGCACAGAGCCCAACGCGGGGCTCGAACTCACGGACGGCGAGATCATGACCTGAGCCGAAGTCGGACGCTCAACCGACTGAGCCACCCCAGGCACCCCCTGAGGTACACATTTTAAGACCATAACGATTTGCTTCAGATGGCATCTTGTAGTATGGGACTTAAGAGTTGAGAACAATCTGATGAATTTTGTTTTCAGATTCGGAAGCAGATATGGGCAGGATTCTGGTGTAAGTTTATGGTAGCTCAGTCATCCTCCAAATATTTAAAGATTGAAATGTGGAAAATTATATGTATTAATTGCCCATGTTTGGACTAGGAAGCTCATCCTTTGAAATTATCCTTAAAGGGATCTCTTTTTATACATATAATCTCTACTTGTAAGAAGACAAAAAATGTTTTCCAGAAAAAACTGATGTCACTTGAATGTGCACCATCAGTGAAAACTTGGATTTATTTCATAATTACATATATGTATATATATGTTATAAATGTGTGCTATATGTGCATAATATATACACACATATATGCACAATAAACTATTGGTATATATGTGCATATACATATATATATACATATCTACTTATCACATATATGATTCATATACATACATATATATGATAAGGAAATTGTAAATGTGCCACATTTTTCACTTAAGAATACAATAAAACTGTCATACCATGCTAATGATTATAGATCCATCTTACATTCCAATGGTTGCTTGAAATTCTACTACACATTCTAATATTAAAACAAATTATTTGTGTGTCCAACTGCAGATGCTTAAATTTCTTCTTCTTTCTTACTATTGCAAACAAGACCAAGATGAAAACTTTTAAATGTTGCCTATTTATCTCTTGATTTCTATACAAAATTTCCTGTAAGCATAGTTTATACACATTACTTTTAAGATCCTAATATTGGACTGGTGCTTTCTCAAACAAAGATGATACCTACTCCCACTCTCAGCAGAAATTTATGAGCACCCCATCTTGATACTCAATGTTGATACAGACCAGCTTCAACTAGAGGCTCAAAATTTAATGACATTTCAAGCTCAAACTTCATTTATACACTCTGGGGCCCATGCAGCAGAAGAGAATATAGCCAGTGCTGTGAACATCTAGCCTGTTGAGGAAGTTTCCTTCTGCTCATACTGTAAGGAAGAGTCATAGTGAGTCAAGCTTAAGTTCTAACCATATAACTTTGGGCACCCACTTCCCAGATGTCCACCATCAGACCAAAAATTTCACATTTTATATCCTCACACAACACACAAATTAGAGGAAGGTAAGACCAGGTGCACAGTGTCATATATATTCAAGGGGGGAAGTGGTGGCAGTTGTTTTTATGGATTCACCAACAAATTCCAGAAGGGACCACCTGGTGGGAAACAGTGGTTGAGAACGTGTTGATTTTCCAATGATATTGAGCTTAATAACTAACTCTGATCATATTCAAGGAGAGAATAATCATATTGAAAATGTCTGTTTTTATTGAACTAATGACCTAATTCAACTGTGGGGAAGCTCTCAAAGTACCTCCACCCATAGATAGGTTTTGGTTTAAGAAAGTGATATATTAAGTTAGACATAACCAAAACATTACTGAGGTCTTTTTGCAGAGCTTGCATTTTACTTTACGTCTCTTTTTAAATATTTTATTATTTTTTTAATTTTGTTTTTACAATTTTCTTAAGTAGGCTCCATACCCTATGTGGAGCTCAAACTCATGACTCTGGGATGGCATGCTCCACCAACTGAGACAGACAGGCACCCCTAAAATGTTGTTTTAAAGAATGATCATGCCTCTCAATTTAGGAGCATATCTATCTATCTATCTATCTATCATCTATCATCTATCTATCATCTATCTTTCTTTCTATCTATATAGTAGAAGAGGAAAATTATATTTTAAAAACTTGATAATTTAACTCATGGTTTTAGATTTGTAAACCGTTGGCAAGCTTTCCTTAGTAACATTTGAGTTTAGGCCACGATGAGTTAAATTAGGTTCACATCTCCATGTAATTTTTGAAATGTCTTTGTTGTTTATTTTTCATTCAATTTTAATAGTCTTGTCCTCACTGGTAATTTATTCCTGAGTTAACCCTGCCACTTCCCTCTGACACACATTATAGAATATTTCTTTCAAATATGGATCCTCAAAAGGAAATATGGTGTCATCTTTATAGGGCTGTATATGTAGTAGTGGTTATACTGGTGAAAGACTGGG
The DNA here is from genome assembly GCF_022079265.1 of Lynx rufus. NCBI lineage: Eukaryota > Metazoa > Chordata > Mammalia > Carnivora > Felidae > Lynx > Lynx rufus. The sequence goes on along the minus strand of NW_025814823.1, from coordinate 83,659,945 downwards.
AGTAGGACTATTGGATGGGTCATTATTTTATGTCTGCTTGGAGCTAAGAAGTTACCCTCAGAAGTGAATATTCAGAAGTGAAATGTATGAGTCTGGTGTTTGGAGGATCTTTCCTGGCTTACATTCTCTGGGGACTTTTGTTTATGTGTGTATACCTCAACATAGGAAATCAGACAACTACAGGCAAACGTGTGATGCTTAGAGATTGCCCAGGAGTTAGCACTTTATATTTCTGAAAGTAATAATTTTATTTGTTATTTTGTAAGTTTGTTGACAACTTTGACCAGAAATTCAAAACTTTTTGAATGTGATTCTGGTTTTACAGCCCATATTAATTTGACTTGTCTTAGACAATTGTCGATTTAACATATGATAAAGAGGATATTGTGCATTTATGGTCAGTTGAGTATAACTGTGGAGAGTATGAAAAACAAAGTCCTGCTCCTCTACCAGTTGTACTTCCTGTGCCTCAGTTTCTCCAACTGAAAAATAGTGATAATTATAGTAACTGACTCCATAGACATGTTGTGAAAAGTGGCTACATCAAAACACTAAAGCATGTGGAGAGATGCCTGGCACAAAGTAAACACTGCATGAGTACTGGCTAATTTGTTATTAGGAACATGCTTCAATTATACTTATGTTTAAAAGATGATAAAACTACTTATTGGTGTGGCTACTGTATCAAATTACCACTAACTCAGTGGCTTTAAATGACACAAATTTATAATCTTATAATTCTGGAGGTCACAAGTCAAAATTTGGTCACATTAGGCTAAGGGATACACTCATTTCTGAAGACCATAGAGGAAATCCATTTTTCTAGCATTTTTCAGATTCTAGAGACCACTCAATCCTTCTCATCATGGTCCTCTTCATCTTCAATACCAGTGTTTGAATCATTTGGACCTGTATTCATAATATCACATCTCCTCTAATTTCTTCCTTCCTCTTTTCTCCTTCCCTCGTATAAGGACCCTTGTGCTTGCATTGGGTACAACAGGACGTTCCAGAATAATCTCACCTTAATCACATCTGCAAAATATGCTTTGTCAAATAAAGCAACATATTCATAGTCTGGGAATTAGGATAGGGATCCATGAGTGGGGTGAGGACATTATTCTGCCTAGTACAATTGGTTTTATTTAACAGTAAGTTAAATATATCATATTGTTAAGTTTAATAAAATACAAAATTAATAGAAGCCTGTTTTAAGACAGTTTTTTTTTTCTGATAATAGGAGACAGGTGCAAATTACTGCTACAAAAATACACTCATGATTTTCTGACCTTTTGCTTGTGTAACCTAGGTGAGTTCAAATTAAATTAGCAACATCCACAATACAACCCATGGATGGATAATGACGTCTGCAGTTACAGTTATCCTGTACAAAATAATTGGTACAAAATCAAATGAAGTACTGTTACAACGTAGGCAGATTCAAAAAGGATAGAAAGTGGTGAGTTCTTTGCTTGCTGAAACATTATGCTGATGTCTGACTTTGTCCAAAATACTATATTGATTTTAAGTCACTAAGAGTGTTTATCTCAAATTTGTATATGTGAAACCTCAATGATTAAGATGTAAAATTCCTATTGCTGTTTTATCCTAGAAACTTGTGAAACATTTTGGTTTCCTAGAACTGTTTCTTATTAGAGAATGTAGGTAGATCCTCTCTTATGGCAATTTTATTTTGGATTGAAGATAAACACAAGGGCCTGGCATTTAATTTCTTTTTATTTTTCCTTTAGCACATTTTATAGATCATATTCAGGTGGATTTTAAGGAAATTCTACAAGAAATGAATCACCCATGTGGGTGGCTCAGTTGGTTAAGTGTCTGACTCTTGATTTCAGCTCAGGCTGTGATCTCCTAGTTCCTGAGTTTGAGCCCCACATTAGGCTCTGTGCTGACAGTGTGAAGCCTTCTTGGAATTTATCTCTCCCTTTCTCTCTGCCCTTCCTTAGCTCTTTCTCTCTCTCTCTCTCTCTCAAAAAATAAATAAACATTAAGAAAAAGAAAAGAATCACTTAAAGGGCAAAAAGAAAAAAAAGCAATTTGCATTTTAGTAAACTGTATATGGTTAACAATTATTTATTTAAATATTCATCAAACATTTACAAGGTGCCAGTCATTCATTTATATTCTAAAAGCACTCAGGAAACAAAATAGGCAACAGCCTTACTCATATTGAACTTTCTGTCAGTGACAGGAGACAAACACAAAATATAATGAATATATATGTTAAGTAGTATGAAGGAATGTGCAAACAATAGCCATCTAGTCCTAACAAAGTGGGCTTTAGGCAAAGCCCTGAAAGACATGAGGGTGTCAGTCACAGCTATAGGGAAGAAATCCAGCCCAGGGTGACAGCAGAGACAAAAGCTATGGACTGGAGGCTACCCCAGAGAGGGGACAAAGGATCAATAAGGGGGTCACATGGGATTTGCAGCACCAGAGCAAATACACTGGAAAAAGCAGGCAATGTGGCTTCAAAGGGTGAAACTGTTACAACATGGTGGGCCTTAAAGTGAAATATAAAGTTTTATGGTAGAGCTTTGAGCAGGAGTTGACCTGTTTTGATATAGGTTTTTTAAGATCACTTTCCTCTGCTGAGGTTGGACTCAACACAGACAATAGAGAAAGTAGGGAGATAGCAGGAATCTACTAGAATAACCTAGATGAAATGAAATGACTAGAATATTTCATTTGTGAAATGCCAACAAATAACCTAACCTTTGTGATATTGTGATGCATAACTAATATATATTTAGTCTTTTTTTCAAATTCCTGGCATTGACTTCTTAAAACTCTCTGAATTTCCTAAATGGAAATAGCTATGTAGATGTCTTTTGTTATTCATAAAATGTCCTCCTACCACACCTGAGTTTATGTTAATTAGATGATTTATTGAAATCTCCTAAGAATTGGGCTTGTTCCCAGGAAAATAACCATAATTAAAGGTTTGCAACTTTTAAACCTCCACCACTCAGATCTCCATGGAGAAGAGAAGGTCTAGAGATTTCATTAATCACTGATGGTCAATGATTTGATCAATAATGCTTAAATAATCAAGCATTTATAAAAATACAAAAGGATGGGTTTCCAAGAGCTTCTGGGTTGGTGCACATGTGGAGTTGTAGAGGATGGTACACATAGACAAGGCAGTGAATCTTCTGGCCTTTTCCTGCATACCTACCAGATGTATCTCTTCTACCTAGTTGTTAGTAAAATATTTTTTCTTAATTCTATAAAATGTTCTAGAAAATTAGTTGAGCTCAGGGATGGGCTCCTAGAAACCGAGGCCCAAGTGATAAATTTTACTTGCAGTTGGCGTCTGATTTGGGTGACAGTCTTGTGGGGCTAAGCTCTTAACCAGTGAGAGATTAAGCTATCTCCATGTAGATAGTGTGAATATTGTATTAAGTTGTAGGACACCCAGCTGTTTGTCTGGAGGGTTAAGAATTGCTTATTATGGGGAGGAGACCCTCACACATTTGTTGACCAAAAGTGTCAGAGGTGAAATGTTGAGAATAGAGGAGACACACTTTTCTTTATCCATTTTTTTAATGCTTTTTCTTTATACTTTTCTCTTCCTAAGTTATTCATTAATTTTGGCCTTTCATATAATGAGTGAATCAGTGGGCCTTTACTCAAACCAGTGTTGACTTGGCCCCACTATGGTTTGGACAACATTCTGGTGCCAGAAATGCATAGAGTGAATAGGAAAGATATAGCTAAACTAATCAAAGTATAGCAAATATCAACTTTATTATGCCACTCACATAATCTATGTATTGCAGCATGAACATAAACACAATACGAAAAGTGTTGTTCATCAACAATGAGGAGATCTACAGTTTCTGATTTATGATATGTCTCTTGGTCTCTTCATTTTTCTCTAGCACTTTGTGTTGGAAAATTTCAGCCAAACCAGTACTCTCTGAGGTGTCATCTCTATTGTAAGTCTCGCCCATACTGAAAGGATCTTCTCTCCTTTTACTTCCTGGTCTTTGTGGCTTTCTGGTCTGCTGGAGCTGACATAGGCAATGTAAATGAAGAATATAACTTTATCTTCTGATTTTATCCTCCTGGGGCTTCTGGTGAACAATAAAACTACTGGGATTGTCTTTGCTGTTATTTTTGCTATTTTTGTGGTAGCTGTAACTGCAAATTTGGTCATGATATTCTTGATTCAGGTGGACTCCCGTCTCCATACTCCTATGTACTTTCTGCTCAGCCAGCTGTCCATCATGGATACTCTTTTCATTTGTACCACTGTCCCAAAACTTCTGGTCGACATGGTTTCTAAAGAGAAGACCATTTCCTTTGTGGGTTGCGGCATCCAGATCTTCCTCTACTTGAGCATGATTGGCTCAGAGTTCTTCCTCTTGGGCCTCATGGCCTATGACCGCTATGTGGCTGTCTGTAACCCTCTTAGGTATCCAGTCCTGATGAACCGCAGGGTGTGTCTCCTGCTGGCTGCTGGTGCCTGGTTTGGGGGGTCCTTGGATGGCTTTCTGCTCACCTCCATCACCATGAATGTTCCCTATTGTCACTCCCGAAATATCAACCATTTTTTCTGTGAGATCCCTGCAGTTCTCAGACTAGCCTGTGCTGACACATCCTTGTATGAAACCTTGATGTACATCTGCTGTGTACTCATGTTGCTCATCCCTATCTCTATCATCTCAATCTCCTACTCTCTTATTTTGTTAACTGTCCACAGAATGCACTCTGCTGAAGGCCGGAAAAAGGCCTTTACTACTTGCTCTTCCCACTTGACTGTGGTCAGCATTTTCTATGGGGCTGCCTTCTACACTTATGTTCTGCCCCAGTCTTTTCACACTCCTGAGCAGGACAAAGTAGTTTCAGCCTTCTATACCATTGTCACACCCATGCTCAATCCTCTTATCTACAGCCTCAGAAACAAGGATGTCATGGGGGCATTTCAAAAGATATTGTCAAGATGTTTATCTGCTCAGAAAGTATCCACAAGTGATGCTTAGGGATTCAATAAACTGAGAATAGATGAGAACATTCTCTGTTGTCCTGTTTTAAAGAAGACTATTTGGTCAGATGTCAAAGATTACTACTTACAATTAATTAAGATAATTTATCATGTCTGGTTTCCTGTTCCTGGGGGAGGGAACCAGGGATTTTTCATTAGGTATGCAGATACATTTTGGCTATCAACAATGAGGTATTATTAGGTTAAAGAATTAATCTGATTCTGGTTCTTTGTCTCTCAGTCTGAAAAAAGAAAAAAAAATATTTGCAGGTTACTTTCACACTTAACCCAGAAACAGCTTCCATAACTACCAGATTTTGATGCCACAATTATGTGATTATGTTTGTATCAATAAAGTTAAATAATACCAATTCACAAGTGATGAAATATAGAAATCACACAATTTTAATCAAGTCTTTAATTATTGGCTTTGCCTCAAGATTTTAACCTTTAAGATCATCTTCGTAGGACTCACACTAAAAATAGTTGCCTGTCAAATATGAGACCATAGTAAATAGTGGATAAGCTTAGCTATATTGACTGAATATTGAATGTCCAAGCATTACACACCTACTCAAAAGAGACTGTAATATATAATATCAAAGAGCACTACTGTGACTTTTTCCATGCTATTTTAATAGAATTCTAAGAATGGTGACATTTATGGAAGAAATTTTACATTGCCCAATTATATGTGATTCATAAACAGGACTTGGGTGCAATTTAGGTTTGTTTGGCATGATACAGAAAGCTCTTGAAGAATTTTCTATATAGATATAACTTGATAAGATGTACGTTTTTATGTACATTATTTTATGTACACTTCTATACTATGACTATAGGGTAGGAAATAGAACAGGGAACTAGACTGTATGCAGGAAGACAACTTAGGAATCTTCAAATGCGTGAAAAGGATTGAGTAGGGTAGCTACATAAAAGGATTTAGCTCATGGAAAAGATGACCATTGGGAAAGAAAGTGAAATGAAATATAAGTCAATTGACTTCAGGTGGAAGGAAACTAGGGTTTCTATTTACTAAGATTCTGAAAACTTTTAGAGTGGCAGGATTGAGTAGGAGAAAACAATAATTTAGTTGTTGAGAAACTTTTTTAAAAAATCTAATGTTTATTTATTGTTGAGAGACAGAGAGACACAGAGCATGAGCAGAGGAGGGATAGAGAGGTGGGGGGAGGCAAGAATCTGAAGCAGGCTCCAGGCTGTGAGCTGTCAGCACAGAGCCCTACAAGGGGCTTGAACTCACAAACCACAATATCATGATCTGAGCCACCCAGGCGCCCCAGTTGTTGAGAAAAATTTTAAATGTCTATTAGATATATGAAGCCATTCGGGATTCAGATTAGTGGTAAGGGCTGAGGGTTTAAATTGTTATTCTTAAGAGTCGAAGAAAATATTTAAAGACATAGGATCAGTTAAAACTTAGGTAAGAGTAAAGGTTTGAGACTTAGGCAACTGTGTTCAGCTGGCTAGAAAGTGAGACAAAAGATGATTGATGGAGTAAGAAGAAGTAATATCTAGGTACAAGTGAGAAAACGTCGAAACTGGAGACTCTAATCAACTGCAGTAGATACTATTTCTTATTGGATCACAATGAGAGTTTTGAGTTGGCCACTCTATTTGTCCACGCAAAGATCTCTTGTGACCTTAATAAGAACAAGCCCAGTGGAGTGCTCAGAGAGGATACAGGGTAAAATATAAGGAGAGAAAGTGGATAAGTGAGCCCAGTATAAACACATTTTTTTTTTAGTGAGAACAGAAAAATGGAGCAGTAGCTAGAAAGGGATATGATATCAATGTGTTTTGTTGTAATATATTGCAGATATGTTAAAGGGAATAATATATACAAAGAACGAATTGATACTGGATAAAAAAAAAAATGGAAGGAACTGCTTCCAGAAGGTTGACCTTTGATAGAGATAGCATAGAAACCAATTTATAAGTGAACAAGTTGATTATTTTTTGAGTTAGTATAGTCACTTCATTTCCTCTAGCAGAAACTAAGGCAGTGTATATGTGATACAAGTAAGTTCTCTTCTAATTGTTTCTATTTTATCAGTGCAATTAGAATCAATGAGAGCTTCTATTTGTGAAGGGCAGGACTTATTGTTAAAACTCTGAAAAAAGAACAAAAGCATCTTGGAGATCAGTTGGGTAAATGAACATGTTAGACATATTAGGATTACAGGGTAGTTTTGGGATTGACTTATGAATTTAGCATGTTTGTCAGTCCAATAAGTGTACTCTGCATGGTGTCTAGCAAATAGTAATCATGCAATGTATTACCTACAATTAATTATGGCAACAATGATAAAAATAAAAGGAAAAATTGCTATTAGTATTTTACAGACTTAGCATTTCTTATGTGAATAAAATATGTTGAAATCATTTGTTTTTCTAATGCTTAGAACTTGCAGCATATAATTGTTTATAATGAGTGGTTCATTTCATGAATTAATCTTTTTGTGCAATTAAAGGTTTTTTAACCAATATCCTTGCTCATGTGAAACTTATTGTATAACATGATTTGATTTGGAATCATAAGGTGATCCTGCCCCTTCAACATACTAATTGTTTAAATTTATGAGTTAATGACACCCCCCCCCATACATCCAGTCTTTAAACTGGTCTTTCTGATGCCTTTTCTGATGACAAGTTGGATTACCTAATGTACTCAGTGAACAGTCTTCTGTTTTGATAGATTTTATTAAAATGTTCAGACTTCTACCTTTTCATATCCCTAGTAACTTATTGTTCAGCTTTTGAACTGATTGTGCTTTTTTTTTCCTGATTCAAGTTTAAATATTTCTAAATTACTTCAAACCCATGTGCCAATTTCAGGTGCAAATGAGAGTGGGCTTAAGATCATTGGCTTGTACGTAAACTCACTGGTGTTTGAATCTTGGCTTTTTAGTTTCTGTATTTTCTATCCTTGGCCATGTTACCTAACCTTTCTGTATCAAATTTTCCCATCTTAAGGAAGAATTTCCTATTAAAGATCAATAAAGGGAAAAAGGTCCTTACAACAGAGATTTCTGAGTCTGTAACTGTTGCTTCTTGAAGTAAAGGAAGTTCTTCTTTTATCACATGGTCACTTAGCATTTTACTATGAATTCTCAAGGCAGTGTTCTCACCAGCAGTCTCTCTTGATTCATTAAATAACTTATAATTTAAGTACCAAAATCATAATCATTTGTGATTGAATCTGGGACATTTATATTTCTCCCCTTTAACCCTTGGCTTAATGATATATGTTTACAGGGAGAAGAAATCTATAAAATTTGTTAAAGTCCTCAGGGGATTATTTTTAGATTCTAGCCCTCCAGTGGGTATTACTAGGGGACCAACTTGGCATCATCCATGTGCCATCTTGTGGATAATTAACAACATGACATTATTTTAAAACTACACTGTGTGCCCTTGCTGTATTCCCTAAAAGACTATGTAGGGAAGGAAAAATAAGATAAAAATAGATAGGAAGCAAACTGTAGGAGACTTAGGTACAGAGAAAAAAAAATGAGGGTTACTGGGTGATGTTGAGTGGGGGGTATGGACTAAATGCATGATGGGCATTAAGGAGGGTACTTGTTGAAATGAGAACTGGATGTGTGTGTAAGTGATGAAGCACTGGGTTCTACTCCTGAAACCAATACTACTCTGTATGTTAATTAACGTGAATTTCAGTATATAATTTTTATAAATTAAAGAAAACCACTATGTATGATTAGGAAAATAAAACAATCCTCCCAAAAAGGAGCTAAAATGAAATATGTTAAGGGTATTTTTGAAAAATGGTGTTGATTTTGTGTTTCTTTCTGTCATTAAGTATTGATCGGATTTTTAGTTGACGTCATCATCAATATTAAAGGCATTATTCTGTTTTTAAGAGCACAGATGAGCTGGGTCTCAACCCAAACTCCATGACTTACAGACTTAGGCAGATTACTTAACTTCTTTGTGACTCGGTGTCTTTATTTCCATGAACATTATGTGTGTAATACAAGTGGAGCTCTTTCTTTGATTATAGTTCTTGTTTTAGTTTTTATTATTAGCAGCACCATTATTATTATTCTTCCCAGCACCCAATGTACATTCTGGATCAAGGGCTGATGCTCTAGGGCCAGAAACCTGAGTGTGAGTCTAATGGGATATGAACAGTTTACCATTTTCGGGTGCTTGAACTCCTCATAGGAACAATTGGCTGATCATGATATCTATCCATCGTCCTCTATAACAGTCCTCAGGTGTAAGTGTTATTAACACATTCTATTTATGTGTGCAGTTGTCCCCTCTATTAGTCCCTGGTATTAAAATATTCTCACCTTTACTCCATATCACTCTAGAAGCAATTAGGAAGATACAAAAAAAATTCTTTCTTTCTTATTTCTCCAGGTACACTTCTGTAAATATCAATGCAAGAAAAGTGGATGGTTCTGTGTGTGTGAGCATTTTGTTTTTGTTTTGTTTTTTTTTATTTTGCTTTAAGTGCATTTCAAAGGCAATGTCCCTTCTTTTATTTTGTATACCTAAAAAGAAGATATTTATCCAAAGTACCTCTACAATGGGGAAGAAAATTATTTGTTGAATAAATTTATTTGTAGCTATTTTTCATAAATTTTTCCTTGTCTTCTCTATACTTTTATGTTTTCTATTCTAACACATATTTAAGGTACTTTTAAACATTAAATTTTAAATGAATGTACACCACTCCATTGCATGACAAGAAAATATCTTATTATTCTGTCCCTAAGATTTTTCAATCATAATATGACTATTTAAAATTACAAAGTAATTTACCAATTGTTTTGCTTAAGTACAAAATTAGGTAAGAAAGTATCACTATCCCCAAGTTTTATGGTCTCAATATTAGAAAGCTAGTAGTCTGGGATGAGACTATGCCCAACTGAGAACCAGTCTTAGATAGAAAGTTTCACAGAGCCCGTCACCACCATTGGCATCCCACAGAAGAACTATATAAGAGTGTCAATAGGGTTAAAGGGCTATGAGGAAAACATGCAGGCTGCATGGCTTATTCTCTCTAGCATTTTCACAGACAGATAGATGTTAAGAGCTGAGTCCATAGGGAAATTACTAGCACAAGTTTGACTAGACATAATGTAAATTTAGGTCCCTTCCACTCTCCTAGTCTCTACACACAAACGTGTACTTCTCTCATCACGCCAATAAAATTATAGTTCTACTCATTTTGTTAAACTAAGATTCAATTTTTATATTATTAAAATGCTACAAATATTTACATTAAAGTCCTTACTTGCATTGTGGTTAACACTTCCTTTAAGATGCCACTTTGTTTTTTACGTTTTTGTTTTTGTTTTTGTTTTTCCTAGAATAAATCAGGTGTCAGGCTGGTTTGTTTGCTTAATTTGTTTTTCTGCCATATGTATATGTTCCCTCTTGATAAATATCCCCTGGATAATGTGACTACTTTAGAATTCTCCCAGTTTATACTTCCTGGGCCATGTCTTCTGTAGCCTCTGTCTTCCTGTTCCCACATACACTGCTTGCCTAGAGCTTAGCTGCACAGAGCTCCTCCTGAGATGTTTCTTCACAATTAACTCTTTTTCCTTGATCCTCTGATGTCTGTCTCCCAAGCCCAAGCCTTCCTCTTTCTTGATTTACTCTCCAATTTACTGGAGCATAGCTTTCAATAAATTCTTAAACAAGATACATTTTTTTCATAATTTACATGTCTGAAAATGACACTATTTTATCTTCCCACTTGATGGAAGCTCAGCTAAGTGTAGATTTTAGGTTGAAAATGATTTCCATCATGATTATGTTTCTCTTTTTTGTCTTTTAACATTTAGTATTATTACTGAGAATTCCAATGATATCTCAATTATAAATATTTTCTGTGTAATGGGCCCTCAGGTTTTTCCCATATCTGGGCTATTATAAATAATGTAATAAGTGTAAGATTACATATATCTCTTCAGACTTTTGTTTTCATTTTCTCTGAGTTTATGCGCTAAAGTAGTATTAGTGGACCATATGATAGTTTTATTTTTATGTTTTTGAGGAACCTACAAACTGTTTTCCATAGGCTAAATCAACCTAAATTCCCTCCAACTGTGTATACGTGTCCTCCTATCTCCACATCTTTGCCAACACTTTGCTTTCTCTTGTCTTCATCATAGCTGTTTTGGAAGTTGTGAGATGATGTCTTATTTGCATTTCCCTGATAACTAATGATGCTGATCATCTTTTTATGTACAAGTGGTCATTTGTATATCTTCTTTGTAAAAATGTCTATTTAGCCTCCTGCCCATTTTTATTATTTTTTGTTTGTTTGTTATTGAATTGTATGAGAACTCTAAATATTCTGTATATTATCTCTTCATCCAGTGTAAGGATTGCAAATATCTTCTCTCATTCTGTAGGTTGTCATCCCAATTTTTTAGTTGTTTCTTTGTTGAAGTAAAGCCATAGCTTTTTGGTTTGATGTAGTACTACTTACTGTTTTTTTTTTTTCCTTCTCTTGTTCGTGTTTTTCATGTCTTATCACTCCAAAAATCACTGCCCAGTCTAATATCAGTTCCTTGACAGCTCCCTGTTTTCCTTTAGGAGTTTCATGGCTTTAGGTCTTACATTTAAGTCTATAATACATTTTTTTTAATTTTTTAAATCTTTATTTATTTTTGAGAGAGAGATAGACATACTGTGAGCAGGGGAGGAACAGAGAGAGAGAGGGAGACACAGAATCCGAAGCAGGCTCCAGGCACCAAGCAGTCAGCACAGAGCCCAATGTGGGGCTAGAACCCACGAACTGTGAGATCATGACCTAAACCAAAGTCAGATGCCCAACCAAATGACCCACCCAGGTGCCCCGTGTCTATAACACATTTTGAGTTAAATTTTGTGAGTAGTATATTATAGGGATCTGATTCCACTTTTTGCATGTGGTTATGCAGTTTTCTCAGTATCATTTGTCAGAGACTTTCATTTCCTCTTTGAGTATTCTTGGATCTTTTGTCAATATTAGGGTACTATATAAACAGGAATTTATCCTGGGGTCTCTATTCTGTTCCATTGGTCTACAAGTTTATTTTTATGGCAGTACTATACTGTTTAATAACTACAGCTTTGCAATTTATGTTGAAATTAGAAGTGTGATGTCTTCAGTTTGTTCTGCTCCATAATCGCTGTGACTATTTAGGGTCGGTTGTTTGCCTATTTCTGTAAAACAAACAAAAATGGAGTTTTGATAGAGATTGGATTGACTGTATATATGGCTTTGGGTAGTATAGAAATTTAAAAAAAATATTGACTATTCTGTTCAGTGAACATAAGATGTATTTCCATTTTTGTCTTCTTCAAGTTCTTTCATCACAATATTTATTGTGCAGGTCTTCCACTTACCTAATTAAATTTATTTCTAAGGACTTTATTGTTTTTGATGCCATAGTGAATGGAATCTTTTTTTTCTTGTTCAGACATTTCATTGCTAGTGTAGAGAAACACATCAGATTTCTACATATTGATTCTATATTCTTCAAGCTTACTGAATTTTTTATTAGTTCCAATGGTGTTTTGAGTGAATCTTTAGGACTTTTTACACATAATTCTTTATCATTTGCAAGAAAGGAAAATTTTTACCTATTCATTTCTGATTTGGATGCCTTTTATTTCTTCGTCTAGTCTAATGGCTCTAGCTATGACTTCTAGTACTATATTGAATAAAAGTGGTGAAAGTAAACACTTGTCTTGTTCCCGATCTTAGAGGAAAATCTTCCAGTTTTTTTTATTACCATTGAGTATAAGGTTAGCTGTGGGTTTGCAACATATGGCCTTTATTGTGAAGTATTTTCCTTTGGTAGGTTGTTGTGATTTGTCAAATGTTTTTGTTTTGTTTTTTTTTCTGAATAATTAAGATACTCATATCATTTTAAACTATTAATATTGTACACAGTATGCATTAGTTTGCATATATTAAACCATCCTTGTATTCCAGGGATAAATCTCACTTATGTATGATCATTTTAATGTGTATTTGAATTTGGCTTATATCCATATTATCATATATAATATGATGTATTATATATGAAATTATAATGTAAAATTTGCACATATATTCCTCAGGGATATCAGTCTATACATTTCTTGTAGAGTCCTTATCTGGCTTTGATATCAGCATAAAGTCAGCCTCATAAAATAAAACTAGAAGCTTTCCATTCCCTTGTTGTAGAATTTGAGAAGATTTGGCAGTAATTCTTTCTAAATGTTTAGTAGTGTCCAGCAATGAAACCATCTTATCCTGAGTCTTTCTGTGTTGGGGGGGGGGGGTATTCATTGCTGGCTCAAATTTCTTATTATTGGTTTTCCAGTTATTCTTTTTTTCTAATTTCTTAGTTTGTCACATTGTGGTTGGAAAAAAATGTTTAAAATAATCAGACTTGTTTTGGATACTATCATATGCAAGAAAGGTCTACAAGTTTATTTTTATGCCAGTACTATACTGTTATGTAAGCACTTGATGATTGTTATGTAAGCACTTGAGAAGAATGTGGATTCTGTTTCTGTTCAATGGAATATTATGTAAATATCTGTTAGGTTCATTTCATTTGAGGTATGTTTCTTACCCATCATTTTGTTGCTAATTTTTTTGCCTGGAGGATCTATTCATTTTGAAAATGCACTGTTATCGTTTATTTCTCTGTTCTGATCTGTTAGTATTTGTTTAAATTATTTAGATGTTCTTGTATTGGTTTTTTATATATTTACAATTATTTATCTTCTTGATGAATTGACCCCTTTAACATTGTTTAATGACTTTCTTCTTGTTTTGTTATTGTTTTAGCTTTAAAGTCTATTTGGTCTCATATAAATATAACTATCCTCACTTTCTTTTGCTTTCCAATTGTATAGAATATCTTTCTCCACCACTTCACATTCAGCTTGTGTGTTTCTCTAAAAGTAAGGTGAGTCTCTTGTAGGAAACCTATAGTTTTGTCTTGTTTTCATCCAATCAGGCATGGTGTGCTTTTGATTGGTGAATTAAATCTATTTACATTAGTGTTATTGTTATGTGAGGATTTATTAATAATATTTTAAAATCATTATCTGTTTAGGTTTTTTCTTAAGTTTGTATTTAAATTCAAGCTAGTTAACATATAGTGTAATATCAGTTTCATATGTACAATTTCCTGATTCAACACCTCCATACAAGACCTGGTGTTCATCACTACAAGTGCACTCCTTAATCCCCATCACCTATTTAATCCATCTTTTCACTCACTTTCCCTCTGGTGACCATCAGTATGTTATCGTCCGTTTCATGGCTTGTCTCTGTATTTTCATCCCTATGCTTGTTTATTTTGTTTCTTAAATTCCGCATATGAGTGAAAATCTATGATATCTGTCTTTCTCTGACCGATTTTTTTTTGCTTGAGTTGATTTTTCTGTATCATGTAAGGTAAGGGTCCACTCATTTTATATATGGATATCCAGTTTTCACAGCACCATTATCAGAAAAGATTATCCCCATTGTGTTTTTATCAAAGTTAACTGATCTTATATGCTTGGGTTTATTTATGGGATTTCTATTCTTTTTGAGTGGTCTGTTTTATTTCCACTTTTTTTTTATTGTTGTACAATCTTGTAATATAATTTAAAATCAGGAAGCATGATACCTCTAAAACTGTTCCTTCTCAAAAGGGCATTGACTATGCAGGATCTTTTGTGGTTCCATAAAAATTTTAGATATTTTCTCCATTAAGTAAACTGCCATTGGAACTTTGATAAAGACTGCATTGAATATATGGAGAGATTTGGGTTTTATGGACATGCTAACCTTATTAATTCATCCAACCTATGAACATGAGATCATTCCATGTGTTTATCTATTCTTCAATTCCTTTCAATTAATGTGCTGTAGATCTCAGTGTAGGTCTTTCAACTCTTTGGTTAAATACATTCCTAAATATTCATTTTATTGGGGTTGTTTTTGTGATTTCCTTTTTGAGTAGATCATTGCTAGTATAAATAAATGCAACAGTTTTTGTATACTCACTTTATAATCTGTAACTTTACTGAATTTGGTTAGAACTAACAGCTTTTTATAGAGTATTTAGGATTGTATACATATAGAATTATGTCATATGCACACAGAGGTAATTTTATGTCTTCTTTTCTGCTTTGGATGTCTTTTACATCTTTTATTTTCTGATTGCTCTTTTTAGTATTTTAATACAATGTCATATAAAGTGGTGAGAATAAATGTCCTCCCCACGTTCAAAATTTAAGACAAAAAGCTTCTAGCTTTTCTCCATTGATTATGATTTCAGTTGTGGGATTTCCATAAATCGCCTTCATTGTGCTGAGGAAAATGTTTATATATATTTTATAGAGCATTTTTATCCTGAATGGAATTTGAACTTTGTCAAATTTTTATGCATTTAATCAAATAATCATATACATTTTATTTTTATTATCTTAGTGTGGTTTTTCTCATTGTTTGATTTGTACATATTAAATCATCCTTGCATCCCAAGGATGAATCCCTCTAGTTCTTGGTGTATAATATTTTTGATGGTTGTTGAATTCAGTTTGTCAGAATTTTGTTGAGAAGTTTGCATCCATTTGGTTTAGACATATTGGCCTGTAGTTTTTTTCTTCCTGTGGTGTCATTGTGTGTGTGTGTGTGTGTGTGTGTGTGTGTGTGTATTACACTTACCCTAGATTCATAAATAATTTTGAAAGTATTCTTTCTACTTCTATGTTTTAAAAGAATTTAAAAAGGATTTGTGGTTTTTTTTCTTTGCAGTTTGGTAATTCAGCTGCAAAGCAATCTAATCCAGAGATTTCTTTCTTGAAGGATTTATCGTCATCATCATCACTTCAATCTCCCCACTTGTTGTTGGTTTGTTCAGCCTCACTACTTATTTTTAATTCAGTATTGGTAGGTTTTATGCTTCTAGTAATTTATTCATTCCTTCTTGATAATGCAGTTCTTTTAAATGAGATTGTTTAAAGTAATTCTTCATGATTCTTGTTTTTCCTGAAAATAATTTCCTGTGTAATAGCTCCTCTTCCTTAGTTTGTTTGTTTTGAAATGAAAAATATTATTAATTTATTTTAATTTTTAAAGGTTTTATTAAAATTTTAAGTTAATATACAATGTTTAAGTGTAACATACATCATTGTCAACAATAGCCAACATTTTTAAAAAGCCCAAATGCCCATCAACTGATGAGTGGATTAGAAGTGGCATACATACACACACACACACACACACACACAATGGGATATTAATCATCCATAAAAAGGGTTAAATCTTGCCATTTTCAGTGACCTGGATGGAGCTGGAGAGTATTATGCTAAGCAAAATAAGACAGTCAGAGAAAGGCAAATGACATATGATTTCACTTATATATGGAATTTAGGAAACAAAAGAAACAATCATAGGGGGAAAAAGAGAGGAGAAAACAAAGAAATGTACTCTTAATCCTACAGAAAAAAACTGATGGTTCCCAAAGAGGAGGGGTGGATAGGTTAAATAAGTGATGGGGATTAAAAAGTCCGTTTTATATACGTGTTGAATCAGTAAATTGTACACCAAAACTAATATTACACTGTATGTTAAATAACTGCAATTTAAATTAAAAATTTAAAAATGCAATATGTTATTAGGTTAAAAACAGACTCTTTGCTGAATGGAAGTGAAAAGAGATTCTAGGAATGTATTCCCATGCACATAAATCTTATTTAATTTCAAAGCCAAGAATACACATAGGGAAAGGATAGTCGCCTCTAAATGTGTTGGGAAAATTTGGTTATACACATAACAAAAGATATATGGGACACTTATTTCATGCCATATTCAACAATAACATCAAAATGGATTAAATACTTGAACAAAAGAGAAGCTTAAAAGATAACAAAGTCTACAGTACTTCTTTACCCCAAGCCAACATTATAAGAAACATTGAAGGGAATTCTATAAGCAAAATAAGAGTACTAATAAGTAAAAGAAAACCTTTTGAAGTGTAACGTCGCTGGTAAAAATAAATATATACCAAATTTCAGAATAATCTACTGTAAAAGCCGTAAGTCACTCATTTGTAAGCCAGTCTGAATGCTAAAACCCAAAAATAGTAACAAATAATTATAACTATAATAATTTGTTAAGGGATATAAAATAAAAATACGTAAATTGTGACATCAAAATCATAAAAGTTTCAAACATGGATAAAAGTGTACAGCTTCAGAATGTGTTAAAACTTAAGTTGAACTTAAAATAGACTGTCTATATAAAAGTTGCTTTTGTAAGTCTTACAGTAATCGCAAAGCAGGACTTACAGTTTAAACAAGAGTGACAAAAAGAAAGGAATCTAAGCAAACCACTCCAAAAGAATCAAATCATACATACAAAAAAGAGTATAACTACAAACCAGTGTGAAAATAATATTAAAAATTTGAAACTAATTGAAAAAAAAATGAAACTAAATTCTCAAATCCAAAACAGAATGGTTGAATACATAAAACAAAAAAAGATTCACTTATATGCTGGAAAAGATACTCCAGATGTAAGCACACAAAGATTGAAAACAAAAGGATAAAAAATATTTCATGCAAATGGAAAGTAAAGACAGCTGGGATAACTATGAGACAAAATAGACTAAAGAAAAGACTGTACAAGGAGTCAAAGTACATTACAAATGATAAAGGAATTAATCCAACATGATAATAAAACACTGTACAGAATTATGAATCCAACACAGGAGCAAATTATGTGTATATATATATATATATATACACACAATATTAACAGAACTAAAGTGAGAAATAAACAATAAAATAATAGCAGGGATTCCTAGTAGCCTCACTTTCATCAGTGTTTACATCATCCACACGGGAAATCAGTAAGGAAACCTTAGCCTTAAATGACATATTAGATCAGATTGACTTAACAGATACATACAGAACATTTCAACCAAAAGCAACGTACACATTTTTCTCAAGTGTACATGGAATATTTTCCAGGATAGGCTATATGTTAGGACCCAAACAAGTCTTACAAAATTTAAGAAGATTAAAATCATATCAAGCATCATTTATGACCACTTGGTACAAAACTGGAAATCAATTACAAAATGAAAACTGAAAACTTCACAAGTTTGTGGAAATGAAACAATATCTTACTGGAAAAACAATGGATCAAAGAAAAATCAAAAAAGAAAATGAAATTGTGGAGACCAATGGAAATATAACGTATCAACATATGTGGGATGAATCATGATCAAGTAGGATTTATTCTAGAGATTAAAAGATGGTTGATCTTCTGCAAATTAATTAATGTGATAAACTGCATTCATAAAATGAGACATAAAAATCATATGATCATATCAGTAGTTGTAGAGAAAGCATTTGACAAAATTCAACATCCATTTACGATTAAAAAGAAAAAAAATCTCTTAACTAGGTGTAGAGGAAAGAATAAGTTCTTGTGAGAATGTGGAGAAAAGGTAACCTTTGTATACTGTTTGGTTGGAATTTAAACTGATATAGACATTTGAAAAACAATATATGTTCTTAAAATTTTTGAATGCATAATTACCATTTGATTTAGCAATATCACTTCTAGGTATATATCCACATGAATTGAAATTTGTATCTCAATAAGATATCTGCACTTTCATATTTTGTCATATTATTCAAGAATAGTCACTAATATTATTCACTAAGATATGGAAAAAAATAACTATCAAATATAAATAGATAAACAATGTGACAAAATATGGAATGTGGTATGCAATAGAATGCTATTCAGCTTTTAAAAAATAAGGACCATTCATTTTTAAAATAAGGACATTTGCCATTTGTGATTATGTGGATGGGTCTGGAAGACATATATTAAGTGAAATATGTCTGCCTGAGAAAGACAATCACCACATGACTTCAGTCATATGTGGAATTAAAAATACAAGTGAATAAACAAAAAGCAGAGTCAGAGTTTTAAATATAGAGAACAACCTGATGGTTGTCATAGAGGAGAGGAGTGGGGTGATGAGTAAAATGGGTGAAAGGGAGTGGAAAATGCAGACCTCAAGTAATGGAAGATATACAGTATCTGTGAGTAAACTGTAGTGCAAGAAACTGGTTTTCTCTAGAAGTTAGTATCACCAAGTTTTCTGTCTAGAGCAAAGATGACAGACCCAACTTTAACCCAAATAAACCACTTTTAACTGAGGAAAGACCCAGTTACTCCAATCAACTCTTCAGTTCACACTTACTAGAAAATATACATTTGTACATTACCTCCTAGTAGCCTCAAACCAATTATTTAACTTGGTGGTGCCTTAGTTTTCTTCTCTGTAAAATGGAGATAATAAGAATACCTTCCCTAGGGATGCCTGGTAGTCTCAGTCAGTAGAGCATCTGACTCTTGTTTTCGGCTCAGGTCATGATCTCACGGTTCATGACATTGATCCCTGCATCAAATAAACTTAAAAAAGAAAACAATACCTGTGCTATAGCCAAAAATACTGTGCTGCACACATAAACAATTCTTAAGAAAGTTGACCTAGTGATAGGTGTTCCTACCACAATAAAATACATTTATCAACAACAAGAACCCAATATCGTATCTTCCTTAAAGAGTTTAAGAGGTTTGAACAAGTTAAATATTTGTAAAAATGATGCAAGCTTCTCCAACTAATCCAGTTAGTTTATGACTAAATTTTTAATAATTCCAATGTAGACACTTTGCCAAAGAAGACATCCAGATGACTAACAGATACATGAGAAGATGTTCAACATCACTCATCATCATTGAAATACAAATTAAAACCATGATGAGATACCACCTTACACCTGGCCAAATGGCTAAAATTGACAACACAAGAAACAATGGATGTTAGCGAGGATGCAGAGAAAGGGGAACCCTCTTGCACTGTTGGTGGGAATACATAATGATATATCCACTCTGGAGAACACTATGGAGTTTCCTCAAAAAACTAAAAATAGAACAACCCTTCAATACAGCAATTATGCTATTAGGTATTTACTCAAAGGATGCAGAAATACAGATTTGAAGTGTTACAGGAACCCCAATGTTTATAGCAACATAATCAATAATAGCCAAATTATGGAAAGAGCCCAAATGTTCATAGACTGATGAATGGGTAAAATGATGTGGTATATATTTACAAAGGAATATAACACAGCCATCAGAATGAATAAAATCTTGAAATTTTCAATAACATGTCAGAGACAGTGTATTATGTTAAGCGAAATAGTCGGAGAAAGGCGACTACCATATGATTTCACTCATACGTGAAATTTAAGAAACCAAACAGATGAATATGGGGGTGGGAGAAGAGAGAAACAAACCACAAGAGACTCTTAATGATAAATAATGAACTATAGGTTGATGGAGGGAGGTGGATAGAGGATGGGCTAGATGGGTGATAGGTACTAAGTAAGGCACTTGTGATGGCCAGTAGGTGTTATATGTAAGTGATGAATCACTGAATTCTATTCCTGAAACCAATATTGCACTGTATGTTAATTAACTAAAATTAAATTTTAAAAAATGGAAAAAAAGTAAAATTCCAATAGTATGGGGTTTGAGGAGCTTCCAAAAAGTTTTTGAATAGGTTAATATATGTATTATTATACAGTGACTGGGACATACTGTAGAAAATTTATATTATATTTATATTATATATATTATAACAGTGACTGGGACATACTGTAGAAAAACATATGTGATAATATAATTAATATAGCATAATATAATATAATATTAAGATAGTATTATATAATTAATATAATACTAATCATCTTAATAATTATATTATATATACATTATAATTAATTATGTTATATAATATATATTCTAGTTAGAATACAATTAGAAATTACAAGTGGAATATTTGTAAAAAAACACTACAAGCTTCACCACCTAACCCATGTTAGTTTATGACTAAATTTGCAATAATCCCAATCATAGTCATTAATGACCTATGGGGTATGCAAGAACACTGAGGGCTGGTTTTCATGGGATAAAAATGATTTCTTTGGCAAAATGCTGGTGGCATCATGAGCACAAGCACAAACACATAACAGATTCTGAAATTTGAACATTTTAAACTACTGCAGTACACATCTACTTATATGGCACTGTAAGCAAGTAAACCTGAATGCCAGAAATTTGTCCATTTCTTGCTTTTATTTTAGATACAAAAAAAATTGAGCATCAAGTGTTCTTCCATGTCTAGTAACTGTGAATATTATGCAAGCAGTATTTTTTCCTTTTATTTTTTTAATATATGAAATTTATTGTCAAATTGGTTTCCATACAACACCCAGTGCTCATTCCAACAGATGCCCTTCTCAATGCCCATTGCCACTTTCCCTCCCTCCCACTTCCCATCAACCCTCAGTTTATTCTCAGTTTTTAAGAGTTTCTTATGGTTTGCCTCCCTCCCTCTCTTTTTTTTCCATCCCCTCCCCCATGGTCTTCTGTTAAGTTTCTCAGGATCCACATAGGAGTGAAAACATATGGAATCTGTCCTTCTCTGTAGCACTTATTTCACTAAGCATAACACTCTCCAGTTCCATCCACGTTGCTACAAAAGGCCATATTTCATTCTTTCTCATTGCCACGTAGTATTGCATTGTGTACATAAACCACAATTTCTTTATCCATTCATCAGTTGGTGGACATTTAGGCTCTTTCCATAATTTGGCTATTGTTGAAAGTGTTGCTATAAACATTGGGGTACAAGTGCCCCTATGGATCAGCACTCCTGTATCCCTTGGGGAAATTCCTAGCAGTGCTGTTGCTGGCTCATAGGGTAGATCTATTTCTAATTTTTTGAGGAACCTCCATACTGTTTTCCAGAGCGGCTGCACCAGTTTGCATTCCCACCAGCAGTGCAAGAGGGTTCTCATTTCTCCACATCCTCTCCAGCACCCATAGTTTCCTGATTTGTTCATTTTAGCCACTCTGACTGGTGTGAGGTGATATCTGAGTGTGGTTTTGATTTGTATTTCTCTGATGAGGAGTGACATTGAGCATCTTTTCATGTGCCTGTTGGCCATCTGGATTTCTTCTTTAGAGAAGTGTCTGTTCGTGTTTTCTGCCCATTTCTTCACTGGATTATTTGTTTTTCGGGTGTGGAGTTTGGTGTGTTCTTTATAGATTTTGGATACTAGCCTTTTGATATGTCATTTGCAAATATATTTTCCAATTCCATTGGTTGCCTTTTAGTTTTTTTCACTGTTTCTTTTGCAGTGCCAAAGCTTTTCACCTTCATGAGGTCCCAATAGTTCATTTCTGCTTTTAATTCCCTTGCCTTTGGAGAGGTGTCAAGTAAGAAATTGCTGTGGTTGAGGTCCGGGAGGTTTTTTCCTGCTTTCTCCTCTATCTAGGGTTTTGATGGTTTCCTGTCTCACATTCAGGTCCTTCATCCATTTTGAGTTTATTTTTGAGAATGGTGTAAGAAAGTGGTCTAATTTCATTCTTCTGCATGTTGCTGTCCAGTTCTCCCAGCACCATTTGTTAAAGTGACTGTCTTCTTTCCATTGGATATTCTTTCCTGCTTTGTCAACGATTAGTTGGCCATACTTTTGTGGGTCCAATTCTGGAGCCTGTATTCTATTCCATTGGTCTGTGTGTCTGTTTTTGTGCCAATACCATGCTGTCTTGATGATTACAGCTTTGTCGTTGAGGTTAAAGTCTGAGATTGTGATGCCTCCTGCTTTGGTCTTCTTCCTCAAACATTTTATTCTTTTTTTTCTTGAGATATAGTAAAATTTTAATTATGGAAAAAAATTTGATTCCATAGATTGTTTTGTTTTGCTTTGTTTTACCCCATTTTGTTTCCCATGTCTACAGTGTTTTCAATGGAACAATCAAATATGTGCATTATTACGGTCCAATAAATTGAGGGGTAATGTATACACTTCTCAATTACTTTAGAAGTTAAAGAATGTACATATTTTATTCATTCTATTTTACTGCAACATATACTATAATTTTTGTAATATAATTATAATGTTGTAATTGTAATATATCTAATTTTCTAACATTGTGTCCTAAAATACTGTCAGATCTTTATTTTATAGTCATGAAGGTATTGAGAGTGCCAGAAAAAAAGGGATCTCTACTTTTGAAACCACCTAATAATTCACAATTTGTCACAGCTAATTGGAAACTGGTACACATGCAACAGATTTATGGTTTTATGGAACAGATTCAACAAAGCCCTGCTTATTCACCAAAGCTGCTAATTCCACTTGGAATGGTCCATTCCACTTAGATCAACACTATTAAGCTCAATCGTCCTCACACACCTGGTCTCCATACCTTCAGTGTTGCTCTTCTTCAATTGATTCCTACTAATTTCACTCTGCTTAAATCGATGTCTCATCATTTTATTATCATTTGTAAATATCTAGGTCACAAAAGGGCAATAATTGGGCTGTAAAGTGAATCTGGAAAGGAGGTGTCATTGGAACATTTCTCTCCTGCTTGGTCAACCACCTGAACTTTGCTCATAGTGTTCCTTTTCTGTGGCAGGATGTCCTTGAGCAAGATCCCTGGTCCTAGCCTCCTGTACTCATATGAAGGTAGCATCTAGTTACCATTCAACACTGAGCTCTAGGGTCTCTTTTCAGCCTCTTTGGCTAAGCTCACATGTCATAGGTAGAACTGGTGTGTCCTTATGAGCTGTACACTTTCCATATGTGCCTCAAACAATTTATGTATTTTGTTACAAATATTTGAACAAAATACACTTATAGTTAAAATTCTTTAGGGAGAGTAGACATTTGGTATATATGGGAAATTCACTTAGCTATTATCTTATTATTTTTATTATAATATAGGATAAGATTTTTTAAAAATAATTGACAGATTATTTGATGGTCTTCATCTGCTTTTTTTTTATAATAAGTTACATACTTCAAATCTAAGGTCTGATACATCCTTATGCTGGAAAACTTCCCTAAACCCTCCTTGGGGTTAATTTTATACCCACAGTACCTTCTACCACAATATGCTAATAATTTCAGAGAGATAACAGCCACTATTTGTAACTTAAAGAACAAAATTGCCCTAATTAAATGCAGGCCAACAACTGGATTATTGCAATAATGATCAGCCATGTGAACCTGAGCATGATTTGTCACTTACACTGCCACAATGCAGCAAGAATTTTTTTTTAAAAAAATTTTTTTTTCAACGTTTATTTATTTTTGGGACAGAGAGAGACAGAGCATGAACGGGGGAGGGGCAGAGAGAGAGGGAGACACAGAATCGGAAACAGGCCCCAGTCTCTGAGCCATCAGCCCAGAGCCTGACGCGGGGCTCGAACTCACGGACCGCGAGATCGTGACCTGGCTGAAGTCCGACGCTTAACCGACTGCGCCACCCAGGCGCCCCAAGAATTTTTTTTTTAAATAGAAGTCTGATACTTTATGTTTTATTATTAAATAATTTCAAATTTACAGAAAATTAGTATGGATAATGATAATAGTACAATTAACACTCATACACCTTTTGCCTAGGTTCTCCTATTAATTTTATATCCCAATTATCACTTCTCACTCCATATCTCCCTCTCTCCACCTCTCTCTCCTCTCTCTCTCTCTCTCTCTCTCTCTCTCTCTCTCTCAGTCTCTATGCTTTCTCTTTCTCTCATCTGTTGCACATATTATGATCTTGGTTTCTAAATATTTTATTACATATTTCTTAAGACTATAAATATTCTTCAACAGAATCACAGTGGAAGTTTCAGAAAAATGTAACATGGATATAATACAATTGCATAAATATTTCAAATAAAGAATTTTCTGATATTTGGAAACAATTCCTCCAAAAGGGATGAATGGGTGACTACACATCATGGTATGAGAATATGAGGAAACATTCTCATATTGGCTTGGGATCCTAAAATTTTAATATGTAGAGTACAGAAAAAAAAACATTAGTACAAACATTTCCTACCTAATATTTTCCTGAGAGTACCCACATTTAACGTTCTTTTTAGAGCCCTTGTGACATCCTTATTCCTAAGACTATAAATTAAAGGGTTTAGAACAGGAGTGAGTATGGTATAAAGGAAAGATACAATCATGTCCTTCTCAGGGGTGTGGTAGGAGGTGGGGAGCATGTAGGTATAGACAGAAGCCCCATAGAAGAGGATGACCACAGTCATGTGGGAAGAACAAGTGGCAAAGGCCTTCTTCTGTCCCTCTGCTGAGTTCATCCTGTGGATGGTAAAGAGGATAAAAGAATAGGAGCTTGAAATGACTGTCACAGGAATGAGGAGCATGAGAACACAACATAAGTACATGAGTGTCTCATAGAGGGAAGTGTCTGAGCAGGAAAGCTTCATTACAGCAGGAACCTCACAGAAGAAATGGTGGATCTCCCGGGATCTACAGAAGGGGAATGTCATGGTGACAGGTGTGAGAGTAAATCCATCCAAAGATCCCAGAAACCATGAAGAAGAGACCAAGAGGAGACACACCCTATGGTTCATTAGGATAGGATAAAGGAGTGGATGACAGATGGCCACATAGCGGTCATAGGCCATGGCAGCTAGAAGGAAAACTTCTGAACCTCCTAATGTCAAATAGAGAAACATCTGCATCCCACATTCAGGGGCTGAGATCTTATTTACACCCAAGACCTGGTCCATGAGCATCTTGGGCACAGTGACAGAAATGTACATCACATCCATGAAAGACAACTGGGTGATAAAAAAGTACATAGGGTTATGAAGGTGAGCATCACAGTATATCACAAGGATCAGGATGATATTTCCAGAGAGGGCCATCAGGAAAACCACAAAGACGATCACACAAAGGAGAGCTGGGTACTTATATTGACTGAAGAGTCCTACTAGGTCAAAATCTGATCGTCCAGTATGGTTGACCACCCAAGTGGTGTTATCCATTGAATTTCGTCTGGATCACAAGGAAAACTGTGGACTTAATAGAAAGAAATGTTTAGTGATTTTGTGTGTGTGTGTGTGTGTGTGTGTGTGCACGTGTGTATGTTTACACACAGTAACCCAGTGTGCTAATAATGGGAAGTTACAAGGACTTGTAAATTTTAAGACTATAAATTATTTGTAATTGAACAAATTTACTAAATATCTAAGAATTTGAAACCATGGGTAAAAAATATCAGTACCTCAATAATTCCACTGGGTATGCATTTCCCCAAAGAAAACAAACAAACAAAACAAAATATGCAACACCCAAATCTTCATATGACTTTTTTAAAGTTTTTATTTAAATTCCAGGTAATTAGCACACAGTGTAATATCAGTTTCATCTGTACAATATAATATTCAACATTTTCATATAACAACTGGTGCTTATCACAAGTGCACTCCTTAGTCTCCATCTATTTTTTCACCCATTCCTCCCCCCCCCACCTCCACTCTAGTAGAAATGTTTGTTTTCTATAGTAAAGATACTGTTTCTTGGTTTGCCTCTCCTTTTCCCCCTTTGTTTGTTTTGTTTCTTAAATTCCACATATGAATGAAATCATATTATATATCTCTTTCTCTGACTGACTTATTTCACTTAGCATAATACTCTCCAGCTCCATCTATGTCGTTATAAATGTCAAGATTGCATTCATTTTGGTGGCTGAGTAATATTCCATTGTATATTTTAATATTCACTCGTATATTGCAGCATTAACTTACAATAGTCAATATATGGAAACAGCTTAAGTGTGTATCAATATACAAATGGGTAAGGAAGGAATAGTGTGTGTTTGTGTGTGTGTGTGTGTGTATAGTGTGCCACTATAATAGTGGATGGTTTCTGCCATTTTTTACAACATGGATTGAGCCACCATGGTAAGTGATAGAAGTCAGATAGACAAGTATTATTTATTTCTTTCTTATGTGGAATCTAAAATCAGGAGTGAGTAAACAAACAAACAAAACCCAGTATGAAACCCAGAAATAGAAGAAACTGATGGTTATAAGAGGGGAGAGCTGTGTGGTGTTGGGTTGAATGGGTGACAGGGAATGAGAGATACAGTCTTCCAGTTATGAAATGAATAAGTTGCAGGGAAAAAAAAGGCACTACATAAGGAATATAGTCAATGATATTTTAATAATATTGTATAGTGACAGATGGAAGCTACACTTGTGAGTACGGCATAACATATAACTTATTGAATCATTATGTTGTATGCCTGAAAGTAATAAAACATTGAGGGTCAGGTACACTCAAATAAAATAAAAACACTTTTAAATATTGGTAACTTACAGTAAGTTTCATGTGGAAGGTCATGAAATTTCCTGATGATAGATAGTGTTGTTTACTAATAGGTATGGAAAATTTTCAGAATCACTGCTGTATAAAAACTCAGAAAGTAAGGGGCACCTCAGTGGCTCATTTGGTTAAGCATCCATCTCTTGGTTTTGGCTCAGGTGATGATCTCACATTTCATGAGTTTGAGCTTCATGCCTGGCTCTGTGCTGATAGCACAGAGCCTGCTTGGAATTCTCTCTCTCTCTCTCTCTCTCTCTCTCTCTCTCTCTCTGCCCCTTCCCTACTCATGCTGTCTCATCTCAAAATAAATAAACTTAAAAAAAGAGAATTATTGAAATAAAGACAATAAAAATATCTTATAGAGTTTTTTGTTATGGAATTCAAAACTGAATCAATGTTTCTGGTTTAAGGATCCAACTGGATCTTAAAAACTCTTAGAGGTATATTCCATATAATAAAGATTTGGAAAGTAACTGAAACAAACCTTGGGGAATGCTTATACCAAATTTTGAACCATCGTTATCTGTTCAGTCAGGCCAGGCTGTGATGCTCTGTGGTTGTGCAGAGTGATCCATGCATACAAAGGAGCAGATCAGAGTCCTCACCAATGACCAACCCCTTAGATATCCTAGGGTCATCAACTTAGGAGCCCAAACTTCGAGGTTGGACTGTGACTGTGGATCCAGGTTATCCTCTACCCACCATCCTTTTGTCTACTTTACATAAACACAGGATAATAATGTTAGATCTCAGGTATGTTCAGGATTAAATGATGTAAAACAATGAAAATGATTAGACATTACCAGTTACAGAAGAGTAAGCACATATATCATTAATTTAAAGAGTTAATATCTATGGTAATTATTATGCAGAATCTGTGTAAAAGATGGAAGTTACCATTTGTATCTTATGATATAAAATGAATTATTAAGTTTGTCAATTTAGTATCTATTCATACACATAAGAATTTGGATTTGATGATTTCTGTAGTCCCATATTATATACATATATATACCTGAATATATAAATAAATATATAATCAATATTTATTATTTTACTCCAGTTAAGCAGATCTTTATGGGGAATACTGTCTTAGTTCTATGTTTTCTAACTTCATCAACTTAAATTTCCTACTATTTGTTCTAAATCTCAGGAAGAAGAGCTAGCATTTATAAGATCATTGCCAATCATAAGACAAGGCTTTAGTTGTTTTTACAAACACAATCTACTTTTTTGTCTATAACAACCAACTTTTCATGGAAACTGAGATGTAGACAAAAAAATTGAACAAAACTGAGTTTGTCTCTGACTACAATTCAACTCCCTGCCCCCACACCTAAAATCTCGCTATTCAAGCCTACATCTCTGTTAAATGTTGAAGACAAAGTAAAACAAAATCAATTACACTGAAGGAGGTCACAGTTCAGGCAAAGATAGTGTCTGTGTGAGTGTGAGTTTGTTTGTGTGTGTGTGTGTGTGTGAGAGAGAGAGGGGGGGGGGAGAGAGAGAGAGAGAGAGAGAGATTCAAAGTAGAATTTTAAAATAGCTCAAAATAAATAAGAACAATAAAAGTAAAATAGATCTGTTGTTTCTGAAAAGAATCAGTAGTAGCTTCTACATTTTCTCTTCTAGAAATCAAACCTTTGCAATTTTTTTAAGTACTGACACGTTAAATCTTCGATTTTAAAAGTTATTACCAACAACAAAAAATAAATATTGGCTCTTATCTCTAGGAAGATTTTAAAAGTTCTTACCAACAACAAAAAAATAAATATTGGCTTTTATCTCTAGGAAGAGTTTAGAAGTGGTTATGATACAGGGATATTTCAGGAATAAAGTCTGACTTTCAAAACATTGTGTACTCTTGTAATGATTCCAAAGGCTAATTACAATATTCAACTTATTAACAGTCCCATGTTCTGGGGTGCTAAAGCAGTTGTCACTTTTCTCCCCCCACTGGCAGAAGAAAGCTGACCTCTGGACAAAATTTTAAAACAGTCAAATAAAAGCAAAACATATCTGCTGTCTGAGTCAATGTGGCCAAATGTAGCAAATCTCTGTTGCACTTTGGTAAATGGGAGTCACTGTGATCAAGCCAAACTCAGCAGTCTACCTGACACACCAAACAGACAATGGAATTCTGTCTCTACTTTGCAAAGTAACTGGCCACCCTCTTCATTCTGACTTTTTTCTATCCAATTGCTTGAGTTTAATGTAAATATAATAGTGCATATTTAAAGTGGGGAATTATTAATAGTCATGGCAGGGACACTTGGATGGCTCAGTGGTAGACATGTGACTCTTGATCTTGGAGTCATGATTTTGAGCCCCATGTTGTGCATAGTGTTTACTAAAAATATTTTTAAATATTCAAACTATAACTTTTTTTTAATACTGGTGATAGAATATCATATCGTTACTTAAAGCTGACAGCATCTCAGAAATGTTTCATTGTGTCACCCTATTTTATCTTCCCCGGGAGTCAATGAGGTACTTCATCAACTCGTTTTCTCCTTTTACAAATTAAATAATTCAAATTCCCAGAGTATCTGCCTATCATCACACAATTCACCTGAGGGACGATTTGTATCTCACTCTCAACTCAGGTGATAGAACCCTGAGCCAGTAAGATTGCCTTAGCTCTCTAGAACACAATCTTCCCTCCACAGTCTACAATTTAGCAATAATCAGTCATTGTTGGTTTCATCTAAGAAACATAAATATAATTGAGATGTTTCAGTTTTCTAACTACCAGAAATAGTTTGCACTTAAAGAAAAATCAGTCTCATTTATTCTGTAAAATTTCAGTTTCAATAAAACAAACACATCATTCAATAATATAGGAGACATGCATATTCTTGTGTCCATAAATAAATGAAAATATAGAAGCCACTTTCTGATATGTTGCAGTAAATGATTATATGAACAATTCAACCAAAAAAGGATGATTAAGAATACACTTACCTTAGTGAGCTCTGAGAAATGTATAGAGTTGTTGAATCATGATATTGTACAACTGAAACTAATATGACACTATGTTAATTACATTGAATTTTTTAAACTCACATTTGCTTTTCTTCATAAAAATAGATGACAGGGAAACAAAACAGGAAATATGGTCAAGAATTAATAACTTGTAACAGAAGGAGAACAAATCAAAAACAATAATTATCCATTTGTTCCTGTAGTTCTTTCTACAGGATTAAACTCAGCATGAGATGACGCTGCAGCCTTTATGCATATAGGTAATGGAGTGTGGCCATGATTAACTGCGTAAAGATAAACAGGAGAGTGACATCATCCTGGTTTTACTATGCCCATCATGGGAGTTGATGAGGTTTGTTGTTGAAAAATTCCTTCTGGGACTTTGAAGAAGAATGCAATTAAGAGACCTAAAAATGAAATATGGCCTTTTGTAGCAACGTGGATGGAACTGGAGAGTGTGATGCTAAGTGAAATAAGCCATACAGAGAAAGACAGATACCATATGGTTTCACTCTTATGTGGATCCTGAGAAACTTAACAGGAACCCATGGGGGAGGGGAAGGTAAAAAAAAAAAAAAAGGACGTTAGAGTGGGAGAGAGCCAAAGCATAACAGACTGTTAAAAACTGAGAACAAACTGAGGGTTGATGGGGGGTGGGAGGGAGGGGCGGGTGGGTGATGGGTATTGAGGAGGGCACCTTTTGGGATGAGCACTGGGTGTTGTATGGAAACCAATTTGTCAATAAACTTCATATAAAAAAAAAAAAAGAGACCTAATAACAACAACAACAAAGGTAACAGGTGTCTCTGTTACACTGTTCTGGTTTTCTCCTCATGTCTTTTTCAAATAATTTCTTATTATTAAACTGGAAATCTTAACTAATATTAACAGTAATATCAAATTTCCCCATAACCAATAAAATCTCATCTGTGAAATAGATGTCAGTTTATGTGTGGCCATAACTTTTTCATATTGTAAAATATTTTTCTTACGTATGTGTATATCCTCATTTAATTTTCAAAAATATTGTGAGGGGTATTTATTTAGTTATCTTTCTCAACCACTAATCAGTACTGTAGTTGAGAATAAAATTGAAGGATCTCCTTTATATATCTTTTTCTCAATCACTTCATTAGATTACTGATTGTACTCTTTCTTTAGTCACTCCACTGTAGTCAGTGTTGCTTTAATTTTTTTTTTCAACGTTTATTTATTTTTGGGACAGAGAGAGACAGAGCATGAACGGGGGAGGAGCAGAGAGAGAGGGAGACACAGAATCGGAAACAGTCTCCAGGCTCTGAGCCATCAGCCCAGAGCCTGACGCGGGGCTCGAACTCCCGGACTGCGAGATCGGTGACCTGGCTGAAGTCGGACGCTTAACCGACTGCGCCACCCAGGCGCCCCCAGTGTTGCTTTAATGTTGCATTTTAGGGTAATTGTTTTATAATTTAAATGTGGATGTGGTAATAATAGAAAAATATAAAAACACAAACTATTAAAAAGAAAACTTAATATACTGTACACCTGAAATTAGTATAACGTTGTATGTCAATTATATTTCAATAATAAAAATAATAGTATTTAAAAAATTAAAATCAACCATAAAGTACACTCCCAGACAAAAATAATGCTTTAAAGGTTGTTTTTTAGCTTTCAAACTAATACAACTATGTTGTATTTATCATGTACCAGGCAGTTCAGACAAACCAGGAAACAAGATAGTAGCAATTCTTCTAAACCCTTTTCTCTATATGTGTTCTGGAACTATTGGTCATTTTCTTATGCCCTCCTTTATCTATGACATTGTTTCTCCAGACAATGATTTTCGTTTGTAAAGCCCACACTTGAAGACTGGAGCATTCTGTGTCCTCTAGGATTTCAGCCTTCAGATGACTCACACTAACCCCTTCAACTTTTTTTTCTCTAAACTGCCATTTTAATTTTTCTGAAGTTTTTACTTATCCTAGTTAGCTTTTTTAAGCTTTCATTTAAATTGCAGTTAGGGGGCGCCTGGGTGGCGCAGTCGGTTAAGCGTCCGACTTCAGCCAGGTCACGATCTCGCGGTCCGGGAGTTCGAGCCCCGCGTCAGGCTCTGGGCTGATGGCTCAGAGCCTGGAGCCTGTTTCCCATTCTGTGTCTCCCTCTCTCTCTGCCCCTCCCCCGTTCATGCTCTGTCTCTCTCTGTCCCAAAAATAAATAAACGTTGAAAAAAAAAAAAACTAAAAAAAAAAAAATAAATAAATAAATTGCAGTTAGTTATCATTTAGCGTAATATTAGTTTCACGTGTACCATGTAGTGATTTAGCACTTCAATGCCACACCTTATCCTCATCACAACATGTGCACTCCTTAATCCCCATCACCTATTTAACCATTTAACCCATCCCTCTCCCTCCCTCTTCTGGTAATCATCAGTTTGTTCTCCACAGTTAAGAGTTGATTCATTGGTTTGCCCTCCCCCCCCCCCCTCTTCTTTTGGGACTCTGCTCGTGTGTTTTGTTTCTTAAATTCCACATACGAGAGAAATTCCACAAATTCTTGAGAGTTTTTTATCATGAAGGGATTTGTGCTTTGTCAAATATTTTTCCTACATCCTGAAAAGACAATATGGTTATTACTCTTCTTTTGTTTATGCGGTGTATCACGTTCATTGATTTGTGAATATTGAGCCACCCTAAAAACCCAGGAATAAATCCCACTTGATCATGGTGAATGATGCTTTCAATGTACTGTTGGATTCAGGTTGCTAATATTTTATTGAGAATTTTTGCAACCAAGTTCATCAGGAGTGATGATATAGTGGAGTCTTCCTCTGGTTTTTGTATCAGGTTAACTCTGGCTTCATAAAACAAATTTAGAAGTTTTATTCTTTTTCTATTTTTTGTAAGAGTTTGAGAAGAATAAGTATTACCTCTTCTTTAAATATTTGGTAGAACTGGCCTGTGAAGTCATGTGGTCCTGGACTTTTGTAGGTCGTGAGTTTTTCTATTACTGATTCCATTTTGTTGCTGTTTATATTTCTATTCAGGTTTTCTATTTCACCCTGTTTTAGTCTTGGTAGTTAATATGTTTCTAGGAATTTATTCATTTCTTTCAATTTGTCCAAATGTTGGCATATAGATTTTCATAACATTCTCTTATAATTCTTTATGTTTCTCTGGTGTTGGTTTTTATTTCTCCTCTTTTATTTGTAGTTTTGTTCTTTTAGGTGTTTTCTCTTCTGATTTTGATAAGTTATGCTAAGAAGTTTATCAATTTTATTATCTTTTTCAAAGAACCAGTCCCTAGTTTTATTTATTTGTTCTATTGTTTATTTTTAAATTTCTATATGACTTATTTCTGCTCGAGTCATTATTATTTTCTTCCTTTTGGTGACTTTAGACTTCATTTGTTGTTTCTTCTTTCTTTCTTTCTTTCTTTCTTTCTTTCTTTCTTTCTTTTTCTAGCTCCTTTAAATATAAGTTTTGGATGTTTGTGTGAGATTTTTCACACTTCTTGTATTATCCATGCATTACTATATACTTTCCTCTCAGGACCATTTTTGTTTCATCCCAATGTTTGTTTGTTTGTTTTGCCCATTGTGTTTTCTTTCAAGTTTTTGTTTAAATTTGAGTTTATCTATATGTACTATGGTTTCAGGAGTATAATTTAGTGATTCATCACTTACTTATAACATCTAGTGCTCATCACAAGTGCCCTTTTTAATACTCATCACCCATTTAGCCCATCCCTCACACACCTTCCCTCCAGCAACCCTCAGATTGTTCTCTAAAGTTCATAGTCTCTTATGGTTTGCCTTCTTTATTTTTCTTCCTTCTATATTCAGCTGTTTTGTTTCTTAAGTTCCACATATGAGTGAAAAACATATAGAATTTCTCTTTGTCCGATTTAGCTTAGCACAATACACTCTAGGTCTATCCACATGCAACCTAGTGTTTATAGCAGCATTATAAATAATAGGCAAATTATGGAAAGAGCCCAAATGCCCACTGAGTGATGAATAGACAAGAAGATGTGGTATATAAATACAATGGAATATTACTCAGTCATAAAAATAATATCATGCCATTTGTAATGCCCATTGTGTTTTCATTTTCATTTGTTTCCATGTGATTAAAAAAAATCCTCTTTTATTTCCTGTTTGACCAATTCATTGTTTAGTAGCATGTTGTTTAACCTCCTTGTAGTTGTGACCTTTCAAATTTTTTTCTTGTGTTTAATATCAAATTTCATAGCATTTTGGTCAGAAGAGATGCCCCGTATGATTTCAATATATTATTTTTTTATTATTTATTGAGGCTTGATTTGTGTCCTAATATGTGGTTTATTCTGGAGACTGTACCATATGAACTTTGAAAGAAAGTGTATTATGCTGTTTAGGATGGAATGTTCTGATTATCTGTTAAGTGCATCAGATCCTGTGTATAATTCATAGCCATTGCTTCTTTGTTTACTTTCTCTTTATATGATCTCGCCATTGATGTAAGTGGGGTGTTAAAATTCTGATACTATTATTGTATTATCAATCAGTTCCTTTCTGTTTGTTATTAATTTTTAAAATGTATTTGGTACTCTGATATTTGGTACATAAATATTTACATTTATTAAATCTCTTTTTTGGATGTCCCTTTTATTTGATATAGTGTCCATCTTTGTATCTTCATACACTCTTCTGTTAAAGTGAAAATTTTCTGAAAAAAATATTGTTACTCCAGTCTTCTTTTGACATCCTTTTGAGTGATAAATGTCTCCATCGCCTCATTTCAATCTTCTAGTGCCTTTAGGGCTCAAATGAGTGTCTTGTATGAAGCATATAGGTCTTTTATTGTTGTTGTACATTTGAAACCCTATATATTTCAATTGAAGCACATAGTCCATTTATATTCAGAGTATTCATTGATACATATGTATTTATTGCTATTTTAACACCTCTTTTGTCATTATTTCTGGAGATTTTCTCCGATCCTTTCTTATCATTCTCATTTTTGTTCTCTTTCCACTAAAAGTGTCCTCTTTAACATTTCTTGCATGTCTGATTTAGTGGTCATAAACTCCCTTACCTTTTGTTTGTTAGAAAACTTTCTCTATCCTTATTTTCTGAATGATAGCCATGCTGGATGGAGTATTCCTGGCTGCAGATTTTTCCTCTTCAGCACTTTGAGTATATCATGTCACTCCCTCTGGTTTGCCTAGTTTGTGTAAATAAATATCCAGCTATCCTTATAGACTTTCCCTTGAGTGTTATGGACTTCTTTGTTTGGTTGATTTTAAGGTATTTTCAGTATCAATATATTTTAAATTTAACTACAGTATGTCTTGCAGTTGGCCTGCTTGTTGTTGTTGTTGTTGTTGTTGTTGGGAATTCTCTGATGAGGTCCCAGCAGTTCATTTTTGCTTTTGTTTCCATTGCCTCTGGAGACAAGTTGAGTAAGAAATTGCTGCGGCCAAGATCAAAGAGGTTTTGCCTGCTTTCTCCTCGAGGATTTGGATGGCTTCCTGTCTTACATTGAGGTCTTTCATCCATTTTGAGTTTATTTGTGTGTGTGGTGAAAAGTGGTCCAGTTTCATTCTTTTGCATGTCACTGTCCAGTTTTTCCAGCACCACTTGCTGAAGAGACTATCTTTATTCCATTGGATATTCTTTCCCACTTTGTCAAAGATTACTTGGCCATACGTTTGTGGGTCCACTTCTAAGTTTTCTATTCTGTTCCATTGATCTGAGTGTCTGTTTTCATACCAGTACCATACTGTCTTCATGATTACAGCTTTGTAGTATAGCTTGAAGTCTGGGATTGTGATGCCTCCTTTGGTTTTCTTTTTCAAGATTGCTTTGGCTATTCAGGGTCTTTTCTGGTTCCATACAAATTTTAGGATTATTTGTTCTATCTCTGTGTGAAGAATGCTGTTGTTATTTTGATAGGGATTGCATTGAATATGTAGATTGATTTGGGTAATATCGACATTTTAACAATATTTGTTCTTCATATCAAGGATCATGGAATCTTTTCCATTTTTTTGTGTGTCTTCTTCAATTTCTTTCATAAGCTATACTTTTCAGTGTGTAGGTTTTTCACCACTTTTTTGGTGTGATTTATTCCTCGGTATTTTATGGTTTTGGTGCAACTGTAAATGGGATCGATTCCTTGATTTCTCTTTCTGTTGCTTCAATATTGGTGTATAGGAATGCAACCTATTTCTGTTCATTGATATTATATCCTGCAACTTTGCTGAATTCATGAATCAGTTCTAGAAGTTTTTGGTGCAATCTTTTGGGTTTCCCATATAGAATATCATGTCCTCTGCAAGGAGTGAAAGTTTGACCTCCTCCTGGCCGATTTGGATGCCTTTTATTTCTTCATATTGTCTGATTGCAGAGGCTAAGACTTCTAATTCTATGTTGAATAACAGTGGCGAGAGTGGACATCCCTGTCTTGTTCCTGACCTTAGAGTGAAAGATCTGAGTTTTTCCCATTGAGGATGATATTAGCATTGGGTCTTTCATGTATGACTTTTATGATCTTGAGGTTTTATCTTTAAATACCTACTTTTTGAGGGTTTTTATCAAGAAAGGATGTTGTGTTTTGTCAGATGCTTTCTCTGCATCTATTGAAGTATCATCTAGTCCTTGTAATTTCTTTTATTGATGTGATGAATCACATTGATTTTTTTTGTGGATACTGAACCAGCCCTGCATCCCAGGTATAAATCCCACCTATCATGGTGAGTATTTTTTTAATGTGTTGTTGGATTCAGTTGGCTAATATCTTGTTGAGGATTTTTGCATCCCTGTTCATCAGGGAAATTGGTCTATTGTTCTCCTTTTTCGTGGGGTCTCTGTCTGGTTTTGGAATCAAAGTAATGCTGGCTTCATAGAAAAAGCTTGGAAGTTTTCCTTCCTATTCTATTTTTTGGAACCACTTTAAGTGAATAGATGTTAACTCTTCCTTAAATGTCTGGTAGAATTCCCCTGTAAAGCCATCTGGCCCTGGACTCTTGTTTTTTGGGGAGATTTTTGATTACTAATCAATTTCTTTACTGGTTATGGGTCTGTTCAAATTTTCTGTTTCTTCCTGTTTCAGTTTTGGTAGTGTATATGTTTCTAGGAATTTGTCCATTTCTCCCAGATTGCCCATTTTATTGGCATATAATTGCTCATGATATTCTCTTGTTATTATTTTTATTTCTACTGTGTTGGCTGTGATCTGTCCTCTTTCATTCTCAATCTCATTTTTGGGCCCTTTACTTTTTCTTTTTGATCAAACTGGCTAGTGGTTTATCAACTTTGTTAATTCTTTCAAAGAACCAGCTTATGGTTTAATTGATCTATTCTACTGTTTTGTTGTTGTTTGTTTGTTTGTTTGTTTTTGATAGCATTAATTTCTGCTGTAATCTTTATTATTTTCTGTCTTCTACTGGTGTTGGTTTATTTGCTGTTCTTTTTCCAGCTCTTTAAGGCATAAGGTTAGGTTGTGTATCTGAGATCTTTCCTCTTTCTTTAGGAAGGCCTGGATTTCTATATACAATTGACTTAAGCCCGCCTTTGCTGCATTGCAGATGTTTTGGGTTGTGGTGTTATCATTTTAATTGGCTTCCATATACTTTTTAATTTCCTCTTTAACTTCTTGCTTAGTCCATTCATTCTTTAGTCAGATGTTCGTTATTCTCCATGTATTTCTCACCTTTCCAAGTTTTTTTTTTTTTTGGTTGATTTCAAGTTTCATAGTGTTGTGGTATGAAAATATGCACGGTATGATCTCAATATTTTTTTACTTGCTGAGGGCTGACTTGTGTCCCAGTATGTGGTCTATGCTGGAGAACATTCCATGTGCACTGGAGAAGATTGTATATTCTGCTGCTTTAGGATGAAATGTTCTGAATATATGTGTTAAGTCCATCTGGTCCAGTGTGTCATTCAAAGCCATTGTACCTTGTTTATTTTATTTTATTTTTTTTGATTAGGTGATCTGTCCATTGCTGTGAGTGGGGTGTTGAACTCCCCTAACATTATGGTATTATTATCAATGAGTTTTTTTATGTTTGTGATTAATTGATTTATGTATTTGTGTGCTCCCACTTTTGGCGCATATATGTTTACAATTGTTAGGTCTTCTTGGTGGATAGACCCCTTAATTATGATATAATGATCTTCAACTCTTGATAAAGTCTTTATTTTAAAGTCTAGACTGTCTGATGTAAGTATGGGTACTCCGGCTTTCTTTTGTTGACCGTTAGCGTGATAGATGGTTCTCCATCCCTTTACTTTAAATCTGAAGGTGTCTTTAGGTCTAAAGTGGGTCTCTTGTAAACAGGATATAGATGAATCTTGTTTTCTTATCCATTCTGTTACCCTATGTCTTTTCATTGGAGCATTTAGTCCATTGACGTTTAGAGTGAGGACCGAAAGATATGAATTTATTGCCATTACGTTGCTTGTAGAGTTGGAGTTTCTGGTGTTCTCTGGTCCTTTCTTGTCTTTGGTGCTTTTGGTATTTATTTATTTATTTATTTGTTTATTTATTTGTTTATTTATTTATTTATTATTTTCTGATTTCTTCATTTCTCCCCTCAGAGAGTCCCCCTTAAAATCTCTTGCAGGGCTGGTTTAGTGGTCACAAACTCCTTTAATTTTTGTTTGTCTGGGAAACTGTTGATCTCTCCATCTATTTTGAATGAAACCCTTGCTGGATAAAGATTTCTTGCCTACATATTTTTCTGATTCAGCACACTGAATATATCCTGCCACTCCCTTCTGGCCTGCCAAGATTCTGTGGATAGATTTTGTTGCAAACCTGATCTGTCTTCCCTTGTAGGTTAAGAACTTTTTGTCCCTTGCTGCTTTCATGATTCTCTCCTTGCTTTTTTGTGCATTTGACTATGATATGCCTTGTTGATAGTCGGTTTTTGTTGATTCTAATAGGAGTCCTCTGTGCTTCCTGGAGTTTGATGTCTGTGACTTTCCCCAGGTTAGGAAAGTTTTCTGCTATGATTTGCTCACATAACCCTTCTACCCCTATTTCTCTCTCCCCCTAGGATTCTGATGTTATGCCTTTTTAATGAGTCACTGATTTCTCTAATTCTTAAATCGTGCTCTTTTTCCTTATTCTCCTTTTTTTTTGTTTCATTATTCTCCATAAGTTTGTCCTCAATACCGCTGATTCTCTCTTCTGCCTCATCCACCATTGCCACCATGGCATCCATTCGAGATTGCAGCTCAGTTATAGCATGTTTTATTTCATCCTGACTAGCTTTTACTTCTTGTATCTCTGCATAAAGAGAACCTAATCCATTTTTTACTCCAGCTAGTATTCTTATTATTATGATTCTAAATTCTGGTTGAGACATCTTGCTTGTATCTGTTTTGATGAAGTCACTGTCATTTCTTCCTGCTCTTTCTTTTGGGGTGAATTCCTTCATTTCATCATTTTGAAGGAAGAAAAGGAATTAATGAGGTAAAAATATTAAAATTAAAATAAAGTAACTTAAAAAACATTAAAATTTTAAAAATTAAACACACACACACACAATCAAATAAATTATGCTAGATCCTAGGTGTGATTT
This sequence comes from Lynx rufus, assembly GCF_022079265.1. Taxonomy (NCBI): domain Eukaryota; kingdom Metazoa; phylum Chordata; class Mammalia; order Carnivora; family Felidae; genus Lynx; species Lynx rufus. The sequence continues at coordinate 83,620,104 of NW_025814823.1, read as the reverse complement.
GGTCTGGGTGTTGAAAGGGGCTTCACAGATTAGAGGAAAAAGGGGGAAAAAGAAAAAAGGAAATCTTTTGAAAATTTGAAAAAAATGATTACATGGAAGTAGACTAAATTGAAATGATGGAAGTAAAATATATTTTGAAAAAAGTTACACAAAAGTAAAAAAATATGGTAGAAAAAATTTAAAAAATGTATTTTTAATAAAATTAAAAATAAAAATGATTTTTTCTTTCTGTATTCAAGAAAAAGAAATGAAAAAGAGAAAAAAGAAAAAGAAAAGAAAGAAAGAAAATTGAATAGATGGACCAGTGAACAGACGGAAAGACGACTGAAATTACTTTGTTTTCCCCTAGAAGTCAAACGATGAAGCACTTTATAGTCCATAAACTAAGCAGGCAGAGAGACTTGTGTTACTAAAGAGCGAGGTTGGCCCAGTAGGGTAGGGCTTAGTGTAACAGCTTTGTTCTCCACTAGATGGCACTGCTTAGCTTACTGGGGTGGATTGTTGTGGTGCTTGTAGGTACATATGCACATGCACAGGAGTGGTGAAAATGGCATCACCCAGCTATCCATTCTCTAGTATCGGAACTCTGCTCTTCCTGATCAGCAATCACGCACCTCTCCTTTGTCTTTGACTTTTGTCCACTCCCTGCTTTTACACAGTCCATGACCACACTCCAGGCAGCACCTCCATCCTGAGTTTTTTCTCAGATGTGGCTGTTTTTCCCAACTGCTTACTTCTGAGGGGCTACGGCTTTGACCCATTCTGCCCCTCTGCAAGAGGGTCTCACTGAGCAATGGCCAGGTGCCAGCCGCACCCAGGACATTTGCAGGACCATGCTGCTGCCGATGCCCGGAGACTGCAGCCAGGTGCCAGTCCACCCCAGAAAAAGTTCACAAGATAGTGTAGCAGCAGCGTTTCAGGGATTATGGAAAATCACAACACACATCTAGCACCAGGCTTCACCCTTAATGACCTTGTTCCAGCACCAGCGAATGTGGTTGTTCTCCTGGGTCCACTGGGGCCTTGACATTGGAGTACCCACACAGCCTCTACAGGTGTCCTCCCAGCAGGGTAACCAGCTCCTGCATGTGGCCCTAAGGCCTCCAGACTCCACTCTGTTCCTGGGGATTCACCCTTCCCACCAGAGCACCACCAGGCATTGAGCTGCAGAGTTTCAGACTCTGCGCTCCCTCTGTTTATAGTCTTGATGGAATTTAAACCCTTTCCTTTATCCTTTCTCCCTTTTTAGTTCAGTTCCTGCAGCTGTTTCCACTTTTCCACTTTCTCTCCAGCTGCTTTTATGTAGGTGCTTTTCCCATACTCTCCCCCTGTCTCTGTCCTCTCTTTGCCTGCAAAAGTGGCTCCCTATCCTCCGCAGCTTCTCTCTCCCCCAGTTCACGTCTCTGTGCCACATACCTGCTGAGTTCTGTGGTTCAGGTTGTGTAAATTGGTGTGTTAATCCTCAGGTCAGTTTTCTAGGTGTGCAGGATGGTTTAGTGTTGGTCTGGCTGTATTTCATGGACATGAGACACACAAAAAACTTCCATGCTGTTCTGCCATCTTGGCTCCTCCCCTCACCTTCTATGATATGGCTCCTTCTCTCCCTTTAGTTGTGGAGTTCCTTCTGTCAGTCCTTAGTTCAATTTCTTGGTATTTAGTATGATTTGATTGGTATCTAGTTGTATACTTGGGATGAGGTAAGACTAGCTTTCAACTACTCCAATACCATCTTTCTGTCTTCCTGGATACCTTTATAAATTTTAATATATATTTGTGAACTCTATGAATATAATTCCAAAAATGAAAATTAAAAGGTATGGAAAATAAGCGTTAAAACTTTAATAAAATGTAATTGTTTTTATGGAAGATACGTGTGTGTGTGTGTGTGTGTGTGTGTGTGTGTAGAAATATAAGTTTAATGAATGCATTTTTTATTGTCATGCCAAATAAGACTATTAGTAATATAGACATCTTTCAAATGAATAAAAAATGACAGTGTATAGACAATTGAAACTCAATCATTCAAGAAAAGTAACAAATTATGGAAAATGAAAGATTATTGACACAGGGTAAATAGATAAAATAACAAGAACTTATAAAAGTAAGAACAAATGTAATATGTAAAAATAATTAAGTTAAACTTTATCAAAAGAAGAGTGATATAAGCATTACAACTGCATAATTTATTTTTCTTTTAGTCTCCCTTTTGTAACAAAGAATTAGGCATCCATCCAGGAACAAAAGCAGGTATTCAGGAGGAGTCTCCCCCACTTGTATATAGTTATAGGCAGGCAGAGCTTTATAGGAATTACAGAAGCAGGTGAACACTGAACTTACCTCAAATCCTCTCTCTGTGATCAGCAAAATCTGGAGAGTGCAGAAATGGGCAGATATACAGATACACAGAGAAGAAAGAAACTTCACAAGTCCAATCTTTTCAAGGGGTGATTTCAGCATGCTAATGGAGAATATAAAAGTGAGTTTGGATGCAACAGAGATAGGAGCTTTCTATGGGACAACCTCCATCCTTGTCTTAGGCAACAACACACAGGTATGATCTCCCAAACATCTCTCACAGGATAAACCAAGAGAAATGATTGAATGCCCATCTTCCCCAGTGGTGTGGAACACAGCTGAAGTAACACTTTTCTTGCTCTGTGACTGGGAGGAAGAAGCAAAATGATAGAAGTAGTGCATAAGAATATAAAATGTCATAAAAAAATACAGTCTGATGGCTGCTCTCAGTAAGAAGTCCATTCATCAATGTCTGGAAGTACACTAACATGGAATCACCCAGAAGAACTAAATTATTTTTGTTCAAAGAAGACATTGTAATGGTAAAGAAAGGTTGCACAACACCACTAAAAATTAGAAAATAGAAATAGAAAACACAGAAATATTTCTCCTCACACCTATTAGAATACCTATCATGAAGAAGACAGTAAGGGGAAGAGAATATGATGCTGTTGTAGGGAACCGTAAGCTCCCGGTCCATGAACAGAACTAAATGAATATCAAATCTTTCTAAATACCTCATAAATCAAACTGAAGACTGACAAATCAAACTCCACAAATAAAGGGACAGAAGAAGACACATTGAAGAGGGTAGAAAGTGTGCAGACATGGTTTAGGAGGGAAATGGATGGTAGGTGCTGGTGACAGGAGAAAGCCATGGTCACAGAGAAGGGTGAGAGGGAGCAGAACATGCAGGGTAATGCCCAAGGAGAACATTTCCCCAAAGCTATTGCCTGGGAAAACTAGAGGGGCTGAATTTTGTGAGTTCTTGACGTTCGGTGAAACTTAATAACTGGAATTTAAAGGTCAACATATGTGACACTGCACTGCTCCTGAAGTGAAAGCAGGCAACAACCCTGTGGTAGATGGCTTAGAAGTAGCGATTTGTAGAATGCCTGGGTCACACGAGGGGGAGATTATTCCCTGTATTTGGAATGCATCCCTGAGAGGGAGCATTCACAAAGATACCTCTCTGGGGACAAAATAACAGGCCATTTCCTGAATATTTTCCTCTCCCACCCTCAGCATAAACACAGCCATCTGCAGGAAACAGCATAGTTGCCTAACTTGCTTACACCAAGCCCCTCACCCCTGTACTCTGGTGGGACAGTCCTCCTTGGTCAAGCTGATCTCAGTCTGAGAAAGATAGGGCCCTCCCACAGAAGACCAGCACAATTCCCTACCCAAATTATGTCTCTAAGACTGGACGTTGAAAGGCTAGTAGGCTTGGCTGGGATAGAGACCAGAGGGCACTGTTCAGCTCCTGGAAGAGATGGAAAGCAAACAACTCAGGGGCAGACAGATTAGAAACAGTGATCTGAAAAAGGCCCGGGACACATAAAGGGAAGGTTATTTGCACTTCTCATAGTGCTTATCTTAGAAGCAGCATATCTGGATATGCCTCTCTGGGGATGAAGAAGCTTGCTGGCATCATTTCCCTCTCTCGCCCCTCAGAAGAAACACAAAGCCACCTGCAGGAAGCAGTGCAATGCCCAAACATCCTGGTTAACTTGCTTACACAAAGTCCAACACTTCTGCACTCTTTCAGGACTGCCCTTCTCAGTCAACCTTGCTTCAGTGTCAGCATGGTGAGTCCTTCCCCGAGAAAGTCAGCAGAAACCTTGACCACACAACATCCCACAACAAGAGAGTTATTCAGGGCTTCAGTTCTAGTGGAAGTAGTATCAGATATATTTTAACAAACACACTGGAGCACACCTGGTGAAAATCTGCCACATCCTTGCCGAGGACCAAACACTACCCACTGAAGCCAAGGACGGACTCTAGATGACTGGCCTGAAAGACACAGGAGCCAAAACACAACAGCAAAGCACACAACAACACTCCCTGAAATGCCAGGCCCCAGAGACTATATGACCTCTTCTTCATAAAGCAATTACTCCCTGGAGCAGGAAACATAACTGGCTTTACTAACACAGAGAAGGAGGCAGAAACTGAGACTAAATGCAGAGACTGAAGAATTCATCACAAATGAAAGAACAAGATAAGGCCACAACCAAAGATCTAAGGTGAACAGATATGAGTAAAATGCCTGATGGATAACTTAAGGCAATAATCACAAGGACACTCTATGGGCTTAAGAAACAAGAATGGAAGACATAGGGGTTCACTTTCCACAGATATAAAGAGTTAAAAAAGAATCAGTCAGAAATGAAGATTGTAATGACTGAAGTTGAAAACAGGCTTCATGTAATTAATGAATAGTAGGCTGAAAGAAGCAGCAGAATAAATTAGTGATATAGAAGAGAAAAAATTGGAATATAAGGATCTGCACTAAAGAGAGTGCAAGAGAGAGAAAATGAGGCATAAAATTTATGTCAGGATTATTATGAAATTATAAAAATTTCCCTTATGAAAATATGAAAATTTCAAGAAAACAGACATCTAGATCCAGGAGACACAGAAATCCCACTGAAATGAGCAAAAGCTAGCCAACACTAAGGCATGTGATAATTAAATGTGCAAAATGTAGTGATAAAGAAAAATAGTTTAAAGCAGCAAGACGATGGGGCGCCTGGGTGGCGCAGTCGGTTAAGCGTCCGACTTCAGCCAGGTCACGATCTCGCGGTCCGGGAGTTCGAGCCCCGCGTCAGGCTCTGGGCTGATGGCTCAGAGCCTGGAGCCTGTTTCCGATTCTGTGTCTCCCTCTCTCTCTGCCCCTCCCCCGTTCATGCTCTGTCTCTCTCTGTCCCAAAAATAAATAAACGTAGAAAAAAAAAATTTTAAAGCAGCAAGACGAAAGCAGTCTTTAAATTTTAAGGGAAGACTCATAAAGCTAGCTGTAGATTTTTCAACAAAACCTGGGCAAGATTGTGATGCCTCCTGCTTTGGTTTTCTTTTTCAAGATTGCCTTGGCTATTTGGGGTCTTTTCTGGTTCCATACAAATTTTAGGATTATTTGTTCTAGCTCTGTGAAGAATGCTGGTGTTACTTTGATAGGGATCGCGTTGAATATGTAGATTGCTTTGGGTAGTATTGACATCTTAACAATATTTGTTCTTCCTATCCAGGAGCATGGAATCTTTTTCAATTTCTTTGTGTCTTTTTTCAATTTCTTTCATAAGCTTTCTACACTTTTCAGTGTATAGACTTTTCACCTCTTTTGTTAGATTTATTCCTAGGTTTTTTATGGTTTTTGGTGCAACTGCAAATGGGATCAATTCCTTGATTTCTCTTTCTGTTGCTTCACTGTTGGTGTATAGGAATGCAAACTATTTATGTGCATTGATTTTATATCCTGCAACTTTGCTGAATTCATGAATCAGTTCTAGCAGTTTTTTGGTGGAATCTTTTGGGTTTTTCACATAGAGTATCATGTCATCTGTGAAGAGTGAAAGTTTGACATCCTCCTGGCTGATTTGGATGCCTTTTATTTCTTTGTGTTATCTGATTGCAGAGGCTAAGACTTCCAATGCTATGTTGAATACCAGACTTCAAGCTATACTATAAAGCTGTAATCATCAATAAAGTATGGTACTGGAACAAGAACAGACACTCAGACCAATGGAATAGAATAGAGAACACAGAAATGGGCCCACAAACATATGGCCAACTAATCTTTGACAAAGCAAGAAAGAATATCCAATGGAATAAGGACAGTCTCTTCAGCAAGCGGTGCTGGGAAAACTGGACAGCGACATGCAGAAGAATGAACCTGGACCACTTTCTTACACCATACACAAAAATAAACTCAAAGTGGATGAAAGACCTCAATGTAAGACAGGAAGCCATCCAAATCCTGGAGGAGAAAGCAGCCAAAAACCTCTTTGATCTTGCCCGCAGCAATTTCTTACTCAACACATCTCCGGAGGCAAGGTAAACAAAAGGAAAAATGAACTATTGGGACCTCATCAAAATAAAAAGCTTCTGCACACTGAAGGAAACAATCAGCAAAACTAAAAGGCAACCGACTGAATGGGAGAAGATATTTGCAAATGACATATCAGATAAAGGTTTAGAATCCAATATCTACAAAGAATTTATCAAACTCAACACCCAAAAAGCAAATAATCCAGTGAAGAAATGGGCAAAAGACATGAAGAGACACTCCTCCAAAGAAGACATCCAGATGGCCAACCGACACAGAAAAAATGCTCAACATCACTCATCATCAGGGAAATACAAATCAAAACCACAATGAGATACCACCTCACACCTGTCAGAATGGCTAACATGAACAACTTAGGCAACAACAGATGTTGGCAAGGATGAGGAGAAAGAGGATCTCTTTTGCATTGTTGGTGGCAATGCAAGCTGGTGCAGCCACTCTGGAAAACAGTATGGAGGTTTCTCAAAAAACTAAAAATAGAACTGGCAGAAGGATCTCCACAGTTGGTGGGAGACCGTGTGGTAGGTGCAACGTGCATGGAAGTGATTTGGGGAAGAGAAAAACGGTGGTGCTGCAGAGGGAAGGGAACAATTTCCATGGAGAGACAAAAAAGGAGGGAAAGAGAGAGGAGTTGAAAGAGTCCAATATTGGGTTTGCACAAGAGGAAAACCTCTGTGGACCACAGGCTGGGGAGCAAGAAGTAATGAGTGTTGCATTCTGTTTGCTTGTTTGTTTGTTGTTCGTTTCAAAAAGTGTTACAGCTTTGTAATATGTCTTGAAATCTTTGATTGGAATACCTTCAATTTTGTTCATTTTCAAGATTGTTTTGGAAATTTTGAGGTATTTTGTGGTTCCACACAATTTTTAGTATTATTTATTTATTGTAGTTCTGTGAAAAAATGGGTGTTGGTATTTTGATCGTAATCACATTATATATGTGGATTGCTTTGGGTAGTATGTACATTTTAACAGTATTTATTCTCCCATGAGAATGTTGGTTCTATCCATGAGCATGGGATATCTTTTCATTTGTTCATGTACCTTCAATTTATTTTATCTATGCTTTATATTTTTCACACACACATACATATATTTATTTTTATATTTATATTATCTCTCGCCTCCATTTCTATGTTTATTCCTGTATATTTTTTTTTTGGTGTAATTATAAATGGGATTTTTTTCTTTTAAATTTCTATATCTTCTACTTCATTATTAGTGTATAGAAATTCAATTTATTTCTGACTATTGCTTTTTTATCTTATGAATTTGCTGTAATCATTTATTAGTTCTAGTAGTTTTTTGGTAGACTCGGGATATTTATATCACTCACATGTCATCTACAACTATTTAAAGATTTACTTCTCCCTTACCAATTTGGATACCTTTTTTTTTTTCTTGTATGATTGCCATGGCTAGAACTTCCAGTGGTGAGAATAGATAACCTTTTTTGTTCTTGATCTTAGAGGAATAGCTCCTGTTTTTTGAGCATTGAGTATGATATTACATGTGTGTTTTTCATATGGGGCTTTTAGTATCTTATCTGCTCAAACTACTTTGTTGAGAGGTTGTATCATAGAAGAATGTTGTAGGCTGTCAAATGTTACTTTCTGCATCTATTGAAATGGTCATTTTTTGTGCTTTCTTTTCTTGATTTAATGTGTCATGCTGATTGAATTATGAATATTGAACCACACTTGCATCCCAGAAGTAAATCTCACTTAAGTGTAATGAGTTTTGTTTTTGATGTATTGTTGGATTCTGTTTTTTTTGTTGTTGTTGTTGTTGTTGAAACTTTTTTCATTTTTGTTCATTAGAGATATTGGACTGTATCTTTCTTTCTTTCTTTCTTTCTTTCTTTCTTCTTCTTTCTTTCTCTTTTTAAAGTGTTTTTATCTGGTTTTGATATAATGGCAATTCTGCCTTGCAGGATGAATTTGGTATCTTTCCTTCTGCTTCTATTTTTTTAGAGTAGTTTGAGAAGAATAAATATTAATTCTTCAAATGTTTGTTGTCATCCACCTGTGAAATGATCTTGTCCCGAACTTCTGTTTGTTGAGATTTTTTTGATTATAGATTCAACTTATTTGCTAGTAAAAAATTTTTTAAAAAAATTCTATTTGTTCCTGATAGAGATTTGGGAGTTTTGTATTTCTAGGTATTTATCTAATTCTAGGTTGTTCACTGTTTTGGGATATTTTTTTTGTTATTGTATTCTCTTATAATCTTTTTTCTATGTATGTGTTGATTGTTATTCTTCAATCTTCATTTCTGATTTTTTAATGTTTATTTGACAGAGAGAGAGAGAGACAGAGAGACAGAGAGAAGAAGAAGAAGAAGAAGAAGAAGAAGAAGAAGAAGAAGAAGAAGGAGAGGGAGGAGGAGGAGGAGGAGAAGGGAGGGGAGGGGAGAGGAGAGGAGAGAAGAGAAATGGGGACACAGAATCTGAAGTAGTCTCCAGGCTCTGAGCTGTCAGCACAGAGCCTGACACAGGGCTCGAATCAATGAACCATGAGATCATGACCTGAGCCAAATTCAGACGTTTAAGTGACAGTCACCCAGGTGCCCCCTCATTTCTGATTTTATTTGAGCCCTACCTCTGTGGGTTTTTTTTTTCTTTTTCTGTTGTTTTATGGGTTAATCTTAAATAAGGCTTATCAATTTTATTGATAGTTCAAAGAACCAGCTTCTGGATTAATTGATCTGTTCTATTTTTTGAGGAGTGGAGGGGACTTTCTGTTTTATTCGTTTCTGCTGTAGCCTTTATGATTTCCTTCCTTCTACTGCCTTTGGTCTTTGTTTATTATATTTCTAGTTCCTTTTGGTATAAAATTAAATTATTGTTTTGGGGTGTTGTTTTTGTTTTTTTCTTATTGAGGTAGGCCTGTATTGCTATAATCTTCCTCTTTTTTTTTTTTTTTTGATAATGTGATTTCATTTATTTTTTCTAAATAAATAATAATGGTGCATTTGCATGCTGGAATTTTAGAAGCTTATTTAAACATGTTATCATTCATGAATGAATGTGCTTTAAAGATTCAATAACATCCTGTGATATGGGCAGAAGGTACTGTTATCCCAGTATTACTGATAAGGCAACAGACAGACTGATAGAGAAAGCTGGCTTTCTCAAATTAACGTAGCTAAAGGAATGGCCGGTACAAAACCCCAAAGAGGAGAAACATCAACATTGTTCAGGGCATCTAGATAATCTCAAGATCTTTAAACGATTTAATGTAAACTATTCATTAGTTACATAAAATGGATAGATATAAATATGGTATGAATATAGATATATAGATACAGATGCTCATAGGGGTTTGGACAAAGATATAAATTAATGGCAAAGTGTTTATATAAAGAATCAATCTCCTGAGGGGAATGCAGGTGTATGCAAAAATAACTCCTGGTAGAACATAACTTGAAAGTCTGCTGAATTTTATTTTATTTTATTTTTTTATTTATTTATTTTTTCAATATATGAAGTTTATTGTCAAATAGGTTTCCATACAACACCCAGTGCTCATCCCAAAAGGTGCCCTCCTCAATACCCATCACCCACCCTCCCCTCCCTCCCACCCCCCATCAACCCTCAGTTTGTTCTCAGTTTTTAAGAGACTCTTGTGCTTTGGCTCTCTCCCACTCTAACCTCTTTTTTTTTTCCTTCCCCTCCCTCATGGGTTTCTGTTAAGTTTCTCAAGATTCACATAAGAGTGAAACCATATGGTATCTGTCTTTCTCTGTATGGCTTATTTCACTTAGCATCACACTCTCCAGTTCCATCCACGTTTCTACAAAGGTCCATATTTCATTCTTTCTCATTGCCATGTAGTATTCCATTGTGTATATAAACCACAATTTCTTTATCCATTCATCAGTTGATGGACATTTAGGCTCTTTCCATAATTTGGCTATTGTTGAGAGTGCTGCTATAAACATTGGGGTACAAGTGCCCCTATGCCTCAGCACTCCTGTATCCCTTGGGTAAATTCCGAGCGGTGCTATTGCTGGGTCATAGGGTAGATCTATTTTTAATTTTCTGAGGAACTTCCACACTGTTTTCCAGAGCGGTTGCACCAATTTGCATTCCCACCAACAGTGCAAGAGGGTTCTCATTTCTCCACATCCTCTCCAGCATCTACACTCTCCTCATTTGTTCATTTTGGCCACTCTGACTGGCGTGAGGTGATACCTGAGTGTGATTTTGATTTGTATTTCCCTGATAAGGAGCGACGTTGAGCATTTTTTCATGTGCCTGTTGGCCATCCGGATGTCTTCTTTAGAGAAGTGTCTATTTATGTTTTCTGCCCATTTCTTCACTGGGTTATTTGTTTTTTGGGTGTGGAGTTTGGTGAGCTCTTTATAGATTTTGGATACTAGCCCCTTGTCCGATATGTCATTTGCAAATATCTTTTCCCACTCCGTTGGTTGCCTTTTAGTTTTGTTGGTTGTTTCCTTTGCTGTGCAGAAGCTTTTTATCTTCATAATGTCCCAGTAATTCATTTTTGCTTTAATTCCCTTGCCTTTGGGGATGTGTCGAGTAAGAGATTGCTACGGCTGAGGTCAGAGAGCTCTTTTCCTGCTTTCTCCTCTAAGGTTTTGATGGTTTCCTGTCTCACATTCAGGTCCTTTATCCATTTTGAGTTTATTTTTGTGAATGGTGTGAGAAAGGGGTCTAGTTTCAACCTTCTGCATGTTGCTGTCCAGTTCTCCCAGCACCATTTGTTAAAGAGACTGTCTTTTTTCCATTGGATGTTCTTTCCTGCTTTGTCAAAGATTAGTTGGCCATACGTTTGTGGGTCTAGTTTTGGGGTTTCTATTCTATTCCATTGGTCTATGTGTCTGTTTTTGTGCCAATACCATGCTGTTCTGATGATGACAGCTTTATAGTAGAGGCTAAAGTCTGAGCTTGTGATGCCTCCTGCTTTGGTCTTCTTCAAAATTCCTTTGGCTATTTGGGGCCTTTTGTGGTTCCATATGAATTTTAGGATTGCTTGTTCTAGTTTCGAGAAGAATGCTGGTGCAATTTTGATTGGGATTGCATTGAATGTGTAGATAGCTTTGGGTAGTATTGACATTTTTGACAATATTCTTCCAATCCATGAGCAGGGAATGTCTTTCCATTTCTTTGTATCTTCTTCAATTTCCTTCATGAGCTTTCTATAGTTTTCAGCATACAGATATTTTACATCTTTGGTTAGATTTATTCCTAGGTATTTTATGCTTCTTGGTGCAATTGTGAATGGGATCAGTCTCTTTATTTTTCTTTCTGTTGCTTCATTGTTAGTGTATAAGAATGCAACTGATTTCTGTACATTGATTTTGTATCCTGCAACTTTGCTGAATTCATGTATCAGTTCTAGCAGACTTTTGGTGGAGTCTATCAGATTTTCCATATATAGTATCATGTCATCTGCAAAAAGTGAAAGCTTGACTTCATCTTTGCCAATTTTGATGCCTTTGATTTTCTTTTGTTGTCTTATTGCTGATGCTAAAAATTCCAACACTATGTTAAACAACAGCGGTGAGAGTGGGTATCCCTGTTGTGTTCCTGATCTCAGGGAAAAAGCTCTCCGTTTTTCCCCATTGAGGATGATGTTAGCTGTGGGCTTTTCATAAATGGCTTTTATGATCCCTAAGTATGTTCCTTCTATCCTGACTTTCTCAAGGGTTTTTATTAAGAAAAGGTGCTGAATTTTGTCAAAGGCCTTTTCTGCATCCATTGACAGGATCATATGGTTCTTATCTTCTTTTTTATTAATGTGATGTATCACGTTGATTGATTTGTGAATGTTGAACCAGCCCTGCATCCCAGGAATGAATCCCACTTGATCATGGTGAATAATTCTTTTTATATGCTGTTGTATTCAATTTGCTAGTATCTTATTGAGAATTTTTGCATCCATATTCATCAGGGATATTGGCCTGTAGTTCTCTTTTTTTACTGGGTCTCTGTCTGGTTTGGGAATCAAAGTAATACTGGCTTCATAGAATGAGTCTGGAAGTTTTCTTTCCCTTTCTATTTCTTGGAATAGCTTGAGAAGGATAGGTGTTATCTCTGCTTCAAACGTCTGGTAGAACTCCCCTGGGAAGCCATCTGGGCCTGGACTCTTATTTGTTGGGAGATTCTTGATAACCGGTTCAATTTCTTCGCTGGTTATGGGTCTGTTCAAGCTTTCTATTTCCTCCTGATTGAGTTTTGGAAGAGTGTGGGTGTTCAGGAATTTGTCCATTTCTTCCAGGTTGTCCAGTTTGTTGGCATATAAGTTTTCATAATATTCCCTGATAATTGTTTGTATCTCTGAGGAATTGGTTGTAATAATTCCATTTTCATTCATGATTTTATCTATTTGGGTCATCTCCCTTTTCTTTTTGAGAAGCCTGGCTAGAGGTTTATCAATTTTGTTTATTTTTTCAAAAAACCAACTCTTGGTTTCGTTGATCTGCTCTACCGTTTTTTTAGATTCTATATTGTTTATTTCTGCTCTGATCTTTATTATTTCTCTTCTTCTGCTGGGTTTAGGCTGCCTTTGCTGTTCTGCTTCTATTTCCTTTAGGTGTGCTGTTAGATTTTGTATTTGGGATTTTTCTTGTTTCATGAGATAGGCCTGGATTGCAATGTATCTTCCTCTCAGTACTGCCTTCGCTGCTTCCCAAGCATTTGGATTGTTGTATTTTCATTTCCGTTTGTTTCCATATACTTCTTGATTTCTTCTCTAATTGCCCGGTTGACCCACTCATTCTTTAGTAGGGTTTTCTTTAACCTCCATGCTTTTGGAAGTTTTCCAGACTTTTCCTGTGGTTGATTTCGAGCTTCATAGCATTGTGGTCTGAAAGTATGTATGGTATAATTTCAATTCTTGTATACTTATGAAGGGTTGTTTTGTGACCCAGTATATGATCTATCTTGGAGAATGTTCCATGTGCACTCGAGAAGAAAGTATATTCTGTTGCTTGGGGATGCAGAGTTCTAAATATATCTGTCAAGTCCATCTGATCCAATGTATCGTTCAGGGCCCTTGTTTCTTTATTGACCGTGTGTCTAGATGATCTATCTATTTCTGTAAGTGGAGTGTTAAAGTCCCCTGCAATTACCACATTCTTATCAATAAGGTTGCTTATGTTTATGAGTAATTGTTTTATATATTTGGGAGCTCCCGTATTCGGCACATAGACATTTATAACTGTTAGCTCTTCCCGATGGATAGACCCTGTGATTATTATATAATGCCCTTCTTCATCTCTTGTTACAGCCTTTAATTTAAAGTCTAGTTTGTCTGATATAAGTATGGCTACTCCAGCTTTCTTTTGGCTTCCAGTAGCATGATAAATAGTTCTCCATCCCCTCACTCTCAATCTAAAGATGTCCTCAGACCTAAAATGAACCTCTTGTAGACAGTAAATAGATGGGTCTTGTTTTTTTTATCCATTCTGATACCCTATGTCTTTTGGTTGGCACATTTAGTCCATTTACATTCACTGTTATTGTAGAAAGATATGGGTTTAGAGTCATTGTGATGTCTGTATGCTTTATGCTTGTAGCTATGTCTCTGGTACTTTGTCTCACAGGATCCCCCTTAGGATATCTTGTAGGGCTGGTTTAGTGGTGACAAATTCCTTCAGTTTTTGTTTGTTTGGGAAGACCTTTATCTCTCCTTCTATTCTAAATGACAGACTTGCTGGATAAAGGATTCTCGGCTGCATATTTTTTCTGTTCGTCACATTGAAGATCTCCTGCCATGCCTTTCTGGCCTGCCAAGTTTCAAAAGAGAGATTAGTCAGGAGTCTTATAGGTCTCCCTTTATAGGTTAGGGCATGTTTATCCCTTGCTGCTTTCAGAATTTTCTCTTTATCCTTATATGTTGCCAGTTTCACTATATGTCGTGCAGAAGATCGATTCACGTTACATCTGAAGGGAGTTCTCTGTGCCTCTTGGATTTCAATACCTTTTTCCTTCCCCAGATCAGGGAAGTTCTGAGCTATTATTTCTTCAAGTACACCTTCAGCACCTTTCCCTCTCTTCCTCAGATCAGGGAAGTTCTGAGCTACTATTTCTTCAAGTACACCTTCAGCACCTTTCCCTCTCTTCCTCCTCTGGGATACCATTTATGCGTGTATTATTTCTTTTAGTGTATCACTTAGTTCTCTAATTTTCCCCTCATACTCCTGGATTTTTTTATCTCTCTTTTTCTCAGCTTCCTCTTTTTCCATAATTTTATCTTCTAGTTCACCTATTCTCTCCTCTGCCTCTTCAATCTGAGCCGTGGACGTTTCCATTTTTTTTTGCATCTCGTTTAAAGTGGTCTTCAGCTCCTCCTGACTGTTCCTTAGTCCCTTGATCTCTGTAGCAAGAGATTCTCTGCTGTCTTCTATACTGTTTTCAAGCCCAGTGATTAATTTTAGGACTATTATTCTAAATTCACTTTCTGTTATATTATTTAAATCGTTTTTGATCAGTTCATTAGCTGTTGTTATTTCCTGGAGATTCTTCTGAGGGGAATTCTTCCGTTGCATCATTTTGGATAGTGCCTGGAGTGGTGTGGATCTGCAGGGCACTTCTCCTGTGCTGTGGTGTATACCTGGAGTTGGTGGGCGGGGCCACAGTCAGACCTGATGTCTGCCCCCAGGCCACCGCTGGGGCCACAGGCAGACTGGTGTGTGCCTTCTCTTCCCTTCTCCTCAGGGTGGGAATCACTGTGGGGTGGCGTGGCCCGTCTGGGCTACTTGCACAATGCCAGGCTTGTGGTGCTGGGGATCTGGCATATTAGCTGGGGTGGGTAGGCAAGGTGCACGGGGGCAGGAGGGGCAGGCTTAGCTCACTTCTCCTTAGGTGATCCACTTTAGGAGGGGCCCTGTGGCAGCGGGAGGGAGTCAGACCCACTGCTGGAGGGGTCCTCCGCAGAAGCACAGTGTTGGGTGTTTGCCCGGTGCAAGCAAATTCCCTGGCAGGAACTGGTTCCCTTTGGGATTTTGGCTGGGGGATGGGCGATGGAGATGGTGCTGGCTAGCTCCTTTGTTCCCTGCCAAACTGAGCTCTGTTGTCCCGGGCCTCAGCAACTCTCCCTCCCTTTGTCCTCCAGCCTTCCTGCTTTCCAAGCAGAGCTGTTAACTTATGACCTCGCAGATGCTAAGTCCCGCTTCCTGTCTGAACACACTCCGTCTGGCCCCTCCACTTTTGCAAGCCAGACTCGGGGGGCTCTGCTTGGCCGGGAGGCTGCCCCTCAGCCCGGCTCCCTCCCGCCAGTCTGTGCAGCGTGCTCCACCTCAGTGCCCTTCCTACCCTCCTCCGTGGGCCTCTCCTCTGCGCTTGGTTCTGGAGAATCCATTCTGCTAATCCTCTGGTGGTTTTTTGGGTTATTTAGGCAGGTGTAGGTGGAATCTAAGTGATCAGCAGGACGTGCGGTGAGCCCAGTGTCCTCCTATGCTGCCATCTTCCCTGTTCCTAATCTTCCCTCTTAGAGGAGCTTTTCCTCAACCCCAAAGATTTTGGACCATTGGGTTTTCATTTCCATTCATCTCCATGTATTGTTTTATTTCCTCTTGTATGTCTTTTTTTAAGTTTATTTATTTATTTATTTTGAGAGAGAAGGGGGGGAGAGTGAGAGAGAGAGAGAGGGAGAGAGAGAGAATCCTAAGTAGGCTATGCACTGACAGTGAAGATCCCAATAAGGAGTTTGAACCCATGAATCATGAGGCCCTGACCTGAGCCAAAACCAAGAGTCGGACATACAACTGACTAAGGCACCCAGCCACCCCCAGATTTATTCTTTAACCCAATATTGTTTAGTGGCATATTACTTAACCTGCATGTATTTGTGTTCTTTGAAGATTTTTTTCTTGTGCGTGTGTGTGTGTGTGTGTGTGTGTGTGTGTTTGCATGGTTGATTTCTAGTTTCATAGTGTTGTCATTGGAAAAAGTACATGGAATATGTTGATACTCACTTTCTGTCCAACATGTAATCACTTCTTGAGAATATTTCATGTGCCCTGGAACTAATGTGTATAATAATGTGTATCCCACTGTTTTTGGATAGAATATTCTGAATTTATCTGGTAGATCAATCTGATCCAATGTGCTTTTCACAACCACTATTTTCGTAATTTTCTGTTTGGATGATCTATGCATTGATATAAGTAGGGTATAAATTCCCTTGCTATCATTGTATTACCATTGACTTCTTATTGCATGTTTATTAATAATTGTTTTATGTATTTGGGTGTATCCATGCTGGGTGTATAAATATTTACTATTGTTATCTTTTGGTGGATTGTTCCCTTTATCATTATGTAGTGTCCTCCTTTGTCCTTGCTACACTCTTTGTTTAAGATCTCTTTTGTTTGATATAAGTATTGTTCTTTTAGCTTTAGCATGATATTGTTCTTTTATCATTAGCATGATAAATGGTTTTCTCTCCCTTTATTTTCAATCAACATGTGTCTTAGGTATGATATGATTTCAATCTTTTTTTATTTTAGTAACACTTGTTTTGTGGCCTAAAATGTTGAGTTTCTGGAGAATATTTCATATGCATTATAAAATAATGTATATTCCACAGTTTCCAGATGCAATGATTCAAAGGTATCTGTTAAGTCCATCTGTTCCAATGTGTCATTCAAAAGCAATGTCGCCTCATTGATTTTCTTTCTGGATAATCTATGCATTGAAGTAAGTGGAGTGAAAAAGTCCCCTACTATTATTGTATTATTGTTTATTTATTCCTTTATGTCTATTAATATTTGATTTATGCATTTATATGCTCTTATGTTGAGTGCATGAACATTTACAATTGTTATACCCTTTCATAATTATGTAGTGTCCTTTGTCTATTGTTACAAGCTTTGTTTTAATTTCTATATTGTCTGATATAAGTATTGCTACTCCTGTTTTCTTTTCAGTTCCATTTACATGGTAAATGTTTTTCCATTTTTTCACTTTTGGTCTGTATGTGGCTTTAGGTCTGAAGTGACTATCTTATATGCAGCATATAGATAAATGATGCATTTTTGTACATTCAGTCACCCCATGTATTTTGATTGGACCATTTGGCCCACTTATATTCAAGGTATTATTGATAGATAAGTACTTAGTTCCATTTTATTACTTGTTTTGGTATTGTTTTTGTAGTTCTCTGTTTTTTCCTTCTTTGCTAACTCTTCCCTTATGGGTTGATGCATTCTATAGTATGATGCTTTAATTGTCTATTTTTGGGGCATCTACTATAAGTTTTAGATTTGTGGTTAACTCTACATTCATAAATAACATTTTATGCACATAGCAGTCTACATTAAGTTGATAGTTAATTAGTATTATATAATACCATCATTTACATCCTTTAATTTTGTGAATGCTTTGAGTAACTTTTATAGACATAATATAATTTCTTGCTTTTTTTTTACTTTAACCTTGATACTAGTTTATAAGTGATTTATTTACTACTTTAATTATATGTTTGCATTACTTGTAAAATTGTTTTCTCTGATAAATTTCTCACTCCTTATCATGGACTTTTCCTATCAAAGAAAAGAAAATCAAAGAAAATTCTTGTAACATTTCTTTTCTTTTCTTTTCTTTTTTCTTTTTTTTTAATTTGAGGAGAGACAGAACATACAAGTGGGGAAGTGACATAGAGAAAGGTAGAGACAGAATCCCAAGCAGATTCCATGCTGTGAGCATGGAATCTAACATGGCACTCAATCCCACAAACCATGAGATCATGACCTAAACCAAAATTAAGAGTTGGATGCATAACCAAACATTCTTTTAATGAGAGTTTAGTGGTGATAATATCCTTAAACTTTTAACTGTATGGGAAACAACTTATCTGTTATATTCTGAATATAGTCTTTCTGTAGAGTACTTTTTATTGCTGGCATTTTTTTTCCTTTTGCCACTTTGAATATATGATGCCATTTTTTTCAAGCCTGCAAATATTCTGCTGAAAACTCAGCTGATGGCCTTATAGGTTTCCCACTTAAGTAACTTTTTTTTCTCTTGGTGCTTTTAAAATTATTACTTTATCAGTATTTTTTGCCATTATACATATAGTGTGTTGTGGTGTGGACCTCTTTGTATTAATTTTCTTAGAAGGATTTCTTTGCTGCATAGACCTTGATGTGTGTTTCCTTCCCCAGGTTAGGAAAGTTTATAGCTGTCATTTCTTAAAATAAATTTTCTGCCCTTTCTTTCATTCTTCTTCATCTGGTATCCTCATAATGCTAACGTTATAACATTTGATTTTGTTTAGTTCCCTTAATATATTATCATTTTAAAGTTATTACTATTTTTCTTTGTTCTGCTTCTTTGCTCTATATTAGCCTGTATTGTTCTGATTTATTCTTCTACCTTCTGTCATATGCTATTGTTTAATACTACCATATCTTTATTTCACTTATGGATTTCTTCATCTCTGACTGCTTACTCTTTATATTTTCATTTTATAACTATATTTATTTATTTATTTTGAGAAGGGGAAGGGGCTGAGAGAGAAGAAGAGATAGAATTTCAAGGAGCCCCTGTACTATCAGCACAGAGACTGATACAGGGCTCAAATTCACAAACCATGAAATCATGACATGAGCCAAAATCAAATGTCAGATGTTTAACAGACAAGACACCTAGCTGCCTATATATTTACATTTATTATTTTAAGTTTTTATTTTAATTACTATTAGTTAACATACAGTTTTCTATTAGTTTCAGATGTACAATATAGTGATTCAACAATTACAGAGGGAGAAGTTAAGAAGGTTGAATGGTATGGGAACCCTGGGCTTGTCTCATCTCCTAAACACAGGTATATATGCATCAAACTGTTTTGAACACCTAGGAAATTGAGCTGACAATTCATATATCAATCTGCATAATTTGAGTGAGAGAACTTGGCAATGGAAGGATTCACCCCAAAAGAGAGAACAGGAAGAAATGACCAGAAATTTAATCAATACTGATAGAAGTAAGATGTCTGAACCAAAATTTAAAACCATAGTTATAATAATAGTAGCTGGAGTTGAAAGAACCATAGAACACATCAGAGAATCCCAATCTGCAGAAGTAAAATAACTAAAATCTAGTAAGTCTGAAATTAAAAATCCAAAACTGAAAGGCAATCTCCACTGGATGTGATGATGGCAAGGATGGAAGAAGCAGAATAGTTATCAGTGATATAGAAGATGAAATTATGAAAATATCTGAAAAAAAGAGAGAAACAGAGACAGAAGATCACAATACAAGATGGAGAGAACTCAGTGACTTATTAAATAGGAATAATATTCATATCATAGGACTACCAGAAGACAAAGAGAGAAAAGTGAGCAGAATGTTTATGTGAGCATATTATAGCTGAAAACTTCCCAAATCTGAGGAAGAGTAAGACCTCATAATCCAAGAAGCACATAGAAGTTCCATTAGATTCAAGAGAAGAACCGTGACCAAGACATAATACACAAAATACACAGACAGGGAAAAATCATGAAAGCAGCAAGGGGAAAAAAAGTCCTTAGCCTTCCCATGGGAAGATATATCAGGTTCACAGCCGATCCATCCACAGAGAAATGGACAGGTCAGAAAGGGATGGCAGGATATATTGAAAGTGCTGAATGTGAAAAATATGTATCAAAAATTCTTTAATATTTTAGACATTTATTTGTATTTGAAAATGAGAGAGAGCATGAGTGGTGGAGGGCAGAGAGAGAGAGAGGAAGACACAGAATCTGAAGTAGGTCTCCTGGCTCCAAGCTGTAAGCACAAAGCCTGATGCAGGGCTTGAACCCACGAACTATGAGATCATGACCTGAGCCAAAGTCAGATGTTCAACTAACTGATCCAGGTGCCCCATAGCCAAAAATTCTTTATCCAACAAGGCTGTCATTCAGATTAGAAGGAGAGATATGAGATTCCCAGAAAAATAAAAACTAAAGGAGTTGTAAACCCTAAACTAGTCCTGCAATAAATGTTAAGAGGGGCTATCTGAGTGTTGAAACAAACAAAAACAAAAACAAAAAGCGAAACAGACCAAAAGCAATGAAACCTAGAAAGAACCAGGGAATATCACCAGAAGCACCAACTCTACAAGCAACACAAAGAGATGCATTGAGAATAATACAATAACTTTAGGGGACTTCAACATTTTACTTACACCAGTGGACAGATTGTTTAAGTAGAAAATCAGCACGGAAACAATGGCTTTGAATGACACACTGGACCAAATGGAGTTAACAGATTTATTCAGAAAATTTCACCATAAAGCAACAGAATACACATTCTCCTCAAGTTCACATGGAGTCTGAAAGGAAATAGATACACTGTATCTCATATATACAACGTGAGCAAAGGAGATGGTTGAACAAACAGAACATAAATATTCCAACGGAAACTCATTTTATTTATTTATTTATTTATTTAGGGGGATATTTTACATACTCATCTCTTGCCTTTCCTTAACTCAGAGTTTTACAGGAAGTAATTAAGTTCTCAGACTTGTATTTTAGAAATGTTAAAGCAGTGCTCACCAACTGGAAAAGGGTAAGCTTGGAGGGATGAAGTCCAGGTGATTAAGGATGGTGAACAAAATACCATTAATCTAACTGAACTAGACCATGCTTTAACCAGGAAAGATATTTAGGGTAAGTGTAACACTGTTGAACTTGTTCCATAAAACCACAGACATGGTTTCCTGTCTATCATTTTCCAAATGACTGTGTCTAAATTGAGAATTACCAGTTGGTTCAAACATACAAATCCTATTTTCTTTGACACAGTAATTATCATGACCATAAAATAAGGATCTTGCAATATTTGAGATTTCAGATTAGAAAACCAATTTCCAATATTTTTGCTTCAAAATGAATGAATAAAACATACACATTCTTTCACTTTCAAAAAGAATTGAGAAGGATAATGCATCACCTCTCAATTTTTTGGACTGTATCATACACACATTTGATGTTTCCATTTGTAACACCCTAGAAATGGAAGACAAATATAATGAAAAGAAACAAAATGTGGAGTGGAAACATTTTCTACAAAATTTGGCTTTATTTTTTACTGTAACTTAAATCAAAAAGTTTTATTTAAAAATATGATAAAATATGGGGCACCTGGGTGCTTCAGTCAGTTGAGCATCTGGCTTCAACTGAGGTCATGATTTCACAGTTTGTGAGTTTAAGCCCCACATCAGGCTGCCCACTGTCAGTGCAGAGCCTGCTTCTATCCCCCTCTCTGCCCCTCCCCTGCTTGTGCTTTCCACCTCTTTCTCCCAAAATAAATAAAACTCTAAAAAAATATTATAAAACAATGAGATCTCTTAATTTTTTTTTTAATTTACATCCAAGTTAGTTAGCCTATAGTGCAACAATGATTTCAGGAGTAGATTCCTTAATGCCCCTTACCCATTTAGTTAATCTCCCTTCCCACAACCTACCTCTCCAGTAGCCCTCTGTTTGTCCCCCATATTTAAGAGTCTCATGTTTTGTCCCCACCCCCCCGTTTTTATATTATTTTTGCTTCCCTTCCCTTATGTTGATCTGTTTTGTATCCTAAAGTCCTCATGTGAGTGAAGTCGTATGATATTTGTCTTTCTCTGACTAATTTTGCTTCACATAACATCCTCTAGTTCCTTCCATGTAGTCGTAAATGGTAAGATTTCATTTTTTTATTTTTTTAAAATTTTTTTAACGTTTTATTTATTTTTGAGACAGAGAGAGACAGAGCATGAATGGGGGAGGGGTAGAGAGAGAGGGAGACACAGAATGGAAGCAGGCTCCAGGCTCTGAGCCATCAGCCCAGAGCCTGATGCGGGGCTCGAACTCATGGACTGCAAGATCGTGACCTGAGCTGAAGTCGGACGCTCAACCGACTGAGCCACCCAGGCGCCCCAAGATTTCATTATTTTTTTTTTAATTTTTTTTTTCAACGTTTATTTTTTATTTTTGGGACAGAGAGAGACAGAGCATGAATGGGGGAGGGGCAGAGAGAGAGGGAGACACAGAATCGGAAACAGGCTCCAGGCTCTGAGCCATCAGCCCAGAGCCTGACGCGGGGCTCGAACTCCCGGACCGCGAGATCGTGACCTGGCTGAAGTCGGACGCTTAACCGACTGCGCCACCCAGGCGCCCCAAGATTTCATTATTTTTGATTGCCGAGTAATATTCCATTATATATATATATATATATATATACACATGTACACACACTACATCTTCTTTATCCATTCATCCATCGATGGACATTTGGGCTCTTTCCATACTTTGGCTATTGTTGATAGTGCTGCTATAAACATTGGGGTTCGCTTGCCCCTTCAAAACAGCCTATCTCTATCCCATGGATAAATACCTAGCAGTGCAATTGTTGAGTTGTAGGGTAATTCTATTTTTAATTTTTTGAGGAACTTCCATACTGTTTTCCAGAGTGGCTGCACCAGTTTGCATTCCCACCAGCAGTGCAAAAGAGATCCTCTTTCTCTGCATCCTCGCCAACATCTGTTGTTGCCTGAGTTGTTAACGTTAGCCATTCTTACAGGTGTGAGGTGGTATCTCATTGTGGTTTTGATTTGTTTTCCCTGATGATGAGTGATGTTGAGTATTTTTTCATATGTCGTTTGGTCATCTGTATGTCTTTGGAGAAGTGTCTATAATGAGTTATCTTTTTTAAAGAATGTGTTCAAAAAACATTTTTTTTCATAATCTCTACTAATTAGATATTAAAATAACTATACTGTTTGGAATTTCTCTGTAAAATTATATATTATATCTGATATTTAGAATTCCTAGACATGGAGGAACAATTGTTAGTCCAAATTTCTTGAATATGGGATAAAAATTTTAAATGAAAGAGAGATATCTTGGTGGTTTAGTTGGTTAACTGACTGACTTTGTCTCGGGTCATGATCTTGTGGTTGGTGAGTTTTAGACCCACATTAGGCTCTCTGCTTTCAGTGTGGAGCCCACTTCGGATCCTCTGTTCCCCTCTCTCCTTCTCTGCCACTTCCCTGCTGGTTCTGTCTTTCAAAATAAATAAACTTAAAAAATTTAATTGAAAGAGTTTTTGATACTCAATTACGCTTGTTTACAATGTAAAATAAGTATCTGTTAACAGAGTAGTTTAAAAATTTTAAACTACAAAATGGATTCATAATTTTGAGTTTGTGATGCCACTGCCATTTGGCCAGGTGTATCACTTGTACCCTATGGTAACAAGGTCTCAGAATTTCTAAAATCTCAAAAATGCATTAAGTATACAGACTGTAATTGTTTACCATAATTTAAGAATAAGTCAACATGGACTAGGTAGAGAAACTTGCATTATTTTATATATTTTAAACTTTTTAAATTAGTTGAAAGTATAAAATTTGAAGACATAAAAATTTAAAAATTATTTTCTAGGGATGGCTCAAGAAATAGATACAAATAAACAAAACTAGATGCATTGACCCTGACATTAAACATTGTTGCCTTTCCCTCCTTAATATTGTTATATAAACAAGTGGTTTCTCTATCTGCTTGACACATGGTTCTAAAATGTAATCCTCTAATGTTATGGCTAGAAAACCCAAGTTGTATAGTTCAAATTTCTTTTATTTTTTCTTCCAAGATTTTTTTCAAATTCAAGTCAGTTAACATACAGTTTAGTATTGATTTGAGGAGTAGAATTTAGTGATTCATCACTTACACATAACAGTGCTCATGACAACAATGCCTTCCTTAATGCCCATCACCCATTTAGCCCACCCCCTACCCACCTTCCCTCCAGTAACCCTGTTTGTTCACTACAGTTAAGACCTTTTATGGTTTGCCTCCTTCTTTGTTTTTATATTATTTTTCCTTATCTTCACCTAATGTTTTATGTTTTGTTTCTTAAATTCCACATCTGAGGGAAACCATGTGGTATTTTTCTTTCTCTGACTTATTTTGTTTACCATAATACACTCCAGTTCCACCCTTGTTGCAAATGGCAAGATTCCATTGTTTTTGATGGCTGATTAATATTCCATTGTATGCATATACCACCTCTTTTTTCTCCACTCATCATTTGATGGACATTTGGGCTCTTTCCATGATTTGGATATTGTTGATAGTGCTGCTACAAACATTAGGGCGCCTATGCACCTTCAAATCAGTATTTTTGTATCCTTTGAATAAATACCTAGTAGTGCAATTTCTGCATTATAGTATATTTTTGTAATTAATTTTCTGAGGAACCTCCACACTGTTTTCCAGAGTGGCTGCAGCAGTTTGCATTCCCACAAACAGAATAAGTGGGTTCCCCTTTCTCCTCATCTTTGCCATTATCTGTTGTTTCCTGAGTAGCTAATTTTAGCCATCCTGACAGGTGTGAGATGATATTTCATTGTGGTTTTGATTTGTATTTCCCTGATGATAGGTTATTTTGAAAGTTTTCTCATGTGTTGGTCAGCCATTTGTATATCCTCTTCGAAGAAGTGTCTCTTCATTTCTTCTGTCCATTTCTTAACTAGAATTTTTATTTTGGGGGTGTTGATTTTTATAAGCCTTTATAGATTTTGGATACTAGCCCTTTGTCCAATATGTCATTTGAAAATATCTTCTCCCATTCTATAGCCTTCCTTTTAGTTTTGTTTACTGATTCCTTCACTGTGCAGAAGCTTTTTATCTTGATGATACCATATGGTTCCATATGATTAATATATCATCAATGTTTAAAAAAATACATATTAATGAAAGTGAAGAGATGGAAAAACATTTACCATGCTAATGTAAGGTTAAAAAAAGACAGGATAGCAATGATTATATCACAAAATAGACTTTAAAACATAACAAGAGAGGTGCCTGGGTGGCTCAGTTGGTTAAGAGTCCAACTCTCGATTTCAGATCAGGCCATGATCTCACAATTCATGACTTCAAGACCCACGTCCAGCTCTGTGCTAGTGGCACAGAGACTGCTTGGATTTCTCTCCCTCTCTCTTTCTGTCCCTCTTCCTGCCCTCTTTCGCTCTCAAAATAAATTAATAAACATTTAAAAAATAAAATGTAGCAAGAGACTAAGACATTACAAAATAATAATCTATCCAACAGCAGGATATACTTGTAAATATTTATGTACTCAATTTTGGAACACCTAAATGTGTGAAGCAAATGTTAAGACACAAAGAGGGAAATTAATGGTAGTAACTAATAGTAGGGGTTTTAGTACCCCACTTAAATCAGTGGATATATTAGGCAGCAAATCAATAAGCAAACAGTGTCTTTGTGTGGCACATTGGACTAGATGTACATAACAGATATATTCAGAACATTCCATCCAAAAACAACAGAAAACACATTATTTTCAAGTGCACATGAAACAGTCTCCAAAATAAATCATGTTAGGCAAAAAATATCTCAATGAAATTAAGAAGATTAAAAGTATACATACATCTTTTCTGAACACAATTGTATGAAGCTAGAAATCAACTACATGCTGCCTGTGTTCTCCTCTAACATTTTGATATTTCCCTGTCTCACGTTTAGGTCTTTCATCCACTTTGGATTTATTTTTGTGTATGGTGTAAGAAAATTCTTCTTTCGTTCTTCTGAATGTTGCATCCAGTTTTGCCAACACCATTTGTTGAAGAGAGAGTCTTTTTTCTGAATGGATATTCTTTCTTGCTTTGTTGAAGGTGAGTTGACCATATAGTTGTGGGTGCATTTCTGGATCCTCTATTCTGTTCCATTGATCTATGTGTTGTTTTTGTGCCAATACCTAACTGTCTTGAGGATTACCTCTTTGTAAAACAGCTTAAAGTCAGGAATTGTAATGCCACCAGCTCTGGTTTTCTTTTTCAACATTACAACGGCTGTTTGGGGTCTTTTCTGGTTCTATACAAATTTAAGTGTTTTTTGTTCTAGCTCTGTGAATTGACTGTGCATTGAATTTGTAGATTCCCTTGGGTAGTACAGACATTTACAATGTTTCTTCTTCCAATCCATGAGCATGGAAAGTTTTCCCATTTCTTTGTGCTGTCTTCAATTTCTTCCATAAGTATTCTATAGTTTTCAGAACACAGATCTTTTACCTCTCTGCTTTGTTTTTTTTTTAATTTTTTTTCAATGTTTATTTTATTTTTGGGACAGAGAGAGACAGAGCATGAACGGGGGAGGGGCAGAGAGAGAGGGAGACACAGAATCGGAAACAGGCTCCAGGCTCTGAGCCATCAGCCCAGAGCCCGACGCAGGGCTCGAACTCACGGACCGCGAGATCGTGACCTGGCTGAAGTCAGACACTCAACCGACTGTGCCACCCAGGCGCCCCTACCTCTCTGCTTTGATTTACTCCTAGGTATCATATGGTTTTTGGCACAATGGTAAATGGAATCAATTATTTGATTTCTTTTTGCTGCTTCATTATTGATGTTTAGAAATGCTACAGATTTATGTACATTGATTTTATATCATGTGAATTTTCTGATTTCATTTGTCAGTTCTAGTATTTATTTGGTGGAGGCGTTTTTTTTGGTTTTCCATGTAGAGTATCATGTCATCTGTTAAAAGTGAAAGTTAGATTTCTTCCTCGCCAATTTGGATGAATTTTCTTTTTTGTTGTTGTTGTTGTCTGATTGCTGAGGCTTATGCTGAACAACAATGGTCAGAGTGGACAGCCCTGTCGTGTTCCTGACATTAAAAGGAAAGTTCTCAGTTTTTCCCTATTGAGAATGATATCAGCTGTGGGTATTTTGTATATGGACTTTATGATGTTTAGGTATGTTCTTTCACTCCCTACTTGGTTGACTGTTTTTATCCATAAAGGATGCTGTGTGTTGTCAAATGATTTCCCTGCATCTCTTGACATGATAATATGGTTCCTAGGCTTTATTTTAGTAATGTGGTGTATCGCATTGATTGATTTGGACATACTAAACCAACCCTGCATTCCAGTAATAAATCCTCCTTGATAGTGGTGAATAATTCTTAAACATTAAAATGTTTCTTGGACTTTACTTGTTAATGTCTTGTTGAGAATTACAGCATCCCTGTTCAACAGGGATATTGGTCTGTAATTTTCCTTTTTAAGTGGGTCTTTGACTGGTTTTAGAATCAAGGTAATAGTAGCATTGTAGAATGACTTTGGAAGTTTTCCTTCCATTTCTATTTTTTGGAACAGTTTCAAAAGAACAGGTATTAATTCTTTAAATATTTGGTAGAAATCCCCTGGGAAGCCATCCAGCCCTGAAATTTTGTTTGGAGATTATTCATTACTGATTCAATTTCTTTACTGGTTATAGGTCTGTTAAAATTTTTCTGTTTCTTCCTATTTCAGTTTTGGTAGATTATACATTTGTAGGAATTCAGCTGTTTCTTCCAGATTGCCCAATTTTGGGGGAATATAATTGCTCATAATATACTCTTATAATTGTGTGTATTTTTGTATGTCTCATCTTTCATTCATCATTTAATTTATTCAGATCCTTTCTCTTTTCATTGTGATAAGTATGGATAGGTAATTATCAATTTTGTTAATTCTTTTGAGGAATCAGCTCCTACATTCGTTGATTTGTTATACTTTTTTTTTAAATCTCTACATGATTTATTTCTTCTCTAATCTTTATTACTTCCCTTCTTCTGCTGGTTTTGGGTTTTATTGGCTGTTCTTTCTCTGGCTCTTTTAAGTGTAAGATTAGGTTGTGTATTTGAGACTTTTTTCCATCTTGAGAAAGGCTTGTATTGCTATTTACTTCCCTGTTATGACCAACTTTGCTTCATCCCAAAGGTTTTGGACTGTCATGTTTTCATTTTCATTGGTTTCCATGTATTTTTTCTTATTTTTAATTTAATTTCTTGGTTAATCCACTCACTCTTTTAAAATATTTATTTATTTTTGAGAGAGAGAGAGAGAGTGAGAGAAATAACGAGTGAGGGAGGGGTAGAGAGAGAGGGAGACACAGAATCTGAAGCTGACTATAGTCTCTGGGCTGTCAGCACAGAGCCTTATGTGGGGCTCAAACTCATGAGCCATGAGATCATGACCTGAGCCGAAGTCGGATGTTTAACCAATTGAGCCAATCAGATGCCCCCAATACATTCACTCTTTAACCTTCATGTAGTCTTTCCAATTTTGTTCTTGCGGTTGACTTCAAGTTTCATAGTGTTGTGATCTGAAAATATGCATGGTATGATATCAATATTTTTGTACCAGTTGAAGACTGATTTGTGACCCAGTATATGATATATTCTGAAGAATGTTCCATGTGCACTTGAAGAAAATGTGTATTATTCTGATTTAGAGTGGAATATTCTGAATATATTTGTTAAGTCCATCTGGTCCTGTGTGTCATTCAAATCCATTGTTTCCTTGTTGATCTGCTGCTTAGGTAATGTGTCCATGTTATAAGCGTGGTTTTTAAAGTCTCCTGCTTTTACTGTATGATTATCAATGAGTTTCTTAAAGTTTGTCATTAATTGACTTATATATTTGGCTGCTTTCAAGTTGGGGGCACAAATATTTGTAATTGTTAAATCTTTTTGTGGCACCTGGCTAGCTCAGCTGGTTAAGTGTCCAACTTCAGCTCAGGTTATGATCTCGCAGTTCATGATTTCGAGCTCTGCATCAGGCTATGTGTTGACAGCTCAGAGCCTGAAGCCTGCTTTGGATTCTGTGTCTCCCTCCCTCTCTGTCCTTCTCCTGCTCACACTTTCTTTCTCTCTCTCTCTCTCTCTCTTTCTCAAAAATATAGAAACATTAACAAAATTTAAAAAAATCTTGCTGGATAGATCCCTTTACTATGATATCTCACCCTTCAACTCTTATTACAGGTTTTGGATTAAAATTTGATTTGTATAAGGATTGCTACTCCAGCTTTCTTTTGATGTCCATTAATATGACAAATGGTTCTCCATCCCCTCATTTTCAATCTTAAGGTGTCTCTGTATCTAAAATCAGTCTCTTATAAGCAGCATATTGAAGGATCTTGTTTTTTTTTTAATTCATTCTATTACCCTATGTCTTTTGATTGGAGCATTTAGTCCATTTACATTTAGAGTAATTATTGATAGATATACATTTAATGTTATTATATTACCTGTAGAATCACCTTTTCTGTAGATTGTCTTTTTTCCTTTCTAGCCTTTGGTTTTTTTTGTATCTCTTTCCAGCTCAAAGAGTCTTCTCTTTAGTGTTTAGTGTTCATGAACTCCTTTAGTTTTGCTCGTCTTGGGAAATCATTATCTCTCCTTCTATTCTGAATGACTGCCTTGTTGGATAAAATATCATTGGCTGCATATTTTTCCATTTAGCACATTGAATATATCAATGCTGCTCCATTCTGTCTTGTCAAGTTTGTGTAGATAGGTATGCTGCTAACTATATGTTTCTACCCTTATAGGTTAATGACCTTTTATCTCTAGTTGCTTTCAGAAATCTCATTTTATCTTTGTATTTTGCAAATTTCACTATGATATGTCTTGATGTGTTTTTGTTGATTGTAAGGGAAGTTGTCTGTACCTTTTGGATTTGAATACCTGTTTCCTTCCACAGATTAGGGAAGTTCAAGCTATTATTTTTTCAAATAAATCTTCTGTCCCTTTTTCCTGCTCTTCACTTGGTATTCCTATGATATGGATATTCTTGTGCTTTATAGAATTGCTGATTTCACTAAATCTATATTTGAGATCTAATATTTTCCCCTCTCCTTTTCAGCTTCATTATTTTCCATAATTTTATCTTCTATGTCATCTATTTGATGCTCTGCTTCTTCCATCCTCATAATTACATCTAGTTTGCTTTTCATCTCAGTAATAGCATTTTTTTTTTAATTTTTGCCTGTCTAGTTTCTGGTCTTTGATCTCAGCAGGAATTTCTCTGGAGTCTTTTATGTTTCTTTCAAGCCTAGCCACTATTCTTATGACTGTTGTTATAAACTTTTGTTCAGATATATTGTTTATAATCTCTTTTTAGCAAATCTCTGGTAGTCGTTTCTTCTTGATCTTTCTTTGAAGGAGAACTCATCACTCTTTTCATTTTCACTGAGTTTTTGTCCTTTGTATGTATGAAAGCTTGTTGTGTTGGGGTTCCCGGATGGCTCAGTTGGTTAAGTGTATGGCTTTGGCTCAGGTCCTGATTTCACAGTTTGTAGTTCAAGCCCCACATCAGGCTGTATGTTGACAGCTCAGAGTCTGGAACCTGCTTCCAATTCTGTCTCCCTCTCTCTCTACCTCTTCTCTGTTTGTCCTCTGCCTCTCTCTGTTTCTCTAACTCTCAAAAATAAACTTTAAAAATTTTTTAAAAAGAAAAAGTGTTATATTACCCACTCCTTAGTGTAATGCTATATTAATAAGGGTTTATACATTGTCCAGGGCCTAGTGCTTCAGGAAGTGTCTCTGGTATGTGCTATGTGAATTCAACTGTTGAGATTTGGCTGCTCTTTCCCCCACACCAGTCCTCTGCAGAATTCCTCTTTGCCTATAGTGAGGACTGTCTGGACTCTTAACTAGGTGAGCTTTTTATTTCTTTGTTAAAATAAGCGTGCTGTGTTCTCTCTCTTTCATATTATACATAATATTCTCTTAATACTCAGATCAATTGCCTAGATTTTCAAAATTAGATGTTGATTTAGCTGTGTGTAAGAGATGAGACTGGTCCACGGTACCCCTACTGCACCACCATCTTAACACCTTCCACCCAAATGTGAGGATATAGAACAAAGTTTTAATAATGAAAACAATTTTTTACTGGCACAGAAAGAACAATGGAACATACCAGATAGCCAAGAAATAAACATGTTTATATGGTCAATTAATCTATGAAAAAGGAGGCAAGAATACACAATGGGAAAAGACAATTTGTCCAATAAATGGTGCTGGGGAAAGTGGACAGAAATTTGGTAAAGAATAAAACTGAATCACTTTCTGCTACCACACACAAAATATACTCAAAATGGACTAAATACCTAAACATGAGACCAGAAATGATAAAAGTTTTAGAAGATAAACACGCAGGAGTTTATTTTACTTCAGCTGTGGCAACATTATTTTACGTGTCTCTTAAGACAAGAACAAAACAAACAAACTGTAATGTTATTCATTTTGGAGAGAAACTGGAATGCAGACTCCATATATCAGGGAAAATATTCAGAGGTTATCAGAAACAAACACATCAAAGTATGCATGGTGTGTTCTAAAAACTAAATTAAACTATGATTTGAAAATAAAGTTTGATTTTAATATTGTATCAGAGAACACCAATAAAAATAAATAACTAAAAACAACCAAAGGGAATTCTGATGTTGAAAACTACAATAACAATTTTCTTAAAAAAATCATGAGTAAACCTGAAATTACAGAAATATTAATGACCAAATTCTAATATAAAACGGTGGACATTATAAAAATAAATAGAAGTTAAAATTGAAAGAAAATAGAGAGAGAAAAAGAAAAAGAACACTCAAAGAATTGTAGGAAATCAAGATTACCAAAAAATTTACTTTTGGAGTACAAGAAGCAAAAGAAAGATAAATGAGCAGAAAAAATACATATAAACATTAAATATATATATATTCAATTAAAATTTTCAGTGTATACATTGCAAGAAATATTTGCTAAAACATTTTTAACTTTATAGTAAAACACTAACCTGACAGCAAAAGAAAAATAGCTCATGAAAATCATGCTAGGATTAATAGCTGATTTCTCCACAAACATTGAACTACTGAAAACATAGTGATCATATGGCTGAAGTGATCAAAGAAAGTAACTGTGAACCAATAACACTATATGTATCAAAGCCAAATTTTAAAAATAACAGTAAAATAAAAACATTCATAGATTAACACATGCTTACATGATACTAGCAGAGTAAAATCACAAGAATTACTATAGTAAATTCAGGCTGAAGGCAAACAGACTGAAATGGTAATTCACATCTATGTGCCAAAATCATAGTGAAAATTATGTAGTTTTAAGAGAGTATTAATTCATAATTTTCCAATAACAACAAATATGATATAAGGAGATGGTTGACAGCAAAGTGGTAATGAGTTAGTCAGACAAGTAAGAATTATAAAAAAATATTGTTGACTTTCATAATATTATAAATGTAATTTCCCACAAAAGAGGGGGAAAGAAACTATGCTAGAGTAAATTTCTGTACGCACTGAAATTCAACTGGGACAAATCAGCTTAAACTGGTTTTGATAAAGATAAAATGTATGTGGCAAATCATAGAACAATTAAAATAACAGAAGCGGGGCACCTGGGTGGCTCAGTTGGTTGAGCATCCGACTTCGGCTCAGGTCATGATCTTATGGTTCGTGAGTTTGAGTCCCACATCGGGCTCTGTGCTGGCAGCTCAGAGCCTGGAGCCTACTTCAGATTCTGTGTCCCGTCTCCGCTCCACCCCTGCTTGTGTTCTGTCTCTCTCTGTCTTTCAAAAATGAATAAACATAGAAAAAAATTAAAAATAAGAATATAATAAAAGTCATAAAAAAAGAAATTTCTACATTAAAAATGTACTTAATGCCAAAAGAGAGAATGAAAGAAGAAATAGATGAGATACATGGAAAATTTATAATTACATATCTTAATCAAAAATATAAATTATAACATTAAATGTGACTAGAATAAATTAAATCACATGATAGTGATATCTCATTGTAGTTTTGATTTGCATTTCCCTATGATAAGTGATTTTGAGCAATTTTGATGTGTTTATTGGCCATCTTTGTGTATTCTTTGGAAAAATTTCTATTCATATCTTCTGCCCAGTTTTAATTGGACTATTTGATTTTCATGTGTTAAGTTTTATAAGTTCTTTACTACATATGCATATATATATAATTACCATTTATACTAATTTATATATAATTCTTTATGCATTTCTTTAGATTATATAATTAAACTTATAAAATTTACTATCTATGGTTATGTAATACCTATAATTCAATATCTATAGTAAAGGTTTATTGAATATATACAGTAAAGTTATTGAATTAGTAATTTAGAAATTACCTCCAAGGAAACCCCATGCTCACATGACTTCAGGTATGAATTTTAACAAATGTGATAGCAATTATTTTTTGTTTTCAAAATGTAAGAATACAATATTTCCCTGACACTAATACCAGACAAAAGTAACTCAAGAAATGAAAATGACAAATAATTTCTCTTACAAATGTAGACAGGGTAATCCAGAACAAAATATTAACAAATTATATCAAGAAGCATACAAATATGATTATACACTATAACAGAATAGTATTCATTCCAGGAATTAAAGGTTTGTCTAACATACAGAAATCAAGTAATGCAGGGGCTCCTGGGTGGCTCAGTTAAACATCTGCCTTCAGTTCAGATCATGATCTCAAGGTTAATGAGTTCAAGTCCCACGTTGGGTTCTCTGCTGTCCAGGCAGAGCCTACTTCAGATCCTCTGTCCCCCTCACTCTCTGCCCTTCCCGCACTTGCGCTCTCACTCTCTGTCAAAATAAATAAATAAATGAATAAACAAACAAACAAACAAATAAATAAACAAATACTTTAAAAAAATCAAGTAATGCAACACACTTAAAAACCAAAACAAAACAAAAACAAAAACAAACTAAAAACAAAACCCACAGGATTACCACCAGAAATCCAAAATAAATATTTGATAAAATCCCATACTTTACTACAATAAAAAAGTCAACAGAAATGGAAAGAAGACAAAATCCTTAAAATAGCAAAGGACATATATGAAGAATCATACAACTCTTTTCTAACTTAATGGTGAAAAACAGGATGCTTTCTTCTAGGATCAGAAACAAAAGAAGGATGTGCACTCTCACAACTCATTTCAAACATATTTCTGAAGGCGGCAGACAGGGAAATTTTGCAAGAAAATAAAAAGGCTCTTAACATTAGAAAGGAAAAGTAAAATTATTTTTTATTTATAAATAAAATGATCATATGTAAACTAAATCTTAAATAATCCATTAATAAGTTGTTAGAACTGATATGTTATCTCAGGATACAAGATTGTATTTCCATATAATTGTAATTAAAAAAAGGAATTTTGAACAGACTCTTAAATACAGAGAACAAACTGGTGGTTGCCAGAGGTAAGGTAGGTGGGGATATTGGTGAAACATATAAATAAACTTCTGAGATACAAATTTCTATTTATAAAATAAATAAGTCAAGTAGATGAGAAGTACAGGATAGGGTGATATAATAAATAACGTAATAAAGTTGCATAGTGACAAATGATGACTGCACTTACTGTAGTGAGTACTGAGTTATGTAAAGAGTTACTGAATCATTATGTTGTACACCTGAATTAATATCACATTATATGTTAATTTTACTTTAATAAAACATTATTTTTAAATTAAAGATAATAACATGTTCAAAGGTATGAAAAATAAATAATACTTGGGAAAATATAATTATCAATAAATTTATACTGAATATTAAAAATATTGGCTGAACAAAATCTAGAAACATCAAAATTCATGGAAAACATCCCATTTTCAAGAGTTAGCCGACTTAACATTGTTGAGAGAGCAATACACCCCAATTTGGTGTGTAGATTAAACAAAAATTCTATCATAATCCCAACTGACTTCTTGTACAAACTGACAATCTGATTCTAAAATGCATCTGTAATGGCATGTATAGTCAAATAATTTAGAAAACACTATATAAGAGGACTCATTCTTCCAAAATTCAAAATTTACTACAAAGCAACAATAATAAAAATGATGCAATACTGGTGAAAAATAGACACATGGATTAAAGGAATAGAATTAAGAAGAGAAAATAAAGCCATGTGAGTATAGTTAGTTGATATTAAGCATAGTGCCAAAATCTTTTAATGGGAAAAAAAAAATCAGTCCAAAATGTGGAATTAAACAATAGGTAACCACTGCAAAAAGAAAAAAAAAAGTGAATTTTAACCTTTACCTCACACTTCATACCAAATTAACTAAAAATTAATCAAAGACCTAAATTAAAAACAGAAGTATAACTTCTATGAAAAATTATTGGAAGACCTTAGATTTTTAAAGGGCTGTAAATATAGCACCAATACTATGAGTAACAACAACAGCAAAACTGTAAAATTTGGACTTCATCAAAATTAAGAACTTCTGTTTCAAATGACAAAATTAAGAAATTATAATTCCAAAATATAAAATTGGAATGAATATTCATAAATCACATATCTGGTAAATATCTAGTATATCATATATCTATATCATCTATCTATATCTATATCTATATCTGTATCTGTATCTGTATCTATACCTATATCTATATCTATATCTATCTACTATATCTATTACATCTCTCAAACTATTAAGAGAAAAGTGATTTTTTAAATGGGTTACTAATTGAATACACAGTAATCCAAGAAGTTATATAAATGATGAATGTGCATGTGAAAAGATGCTCAATATATTATTTGTCAGGGAAATACAAATTGAAACCACAATGAGATAGCCATTGGCACACTAGAATGTGTGGTTAGAATAAAATTGACCAGATAGAATGAAATTGTAGAATAATAACAAGTGTTTTACAGGTGTACTGATATTGAAAATCTCATTCACTACTGTTGGGAATGTAAAATCCCAGTTTTGCAGTTGCTTTGGACATCTGTCTAGTAGTTATGCAAACAAAGAATTACCATATAATCCTACAAATCAATTGTTAAATATTACCCCAGAAAGATAAAACCACATGTCCAAAGAAAGATTATACAAAGCAACATTATTCAGAATATTCAAAAGGTGGAAACAAACAAAATATCCATCAACTGATAAAGGGAAAATAATGATGTATAATCCATTTAATAAAATATTGTAATTGATTCTAAAGAAGGCAAGTGTTAGGTGGGCTGAGCACATGTGCAATTAAAAATTTATGTATAACTTTTGGCTCTCCAAAAGCTTAACTACTAATAGACTATGTTGGCCAAAACTTTTGCTGGCAACATCAAAAGTCAACATAATTTGTACATTAAATGTATTATATATTGCATTTTTACAATAAATTAAGATAGAGAAAGAAAATGTTATTTCAAAAAAAAATCACAAGGAAAAATGAAGCCTAGGGAAGCTAAAACACAGCAGCAGAGGGCACAGAGCACACACATTTTCTAAAGCACTAGGCCCTGGATGTTGTATGACCCCCTCTTCACAATGCCATTACTTGTAAGATCAGGAAACATAACAGACTTTTCTAACACAGAGAAAAAGACAGAGAGTTAGATAAAATGTTAAGATGGAGGAAATCAACCCAAAAGAACCTATGAAAGGTCACAGAGTGAGACAATCAAAACAGGAAAAACTAATATGCCTGAGAGAGGATTTAAAGTAACAATCATAAGGACACTTCCTGGTCTTGAGAAAATAATGGAATACTTTGGGAAGGCACTTATTGAAGAAATAAAGGGCTTTAAAACAATCAGAAATGAAAAATACAGAGGCTCTTGGGTGACTCAGTCAGGTAAGCATCCACCTCTTGATTTCAGTTCAGGTCATGATCTCCCAGATCATGAGTTCTAGCCCCACGTCAGGTTCCATGCTGACAGTGTGGAGCTTGTTTATGATTCTCTTTCTCCCTCTCTACCTGTCCCTTATCTCTGTCTCTGTCTCTTTCCCTCTCTCTCTCTCCATCTCTCTCTCTCTTTTTCTAGTTTTCTCAAAATAAATTTATATACTTAAAAAATGAAAAATATAATAATTGAGTAGGACCAGGATTGACACAATCCACACAAGGCTGGAAGAAGCAGAAGAATGAATATGCAATATAGAAGACAAAATAATGCAAAATAATGAAGCTGAATAAAAGAGAGAAAAATTATGCAACACAAGAACAGACTTAGGGAACTCAGTGACTCCATCAAATTTAAAAATATTCATATAGGAGTCCCAGAAAATGAAAGGGGGAAAAAAGCTGGATAATTTATTTGAGGAAATAATAGCTGTTATTGTATTAGTATCAATGAGTTTCTTTATGTTTGTTATTAATTTATGTATTTGGGTGCTCTCCAGATGAGCACATAAATATTTACAATTGTTAAATCTTGGTAAATACACCACTTTATTATGATATTGTGCCCTTGTTTGTCTCTTGTCAGAATCTTTGTTTAAAATCTGGTTTCTTGGATATAAGTATTGCTACCTTGACTCTCTTTGACAGACACACATAGATTTGTGTATGAATATTAACACAGTATACTAATTATGTGTATTTATATGTATATGATAACTAATAACTGATATACATATACTAATTTTACATGAATATTTAATTTAAATAATATATAATGGATGTGTAAATAAAATATAATTATAAACATAAATATGTATTATTTCAAACTGGTTCATACCTCTATGCAGCATCTCATCTTGTTTCTATCTAGTACATGCTACTCCAAGATGAAATTAATTTCTTCATAACTCTGTGTGTGAGGGAGAAACTCGGCTCTAGATGGTCACTGCTATTTAGTAGATAAGGCTTTAGTTATGTATCCAAATGTCATATGCTCTATGCACATAAAATTAATTTTTAATGGAAACTAAAATGCATAGAGAGAAACTGCATACCACTGAGATGTCACTGACGGAAACTCACTGATGACTTCTCTATCTTTGCTGCTTGCAGCCTGAGTCATTTAGGCTCTGAAGACAAATCAAAGTGAAATTAAAATTGGTTACACTTAAGGAGGTAACAGTTGCCTACTCAGAGACAAATGTTATATAAATGTGATTTCAACTAGAATCTAAAAATAGATACAAAATAAATAAGATTAGTAAACATAAATTATCTCTGACCATTATGAATACAATTAGTAATAATTCTTCCACATTTTCTCTTATGGAGATTAAAGCTTTGTAACTCTTTAAAATTTCTGATATATTAAATGTTGCATTTTCAAACCCTTTGCAAATAGGAAGGAAATATTGGATTCTCTTTCTGGGAAAAGTTTACAAGTAGTATGATGCAAGTATATTTCAAGAAGCATCTTTAAATTTCAAATGCATTTTGTGATAATCCAGAGGTTAATTGTAATTTTCAATTTATTACAATCCCTTGTTTTGGGGTGCTGAAATGGTAGACAACTCTGAACATGATTCTGAAGCCTTAATAAAAGTGTCCATAAAGTCAAAGGGCACCTGGGTGGCTCAGTTGGTTAAACATTTGACTCTTGATTTCAGCTCAGATTATGATCTCAAGGTCATGAGATCAAGGCCCAAGCCAGCCTCTGTGCTAAGTGTGGAGGCTGCTTGGTATTTCTCCTTCTCATTCTGTCCCTGCCCCATACATGTTCTCCCTGTCTTTCTCAAAAAGTATCCAACAATAGCACTGCTAGGAATTTACCCAAGGGATACAGGAGTCCTGACACATAGGGGCGCTTGTACCCCAATGTTTATAGCAGCACTCTCAACAATAGCCAAATTATGGAAAGAGCCTATATGTCCATCAACTGATGAATGGATAAAGAAATTGTGGTTTATATACACAATGGAGTACTACGTGGCAATGAGAATGAAATATGGCCCTTTGTAGCAACATGGATGGAACTGGAGAGTGTTATGCTAAGTGAAATAAATGATACAGAGAAAGACAGATACCATATGGTTTCACTCTTATGTGGATCCTGAGAAACTTAACAGGAACCCATGGGGGAGGGGAAGGAAAAAAAAAAGGAGGTTAGAGTGAGAGAGAGCAAAAGCATAAGAGAC
The DNA here is from genome assembly GCF_022079265.1 of Lynx rufus. NCBI lineage: Eukaryota > Metazoa > Chordata > Mammalia > Carnivora > Felidae > Lynx > Lynx rufus. The sequence goes on along the minus strand of NW_025814823.1, from coordinate 83,581,072 downwards.
TCTTAGAAACTGAGAACAAACTGAGGGTTGATGGGGGGTGGGAGGGAGGGGAGGGTGGGTGATGGGTATTGAGGAGGGCACCTTTTGGGATGAGCACTGGGTGTTGTATGGAAACCAATTTGACAATAAACTTCATATATTGAAAAAAAATCCAACAAGTCAAGAATACAATGCAAAAAGATTAATAATCTCTCTATTAAATCTTACCCTAACTGGCAGATGAAAGCTGAGCTCTGTGCACCATTTAAAAATAGTCCAGTGAACTGCAAAATCATCCACAGAGCTAGTCTATATTTATCATCAAAGTGAAGCAATGACCGGTACTGTGTCTAAAACATTCAAGACCTTGAAGCTGTTTGATGGAGGGAAAGAAAGAGGGTGGCTAGGGGTGCTGCACAAATCACTGATGCAATTTGATAAATAAGGATGACTGTGATCAAGCCACACTGAATAGCCTAACCAAGACACCTGACAGACCAAGGAATGCTGTTTGTACTAGGCAGGGCAACTAGCCTCCAGGTTGATTCTTACCTTTATCCAGTTACTTGAGATTAATTTAAACAGCTTTGTGCGGGGCGCCTGGGTGGCGCAGTCGGTTAAGCGTCCGGCTTCAGCCAGGTCACGATCTCGCGGCCCGTGAGTTCTAGCCCCGCGTCAGGCTCTGGGCTGATGGCTCAGAGCCTGGAGCCTGTTTCCAATTCTGTGTCTCCCTCTCTCTCTGCCCCTCCCCCATTCATGCTCTGTCTCTCTCTGTCCCAAAAATAAATAAATGTTGAAAAAAAAAATTTAAACAGCTTTGTGCATGTCCAACTTGGAGAATCATTGATAGTGATGGCAAAATAATATTGAATCTTTATTTGAAACATCAAACCAATTATTTAATCGTGCACCACACTTAAATCTTGTCCAAGAGTATATGACATACATATTTTCTCCTTTACATATTAAAAAAATTCAAGTTCTTGTGGTAAGTGTAATATAACAAACTCTATCTCAGCAAGAATGAGACCAATATTCTCTAAATCTACTTTAGATTGGTTGGAGACACAACCCCCTCTCCACAGTTTTTAATTTGGGTTTTAGGTAACGCATTGTAAGTTTAAACAGGGAAATATCAATATGTTTAAGACATTTGTTTCAGTGGTCTAACTACCCCAAATAATACCCCTCAAGGTAAATATAGCCACTCTTCCTCTGAAAAAATTTTGCCTCACAAAAATAAACATGTTATTCAATAGTATACAAATAATATTCATTATTTTATCCCTTCAGTAATTGAAAATTGATAATCCATTTCCAAATATGTTACAGTAAATATGAATTATATAAAGAGCTTTAAATGGAAAAGTACATTTCCTTTTCTCAATAAAAATAGATGATAGATGTGGTGCCTGGGTGACTCAGTTGGTTAACCATCCAACCCTTGATTTCAGCTCGGGTCCTGATCTCATGGTTCATGATATCAAGTTCTGCTTTGGACTCTACACTGAGAGTACCGAGCCTATTTAGATTTCTCTCTCTCTCTCTCTCTGCCCCTTCCATGCCCCCACAGAAACTCTCTCTCTATCTCTCTCTGCTTCCCAAAATACATAAATATTTAAAAATAACAAAAAAATAGATGATAGGTAAAATAATCGTAGAAAGTTTCAATAGGTAATAGAATGGTCAGAAGCAGAACAAGTCAAGGACAATAATCACCCCCTTGGCTTTTTCATGGTTTATCACTTCTCTGACTGAATCAATCATCAGATGCAACTGTAAGCTTCATCTAGATGGGCAATGAAATATGACCAGGTTAGGTTTATAACAGAAGCAGATAAATGACATCATTCTTGATTTTAATATGCCTCTTCGAGGAGAGGGTTAAGAGGTCTGTTGATAAATCCCCTTGAGATTTTAAAGAATAATTCAGCTAGAAACAACTAAAAAATATCATTAACATTTTATTTGCACTATTTTGGTTTTCTGCTCATGCTTTAAAAAGTATCCTTTTATTATTATTTTTTTAATATGAAATTTATTGTCAAACTGGTTTCCATACAACATCCAGTGCTCATCCCAACAGGTGCCCTCCTCAAAACCCATCATCCAACCTCCCTTCCCTCCCATCCCCCATCAATCCTCAGATTGTTCTCAGTTTTTAAGAGTCTCTTATGTTTTGGCTTCCTCCCTCCCTAACCTTTTTTTTTTCCTTCTCCTCCCTCATAGTCTTAAGTTTCTCAGGTTCTCTGTATGACTTATTTCACTTAGCATAACACTCTCCAGTTCCATCCATGTTGCTACAAAAGGCCATATTTCATTCTTTCTCATTGCCACATAGTATTCCATTGAGTATATAAACAACAATTTCTCTATCCATTCGTCAGTTGATGGACATTTAGGCTCTTTCCACAATTTGGCTATTGTTGAGAGTGCTTCTATAAACATTGGGGTAAAATTGCCCCTATGCATCAGCACCTTGGTATCCCTTGGGTGAATTCCCAGAAGTGCTATTGCTGGGCCATAGGGAAGATCTATTTTTAGTTTTTTGAGGAACCTCCACACTGTTTTCCAGAGCGGGTGCACCAGTTTGCATTCCCACCAACAGTGCAAGAGGGCTCCCGTTTCTCCACATCCTCGCCAGCATCCATAGTCTCCTGATTTGTTCATTGTAGCCACTCTGACTAGCTTGAGGTGGTATCTGAGCGTGGTTTTGATTTGTAGCTCCCTGATGAGGAGCGACGTTGAGCATCATTTAATGTGCCTGTTGGCCATCTGGATGTCTTCTTTAGAGAAGTGTATTCATGTTTTCTTCCCATTCACAGGATTATTTGTTTTTCGGGTGTGGAGTTTGGTGAGTTCTTTATAGATTTTGGATACTAACCCTTTGTCTGATATGTCATTTGCCAATATCTTTGCCCTTTGCATCAGTTACCTTTTAGATTTGTTGATTGTTTCCCTTGCAGTGCAGAACCTTTTTATCTTCATGAGATCCCTATAGTTCCTTTTTGTGTTTAATTCCCTTGCCTTTGGGGACGTGTCAAGTAAGAAATTGCTGCAGCTGAGGCCAGAGAGGTTTTTTTCTGCTTTCTCTTCCATCTCCTCTTGATTGTTTCCTGTCTCACATTCAGGTCCTTTATCCATTTTGAGTTTATTTTTGTGAATGGTGTAAGAAAGTGGTCTAGTTTCATTGTTCTACATGTTGCTGTCCAGCTCTCCCAGCACCATTTGTTAAAGAAGCTGTCTTTTTTCTATTGGATATTCTTTCCTGCTTTGTCAAAGATGAGTTGGCCATACTTTTGTGGGTCTAATTCTGGAGTCTCTATTCTATCCCATTGGTCTATGTGTTTGTTTTTGTGCCAATACCATACCGTCTTGATGATTACAGCTTTGTAGTAGAGGCTAAAGTCTGGGATTGTGATGCTGCCCGCTTTGTTCTTCTTCAACATTTCTTTGGATATTCGGGGTCTTTTGTGGTTCCATACAAATTTTAGGATTGTGTGTTGTAGCTTCAAGAAGAATACTGGTGCAATTTTGATATAGATTGCATCGAATGTGTAGATAGCTTTGGGTAGTATTGACATTTTAACATTTATTCTTCCAATCTATGAGCATGGAATGTTTTCCATTTTGTTATATCTTCTTCAATTTCCTTCATAAGCTTTCTATAGTTTTCACTATACAGATATTTTACATCTTTGGTTAGGTTTATTCCTAGGTATTTTATGCTTCTTGGTACAATTGTGAATGGGATCAGTTTCTTTATTTTTCTTTCCGTTGCTTCGTTATTAGTGTGTCAGAGTGCAACTGACTTCTGTACATTGATTTTGTATCCTACGAGTTTGCTGAATTCATGTATCAGTTCTAGCAGACTTTTGGTGGAGTCTATCGGGTTTTCCATGTATTATATCATGTCATCTGCAAAAAATGAAAGCTTTACTTTTTCTTTGCCAATTTTGATGCCTTTGATTTTCTTTTGTTGTCTTATTGCTGATGCTAAAAATTCCAACACTATGTTAAGCAATAGTGGTGAGAGTGAACATCCCTGTTGTGTTCCTGATCTCAGGGGGAAACCTCTCAGTTTTTCCCCATTGAGGATGATATTAGCTGTGGGCTTTTCATAAATGGCTTTTATGATGTTTAAGTATGTTCTTTCTATTCCGACTTTCTTGAGGGTTTTTATTAAGAAAGGATGCTGAATTTTGTCAAATGCCTTTTCTGCATCGATTGACAGGATCATATGATTCTTACCTTTTCTTTCATTAATGTGATGTATCACGTTGATTGATTTGTGAATGTTGAACCAGCCCTGCATCCCAGGAATGAATCCCACTTGATCATGGTGAATAATTCTATTTATATGCTGTTGAATTCGATTTGCTAGTATCTTATTGAGAATTTTTGCATCTGTATTCATTAGGGATATTGGCCTGTAGTTCTTTTGTTTTTTTTTTTTTTTTCTGGGTCTCTGTCTGGTTTAGGAATCAAAGTAATGCTGGCTTCATAGAATGAGTCCAGAAGTTTTCCTTCCCTTTCTATTATTTGGAATTGCTTGAGGAGGGTAGGTATTATCTCTGCTTTAAATGTGTGGTAGAATTCCTCAGGGAAGCCATCTGGTCTTGGACTCTGATTTGTTGGGAGATGTTTGATAACTTAGTCAATTTCTTTGCTGGTTATGGGTCTGTTCAAGTTTCCTATTTCTTCCCGTTTCAGTTTGCATATAATTTTCATATTATTCCCTGAAAATTGCTTGTATTTCTGAAAGATTGGTTGTAATAATTCCATTTTCATTCATGATTTTATATATTTCCGTCATCTCCATTTTCTTTTTGAGAAGCCTGGCTAGAGTTTTAACAATTTTGGTTTTTTTTCAAAAAACCAAAACTTGTTTCCAAGTTGATCTGCTCTACAGTATTTTTTAGATTCTATATTATTTCTGCCCTGATCCTTAAGATTTCTCTTCTTCTGCTGGGATTTGGGGTGTCTTAACTGTTCTGCCTCTATTTCCTTTAGGTGTGCTGCGAGGTTTTGTATTTGGGATTTTTTCTCATTTCTTGAGATAGGCCTGGACTGCAATGTATTTTCCTCTCAAGACTGCCTTTGCTGCAACCCAAAGCATTTGGATTGTTGTATTTTCATTTTCATTTGTTTCCATATTTTTTTAAATTTTTTTTTAACATTTATTTATTTTTGAGACAGAGACAGAGCATGAACGGGGGAGGGGCAGAGAGAGAGGGAGACACAGAATCGGAAGCAGGCTCCAGGCTCTGAGCCATCAGCCCAGAGCCCGACGCGGGGCTCGATCTCACGGACCATGAGATCGTGACCTGAGCTGAAGTCGGAGGCTTAACCGACTGAGCTACCCAGGAGCCCCAATTTTTTTAATATCTTGTCTAATTGCCTGGTTGACCCATTCATTATGTAGGAGGGTGTTCTTTAACCTTCATGCTTTTGGAGGTTTTCCAGTCTTTTTCCGGTGGTTGAGTTCAAGTTTCATAGCATTGTGGTCTGAAAGTGTGCATGGTATGGTCTCAATTCTTTTATACGTATCAAGGGCAGTTTTGTGACCCAGTATGTGATCTATCTTGGGGAATATTTCATGTGCACTTGAGAAGAAAGTATATTCTGCTGCTTTGGAATGCAGAGTTATAAATATATCTGTCAAGTCCATCTGATCCAATGTTATCATTCAGGGCCCTTGTTTCTTTATTGATCCTGTGTCTAGATGATCTATCCATTGTTGTAAGTGCGGTATTAACATCCCCTGCAATTACCACATTCTTATCAATAATGTTGCTTATGTTTGTGATTAATTATTTTACATATTTGGGGGCTCCCGTATTCGGCACATAGACATTTATAATTGTTAGCTCTTCCTGATGTATAGACCCTGTAATTATTATATAATGCCCTTCTTCATCTCTTGTTACAGCCTTTAATTTAAAGTCTAGTTTCTCTGATATAAGTATGGCTACCCCAGCTTTCTTGTGACTTCCAGTAACATGATAGATAGTTCTGCCTCCTCTCACTTTCAATCTGAAGGTGTTCTCAGGCCTAAAATGAGTCTCTTGTAGACAGCAAATAGATGGGTCTTATTCTTCTTCTTTTTTTTAATCCATTCTGACACCCTATGTCTTGTGTTTGGAGCATTTAGTCCATTTCCATTCAGTGTTATTATTGAAAGACAAGGGTTTAGAGTCATTGTGATGTCTGTAGGCTTCATGCTTGTAGTGATGTCTCTGGTCCTTTGTGGTCCTTGCAACATTTCACTCACAGAATCCCCCTTAGGATCTCTTGTAGGAATGGTTCAGCGGTGGTGAATTCCTTCAGTTTTTGTTTGGGAAAACGTTTATCTCTTCATCTGTTCTGAATGACAGACTTGGTAGATAAAGGATTCTCGGCTGCATATGTTTTTCTGTTCATCACATTGAAGATTTTCTGCCATTCCGTTCTGCCTTGCCAAGTTTCAGTATTTAGGTCTGCTACTACTCTTATGTGTCTACCTTTGTATGTTAGGTCCTGTTTATCCCTAGGTGCTTTCAGAATTCTCTCCTTATCCTTGTATTTTTCCAGTTTCACTATGATATGTTGTGCAGAAGATGGATTCAGGTTATGTCTGAAGGGAGTTCTTTGTGCCTCTTGGATTTCAATGCCTTTTTCCTTCCCCATATCAGGGAAGTTCTCACCTATGATTTGTTCAAGTACACTTCAGCCCCTTTCTTTCTCTCTTCCTCTTCTGGAATTCCTATTATACGGATATTGTTGCGCTTGATAGCATCACTTAGTTCTCTATTTCTCCCCTCATACTCCTGGCTATTTTTATCTCTCCTTTTCTCAGCTTCCTCTTTTTTCCATTTATCTTCTAATTCACCTATTCTCTCCTCTGCCTCTTCAATTCATGCTGTGGTCACCTCCATTGTATTTTGCACCTCATTTATGGCTTTTTTAACCTCCTCTTGACTTATTTCATAGTCCGTTGGTCTCTGTAGCCATAGATTCTCTGCTATCCTCTATGCTTTTTTCAAGCCCAATAAATAATTTTATGACTATTATTCTAAATTCTTGTTCTGTTACATTGCTTAAATCGTTTTTGATCAATTCGTTAGCTGTTGCTACTTCCTGGAGTTTCTTTTGAGGAGAGTTCTTCCGTTTTGTCATTTTGGGTAGTCCCTGGGGTGGCGCCAAACTGCAGGGCACTTCCCCTGTGCTGTCTGGAGTAACTTGTGTTGGTGGGCAGGGCTTCAGTCAGACCAGATGTCTGCCCCTAGCCCACCACTGGGGCCACAGTCAGACTGGTGTGTACCTTATCTTCCCCTCTCCCAGGGGCAGGACTCACTATGGAGTGGTGTGGCCCCTGTCTGGGCTGCATGCACACTGCCAGGCTTGTGTTGCTGCTTCGATGGGATCTGGTGTATTAGCTACAGTGGATCTGCAAGGTGCACAGGGATGGGAGGGGTAGGCTTAGCTTACTTTGCCCTTGGTGGTCCCCTGGGGTAGGGGCCCTGCAGCACCAGGAGGGAGAAAGACCCGTCAGAGGGATGGATCCACAGAAGCACAGCACTGGGTGTTTGTGAGGTGCAAGCAATTTCCGTGATGGGAACTGGTTCCCTTTGGGATTTCAGCTGGGGGATGGGAGAGGGAGATGGTGCTTGCCAGCGCCTTTGTTCCCCACGGAGCTGAGCTCTGTCTTCCATGGCTCAACACCTCTCCCTCCTGGTGTCCTCCTGCCCTTCCGCTCTCCGAACAGCGCTGTTGACTTATAACATTCCAGATGTTAAGTCCCACTGGCTGTCAGAACTCACAGTCTGGCCCCTCCACTTTTGCTAGCCAGACTCGGGGGTTCCACCTTGTTGGGTGGGCTGCCCCTCCACCACCCCAGCTCCCTCCACAAGTCCGTGTAGCATGCACTGCCTCTCTGCCCTTCCTACCCTCTTCCTTGGGCCTTTTGTCTACACTTGGCTCTGGAGAGTCCATTCTGCTAGTCTTCTGGTGGTTTTCTGGGTTATTTAGGCAGATGTGGGTGGAATCTAAGTGATCAGCAGGACAAGGTGAACCCAGCGCCCTCCTGTGCCACCATCTTCCCTCTCTTTTTATTATTAAATGTAATATGCCTCAAAATATTAACCAACATTTAAAATAATCTCAAATCTCACCATTATTAATTCTTCTCTGTAAAATATATTAATTTTTGTAGCCTTTTTGCTTTACAAAATTTATTTTATATATGTAATAAATATGTATATGTGTAATCATTTAATCCTCAAAAATTGATGAAATTTATTTTTCTTTTGTGTTTTCATCTTTCACAGTTACAGAATCTGAAGCTTAGAGATCAATTAATTTATCAAAGACAATACCACTTATCAGTATTGTGGTGGAGATTAAAACTGAGGGTGTGCTCCTTTCACATCTTTTTCTCTATCAATCTTCATGAGTTTATTGATTTCACCTTTTTTTCTGTCATTCACACACAATTTATGCTACTGTAATGTTGCATTTAATTTTTTCCTTTCTCCATTTTTATTTTTTTGTTTACTTTTATGGATTGTTTTAAATGTAGTTTATTGCCAAATTGGTTTCCATACAACACTAAGTGCTCATCCCAACAAGAGCTTTCCTCAGTGCCCAATACCCACTTTCCCCTCTCCCCCATCCCCCCTCAGTTTGTTCTGGGTATCCAAGAGTCTCTTATGGTTTGCATCCCTCCCTCTCTGTAATTTTTTTTCTTCTTCTCCTCCCCCATGGTCTTCTGTTAAGTTTCTCAAGATCTATATATGAGTGGGAATATATAGTATCTGTCTTTCTCTGCTGGATTTTTTCACATAGCCTAATACCTTCCAGTTCCATCCACATTGCTGCAAAAGGGCAGATTTCATTCTTTCTTATTGCCAAGTAGTATACCATTGTGTGTGTGTGTGTGTGTGTGTGTGTGTGTGTGTGTATACACATATATACCACATCTTATTTATCCATTCATCAGTTGATGAACATTTAGGCTCTTTCCATAATTTAGCTATTGTTGAAAGTACTGCTATAAACATTAGGGTACCTGTACCCCTATGCATCCACTTTCCTGTATCCTTCAGGTAGATTTCTAGCAGTAGTTACATCTGAAGGGAGTTCTCTGTGCTTCTTGGATTTACTGCCTGTTTCCTTCCCCAGATTGGGGAAGTTCTCAGCTATGATTTGTTCATGGACACCTTCAGCCCCTTTCCCTCTCTCTTCTTCTTTTGGAATTCCTATGATACAGATATTGTTCTGTTTAATTACATCACTTAGTTCTCTAAATTCTTCCCTCTTGATCTTGGATTTTTTTATCTCTTTTTCTCAGCTTCCTCTTTTTCCATAATTTTATCTTCTAATTCACCTATTTTCCCCTTTGCCTCTTCATGCTGTGGTCTCCTCCATTTCATTTTGCATCCCATTTATAACATTTGTTAATTCATCATGACTATTTTTTAGTTCCTTGATCTCTGCAGTAATAGATTCTCTGTTGTCTTCTATGCTTTTTTTTCAAACCTAGTGATTAATTTTATGATCATTATTCTAAATTCTTGTTCAGTTCACTTGCTTAAATCTGTTTTGAACAATTCTTTACCTGTCACCTCTTCCTGGAATTTCTTGTGAGGATAATTCTTCCGTTTCATCATTTTGGTGAGTTTTCTGTCCCTTATGAGTGTTAAAAGTTTGTTATGTGCTCTGCACCTCTGAGCACTGCTATATTAAAGCGGGTGGGGGGGATATATACACCATTCAAGGCCTTGCCCTTCAGGAGGTGTTTTTTGGGGAGTGTTACTTGCTCTCTGTTGTCATTTTGTTACTTTGATTATTTTATTTCCCTACTGATAGTGATGTTTTGTACCTTCCATGAGATGTGCTTTGATTTTTTTCTTAAAGTCATCCTGGAAAGTAACACAAATGGACAGATAAATAGGAAACAAAAGCACACAAACACACAAACAAATAAAACAAAGAAACAAACAAAAACTAAAAACTAGAAACAATCCAAAAGCAAAAAACCAGAAACACCAGATACAAGTAAAGAACAAGGTGGAGGCAGTGCTGATGGAAGAGCACATACAAAGAGAGGAATTACAGGGCCGGGGTAAAAGAAAAAAATAAACATTGAGCAGGCAGAGAGACTAAAAGCCTTAATCCAGACAGAAAGAAAGGAAAATAAGGAAGGAGGCAGGGAAAAAGAAAGGAGGATAATTTTACCTAGACAGATAAATTATACTGCTTGATTATTCCAGAGAGAAGAAAAAGGAATGCAAGGAGATGTAGAAAAAGTATCAAGAGAATGGATTAAATATGTCTGTTTAAACAAAGCAATAAGCAGAGTAACCAGCTTAGAGGAGGGAAGAGATAAGGAGAAAGGGGGGAGAATATATCTATATATCAAGAATTGTCCTAGAATTAATCCAGGCATGCAGCAGTGCGGATCTGGAGGAGGAGTTGATCTAGTTCCACAGCATCTATCCTGCTCCAGTAGATACACAGTTACCTGGTGCAGAGGGGTGTCATTTGGTGTAGGCTGGTCCTCCTTCTACTCTGGGTACTGTGGGCCAATCCCTGAGGCCCCGCCTTGGTGGTGGTGGGGAGAAAAATGGCGACCCCCCCAAGTCTCTTCTCCATGACATGGTGTCCCAAATCTCTCCTTTGGATCCATCCTCACTGTGTTGCTGTCTGTCTCGCTCCACCAACTCCTTTGCCCCAGAACCTGGCTGGGATTTAAACTCCTGTGCTGTGCTCCCTAGTACCAGGGAAGGCCCTCCTGGTATGTGTCCTGGCTGGTTTTGTCCTGTGCCACAGCACTTCAGGGGAAGCTACTGGTTTCTGCTGCTGTGGAATGCGTCCCTGATCTACCACTGAATCCGGAGGTGGCTCCCCTGCTCCCCAGGTGTGTAAACAGGGCAGCCACCCCCAGTACCAAGATAGGATTTGCAGTTAGAGATCCTCTAACCTGCAGAGATGGGATCACTCTCTGTCCAGGCCCAAAGTTTTTTTCTCTTGTTCAGATCCAGTCCTATGCTTTCCCAGCCACTCTTTCTCTTCTCTTTGTCTCTCGGCAGAAGGGGATCCCTCCCTTCCGTGCCTACGGGCCCATTTCACATCTCCCAGTTCACAATCACCCACCTATGGTCCTCAGGTTGTCCCGGTGTCTCCCTGATAGACTCGGTCTTTTTTTTCTCCCACACTCCTAGGATTCAAAGTCCTTTGGCTTCAGCTCTTCTTTGAGAGACAGGGGAAGTGCAGATCCTCCTTCTCTGCCATGTTGGCCCTCCTTCCAAGGGAAATATTTTCTCCATTTTTATTTTGATAAAATATACATAACAGAAAATATATCATCTCAACCATTTTAAAGCATACAGTTTGATGGTATTGAGTATATTCCATTTGTTGTTCTACGTTTAGCACTATCTCCAGAACTCTTCATCTTGTAGATTTGTAATTCAATACCCATTAAGTAATAACTCCCAATTCCTCCTTTCCCCCACACCCTGGCAATCACCATTATGCTTTATATATTTGAATACTCTAATTGCTTCATAATAAGTGAAATAATACAGGTTTGGATTTTTATGACTGGCTCATTTCACTTAGCATGTTGTCAAAGTTCATCCATGCTTCAGCATATTACAGAAATTCCTTCATTTTAAGGTTGAGGGCGCCTGGGTGGCGCAGTCGGTTAAGCGTCCGACTTCAGCCAGGTCACGATCTCGCGGTCCGTGAGTTCGAGCCCCGCGTCGGGCTCTGGGCTGATGGCTCAGAGCCTGGAGCCTGTTTCCGACTCTGTGTCTCCCTCTCTCTCTGCCCCTCGCCCGTTCATGCTCTGTCTCTCTCTGTCCCAAAAATAAATAAAAAAACGTTAAGGTTAATATTCAGTTGTATGTATATACAACATTAGTCTATCAATGAAAACTCATATCCATGTTTTAAATATTAAATATAATGTTGCTATAAACATATGTATATAAATATCTCTTCAAGACCCTGCTTTCACTATTTTATGGCATACAGCTATAAGTGGAATGTAGAATCACATTGTAATTCTATCTTTAATTCTATCTTTAATAAGCATCTTTCAATGTGCTTTTGCCCATTTGCATATCTTCTTTAGAGACATATCCATGCAAGTCCTTGCTTATCTTAAAAATCAGGTTGGGGGGTCTGGGTGGCTCACTTGGTTAATCATCCAACTGCAGCTCAGGTCATGATCTCACCGTTCATGAGTTCCAGCCCACGTCAGGCTCTGTGCTGACAGCTCAGAGGTTGGAGCCTGCTTTGGATTCTGTGTCTCCCTCTCTCTCTGCCCCTCTCCTACTTTCATTCTCTCTGTCTGTGTGTCTCTCTCTCAAAAATAAGTAAACATTAAAAAATCAGGTTGTTTGTGTTTGTATTGCTGTATTTTAGCATTACACTGTAACTTCTGAATATTAGTCTTTAATCAGGTATGTGATTTTAAATTATTTTCTCCAGTTTGATGGGTTGTTATTTAATTTTTTTGTATTCACTATTAAAGTACACTTTAAAAAATGTTTATTTATTTTTGAGAGAGAGAGAAAGAGAGAGAGAGGATGTGAGGGGGGGCAGAGAGAAGGGGACAGAGGATCCAATGCTGGGTCTGCACTGACAGCAGTGAGCCCACTTCAGGGCTCAACTTCACGAACCATGAAATCATGGCCTAAGCAGAAGTCAGATGCCCAGCTATCACTCAGGTGCCCCCAAAGCAAATTTTTAAAAATTCGTTTTTTCTAGTTTTCTTTTGTTGTCTATGTCTGGTGTCATTTCAAGAAACATTGTCAAATCCAATGTCTGTTTTCCTAGTTAGTTTTCTGTTTTTTTTTTTTTCTAAAAGTTGTGTTTTTCTAAAAGTTGTGTCTAAAAGTTTTAAATTTTATATTTAGGTATTTGCTTAATTTTGCATTATTTTTTGGCATATGACATTACATAAGGGTCCAACCTCATTATTTTGCTTGTGGATGGCCATTGTTCCAACAACATTTGTTGAAAACACTCCCTTTTCCCCATTGAATGATCTTTGTTTCCTTGAAAAATAATTTTAACATTTATGTAAGAATTTATTTCTGGGCTCTCTACTCCATTCCAGTGGCATATGTGTCTGGCGTTATGTCAGTATCAAACTTTTATTGCAGTAGGTTTGTAGTAATTTGAATCAGGAAGTGTGGGTCTTCCTGCTTTGTTCCTCTCTGGGATTATTTAGTCTACTTGGAGTCACTTGAAATTTTAGAAGAATTTTAGAGTGGGTCTTCTATTTGTATGAAAATCATCATTAATATTTTTATAGAATTGCATTGAATTTGCAGATTGCTTTGGTTAGTATCACCATCTTAATAAGTGTTGCAACCCATGAAAATAGGTTTTATTTCACTATGCCCTTTTTAATATCTTCCAGAAATATTTTGTCATTTTTATTGTGCAAAGTATTCACCTCATTAATTACATTAAAACCTAAGTATTTTGTTATTTTTGATTCTATTGTAAATGGATTTTTTTAAATCCTTTTTGGGGGTGCCTGGGTGGCTCAGTCTGTTAAGCATCTGACTTCTGCTTAGGTCATAATCTCACAGTTAGTGAGTTCCAGCCCCGCATGGGGCTCTCTGCTGACAGCCTGGAGCCTGCTTCTGATTCTATGTCTCCCTCTCTCTCTGCCCCTCCCCACTCATGAGCTCTCTCTCTCTCTCCCTCTCTCTATCTCTCTCTCAAAAATAAATATTAAAAATTTTTAAATTGCTTTGGGATTGATCATTGTTATAGAGATGTACTTAGTTTTGTGTATTGAATTTGAATCATTTTACTTTTTTGGATTTCTATTAGCTAAAATTATTTATGTATCCTTTAAGCTTTTCTGCATATAAGAACTTATCATCTGTGTATAAAGGTAATGTTATATATTTCTTAACAAAGTAGATGCATTTATTTCTTTGTCTTGTCTAATTACTCTGGTTCAATTTTCCAGTACTATGTTTAATAAAAGTGGTAACATGACATCCTTGTACTACTTTAGATCTTAGAGGAAAACTTTCATTATTCTGCATGATGTTCACTGTGAATTTTTCATATATTACTTGTAGTATGTTAAGGTAGTTTACATACACACACACACACACACACACACACACACAAATCCTGCCATTTAGGACAACATAGATGGGACTTGAGGGCATTATAAGTGAAATAAGTCAGAAAGATAAAGAAAAATACTATATGATCTCACCTATAACAACAGCAACAGCAGCAGCAATTAAATTAATAAGCACTGAGTGTTGTATGGAAACCAATTTGACAATAAATTTCATATTAAAAATAAATAAATAAATAAATAAACTCATAGATACACAGAAAATATTGGTGGTTGCCAGAAATGGGGGATTAAGAGTGGGTAAAAGGTAAAGATGGTCAAAAAATAAAACTTCTATTTATAAAATAAATTTATAAATACTTAGGATTTAATGTGAGTATGGCGACTATAGTTAATAATTTTGTATTGTATATTTTAAAGTGCTGAGAACATAAAGGGAAGCCATAAAACAGACTTTAAGAAAGAAAGCAAACTGAAGGTTGCTGGAGAGGAGGTGGGTGGAGGATGGGTTGAATGTGTGATGGGTATTAAGGAAGGCATTTGTTGTGATGAGCACTGAGTGTTGTATTTAGGTGATGAATCACCAAATCCTACATGTAAAACTAATATTACACTGTATATTAACTAGAGGATTCAAACTTTGGACTCCAATACCTCAGCATCTGATTTTCCGTGCATTAGAAGGGAAGGGTCACAAAAGTATCCCCAGAATACGGTCTTCATCAGCTCAGCAGTAAGGAAAACATGGGGTTCCAGTGGCAGGTGAGCACTCCTTGCTTTTGATGACAATACTTCCCTCCCAGCTTCCCAATCCACCCCAGTGCTTTGCCTTCTCTGTCACCAATGTTTTGCATTAAATATCTTCAGTTTCAGATGTGTAAAGTGGTTGTATGTGACTGGACTCTCACAAACGAGGTTGATGTCGCGACCGGTGCAACAAACACCGAGGTCAGTGTCCTGAGGGTAGGGAAATGCAAGAAAAAAGAGAAGAAAGTTTGGGAACAGGAGGGTCCCCTGGGCTGATGGCCCAAGTGACGGCTTTATTGTTGCTATACACAATCTTTTATATCCAGACTCTTATGGGTCAGGCCATTCTAAGAATAAACAGGTTTCACATAATCGCTGCCAACCAAAACATTTAGTTCTGTGTTCCTTGTGCATTTTCTAGACGGGTCACAACAAGACCTTGTTGATAAGATTGCTAGCAAAACACAATTCCCATGTTTGTTTCTATCTGACTCGGGGTAGAAAAAGGGGAGGTAGCATTACTGCCAACACCTGCAGACCACAGGCCTCAGGAATTAACTTTCTCAGCCTTGACAAGGCTTTCATATGCCCTTGAAAGTGGGGGAATGGGAGGGGGAACCACCAGGTTGGCTGAGTCAACAGGGAACATTGCTCCACCTGGTCTCAGCCTGGCACTGGGGCCCGGCCCCCCACAGGTTGATATCCATGAAATAAATTATACCACATTACAACACCTCTATTATTAAATAATTAATCTCTGACCAACTTTCTAAATTAAAAACTGTGCTGAAATAGTTTATATGGAAAAAATTTTCTGAATGCAATTTTTACTAAGATAATTTATTATAAGGTATAAAAATTTGAAAGGTTCTTAATATCCAAAATCGAATTATTTTTCAAAATCAATCGGAAATTGTGCATCAAACTTTACCTGCACTAGCACTGAATTTTGTGTTTTTTCACCTCAGCCAATTTGATAGATATGCCGTTGTTTAATTTGCTTTTCTTGATTATTTACACGTTTATATGATTTTTCATGTTTATCTTTATAACTAGTAATTCTGTGAAATCTCCTTTTACATATTTGTATATTTTATTTCTTTTCAGAGTTTGTGTATATATATTCTGCATAAAGTACAATTACTTTGACTAGTAAAAAGCACATTTTTTGGCTTTGATATTTTGGTGAAGTATTTTTTATTTTGCTTGATACATTAACATTAATAATGAGGAGTTAAGTTATAAAAATATGCAGACCCATAAGGGTATATGCATCCTGGTTTTATAACAGCATTATCAACAATAGCCAAACTATAGAGAGCCAATGTCCACTGACAGATGAATGGATAAAGAAGATGTGGTATACATACAATGGAATATTACTCAACCATCAGAAAGAATGAAATTTTCCATTTTCAACGATGTGGATGGAGCTTGAATGTATTATGCCAAGCAAAATAAGTCAATTAGAGAAAAACAAATACCATATAATTTCATTCATGTGGAATTTAAGAAATAAAACAGATGAACATATCAGGATGTGGGGGAGAGAGGGAAACAAATCATAAGAACTCTTAAAGATAGAGAACAAACTGAAGGTTGATAGAGAGAAGTGGGTGAGGGATGGGCTAGGTAGGTGATGGGTCCTAAGGAGGGCACTTGTTATGATGAGCCCTGGGTGTTGTATATAAGTGATGAATCACTGAATTCTACTCCTGCAACTAATATTTCCCTGTATATTAACTAACTAGAATTTAAGTACAAATTTTGAAAAGAAAAAAAAAGGCAAGAAATAACAAGTGTTGGCATTGATATAGAGAAAAGAGAGCTCTTGTTCACTATTCGTGTGAATGTGAACTTATTTAGCTGCTATGGAAAACAGTATTTTTTCCAATTTTTTCCAAAGTTCTCCTCAAAATTAAAAATAGAACTACCAAATGATCCAGCAATTCCACTTCTGGGAATATAGTCAAAGGTGCTAAAAGCACTAATTCAAAAAGAAATTATTAATTAGATCACTAATTATTAATGAACAGCTTCATGTTCATTGCAGCATTAGTTTACAGTAGCTAAGACATGGAAACAACCGGAGTGTTCATAGATGGATGAATGGATAAGGAAGAGGCAGTATATAATACAATGGAATACTTATCTGCCATTATGAAGAAGGAAATCCTTCCAGTTCCAATAATATGGATGGACCTTGAGGGTATTATGCTAAATGAAATAACTCAGAAAAAGATATATACCATATAATCTTACTTATATGTGGAATCTAAAACAAAATGAAACAAAACAATCCAAACTAACAAAAAACATAGATACAAAGAACACAAGCAGGGCAGGGTTGGTAGGAAGAGTGGAGGAGGGGGGTGAAATGGGTAAAGGTGGTAAAAAGGTACAAAATTACAATTATAAAATAAATAAGTCCTAGGGTTGTAATGTACAGCATGGTAACTATAGTTAATAATAATGCATTGCATAGTTGGAAGTTGCTAAGAGAGCAGATCTTAAAAGTACTCATCACAAGAAAAGACTGTCACTCTTCATGGTGATTGATGTTAATTGGACTTATTATGGTGATAATTTCAAATGTACACAAATACTGAATCATTATACACACACACACACACACACACACACACACACAATTGGAAAGCAGAACAAACAAACAAACAAAAAACATGAAAAAAGTAAAAAAAAAAATTGTGAGGGGTTTCGGAAGGACCAAGAATAATCAAATCATGTTTAAGGAATGGAATGGAATAAAAATGTCCATGTACAAAACACACAAGGGTGGGTGTGGGTTTAGAAAAGAAAGGAAATAATATTCAAGTATTGGTCAGTAGTGATCCATATCTTCTAAAACAGTTACCAGACCTGCTCACATTGCCTTGTATCCTTAATTCAGAATGATTTCCTCTCCTTACCTTTATATTCTAGAACTCCCTGAAACTGTCAGTATTGGCACAGCCACCAGAGAATGAGGGCCCTTAGAACTTAAGCTCTTCCTAGCTATTGTTAAGCCCCACTATAAGATATCATTGGAAGATTGAAAGAAAAGAGATGATAGGACTTAGCTGTGTGACTATCATTGGAGGCATGGTGGAGAATAAATCCAGAGAGACAAAATGCAAGAAGGGGGTTCAACAAGAGTCCTGGTGAGATGTGGGGGCTGGGCAAGGAGGTGATAATGGAGGAGGTGAAGTTGTAGTGCTATGGATGTGCTCAGGATATTGGGAGTTGTGCTGGTTACAGGAAACTTGAAACTAAGAGTTTGGGTCTTGAATTGCCTAGGACACATGTAGCGGAGATAATGCAGGACCACTAGAGTTTTGAGTCATTAATGAGGAGGAAAGGTTTGAAGATATGGGTTTAGAGATGAACAGTGTATAGAAAAAGCAATGGGACAAAAGGTGTGACCATTATTTTTTATTAGAGGATTGTATAGATAAGGTTGCTTCCATATAATTCCTTTACTCTGTTGATCTATTACTGAATTACTTCTTTTTGTTTGATTCAGCTTAATTTTTAGCAATTAATTATTTTGGTCACAGTATGTTTATCTTCAAAATGTACAAATGATTAGAAGTTTAATTTTGTAAATAGCTGATTTTTAAACATTTTGTTTATAATTTTGGTTAGAAAATAATCAAAATACATTTAGAAATAATTGATACTGCTAAATGTTGAGAGTTTCTATGAGAAACATGATAGGTATCACAGGTTATTCAAATTGTTTGTTTATCTAGAAGATAAACCTAACTTTTAAGGTTTCTTATACAATTCTCTGCAATTATTGTTGAAATTTTTCAAAGATTATTTTTTGTTTTATTAGCATTTTAAAAATAATATTACTTCATTTAAGAATATGTAATAAGTATTAAGTGTGAAAAGGTTTTCATGTAACTTCTTTGCATGTGTCCATATTTCTAAAATCTGCTAATTTGAAAACTTCAGATGATTCTCTTGTACTTAAATATTTTCTTCATATATTTTAGTTATGTTTCATTTATCAATGCAATACACTATCATGTTAGACTTATTTAATCTGTGAAAGTAAGGATATCACTCCCTTGCTCCAGTTTTTTTTTTGAGTTTTTATTGAAATTTCAGTCAGCCAACATGCAGTGTAATATTAGTTTCAATGTAGAGTATTGTTATTCAATAGTTTCATACAACAGCCAGTGCTCGTAACAAGTGCATTTCTTAATCCCCATTGAAGCCATCACCTATTTAAGCCACCCCCCCCCACCTCCTCTCTGGTAACCATCATTTTGCTCTCCCTAGTTAAAAGTCTCTTCCTTGGTTTTCCTCTTTTTTTCCCACCTATTTGTTTTGTTTCTTCCATATGTGAGTGAAATCATATGGTATTTTTATTTGTCTAACTTATTTTGCTTAGCATAAACTCCATCCTTGGATTGGAGTAAACTCCACCATTTGTCCTTGCAAATGGTAAGATATCATTGTTTTTTGTGGCTGAGTAATATTCCATTGCATATATATGCCTCGTATTCTTTATCCATCCATCAGTTGATGGATGTTTGAACTCTTTCCGTAGTTTGGCTATTGTAGAGAATGATCCTGCAAACATCAGGGTGCATGTCCACCTTAGAAGCTGCATTTTTGTACCATTTGGGTAAATACCTAGTAGTACAATTGCTGTATCATAGGGTGGTTCTCTTTTTAACTTTTTGAGGAACGTCCATATTGTTTTCCAGAGTGCACCAGTTTCAATTCCTACCAACAGTGTAAGAGGGTTCCCTTTTCTTTGCATCCTCACCAACACTTATTTCTTGTGTTGTTAATTTTAGCCATTCTGACATTTGTGAGGTGACATCTAATTGTAGTTTTGATCTGTATTTCCCTGATATGAGTGATATTGAGTATTGTTTCATGTGTGTTTTGGCCATCTAGATGTCTTTTCCCCATTTTTTTAAACTGGATTATTTGGGGTTTTTTGGGTGTTAAATTTTATAATTTTTTTATGGATTTTGGATACTAACCCTCTATCAGATATGTGATTTTCAAATATCTTCTCCCATTCTATAAGTTACCTTTTACTTTCGTTGATTATTTACTTCGCTGTGCAGAAGCTTCTTATTTTGATGAAGTCTAAATCATTTATATTTGCTTTTGTTTCCTTAGCCTCAGAAGACAGAACTGGTAAGAAGTTGTTATGGACAATGTCAAATGGGTTACTGCCTGTTTTCTTCGTTCATATTTTAAGGGTTTCCTGTCTCACATTTAGGTCTTTAATGCATTTTTAATTTATTTTTGTGTGTGGTGTAAGAAAGTAATCCAGTTTCATTAATTTGCCTTTTGTTGTCCAGTTGTCCCAAAACTATTTGTTGAAGAGACTCTTTTTTCCCAATATATATTCTTTCTTGTTTTGAGAAAGATGAATTGGCCGTGTCATTGTGTAGTTGTGGGCTCATTTTGTGGGTTTTCTGTTTTGTTCCATTGACCTATTTGTTGTTGTTGTTGTTGTTGTTGTGCCAGTACCGACTATTTTGATCACTGCAGTTTTGTAATATAAGTTGAAGTCTGGTAGTGTGATGCTTCCAGTTTTGCTTTTCTTTTTTAAAGTTGCTTTGGATATTTGGAGTCTTTTCTGGTTCCATATGAATTTTAGGATTGTTTGTTCCAGTTCTCTGAAAGGTGTTGTTGATAGATTTTGATAGGCATTGCATTAAACATGTAGATCATTTTGGGTAATACACACATTTAAAAAACATTTTTTTCCAATCCATGAACACAAAATATTTTTTCCATTCCTTTGTGTCCTCTTCAATTTCTTTCATCAGTGTTTTATAGTTTTCAGAGTACAGATCTTTCACCTCTTTGGTTAGATTTATTCCTAGGTATCTTATGGTTTTTGGTGCAATTGTAAATGTAATTGATTCCTTAATTTTCTCTACTACTTTATTGTTGGTGTATAGAAATGTAACTGGTTTCTATAGGTTGATTTTGTATCCTGTGACTATACTGAATTCATGTTTCAGATCTAGTAATTTTTTGGTGGAGTCTTTTGTGTTTTCTATATAAAGTATTATGTCATCTGCAAAGAAAGCTTGACTTCTTTAAAAATTTGGATGTATTTTATTTCTTTTTGTTGTCTGAACGCCTCTTCTCTCTGAGGCTAGGACTTCCAGTATTATGTTAAATAACAGTCCTGAGAGAGGACATCCCTGTGTCTCCTGATCTTGAAGGAAAAAACCGTCATTTTTCCCCCTATTGAGGATGTTATTAGCTACTGGCTTTCACATATGGTCTTTATTATGTTGAGGTATGTTCCCTCTAACCCTACTTCTTTGAGGACTTTATATCAAGAATGGATGTTGTACTTTGTTAAATATTTTTACTGCATTTATTGAGAGCATCATATGGTTATTATCCTTCCTTTTATTTATTTTTTATTATTTTTTATTATGGAATTTATTGTCAAATTGGTTTCCATACAACACCCAGTGCTCATCCCAACAGGTGCCCTCAATACCCATTACCCACCCACCCCTCCCTCCCACCCCAATAAACCCTCAGTTTCTTTTCAGTTTTTAAGAGTCTCTTATGTTTTGGCCCCCTTCCTCTCTAACATTTTTTTTCTTCCCCTCCCCCATGGTCTTCTGTTAAGTTTCTCAGGATCCACATAGGAGTGAAAACATATGGAATCTGTCCTTCTCTGTATGACTTATTTCACTTAGCATAACACTCTCCAGTTCCATCCACGTTGCTACAAAAGGCCATATTTCATTCTTTCTCATTGTCACGTAGTACTCCATTGTGTATATAAACCACAATTTCTTTATCCATTCATCAGTTGATGGACATTTAGGCTCTTTCCATAATTTAGCTATTGTTGAGAGTGCTGCTATAAACATTGGGGTACAAGTACCCCTATGCATCAGTACTCCTGTATCCCTTGGGAAAATTCCTAGCAGTGCTACTGCTGGGTCATAGGGTAGGTCTATTTTTAAATTTTGAGGAACCTCCACACTGTTTTTCAGAGCGGCTGCACCAATTTGCATTCCCACCAACAGTGCAAGAGGGTTCCCGTTTCTCCACATCCTCTCTAGCATCTATAGTCTCCTGTTTTGTTCATTTTAGCCACTCTGACTGGTGTGAGATGATATCTGAGTGTGGTTTTGATTTGTATTTACTGATGAGGAGCAACGTTGAGCATCATTTAATGTGCCTATTGGCCATCTGGATGTCTTCTTTAGAGAAGTGTCTATTCATGTTTTCTGCCATTTCTTCACTGGGTTATTTGTTTTTCGGGTGTGGAGTTTGGTGAGCTCTTTATAGATTTTGGATACTAGCCCTTTGTCCGATATGTCATTTGCAAATATCTTTTCCCATTCCGTTGGTTGCCTTTTAGCTTTGTTGATTGTTTCCTTTGAAGTGCATAACATTTTTATCTTCATGAGGTCCCAATAGTTCATTTTTGCTTTTAATTCCTTTGCCTTTGGGGATATGTCAAGTAAGAAATTGCTGCAGCCGAGGTCAGAGAGGTTTTTCCCTGCTTTCTCCTCTAGGGTTTTGATGGTTTCCTGTCTCACATTTAGGTCCTTCATCCATTTTGAGTTTGTTATTGTGAATGTTGTAAGAAAGTGGTCTAGTTTTATCTTTCTACATGTTGCTGTCCAGTTATCCCAGCACTATCCTTCCTTTATTAATGTGGTGCATCACAATTATTAATTTGCAAATATTGAACCACCCTTGAAGCCCAGGAAGAAATCCCATTTGATCATAGAATATGAATCTTCTAATGTACTGTTGGATTTCACTTGCTAGTATTTTGTTGACAGTTTTTACATCCATGTTCATGAAGGCTATTAGCCTGTAGTTCTCTTTTCAGAGTCTTTGTCTGGTTTTGTTTTACCCTGGCCAGGGTAATTCTGGTCTCATAGAATGAACTTTAAAATTTTCCTTCCGTTTCTAGTTTTTGGTCTACTTTGAGTAGATTGGTATTAACTCTTCTTTAAATGTTTGATAGAAAAACCTTAGAGGAGAAAGCAGGAAAAGACCTCTCTGACCTCAGCCGTAGCAATCTCTTACTCGACACATCCCCAAAGGCAAGGGAATTAAAAGCAAAAGTGAATTACTGGGACCTTATGAAGATAAAAAGCTTCTGCACAGCAAAGGAAACAACCAGCAAAACTAAAAGGCAACCAACGGAATGGGAAAAGATATTTGCAAATGACATATTGGACAAAGGGCTAGTATCCAAAATCTATAAAGAGCTCACCAAACTCCACACCCGAAAAACAAATAACCCAGTGAAGAAATGGGCAGAAAACATGAATAGACACTTCTCTAAAGAAGACATCCAGATGGGCAACAGGCACATGAAAAGATGTTCAGCGTCGCTCCTTATCAGGGAAATACAAATCAAAACCACACTCAGGTATCACCTCACGCCAGTCAGAGTGGCCAAAATGAACAAATCAGGAGACTATAGATGCTGGAGAGGATGTGGAGAAACGGGAACCCTCTTGCACTGTTGGTGGGAATGCAAATTGGTGCAGCCGCTCTGGAAAGCAGTGTGGAGGTTCCTCAGAAAATTAAAAATAGACCTACCCTATGACCCAGCAATAGCACTGCTAGGAATTTATCCAAGGGATACAGGAGTACTGATGCATAGGGGCACTTGTACCCCAATGTTCATAGCAGCACTGTCAACAATATCCAAATTATGGAAAGAGCCTAAATGTCCATCAACTGATGAATGGATAAAGAAATTGTGGTTTATATACACAATGGAATACTATGTGGCAATGAGGAAAAATGAAATATGGCCTTTTGTAGCAACGTGGATGGAACTGGAGAGTGTTATGCTAAGTGAAATAAGCCATACAGAGAAAGACAGATACCATATGGTTTCACTCTTATGTGGATCCTGAGAAACTTAACAGGAAGCCATGGGGGAGGGGAAGGAAAAAAAAAAGAGTTTAGAGTGGGAGAGAGCCAAAGCATAAGAGACTGTTAAAACCTGAGAACAAACTGAGGGTTGATGGGGGGTGGGAGGGAGGGGAGGATGGGTGATGGGTATTGAGGAGGGCACCTTTTGGGATGAGCACTGGGTGTTGTATGGAAACCAATTTGTCAATAAATTTCATATATATAAAAAAAAAATAAATGTTTGATAGAATTCCCCTAGGGAATCATCTGTTCCACGACTTTCTGTTAGGAGGTGTTTTTTATTTTGTTTTGTTGTGTTTTGTTTTGATTTGATTAGTGATTCAATTCATTTGCTGGCTATAGGTCTGTTAAAGTTTTCTATTTCTTCCTGTTTCAATTTTGGTAGTTTATATGTTTCTAGGAATTTATCCATTTCTTACAGACTGTCCAATTAGTTGGCATATATTTTTCATAATATTCTCTTATAACTGTTGGTATTCCTTGGGTGCTATTTTTCCTCCTCTGCACTCCTTTGTAATTTTGTTTATTTGGATTCTTTCACTTATCTTTTTGATAAGTCATCTAGGATTTTGGCAGTTAGTTTATTTTTTTCAAAGAAAAAGCTCCTGGTTTCATTGATCTGTTCTATGTTTTGTTTGTTTTGTTTTGTTTTTAAGTTCTGTCTTTTACTTCTGCTCTAATTTTTATTATTATTTCCCTTCTTATGCTGGCTTTAGATTTCTTTTGTTTGTTTGTTTGTTTGTTTGTTTTCCTAACTCCTTTAGGTGTAAATTTAGGTTTCTTATGTGCTTCTTTAGGTAGGGGTGTATTGCTCTAATATTCCCATCTTAGGGCCAGTTTTTTTGTTTTTTTGGGGTTTTTTTTTTTTGCATTCCAAAAGTTTTGGACTGTTGTGTTTTCATTTTCATTTGTTTCTGTGTATTTTTTTAATTTTTTAATACTTATTTATTTTTGAGAGAGACAGAGCACAGGTTGGGGAGGGGCAGAGAGAGGGAGACACAGAATCTGAAGCAAGCTCCAGGCTCTGAGCTGTCAGCACAGAGCCTGAAGTGGGTCTTGAACTCACAAACTGCGAGCTCATGACCTGAACTGAAGTCAGACACTTAACTGACTGAGCCACCCAAGTGCCCCTGTTTCCGTGTATTTTTAATTTTCTTTTTTGCTTTCCAGTTTGACTCATCCATTATTTAGTAAAATGCCTATTAACCTCCATGTATTTGTGGTCTTTCAATTTTTTTTCCTTCTTGTGGTTGACTTCCATTTTCATAGCATTGTGGTCAGAAAATATGCATGGTATGATCTTAAACTTTGTGTATTTTTTGAGGCTTGATTTGTGACCTAATATGTGGTTTATTCTAGAGAATGCCCCATGTGCACTTGAAAAGAATTGGTATTCTGCTCTTTTAGGATGGGATATTCTGTATATACCTGTTAAGTCCATCTGGTCCAGTGTGTCAATTAAAGGCATTGTTCCTTATTGATTTTCTGCTTAGATGTTTTGTCCATTGATGTAAGTGTGGTGTGAAAGTCCCTGCTATTATTGTATTATTATCAGTGAGTTCCTTTGTTTTTTGTTATTAATTTTTTTTATATATGCGTGTTCTCCAATATTGGGGGAATAAATCTTCACAATCATTAGACCTTCTTGTTGGTCGGTCCCTTTAATTATGACATAGTGTCCTTCATCTGTCGTTACATTCTTTGCCTTAAAATCTAGCTTGTGTGATATAAATATTGCTACTCCTGTCTTCTTTTGATGTTATTTGCATGGTAAATGTTTCTCCATCCCCTCAATTTTAATCTGAAGGTGTCCTTTAGGTGTAAAATGAGTTTCTTGTAGTAACAGATAGATGGGTCTTGTTTTTTTTCCATTGTGACATCTGATGTCTCTCAATTAGAGTATTTAGTTCATTTACATTCAGAGTAATTATTGATAGGTATGTATTTAGTGCAATTTGTTACTTGTTTTGTTATTGTTTCTGGAAATTTTCTCTGTTCCTGTCTGGTCTTTATCACCTTTGGTCTTCCCTCTCTGCTCAAAGGGCCCCCTTTTTATTACCTTAAGGGCTGGTTTAGTGGTCACATATTCTTTTGGTTATTATTTGGGAAACTCTATCTCTCTTGTTATGAATGATAGCCTTTCTGGATAGAGTATTCTTGGCTGCAGAGTTTTCTTATTCATCCCATTGAATATATCGTTTCACTCCTTCTGCCTTGCCAACTTTTTGGTTAGGTCTGCAGCTAGCCTTATGGGATTATGTTTAAGTCTGTTTTTTCCTCTCTGTGTTAGAAAAGCTTGTTATGTTTCCTGCTCCTGAGAGTAATCCTTTACAAATAAAAGGTCATATAATGTCCAGAGTTTGGTGTTTCAGAAAGGGTCTCTGAAATGTGCTGGGTGAACTCTACTGATGTGTTTTGGTTGCTCTATCCTTCAAGCCCATTGTCGGAACATGTTCTTCTTGCCTGCAGTGGCCAAGTGGCAGTGGCCACTTGACCAGAATGTGGTTAACTAGATATGTTCTGGTCTGATTATTCAATGAGACCTGATACTACTTCCACTGGAACTGCAGACTTGCAGAACTATCTGATCAGAAGACATGGTGTGTGGGTAGGTGATTCTGGTGGTTTTCTGGGGATGAAGTCCATGGTGCTGAAACTGAGGCAAAGTTGACTGAGAAGGGCAGTATTGGCAGAGTGTAGGGTAGTGAGACTTGGTGTTATTAGGTTAGGCGATTAGTGTGGGCACTGTACTGTTTACCAAAGGTGACTCTGAGCTTATACAGAAGCGGGGGGAAGGATTTGATGCCAGCCAGATCCGTTGCTCAGGGAGACTGGTTTTTGTGCCCACTGCTCTCAAAGAAGCACTCTAAGAAGAGCTAATAATCTCCCCACTGTGTATCCAGGTATTCTTTAGATCACTGTTTCTTCACTGTCAGACTCTGGGTTGTTTGCCTGCCTTCTCTCCAGGAGTCATGCAAGGCCTTCTAGGGTCTTTCCAAGCAAAGTTTGTTTTCTTCTAAAACTTTAGGTTATAGGGATATGGGGTGTTCAGGGGCCTGTGCTGATCTTCTGGGGGACAGTCTCACTGTGGTGGGACTGAGGCAGGTTTGACTGAGGTCAGTCATGCCAGAGCACAAGGGTATGGGACTTGGAGCAAGCAGCCTGGGCAGCCAGTGTCAGGTGTAGCTGCACTCTGCAGGAGGCAGTTCATTTATGCTGAAGGGAAGGGAAGAGAAATGGCACCAACCCACTCCTTTGTCCCTAGAAAGTCATCTCCCTGCATGCAGCCTTTCAGGGGCGCTCTGCTGAAAGAGCAGATACTCTTCCCCTGAATTTCCTAGGCATTACCCAGATCACTGTTTCCACTTGGCCTATCCCTGGGTTGTTTCCCTGTCTCCTTTCCAGGAGTAGAGCAGCACCCTCGGGTTTGAATCCTAGCCAGGCCCACTGACCTTCAAACCTCTAGTCTTCATGCCCTGCTGGTCACAAAAACTTATGAAAATCACTCCCTCTCATTTCCCCAGCCAATGTTCTGCATTCCCCTTGTGCTCTTCTCCTTCTTGCCTTTCTCTTCAAACATGGCTCTCTCCCTTCTGTAGCCCCCCACAATTCATTTCTCTCTCAAACCACATTTCCATGCTTCCTACTTTCCTCAATGTGTCCTCTTCTCTCCCTCTAGTTATGGAGTTTGCTCTGTCAGTATTCAGGGTGATTTATGAGATATTCAGAATGATTGATAATTATATGCTTGTGTTTGTGGGATGAGAAAAACCTAGGGTTCAACTACTATGCTGCCACCTTAGCCTCACTCTCAATTCTTTATAAATTTTAATAAGCAATATGAGTTTTTAATGAACATGGACATGCATAATATAAACATTTTCTCTAAGTGTTTATTTAAATTTCAATTAGTTAACATATAGAACAATATCACTTTCAGGTGTACAATTTAGTGATTCAACACTCACATACAACATCCAGTGCTTTTCACAAGTGCTCTCCTTAATCCCCATTACCTATTTAGCCCCCCCCCACTAACCTCTCCACTGATAACCATCAGTTTGTTCTCTAGTTAAGAATCTATATGTATATTATACTTAATTTTAGATATTTTATTAAGTTCACCTATAATGGCAAATATAAGCAGATTCAAGTAAGCAAAATGACAGAAAGGGCAACAAAGAGTTTTAATATCCTGGGTTCCTGAAGGAATCTTGGTAGCATATATTCAGCCCCACCTGAAAGATTAATACTCTGGACACAACACTTGCTTATATGCAGGCACTGAG
The DNA here is from genome assembly GCF_022079265.1 of Lynx rufus. NCBI lineage: Eukaryota > Metazoa > Chordata > Mammalia > Carnivora > Felidae > Lynx > Lynx rufus. Next base: position 83,553,031 of record NW_025814823.1, on the reverse strand, counting down.
AAATGGAAGTTCTTATTACCTGACTCATTTGCTTTATGTTATACATATGTGTTTCTAACATGATGACATCACATGACCATATTGTCCTATTTGTTGCCTGTTTTATCCCACTAGGAAGATAAAACATGAGCTATTTTGTTTTCTATTATCCTCAGATATGATGAGGTCTATGTATGGTACATCATTAATACCTGTTAAATGAAAAAATAAATAAATAAATAGAGGAAAATAATGGTGACACAGTAAATTACTAAAAACACTTTAAGAAATAATTTATTAATGTACCATAATATTGCTAAAATTCTTACCCTATAACCTAGGAATTCCACTTTGAGAAATATACCCAGGTGATTATGCATGAATAAAAGTGTAGTATACTATATATAAACACTATTGTAAACATGAAAAAAAAGAATGATGTTTATCTACAGGAAAATAGAAATTTAGATTAACACGATTAATTTTAATCAATTTATTGGGCATATTTCAAAAATGCAATTGAAAGAAAAAGATATGTTACAAATAATCAAAGAGATACAATTAATGGAAAATATATATTGCAAATTATTAAATGAATAAATACATTTGCAATAATAATTCAAAAATAGACAACATACATATCAACCAAAGAGAAATTGCTATCTCTGAGAACTTTGAGAAGATCCCTCAGGATTACAGAACTTCAATGAACATATAACATATTTTTAATAGTTGAAATAAAAATATCAAAATAAAAATATTTATTTTGGAGTTGTTTAGGATATGGTGAGCACTATATTAAATATGTATTTTTTCAGGTTTTAAATATTTTATATTAAATATATTAAATAAAATCTAAATTTGATAACTGACAATTCTGATATCTGTGCCTTTTTTTGTTTCAATGTCTTAAGTCTGAGGATTTCCTGTGCTTCTGGATGATTGCTGAATTTTCAGGACCAACAGATTAATGAATACTTTTTAAATTTTCTGCTTATATTAATGCAAATTACATTATAACATGCAATTATAGTTGCATTATAACATGCTATAAATAGCATGCTTTATATTTTTTTAACTTATTTTTTAAATTTTTTATTATTTTCTTTTATATCCTGCTTTTTATCATAGAGTTTCATATTCTAATATTCTCAGTGATTAAAGTATTTTAACTTGTATGGTCCATTTCTACTGAAATTCTATCTTAAACATACAGAATCTACTTTAAAATTGTTTACAATTTTTCAGGCCTATTGCTTTTTCTAATTTATTTTATTATATTTTTTATGAAAATTGGCTTAATGTTAGCAGTTTTATTTCTGTCCTTACTGACTTCAGGAAAAAATTGTGAAGTACTTTGAGAACCTGAACTAGTTTCACTATTTTTTAGTTTAGAGAGTGCCTTGCTGAAGTAGGAAGTTAAAACATAAATAATTTATCTCTACTCAGTACTTTAATGTCTAGTGGAAATTTAATAGATAAATTGAGTTGGTCTCAGCGCAACCTCTTCCCTACACATTTTATGGAGTTAAAATAGGTGGTTGTGAGGGTATACTAAAATCAGACTCACCTCATAATCCCTCAGTAGCATGACCCTTGTTTTGCAAGCTCAAATTAAGGAAATTATAGGTTCACTAATCACTGATTTTTGAGCAAGTTTGTAAAACCATTTAGACATATTTTGGAAGGCAAAATTATGTTTCAAAACTTCACAAAACTACAAGGTCATGAATGCAGCTTTACCTGCATTAGAAATGGATAAACATTGAAGGAGTTTGGGAAGATAGAAGAGTAGGAGGACCCTGAGCTCACCTCATCCCATGATTTCAACTAGATGTCATCCACATCAAAGTCAATAAATTGGATAGTGGCCCAAAGACTGGCAGAACAAACTCCACAACTAAATATAGACAAGAAGCTGTATTTGAAAGGTCAGAAAGACAGAGGGAGGTTGCTAGCAGGAGGGAGGGAGCTCTGCATACAGAGAGGACAGAGAAACGTGTCCTTGAACCAGGGAGCTCACATGGGGAAGACTAATCCCCATAGCATTTGGTTTGAAATCAAAAGAGGGGTTGAATCCCCTCTTTTGTAAAACCAATGGGACTTGAAACCTGGAGCTTCGGAGGTCAGCTGACACAGCAATGGTTCAACAGGGAGGGCAGTGATAGCTGGGTCACCATCCTTAAGAAGACAGCAGCCTGGGGCTCTTGTGTGACTCGGTTATCTGACTTCAGCTCAGGTCATGATGTCATGGTTCCTGGGGTTGGATCTCATGTTGGGCTCTGTGCTTCCAGCTCAAATCCTGAAGCCTGCTTCAGATTCTATGTCTCCCTCTCTCTCTGCCCCTCTTCTACTTGTACTATGTCTCAAAATGAATAAAAGTTAAAAAAAATTAAAATGGCAGCAGCCTTTGCAGAGAGGCAACATTAAAAAAAAATGTCAGTTTACACAATGGAGGGAGCAAACAGGAAACATATCTGTTCATACTGATTTCTGAGCAAGTTTGGAAAGTTCTTCCAAAATGAGGGCAGGCACTATTTTCTCCTCTGTTTGCCAACATAAGCACAGAGCCACCTGTGGAACACAGAGCTACACAGATACTTGCTACCTAACTCACTAACACAGTGCCATGCCCATGATTTCTTCTGAGGACTTACCCACTCCAAGCCTGCTTCCTTAGACCTTGGGCTTAGTGCAAATTTTGTTAAAACAATGAGTCCACTGACACCACTGTACATCATGCACATTCACCACTCCATGCCCGTCTTTGCATCCTGAGACACACTTGCATGTTTCACCCAGTCACACGCACCCAGACACCATCATGAAGCACAAACAGCTGTCAGGTGTGTTATGAATCATGCCCAGCCACCTTGCTTTGTCCAATTGCCTCACCAACCCAGCTGCCTGACTCCACTACCCCACTGCCTGAGAACTTCATAGGATGCTTCAAAGAAAGAGAAGCCCAGCACAAATTTGGTAACATGCCTGCCCTACTCCTAAGTTCCTCACTGGTCATGCCCTCCCAGAGCTGGCCTATCTGTGTCCCACTAACACTGCAAAGAACTAGCACAGCCCACAACAGACAGGGGATCAGTGCAGATGACTGAACTGAAAGTAAATTGACTCAGACATGATAGCATGGTCCAAGAAACACACATAGGATACTCTCCTGAAGTGCCAGGTTCTGGTTCTGGACACTGCACTGCACAACGTTCCATGACTTCTTCATAGAGTCACTAAGTTTAAGGGCAGAAAGAATACATGGTCTTGTTAACACACAGAAACAAAGAGAAGCAGACAAAATGAGGAGGCAAAAAAATTGATCACAAAGGAAAGAACAGAACAAGGCCACATTCAGATCTAAGTGAAAGAGATACAAGTAACATGCCTGATAGAACATTAAACCAATGATCATAAGAATACTCCCTAGACTTAGAAAAGAGTAGGAGACCTGAGTGAGACCCATAATACAGAGATAAGGAATAATATATTAGAGATAAAGAGCACAATAAATGAAATGAGAAACATACTTGATGGAATGAACATGTGAACAGATGGATGGAAGAGGTAGAGAAATGAATTAGTGACCTACAAGACAGAATAATGGAAAATAATCAAGCTGAACATAAGAAAGAGAAAATAATTATGGAACAGAATAGACTTAGGAAACTCAGTGATTCCGTCAAATATAATAATATTCCTATTATAGGAGTCCCAGAAGAAGAAGAGAGAGAAAGAGAAAAGAACATTTATTTGAATAAATAATAGCTGAAAACTTCTCAAATCTTGGGAAGGAAACAAATATTCAGATACAGAAGTCACAGAAGACCCCCAACAGAATTAAAAAAAAAAAAAACCAACAGCAACATCAAGTCATATTGTAATTAGATTTGCAAAATATAGTGGTAAATTAAAAAAAATAATTAAAAACAAAAGACAAAAGAAATTCTTAACTTACGAGGTAAGACCCTGGCTAGCTACACATCTTGCAACGTAAACTTGGCAAGACAGAAGTGAGTGGCATGATGTATTCAAAATGCTAAATGGGAAAAAAAGTACAGCCAAGAATACTGTATCCAGGAAGGCTATCATTCAGAATAGAAAGAGAGATAAAGAATTTCTAGACAAACAAAATCTAAAGGACTTCATGCCCACTAAACAAGCTCTGTAAGAAATAATAAAAGAGACACTTTAAGAGTAAAAGGAGACATCAGAAGTGACAGTATAGAGGTATAAAACACAAAAGAAATAAAAATGAATATTTCTGTAAAAATCAGTCAAGAAACTTACAAAAAAGGATATAAAATAAAGTAACATATTCCTAGAACTTGGGGTAGGAGGAGTAAATAATGGGTTCACACTTAAATGACCATCAATTTAATGTAGATTGCTATATGTGCAAGAGGTTATACACAAACCTAACAATAACTGTATCTCAAAAACCAGTAATATGAAATGAATAAAGAGTAAAAAATCCAGGTATATTTGTTACTAAAGAAAATTGGCAAACCACAAAAGGGAGAAAGAAAAGAAAGGATCAGAGAAAATTTTCAGAAGCAAACACAAATAATGTAACAAAATGACAATAAATGCATATCTATCATTAATTACTCTCAATGTAAATGGGTTAAATGTTCCAATTAAAAGACATGGGGTGACAGAATGGATAAAAAAAAACAAGACCCATCTATATTCTGCCATCAAGACATCCAGTTTAGACATAAAAACACCTGCAGATTGAAAGTGAGAAGATAGAGGAACATCTATAATTCAAAACGATGTCAACAGATAACCAGAGTAATACTTCTATACGACAAGGTAGAATTTAAATTTTTTAATGCTTGTTTTTAATTATTTTTGAGAGACGAGATAGGCAGAGTACAAGCAGGGGAGGGGCAGAGAGAAAGAGAGGGAGAAACAGAATCCAAATCAGGCTCAAGGCTCTGAGCTGTCAGCACAGAGTCCAATGCGAGATGATGACCATGAGATCATGACCCGAGCCGATGTCAGCTGCTCAACCAACTGAGCCACCCAGGCGCCCCAGACAAGGTAGGCTTTAAAACAAAGACTGTAAGAAAAGACATAAGAGGACTCTATATAATAATACAGGGGACAATTCAACACAAAGATATAGCAATTGTAAATATTTTTGCACCCAACATGAGAGCACCCAAATATATAAAAAAATTAAAACAAACTAATTGATAATAATACCAAAATAATAGGGGACTTTAACACTCTACTTATATCCATGGAAAAATTATCTAAACGGAAAAAAAAAAACAAGAAAATGTGGCTTTGAATGACACACTGGATCATTTTAATTTAACACATATATTCAGAACATCCCATCCTAAAACAGCAGGAGAGACATTCTTTCCAATACATACAAACATTCTACAAGAAGACTGAAAACATACCATGCATATTGCTTGGTTCACAGTGCTATGAAACTAGAAGTCAATCACAAGAAAAGATCTGGAAAGACCATAAAGACATGAAGGTTAAAAAAAAATTCTACTAAATAATGAATGCAACTAAGAAATAAAGACAAGTCAAAAGAACTTGGAGATAAATGAAAATGAAAACTCAATTGTCCAAAATCTGGGATGCAGAAAAAGTGGCTTTAAAAGCAAAGTTTATAGCTATAGAGGTCTATTTTAAGAAGCAAGAACAAATATCAAATAAATAGTCTAATCTTAAATTTAAAGATTATAGGATATAGAAAAAGAAACGTTAATGAAGCCTAAAGCCAACAGAAAGAAGAAAAAAATAAAATTAGAGCAGACATAAATGATATAGAAACAAAAACAAAAACAAACAACAAAAACAATAGACGAGATCAATGAAACCAGGAGCTGGTTCACTGAAAATATCAACAAAATTGATTAACCTATAACCAGATTTATCAATAAAAAATGACTCGAATAAAAACAAATGAGAGAGGAGAAATAACAACCAATATGACAGAAATACAAACTATCAAAAAAGAATATTATGGATAACTATAAGCCAAAAAATTGGATAACCTAGAAGAAATTGATAAATTGCTAGAAACATATAAACTACCAAAACTTAGGAGGGAATACAAAAGTTGAACAAATAACCAGTGAAGAAATTGAGTCAGAAATCAAAAAACTTCTAGCAAACAAAAATCCTAGACCAGATGGCTTTACAGGCAAATTCAAGTTAGTAAGAAAGAAATAAAATGTTCACAATTTGCACATGAAATGATACTACACACAGACAACCCAAAAGACTCCATCAAAGAACGGCAACTAATGATACACAAACGTTGTAAAGTTGTTGGATAAAAAGTTAATGTGCACAAATCTGTTGCATTTCTATACACCAATGATGAAGCAGAATATAAAGGTTTTAAGGAAACAATCTCATTTACAATTTCACCCAAAATAATATGTTGAAAAATGAATTAAAACTAGTAGGTAAAAGACCTGTACTCTGAAATATATTAGACACTGATGAAAGAAATTGAAGGCAGCACAAAGAAATGGAAAGACATTCCATGAACATGGATTTGAAGAGCAAATATTCTTACAATGCCTGTATTACCCAAAGCAATGTATGGATTGAATGTAATGCCTATCAAAATACCAACAACTTTCTTCACGGATATAGAACAAACAATACTAAAAATTGTATACAACCACAAAAGATTCCAAATATCCAAAGCAGTCTTGAAAAAGAAAAGCAAACCTGGAGGCATCACATTTCTGGGCTTCAATGTATATTGTAAAGCAGTAGTGACAAAATAGTAAAGTATTGGCACAAAAATAGACACAGAGATCAAAGGAGCAGAATAGAAACCCAGAAAATGAACCTACAAAGAAGAAAGAAAGAAAGAAAGAAAGAAAGAAAGAAAGAAAGAAAGAAAAGAAAGAAGGAAAGAAAAGAAAAGAAAGAAAAAGAAATCAACTTAAAACCACATGGTCACTTAATCTTTGACAAAGCAGGAAAGAATATCCAATGAAAAAAGACAGTCTCTTCAACAAATGGTATTGGGAAAACTGGAAAGAAACATGCAAAAGAATGAAACTGGATCACTTCCTTACACCACACACAAAAAATATTTTCAAAATTGATAGAAAACATAAATGAGAGATCTGAAACTCTGAAAATCCTGGAATAAAACACAGGCAGTAATTTCTTTGACATCAGCATAGCAAAGTCTTTAAAATTTTTTTGATGTTTATTTTTGAAGGAGAGAAAGAGGAAGAGAGAGAGAGAGAGAGAGAGAGAGAGAGAGAACGGGGAGAGGGGCAGAGAGAGACACACACACAGAATCCAAAGTGGGCTCCAGGCTGTCAGCACAGAGACTAACACGGAGCTTGAGCTCACCACCTCGAGATTTTGACACGAGCTGAAGTTGGATGCTTACCTGACTGAGCCACCCGGGCACCCCAGCACCATCTTTTTAGATATGTCTTCTGATGAAAGGGAAAGGAAAGCAAAAATAAAATATTGGGATTTCAAATTGCAAAACTTCTGCAGAGAGAAGGAAGCAATCAACAAAACTAAAAGGCAAACTTTGGAATAGGAGAAGCTATTTGCAAATGACATATTCAATAAAGGGGGTTGTCACAGACATTCAGTCTGAAGTTCTCTTTTGTCCAGCAAGGAAGCAGACTCAGAGTGGAATGCAAGAGAGGCTAATGCCCAGAAGGGGACTAGCGCCCCAGTATGGGTCCTTGTTCTATATTTTTTTTAGGATATGAAGGCTTACAAGCAGGATGGACGTGCAGAAAGAGACAATAAAACAGTGGTCATTAATACATGTATGTGAGATAAAGGGGGTTTCAAAGATATGCGGTGTTAGGGACCTGGGTCAATACAAAACAAAATCCCAGTGCAGAGCAGATGGCTGTCTATGGCAGGCACCAGACGCCATGTCTGTTTATCTTAACTTGTCCAGGGGATAAGACAGATACAGTATTCTACCCCAGGGTCAACAAAGCACTTTTTTTCTTTTTCTTTTTCTTTCTTTCTTTCTTTCTTTCTTTCTTTCTTTCTTTCTTTCTTTCTTTCTTTCTTTTATTTTATTTTTTTTTAATTTTTTTTCAACGTTTATTTATTTTTGGGACAGAGAGAGACAGAGCATGAACGGGGGAGGGGCAGAGAGAGAGGGAGACACAGAGTCGGAAACAGGCTCCAGGCTCTGAGCCGTCAGCCCAGAGCCCGACGCGGGGCTCGAACTCACGGACGGCGAGATCGTGACCTGGCTGAAGTCGGACGCTTAACCGACTGCGCCACCCAGGCGCCCCTCTTTTATTTTATTTTATTTTATTTTATTTTATTTTATTATTTTTTGTAATTGGCTCCTGGCAATTTCGCCCTGCTGTGGTGGTTTTTTCTCAATGTTTACCTGTTTACCTATTCTCAGACACTTTCATCCTGTGGAAGTGGCTTACCACTCTAAGCTTTGTTCTATGATGGGGGAGTTCCACACTCTTTACCTATTCTTAGATGCTTTCTGCTCTACTCTTTGTTAACCCATTGGTGCAAGCTCAGGGAATTCCTAAACTTATTCCTTACAGTTCCCCCTTTTTTGTTTTTCTTGGTTCTTCTGGTTTTGTGTTTGAGGACTGTCATAACAAGCTCCTGGTCCTTCTTTTGCTATTGGGTGGCTTTGAGGGTGATTTTGCAAAGACATAAAAAGAGAGACAGTAAAAGCATTCCACTTCCCAGAGTTATCCAGAATTTGAGATGGATGCTGGCTCTAAGTGAGAAAGGATTTAGGTCATGCCACCCACAAAAAACACATAATCCAATTAATAAATGGTCAGAACCACCTCATTTGTAGCAGATACATGAAAAGATGCTTACCATCATTTATCATCTGTGAAATGAAAATCAAAATTACAATGGAATATTACCTCATACCTGTCAGAATGGCTAAAATTAACAACACAAGAAGCAAGAGGTGTTGGTGAGGATTTGCTGGAAAAGGAAACTTCATACATTGTTAGTGGGAATGCAAACTGGTGCAGCTACTCTAAAAAAGAGTATTGAAGTTCCTCAAAAACTTAAAAATAGAACTATCTTATGATCCAGTAATCACACTACTAGGTGTTTACCCTACAAATACAAGAATGCATGGATCAATATGTTTTCATGGATCCCTATGTTTTGTTTTCGTACTGCTATGTTTATAGCAGCATTATTTACAATAGCCAAGATATGGAAGCAGCCCAATTGTTCATCAGTCAGTGAATTGATAGAGAATATGTGGTATATATTTACCCATTTATTCGTCCATAAATAAGAATGAAAGCTTGCCATTTGCAAAGACAGGCATGGAGCTAGAGAATATAATGCTAAGTGAAATAAGTCAGTCAGAGAAAGACAATTTCCACATGATTTAATTCATATGTGGAATTTAAGAAACAAAATTTACATGCGAAGGAAAAAAAAAGAGAAAGAGATACAAAGAAAGAAACAGACTCTTAATTATAGAGAACAACCCCCGGAGGAGGGTGGGGGAATGGATTAAATACATAATGGAGATTAAGGAGTGCACTTGTTGTGATGAGCACAGGGCGATATATGGAAGTGTTGAATCACTATATTGTATATCTGAAACTAATATAACACTGGATGTTAACTAAGCAGAATTAAAAACTTAAAGAAAAATAAAGAAATGGAAAGCTTAAGGATATGTTTAAATTTCATTAATTCCTGTTTATAATTAGCAAATTCACATCTAGATATCAGCCCTCATAGGTGTTCCCTACAATAATAAAAAAAAAAATGGACATTGCTGTATGACATACATAAACACATACCTCACATATAACACTTTCTGGAATATCTGATGTGGGTAATCCCGAATTTCCCTTGGATGATTCTTTCTGACTTAGTAGTTTTTGTGTGATTCCAATGAGAAATATTAGATAATGTAAATAGTAAAAATGACCAAAGGAAATAATATAAAATTTTCAATTAGGAGAGAAAAGAAAACAAACGAGTTCTTAGTAATATGTAGGAGTTTGCATGCATACCCTGTATTCTCTATATTGTTACATATTTAAAAGTCAGGAGAGTAAAATCCACAGAATGACAATACTCTAACAACTGAATTGAAAATGTGGAGAAAATCTGAGTAGGATGGAGGAGAGTGAGGACACCCATTGAAATAAAAGGCATGGACTTAGAGTATGATTTTTTTGTACTGGTATTACCACAGAAACAATGAGTTCCAAACAACAAATTAAAATTTGATGTGTGAAATGAAAATGTATGGTGCTTTGATAATACTCCCTGAGGTAAAAAAAAAAAAATTCTTACCATTTTTCATGACTTAACTATCCACAACATAATTTTAATAATCAAACCATACAATTAAATGTGCATGAATTTAAACACTGTCTGGGCTTAAATTTTTAAATATTTAATAAAATAGCATCACATCACCTAATGTCTTTGGCAAAAATAAATACATAAATACATAATGATTTATTAATAAGTGAAAATAAAATATTAAGGAAAGATTATATTTCAAAAGAAGAGGAAGAATAAAATGGGGAAGAGAAGGTGCAGAAAAAATACCTAGATCTTTGTGGGTGCATATTGTGATTTTGGCTTTTAAACCTTGTGAATTAATATAATAATTAAGAAAATAAATACATAATTGATATATCTTGAAAAGACCTATGGAGAAAAATGGGTTGAGAACATATCATAGGAGGGTGAGAAAGAAATTAGGAAGACCATGCAATAAACTAAAATATGGTCAAGTCTAGACCTGGTATAGAAACACTGAGGATGTCGAGATGTGGTACATTTTGAGATTTTGGTTCAACAATATTTGCCGATAGATTGGAATATAAAAAAGAAGAGGCAAAATGACTCATTTTCTTCCTCTTGTTACTTAATTTTGCTCTTTAATTTTTCTAAGATGAGGAAATAATTGGAATAGCAGTGACATTTTTTGAGGAGTGAAGAGATCAGGACAGTATTTACCATGTTTTTTCTTTTAAATTTTCTCTAATGTTTATTTATTTATTTTTGAGAGAGGGACAGAGCACAAGTGAGAGAGTGGTAGAGAGAGACACACACAGAATCCAAAGCAGGCTCCAGGCTCTGAGCTGTCAGCACAGAACCTGATGAGGGGCTTGAACCCATGAACCGTGAGATCATGACCTGTGCCTAAGTCAGATATTTATCCCACTGAGCCACCCAGGCTCCCATCAATGTTGTTTGTTTGTTTGTTTGTTTGTTTGTTTGTTTAGAAACCATTTAGGCATTCAAGTAGTGACCACAAGAAGGCAATTATAAGAATGGTCAAGTTTAGGAATGACTCATCTTCTAGAGACACTTAAATCTTGGGAATCACTAGACTGTAGATGATAGTTAAAGTAACTGAAGTAAGGAGAAGAAATGAAGCCTATTAATATTCCGAAAAAAAAACATTGTTCAGTGAAGGGAGAAACAATGATTGTTGAGAGAGAAAGGAGGATCTCTGAGGTAAAGCCTTTGAATAGTTGGCAGCAGAATGGAATCTAGAACACAAATGCGACTTTGGGTCCCTGTTAGAAGCACAGACAGCTCCTAATTTGATTAGGAGAAAAAATAGAATGCATAAGCACAGATGAAAATAGGTGGGCTGGGAAGAATCTATATGAATTTCCCTTCTTCATGAATTTTACACATTTCTCATAAAAATAGATATTAAGGCCAATGACTCAGAATTAATATGGAGGTTTTTTGGAACTTAAGAAGAGAACAATCAGTATGAAATAGTCATTTAAAAGAGTGGATCAAGGAAAGGACCTAGGACCTAGCAAGGATTCTGGGAAACATGGAAAGTCCACCCGTGCTTAATGAAGTCATCATCATGGTATAATTTTTATACAACCACATTAACTTGCATAAGTGTTTGCCTTAAGTGTGTGAAAAGTTTCATTTAAGCAGTGTGCTATTTAGTAAAGCAAATATAATAAAACAAGAGGGAGCAATAAAGTTGAAGACATGTAAAAAAAGAATGGTAGATATAATTTAAGCTGATTCAGGAAAGAAGTGAGGGCATGATTGAGGGACAGTAAAAAGTATTAAGAAGAATAAATTGAAGATATTAATGAAGTTGAAGAAGTTTTGGAGTTGGAGTCCCAAACACATCTGTATTTAAAAACAAAGCTAAAAATATTGGCAAAAGAAGTTGAAGACAACACAAACAAATGGAAAGATATTCCATGCTCACAGATTGCAAGAACAAATACCATTAAAATGTCCATACTGCCCAAAGCAATATACAGATTCACAGCAAATATAGAGAGCACAGAAATACTACTTTATTAAAGAAAAAATGAAATGCAAAAAGTTACACATAATTAATGTATGCAACTTAATGAATTTGCAGATAAGCATACAACAGTGTATCACCACAATCCATGCCCTAGCATACCTATCACCTCCAAAATTTACTCCAAATGTACTTATATTTTTTGGTAAGAACACATTGTCAACAAAATCATCCTAGAATGCAATGATTTAGTCAGTTACAACAAGCTTTATTGCCACACAGTTTGCAAAGGCTGCCATACAGCCTTTGGCTACAGACAAAAAAGTACACCCTGAAGGGGAAATATTAAGCTCAGGGTTAAATAGACAAAACCCACAAGTTCTATGTCCTTTATGAAGACTAGTCAAACTAAATCCCAGCGTGTAATTTTTAGGAACAGAGTGGCAAACGGGATACAGTTTGCAGTTTCTGGTAACAGGTTCAGGATGTGGCAAGTTTTGGAGAATATAATAGGATATGTTGCAGTGGTCTTTTGTGATATGTGTTGATTTTTTGTGCAAGGCTGTGCTGTTTTATTTTTTCCTCACAATTCTTCAGCCTAATGAAAATTTTAGTTTTTCTTTCTTTGACATGAAGGAACACTTTGTCAGCTGTTGCTGTCTAATTGTAACTTTTTTTGTAATGTTTGTTTATTTTTGAGAGAGAGAGAGACAGAGTGCAAGCAGGAAAGGGTCAGAGAGAGAGAGAGAGAGAGAGAGAGAGAGAGAATCTGAAGGAGGCTCCAGGCTCTGAGCTGTCAGCACAGATATAAGGTTCGAACTCACAGACCACAAGATCATGACCTGAGCTGAAGTCAGATGTTTAACTGACAAAGCCACCCAGGTGCTCCAGCTGTTTCTGTCTAATTACTAAGGGTTTTTCCCCAACATTTTACATATTAGTATATTTTTAAGCATGCAATATAGTATTGATAACTACACGCATTATTCTGTATAGATCTCTAGGAATTAGTCATCTTGTATAATCAAACCTTTGTACCATTTTACCAATATCTTCTAGTTTATCTTTGCTACCAGGCCCTGACAATCACTACTCTACTCTTTGTTTTTAGGAGTTTGACTATTTTAGATCCTCTTATAAGTGGTATCTTGTAGTATGTGTCTTTCTGTGTTTGGCTTATTTTACATAGTATAATGTCTTTTGAGCTCAACTTATGTCATTGCAAATAGCAGAATTTCCTTCCTTCTTTAGTTCAATAATAATTGTACATTATGTCCTGCATTTTGTTCACACATTCATCTGTTTACGGACATTTAGTTTGCTTCCGTTTGTTGGCTATTGTGTAAAATACTTCAATTGAAATGGGATTGCAGATATCTCTTTAAGACGCTAATTTCAATTACTTTGAATATACTTCCAGAAATGTCATTTATGGATTATACAATGATCCTATTTTTAGTTTTTGAAGAACTTCCAAACTATTTTTCATAGTAGCTGTACCAATTTACATTCTCACCAGTATTGTATGGAGGTTTCCTTACCTCCACATCCTCACCAACACTTAACTGCTTTTGTTTTGTTTTGTTTTGTTTTGTTTTGATAATGTGTATTTTAACTGCTGAGAAATGAGATCTTGACATTGTTTGAATTTGCATTTCACTTGTGATTAGTGATAATGAACAATTTTTCATTTACCTTTTTTGCTATTTGTATATCTTATTTGGAGAAATGTCTATTCAGTTACTCAGAAAATATTTTATGATTATGATTATGATTGTTACTATTATTCAGGAGTTGAAGTTCTTTATATTTTGGGGATATTGTTTCTCAAATGTATATTGTGCAAATAATTTTTTCCTTTTCTGTGTGTTAATTTTTCACTTTGTTAGTTGTTTGCTGTATAGGAGATTTTTCTCTGACATAATGCTACTTGTGTACTTTAGTTTTAAAGTCTACTTTTCGAGTCAAATACTAAAATTAATTGTTAAAAAGAATGTCACAAAGAATATTCCCTGGTTATACAAAAAGTCTCTTGTAATATTTAAATTTTAATCCATTTGTGTTGATTTTGTGTGTGGTGAAGAATAGCATCCTAATTTATTTATTTATTTATTTATTTATTTTTGCATGGTTGTATTTTTCCCAATGTTATTTTTGAAAAGATTGTCCTTTCCTTTGTATATGTTTGTCAATCTCCTTGAGTAACAATTGATTATATACGCATGGGTGTATTTCTTAGTTCTCTTCTTTTTAAGCCAGTACCATCTATTTTGATTTCTTGGCTTTGCAATATATGTTGAAATTAAGAAATATGATGCCTTCAGATTTTTCCTTCTTGCTCCAATTCATTTTGCTTAATGAGCTTCTTTTGTGGCTCCATATAAACATTAGGATAATTTTTTTTTAATTTCTGCAAAAATCATCATTGGAACTTTGATAGGGATTGCATTTAAGTTGCAAATTCCTTTCACTTCTTCTCACTTTAGTCTTCCTTTGTTCTTTTTCTAGCCCCTTTAGGGATAAAGTTATGTTGTTTATTTGGATATTTCTTGCTTCTTGCGGTAGACCTGTGTTGTTTTATACCTCCCCAAAAAAGCAGTCACTTTTGTTGCATCCCAAAATGTTTGGACGCTTGTGTTTTTATTTTCACTTATTTCCACGTAATTTTTATTTTGTCTTTGATTTGCTAATTGACCCATTCATTCTTTAGTAGCAAGTTGTTTAGCCTCCATATATTTTTGTCTTTCCAGTTTTCCTTGTGATTGAATTATAGTTTCATAATACAGTGGCCAATAAAGGAGCAGTGCTTGCTTTCTTTCTTTCTTTCTTTCTTTCTTTCTTTCTTTTTCTCTCTTTGTTGAGTACTGATTTGTGACACAATATGTGATCTGTTCAGAATGTTCCATGTGCATTTGAAAAGAATGTGTATCCTGCTGCTTTAAGATGGAATACTGTGAATACTGTAAATACTGTTAAGTTCATCTGGTCCTGTGTATCATTCAAAGCCTTTGTTTTCTTATTTTTTGTTTAGATATGCCTATTGGTGTAAGTCGGGTGTTAAATTTCCCTACTATTATTGTATTATCAGTGGTTTCCTTTACTTCTGTTATTATTTTATATATTGTGTGCCTTAATTTAGGGGGCATAAACATTTACAATCATTAGATCTTGATCGATTGTACCTTTTATGAATATAATGCCCTTTTTTTTGCAGTCTTCGTTTTAAAGTCTATTTTGTCCCATAAATGTATTGCTTCTCTAGCTTTCTTTTGACGATGATTTTCATGATAAATGTTTCTCCACCCCCTCCTTTTCAATCTACATGTGATTTTAGGTCTAAAATGGGTGTCCTTTTTGTAGCATATTGAAAGATATTCGTTTTATTTTTATCCATTCTGATACCCTATGTGTTGTCTATTCACATTCAAACTAATTATTGATAGATATGTATTTATTTTCATTTTATTATGTGTTTTGTCATTATTTCTGGAGATTTTCTCTGATCCTTTCTTGTCTTTATCACTTTTGGTCTTTGCAGTCAAAGATTCTCCCTTGATATTTCTTTCAGGGCTGGTTAAATTTTCACAATTTCCTTTAGTTTTTTCTTGTCTGGAAACCTCTTTTTCTCTTTTTCTATTCTGAATGCTAGCCTTGCTCAATACAGTATACTTGGATGCAGATTTTTCCCATTCTGCACTTTGATGTTTATTTATTTTTGAGAGAGAGAGAGGGGAAGGAGGGAGGGCCTGAGAGATAGGGAGACACAGAATCCAAAGCAAGATCTAGGTTCTGAGCTGTCAGCACAAAACTCAACGTGGGTCTCAAACTCACAGACTGTGACATCATGACCTGAGCTGGATACAGACACCTAACTGAACCACCAAGGCACCCCTCCAATTATTCACTTTGAATACGTCATTCCACTCGCTTCTGTCTTGCCAAGTATCTGTTGAGGAATATCCAGCTAATATGGGTGTATGTATATTAATAGTTAGATTCCTATATTGCTCAATCCTCTTTATCATTATGTAATGTTTTTATTTTTTTTACAACTTTTGACCTGAAGCCTATTTTGACTTTTATAAGAATAGCTTCTTTTCTCTCTGATTTTTTTTCCATTCCTTCACAGCCAGTCTGAGTGGCTTCAATGATTAAATGAGTCTATTATAGGTAACATTTACCTGGGTCTTTTTTTTTTTCTTTTCATTCATTCAACCACTGTGTGTCTTTGGATTGCATGACATGTGCTATCTACATGTAGAGTATATGTTGGTAGGTGAAGACTTACCATTACAATTTAATTGTTTTTAATTATTTTGTAGTTCCTTTGTTTCTTTCATACTCTCTTGATGTATTCCTTTGTAAATAGATGGATTTTTATAATGATATGTTTTGATTCTTTTGTCTTTCCCCTTTATGTATGAGTTACAGGATTTTGCTTTGTGATGACCTTTAAAATTTCATAATAATACATTTTTTTAATTTCTAAAGAAATAAGAATTTTATTTAAATTTCAGTTAGTGAACATACAGTGTAATATTAGTTTCAGGTGTACAATATATTTATTCAACCCTTCCAAACAGTACATTGTTTATTCTCATCATAACAAGTGTACTCCTTAATCCCCATCACTCATTTGGCCCATCCCCTCACCATATGATACTGGCCCTTAAAATAGACACACAGATCAAGGGGAAAGAATCAAAAACCCAGAAATGAACCCGTAAATCTATGGTAATTCATCTCAGAGAAATAAGGAAGACTATCCAATGGAAAAAAAGTCTCTAGGATGAGGAGTTGGGATGGCAGAGAAGTTAGGGCATCCTGGGCTTTATTCATATCCCCAAAACAGCTATATTTAGGTCATATTACATGGACCACCTAAGAAATTGGTCAGTGGAGTTGGAGAAGGATTTCTACAGTTGGAGGGAGAGAGCTTGGCAGGTGTGAGGTGCATGGATGTGAATCAGGAGAAAGAAAAATCAGTGGCCTCAGAGGTGAAAGAACACTTTCCATGGAGAGACAAAAAAGAGAGAAAGAGAGACGGGGTCAGATACTGTGGCATTGAGTTTGCCCAAAAGGAAAATATCTATGAACCACATACTAGGGAGTAAGAAGTACTGAGTGACCAAATTCTTTGTTGCTAACAACTTTTGGAGCTAAAGCTCTGAAGTTTTGGAAGTGTGTGACTTTCTCCAGAGTGAGGCTGTTATGCATTGTCCTGAGGAGGAGGGAGCTGGTCCTTGAGTGCATAGCATGGTGTAGTGATCTCTGTGGTGCACTCATAGAACAGTCCCATGCCTGGAGTACTATTGGAAGAGGGTTAATTGCCTCCACAAGAACAAGAGGCTCTGCAAGTGCCAGCCAAAGACCTTTCATCAGCAGGGTGGAGAGGCTGTACTCCAGAGGAGGGGAATGGATGCATGCTGCCATGTGGTCCTTTAAGACTTTGGGTGTTGAATCCCAGCCATGCACCAAAGAAAAACCACAATAGAGTTTTGGCTCAGAATGAGCTCACTAACATATCTATTCTTTGCGGACTGCCTGAACAATTGGGATCAAGATGCCCAGTCCAGTGATGAGAGACTGGATTGACGCCATTTTCCCCACCCTAACACCAACACAGTGGGACTTCAAGGACTAAAACGGCAGCCCCCAGTAGAGATTGGACATGCTGACACCAAATCCTGTTCCTCTTTGACTGACAACTTCTTATTTACTAGGGCAAGACTGACTCTGAGCTAAAACAGCAAACCTCTCCTCCAGACCTGCACAGCCACCACCTCCAGGCACCAAAAGACAACTCTATTTTTCTTTTTATTTCTCCTTTTTTTTCTTTTGAAATCAGGCTCATAGTTCTTTTCTTTCAATTTCCTTTTCTCTCTCTCTCTTTTTTTGATCAGGCTTTTTAATTTTTTTTTCTTTTTCCTTCCTTTCTCTTTCTTCTGTTCCCCCCCCCATTTTTCTTTTATTTTTCTATGGAATCAGCCTTGTAGCTTGTTAATTCTGTTGTTTATTGTTCCCTTTAGTTTTGGGGGAGCAGTCTGTACCCCTTTTTTCCAGGGTTACTTCAACAAACAAATAAAAGCATACCTACTTAAAGGTCCATACACTTCACCATTGAAAGGAAGTAGGAGTTCTGCAGAAGGATGACTATTGGGATAGAGCAGCCAAAACAGAGCCAAACACAGTGCACAGAGCATATACCAGAAACACTTCCTGTAGTGTCAGTCCCCAGACAGTGTATGGCCCCGTTAAATATAGTAGAACTCTCAGGTGCAGGAAACATAATAAAAGCACACAAAAGACAGAAATTTAGCAAAAATGACAAGACAGAGGTTGTCCCCAAAGGAAAGGTCAAGAAGATATCATAGCCAGGTACTTGCTCAAAACAGATATAAACAATATATCTGAATAAGTATTTATAACAGCAGTCATAAAACTAACAGCTGGTCTTGAGAAAAACAAAGGCAACAGAGTAGCCCCTATGGCAGAGATAAAAGACCTAAGACTTAGTCAGGATGAATTTAAAATGCTATAAGATGCAAAGTAAACTGGATATAATGACAGTGAGGATAGGAAAACCAGAGTAAAGAATAGATAGTTAAAATAAAAGAAAAAAATGTGGACTATAGTGATGCTGGGGAAAAAAAGGAAGAAAATTAGTAGATCATGAGGGGTGACTTAGGTTCTATACCCGTGAAATGAAACACTACCCATATCATAGGAGTCCCAGAAGGAAAAAAAAAAAGGAGGAAAAGGTAAGAAGGATACTTAAACAAACTATGGCTGAGAACCTCCTTGTATGGGTATGAAAATTTGTGATATAGCTACAGCAATTTTACCATTAAATGCTTCCATTAGAGATCAAACTGATCAAACTGAAGTTAAAGTGCCAACTTCTAGAATTTACAAAAGTAAGAGAAAAATAAAGCAAGATAAGGTAGGAAAAATAGAGATAAGATTGAAACTATTGAAATTGAGCACAGCAAAACAATGAAAAAGAACAATGTAAGAAACAGATTTTTTCAACATCAATGAAATTGACAAATTTTAGCAATAATGACAAAAAAATGACAGAAGATAGAGGTAAGATTGCATAGTAGTTCTAGAAGACTTTGGTGGAGTCTATCAGGATCTCCATGTATATAATATGTCATCTGCAAAAAGTGAAAGCTTGACTTCATCTTTGCCAATTTTGATGCCTTTGATTTCCTTTTGTTGTCTGATTGCTGATGCTAGATTTCCAACACTATGGTAACCAACAGCGTTGAAAGTGAACATCCCTGTCGTGTTCCTGATCTCAGGGGGAAAGCTCTCAGTTTTCAACATTGAGGATGATATTAGCTGTGGGATTTTCATAAATGGCTTTTATGATGTTTAAGTATGTTCCTGCTATCCCGAATTTCTTGAGGGATTTGATTAAGAAAGGATACCGAATTTTGTCAAATGCTTTTTCTGCATCGATTGACAGGATCATATGATTCTTACCTTTTCTTTCATTAATGTGATGTATCACATTGATTGATTTGTGAATGTTCAACCAGCCCTGCAGCCCAGGAATGAATCCCACTTGATCATGGTGAATAATTCTTTTTATAAGCTGTTGAATTCGATTTGCTAGTATATTATGGAGAATTTTTGCATCCATATTCATTAGGGATATTGGCCAGTAGTTCTCTTTTTTTGCTGGGTCTTTGTATGGTTTGGGAATCAAAGTAACGCTGGCTTCATAGAATGAGTCTGGAAGTTTTCCTTCCCTTTCTATTTTTTGGAACAGCTTGAGAAGGATAGGTATTATCTCTGCTTTAAATGTCTGCTAGAATTCCATAGGGAAGCCAGGTGGTCCTGCACTCTTATTTGTTGAGAGATTTTTGATAACTTGTTCAATTTCTTCACTGGTTACGGGTCTGTTCAAGTTTCCTATTTCTTCCTGTTTCAGTTTGGGAAGTGTGTGGGTGCTTAGGAATTTGTCCATTTCTTCCAGGTTGTCCAGTTTGTTGGCATATAATGGTTCTTGTATTCCCTGATAATTCTTTGTGTTTCTGAGAGATTGGCTGTAATAATTCCATTTTCATTCATGATTTTATCTATTTGGGTCATCTCCCTTTTCTTCTTGAGAAGCCTGGCTAGAGTTTTAGCAATTTTGTTTATTTTCTCAAAAAACCAACACTTGGGGCACCTGGGTGGCGCAGTCGGTTAAGCGTCCGACTTCAGCCAGGTCACGATCTCGCGATCCGTGAGTTCGAGCCCCGCGTCAGGCTCTGGGCTGATGGCTCGGAGCCTGGAGCCTGTTTCCGATTCTGTGCCTCCCTCTCTCTCTGCCCCTCCCCCGTTCATGCTCTGTCTCTCTCTGTCCCAAAAATGAATAAACGTTGAAAAAAAATTAAAAAAAAAAAACCAACACTTGGTTTCATTTATCTGCCCTACAGTTGTTGTGTTGGTTTTTTTTTAGATTCGATATTGTTTATTTCTGCTCTGATCTTTATTATTTCTCTTCTGCTTTCTTCCTTCTTCTTTTCTCAGCTTTTGGAGGTTCTCTAGACTTTTTCCTATGGTTGAGTTCAAGTTTCATAGCATTGTGGTCTGAAAGTGTGCATGGTATGATCTCAATTCTTTTATACGTATTAAGGGCAGTTTTGTGACCCAGTATGTGATCTATCTTGGAGAATATCCCACGTGCACTTGAGAAGAAAGTATATTCTGCTGCTTTGGGATGCAGAGTTCTAAATATACCTGTCAATTCCATCTGATCCAATGTATCATTCA
This sequence comes from Lynx rufus, assembly GCF_022079265.1. Lineage (NCBI taxonomy): Eukaryota > Metazoa > Chordata > Mammalia > Carnivora > Felidae > Lynx > Lynx rufus. The sequence goes on along the minus strand of NW_025814823.1, from coordinate 83,532,021 downwards.
GGGCCCTTGTTTCTTTATTGATCCTGTGCCTAGATAATCTATCCATTGTTGTCAGTGGGGTATTAAAGTCCCCTGCAATTACCACATTCTTCTCAATAAGGTTGCTTTTGTTTGTGATTGTTTTATATATTTGGGGGGTCCTGTATTCAGTGCATAGACATTTATAATTGTTAGCTCTTCCTGATGGATAGACCCTGTGATTATTATATAATGCCCTTCTTCATCTCTTGTTACAGCCTTTAATTTAAAGTCTAGTTTGTCTGATATAAGTGTGGCTACTCCAGCTTTCTTGTGACTTCCAGTAGCATGATAGATAGTTCTGCATCCTCTCACTTTCAATCTGAAGGTGTCCTCAGGCCTAAAATGAGTCTCTTGTAGACAGCATACAGATGGGTCTTTTTTTCCTTTTTTCCATTCTTATACCCTATGTCTTTTGGTTGGAGCATTTAGTCCATTTCCATTCAGTGTTATTATTGAAAGACAAGGGTTTAGAGTCATTGTGATGTCTGTAGGTTTCATGCTTGTAGTGATGTCTCTGGTCCTTTGTGGTCCTTGCAACATTTCACTCACAGAATCCCCCTTAGGATCTCTTCTAGGTATGGTTAGTGGTGATGAATCGCTTCAGTTTTTGTTTGGGAAAACGTTTATCTCTTCATCTGTTCTGAATGACAGACTTGGTAGATAAAGGATTCTCGGCTGCGTATGTTTTTCTGTTCATCATATTGAAGATTTCCTGCCATTCCGTTCTGCCTTGCCAAGTTTCAGTATTTAGGTCTGCTACTACTCTTATGGTCTACCTTTGTAAGTTAGGTCCTGTTTATCCCTGGGTGCTTTCAGAATTCTCTCTTTATCCTTGTATTTTTCCAGTTTCACTATGATATGTTGTGCAGAAGATGGATTCAGGTTTTTTTTAGATTCGATATTGTTTATTTCTGTTGTTCTGTGCCTCTTGGATTTCAATGCCTTTTTCCTTCCCCATATCAGGGAAGTTCTCACCTATGATTTGTTCAAGTACACCTCCTGCCCCTTTCTCTCTCTTCTTCTTCTGGAATTCCTATGGTACTGCTATTGTTCCATTTGAACACATCACTTAGTTCTCTAATTCTCCCCTCATACTCCTGGATTTTTTATCTCTCTTTTTCTCAGCTTCCTCTTTTTCCATAATTTTATCTTCTAATTCACCTATTCTCTCATCTGCATCTTCAATCCGTGCTATGGTTGCCTCCATTTTATTTTGCACCTCATTTATAGCATTTGTAGCTCCTCATGACTATTTCTTAGTCCCTTGATCTCTAGCAATAGATTCTCTGCTGTCCTCTATGCTTTTTTCAAGTGCAGCGATTAATTTTATGACTATTATTCTAAATTCTTATTCCATTATATTGCTTAAATCGTTTTTGATGAATTCGTTAGCTGTCACTATTTCCTGGAGTTTCTTTTGAGGCGAATTATTCCATTTTGTCATTTTGGGTAGTCCCTGAGGTAGTTCCAAATGGCAGGGCATTTCCCCTTTGTTGTCTGGAGAAATCTGTCTTGGTGGGCGGGGCTATAGTCAGACCAGATGTCTGCCACACGCCCACTGTTGGTGTCACAGTCAGACTGGTGTGTGCATTTTCTTCCCCTCTACCAGGGGCAGGACTCACTGTGGACTGGTGTGGCCCCTGTCTGGACTACTTGCACACTGACAGGCTTGTGGTGCTGCTTCTATAGGATCTGGCCAAGAGCATATTAGCAGGGGTAGATCTGCAAGGTGCACAGGGGTGGGAGGGGCAGTTACAGCAAAGTTGCAGGATACAAAATTAATGTACACAAATCAATTGCATTCTTATACACTAATAATGAAGCAATAGGAGGACAAATAAAGAAACTGATCCCATTAACAATTGTACCAAGAAGCATAAAATGCCTAGGAATAAACCTAACCAAAGATGTAAAAGATTTGTATGCTGAAAACTATAGAAAGCTTATGAAGGAAATTGAAGAAGACACAAAGAAATGGAACAACATTCTGTACTTCTTGATTGGAAGAATAAATATTGTTAAAATGTCAATACTACTCAAAGCAATCTACACATTCAATGAAATCCCAATCAAAATTGCACCAGCATTCCTCTTGAAGCTAGTAAAAGCAATCCTAAAATGTGTATGGAACCACAAAGACCCTGAATAGCCAAACTAGTATTGAAGAGGACCAAAGTGGGAGGCATCACAGTCCCAGAGTTTAGCCTCTACTACATAGCTGTAATCATCACCACAGCATGGTATTGGCACAAAAACAGACACATAGAACAAAGCAATATAGTAGAGACTTCAGAATTGGACCCACAAAAGTGTGGCCAACTAATCTTTGACAAAGCAGGAAAGAATATCCAATGGACAAAAAGTCTATTTAACAAATGGCACTGGGAGAACTGGACAGCAACATGCAGAATGATGAAACTAGACCACTTTCTCACATCATTCACAAAAATAAACTCAAAATGGATGAAGGACCTGAATGTGAGACAGGAAACCATCAAAACCCTAGAGGAGAAAACAGGAAAAAACCTCTCTGACCTCAGCCAGAGCAAATTCTTACTTGACACATCCTCAAAGGCAAGGGAATTAAAAGCAAAAATGAACTATTGGGACCTCATGAAGATATAAAGCTTCTGCACTGCAAAGGAAACAATCAACAAAACTAAAAGACAACCAATGGAATGGGAAAAGATATTTGCAAATGACATATCAGACAAAGGGCTAGTATCCAAAATGTATAAAGAACTCACCAAACTCCACACCCGAAAAACAAGTAATCCAGTGAAGAAATGGCAGAAGATATGAATAGATACTTCTCTAAAGAAGACATCCAGATGGCCACAGGCACATGAAAAGATGCTCAACATCACTCCTCATCAGGGAAATACAAATAAAAACCACACTGAGATACCACCTCACACCAGTCAGAGTGGCTAAAATGAACAAATCAGGAGACTATAGATGCTGATGAGGATGTGGAGAAATGGGAACCCTCTTTCGCTGTTGGTGGGAATGCAAACTTGTGCAGCCACTCTGAAAATCAGGGTGGAGGTTCCTCAAAAAATTAAAAATAAATCTACCCTATGACCCAGCAATAGCACTGCTCGGAATTTACCCAAGGGATACAGGAGTGTGGAGGCATTAGGGCACTTGTACCCCAATGTTTATAGCAGCACTTTCAACAATAGCCAAATTATGGAAAGAGCCTAAATGTCCATCAACTGATGGATGGATAAAGAAATTGTGGTTTATATACACAATGGAATAGTACTTGGCAATGAGAAAGAATGAAATATGGCTTTTGTAGCAATGTGGATTGAACTGGAGAGTGTTATACTAAGTGAATAAGTCATACTGAGAAAGACAGACACCATATGTTTTCACTCTTATGTGGATCCTGAGAAAGTTAACAGAAGACCATCGGGGAGGGGAAGGAAAAAAAAATAAAAGAAAAAGTTAGGGAGGGAACCAAACCATAAGAGACTCTTAAAAACTGAGAATAAACTGAGGGTTTATGGGGAGTGGGAAGGAGGGGAAAGTGGGTGATGGACATTGAGGAGGGCACCTGTTGGGATGAGCACTGGGTGTTGTATGGAAATCAATTTGACAATAAATTTCATTAAAAAAACGATTGCATAGTAGGAGTACCCTAGGTTTGTCTCCCATAAACACAACTAGATAACTATCAAATCATTCTGAATACCTAAAAAACTGATCTGAGGACTCACAGAACAAACGGCACAACTAGAGGGAGAGAAGAGGTCACATCAAAGAAGATAGGATTTGTGGAGACATGGCATGGGCGAGAAACAAGTCACAGGTGCTGCAGAGGGGTGGAAACCCTAGTTGCAGAGAAAGATGAAAGAGAGAAGAAAGTACAGTGGAATGAACAAGGAGAACAATTCTCCAAAGCCATTGATTGGCTGGGAAAGTGAGAAAGGCTGATTTTCATCACATTGTGTAACCAACCAACCACAAAGACTGGAGTTCTAGAGGTCCAAGGGCTTGTTGAGGTAGAACCCTGAGGAAGCTGTCCTATTCCTCGAGAGAAGGCAGGCAAACAACCCTGGGACCGATGGCATAATCTGAATATCTCCTAAGGCAAAGGGAGAGAGATTCTTCTCTCTTCTTGTAAGACATTTGTGAGAAGCAGCTTCACTAAGATACTTCTCCAAGGACAAAAGAACCAATGGAGGCCATCTCTCTCCTCTGTCACTGAACATGTCCTCAGAGACACTTTTTCAGGGTGGCTAAACCAGACACTAGATATTTAGCCTGCTTTACTCCAAATCCCACAACTCTGCACTCTGGTGTCCTTCTCAGTCAAAACTGCATCCATCCAGTTAGATCTGTCCCCAGATCAGCACAGGTCACTGCTACAGCACTTCCTAAGGTTTAGAGTTTTAAGTCAGTTGATTTTTAATGGTAAAGCCCAAAGTGCACTGTGTTTCTCCAGGTAGGCAAGCAACCCAGAGACAGACAGCATGAAAATGGCCATCAGAAAAACACCTGGGATGCACAGGGGAAATTATTTACTCTTCCGGGTGTACTACCCTGAGAGTAGCAACCACATAGACCCTTCTCTGGGGACAAAGGAATTGGGTGGCACCATTCCCTCCTCTGCACCTCAGCTTAAACAACTTCAGTAAACAGGGCAATGCCAACACAGCCTGCCTAACCTGCTTACACCAAATCTCACCCCACTGTGCTCCACTGTTACTGCTTTTCTTGGTAAAGTGTCTTGTAGGACCAGCTCAAGAAGACCCCTTCCCAAGAAGACCAGCATGAAACCACACATACACACTATGTTTACCAACCATAGAGTCCTGCAATCCTTCAGTTCTAGTGGAATCTAGCACCAGGTCTCATTGAACAAGCCAACCACAGCACACCTAGTTAAAACTCAACACAACCTGGCCCAGGTCCAAGCATTTCCCACTGCAGGCCGTCTGCAGATGACTGGAATAAGGGGTAGAACAGCCAAAGTATAGCAGCAGAGTGCACACAGCACACATCAGAGATACTCCGTGAAGCACTAGGTCCTGGATATTATATGATCTCTTCTTCATAAAGCCATTACTATCAGGACCATAAAACATAATAGGCTTTTCTAACACAGAGAAGAAAACAGGGACTTACAAAAAATGTCAAGGCAGAGGAATTCATCCCCAAAGAAATAACATGAAAAGGACACCACCAGAGAGCTAATTGAAATAGATAAAAGTAGCATGACTGATTGAGAATTTAAAGCAATAATAATAATAATAAGATAGTAGGTTGGATTGAGAAAAGCATGGAAAGCATGAGGGAGACCCTTACCACAGAGATAAAATACTTAAAAAAACCATCAGTCAGAGTGAAAAAAAATGCTATAACTGAGATTCAAAACAGACTGTATGTAATCACCACAAGGATGGAAGAAGCAAAGGAATGAATACATGATAAAGAAGATAGAATAATGAAAAATAGTGAAACTGAACAAAATAGAGAAAGGAGAATTATGGGTCAAAAGAATAGACTTAGGGAACTCAGTGACTCAATCAAACATAATAACATTCATATCATAGAATTACGAGAAGAAGAGAAACAGGGGAGCATGAAATTTATTTTAGGAAATAATAGCTGAAAATTTTCCTAATCTGGGGAAGGAAACAGACATCCAGATCCAGGATGCACAGAGATCTACCACTAAAAGCAACAAAATCATGCTTATGTCAAGACATATTATAATTAAATTTGCAATACAGTGATAAAGAAAAATGCTAAAAGTGACCAGATAAAAGAAGTCTCTAACTTATAAAAGAAGACCCATAGAGATAGCCACAGCTCTTTCCACAAAAACTTGGCAAACCAGAATTGAATGACATGATACATTCAACATGCTGAATGAGAAAAATCTGCAGCCAAGAATATCCAGGAAGATTATCATTCAAAATAGAAAAATAGATAGAGTTTCCAAGACAAACAAAAACTAAAATGAGTCATGACTACTTAAACCAACCTTGCAAGAAATATTAAGAGGACTCTATGAGTGAGTAGGAAAGACCAAAATTGACAAAGACTAGAAAGTGACAGAGAAAATCTCCATAAACAAGTAAAAAATGAATAACAAAATGGCACTAAATACGTACCTATAAATATTTACTCTGAATGTAAATGAAATAAATCAAAAGACATAGGGTGTCAGGATGTATAAAGCAAGACCCATCTATATGTGCCAATAAGAGGCTCATTTTAGACGTAAAATCACCTGCAGATTGAAAGTGAGACGATGGGGAAATAGTAATCATGCAAATTGATGTCAAAGGAAAGTCAGCATAGCAATACTTATATGAGACAAACTTGACTTTAAACCAAAGACTGTAACAATAGGTGAAGGGCAATATATCATAATAAATGGAGCTTTCCAACAAGAAGATTAAATAATTGTAAATACTTATGACCCCAACACAGAAACACCCAGATATAAAAAAGACTAACAAATATGAAGGAACTCACTGATAAAAATACAATAATGTTAGGGAAATTTAACACCTCACTTACCTCAATGGACAGATCATTGAAGCAGAAAACCATAAGAAAACGATGACTTTAGTGACATACTAGACTAGATGGACTAAATAATTATATTCAGAACATTTAATCCTAAATCAGCAGAGTACACATTCCTTTCAAGTTCACATGGACATTCTACAGAATAGATCACATGCTAGGTCACAATTTAGGCCTCTACAAGTATAAAAAGATTGAGATCAGACCAGACATATTTTCTGAGCACAATGATATGAAACTTGAGGTCAACCACAAGAAAGAAAAAAAAGAACAATACGTGGATTTTAAATCTCATGCTACTAAAAAATAAATGGGTCAACCAGGAAACCAAATAAAAAATAAAACAAAATAAGTGGAAACAAATGAAAATGAACACTATGGGCCTAAAACATTGGGATGCAGCAAGTGATCATAACAGGGAAGTATATAGCAATAGAAGCCTACCACAAGAAGCAAGAAGAATCTTAAATAAACAATCCAACCTTAAATAAGGAGTTATGAAAACAAAGAACACCAAACAAAACCTAAAGCCAGCAGAAGGGAAATAATAAAAATTGGAGCAGAAATAAGTGATATAGAAACAACAGCAACAACAACACAATAAACAGATCAATGAAACCAGGAGATAGTTATTTGAAAAAAAAATAATAAAATGGATAAACCCCTTGCCAGACTTATCAAAAATAAATGAGAAACAAACCAAACAAATAAAGTCACAAAAGAAAGGGGAGAAATAACAAACAACACCACAGAAAGACAAATAATTATTAGAGAATATTATGAAAAATTATATTCCAACAACTTGGAAAACGTGGCAGAAATGGGTAAAATTCCTAGAAGCATATAACCTACCAAAACTGAAACAGGAGGGAGTAGAAAAGTTGAAGAGACTGATACCCAGCAAAGAAATTGAATTAGTAATAAAAATATCCCAACAAACAAAAGTCCAGGGCTAGAGGGCTTCACAGGGGAATTCTACCACACACTTAAAGAAGAGCTAATACCCATTATTCTTAAACTACACCAAAAAATAGAAAAGGAATTGAAACTTCCAAACTCATTCTAAGAGGATAGTACTACCATGATTCCAAAACCAAAGACTCCACTAAAAATGAGAACTACAAGTCAATATCCCTGATGAACATGGAGGAAAAACTTTTCAACAACATGCTAGCAAATTGAATCCATGATAGCAAATTTCTTTAATGTTACATTAAAAGAAACATACACCACAATCAAGTGGGATTTTTCCTGGGCATAAAAGATGGTTCAATATTTGTGAATCATTCAATATGATATACCACATTAATAAATGAAAGGGTAAGAACCATATGATCCTTTCAATAGACACAGAAGAAAGCATTTCCCAAAGTACAACATGCATTTATGATTTAAAAAATATCCCTCAACAAAGTATGGATAGAGTAAGTATACCTCAACATAATAAAGTCCATCTATGAAAAACCCACAGTTACTATCATCCATAATGGGGAAAAACTGGATATTTTCCTGTATGGTCAGGAACAAGGCAGAAATGTCCACCCTTACCCCTGTTATGTAACAAGTATGGAAGTTGCAGCCACAGCAATCAGATAACCCAAATAAATAAAAGTTATCAAAATCAGCAAAAGAAGTAGAACTTTTGTTATTTGCAGATGACATGATACTCTATATAGAAAACCCAAGAGACACTACAAAGAATTGCTGGAACTGATGCAGAATACAAAACTCAATGTATAGAAATCTCTTACATTTCTAAACACCAATAGTGAAGCAGCAGAAAGAGAAATGAAGTAATCAATACCATTTGAAATTCCAACAAAGCCAATAAGTAGGAATAAACCTAACCAAAGACGTAAGAGATCTGTACTCTGAAAACTATAAAACACTTATCAAAGACATTGGCTATTACACAAAGAAATGGAAAGACATTCCATTTTCATGGATTGGAATAAAAATATTAAAATATCTATACTTCTCAAAGCAATCTACAGATTAAATGCAATCCCTATCAAAATATCACCAGCATTTTTCACAGAGCTAGAACAAACAATCCTATAATTTGTATAGAATCATAAAACACCATGAATATCCTAAACAATATTTAAAAATAAAAGCAAATCTGGAAGCATCACAATTCCAGACTTCAAGCTATATTACAAATCTGTATTGATCAATACAGCATGGGACTAGCACAAAAAGAGACACATAAATCAATTGAAAAGAATAGAAAACGGAAATGAACCCATAGCAATCTGGTCAACTAATCTTTGAAAACTCATGAAAGATTATCCAATGGAAAAGTATAGTTTTTTCATCAAATGGTGTTGAGATGACTAGACAGCAAGACACAAATGAATGAAAATGGACCACTTTCTTACACCATAAAATAAATTCAAAATGGGTTAAAGACTGAAATATGAGACAGGAAACCATCAGCATCCTAGAGGATAACACAGATAGTAACCTCCTTCACATAAGCTTAGAAAAATCTTACCTGATATGTCTCCTGCTGGAAGAGAAACAAAAGCAAAAATAAACTAATGATATTTTATCAAAATAAAAAAAAGTTTCTTCACGGCAAAAGAAACAACAAAAGTAAGAGTCAACCTATGGAATGGAAGAATATATTGGCAAATAACATATATGATAAATGGTTAGTATCCAAAATATATAAAGAACTTACAAAACTCAACACCCAAAAAGTGAATAATCCAGTTAAAATGGGCAGAAACCATAAACAGATATTTTTCCAAAGACATACAGATCACTACTATACGTATAAAAAGATGCTCAATATCACACATTATCAGGGAAACACAAATCAAAATTACAAAGAAATATCACCTCACATATGTCAGAATGGCTAAAATCAACAACAGTGGAAATAAGCAGTGTTGGCGAGGATGCAGAGAAAGGGGAACCCTCTTGTACTGTTGGTGGGAATGCAAACTAGTGCAGCCACTCTGGAAAAACAGTATGGAGTTTCTTCGAAAAGTTAAAAATAACTCCTTATCTCTCAAAATAAATAAATAAACTAAAAAAATGGTGTCTGGGTGGCTCAGTCGGTTAAGAGTCCAACTCTTGATTTCAGCGCAGGTCATGATCTCAGCGCTCATGAGATTGAACCCCACGTGGGGCTCAATAATGTGCCCCACTAATGTGCTTCAATAATGTGATAATGTGGAGCTTGATTGGGATTCTATATCTCCCTCTCTCTCTGCCACTCTACTGCTCACAAGTGCAGTCTCGTTCTCTCTCTCAAAATAAGTAAATAATTTTTTTAATGTTAAAAATATAACTACCCTATGATTCAGAAATTGCACTATTAGGTATTTACCCAAAGAATGGAAAATTAGTGATTAGAAAGGATACATGCATCCTGATTTTTACAGTGGCATTATATACAATAGCCAAATTATGGGAAAGAGCCCAAATGCCCATTACTGGATGAATGGATAATGAAGAAGTGGTATATATACACAATGTAATATTACTCAGCCATTAAAAATGAAATTTTTCCATTTGCAATGATGTGAATGGAACTAAAGAGTATTACGCTAAATGCAGTAAGCTAGCCATAGAAATACAAATATCATATGATTTCACTCCTATGTGTAATTAAAAAAAACAAAATAAATAAACATGGGGGTAAAAAAGATAGAGAGGTACACCATACGCCTATTGATTGGAGTCTTTAGTTCATTTACATTAAAGTAATTTTTGATAGGTGTGTACTTATTGACATTTTGTTAAATTTTTGTCATTTTTTTTTCTTTATTTTTAAATAAATTTATTTTGAGACAGAAAGCACGTCCAGGGGAGGGGCAGAGAGAGAGAGACAAAGAGACAGAAGAAAGGGAGAGAGAGAGAGAGAGAGAGAGAGAGAATCCAAATCAGGCTCCTCACTATCAGTGCAGAGCCCGATGGGGGCTCAAATTCAGGAGCCATGAGATCATGACCTAAGCTGAAGTCAGAAGGTCAGCTGACTGAGCTACCCAGGCACCCCTGTCATTGTTTTTTATTTGTTTGTTTTAGTTTAGTTTTGTTTTGTTTGTATTTTTTCTCTGGTCCTGTTATCTTTTTTCTCTTATGGTTTGATAGCTTTCTTTAGTATTATGTTTGAATCCACTTCTCTATATTTTTGTATATATATTATGGGATTATGGGTTTTTAATTTGTGGTTACCATTGCATTCATATATAACATCCTATATGTATAGCCCTCTATATGTATAGCCTTCTATATTATATTGATGGTGGCTTAGAGTCAAACACATTCTAAAAGCACTAATTTTTTGGGGCGCCTGGGTGGCGCAGTCGGTTAAGCGTCCGACTTCAGCCAGGTCACGATCTCGCGGTCCGTGAGTTCGAGCCCCGCGTCGGGCTCTGGGCTGATGGCTCAGAGCCTGGAGCCTGTTTCCGATTCTGTGTCTCCCTCTCTCTCTGCCCCTCGCCCGTTCATGCTCTGTCTCTCTCTGTCCCAAAAATAAATAAACGTTGAAAAAAAAAAAATTTTAAAAGCACTAACTTTTTACTTTCCATCTCTTTTAGGTATATGATGTCATATTTTATATCTTCAATTTTGTCTACCTATTTTGTCAATTTTGTAGATATAATTTATTTTATTATTTTTGCATTTTTACCCTCCATATTGGCTTTATACCTGATTACTCTAAGATTTTCACTATATGTTTGTTTTAACCTATGAAGTTTTCCTTTCCTAATTTTCTTATTTCTAGTTATGTATTTTTCTTTCCTCCTAAATAATTTCCTTTAATATTTATTGTGAGGCTGGTTTACTAGTGATGAACTCTTAGCTTTTCTTTATCTGGAAAAAAAAATTTTCTTCCTCTTCGTCTCTGACAATCTTGCCATGTAGAATATTCTTGGTGGTTGTTGTTGTTCTTCTTCTTATGACTTTGAATATATCATGCCATTCCTTTATTGCTTGCAAAGTGTCTGCTGCAAAAATCAGTTGATAAACTTATGGGCTTTGTTTTTCTTGTGTGTAACAGTTTTTTTTTCCCCTGAGAATTCTGGATACAGCTGATGTGTGCTTACTGGTGGTGGGGTGGAATGCACGCTACTAGTTGGCAATTAGCTTCAGCCACAGATGGGAACACCCTTTGTATGGCCATCAAAAAAGCCTGTCTGCAGGAACCATAGGTGTGTTAGTTTCCAGGGTTACCTACCCTCACCCCCAGGTAGGAATCACTTTGGAGTAGCACTATTCCCAGCTGTGGCTTTGTGCAAGGTGTGGCAAGACAGGCACTTTCAAGAATGCCTGCCAAGTTTGATGAGTTGGGTGGGGTGGTTTTGCAAGGAAATACTGAGGCAGAGCACAAAAATGCTATCAAGGTAAATGGATAGTGTTAGAAATTGCTTTCACAAGTGTACAACTATCTAGGCTGAGGAGGGCAGGAGAAATGGCACCTACCAGCATTTTTGTTCCCAGAAAATTTTCCTGCAAATCCCTGTTCTTCTATCTAAGGTCAGTCAATAAATCTCCTTCACATATACTCTGGGTATTTTTCAAACTTTAAGATAAGGGACTCAGCTTCCTATTTTCCTCTGACTCCCCCAGAGTTAGGCCTTTGCAATTTTTAAAGCCCTTGTAGTTAAGCTCCACTGATTTTCAAAGGCAGACATTATCAATATTTGTCCTCCCAGTATAAGTCTCCAGAAGCAATAATGCCTAATGGGAGTCTGGCCTTATTTCCCAATGATTGTGATGTCCCTTCCATTTGTGTTTTTGTTTGTTTGTTTGTTTGTTTGTTTTTTATTTTTGTTCCAGGGCATTGGTTTCATACCATGTTTCTGTGCCTCTACACTGTTTGATATGGCCTCTATGCCTAGGTGTGTAAGTTCTGTTTTGCCAGTCTCACCAGATCATTATCAGAAATGGTCACATAGGTGTAATTGTTTATTCAGTGTGTCCTTGGGACAAAGTGAGTTCAGTATTCTCCTACACTACCATGTTCCTGAGTCTCTATATTTTAATGTGAGACAACAAACTGCAGATCCAGAAAGCTAGGAATAATAAGGACTATAAAATGCCAAACAAAACAAAACTACATCTAGGCATATCATTCAAATTTACAAATAAAGAAAGATAAATATTTTTGGGGGGGGCAGTTATGTTTTAAATACATGCTTGTTTTAAGTTGAAGGGGAAAATGTATAGTGGTAAATGGTACCTTTTATTTCAGACTCTTGTAACCATACCTGTTTTCATCTTACAAAAAATGATAGTTATGTGATGTGATACAACTGTTAGTTACCACTACCATGTTAATCATATTATAATACATAAATGTATTAGGTCAAGAAGTTGTGGACCTTAAACTTATGCAATGTTATATGTAAGTTATATCTTAATTTTAAAATGATTCTGAAAGAATCATACTGGTGTCTCAGTCTGTTAAGCATCCAATTTAGGCTCAGGTTATGATCTCACAGTTCATTAGTTCAAGCCCTGCATTGGGCTCAGGCTCTCTGCTGTCAGCATAGAGACTGCTTTGGATCCTCCTCTGTCCCCTTTTCTCTCTGCCCCTCCCTCGTTCATTCTCTCTCTCTCTCTCTCTCTCTCTCTCTCTGTCTCTCTCTTTCTCTCTCCCAAATAATTAAACATTAAAAAAATAAGCAACATGGAAAATATACCTCATCTTTATAGGAATGAGCAAAATAAGTCAGAGAAAGACAAATCCCATATAATTTCATTCACATATGGAATTTAAGAAAACAAAAGACAGAAAAAGAAAAAAAGATAAAGAGACAAACAAAAAAACAGACTCTAAACTGTGGAGAACAAACTGATGATTACCATAGGGGAGGTGTGTGAGGGAATGGGTGATATAGGTGATGGGGATTAAGACATGCACTTGTGATAAGCACTGGGTGATGCATGGAATGTTGAGTCACTATATTGTACACTTAAAACTAATATAACACTCTATGTTAACTATACTCAAATTAAAATAAATTTTTTAAAAAAGAATATTTGACTTCACCTGAGAAACCATGCAAACAAAAGAAATGAGTGATATATTTAATGTGTTAAGAAAACACCAAACCAGAAATATGTATCCTGAGAAATAATTCTTCAAAATTGAAGGTAAAATAAATAATTTATCAGAAAACATAAATAGAGAAAAGTTGTTAAGAGAATACCTATCTTATAAAAATAATTAATGTGTTATTTAGATATAAGGAAGATAATATAGGTCAAAAACTTGCTTCTACCTGAAATAAGGAAGAGAATCAAAGAAGGAATAAGGCAAGGCATAATAAAAAGGTATAATAAAATTTCTACTTTTCATAGTATTGTTTGCTTGAATAGTTAACAGTTTATTCACAATGGTAATGGCAACAATGTATTGTGTTATGTATGCTTATATAGATGGATGATAGATAGATACATAAATACATACATAGATACATAGATAGATACATAGATATAGTGTGTGTGTATGTAGAAACTTACATTATAACAATTATAAACAATTTATGAATGAGAGTATTCATAAAGGATACCTTTTTCTCATAAATATTAACAAATAATTCCTCCTACTGTTAACTCACTTAAAATAAAATTGCATTTTTTGTTCATTATTGTATTTTAATATAATTTATTATCAAATTGGCTTACATACAACACCCAGTGCTCATCCCAACACATGCCCTCCTCAATGCCCATTGCCCATTTTCCCTTCTCCCCCATTCCCCCATCCCCCCTCAGTTTGTTCTCTGTATTTAAGAGTCTTGGGGTTTGCCTCCCTCCCTCTCTGTAACTTCCCCTTCCCTTCCCCCATTGACTTCTGTTAAGTTTCACAATATCCACATATGAGAGAAAACATATGATATCTATCCTTCTCTGATTGACTTATTTCATTCAGCATAATACCTTCCAGTTCCATCCACGTTGCTCAAAATGGAATCATTTTATTCTTTCTCAATGCCAAGTAGTATTCCATTGTATACATAAGCCACGTCTTCTTTATCCATTCATCAGTTGATGGACATTTAGGCTCTTTGCATAATTTGGCTATTGTTGAAAGCTCTGCTATAAACATCGGTGTACATGTGCTCCTATGCATCAGCACTCCTGTATCCCTTGGGTAAATTCCTAGTAGTACTATTGCTGGGTCATAGGGTAGTTCTATTTGGTAATTTTTTGAGGAACCTCCACAATGTTTTCCAGAACAGCTGCACCAATTTGCATTCCCACCAACAGTGCAAGAGTGTTCCTGTTTCTCCACATTGTCACCACCATCTATAGTCTCCAGATTTGTTCACTTTAGCCACTCTGATCAGTGTTAGGCGGTATCTCAGTGTGGCTTTCATTTTATTTCCTTGATGATGAGTGACGTTGAGCTTCGTTTCATGTGTCTATTGACCATCTGAATGTCTTCTTTGGAAAAGTGTTGATTCATATCTTCTGCCCATTTCTTCACTGGATTATTTGTTTACCAGGTGTGGAGTTTGGTAAGTTCTTTATAGATTTTGGATACTAGCCCTTTTTCCACTATGTCATTTGTGAATATCTTTTCTCATTCTTTAGGTTTCCTTTTAGTTTGGTTGATCATTCTTTGCAGTAGAGAAACTTTTTATCTTGATGAGATCCAGATAGTTCATTTTTGCTTTTAATTCCCTTGCCTTTGGAGATGTGTCAAGTAATAAACTTCTGCAGGTGAGATTGAAGAGGTTTTTGCCTGCTTTCTCCTGTAGGATTTTAACAGTTTCCTGTCTCACATTGAAGTCTTTCATCCATTTTGAGTTTATTTTTATGTACAGTGTAAGAAAGTGGTACAGTTTTATTCTTCTGCATGTTGCTGTCCAGTTCTCCCAGTACTATTAGCTAAAGAGACTATTTTGTTTTGTTTTGTTTTTTTCCTATGGGATTCTCTTTCCTACTTTGTCAAAGATTAGTTGGTCATACTTTTGTGGGTCCAATTCTGGGTTCTCTATTCTATTCCATTGGTCTATGTGTCTATTTTTGTGCCAATACCATACTGTCTTGATGATTACATCTTTGTAGTAGAGGCTAAACTCTGGGATTTTGATGCCTACCACTTTGGTTTCCATCTGCAATATTACTTTGGCTATTTGGGGTATTTCTGGTTCCATACAGATTTTAGGATTGTTTGTTCTAACTTTGAGAAGAAAGCTGGTACAATTTCGATTGGGATTGCATTGAATGTGTAGATTGCATTGGGTGGTATTGACATTTTAACAATATTTATTCTTCCAATCCAAGAACATGGAATGTTTTTTTTCCATTTCTTTGTGTCTTCTTCAATTTGGTTCATAAGCTTTCTATAGTTTTCAGCATACAGACCTTTTACATATTCGGTTAGGTTTATTCCTAGGCATTTTATGGTTCTTGGTGCAATTGTGAATGGGATCAATTTCTTTACATCTCTTTCTGTTGCTTCATTATTTGTGTATAAAAAAAAAACAAACGGTTTCTGTACATTGATTTTGTACCCTGCGACTTTCCAGAATTCATGTATCAGTTCTAGCAGTCTTTTGGTGGAGTCTTTTGGCTTTTCCATGTAGAGTACCATGTCGTCTGCAAAAAGTGAAAGCTTGACTGCTTGTTTGCCAATTTTGATGCTTTTTATTTCATTTTGTTGTCTGACGGCTGATGCTAGGATTTCCAACACTATATTATACAACAGTGGTGAGAGTGGACATCCCTGTCATGTTTCTGATCTCAGGGGGAAATCTCTCAGTTTTTCCCCATTGAGGATGATATTAGCTGTGAGCTTTTTATAAATGGCTTTTATGATGTTTAAGTATGTCCTTTCTCTCCCATCTTTCTTGAGGGTTTTTATTAGGAAAGGATGTTGTATTTTGTAAAATGCTTTTTCTGCATTTATTTACAGGATAATATGGTTCTTAGTCTTTCTTTTATTAACATGATGTATCATATTGATTGATTTGTGAATATCGAACCAGCTCTGCAGCCTGGGAATGTGTCCCACCTATTCATGGTGAATAATTCTTTTTATATGGTATTGAGTTAGATTTGCTAGTATCTTGTTAAGAATTTTTGTATCCATATTCATCAGGGATATTTGGCTATAGTCCTCTTTTGGGGGTCTCTGGTTTGGGAACCAAAGTAATGTTGGCTTCGTAGAATGGGTCAAAAAGTTTCCCTTCCACTTCTATTTTTTGGAACAGCTTGAGGAGGATAGGTATTAACTCTGCTTTAAATGGCTGGTAGAATACTCTTGAGAATCCATAAGGTCCAGGACTCTTACTTGTTTGGAGATTTTTGATAACTGATTAAATTTCTTCACTAGTTATGGGTCTGTTCAAATGTTTTCTTTCTTCCCGTTTGAGTTTTGGTAGTGTGTGGGTGTCTAAGAAGTTCTCAATTTCTTCCAGGTTGTCCAGTTTGTATGTTGTTGTTTTTTCGTACTATTCCCTTATAATTGCTTGTATTTCTGAGGGATTGGTTAAGTGCATTTTCACTTGTGATTTTATCTATTTGTGTCCTGTCTCTTTTCTTTTTCAGAAGTCTAGCTAGAGATTGATCAATTTTGTTTATTTTTTCAAAAAACCAAACCTTAGTTTCATTGATCTGTTCTTTTTTTTTTTATTCTACATTGTTCATTTCTCCTCTAATATTTATTATTTCTCTTATTCTGCTGGGTTTGGGGTTTCTTTGTTTTTCTACTTCTAGTTCCTTTAGATGTGCTGTTAGATTTTTCTATTTGGAATTTTTCTTGTTTCTTCAGATAGGCCTGGATTGCAATGTATTTCATTTTAGGACCGCCATTGGCACATCCCAAAGGGTTTGGATTCTTGTGTTTTCATTTTCACTTATTTCCATATATTTTTTTAAATTTCTTCTTTAATTTCTCGATTGACCCATTTGTTTTTTAGTAGGATGTTCTTTAACTTCCATGAACTTGGAAATTTTCCAAACTTATTCCTGTGGTTGATTTCAGTTTCATACCATTGTGATCTGAAGTGTGCATGGTATGATCTCAATTCTTTGGTATGTATTGGGGGCTGTTTAGTGATTCAGTATGTGATCTATCTTGGAGAATGATCCATGTACACTCGAGAAGAATGTATATTCTGCTGCTTTAGAGTGAAAAGTTCTAAATATACCTGTGAAATCCATCTGGTCCAGTGTATCATTCAGGGCCATTGTTTTGTTATTGATTATCTGCCAAGATGATCTGTCCATTGCTATAAGTAGAGTATTAAAGTCCTCTGCAATTACCACATTCTTACCAATAAGACTGTTTATGCTTGTGACTGTTTTATATATATGGGTGCTCCAAATTGGGTGAATAGACATTTATAATTCTTAGCTCTTCTTGATGTATAGACCCTGTAATTATTATCCAATGTCCTTCTTCATCTCTTGCTACAGCCTTTATTTTAAAATCTAGTTTGTTGGTTATAAGTATGGCTACTCCAGCTTTATTTGGACTTCAAGTAGCATGATAGATGATACTCCATCACCTCACTTTAAGGCTGACAGTGTCCTCAGGTTTAAAATGGGTTTCTTCTAGACAGCAAATAGATGGATCTTCTTTTTTCTATCCAATCTTATATCCTATGTCTTTTGACTGGACCATTAAGAACACTTACATTCAGTGTTATTATAGAAAGATATGGGTTTAGAGTCATTGTGATGTCTATAAGTTTCATGCTTGTAGTGATGTCTCTGGTACTTTGTGGTCCTTGCCATATTTCACTCAGAGTTCCCCTTAGGATCTCTAGTAGGGGTGGTTTAGTGGTGATAAATTCCTTCAGTATGTGTTTGTTTGGGAAGACCTTTATCTCTCCTTCTATTCTGAATGACAGACTTGTTGGATAAAGGATTCTCAGCTGCATAATTTTTCTGTTCATCACATTGAAGATTTCCTGCCATTCCTTTCTGGCCTGCCAAGTTTCAGTAGATAGGTCTGTCACTAGTCATACTGGTCTCCCTTTATAAGTTAGATCCTGTTTATCCCTAGCTGCTTTCAGAATTTTCTCTTTATCCTTGTATTTTGCCAGTTTCACTATGATATGCCGTGCAGAAGATCGATTCAAGTTATGTCTGAAGGGAGTTCTCTGTGCCTCTTGGATTTCAATACCTGTTTCCTTCCACAGATTGGGGAAATGCTCAGCTATGATTTGTTCAAGTACGCCTTAAGCCCCTTTCTCACTCCTTATTCTTCTTCTGGAACTCCTATGATACAGATATCATTCTGTCATTGAATCACTTAGTTCTCTAATTCTCTCCTTGTGATCCAGAATTTTTTTTATCTCTTTTTCTCAGTTTCATCTTTTTCCATAGTTTTATCTTCTAATTCACCTATTCTCCCTTCTGCCTCTTCAATCTCACTACAGCTGCCTCTAGTTTATTTTGCACTTCATTTATAGCATTTTTTAATTCATCATGACTGTTTTTTAGTTCCTTGATTTGTGCAATAGATTCTCCGGTCTCTTCTATGCTTTTTCAAGTCCAGCCATTAATCTTATGACTGTTATTTTAAATTCTTGTTCAGGTACATATTTTTTAATTTTTTTTTTAATTTACATCCAAGTTAGTTTGCATATAGTGCAACAATGATTTCAACTATATTCGTGTATCTTTTTCGAGAAAATCTTTAGTTTTCATTTCTTACTGGAATTTCTTTTTATAAGAATTCTTTTGTTTCATAATTCTGACTAGTTTTTTGTCCCTTACATGTTTTAAAAGCTTGTTATGTGCTGTACACCTGCGAGCATACACTGGTCATACACTGTCTCAGTCCTAGCCCTTCAGGAGGTTTTTTTTTTTTTTTTTTTTTTTGAGAATGTTACTTGGTCTCTCTTGTTTTGAGTTTTGATACTTTATCTCCTTACTGGTGGTTGATGTTTTAGACCCTCCACCAGGTGTGTTTTGATTTGTTGGTTGAAGAAGCTCTGGAAATAAAAACAAACAAACCAAAAACAAACAGAAAACAAAACCACACACACACACAAACAGAAACACCAGCTACAAATAAACAACAGGGTTGAAGTGGTGCTGACGGAAGAGGACTTATGCCATACAAAGAGAGAAATGACAAGGGCATGAAATAAGAAAAAAAAAAATACCAGTCAGAGAAACTATATGGTTTAATCCAGAGAGAGATAAAGGGAAATAAAGAAAGAGGTGGGGGAAAGAAAAGAAGAAAAAGTTGTCCAGACAGAGAAACTATAAGGCTTAATTATTCCAGAGGGAGAGAAAGGAAAATGAGGAGGTGTAGAATATGTATCAAGAGAACGGATTAAATATGTCTGCTTAAACAAACTAACAACCAGAGTAATGAGACTAGAGGTGGGAGGAGATAAGAAGGAGGAAAGGAAGGAAGAATATATCTATATAATAAGAATTGTCCAATAATTAAACCAGGCAATGCAATAGTGCTGGTCTGGAGTAGGGACTGTCTGGTTTATCAGTGTCAATCCCACTCCAGTAGAGAGACATTTACCATGCACAGAGGGGCATGGGTTGGTGTAGACGGGTCCCCCCCCCTCTACTGTGGGCCCTGCTGTCCGATCCCTGAGGCCCATCTTGATGGTAGGAAGAAAAATGGCAACAGTCTCTTCTCCACTGACTAGATGTCCCAAACCACTCTGTTCAAGCCATCCTCACTGTGCCATGGGTACAAATGAGGTGGTTTGTCTCACTCAGCCAACTCTCATGCCCTGGCGCTTAGCTAGGATTCAAACTCTTGCTCTGTGGGCCTCGGTACTGGGGAAGAGCTGATTCATGCCACTGGATATGTGGTCTCTGTCTGGCGGATGTAGGCACACTTTTCCATTCCCACAGCACTCCATGGAGGGGATCACTTTCTCCTACTATGGACTGAGTTCCTGACCTAGCCACCTAGCCTGGGGTGGCTCCCCTCCTCCACAGGTGAGTGGAGGGCAGCTGTCCCAAGTCTGGATAAAGCCCCTCAGTT
This sequence comes from Lynx rufus, assembly GCF_022079265.1. Taxonomy (NCBI): domain Eukaryota; kingdom Metazoa; phylum Chordata; class Mammalia; order Carnivora; family Felidae; genus Lynx; species Lynx rufus. The sequence continues at coordinate 83,511,506 of NW_025814823.1, read as the reverse complement.
AGAGATTGGATCTTTGTCCTGTTTTGAGGTTTTTCTCTTGTCCAGATATAGTCCTATGATTCCCCAGCCTCTATTTCTCTTACCTTTGTCTCTCAGCAGAAGGGAATCCCTCCCCTCTGTTCGGTTTTATCTCTCCCAGTTTGCAATTACACACCTATGGACCATCAGGTGGTCCTGGTGAGTCCCTGGGAGCCACTCTGTGTCTTTGCCTCCCAGACTTTTGGGGTTCAAAGTCCTTTGTCTTCAATACTGCTTTGTTTGAGAGAGGAGCGAACTTCAGATCCCCCTAATTCTCCTTGCTGGCCCTTCCTCTCTTTAAAAATCTTAAGTGCTGAAAATGTAAGTTTCTTCCTGACCTTTGATCGTGTTGAGATAATAGACAAGGCCAAATATAGAGTTAATAGAAAGCATCATCTCTTTCCAAATACACTCCACAACTATAAGGTGTCATGCCAGCACCCTACTGTGAGTGACTGCTTCTTTCTTACTCATTGAGAAGACCATATCATTAATTACCTAGACTATCAAATATTTTTCTCTTGAGATTTTAACAATAAGAATAAAATTCCCTTCCTGTACAGAGTACCTTGGTCACTTTGAAACAGAGAAGCAGCTTTGATTCCTAATCCAGGGGATTCTGTACATAACATTCACTTCTATCCTAAGTTTTTTGTTTGTTTGCTTGCTTGCTTGTTTTAGTTTTCTTTTTCTTCTTTCTGTTTCTTTCTTTCTTTCTTTCTTTCTTTCCTTCTTTCTTTCAATTTGAGAGAGATGAGGTGGGGGGGCGTCCAGAGAGAGAGGAGGTGAAAGAATCCCAAGCAAGCTGCACATTCAGCACAAGCCCAATGCGGGTCTCAATCTCACTAACTTGAGATCATGAAATGAGTTGATAATAGATGTTAATTAAAGATAATGTGGTTATTTCTTCATAGTATTTGCATAAAGCAAATTTTTATATTGTACAACTAAAATGGCTATAGCATTATATGTCAATTATGTCTCAATATAAATAAATAAATAAGAAAATGCATACAAACATACATACATTGATGGAGCTATTTCCTATAATATTAGAAAGATTCTGGTGTTGCATATTAAACCAGTCTGATGAATAAAAAGACTAATCTTTAAAATTAATTAAAAAATTTAGAAATAAAATGCTGTATATTTCATAATGTTCAAATAATATTTAAGAGTAAATTTGAAATACCTAGATGGAAATGTAACAAATACAATTATTTTAATTAATCATTTTATAATGTAGTGACTTAATCATAAGAGATATATAAAATTAGCTTACACATTTCTAAATTATTTGGATTCTACTTTTATTTGTTACTGTCACATATTCTTATTCAACATATTTTTATTTAAGTATAATAGTAGGATATGGAATTTAAAGGTTCTTTTATATGCCTTCCTTATTTTCTATACCTTTTCTTACTTTTGTCCTTTCTCCCTATTTCCATCTGCCCCTTTCTTCCTTCTTTCTTGTCATTTTATTTCTAATGTTATATATGTTTATACTAAAGAGAGAACCACTAATTATATTAGTAAGATTTTCTTTGCTCTTTTTTATATTAATTAAATTTTGTATTTATTTTAACAAGAAAACAAGTAGTTTTTCTTTAAAAATATCCTTAACCTAAATTCATTGCACTTGTTTAATGGAGGAATTGCTATTGTTTTTATATGATTTAATAGTCAAATGTTAAAAAAAAAGTTTCTATTATACTTAAATGTCCACATTTCCAATACTATCTTAATCCCCTTCATCTACTTCACCCATTCCCTCTGGTAGGCATCTGTTTGTTCTCTACTGGTAAGAGTCTATTTTTTGGTATGTCTTTCCTTTTGTTTTTCTTCCCTTTTTCCACAGCTACATATAAAAGAAACTGGACTACTTTCTTACACCACACACAAAAATAAACTGAAATTTGATGAAAGACCTAAATGTGAGACCTAAAACCATAAAGATGCTAGAAGACAGAATAGGCAGTTATGTATCTGGCATTGGCCGTAAGAAATATTTTTCTAGATAGGTCTCCAGAGACATGGGAACAAAAACAAAAATAAGCTATTGACAGTACCTCAATATAAAAAGCTTCTACACAGCAAAGGAAACAACCACAAAACTAAAAGACAACCTATTGAATGAAGAAGATATTTGCAAATGACATATCCAATAAGGGATTAGTATTCAAAATATATAAAGATCATCCCAGAAGGCAAGTTACAAAGTTGTGAAATTACAAAAGCCTGCAAAAGGTGAAACATCTCTGTTTTATTGTCTTATTTGAATTTTGTCAATATGTTTGCAGAACTAATAAAACAAATGAAATGCAATTATACCTCTTATATGTAATATTATTTAGAGATCTATCAATAATAAAATTAGAGACAGCACTTCTCCATGGGCTTATTAATAAAAAAAAACTCTTTAACTTGAAGATTAATAAACTTGGAGGTGTTAATAATTCTGATTAATTAATAACATCCATTAAAATCTCTAAAAGTTAAAGAATAAATCTGTTCTGTATAAAAATATCAAAAGAAATTACAAATACTTAAATGTTCAAAGTTATGAATTAATACATTATAAGTAACACATATTATGGACTTAATTTTCCAGGTAGGATGTAGAAGACTTTGGCAGATAAATAATTCCACTGCAAAAGTAGAGAAAAATAATAAATAATTAAAAATATATCTTAAAGATATCAAACAGCTATGGGAACAACCAAGACTAGATTCATTGAAAATCCAGAGGGAGAGGTTTTCCTAAATGAGCTGATGATTGCTTACTTTTGTATCTTCAAAAGCATCTGCTAATCTGGACACAGTTTTAGGATTAAGGATGACCAAGAGGAAATAATTTTTCATCATTTGAAAGACAGGAGAAATGTTGAGTAAAAAAAAAAATTGTAGAGGAAAGGGGGAAAAACAGACTAATTTGAGGCATTTGTGTGATGCTGCATAACAAATGAAAAGTAAGTAACCCAAATGCATAAGCAGTTTTTCCTAGAACAGATTCTGAATTTTGTGAAATGCAAACATAGGACAGCTGGTAAAAGAAGGAATACATATGGGATATGGTTGTGGATTCTAATATATGTTTAATGAGATTCTCAAAAAATGTACATACAAAAAGGCACAAATAATATTTAAAATATATTGTCCATATATTTTCAAGGTTGATAAAAGTCATCAATGCAGAAGAATCTCAAAAATATCCAACAGTACAAATGCCAAAAAAAAAAATCATGCCCATCATAGTCTTGTTGCTGAAAAATAAAATTAAAAGTAAAATCTTAAAAGTAATCAGACATCCAAGTCATCTAGGGTTTTATGAGAACCTAACAAGCCTGGAGCAAAAGAAATACCTAATTACAGCCACTTCTATTTTTTTTTTTCATGATAAGGAAGGGAAATAGCAAAACCCAGCATTTTCTGACTTCAACAAAGAAAACAAAATACCAATTTCATACCCTGTCTCTATTTTCTGCATCACCTAAGTGAGTAGAAAATGAGATAATTTGTGAAGCTCACAGATTAGGCACACAGGCTCATTAGAGACCAAGAACCAATAGTAAGACTATGGAATACTTCATCTTTGCCACTCAACTTTCCTCTACAACAATAGAAGTCAAATAAAAATTGCATTTTAAAAATTAAAATACTACATGTTTCAAGCTTTATTAAAGATGTATTTTTGAAAACCCAGAGATAAAGAAGGAATAAAATCAAAGACACTAGAAGAAATAGCAATGTATTTAGTGTATATACTTTATAGATAAGTTTAATGAATGACAGAAATGTAGTAATAAATACAAGGAAATAATTGAGAACACTCTGTTATAAGGTAATTGAACTGTGAACTTGTTTATTGTTATTGGAATGTGGACTTGAATTAGTTGTCAATGCATATTGCAAACTCTAGGGTAACCAATCACACACACACACACACACACACACACACAAAACAAAACAAAACAGTAAAAGCTGATATCCTAAGTTATGAGACAAAGAATTATGAAGTGTAAATTAAAACCAGATAGATGATACCTATAATTGTGGTGAGCAGAGCAAAACATATAGAGTTATTGAATCACTATGTCATATACCCAAATCTGTTGTAACATTGTAGGTCAGCTATATTAGAAAGTGAACAGAGACAAAACTGAAGGGAAGACAAAAATAACAAAGAAACTAATTAAAAATACAGTAAATATAAAATAGCAACACATGGTAGCTATTAATCCAAACATATAAGTAGACACTTAAAATACTAATGGTACAACTTACCTATTTAAAAAACATAGAAAAAATAAATAAAAGAGAATGTATAAGTGGATAAACACAACAAAGACAAATTGATATGTTGTCGATTAAAAAAACTTTTTAAATATAAAGAAATTGTTAAATTAAAGATAAAGTGATGGAGAGACTATATGATGCTAACACTAATCAAAAGAAAACTGAACAAGCTTATTGATTTCAGCCAAAGCAGACATTACAGCAAAGAAAATTATTAAGAAAGCAAAAGAGGGGGGCAATAGATTGATTATTATCCAATTAGACATAGCTCTTCTGAATGTGTATGCACCTACAAAGAATAAAAATGCATGGGGCAAGGATCTGGCAGAACTGCAAAGTGAAGTAGACAAATCCACACTTATATTTTGAGACTTCATTCCTCAATCAGTACTGACAAAAACTGAAGGCAAAAAATCAGTTAAAACTTAGTTTAAATTAATAGTAACGTTAATGAATTGGTTTTAATTGACATCTGTAGAATTCTTCATCTAACATTCTGATGCTAGCTCACCCGAAACATTCACCAAGATAGACCACATTCTGGGCTATAAATACAATTTAATGAATTTAAAACAAGACACATCATGCAAAATATTTTCTCAAGCCAAAGAGGAATTAAACTATAAATCAATATTAAACTATAAATCAATAATATAAACAAAGTTGGAAAACCTTAAAATACTTGAAGATGTAGTGAAAGTAGTAATTGGATTTTGTAGCATTGAGTGGATATATTAAAAGAGAAGCATAATCTAAAATGAATAACTTCATTATCCACCATAAGAAAGTAGAAAATGAAAACAAAATTTAATCCAAATTAGAGAGAGAAAAAATAATTATAAAATCTAAGGAGTACTTAATAACACTAAAATAGAAAACACTAAAACAGAGAATTAATGGAACCAAAACCTGTTTTCTAATCAATACAACTAATAAATTTTATCCAGGTTATCTTGTAAAAAAAGAATAATAATAAAAAGAGAAAAGACACAATTTACTAATATCAGAATTGAAAGATGACCCCTATTATTGAATCAATAGACATTGAAATAATAATAAGGAAATATTATGAAAAGTCCATTCCTACAGATTAGAAAAAAACAGATGAAATGCACTTATTCATTGAAAGATACAATCTATTTGGGGCACCTGGGTGGCTCATTTGGTTAAGGATCTGACTCTTGATATCGGCTCAGGTCATGATCTCATGGTTCCTGAGTTTGAGCCAAGCGTAGGACTCTATGGTGCAGAGTCGGCTTGGGATTCTCTCTCTCTCCCCCTTTCTGTCCCTCCCAAGTACGATCTTTCTCATACTCAAAATAAATAGACTTAAAAAAAATTAAGTAACAATCTACTACAACTTTTGCAAGGAGAAAGAAATAATCTATTTTAGTATAAAATGTAAATTGATAATTGATCATTTTTTAATTATTTATTTTTGAAAGAGATCACAAGCAGGGGAGGGATAAAGAGACAGGGTGGCAGAAAATCCCAAGTAGTCTTTTCACTGTCATGGCAGAGCCAGATATAGGGATTTAACTGACTAACCTATGAGATCATGACCTGGGCTGAAATCAAGTCAGACACTTAACTGAGCCATCCAAGCACCCCAATAATTGAGAATTTTGTTAAACAAAAAGCATAAAGCCAAGATGGATTCACTAGTGAATAAGATCAAGCATCTAGGGAAGAAATTATACCTAATATCTATAATCTCTTCCAGAAAAATAATAAAGTTAATATTCTTTATTTTATGATGCTGCTCTTACCCTAATACCAAACCAGAGAAAGAGATTTTAAGAAAGAAAACCATAGGTCAATTTTTTTTTTTTACAGTAAGCTGTACTCCCATATGGTACTCAAACTCACAATCCTTAGATCAAGGGTTGCACACTCTACCAACGAAATCAGCCAGGTGCCCCTAAATATCAATTACTGTCATGAATAAAAATCTAAACCTCAGCAACAAAATATTAAGACATGAAAAATATAATGTATAAAAATCATCCACCAGGATCAAATGGGCATTTATTCCACCTATACAAGGCTATTTTACATTTTAAATCAATTAATATAATTCATTACACTAACAGTAAAAAGAAATCATAAAGTCATACTAATAGATTCAAGAAAAATTGACAATATCCAACCATCTAAGATAGAACATTCTCAGCAAAATAAAAATAGGGTGAGAATTCTTCCATATTTTTTGTTTGTTTTTGATTATTTTTAAGGTTGATTTATTTTGACACAGCAAGAGTGAGCAAGCACAAGTGGGGGAGAGGCAGAGAGAGGGAAAGAGAATCCCAAGCAGGCTGTTAAGACAAAGCTCAATGCGGGGCTCAAACTCACAAACCTTGAGATCAGGATATGAGATGAAACCATGAGTAGAACGCTTAACCAACTGAGCTATCCAGGTGCCCCAGAATTCCTCTCATTATTAAAGAATACCTACTACTACCAAAACAAGGCAAAGAGACTACCAAAAAAGAGGAAAAATGTTATTATGTTTGTTGAACAAAAATGTAAATATTCTCAACAAAATATTAGCAAAGTGAATTCAACAATACATTTAAAAATGCTTATAACTATCAAATGATACTACAGGGATACAAGAATGGTTCAATATCTGCAAATCAATCTATGCAATACACCACATTAACAAAATAAAGGCTAAGACATAGATCTTCTCAATAGATGCAGAAAAATCCTTTAACAAAATAGGACATCCATTCATGATAAAACCTCTCAACCAGGTGGGGTTAGGGCAAACATACCTCAAAATAATAAAGGTCATATATGACAAAACCACCCCTAACATTATAGTCATTGGAAGAATGCTTTCCTTTAATACCAGGAACAAGACAAGAATGGCTACTCTCACCAGTTTTATTAACATAGTACGGCAAGTCCTAGCTTTAGTGATCAGACAGGAAAAAGCATTAAAAATTTCCAAATTGGTAAGAAAGAATTAAAACTTTCACTATTTTCAGAGGACTTGATACTAATACTATAAATAGAATATTTATATAGAATATGTATTTCTGTGCCCCTCTCTCTCTGCCCCTCCCCCACTCATGCTTGCTCTCTCTCTCTTTTTCTCTCTCTAGAATAAACATTTAAAAAATTAAAATATAAAAAAAATACCCAAAGAAAATGAAAATACTAATAGAAAAAGATATGTGTACTCTTATGTTTATTTCAGCATTATTTATAATAGCTAGATATGGATGAGACATAATTCCCTATCAATAAATAAATGGATACGATATAGAGTTCTGAGGAAGATAGCAGATTAGCAGAACCCTAAGCTCACCTCAGCCCATTAATACAACTAGATAACACACACAGCAGTGTAAATTACCCAGAAAACACCCAAAGCCTGGCAGAACAGACTCTACACAGCTAAATGTAGAAAAGATGCCACATAAAAAAGGGTAAGAAGGGCATACACATGAGTAGGAGCTAACAGGACCTATAGAACCGCCCTTGGGATGGGGAGATATTACAGGTGCAGAGATGGGGATAAGTAGACACTCATAATCAGTACTTAAGCCACAGGGAACCTACATATGAAACAAAAATCTCCGTAATGTTTGACTTTGAAACCAAGTGAAGCCAAATTTCAGGATTTCTTACAATCAGCAGAGTAACACCTGGAATTTTTTTAATATTATTTAAATCCAAGTTAGTTAACTTATAGTGTTATAATGGCTTTACCAGTAGAATTTAGTGATTCATCACTTACATATAACTCCCAGTGCACATCACAGTGCCCTCCTTAATGCCCATCACCCATTTAGCCCATCCATCCCCCACTATCACACCTTCAACAACCTTCAGTTTCTTCTCTATAAGAGTCTCTTATGGTTTGTCTCCATCTTTGTTTTTATCTCATTTTCTCTTCCCTTCCCTTATGTTCATCTGTTTTATTTCTTAAATTCCACATATGAGTGAAATCATATGATAGTTATCTTTCTCTTACTGACTTGTTTTGTTCAGCATAATACATTCTAGTTCCACCCATGTTGTTGCAAATGGCAAGTTTCCATTCTGTTTGATCAGCAAATAGTACTCCATTGTATATTGTATCCCATGGTATATATATACCACATTCATCAGTCAATGGACATTTGGGCTCTTTCCATAATGTGGTTAATGTTGATAGATTAGAGCAGAAATAAATGGTATAGAAAGTAAAGAAACAATAGAATAAATCAATAAAACCAGGAGCTGGTCATGTGAAAAAAAAATTTTGATAAGTCTCTAGCCAGACTTACAAAAAGGAAAGAGAAAGGACTCAAAATCACTGAGAGAGTAGCAATAACAATACCACATAAATACAATTATATGAGATTATGAAAAGCTATATGCCAACAAATTGGACAGCCTGGAACAAATTGATAAATTCCTAGAAACATACAAGTTTATATTCAAATTTATGTAAAACTGAAAGAAGAAATATATAACTAGAACAGACCAACAACCAGCAAAGAAATTGAATAAGTAATAAAAAATCTCTCAACAAACAAAGTCCAGGCCAAATGGTTTCACATGTGAATTCTACCAAACATTCATTTATTTATTTTGATTTTGGAAGCTATTTTACTGAGATACAATTGATGAGTAAAAAGCTGTATATATTTATTGTACATGATTTTAAACTAGGATCTTAAAGAGAAATCTGCATTCTCTTGTTCATTGCAGCATTATTCACAATAGCCAAGATATAGAAACAACCCAAATGTCCATTGACAGATGAATGGACAAAGACAACATGACATATACATATAATGGAATACCACTGAGTCTCAAAAAGTAAAAAACAAAAACGGAAATCCTGCCATTTGCAACAACATGGATGAAGCTGGAGAACATTATGCTAAGTGAAATCAGCCAGACAAATAATGATAAATACAGTATGGTATGTGTTTAGGGAGCAGAAATCTGCCTACCTCCAGCTAAGGAGGCTCAGTTGTGCAAGCAGAGGCAAGATCATGAGCATTCAGGAGCCCAAAGTACGTAAGTCAGATGGGCAGAAAAGAAGTCGTAGCAACTTTGTGTGTGACCTGGAACAATTTACTGTGCTTCTTTCAACTTCAGCTTTTTCATCTCTAATTGGGAATAATGATCTATCAGACATTGATTGATGATCACCTGATATAAAATTTACAGAGTGTTTTGCATACAGCTAAAAGGAGGGAAGAAGTTGTATCAACTGATACTACATATTTTTCCAAACAATTGGAACCAAATTGTCCTATTTCCCAGATCATATTACTTTATACACTGCTTTTTTACAAACATTTAAAGAAGAATTAATACCTAATATATTCAAACAAATCCAAACAAATAGAAATGGAATGAAAACTTTCAAAGTTTGTTCAGTATTTACAAGCCAAACAATGTGACACATCACACAGATAAGAGGAAGGATAAAAAGCAGATAATCATTTCAATAGATGCAGAAAATTTAAAAAAAAACATTTGCCAAAGTACAACATCCATTCAGAATAAAACCTTCAACAAAGTAGGTTTAGAGGGAACATATGTCAACATTATAAAGACCAATATGAAAAACTCAAAGCTATCATCATACATGAGTAAAACTGACAGTTTTTACTGTAAGATCAATATCAAGACAAAGGTATCCCCTCTTACCACTTTTATTCAACATACTTCTGCAAGTCCCAGCCACAACAGAGAAATAAGAAAAAAAATTAAATGCATCCAACATGGTAAGGAAGGAGTAACATTTTCACTATTTGCAGATTACACAAAACCATATATAGGAAATGCTAAAGACTCTCCCAAAAAACTACTGTAATTGTTCAAAGAATTATTCTAAGGTGTCAGAATAAAGTCAGTATAAAGAAATATATTGCATTTATATAACTAATAATGAAGCAGCAGGAAGAGAAATTAAGAAAACAATCCCACTTAAATTGCACCAAAAATTATAAAATACTTAAGAATAAACTTAACCAAGGAAGTCAAAGACTTGTACTCTACAAACTATAAAACATTGTTGAAAGAAACTGATTACACAAAATAATGGGAAAATATTACATACTCATGGTTTGTAAGCAGAAATATTGACAAAATGTCCATACTACTCAAATCAATTAACAGGTTTAATGCAATTCCTATTAATATACCAAAAGCATTTTTCACAGAACTAAAACAAAGAATCCAAAAATTTTACTGAAATCCCCCCAAAATCAAATAGCCAATGCAATCTTGATACAGAAGAACAAAACTGTATGTATCATAATCCCAGATTTCAGGGATTACTACAAATCTCTAGTAATCAAATCAGTATGACATTGGCAAAAATATTCACATTCATCAGTGGAACAGAATAGAAAACCCAAAGATAATTTAATAGTTAATTAAACTTTAAAAAAAGAGGCAGGGATATGCCATGAGAAAAAAGTATTTTCAACAAATGGTATTAGAATAACTGTACAGCTACATGCCAAAGAATGAAATTTGACCATGTTCTTATTCCATACACAAAAATAAATTTTAAATGATGAATACCTAAATGTGAGACCTGAAACCATAAAAATTGTAATTTCTCTGCAGTAATTTCTCTGACATCAGCTTTTGTAACATTTTTCTATATATGTATCCTGAGGCAAGGGGACCAAAAGCAAAAATCAACTATTTGGTCTATATCAAAATAAAAACTTCTGCAAAGAAAGGAAGAATCAACAAAATTAACAGGCAACCTACAAAATGGGGGAACATATTTGCAAATGACATATGAAAAGGGTTAGTATCCAAAATATATAAAGAACTTATACAACCTAATGCCAACAGACCACACAAAATATCCAATTAAAAAATGGGCAGAAATCAACTGATGAATGGATAAAGAAATTGTGGTATATATACACAATGGAATACTATGTGGAAATGAGAAAAAATGAAATATGGCCTTTTGTAGCAACGTGGATGGAACTGGAGAGTGTGATGCTAAGTGAAATAAGCCATACAGAGAAAGACAGATACCATATGGTTTCACTCTTATGTGGATCCTGAGAAACTTAACAGGAACCCATGGGGGAGGGGAAGGAAAAAAAAAAAAAAAAAAAAAAGGACGTTAGAGTGGGAGAGAGCCAAAGCATAAGAGACTGTTAAAAACTGAGAACAAACTGAGGGTTGATGGGGGGTGGGAGGGAGGGGCGGGTGGGTGATGGGTATTGAGGAGGGCACCTTTTGGGATGAGCACTGGGTGTTGTATGGAAACCAATTTGTCAATAAACTTCATAAAAAAAAATAAATAAATAAAAATAAAAAAATAAAAAAATAAAAAAAAAGAATAAAAAAAATGATATATCTTTAGCCAGAATTATCAAAAAGAAAACAGAGAGGACCCATATAAATTCATGAATGAAAGAAGAGAGATCATAACCAACACCACAGAAATACAAACAATTATAAGAGAATACTATAAAAAATTATGTGCTAACAAACTGGGCAATCTTTTAGAAACAGAAAAATTCCTAGAAACTCACAAACTAACAATATTGAAACAGAAAAAAAAACACAGAAAATTTGAACAGGTCCATAACCAGTATATAAATTCAATCAGTTATAAAAATCTCCCAACAAACCAGAGTCCTGGGCCATATGGTTTCCCAGTGAAATTCTATCAGACATATAAATAAGAGTTAATACCTATTCTTTTCAAACTGTTCCAAAAAATAGAAAAGGAAAAAAAAAAGCTTCAAAACTTATTCTATGAAGTCAGCGTTACTATGATTCCAGAACCAGAATTAAAGGTCACTATCCCTGATGAAACTGAAGGCAAAAATTCTCAACCAAATTGAATCCAGCAATACATTTAAAATTATTCACCACGATCAAGAGACATTTATTCCTGGGCTTCAAGGCTGGTTCAGTATCTGCAAATCAATAAATGTGATACACCACATTAATAAGAGGAGGGTAAGAACCATATGATACTCTCAATAGATGCAGAATAAGCATTTGACAAAATACACTATATTTTTAAAAAAAAATTTAACGTTTATTTATTATTGAGAGAGAGAGAGAGAGAGAGAGCATGAGCAGGGGAGAGGCAGCGAGAGGGGGAGACACAGAATCTGAAGCAGGCCCAGGCTCTGAGCTGTCAGCACAGAGCCCGACATGGAGCTCAAACTCACAAACTGCAAGATCTTGACCTGAGCCACAGTCAGACGCTTAACCAACTGAGCCACCCAGATGCCCCCAAATACACCATCTTTTCTTGATAAAACTCTCAAAAAAGTAGGAATAGAAGGAACATTCCTCAAAATCATAAGGCTGTATATGAAAAACCCAAATTGAGAGAAATTTTTTTTATATTCCAAGTTTTTCTGAGTTTTTTTTTTTTTACATGGAAGTGTGTTGGGTTTTGTCAAGTTATTTTTTTTTCTTTTTCTTAAATTTGTATTTCAAGCTGATTAATTTTAGTGTAAAATTAGATTCTGGTGTACAAAATAGTGATTCAACACTTCCATGAAACACTCAGTGCTCATCACAAGTGCTGTGCTTAATCACCATCATTTATTTAGAACATACTCCTTCCCATCTCCTCTTTGGTAACCATCAGTGTGTTCTGTGTAGTTAAGAGCCTGTTTCTTGATTTGTCTGTTTCTATTTTCCATTTGCTCAACTGTTTTGTTTATTAAATTACACATGAGTGAAATTATATGGTATTTTTCTTTCTTTGATGGACTTATTTTACTTAGCATAATACACTCTAGCTCCATCCATGTCATTGCAAATGGCAAGATTGTATTCCTCTTCGTGGCTGAGTAATATTCCTGTGTGTGTGTGTGTGTGTGTGTGTGTGTGTGTGTGTGTGTGTGAAAGAGAGAGAGAGAGAGAGAGGGATCCAAATATTTGTTTCCTTGGATCTAGAATTAGGGTTTTGTTTAAGTCGAAAATAGTTGTTAGGATTAGGGTTAAGGTTAGGGTTAGGGACAGTATGAGGGTATGTGTCTATTTTCATGTAGTTCAGAGGCCTCTCCAGAGGAATAACTTTGGTTTTAGTGTTATTGTTATGCTTAGGGTTATGGGTCAGTTCTGAGTGGTTAAGGGTTAGGGCTAGTGTTTGTGTTAAGATTAATTTTAGAGCTAGTTTTAGGGTTAGGGTGAGGTTATGTGCCTCATGTTCATCAGTTCGGAGACGACTTCATAGGTTAAATTTAGGGACAAGATTAGGCTTAGGGTTAGTTTTAGAAGTTAGTGGTTAGTGTTTAGGGGTTGTGGTTGGGATAGTTTAGAGATGGGAGCTAAATTTAGATTTTGAATTAGGGTGTGTGCCCAGAATCTTTCAGTTCAGAGACTTCTCCTCAGAAGAAGTCCCCAGACATCTGTTGGGTTAGGAATATACAAGGTGACCATCTACTGAGCTGATTTGAGGTTATTTGGGGCTCTTAATAGTATTAAATAAACATTTAACTTTTACCTCTGTTTTTATCTCTGTCTTTATACTCTTTTTTCAGAAATATGCCAGTTCTTAAATGTTTGGTGTCATCTCCAGTATAAATGGGCTGCTTCTTAGCTTTTCTTATTGTGTGTTCAGAAAACCACTTTCCCCGATCTTGGGCTCATTTTAGAGTTAGGTTTTTTTTCTGCATCTGATGAGTTGATTATATGTTTTCATCAGTTTATTAATATGATTGATCAATATCAGTTTATTTAAAGATGTTAACCAACCTTGAAATCTTGGGATAAATTCCATCTGGTTTCTGATATAGAATTTTTTTTATATGTTGTTGGATTGGTTTTCTAGTATTTTGTTAATGATGTTGTAAGTTGGCATTCATAAGAGGTATCATTCTGTACTCTTCTTGTGATGTCTTTGTATTATTTTGATATCAGTGAAATATTGGTGTTGCAGAACGAGGTAAGAAGTCTTTACTCCTATTCCAGCTCTTGGTCGAGTTGTGAAAATCAGTTTTAATTTTACTTTGGACATTTGGTCAAAATTTCTACTGACACCATCTGACTTTTGGGTTTCTCTTTGTGTTTATTTTGTTATAAATTAACTTTATTTGTTATATATCTGTTCATATTTTCTATACCTTCACCAACAAGTTATGGTTGTTTTTATCTTCCTTGGAATTTGTTTATTTAATCTAAGTGATATAGTTTATTGCAATTTAATTGCTTAAAATTTTCTTTAATAATAATTTTTATGTCAGGGCACCTGGGTGGCTCAGTCGGTTGAGAGTCCAACTTCAGCTCAGGTCATGGCTTGTGGGTTTGTGCCCCATGTCGGGCTCTGATCTGACTGTTCAGAGCCTGGAGTCTGCTTCAGATTCTGTGTCTCCTTCTCAATCTGCTCCTGCCCCACTCGTGCTCTGTCTCTCTCTGTCTCTCAAAAATAAATGAAATGTAAATAATAAATTTTATGTATGGAAAATGAGTAGCAAGGCTCTATTATTCATTTGTGACTAGTACTTTGAGGTTTGGATTTCCCTTTCTGTTTTAGTTTTTGGTAAGTCTAGTGAAAAGTTAGCAAATATTTGTTGATCTTTTAAAATTCACAGTTTTGGTTTCATTGACTTTATCTATCATTTTTGAATTTCTATTGCATTGTTTTCCACTTTGTTATTATTTCCTTTCTTCTGATTGCTTTAGCTTAAGTTTGACATTATTTTCTTTTTATTGTTTTAAGATTAAAGTATTGGTTATTGATTCAGATATTTCTTCCTCTTTAGCACAGTCATCAATAGCTATAAATTTCCCTTCAAGAACTACTTTAGCTGCACACTATATGTCTTGATATGTTGAGCTTTCATAGTCATTCATATAAAATTATCTTTAATTTCCCTTCTTTATCTTTTGACACCTTTATTATTAATAATTGGGTAGTTTATGGGGTGCCTGGATGGTTCAGTCAGTAAAGGGTCCTACTTTTGGTTTCACCTCAGGTCACAATCTCATGGTTCATGGGATCAAGCCTGTGTCATCTCTGAACTGACAGTGCAGAGCCTGCTTGGGATTCATTCTCTCCTCTCTATGCCCCTTCCCCTGCTCACATATACTCTCTCTCTCAAAATAAATAAATACACTAAAAAATTTGGGTTGTTTAATTTCTACCTATTAGTCAGTTTCCCAGTTCGTATGTCATTGGTTTTTATTTAATTCCATTCTAATCAAAAAACATTCTTGTATTATTTCTGTAATTTTAACTAGATCAGAGGCTTGTGTGATAGCCTAGTTTACAGTCTATCTTTTTTAATTTTTATTTATTTTGACAAATATATCTTATTTTATTTATTTATTTTTAAAATATATTTTGTCAAGTAGGCTAACATACAGTGTATACACTGTGCTCTTGGCTTTAGGGGTAGATTCCCATGATTCATTGCTTATGTACAATACCCAGTGCTCATCCCAACAAGTGCCCTCCTCAATTCCCCTCACTCATTTTCCCCTCTCCCCCATCCCTCCCATTCACCCTCAGTTTGTTTTCTGTAGTCAAGAGACTCTTGTGGTTTGCCATCCTCCCTCTCTGTTTGTAACTATTTTTCCCCTTCCCTTCCCCCCTGGTCTTCTGTTAAGTTTCTCAGCTTCCACATATGAGTAAAAAAAATGATATCTGACTGACTTACTTCACTTAGCATAATACCCTCCAGTTCCATCTAGGTTTCTAAAAATGGCAAGATTTCATTCTTTCTCATTGCCAAGTAGCATTACATTGTATATATAAACCACATATTCTTCATCCACTCACTACTTGATGGAAATTTAGGCTCTTTCCATAATCTGGCTATTGTTGAAAGTGCTGCTATAAACATTTGGGTACATGTACACCTATGAATCACTACTCCTGTATCCTTTAGAAAAATTACCAGTAATGCTATCTCTGCATCATAATGCAGTTGTATTTTTAATTTTTTGAGGAACCTCCACACTGTTTTCCAGAGTGGCTGTACCAGTTTTCATTTCCACCAGCAGTGCAAGAGGGTTCCTGTTTCTCCACATTCTCACCAGCATCTGTTGTTGCCTGAGTTCTTCATTTTGCCACTCTGACTGGCATGAGATGTTGTCTCAGTATGGTTTTGATTTGTATTTCCCTGATGTTAAATGATGCTGAACATCTTTTCATGTGTCTGTTGGCCATCTGGATGTCTTTTTTGGAAAAGTGTCTATTTATGTCTTCTGCCCATTTCTTCACTGGAGTTTTTTGTTTTTCAGATGCTGAGTTTGGTACGTTCTTTATAGATTTTGGATATTAACCCTTTATCCGATATATTATTTATGAATATCTTTTTCCATTCCTTCAGTTGTCTTATAGTTTGGTTGATTGTTTCCTCTGCAGTGCAGAAGCCTTTTATCTTGATGATATACCTATAGTTCATTTTTCCTTTTAATTCCTTGCTTTTGGAGACGTGTTGAACAAGTCATTGCTGTGGCTGAAGTGAAAGAGGTTGTTGACTACTTTATCCTCTAGGGTTTTGATGGCTTCCTGTCTCACATTTAGGTCCTTCATCCATTTTGAGTTTATTTTTGTGTATGGTGTAAGAGAGTGGTCTAGTTTCATTCTTCTGCATGTTTCTGTCCATTTATCCCAGCACCATTGGCTAAAGATACTGTATTCTTTCCATTGTATACTCTTTCCTGCTTTGTCAAAGAGTAGTTGCCCATACATTTGTGGGTTCTCTATTCTACTCCATTTGTCTTTGTGTCTGTTTTTGTGCCAATACCACATTGTGTTCATGATTACAGCTTTGTAATACAAGCTAACGGATTGTCATGCCTCCTGCTTGGTTTTCTTTTTCAGCATTAATTTGTCTATTTGGGGTCTATACAAATTTTAGGATTGTTTGTTGTAGCTTTGAGAAGAATGCTGGTGCAATTTTGATTGGGATTGAATTGAATGTGTACACTGCCTTGAGTAATATTGCCATTTAACAAGATATATTCTTCTGGTTCATGAGCATGAAATGTTTTTCCATTTCTTTGTGTCTTTTTCAATTTCCTTCATAAGCTTTATATAGCTTTCAGCATACAGATCTTTTACATCTTTGATTAGGTTTAGTCCTAGGTATTTTATGTTTCTTGTTGCAATTGTACATGGGATTCATTTCTTGATTCTCTTTCTGTTGCTTCATTATTGGTTTATAGAAATGTAATTGATTACTGCATATTGATTTTGTATCCTGCAACTTTGCTGAGTTTATTTATAAGTTCTAGCAGCTCTTTGGTGGAGGCTTTTGGGTTTTCCATGTAGAGTATCATATCATCTGTGAAAAGTGAAAGTTTGACTTCTTCAGCAGTTTGTATGCCTTTCATTTCATGTTGTTGTCTGATTGCTGATGGTAGGCCTTTCAACACTATTTTAAACAACCATGGTGAGACTGGACATCCCTGTCATTTTCCTGATCTCAGCGGGAAAGCTCTCAGTTTTTCCCGATTGAGGATGACATTAGCTAGGGGCTTTTTATGTATGGATTTTATGATGTTAAGGCGTGTTCCTTCTATCCCAACTTTCTTGAGGGTTTTTATTAAGAAAGGATGCTGTATTTTGTCAAATGCTTTTTCTGCATCTATTGACAGGATCATATGGTTCTTTTCCTTTCTTTTATTAATGTGATGTATCACATTGATTAATTTGTGAATATTGAACCAGCCCTGCAGCCCAGGAATGAATCCCAGTTGATCATGGTGAATAATTCTTTTTATATGCTATTGACTTAGATTTGCTAGTATCTTGTTGAGAATTTTTACATGTTCCTCAGGGATACTGGTCTGTTATTCTCTTTTTTGGGGGTCTATGTCTGGTTTGGGAATCAAGGTAATGCTGGCTTCATAGAATGAGTCTGGAAGCTTTTCTTCCATTCCTGTTATTGAAACAGCTTGAGAAGGATAGGTTGTAACTCTGCTTTAAATGTCTGGTAGAATTACCCTGGGAAGTCATCTGGCCAAAGACTCTTATTTGTTGAAAGGTTTTTGATAACATTCAATTTATTCGCTGATTATGGGTGTTCTCCAATTTTCTATTTCTTCCCCCTTTGAGTTTTGGTAGTGTGTGGGTGTCTAGGAATTTGTCCATTTCTTCCATGTTGTCAGTTTATTGGCATATAATTTGCCATAGTATTCTCTGATAATTGTTAGTATTTCTGAGGGATTAGTTGTGATAAGTCCATTTTCATTTGTGATTTTATCTATTTGGGTCCTCTCTTTTCTTTTTGAGAAGTCTGGCTAGGGGGGTATCATTTTATCTATTTTTTTCAGAAAAACAGCTCTTACTTTCATTGATCTGTTCTGTTTTTTGTTTGTTTGCTTGCTTGTTTGTTTGTCTTGCTTTTTTTTGTTTGTTTTCTATATTGTTTATTTCTACTATGATCTTTATTATTTATCTTTGTCTGGCCTTGGAGTTTCTTTGGTGTTCTGCATCTAGTTCTTTTAGATGTGCTGTTAGATTTTGTGTTTGGGATTTTTCTTTTTTCTTGATATAGGCCTGGACTGCAATGTATTTTCCTTTTAGGACTGCTTTTCTGCATCCCAAAGTGTTTGGACTGTCGTGGTTTCATTTTCATTTGTTTCCATATATTTTTTAATTTCTTCTTTAATTGTCTGGTTGACCCATTCATTCTTTAGCAGGATGTTATTTAACCTCCATGAAGTTGGATGTTTTCCAAAACTTTTCATGTGGTTGAGTTCAAGTTTGATAACATTGTAATCTGAAAGTGTGCATGGTATGATCTGAATTCTTTTATATTTATTGAGGGCTGTGACCCAGTATGTGATCTATCTTGGAGAATGTTCCATGTGGTCTTGAGAACAATGTGTATTCTGATGCTTTTGGATGAAAATTTCTGAATATACCTTTTAAGTCCATCTGGTCCAGTGTATCATTCAGGGCCATTGTTTCTTTATTAATTTTGTGCCAAGATGATCAGTCCACTGATGTAAGTCAAATATTAAAGTTCCCTGCAATTACCATATTCCTTATTAATAAGATTGTTTATGTTTGTGATTAATTGACTTATGTATTTGGTTCCTCCATGTTGGGAGCATAAGAATTTACAATTAGTAGGTGTTTTTTAATTGATAGACCTCATAATTATGATATAATACCCTTCTCCATCTCTCGTTACAGCCTTTACTTTAAAATCTAGTTTGTCTGATATGAGTCTGGCTACTCCAGCTTTCTTTTGACTTCGAGTAGCATGACAGATGGTTCTCCATCCCTTTACTTTCAATCTGAAGGTGTCTGCATGTCTAAATTTGGTCTCTTGTAGATAGCATATAGATGGAACTTGGTTTTTTTATCCATTTGATACACTATGTCTTTTGATTTGAGCATTTAGTTCATTTAAATTCAGGGTTATTATTGAAAGCTATGGATTCAGTGTCACTGTGTTATCTGTAGGTTTCATGCTTGTGATGGTGTCTCTGGTCCTTTGTAGTTTTTGCAGCATTCCACTCACCGAGTCCCCTTTAGAATCTCTTGAAGGGCTGGTTTAGTGGTCATGAACTCCTTCAGTTTTTGTTTAGTAATTCTTTGTCTCTCCTTCTGTTCTGAGTGATAGCCTTGCTGGGTAAAGGATTCTTGGCTGCATATTTTTCCTATTTAGCACATTTAATATTTTTTGCCAATCCCTCTGGCCGGCAAACCTTCAGTGGATAGGTCTGCTACTACTATTTATGTCAATCCTTGTAGGTTAAATCTTGTTTGTCCCTATGTGCTTTCAGAATTCTCTCTTTATTTTTGTATTTTCTGGTTTCACTTGACATGTTGTGAAGATTGATTCCTGTCACATCTGAATGGAGTTTTCTGTGCCTCCTGGATTTCAATGTCTGTTTCCTTCTCCAAGGTGGGGAAGTTCTTGGAATGATTAGTTCAAGTAAACCTTCTGCCCCTTTCTCTCTCTCTTCTTCTTATGTTACAGATATTTTTACATTTCATTGAATCACTTAGTTCTCTAATTCTCCCTTGTTTTATCTCTCTTTTCCTCAGCTTCATCTTTTTCCATAATTTTGTCTTCTACATTACTTATTCTCCCATCTGTCATTGTCACTGCATCTAGTTTATTTTGCATCTCATTTACATTTCTTAATTCGTCATGACTATTTTTAGTTCCTTGATCTCTATAGTAATAGATTCTCTGCTGTCTTCTATGCTTTTTTTGCAAGCCCAACGATTAATCTTACAACTATTATTCTAAATTATTGATCAGATATATTGTTTATATCTGATTTGAGCACTTCTGTAGCTATCATTTCTTTTGTGGAGAATTCTTCTGTTTCATCACTTTGGCTAGTTTTCTGCCCCTTATGTTTTTTAAAAGCTTGTTATGCCTCCTGCACCTGCAAGCACTACTATATTAAAGAGGGGTCATACACTGTCCAAGGCCTGGCCCTTCTGGAGGTTTTATTTTGAGTGTGCTATGTGCTCTGTGTTGTTGTGACTCTGATTGTTTTATCTCTCTACTCGTAGTGATGTTTTGGACCCTCCATCAGGTGTGATTTAATTTGTTCATTGAAGTAACTGTGGTGGAAAAAAGTGGCAGTGGTGGTGGAAGAGACCTTACCCCATACAAGGAGAGAAATACAGGGCCGGGAAAAAAGAAAATAAAAGAAAATTGGCCAGGCAGTGAAACTATATGCCTTAATCCAGACAGAGAGGAAAATAAAGAATGAGATATAGAACAGGTGTAAAGAGAATAGATTAAATATATCTGCTTAAACAAAGCAACAACCAGAGTAACCAGACTAGAAAAGGGAAGAAATAATAAGAAGAAAAAAAATTTTTAAAGGATATATGTGTATATATATATATATATGTGTGTGTGTGTGTGTGTGTGTATATATATATATATATATATGAATTGTCCCAAGAATTAAATCAGAAAATGCAAAATCCCTGGATGCCTTGGAATTGGTGGCATAGTTGGTCTGGAGGAGGGGGTTGTCTGGTTCACCAGCATCAATCTTGCTCCAGTAGATGCAGTTACCAGCGGAGGAGGGGTGTGGTTTGGTGTAGGCAGTTCTGCCTCCACTGTGGGCCCACTACAATTCCCTGAAGCCCCACCTTGTTGGTGATGGGGAGAAAAGTGGTGGCACCTCATTCTCTCTTCCCTGAACTGGGTGTCCCAAATCACTCTGTTCAGGTTGTCTTCATAGTGCTGCAACAGCGAGAGCGGGCCTTTTTTTTTTTTTTTTTTTTTTTTTGCTTGTTTGTTTGTTGTTTGTTTGTTTTGTTTTTTCTACTCCATAGTCTCCCACTTGGCTGGTATTCAAACCCCAATGTCTTAAAAGATTTTGCTCCCAGCAACCGTGTTCCAGGGAAGTACTTCTCTGCCCTGCCTATAAATGGCCTCTGGTTGGCAGATACAGGCAGGATCCTTTGTCCTTTGAAAGGCTATATACCTTCTTCCTTCAGTACTCCAGGGAGGGGATTGCTTTCTCCCACTATTGACTAAGCCTCTGAACTAGTTATTCAGCCCAGGGCTGATTCCCCTCCTCCCCAGGTGAGCGAACAGGGCAGCTTACCCCAGTCTGGAGAAGGCCCCTTGGTTAAAGATTGGATATTTCTCCAATTTTATTTTCTTATCCTCCAGTCCATGGTTTTTCTCTTATCCAAATATAGTCCTACACTTTCATTCTCTCTTTCTCTTCCATTTGTCTCTCTGTAAAAGGGGATTCCTCCCCACCCTGTCTATACTATCCATTTTATTTCTTCCAGTTCACAATCACACACCTATGGCCCACCAGATTGTCCCTGTGGGCCCCTGAGGAAGTCTCTGTCACAATGTATACTGGACTCTTGGAATTCAGAGACATCTGGCCTCAACACTGCTGTATTTGAGGAACAAGAGAACTTTGGGTCTTCCTACTTCTCCATCATGTTCTATTTTAATTTAATTTAGAGAGAGAGAGCACAAAAGGTGGAGAGGGGCAGACAAAGAGAAAGAATCTCAAGCAAGTTCAACACTCAGCATGGAGCCAAACATGGGGCTCAATCTCACACCCCTGTGATCACGATTTGAGGCAAAATCAAGAGTTGGACCGTCAACTTACTGAGCCACCAAGACGCCCATTCCATGGACACTTGAATATTTATTCTGTTTTTTCTTAAATACATTATATTCTATTATTTACCATTCAAATATACTATTATTCTATGCAGTGTCTTGGAGGTATCTGTTATGTCTAGCTGGTTTACATTGGCATTCCAATCTTCCATTTCCTTTTGATTTTCTGCCTCATTATATCCATTTTTGAGTGAGGAATATTGAGTCTCCTTTTTTTTTTAAATTTGTACCTAATTCATTAACACATAAACTTATTTCATATATTTTGGTTCTATGATGTTAGGTGAATATATGTTTATAACTTTGTATATCTTCCTGATGAATTTATTTTTATCATTATAAAATATACTTCTTTATTTCTAGTCATTTCTTTTCTCTTTAAAATCTATTTTTTCTGGGGCGCCTGGGTGGCGCAGTCGGTTAAGCGTCCGACTTCAGCCAGGTCACGATCTCGAGGTCCGTGAGTTCGAGCCCCGCATCAGGCTCTGGGCTGATGGCTCAGAGCCTGGAGCCTGTTTCCGGTTCTGTGTCTCGCTCTCTCTCTGCCCCTCCCCCGTTCATGCTCTGTCTCTCTCTGTCCCAAAAATAAATAAACGTTGAAAAAAAATTTTTTTTTTAAAAAATAAAATCTATTTTTTCTGACTTTCTCTGACTGACTTATTTCAATTAGCATAAAACTTTCTAGCTCCAACCATGCCATTGCAAATGGCAAGATTCATTTTTTATGGCTAAGTAATATCCCATAGTGAGTACACACACACACACACAAACACACACACACACACACAACATCTTCTTTAATCATCCATCAGTCTATTGGACATTATGTTTTCATACTTTGGCTATTGTGGATAATGCTGCTATAAACACTCATATACATGGAATTTAAGAAACAAAACAAAAGAGTAAAGGTGGGAGAAGACAGAGGCAAAACAAGAAGGACACTCTTAACAGAGTAGAAAACAGAAAGGAGATGGGAGGGATTAAATAGGTGATAGGAGGGGCTCTTGGGTGGCTCAGTCAGTTAAGGAGCTGACTTTTGGTTTTGACTCTGGTCGTGATGTCATTGTTTGTGAGTTCAAGCCCAAAATCGGGCTCCTTGTTGACAATGTGGAGCCTGCTTGGGATTCTGTCTGTCTCCCTCTCTCTATCCCCTCCCATGAGTGCTGTCTCTATCTGAAAATTAATGAATGAATGAATTAATTAATTAATTAAATTTAAAAAGTAAGAGAAATTAAGGAGTGGGCTTGCTGTGATGACCACAAGGTGTTTTATGAAAGTGTAGAATCACTATATTGTACATGTGAAACTAATATTACACTGTATGTTCATGAACTGAAATTTAAATTAAAAAGTTAGAAACTAAAGTCTATTTTGTCTGATATTAGTATACATGTTCAGCTTTCTTGTCGTTGCTGTTTTCAAGATTTATCTTTTTAATCATTTTGCTTAAAATGTATGTATATCTTGAATTTAAAGCCTTTTTCTACTAGTTTGAGTATATTTAGAATTCTTTTTAATTCAGACTGATATTTTCTGCCTTTTGATTGAATTGTTTAATGTATTTACATATAATGTTATTGTTGAATATAGATTGATTTAGGCTTTGCCACTTCAGTTTTGTTTTCTAGATTCCCTGTGCACCATTATTATTCTTTTACTGCTTTCTTCTGTATTAAATGAATATATTCTAACGTAGATTTCTAACTTTTTTGTGATTTTTTCACTATGTTTGTGTTTTTTTCCTAATGTTGTAGTAGATTTTATACACACATTTTTTACATGTCCAATAGAGTTTCAGATTTATACTTACTTAATTCCAGTGAGATATAAGAGTGTTATTCCTATACAGCTCTGTTCTTTTTCCCACCCTTAGTGATATTTTTGTCCAAATTACATCTCCAATATTAAAAACCCAATAATATATAATCCTTGTATGTATTTTAAGGAAGTTAAAAAAGGAAATCAAGCATATATTTAAAATTTTTTATATTAATGTTTTATTTTATCATTTATCTTCTTTGTTGTTATTTTTGTTCTTGCTTAATTCTATTTCAATTAGCAATTATAGCCATTTCTTTTGCCCATATAGCTTTTCCACCTGTCACTTCCTCCTCCATGGTATTGACAAATATATTACATTTCAACATGATGTATGCCCAAGAATAGTCTATATACTTATTGTTTTATAAAATTTCTTTTATTATCAGTTAAGAAGGAGAAAATGTGCATTCATACTGTATTTTATAGTTACAAAATTACTTTTACCAGTCCTTTTTTTTTTATTTAGTGTTTAAGTGTAGTCACTTGCTTTTATCCTGAAAAATCTTTTTCACTTTTTCGTATAAGCCATGTGTAAAAAAAAAAAAAAAAAAAAAAAAAAATCTCTGTTTTTGTTTACCTAAGAATGTTTTTATTTTACATTCATTTTGAAAAATACTTTTCTAGGGGCGCCTGGGTGGCGCAGTCGTTAAGCGTCCGACTTCAGCCAGGTCACGATCTCGCGGTCCGTGAGTTCGAGCCCCGCGTCAGGCTCTGGGCTGATGGCTCAGAGCCTGGAGCCTGTTTCCGATTCTGTGTCTCCCTCTCTCTCTGCCCCTCCCCCGTTCATGCTCTGTCTCTTTCTGTCCCAAAAATAAATAAACGTTGAAAAAAAAAAATTTAAAAAAAAAAAAAAAGAAAAGAAAAATACTTTTCTAGATATTGAGTTGTTGGTCATTTTTTTTCCACCACTTTGAATATGTAGTACCATAATTTCTGATAAGACATCAGCAAATTAACCTTATTGGCATTAACTTGTAAATTATAGGCCATTTTTCTCTCGTTGTTTTCAAGGTTTTTTCCTCTTTTGTTTTGTTTTGTTTTTTTTTTTTATATGAAGTTTATTGACAAATTGGTTTCCATACAACACAAATAACCCAGTGAAGAAATGGGCAGAAAACATGAATAGACACTTCTCTAAAGAAGACATCCAGATGGCCAACAGGCACATGAAAAGATGTTCAGCGTCGCTCCTTATCAGGGAAATACAAATCAAAACCACACTCAGGTATCACCTCACGCCAGTCAGAGTGGCCAAAATGAACAAATCAGGAGACTATAGATGCTGGAGAGGATGTGGAGAAACGTGAACCCTCTTGCACTGTTGGTGGGAATGCAAATTGGTGCAGCCGCTCCTCTTTTCTTTTGAATTTATCTATGATTTAGCTTATAACTTCAATAAATTGATCACTGTTATTCCAATTACCATTCACAACAACTTTCAACATATTTTAAATTTTCACTGTTTTTGAGAGTACCCTTATGCTCTAAGTTCTCTATACTCTATTACAAATGTTAGTTCCTTCAGGGAGGAATTTAAAGCTCTATTGTATGCTTCTCTCTTTGGAAAAAAAAATATAAGCAAGACCTCTGGGACTGATGTGGAGATAATGGTACAATTCTTTATGACGCCATTACTTTAGGAATTGATCACTCAGCTGATAGTGGGGAAAGCAGTGTTCAATCTCCTCAGTTT
Source organism: Lynx rufus (assembly GCF_022079265.1). NCBI lineage: Eukaryota > Metazoa > Chordata > Mammalia > Carnivora > Felidae > Lynx > Lynx rufus. The sequence goes on along the minus strand of NW_025814823.1, from coordinate 83,485,622 downwards.
GCCTTCTTCATCATGGAACCCCTGCTCCATAAGCTAGGACAAGAAAAATTGAAACCCATGTATTTTCAGAAGCGCCTCCTTCTTGTAACTGGACATCAGGTGGAAGAAAAAATAAAGAAAAGGGAGTCCCTACTCATATATTTTTTTCATGGAAGCAGGATGAGAACTGTTGACTTTGTGATCATCTCAGGAAGATATCTCTCTGACTAGGATCTTGACAAAGGAGTTGCATGTTCTTTGTTGTACCTGTGGAGAACAGAGTTTTTGTCTCACTTAACTGGAAGAAGTAAAGGAAAGGACACATCTTGGTTAAATGCCACAAATTCTCACAAATCTTACTAACTTTTAGAAGGCTTCATTAAAATATACTTTTACTGGCTGTATTCTTTCAAGCTATTTTGGGAGACTATAATTATTTTGTTATTTTTCACAATTTTGACCAGATTCAGTGGGGAGCAGGTCTGTGGATATCCTCATGCTGACATTCTGTAAGTGGAAATGCCACTGGTTTCATCTTACATAAAGGTAGTGCAATATCTATCCATTTATCATTGATTTGCACTTAGGCTATTCCCATAATTTGGTTATTGCAGATAGTGGTGCTATAAACATTGGGGTGCATGTATTTATTTGAATTACTATTTTTATATCATATGTGTAAATGCCTAGTAGTGCAATTGTTGGATCATAGGGTGGTTCTTTATTTAACTTTCTGAGCAACTTCCATACTGTTTTCTGCAGTCACTGCACAAGTTTGCATTCCCACTAACAGTGCAAGAGGGTTACTCTTCTTTTCCCATACTTGCCCAACCCTGTTGTTTCTTGTATTGTTGATATTAGCCATTTTGACATTTGTGAGGTGATATCTCTGTATTTTTTACTCGTATTTCCCTGGTGATGTGATGTTGAGCATCTTTTTATGTGTCTGTTGTCCACATGGATGTCTTCTTTGGAAAAAATGTCTATTCACGTATTCTGCCCATCTTTTAATTGGACAATTCATTTCTTGGTGTTGAGTTTTATAAACTCTTTTTTTTTTCAATGTTTATTTATTTTTTGGGGGACAGAGAGAGACAAAGCATGAACAGGGGAGGGGCAGAGAGAGAGGGAGACACAGAATGGGAAACAGGCTCCGGGCTCTGAGCCATCAGCCCAGAGCCCGATGCGGGGCTCGAACTCACGGACCGCGAGATCGTGACCTGGCTGAAGTTGGACGCTTAACCGACTGCGCCACCCAGGCGCCCCTATAAACTCTTTATATACTTTGGATACTAAACTTTTATCAGATAAGTCATTTGCCAATATATTCTAAAATTACACAGGTTGCCTTTTAGTTTTGTTGAGTTTTCCCTTCACTCTCTTCAAAATTTTCATAATTTTTAATACATTTTGAATAAACTTGTGTGTATAGTGAAGCAAAGTGGTCCAGTTTCACTCCCATGCCCATTCTGTCCAGTTTTCTCAATGCCATTTGTTGAAGAGACCATCTCCCCCCCCCCCATGGATATTCTTTCCTCCTTTTTTGAAGATTAATTGACCACATAGTTGTGGGTTCATTTCTGGGCTTTCTATTCTGTTCTTTTTTTCTGTGTGCATATTTTTGTGCCATACTATTCTGAATGCTACAGTTTTTTGTTTTTATGTTTTTTTAATGTTTATTAATTTTTTTTTTAGAGAGAGAGAGGACAGAAGAGGGGCAGAAAGAGATGGAGACAGAATCCAAATCAAGCTCCATGCTCAGTGCAGAGTCTGACAGGGGGTTCAAAACTACAGACCGTGAGGTCAAGACCTGAGCTGAAGTCAGACATTCAACTGACTGAACCAACCAGGTTCCCCACTTAAGTTTTTTTTTTTTTTTTTATATAACATGAAGTCTGGAATTGTGATGCCTTCAGCTTTGCTTTTCTTTTTCAAGATTGCTTAGACTATTCAGGGTCTTTTTTGATTCTGCACAAATTTTAAGATTGTTTGTTCTAGGCCTGTGAAAAGTGTCGTTATTTTTAAGTTTTTCTAATGTTTTATTTATTTTTGAGACAGAGAGAGACAGAGCGTGAGCAGGCGCAGGGCAGAGAGAGAGCGAGACACAGAATCCAAAGCAGGCTCCAGGGTCTGAGCTGTCAGCACAGAGCCCGACGTGGGTTTGAACTCACAAACCACGAGATCATGACCTGAGCCAAAGTCGGACGTTCAACCGACTGAGCCACCCAGGTGCCCCAAAGTGTTGTTATTTTGATAGAGATTTCATTCAATGTGTAAGTTGCTTTGGGTAGTATAGGCATTTTGACAATAGTTTTTGTTCCAATCCATGAGCTTCTTTATGTGTCCTCTTCAATTTCTTTTATCACTGCTTTATAATTTTCGGATTAGTTCTTTTACCTATTTGGTTAGGTTTGTTCCTAGATATATTATGTGTGCAATTGTAAATGGGATTGATTCCTTAATTTCCCTTTCTCCTGTTTCATTATGGATATATAGAAATACAACAGATTTATTTCTATTGATTTTTTATCTGGGAACTTTACTGAATTCATGTATCAGTTCTAAGCAATGTTTTGTGAAGTATTTCTGGTTCTCTCTATAGAGCATCATGTCATCTGCAAGTAGTGACAGTTTGATTCCTTTCTTGCTTATTTGGATGCCTCTTATTTCTTTTTGTTGTCTGATTGTTGTGGCTAGTACATTAAGTAATAAGTTAAATAAGAGTGGTTACAGCAGACATCCCTATCCACCTGAACATAGAGGTAAATTTTTCAGTTTTTCCCCATAGAAAATGATATTAGTTGTTGGTTTTATGTATATGGCCATTATTATTTTAAGCTATGTACTCTCTTGCCCTACTTTATTGAGGGTTTTTATGATGGATGGATTATGAGCAAAGTCAAATGCCTTTTCTGCACATATTGAAAGGATAATATGGTTCTTATCCTTTCTTTTATTAATGTGTTGTATCATGTTGATTGATTTGGGAACATTGAACCACTCTTCAAGCCCAAGAATAAATCCCCCTTGAGCTTGGTGAATGATTCTTTTAATGTACTGTTGAATTTCCTTTACTTGTATTTTATTGATAATTTTTGCATCCAATTTCATCAGTGATATTGGACCACATTTCTCTTTTTTATTGTGATCTTTATCTGACTTGGGTATTAAGATAATGCTGGTCTCATAGGATGAATTTGGAAGTTTTCTTTCCTTGTCTATTTTTTGGAATAGTTTGAGATGCATAGGTGTTAACTCTTTTTTAAATGTTTGGTAGAATTCACCTCTGAAGCCATCTGGTCCTGAAATTTCGTTTGTTGGAGGATTTTTTATTAATGATTCAATTTCTTTTTTTTAAATTGTTTTAATGTTTATTGATTTTTGAGACAGAGAGAGACAGAGCATGAACAGGGGAGGGCCAGAGAGAGAGGGAGACACAGAATCTGAAGCAGGCTCCAGGCTCTGAGCTGTCAGCACAGAGCCCGACGCGGGGCTCAAACTCACAGACTGGGAGATCATGACCTGAGCCGAAGTCGGACGCTTAACTGACTGAGTCACCAGGCGCCCCCAATGATTCAATTTCTTGATCCGTTCAAGTTTTTTATCACTTCCTGTTTCAGATTTGATAGTGTATATGTTTCTAAGAATTTGTGCATTTCTTCCAAGTTGTCTAATTTGTTGGCCTATAGGTTTTTGTAGTATTCTCTTATAATTGTTAGTATTTCTGATTTTTTTTCCACTTCTCTCCATTGTGATGGTATTTATTTGGGTACTTCCTCTTTTCTTTTTAATAAATCTTGCCATAAGGTTATTAAATTTATTAATTTTATAAAGAACCAGTTTCTGGTTATCTTGGTTGGTTGTATATTTTTGTTTGTTTATTTTGTTTTGTTTTGTTTTGCTTTTGTTTGTTTTAATTTCTACATCATTTAGTTCTTATTATGCGTTCCATAATAATTCTTTTTCTCTTTTGTTTTCTTCACTGTTTCCATTATTTTTTCTTCTATATCACTAATTCCTTTCTCTGCTTCTTCCAGCCAACTGTTCATTTCATCAAGCATGTTTCCAATGTCAGTTAGTGCATTCTCTATCTCTATCTCTGAGATATTCTTTTTTAAATGTTTATCTCTGTGGTTAGGGTCTCCCTGATGTTTTCAACTCTTTTCTCAAGCCCAGTGAGTATCCTTATCATTGTTTCTTTAAATTCTCAATCAGGCATATTCTTTATATCTGGTTCACTTAGATATTCAGTCGTGGTCTTGTTGTTTCATTTGAAATGAATTCCTTTATCTTGGCATTTTGTCTAAGTCTCTGTGTTCTTCTATGTGTAAGAAAAGTCAGTTATGTTTTATGCTCCTGAGAATAATGGCTTTATCAAGAAGAGATCATGTAGCGACTAGGGTCTGGCACATAAGGATTGTCTCTGGGTGCTCCCTGTGCTCTGATCTTGTTTTTGCTTGTGTTGTCCTTCAGGTCATTTGTTTGTAGAGGTTCTCCTTGCCTGCAGCGGGTAATTTTTGGTCCTTTGTCTGAATAAAGTGAGTTTTCAATGATGTGCTCGGTTCTGCTTTTTCTTATTTTTAATTTTTAATGTTTATTTATTTTTGAGAGAGAAAAAGACAGAACGCGAGTGGTGGAGAAACCCAGAGAGAGGGAGACACAGAATCCGAAGTAGGCTCCAGGCTCTGAGCTGTCAGCACAGAGCCCAGGGCAGGGCTCAAACTCATGAACCACCAGATCACGACCTGAGCCAAAGTTGGACACTTAACTGACAAGGTCACCTAAGTGCCCCTGGTCTGCTTTTTAAATTAGAACTGGTACTGAACCCCTGCAGAACACAGGTTGGCATATGTACTATGGGAAGGGGTGTCTGCAGGTCTTCTGGGTAAGGTGCCTAGTTTGCTGGTGCCAAAACAAGCTTGACTGGGAAGGGTAGTCCAGCCAGAGCTCATGAGTGTAGGACTTGGTGTAAACAAATTAGGCATTTTCCTTGTGTGCTACACTGCTTCTTATAATTGGCTCTGTGTTCATGCTTAGGAGTGGTGGAAGGAAATGACTCCAGCCAGCTCCTTTTCCCTGGAGATACATCCCCAGTGCATTCTTTCTCTCAGGAAAGCCCTCTGAGAAGAGGAAGTAATCTCCCTTCTATGTATCTCAGTTGGTTTTCAGATATTTATTTCTTCTCTGTCTGCCGCCAGATTTTTTGTCTTCATTCTCTCCAGGATCAGTGCAATATCTTAGGACCAAGGACCTTCAAAACTCCCAGCTTTAAGCCCTCTTGGTTCCACAAACTTCTGAAAATTAGCCCCTCTCTTCTCCCAGTCAAAGGCTTTGGGGAAGCGTTCTCCTTATGTGTTCACCTATGTACTCCACTTTCTCTTCTTATCTGCCACCACAGCACCTTCCCCACTTGCAGCTCTATTCCTACTTTCTCTTCTCTGCCACCACAGTACCTTCTTATCTGCCGCAACAATGTTCCATTTCTCCAGTAAACCATGTGTCCACACATCCTACCCTCCCTTTAGTTGCAGAATTTGTCCTGTTTTCAGATTGATTTTGGCTATATTTAGAAGGATTTGATATTTTTCTATTTGTGTTCCTGGGGTGAGAGGAGCCCATGTTCATACTACTCTGCAACCATCTTCTACCCCCATATCTTGATAATTTTAAATCCTCCTATCATGAACATGATCTATCAGTCCATTTGTTTAGTTTTTTTTTCTTTTGTATCTTTCACCAGATAGTTCTAGTTTCCTCTTAATATATTTTGTTAAATTTATGCCTCAGTATTTTGTTTTTAGTGTTGCTAATGGTAATGTGTTTAATATTAAGTTACAAATGTTCAGTGATAGTATATAGGAAAATAATGTTAATCTTCAATCATGTAACTTTGTTGTAATCTCTTATTTTTTCCAGGAGATTTTTTGGTTGATTCTTTTATATATTTTTATCTTTTTTAATTAAAAAAATGTTTCCATTTTATTTTTGAGAGAAAGAGACAGAGCTAGCGCAGGGAAGGGGCAGAGACAGAGGGAGACACAGAATCCAAAGCAGACTACAGGCTCTGAGCTGTCAGCACAGAGGATGATGAAATCGTGACCTGAGCTGAAGTCAGACACTTAACCAAGTTAGTCACCCAGGAGCCCAGATTCTTTGATATTTTCTACAAATATGTCTTCATGAACAAATGGAGATTTACACTTTTTCCCCCCTAATCTGTATTTTTTTTTATTTCCTACTCCTATACTATTTCATTAGCTAGGACTACCAGTACAATGTTGAGTGAGAGTAGTGAGAGGGACTATCCTTGTACCTGATCTTGGTGGAGATAACTTTAATTTCTCACCAATTAGTATGATGTTATTCCATGTGTTTTGTAGATTTTTTTCTTATCAAATCAAGATAATCTGTATTCCTATTTAGCTGTGGGTTTTTATCATGAATAGGTGTTTAGTTTTATCAATTCTTTTACACACACACACACACACATATATATGATCGTGTTATTTGTATTGTAGCTTGTTGATGTGATGAATTATATTAATTTACTTTTAAATGTTTAACCAGACTTGCAGGCCTAAAATAAACCCCACTAAGTCGTTGTGTATAATTAAGTGTATACATTGTTGAATCGAATTTGACATTTCATTAATAAAATATATTCATTGGCCTATAGTTTACTTTTCTTGGAATTTTTTGTCTGGTTTTAACATTAGGGTAATGCTAAATTTATAGGATGAGTTAGGAAGCCCTCTGTCTCAACAGGTTGGAAGTGACTGAAACTATTAGCATAATTTCTTTCTTAAATTTTTGGCAGCATTCATCATTAAGCCCATTTGGTCTTGCTTTCTATTTTAAAAATTTTTAATACTTAATTCAAGGAGTTCGGGAGACAATGGTGGCGTAGGAGGATGCTGGGCTCACGCGTCCTGCTGATCACTTAGATTCCACCTACACCTGCCTAAATAACCCAGAAAACCACCAGAAGACTAGCAGAATGAGTCTCCTGAGCCAAGCGCAGACGAAGGCCCATGGAAGAGGGTAGGAAGGGTGGAGAGGCGGTGCAGGCTCAAGGAGTGGCGGGAGGGAGCCGGGCGGAGGGGCAGCCTGCCGGCCAAGCAGAGCCCCCGAGTCTGGCTTGCAAAAGCGGAGGGGCCAGAAGGAGTGTGTTCCAACAGCAAGCCTGACTTAGCATACGGGAGATCATAAGTTAACAGCTCTGCTGGGAAAGCGGGAAGGCTGGAGGACAAAGGGAGGGAGAGTTGCTGAGCCCTTGGAGGACAGAGCTCAGTCTGGCGGGGAACAAAGGTGCTAGCTAGCGCCATCTCCCTCACCCATCCCCCAGCCAAAATCCCAAAAGGAGCCAGTTCCTGCCAGGGAACTTGCTCACTCTGCTCAAACACCCAACTCTGTGCTTCTGCGGAGCCACCCCTCCATCAGGTCTGACTGCCTCCTGCTGCCACAGGACCCCTCCTGAAGTGGATCACCTAAGGAGAAGCGACCTAAGCCTGCCCCTCCTGCCCCCGTGCACCTTGCCTACCCACCTCAGCTAATACGCCAGATCCCCAGCACCAAAAGCCTGGCAGTGTGCAAGTAGCCCAGACAGGCCACGCCACCCACAGTGAATCCCGCCCTGAGGAGAGAGAGGGGAAGGCACACACCAGTCTGCCTGTGGCCCCAGCGGTGTGCTGGGGGCAGACATCAGGTCTGACTGCGGCCCCGCCCACCAACTCCAGTTATACACCACAACACAGGGGAAGTTCCCTGCAGGTCCGCACCACTCCAGGGACTATCCAAAATGATGAAACAGAAGATTTCCCCTCAAAAGATCTCCAGGAAATAACAACAGCTAATGAACTGACCAAAAAGGATTTAAATAATATAACAGAAAGTGAATTTAGAATAATAGTCATAAAATTAATCACTGGGCTTGAAAACAGTATAGAGGACAGCAGAGAATCTCTTGCTACAGAGATCAAGGGACTAAGGAACAGTCACGAGGAGCTGAAAAACGCTATAAACAAGATGCAAAAAAATGGAAATGACCACGGCTTGGATTGAAGAGGCAGAGGAGAGAATAGGTGAACTAGAAGATAAAGTTATGGAAAAAGAGGAAGCTGAGAAAAAAGAGAGATAAAAAAATCCAGGAGTATGAGGGGAAAATTAGAAACTAAGTGATACACTAAAAAGAAATAATATATGCATAATTGGTATCCCAGAGGAGGAAGTGAGAGGGAAAGGTGCTGAAGATGTACTTGAAGAAATAAGAGCTGAGAACTTCCCTGAACTGGGGAAGGAAAAAGGCATTGAAATCCAAGAGACACAGAGAACTCCCTTCAGACGTAACTTGAATCGATCTTCTGCATGACATATAATAGTGAAACTGGCAAATACAAGGATAAAGAGAAAATTCTGAAAGCAGCAAGAGGTAAATGTGCCCTCACATATAAAGGGAGACCTATAAGACTCGTGAATGAACTCTCTTTTAAAACTTGGCAGGCCAGAAAGGATTGGTAGGAGATCTTCAATGTAATGAACAGAAAAAATGTGCAGCCACGAATCCTTTTTCCAGCAAGTCTGTCATTTAGAATAGAAGGAGAGATAAAGGTCTTCCCAAACAAAAACTGAAGGAATTCGTCACCACTAAACCACTCTACAAGAGATCCTAAGGGGGATCCTGTGAGACAAAGTACCAGAGACATAGCTACAAGCATAAAACATACAGACATCACAATGACTCTAAACCCGTATCTTTCTATAATAACACTGAATGTAAATGGATTAAATGCGCCAACCAAAAGACATAGGGTATCAGAATGGATAAAAAAACAAGACCCATCTATTTGCTGTCTACAAGAGGTTCATTTTAGGTCTGAGGACATCTTTAGATTGAGAGTGAGGGGATGGAGAACTATTTATCATGCTACTGGAAGCCAAAAGAAAGCTGGAGTAGCCATACTTATATCAGACAAACTAGACTTTCAATTAAAGGCTGTAACAAGAGATGAAGAAGGGCATTATATAATAATTACAGGGTCTATCCATCAGGAAGAGCTAACAATTATAAATGTCTATACGCCGAATACCAGAGCCCCTAAATATATAAAACAATTACTCATAAATAAGTAACCTTATTGATAAGAATGTGGTAATTGCTGGGGACTTTAACACCCCACTTACAGAAATGGATAGATCATCTATACACACGGTCAATAAAGAAACAAGGGCCCTGAATGAGACATTGGATCAGATGGACTTGACAGATATATTTAGAGCTTTGCATCCCAAAGCAACACAATACACTTTCTTCTCGAGTGCACATGGAACATTCTCCAAGATAGATCATATACTGGGTCACAAAACAGCCCTTCATAAGTATACAAAAATTGAAATTATACCATGCATGGTATAACTTGAAGCTTGAAATCAACCACAGTAAAAAGTCTGGAAAACCTCCCAAAGCATGGAGGTTAAAGAACACCCTACTAAAGAATGAGTGGGTGAACCGGGCAATTAGAGAAGAAATTTAAAAAATATATGGAAAAAAATGAAAATGAAAATGCAACAATCCAAATGCTTTGGGATGCAGCGAAGGCAGTCCTGAGAGGAAAATACATTGTAATCCAGGCCTATCTCAAGAAACAAGAAAAATCCCAAATACAAAATCTAACAGCACACCTAAAGGAAATAGAAGCAGAACAGCAATGGCAGCCTAAACCCAGCAGAAGAAGAGAAATAATAGGACCAGAGCAGAAATAAACAATATAAAATCTAAAAAAACTGTAGAGCAGATCAACGAAACCAAGAGTTGGTTTTTTGAAAAAATAAACAAAATTGACAAACCTCTAGCCAGGATTCTCAAAAAGAAAAGGGAGATGACCCAAATAGATAAAATCATGAATGAAAATGGAATGATTACAACCAATCCCTCAGAGATACAATTACCAGGGAATACTATGAAAAATCATATGCCATCAAATTGGACAACCTGAAATAAATGGACAAATTCCTAAACACCCATACTCTTCCAAAACTCAATCAGGAGGAAATAGAAAGCTTGAACAGACCCAAACCAGCGAAGAAATTGAATCGGTTATCAAAAATCTCCCAACAAATAAGAGTCAAGGACCAGATGGCTTCCCAGGGGACTTCTACCAGACTTTTAAAGCAGAGATGATAACTATTCTTCTCAAGCTATTCCGAGAAATAGAAAGGCTAGGAGAACTTCCAGACTCATTCTATGAAGCCAGTATTACTTTGATTCCTAAACCAGACAGAGACCCAGTAAAAAAAGAGAACTACAAGCCAATATCCCTGATGAATATGGATGCAAAAATTCTCAATAAGATACTAGCAAATTGAATTCAACAGCATATAAAAAGAATTATTTACCATGATCAGGTGGGATTCATTCCTGGGATGCAGGGCTGGTTCAACATTCACAAATCAATCAACGTGATACATCACATTAATAAAAGAAAAGATAAGAACCATATATCCTGTCAATCGATGCAGAAAAGGCCTTTGATAAAACTAAGCACCCTTTCTTAATAAAAACCCTTGAGAAAGTCAGGATAGAAGGAACAAACTTAAACATCATAAAAGCCATTTATGAAAAGCCCAGAGCTAACATCATCCTCAATGGGGAAAAACTAAGAGCTTTTTCCCTGAGAACAGGACACGACAGGGATGCCCACTCTCACCGCTGTTGTTTAACACAGTGCTGGAAGTTCTAGCATCAGCAATCAGACAACAAAAGGAAATCAAAGGCATCAAAATTGGCAAAGATGAAGTCAAGCTTTCGCTTTTTGCAGATGACATGATACTGTACATGGAAAATCCGATAGACTCCACCAAAAGTCTGCTAGAACTGATACATGAATTCAGCAAAGTTGCAGGATACAAAATCAATGTACAGAAATCAGTTGCATTCTTATACACTAACAATGAAGCAACAGAAAGACAAATAAAGAAACTGATCCCATTCACAATTGCACCAAGAAGCATAAAATACCTAGGAATAAATCTAACCAAAGATGTAAAAGATCTATATGCTGAAAACTATAGAAAGCTTATGAAGGTAATTGAAGAAGATATAAAGAAATGGAAAGACATTCCCTGCTCATGGATTGGAAGAATAAATATTGTCAAAATGTCAATACTACCCAAAGCTATCTACACATTCACTGCAATCCAAATCAAAATTGCACCAGCATTCTTCTCGAAACTAGAACAAGCAATCCTAAAATTCATATGGAACCACAAAAGGCCCCGAAGAGCCAAAGTAATTTTGAAGAAGAAGACCAAAGCAGGTGGCATCACAAGCCCTGACTTTAGCCTCTACTACAAAGTTGTCATCATCAAGACAGCATGGTATTGGCACAAAAACAGACACATAGACCAATGGAATAGAATAGAAACCCCAAAACTAGACCCACAAACGTATGGCCAACTAATCTTTGACCAAGCAGCAAAGAACATCCAATGGAAAAAAGACAGTCTCTTTAACAAATGGTGCTGGGAGAAGTGGACAGCAACTTGCAGAAGGTTGAAACTAGACCACTTTCTCACACCATTCACAAAAATAAACTCAAAATGGATAAAGGACCTGAATGTGAGACAGGAAACCATCAAAACCTTAGAGGAGAAAGCAGGAAAAGACCTCTCTGACCTCAGCCGTAGCAATCTCTTACTCGACACATCCCCAAAGGCAAGGGAATTAAAAGCAAAAGTGAATTACTGGGACCTTATGAAGATAAAAACTTCTGCACAGCAAAGGAAACACCAACAAAACTAAAAGGCAACCAACGGAATGGGAAAAGATATTTGCAAATGACATATCGGACAAAGGGCTAGTATCCAAAATCTATCAAGAGCTCACCAAACTCCACACCAAAAAACAAATAACCCAGTGAAGAAATGGGCAGAAAACATGAAAAGACACTTCTCTAAAGAAGACATCCGGATGGCCAACAGGCACATGAAAAGATGCTCAACGTTGCTCCTTATCAGGGAAATTCAAATCAAAACCACACTCACATATCACCTCACACCAGTCTTAGACCAAAATGAACAAATCAGGAGACTATAGATGCTGGAGAGTATGTGGAGAAACGGGAACCCTCTTGCACTGTTGGTGGGAATGCAAACTGGTGCAGCCATTCTGGAAAACATTGTGGAGGTTCCTCAGTAATTAAAAATAGATCTACCTTATGACCCATCAGTAGCACTGCTAGGAATTTACCCAAGGGATACAGGCGTGCTGATGCATAGGGGCACTTGTACCCCAATGTTTATAGCAGCACTCTCAACAATAGCCAAATAATGGAAAGAGCCTAAATGTCCATCAACTGATGAATGGATAAAGAAATTGTGGTTTATATACAGAATGGAGTATTACATGGCAATGAGAAAGAACGAAATATGGCCTTTCGTAGCAACATGGATGGAACTGGAGAGTGTGATGCTAAGTGAAATAAGCCATACAGAGAAAGACAGATACCATATGTTTTCATTCTTTTGTGGATCCTGAGAAACTTAACAGAAACCCATGGGGGAGGGGAAGGAAAAAAAAGAAAAAGAGGTTAGAGTGGGAGAGAGCCAAAGCATAAGGGACTCTTAAAAACTGAGAACAAACTGAGGGTTGATGGGGGGTTGGAGGAAGGAGAGGGTGGGTGATGGGTATTGAGGAGGGCACCTTTTGGGATGAGCACTGGGTGTTGTATGGAAACCAATTTCACAATAAATTTCATATATTGAAAAAAAACAAAAACAAAAAACAAACATTAAAAAATTAAAAAATAATTAATTCAACATTTTAATATGTATAGGCCAATTACAATTGCCTTTTAAATTTTTTCTTTCTTTCTTCTTTCTTTCTTTCTTTCTTTCTTTCTTCCTCTTTCTTTTACAGAGAGAATTTAAATGTGGAAGGGGGGACAAAGGGAGGCAGAGAGAGAGAGAGAGAGAGAGAGAGAGAATCTCAAGCAGGCTCCACACGCAGTGCAATGTCTGATGCAGGGCTCAATCCCATGACTCTCGGATCATGACCTGAGTCAAAACTAAGAGTTAACCACCCTGGTGCCCAACAATTGTCTATTCTTGTGTGAGTTGATGCAATATACACTGAAAGAAATTGATCCATTTCATCTATGTTATCAAATTTATTTTCTTAGCTAATCAAATATCTTAGCAAAGAATAATAGTTTTCCTTTATCTTTTAATATGAATGAATCTGTTAATGTTTATTCTTCCATTTCTGATATTATTTTGGTTTCTCTCCAATTTTTATAAGCCTAGTAATAGCCTTATTGATTTTATTGATCTTTTCAAAAAATCAGCTCTTGGTTTTGTTGACTTCCTCTATTTCCTGTTTTTAATTTCACTGATTTGTGCTCTATTTTAATATATTATTTTTCTTTTTGATTATTTTAGTGCCGATTTTCTCTAGTTTTCAATTTTTTTTAAAGTGGAAGTTTAGATCAGTAGAAATTTCTTCCTTGCTAACATATATGTTAAAGGTAAAAATCTACCTTTAAGAATTTCTTTCACTATATCCTGAAAATTTGGTAAATTGTTTTCATTTTTATTTAGTTTAAACTATTTTATATGTTGACATTACTACTTTGACTCTTCTTTGACTTTTACAAGTATGTTGTTTAATCTTTAAATATTTGGCTTTTTCAGCTTTATTTTATTGATTTCTATTTAATTTCATTGTATACTGAGGGCTGAAATTGTATAATTTATATATTTTTAAATCGTTGTATGGAACGAAAACGTGGTCTATCATGGTTAATGTTCCACACGAACTTGAAAAGACTGCATACTCTGCTCTTTTTTATAGCAATTCCATTTCCTTTATTGATAGTATTTTTAAGTTTATCTATACTCTGGCTAATTGCTCTGCCTTCAAGATTTGTCCATTCTCATAGAAGAGTTCAAATTGTCTAATTATAATAGTATATTCATCTAATTATCCTTGCAATTGTATCTGACTTGCCTCACATATTATAATAGTTTCTTAAATGTTTATACATTAAGTGTTGTTATGCCTTTTTGTAGAATGAACTTCTTCTTCCATTATGTAATGAAACTCTTTCTAATAAATCTCCTTATTCTAAAGTCTGCTGTGGCTGAAATTGATAAAGCTACTCCAGCTCTTTTAAAATTATTATTAGCATGATATCTTTTTCATCTTCTTTAATCACAATTTATATGTATCTTTATATTTATTTTTAATATACTTTGTTGTCATATTGGCTTCCATATGACAGCCAGTGCTTATCCCAACAAGTGCCCTCCTCAATGCCCATCACCCACATTCCCCTCTCCCCGACCCCCTATAAACCCTCAGTTTGTTTTCTGTATTTAAGAGGCTATTGTTGAAAGTACTGCTATAAACATTGGGGTACATGTGCCCCTATGCATCAGCACTCTTGTATCCATTGGGTCAACTCCTAGTAGTGCTATTGCTGGGTCATAGGGTAGTTCTATATTTTATTATTTAAGGAATATCCACAATGTTTTCCAGAGTGGCTGCACCTGTTTTTATTCCCACCAATAGAGAAAGAGGGTTCCCATTTTTCCATATCCTCACCAGCATCTATAGTCTCCTGATTTGTTCATTTTAGCCATTCTGACAGGCATGAGGTGGTATCTCAGTGTGGCTTTGATTTTTATTTCCCTGATGATGAGTGATGTTAAGCATTGTTTCATGTGTAGTTGGTCATCTGTATGTCTTCTTTGGAAAAATGTCTATTCATGTCTTCTGTTCATTTCTTCACTGGATTATTTGCTTTTTGGGGTGTGGAGTTTGATGAGTTCTTTATAGATTTTGGATACTACCCCTTATTCTATATATCATTTGCAAATATCTTTTCCCATTCCGTTGGTTGCCTTTTAGTTTGGTCGATTGTTTCCTCCACAGTGCAGAAGCTTTTTATCTTGATTAGGTCCCAAAAGTTCATTGTTGCTTTTAATTCCCTTGCATTTAGAGATGTATCAAGTAAGAAATTGCTGCAACTGAGGTCAAAGAGGTTTTTTCCTGCTTTCTCCTCTAGGGTTTTGATGGTTTGCTGTCTCAAATTCAGGTCTTTCAACCATTTTGAGTTTATTTTTGTGTATAGGGTAAGAAAGTAGTCTAGTTTCATTCTTCTGCATGTAGCTGTCCAGTTCTCCCAGCACCATTTGTTAAAGAGACTGTCTTTTTCCATTGGATACTCTTTTCTGCTTTGTCAAAAGTTAGTTGGCCATACATTTGTGGGTCCAATTCTGGGGTGTCTATCCTATTCCATTTGTCTATATATCTGTTTTCGTGCCAATACCATACTGCCTTGATAATTATAGCTTTGTAGTAGAGGCTAAAGTCTGGGATTGTGATGCCTCCTGCTTTGGTCTTTTTCTTCAATATTACTTTGGCTATTCAGGGTCTTTTGTGGTTCCATACAAATTTTAGGTTTGTTTGTTCTAGCTTTGAGAAGAATGCCAGTTCAATGCTGGCTGGGATTTTATTCAATGTGTAGATTGCTTTGGGTAGAATTGACATATTAACAATATTTATTCTTCCAATCCATTAGCTCGGAATGTTTTTCCATTTCTTTGTGTCTTATTTAATTTCCTTCATAAGCTTTCTATAGTTTTCAGCATATACATCATATACATCTTTGGTTAGGTTTATTCCTAGTTATTTTATGGTTCTTGCTGTAATTGTAAACAGGATCAGCTTCTTTGTTTCTCTTTCTGTTGTTTCATTACTGGTGTGGAGAAATGCAACAGATTTCTGTACATTGATTTTGTACCCTGCGAGTTTGCTGAATTCATGTCTTAGTTCTAACAGACTTTTGGGTGAGTCTATAGGGTTTTCCATTAGAGTATCATGTCATCTGTGAAAAGTGAAAGTTTGCTTCTTCTTTTCCAATGTTAATGCCTTTTATTTTATTGTGTTTTCTGATTGCTGATGCTAGGATTTCCAACACTATGTTAAACAACAGTGGTGAGAGTCGACATTCCTGTCATGTTCCTTATCTCAGGGGGAAAGCTCAGTTTTTCCCCATTGAGTATGATATTAGCTGTGGGATTTTCATAAATAGCTTTTATGATGTTTAATTATGTTCCTTCTATCCCACCTTTCTTCAGATTTTTTATTAAGAAAGTATGCTGTATTTTGACAAATGCTTCTTCTACATATACTGACAGAATAATATGGTTCTTATCTTTTCTTTTATTAATGTGATGTATCACATTGATTGATTTGTGAATTTTGAACCAGCCCTGCAGCCTGGGAATGAATCCCACCTGATCATGGTGAATAATTCTTTTTATATGCTGTTGAATTCGATTTGCTAGTATCTTGCTAAGAAATTTGCATCCATATTCATCAGGCATAGTGACCTTAGTTCTCCTTTGTTGTTGGGTCTCTGTCTGGTTTGGGAATTAACGTAATGCTGGTTTCATGAAATGAGTCTGGAAGTTTTCCTTCTATTTCTACTTTTTGGAACAGCTTGAGAAAGATAGATATTAAATCCACTTTAAATTTCTGGTAGAATACTCCTTGGAATCCATAAGGTCCAGGAATCTTATTTGTTGGGAGATTTTTGATATCTGATTCAATTTCTTCACTAGTTATAGGTCTGTTCAAATTTTCTATTTCTTCACCTTTGAGTTTTGGTAGTGTGTGGGTGTTTAGGAATTTGTCCATTTCTTCCAGGTTTCCCAGTTTATTGACATATGATTTTTCATACTATTCCCTGATAATTGCTTGTATTTCTGAGGGATTGTTTGTAATAATTCAATTTTCATTTGTGATATTATCTATCTGGGTCATCTCTATTTTCTTTTTTGAGAAGCCTGACTACAGGTTTACCAATTTTGTTTATTTTCTCAAAAAACAAACTCTTAGATTCATTGATCTATTGTACTTTGTTTTTGATTCTGTATTGTTTCTTTCTGCTCTGCTATTTATTATTTCTCTTCTGCTGGGATTTGGATTTCTTTGCTGTTCTGCTCTAGTTCCTTTAGGTGTGCTGTTAGATTTTGTATTTGGGATTTTTCTTATTTCTTGAGATAGTCCTGGATTGCAATGTGCATTCCTCTCAGGACTGCCTGTGCCGCATACCTAAGGGTTTGGAATGTTGTGTTTTCATTTTCATTTATTTACCTATATTATTAAATTTCTCCTCTAATTGCCTTGTTGACCCATTATTTCTTTAGTAAGATGTTCTTTAACCTCCAAGCTTTTGGATGTTTTCCAGACTTTTTCCTGTAGATGATTTCAAGTCATAGCATTGTAGTCTGAAAGTGTGCATGGTATGATCTCGATTCTTTTATATAATTAAGGGCTGTTTTATGACCCAATTTGTGATTTATTTTGGAGAATGTTCCATGTGTACTGGAGAAGAAAATATATTCCTCTGCTTCAGGATGTAGAGTTCTAAATATACCCCAAGTCGTCTGGTCCAGTGCATCATTCAGGGCCATTGTTTCTTTACTGATTTTCTGTCTACATGATCTGTCCATTGCTCTAAATGGAGTATTAAAGTCCGTGAAATTACCACATTATTACCAATAAGATTGCTTATGTTTGTGATTCATTGTTTTATATATTGGGTGCTCCCTAATTCATTGCATAGACATTTATAATTGTTACCTCTTTCTGATGGATAGACCCTGTATTTACTATATAATGCCATTCTTCATCTCTTGTTACAGCCTTTAATTTAAAGTCTAGCTTGTATGATAGAAGTATGGCTACTCCAGCTTTCTTTTGATTTCCAGTAGCATGATAGATATTTCTCTATCCCCTCACTTTCAATCTGAAGGTGTCCTCAGGTGTAACGTGAATCTCTTGTAGACAGCAAATAGATGGGTCTTATTGTTTTGTTTTGTTTTTCCATTCTGATACCCTATGTATTTTGATTGGAGCATTTAGTCCATTTACATTCAGTGTTATTATTGAAATATATGGGTTTAGCGTCATTGTGTTATCTGTTAATTTCATGCTTGTAGTGATGTCTGTGGTACTTTGTGGTCATTGCAAAATTTCACTCACAGAGTCCCCCTTAGGATCTCTTATAAGGCTGGTTTAGTGGTGACGATTTCCTTTAGTTTTTGTTTGTTTGGGAAAACTTTTATATGTCTTTCTATTCTGAATGACAGACTTGCTGGATAAAGGATTCTTGGTTGAATATTTTTCCTATTCAGCACTTTAAGGGTTTCCTGCCATTCCTTTCTGGCCTGCCAAGTTTCAGTAGGTAGGTCTGCTACTATCCTTACGTATCTACCCTTATTTTAAGACCCGTTTATCCCTAGCTGCTTTCAGAATTCTGTCTTTATCTTTGTATTTTGCCACTTCCACTCTGATATGTCATGCAAAAGATCAAGTTACATCTGAAGGAATTCTCTATGCCTCTTGGATTTCAATGTCTGTTTCCTTCCCCAGATTGGGGAAATTCTCAGTTATGATTTTTTCATGTACACCTTCAACCCCTTTCTCTCTCTTCTTCTTCTTCTGGAATTCCTATGATATAGATTGTTCCATTTGATTGAATCACTTATTCTCTCATTCTCCCCTCTTAATCCTGTTTTTATATTTTAATCTCTCGTTTTCTCAGCTTCCTCTTTTTCCATAATTTTATCTTCTAATTCAACTATTCTCCCCTCTGCCTCTTCAATCCGCACTGTGTCCACCTCCATTTTATTTTGCACCTCATTTATAGCATTTTTTAATTCATCATGACTATTTTTAGTTCTTTGATATCTGCAGCAATAGATTCTCTGCTGTCTTTTATGCTTTTTCCAAGCCCAGCCATTAATCTTATAACTATTATTCTAAATTATTTTTTTATTTACATTGATTATAGCTGTTTTGACAAATTCTTTAGCTGTCACTTCTTCCCATGTTTTCTTTTGAGGAGAATTCTTCCATTTCATCATTTTGGCTAGTATGTGTTTTAAAAGCTTGTTATCTTCTCTGCACCTGCAAAAGCAACTGCTATATTAAAGGAGGGACATACACTTTCCAGGGCCTGACTCTTCAGGAGGTTTTTTGGAGGCTGTTACTTGCTCTCCATTGTGACTTTGATTATTTTATTTCCTTACATGTAGTGATATTTTGGACCTTGCACCAAGTGTGCTTTGATTTGTTCCTTGAAGTAGCCCTGGAAAGAAAACAGACAAGCAAACAGGAGATAAAAACTTTCAACACACACACACACACACACACACACATTTTTAAAAATCCAAAAGCAAAAAACCAGAAACACCATGAACAAGTAACAAATTGGGTGGAGGCAATGCTGGTGGAAGAGCACATAGAAAGAGAGAAATGACAGGAGTAGGGAAAAAGGAAAAAAATTAAACATTGACCAGGCAGAGAGACTAAATGTCTTAATCCAGAGAGAGAGAGAGGAAGGGAAATAAAGAAGCAAGTGGGGGAAAAAGAAACAAAGATAAAGTTACACACACAGAGAAACTATACGGCTTTATTATTCCAGAGAGAAGGAAAGGAAAGTAAAGAAGGAGGTGTAGAACATGTATCAAGAAAATAGATTAAATATGTCTGCTAAAACAAACCAACCACCAGTGTAACCAGACTAGAGGAAGAAGGAGATAAGAAGGAGAAAAGGAAGGAAGAATATATCTCAATTATGGGGGATAAGCTTAGGCATCCCCTGGCCTTACACCAATGGGTAAACAAGGCACAAAGAAATACAAAGCCATAAAATGTTCACACCTGAGTTTGGGTAAACCAGATTGGCACCCCAAGAATAGGGAGGCTCAAAAGTACCCCAAAATAGAAAGGGGGTGTAGAGCCCCCGGAATATAGAGGGAGAGGTAATGGCCTAAAATAGAAATGGAGCAAAGGTGCCCAAAACATAAGTATGTGAAATAAATAATACTAGATATTGAGGGTGGAAGCACTCCCAATTTAGTACTATAGCAGTAAAGCTGCTTTCACAGGAGGATAGGGCTAAGTTAGGCAAATTGTTGAACTGGATAATGGACCTCTGTGCTACAGGCAAAGCATCCCAGAGCAGAAATGGTTAACAAAAGAAAAGGTGCCTTACTAACCCTGAAGTTATTCCCCCTACCTATCTCATCCCCTAGGCTAGCTAAGTTAAACAGACAGAGTGCCTCCTGTCTGCCATTAACAGCTATCTGCCCATCTGCCGGGCACCAGGATTTTGTTTTATATTGACCCAAACCTCAAACACTGTATATCTTCAACCCCCCTTTTTCCTCACGGACCCAAGTTAATGTTTCCAGTTTTTTTGTCTCTGTGTATGTCCATCATATTTGTAAGCCTTCTGATCTTAATAAATATGGGACAAGAACCCTTATTCAGGGCTCTTGTCTTTTCCCAGACATTAGCCATCTCTCATTTTCATCCTGCACCCCAGTCTCTTGCTAGACAAGAGAGAATTTTATATCCAGAGTCTATGACACTAAATAACAAGAATTGCCTGAGAATTAATCCAGGCAATGCAGCAGCACTGGTCTGGAGGAGGGGACATCTGGTTCCTCAGCATCTACCCTGCTCCAGTAGATTCACAGTTTCCAGGTGCGGGGGGGAATAATTTGGTGTAGGTGGGTCCCGCCTGCACTGTGGATCCCAGGGACTGATCCCTGAGCCCCCACCCTGGTGGTGGTGGGGAGAAAAATGGCGACCCCCAGTCTCTTCTCCATGGATCCGGTATCCCAAGTCACTCTGTTCGAGGTTTGAGCCATCTTCTGTCTGATGTGGGTGCAGACGGGGCAGTTTGTCTCACTCCACTGACTCCCATGCCCAGGAGCTTGGCTAGAACCACTCTATGTGTCCTGGTACTGGGGAAGCACCTATCCTTGCCATCTGATATGTGGTCCTGGCTGGTTTTGTCCTGTCCCACAGCACTCCAGGGAGGGGATTGATTTCTCCCACTGCAGACTGCATCTCTGAACTAGGTACCAAGCCAGGGGCTGGTTCCCCTCCTCCCTAGATGAGTACAGAGCAGCTGGCCCCAGTCTGGAGATAGTCCAGCAGTTAGAGATGGGATCCCTCCCCATACCAGTCTGAGGTTTTTCTCTTGTCCAGATACAGTCCTATACTTCCCCACCACTCTTTCTCTTCCTTTTTTCTCTCTGCATAGGGGGATCCCTCCCCGCCATGCCTACATGGCTCATTTGATCTCTCCCAGGTCAGTCACAAACCTATGGCTGGTCAGGTTGTACTGGTGCCTCCCTAGTAAAGACTCAGTCTCTTTTCTTCCCAGGCTCTTGGGGTTCAAAGTCCTTTGGCTTCAACCCTTCCTTGTTTGAGAGATGTGGGAAGTTTTAATCTCCCTACCTCTGTGCCATGTTGGCTTAGGTATATTTATATTCAAAGTGGTTTTCTTGTAGAAAATATATTCTGTATTTTACTCCACTCTGACAGTTGTTTTATCTTAATTTGTATATTTTGACCATGGACATTTATTTTTTTATTTTATTTTTTTAATATATGAAATTTATTGTCAAATTGGTTTCCATACAACACCCAGTGCTCATCCCAAAAGGTGCCCTCCTCAATACCCATCACCCACCCTCCCCCCCCCTCCCACCCCCCATCAACCCTCAGTTTGTTCTGTTTTTAACAGTCTCTTTTGTTTTGGCTCTCTCCCACTCTAACCTCTTTTTGTTTTTTTCCTTCCCTTCCCCCATGGGTTTATGTTAAGTTTCTTAGGATCCACATAAGAGTGAAACCATATGGTATCTGTCTTTCTCTGTATGGCTTATTTCACTTAGCATCACACTCTCCAGTTCCATCCACGTTGCTACAAAAGGCCATATTTCATTCTTTCTCATTGCCACATAGTATTCCATTGTGTATATAAACCACAATTTCTTTATCCATTCATCAGTTGATGGACATTTAGGCTCTTTCCATAATTTGGCTATTGTTGAGAGTGCTGCTATAAACATTGGGGTACAAGTGCCCCTATGCATCAGCACGCCTGTATCCCTTGGGTAAATTCCGAGCAGTGCTATTGCTGGGTCATAGGGTAGGTCTATTTTCAATTTTCTGAGGAACCTCCACACTGCTTTCCAGAGCGGCTGCACCAATTTGCATTCCCACCAACAGTGCAAGTGGGTTCCCATTTCTCCACATACTCTCCAGCATCTATAGTCTCCTGATTTGTTCATTTTGGTCTAAGACTGGTGTGAGGTGATATCTGAGTGTGGTTTTGATTTGAATTTCCCTGATAAGGAGCGACGCTGAAAATCTTTTCATGTGCCTATTGGCCATCCGGATGTCTTCTTTAGAGAAGTGTCTTTTCATGTTTTCTGCCCATTTCTTCACTGGGTTATTTGTTTTTTGGGTGTGGAGTTTGGTGAGCTCTTGATAGATTTTGGATACTAGCCCTTTGTCCGATATGTCATTTGCAAATATCTTTTCCCATTCCGTTGGTTGCCTTTTAGTTTTGTTGGTGTTTCCTTTGCTGTGCAGAAGTTTTTATCTTCATAAGGTCCCAGTAATTCACTTTTGCTTTTAATTCCCTTGCCTTTGGGGATGTGTCGAGTAAGAGATTGCTACGGCTGAGGTCAGAGAGGTCTTTTCCTGCTTTCTCCTCTAAGGTTTTGATGGTTTCCTGTCTCACATTCAGGTCCTTTATCCATTTTGAGTTTATTTTTGTGAATGGTGTGAGAAAGTGGTCTAGTTTCAACCTTCTGCAAGTTGCTGTCCACTTCTCCCAGCACCATTTGTTAAAGAGACTGTCTTTTTTCCATTGGATGTTCTTTGCTGCTTGGTCAAAGATTAGTTGGCCATACGTTTGTGGGTCTAGTTTTGGGGTTTCTATTCTATTCCATTGGTCTATGTGTCTGTTTTTGTGCCAATACCATGCTGTCTTGATGATGACAACTTTGTAGTAGAGGCTAAAGTCAGGGCTTGTGATGCCACCTGCTTTGGTCTTCTTCTTCAAAATTACTTTGGCTCTTCGGGGCCTTTTGTGGTTCCATATGAATTTTAGGATTGCTTGTTCTAGTTTCGAGAAGAATGCTGGTGCAATTTTGATTTGGATTGCAGTGAATGTGTAGATAGCTTTGGGTAGTATTGACATTTTGACAATATTTATTCTTCCAATCCATGAGCAGGGAATGTCTTTCCATTTCTTTATATCTTCTTCAATTACCTTCATAAGCTTTCTATAATTTTCAGCATATAGATCTTTTAATCTTTGGTTAGATTTATTCCTAGGTATTTTATGCTTCTTGGTGCAATTGTGAATGGGATCAGTTTCTTTATTTGTCTTTCTGTTGCTTCGTTGTTAGTGTATAAGAATGCAACTGATTTCTGTACATTGATTTTGTATCCTGCAACTTTGCTGAATTCATGTATCAGTTCTAGCAGACTTTTGGTGGAGTCTATCGGATTTTCCATATATAATCATGTTATCTGCAAAAAGCGAAAGCTTGACTTCATCTTTGCCAATTTTGATGCCTTTGATTTCCTTTTGTTGTCTGATTGCTGATGCTAGAACTTCCAGCACTATGTTAAACAACAACGGTGAGAGTGGTCATCCCTGTCGTGTTCCTGATCTCAGGGAAAAAGCTCTCAGTTTTTCCCCATTGAGGATGATGTTAGCTCTGGGCTTTTCATAAATGGCTTTTATGATGTTTAAGTATGTTCCTTCTATCCCGACTTTCTCAAGGGTTTTACTAAGAAAGGGTGCTGGATTTTGTCAAAGGCCTTTTCTGCATCGATTGACAGGATCATATGGTTCTTCTCTTTTTTTTTGTTAATGTGATGTATCACGTTGATTGATTTGCGAATGTTGAACCAGCCCTGCATCCCAGGAATGAATCCCACTTGATCATGGTGAATAATTCTTTTTATAAGCCGTTGAATTCGACTTGCTAGTATCTTATTGAGAATTTTTGCATCCATATTCATCAGGGATATTGGCTTGTAGTTCTCTTTTTTTACTGGGTCTCTGTCTGGTTTAGGAATCAAAGTAATACTGGCTTCATAGGATGAGTCTGGAAGTTTTCCTTCCCTTTCTATTTCTCGGAATAGCTTGAGAAGGATAGGTATTATCTCTGCTTTAAACGTCTGGTAGAAGTCCCCTGGGAAGCCATCTGGTCCTGGACTCTTATTTGTTGGGAGATTTTTGATAACCGATTCAATTTCTTCGCTGGTTTGGGTCTGTTCAAGCTTTCTATTTCCTCCTGATTGAGTTTTGGAAGAGTGTGGGTGTTTAGGGATTTGTCCATTTCATCCAGGTTGTCCAATTTGTTGGCATATAATTTTTCATAGTATTCCCTGATAATTGTTTGCATCTCTGAGGGATTGGTTGTAATAATTCCATTTTCATTCATGATTTTATCTATTTGGGTCATCTCCCTTTTCTTTTTGAGAAGCCTGGCTAGAGGTTTGTCAATTTTGTTTATTTTTTCAAAAAACCAACTCTTGGTTTCGTTGATCTGCTCTACAGTTTTTTTACATTCTATATTGTTTATTTCTGGTCTGGTCCTATTATTTCTCTTCTTCTGCTGGGTTTAGGCTACCTTTGCTGTTCTGCTCTAGTTCCTTTAGGTGTGCTGTTAGATTTTGTATTTGGGATTTTTCTTGTTTCTTGAGATAGCCCTGGATTGCAATGTATTTTCCTCTCAGGACTGCTTTTGCTGCATCCCAAAGCATTTGGATTGTTGTATTTTCATTTTCGTTTGTTTCCATATATTTTTTAATTTCTTCTCTAATTGCCTGGTTGACCCACTCATTCGTTAGTAGGGTGTTCTTTAACCTCCATGCTTTTGGAGGTTTTCCAGACTTTTTCCTGTGGTAGGTGTCAAGCTTCATAGAATTGTGGTCTGAAAGTATGCATGGTATAATTTCAATTCTTGTAAACTTATGAAGGGCTGTTTTGTGACCCAGTATGTGATCTCTCTTGGAGAATGTTTCATGTGCAGTCGAGAAGAAAGTATATTCTGTTGCTTTGGGATGCAGAGTTCTAAATATATCTGTCAAGTCCATCTGATCCGATGTCTCATTCAGGGCCCTTGTTTCTTTATTGACCGTGTGTCTAGATGATCTATCCTTTTCTGTAAGTGGGGTGTTAAAGTCCCCTGCAATTACCACATTCTTATCAATAAGGTTGCTTATGTTTATGAGTAATTGTTTTATATATTTGGGGCTCCAGTATTCGCGCATAGACATTTATAATTGTTAGCTCTTCCTGATGGATAGACCCTGTGATTATTATATAATGCCCTTCTTCATCTCTTGTTACAGCCTTTAATTGAAAGTCTAGTTTGTCTGATATAAGTATGGCTACTCCAGCTTTCTTTTGACTTCCAGTAGCATGATAAATAGTTCTCCATCCCCTCACTCTCAATCTAAAGGTGTCCTCAGATCTAAAATGAGTCTCTTGTAGACAGCAAATAGATGGGTCTTGTTTTTTTATCCATTCTGATACCCTATGTCTTTTGGTTGGCGCATTTAATCCATTTACATTCAGTGTTATTATAGAAAGATACGGGTTTAGAGTCATTGTGATGTCTGTATGTTTTATGCTTGTAGTGATGTCTCTGGTACTTTGTCTCACAGGATCCCCCTTAGGATCTCTTGTAGGGCTGGTTTAGTGGTGACAAATTCCTTCAGTTTTTGTTTGTTTGGGAAGACCTTTATCTCTCCTTCTATTCTAAATGACAGACTTGCTGGATAAAGGATTCTCGGCTGCATATTTTTTCTGTCTAGCACCCTGAAAATCTCGTGCCAATTCTTTCTGGCCTGCCAAGTTTCAAAAGAGAGATCAGTCACGAGTCTTATAGGTCTCCCTTTATATGTGAGGGCACGTTTACCCCTTGCTGCTTTCAGAATTTTCTCTTTATCCTTGTATTTTGCCAGTTTCACTATGATATGCCGTGCAGAAGATCGATTCAAGTTACGTCTGAAGGGAGTTCTCTGTGCCTCTTGGATTTCAATGCCTTTTTCCTTCCCCAGTTCAGGGAAGTTCTCAGCTATTATTTCTTCAAGTACCCCTTCAGCACCTTTCCCTCTCTCTTCCTCCTCTGGGATACCAATTATGCGTACATTATTTCTTTTTAGTGTATCACTTAGTTTCTAATTTTCCCCTCATACTCCTGGATTTTTTTTATCTCTCTTTCTCCCAGCTTCCTCTTTTTCCATAACTTTATCTTCTAGTTCACCTAATCTCTCCTCTGCCTCTTCAATCCGAGCTGTCGTCGTTTGCATTTTGTTTTGCATTTCGTTTAAAGCGCTTTTCAGCTCCTCGTGACTGTTCCTTAGTCCCTTGATCTCTGTAGCAAGAGATTCTCTGCTGTCTTCTATACTGTTTTCAAGCCCAGCGATTAATTTTATGACTATTATTCTAAATTCACTCTGTTATATTATTTAAATCCTTTTTGATCAGTTCATTAGCTGTTGTTATTTCCTGGAGATTCTTCTGAGGGGAATTCTTCCGTTTCATCATTTTGGATAGTCCCTGGTGTGGTGAGGACCTGCAGGGCACTTCCCTTGTGCTGCGGTGTATAACTGGAGTTGGTGGGCGGGGCCGCAGTCAGTCCTGATGTCTGCCCCCAGCCCACCGCTGGGGCCACAGTCAGACTGGTGTGTGCCTTCTCTTCCCCTCTCCTAGGGGCGGGATTCACTGTGGGGTGGCGTGGCCCGTCTGGGCTACTTGCACACTGTCAAGCTTGTGGTGCTGGGGATCTGGCGTAGTAGCTGGGGTGGGTAGGCAAGGTGCACAGGGGCAGGAGGGGCAGGCTTAGCTCACTTCTCCTTAGGTGATCCACTTCAGGAGGGGCCCTGTGGCAGCGGGAGGGAGTCAGATCCGCTGCCAGAAGTTTGGCTCCGCAGAAGCACAGAGTTGGGTGTTTTCGAGGAGCAAGCAAGTTCCCTGGCAGGAACTGGTTCCCTTTGGGATTTTGGCTGGGGGATGGGTGAGGGAGAGGGCGCTGGCGAGCGCCTTTGTTCCCCACCAAACTGAGCTCTGTCTGGGGGCTCAGCAGCTCTCCCTCCCTTTGTCCTCTAGCCTTCCCGCTTTCCGAGCAGAGCTGTTAACTTATGACCTCCCAGAAGCTAAGTCGCGCTTGTTGTCAGAACACACTCCGTCCGTCCCGGCCCCTCCGCTTTTGCAAGCCAGACTCTGGGGCTCTGCTTGCCCGGCGAGCCGCCCCTCCGCCCCGGCTCCCTCCCGCCAATCCGTGGAGCATGCACCGCCTCGCCTCCCTTCCTACCCTCTTCCGTGGGCCTCTCGTCTGCACTTGGGTCTGGAGACTCCGTTCTGCTAATCCTCTGGCAGTTTTCTGGGTTATTTAGGCAGGTGTAGGTGGAATCTAAGTGATCAGCAGGACGCGTGGTGAGCCCAGAGTCCTCCTATGCCACCATCTTCTTCCCAGTCTCTGACCATGGACATTTAATTCAATTATTGATATATCTGGATTAATATCCACTTGTGCACTATGGGTTTCTACATTTCGCCCTTGATCCTGGTGCTGAAAATAAAACCTATCACCAGTAATACTCTCCCTAGCAATGTTATGTTTAGAAATGAAGATGACATAAATTATTTTCCGGACAAGCAAAAGTTAAAAGAGTTTATTACAAAAAAACTGGTATTACAGGATGTATTAAAGAGATTTACTTAAGACTATGAAAATATAAATAGAAGTAATAAAATTATGAATAAAAATGTAAAATAATGGGGCGCCTGGGTGGCTCAGTTGGTTGAACGTCCGACTTCAGCTCAGGTATGATCTCGAAGTCTGTGAGTTTGAGCCCCACATCAGGCTCTGTGCTGACAGCTCAGAACCTGGAGCTGTTTCAGATTCTGTGTCTCCCTCTCTCTCTACCCTTCCCCTTCTCATGCTCTGTCTCTCTGTCTCAAAAATAAATGAACATTAAAAAAATTTTTTTAATGTAAAATAACAGCATATATTAAAACATTGAAGAACGAATTTACAAAGTTCTTCTAGAATGTGTCCAAACTTAAGTGACCATGAACTTAATATAGACTGTTATATACTTATAAAATTGTATATCATCCTCATGGTAAAACAAACCAAAAAACTATAATATATAGACAAAACAAAGAGAAAGAAAGCCAATTGTAAGATTAAAAATTCCCCAAATTACAATGAAATAAAGGAAAAGAAGAATGGAAAAAAAGAAAGACTATGAAAAGGATCATAAATCAATACACAAAATGGCAATAGGTACACACCTATCAATAACTAATTAGATGTTTTCAATAATTAATTTAAAGGTATGTGGTCTGAATGTTTCAATCAAAGATCAAAAGGGGAATGAATAAAAAGAGGAAAATAAATACCCAACAATATGTTATTTAAAACAAACACACTTTTGATTAAAGATGAATGCAGAGGAGTCTGGAAAACGAATTCAAAGTAGGAGGAACCTAGACTTGTCTCCTCCCACAAACAGAACTGAATAACTATAAAATCATCCTAAATTTCCAACAAATCAACCTAAACGCTGACAGAACAAATCCCACTACTAAAGGGAGAGATGAGGCCACAGTTTAAAAGTTAGGAAGTGTGGAGATGTGGTAGAGTGGAGAAATAGATCATGGTTGTTACAGAGGGGAGGAAGTCATCATCTTGGATGAGGGCAAGAGTGAGAGGACCACACATAGGAATGCACAAAATGAATCTTTCTCCAAAGCCATTGGCTTGGAAAATGATAAGGTCTAATATTTGTGAGTTCTTGCAACCAGCAAGACTTAAAGCCTGAAATATTAAAGGTCTTAGGTTTAGCTTGGGTAGACTCCTGAGG
Source organism: Lynx rufus (assembly GCF_022079265.1). Lineage (NCBI taxonomy): Eukaryota > Metazoa > Chordata > Mammalia > Carnivora > Felidae > Lynx > Lynx rufus. The sequence continues at coordinate 83,456,872 of NW_025814823.1, read as the reverse complement.
GTACTGCCCTGATCCTGGAGAGAAGGCAGGCAAATCTGCCTGGGCACAGGGCATGGAACCAGTAATCTGAAGAATGCCTGGAGCACACAAGGAGATTATTCGCGCTTTTCAGAGTGCTTCCCTGTGAGTCAGCATTCACACAGATGCCTCTTTAGAGACAAAGGTGGTGGCTGGTGCTATTCTTGCTCCCCCAGCCTCTCACCATAAACACAGCACACCTTTGGGAAAGTGCTTAGCACCCACACTGGCTGCCTAACTTGTTTACACTAAACCTCACTCACCTGCCCTCTGGCTGGGCTGTCCTTCTCAGTCAAGTGTACCTCAGTATGAGTATGGCAGCCCACTCCCAGTAAACCAAAACAAAGCCCTGGCCACACCATGTCTCCTTACAAGAGTTAGTCAGGGCCTCAGTTCTGGTGAGTGTGTTTCAGGTCTTATTTCACAAAAGGACCAGAACATACATAGTTAAAACTTGCCACATTCATGCGAGGGACCAAACACTGTCCATAATAAACAAGGAGATCTTCTGCAGATGGCTGATAATGTGGAATAGATCAGTCAAAACACAACGTCAAATTCCATGGAGCACACACCAGAGACAGTTTCTAAAGTTCCAGTCCCTGGTCACTGCATGACTTCTTCCTAAGACCATTCGTTTCAGGAACAGGAGATATAACTGGATTTTCTAACAGAAAAGAATATGGAGACTTAGAAAAAAATGCCAAAAGAGGAATTAATCCCAAGTGAATCAACACGATAAAACCATAAACAGAGATCTAGGCAAAAATGATATAAGTAACATGCCTGATGGAGAATTTAAAGCAATAAAATATACTAAGTAGGCTTGAAAAAACAATAGAAGACATTAGAGAAACCCTTACTATAGAGATATGAGTTAAAAAGTTTTAATGAGAGATGAAGAATGCAACAAATGATACTGGAAACAGACTTGTTGCAATGAGCATCAGGCTGGAAGAAGCAAGGGAATGAATTAATGACATAGAAGACAAAATAATGAAAAATAATGTTGCTGAACAAAAGATAGCAGAAAGAATTATGGAACAGAAGAATAGTTTTAGGGAACTCAGTGATTCCATCAAATGTAATAACATTTGTATTATAGGAATCCCAGAAGAAGAAGAGAGAGAAAAGGGAGCAGAAAATTTATATGAAGAAATAATAGCTGAAAATTTCCATAATGTGGGAAAGGAAACAGACATCCAAAGTCAGGAGGCATAGAGAACTCCCAACAAAATCAACAAAAGCAGGTCAACACCAGTACATATTGTAATTACATTTACAAAATATACTGATAAGGATAAAATCCTAAAAATAAATAAATAAGTAAATAAAGACAAAAGTAGTCCTTAACTTGCAATGGATGACCCATAAAAGTAGTTGCAGATTTCTCAACAGAAAATTGGCAAGCCAGAAGGGATTGGCATGATAACATTCAAAGTGCTGGAGGGGGAAAATCTGCAGTCAAGAATGATCTATCCAGAAAGGCTGTCATTCAGAATAAAAATAAAGGTAAAAAGTTACCAGAAAAACAAAACCAAAGAGTTTGTGACCACTACTCTTGTGTGACCAGCACCACAAGAATATTAAAGGGGACTCTGAGTACAAAGCAGAGTCAAGTTAAAAAGACAAGAAATGTTCAGAGAAAACCTCCAGAAACAATGAAAAAAAAATCCATATAATGACAAGAAATACATATCTATCAATAGTTACTTTGAATGTAAATTGCTTAAATGCTCCAATGAAAATACTTAATGTGTTAGAATGGATGAAAAGCAAACAAACAAAAAAAGAAAGACCCATCTATATGTTACCTACAGAAGAATCCATTCAGAGCCAAGCACAACTGTACATTGAAAGTGAGGGAATGGAGAAACATTTATCATGGAAATGGTTTCAAATGAAAGCTGGAGCAGCAATACCTATGTCAGGAAAACTAGACCTTAATGCAAAGATTGTCACAAGATGTAAAAAAAGGCACTACATCATTTTAAAGGAAGCAATCCAACAAGCATATCTAACAACTGGATATTTATGCAACCAACATGGGAATTCCTCAATATATCAGCTAGTAACAAACATAAAGAAACTGATTATAATACAATAATAGTAGGAGAGTTTCACACCACACTTATATCAATGGACTGATTGAACAGAAAATCAACAAGGAAACAATGCCTTTGAATGGCACACTAGATGAGATGGACTTAACAGATAAATTCAGAACATTCCATTATAAAACAGAAAAGTATACATTCTTTTCAGCCAAACCTGACTCAATATTATCAGTACACCACATTATTAAAAGAAAGGATAAGAAACATATGATCATTTTAGTAAATGTAGAAAAAGCATTTGACAAAGTATAACATCTATTATTGACAAAATCCCTCAACAAAGTAGCATTAGATGGAACATACCTCAAAATAATAGAAGGCATACCTAAAAAACCCAAGGCTTATATCATTCTCAATGGTGGAAAACTGAGAGGTTTACTTTATGGTCAGGAACAAGACAAGGATGTCCCCTATCACCACTGTTATTTAGCATAGTACTGGATGTCATAGGCACAGCAATAACAAAACAAAAAGATAAAAGACATCCAAATCAGCAAGGAAGAAGTCAAACTTTAACTATTGACATATAACATAATACATTATGTTGAGAACCTGAGAGACTCCACCAAAAAATTGCTAAAATTGATAAATGAGTTCAGTAAGTCATAGTATATAAAATCAATATACATAAATCCGTTGCATATCTATACACCAATGTGAAATACCAGAAAAAGAAATTAAGAAATCAGTCCCATTTAAAATTGCATGAAAGACAATATCATCAGGCAGCAAAAGCTTGAGAAGCCCCTCCTCAAGAGGAACAGCATGAGTCCATGTCACTGGATTCCCTAAAATCTGGAGTTTTCAAATTCTGTTTTGTGCCTGAGGTAATAAAGGCTGGGTATAGAAAGGGTGGATACAGGTTTCTTATGGAAAACGGGGACACAATAGGGGTGATTTATTGGTCTTCTGTAAAGGTTCCCTGAATAGTGGGGAAACAGTCAGTTCCTGGACAGGAGAGAGGAGCACCACCATATACATCCTACTCATCAGCACTGAAAGCCTTCAAGGAGCAAAAGAACACTACTGAGTGGAGGAAAGAGCCACCTACATCAAGCCACGCCACTCAGCACCCTGGATATTTTCACAACCACAAGAAAAACCAACTGAGAATCAATGCAACAGGATGCTCCCCTGGAAGACCAGCATAAACAACTCACTGATCATAAAGTACTGCAAAGCTTCAGGTCTAAGGGAAATAGGAACTAGCCTCCTTGTTATATTTATTCTTTTTTATTTCCTTATTTCTCATGTGTTTTATCTTTTTAATTCCTTTTAAAATTTTTATTATTTTAATTTTAATTCATGTATATCATTTATCTTTAACTTTTTTCTTTTCTTTTTTTTCCTTTTTTTTTCTTTTTTTTTTTTTTTCCTTTTCTTTTTGGATCTAGATTCTTTTAACAAGCATATCAAAACACACCCAGAATCTAGTTTTAGTGTTTTGTCATTGTTTTTTTTCCCCCTTTCTTCTTTTAATTTCTGGACAGAGGGAAAAATTCATGTGAAAAGAAAGATCAGGAAGGAGATATCATGGCCATAGTCAATACAGATATAAGAAAGATGTCTAAACTAGAATTTAAAGCAAGAACTATAAGGATACCAGCTGGACTTGAAAAATGTAGAGAAGACTCTAGAGAATCCCTTTCTGCAGAGATAAAAACTCTAAAACCGAGTCTGACTGAAGTTAAAAATTATATAACTGAGATTCAAGCCCATATGGAGTCCATAAAAATGAGGATGGATGAAACAGAGGAATAAATCACTGATATAGAAGATAAAATTATGGAAAATAATGAAGCTTAAAAGAAGAGAGAAATAAACATATGGGGAGTTGAGGGTAGACTGAGGGAACTCAGCAGCTTATTAAAATGAAATAAAATTCATATAATAGGAGTACCAGAAGATGAAGAGAGAGAAAAAGGGGAAGAATATTTAGCTGAGTAAATTATAGCATAAAACATCTCTCAACTGAGGAAGGAAACTGAATCAAAATATAAGAAGCACAGAGAACTTCCATTAAATTAAAAAAAAAGCTAAACATGCCAATACATATAGTCAAATTCCCAAAGTACACAAAGAAAGAATTCTGAAAGCAGCAAGAGAATAAAAGCCATAAAATACAAGAGAAGACAAATCAGATTCACAGCAGATCTGTCTAAAGAAACTTGGCATGTCAGAAAGAAGTGGCAGGATATATTCAGCTTGCTGAATGGGAAAAATATACAGCCAAGAATTCTTTATCCAGAAAGGCTGTCTTTCAGAAAAGAAGGAGAGGTAAAGATTTTCCCAAAGAAAATCTAAAGTAGTTAATGACCACTAAAACAGCCCTGCAAAAATTTTTAAGGGGGACTCTTTAAGTGGAGGAAAATAGACCAAAGCAACAAAGACTAAAAAGGACCAAAGAACATCACCAGAAACTCCAGCTCTATAGACAACATAATGGAACTAAATTCATGCATTCAATAATCACTGTGAATATAAATGGCCTAAATGATCCAATCAAAAGATATAGGGTGTGATAATGGATAAAAAATATCCATCTCTATGCTGCCTACAGGATACCCATTTTAGACCTTAAGTCATCCACATACTGAAAGTGAGGGGAGAAGCACCTGTGTGGCTCAGTCAGTTAAATGTCTGACTCTTGATTTCAGCTAGGGTCATGATCTCACAGTTTGCGGGTTTGAGTGCTGCATCGGGCTCTGTGCTGACAGTGCATACCATGCCTGGGATTCTCTTTATTTCCTTCTGTGTCTGTCCCTCCCCCACTGACTCTCTCTCTCTCTCTTTTTCTCTGTCTCTCAATAAATAACTAAATTTTGAAAATTAAAAAAAGCGAGGGGATAGAGAACCGCTTATCATGCTAATTTATGTCAAAAGAAAGCTGGAGTTGCTATACTTACATCAACTATTTTTAAACCAGACTATAGCAAGAGACAACGAAGGACAACATATCATAATTAAAGGACCTATCTATCAAGAAGTCTAACAATTATAAATATTTATGCCCCCACCTTCAGATAACCCAAATACATAAATGAATTAATGATAAATGTAAAAAAGCACATTGATAATACGATAATAGTAGGGGACTTTAACACCTCACTTACAACAATGGACAGATCATTGAAGCAGAAAACCACTAAGGAAACAATGGCTTTGGGTGATACACTGGACCAGATGGACTTAACAGATATATTCGTAATATTTCATCCTAAAGCAGAAGAGTACACATTCTGTTGGAATGCACATGGAACACTCTCCAGAATAGATCACATCCTGGGTTGCAAATCATCCCAATATGCCATGCATATTTTTAGACAATGCTATGAAACTTGAAGTGAACATCAAGAAAAAAAAATGGGAAGCCCTCAAATACATGGAGGTTGAAGAAAATCCTACTAAAGAATGAATGGGTTAACAAGGATATTGAGGATTTAAAAAAAATGGAAGGGGCGCCTGGGTGGCTCAGTTGGTTAAGTCTCTGATTTTGTCTCAGGTCATGATCTCACAGCTTGTGGGTTTAAGCCCTGTGTCAGGCTTTGTGCTGACAGCTCAGAGCCTGGAGCCTGCTTCAGATTCTGTCTGTCTGTCTGTCTCTCTCTGCCCCTCCCCTACTCATGCTCTGTCTCTCAAAAATAAATGAACATTAAAAAATATTTTTTAAACAAATAAATGGAAGAAAACTAAAATTAAAACATGACAGTCCTAAACTTTTGGGATGCAGCAAAGGCACATCTAAGTGGGAAGTATATTGCAATTTATGCCCATATCAAAAATGAAGAAATATCTCAAATACACAACCTAACCTTACACTGAAAAGAGTTAGCTTACAGCCAGCGGAAGGGAAATAATAAATATTAGAGCAGAAATAAACAATATACAAACAAGAACAACAACAAAAGTAGAACAGATCAATCAAACTAAGAGATATTTATTCAATAGAATTAATAAAATTGACAAACCTCTAGACAGGCTTATCACAAAGAAAGGATAAAGAACCCAAATAGATAAAATCATGAATGAAAGAGGAGAGAGCACAACCAATTCCCCAGAAACACAAACAGTATAAGAGAATACTATTAAAATTATATGCCAAAACCCTGGACAATCGGAAAGAAATGGACAAATTCCTCGACCTAAAAACTACCAAAACTGAAACAGGAAGCAATAGAAAATTTTAACAAACCCATACTGCAAAGAAAATGTATCAGTAATCAAAAATCTCCCAACAAATAAAATTCCTGGGCCAGATGGCTTTCTAGGGGAATTATATCAGATGTTCAAAGAAGACACATATTTATACTTCTCTGCCTATTCCAAAAAAAAATAGAAATGGAAGGAAAACTTCCAAACTCATTTCACAAGGCCACCATTACCTTGATTTCAAACCAAAGACCCCATTAAAAAGGAGAACTAAAAGTTAATATCTTTGATGAACACTGATGCAAAAATTCTCAATAACATACTAGCAAATAGAATTCAACAGTACATTAAAATAATTATTCAACATGATCAAGTGGGATTTATTCCTGGGATGGAGGGATGTTGTTCAATATTCATGAATCAGTCAATGTGGTACACCACATTAATAAAAGAGAGGATAACAACCATATGATCACGTCAATGGATGCAGAAAAGGCACTTGGCAAAATAGAGCATCCTTTCTTGATAAAAACCCTCAACAAATTAGGAACATACCTCAATATCATAAAGGCCATATATGAAGACACATGGCTATTATCATCCTTAATGGGGAAAAACAGAGAGCCTTTCTCCTATGGTCAGAAACAAGGATACCTGTTCTAATCATTATTATTTAAAATAGTGCTGAAAGTCTTTCAGATTTTATGTTAAGTCTTTAATTATTTTGTTTTTAATTTTTGGTATGATGTAAGATAAGGATCTAATTGAATTAGATCAGTTTTCCCAACATCATTTCTCTAAGAGAGTCCCCCTTCCTCCCACTTTCAGTGCCTTTTTTGAATATTAATCGAACATATATGTTTGGGCTTATTTATGGCCTCTGTTGTGTTCTGTTGATCTCTGTGTCTTTATGTATATTGTATTGTTTGGATTTTTATACCTTTACAATATAATTTGAAATCAGTACATGTCACACTTTCAGCTTTGTTCTTTTTTTCTTAGAATTTCTTTGGATATACAAAGCATTGGAATGTAGGAAGTGATTGAATTGAGTCTGTAGATAACTTTGGATAGTGTGGCCATTTTAACAATGCTATTCTTCCAATTCATGAGCACATATCTTTCCATTTGTGTGTGTGTGTGTGTGTGTGTGTGTGGGTGTGTGTCTTTTCCAACTGATTTCATTAATGTTTTATAGTTTCAGTACAAAGGTTTTTTACCTCTATGGTAAAATTTACTCTTAAGTATTTAATTCGTTTTGGTGCTATAAATGGGATTGTTTAATGAAAATGGTATTGTTTTCTTTATTTCAATTTCATATACTTGTTAATATATAAAAACAACTGATTTTGTATGTTGATTTCTCTAGTTAAATTTAACAGTGTAAATTTATTCATTCTACCAGGATTTTTTTAGTTTGTTTATTTGTTTGTTAGTTTATTTATTTTTAATAATCTCTACACCTAATGTGGGGCTCAAACTCACAATCCTGAGATCAAGACTCACATGCTCTTCTGACTGAGCCAGCCAGTCACCCCTTGTTCTATCAGTATTTTTTTTAATTTTTTTAACATTTATTTATTTTTGAGAGACAGATACAGAGCATGAGCAGGGGAGGAGCAGAGAGAGAGGGAGACACAGAATCTGAAGCAGGCTCCAGGCTCTGAGCTCTGAGCTGTCAGCACAGAGACTGATGCGGGGCTTGAACTCACAAACCGCGAGTTCATGTGAGTTCAAGACCTGAGCCAAAGTTGGATGCTTATCTGACTGAGCCACCCAGGCACCCCTACCATTATTTTTTTTTCTTTTTTTATTAATATGAAATTTATTGTCAAATTGGTTTCCATACAATACCCAGTGCTCGTCCCAATAGGTGCCCTCCTCAATACCCATCACCCATCCTCCCCTCCCCCCTATACCCCATCAAACCTCAGTTTATTCTCAGTTTTTTAAGAGTCTCTTATGGTTTGGCTCCCTCTCTCTCCAACTTTTTTTTTCCTTCCCCTCCCTCATGGTCTTCTGCTAAGTTTCTCAGGATAATGGAGTCTTTAGTTTTCTCTATAATAATCATGCAGTCTGCAAGTAGAGAAAAATCTTACTTTCTTTTCAAATTAGGTGACTTTTAATTTATTTATATTTGTTAATATTCTGGCTAGGCCTTTCTGTACTCAGCTAAATAGAGGAGGGAGAGTGGACATCCTTGCTTGTTCTTGGTTTTAGAAAGAAAGCTTTCAGTCTTCTGCCATTGAGTGTAATGTCAGCCATGGGCTTGTCACATATAACCTTTATTATGTTGAGCTACCTTCTCTCTAAATCCACTTTGTTGAGAGTTTTCACTCATAAAAGAATTCAGAATTTTGTCATACTTTTTTCTCTGGACAAAATTTCTCAGAATTTTGTCATACTTTTTTCTCTGGATTGCATTATTTTTTATTCTATATTTTGTTTAGCTAATGTATCATAATAATTGATTTATGAATGTTGAAATATATTTGTGCCTTATAAAGAAGTCCTTATGTATGTGTGTAATAATTGTAATGTGCTGTTGAATTCAAGTTGCTAATATGTTTTTGAAGAATTTTACATCTGTGGTCATCATGAATGCAGGCCTATAGTTTCGTTTTGTTTTGTTTTGGTTAGAGTTCACTGCCTTTAGTATTATATTAACACTTTTCTCATAAAATGAGTTTGGAAGCATTCCCTGCTATTCATTTTTTAAGGAGTGTGAGAGGGATACTTATTAACTCATGATTAAATGTTTGCTAGAATTCATTAATGATGCCATCTGCTCCTGGAATTCTTGTATTGTGAGGTTTTGGTTAGTGATTTCATCTCTTACTTGTTTTTTTTTTTTTTTTTTTTTAAATTTTTTTTTTTCAACGTTTATTTTTATTTTTGGGACAGAGAGAGACAGAGCATGAACGGGGGAGGGGCAGAGAGAGAGGGAGACACAGAATCGGAAACAGGCTCCAGGCTCTGAGCCATCAGCCCAGAGCCCGACGCGGGGCTCGAACTCACGGACCGCGAGATCGTGACCTGGCTGAAGTCGGACGCTTAACCGACTGCGCCACCCAGGCGCCCCCATCTCTTACTTGTTAATTGTCTCCCTGGATTTTCCATTTCATCATAATTCAGTCTTGGTAGGTTGTAAATTTACAGCAGTGTATCCTTTCCTCTTGGTTAGCGAATTTCCACGCATATAATTGTTCATTCTTCTTATGATCGTTTGTTATTCTGTGGTACCAGTTGCAATATCTCTTTCACTGATAATGTCACTAATTTCAGTCCTTTCTATTTAAATTAGTCTAGCTAAAGATTTGTCAATTTTTTTACCTTTTCAAAAACATTTCTATATTATGTTGATTATTTATAATCTCTATTTTTCAATAATCTCTATTGACTTTTATAATCTGTATTGCATTTTATCTACTATAAGAAAACTACTATAATGTCTATGTTTATGTCTGCTAAATTTGTAAATTTATCCTATTATTCCTGTTAATAATCCTTTCTAGTTTTATACCATTGTGGGTGGAAAAGAAACATACTATTTCAATTTTCTTATTTTTTTTTTTTAGACTCACTGCATGGCCTGCCATATTATCTATCCTGGAGAGTAGTCCATGTGCACTTGTGAAGAAAATGTGTTCTGCTGCTCTTGGATGGAATGTTCCATATATGTCTGTTGGATCCCTGAATTTCATGCCATTCGTGTCTGTTCCTTTGTTATATTTTTTTTAATTACAGTCGACATACAATGTTATATTAGTTACAGGTATAAAGCACAATTTGACAATTCTATACCTTACACAAAGCTGAGCATGGTAAATGTACATACCATTTGTCACTATCCAAAAATTATTGCAAAATAATTTATTATATTTTCTACACTGTGCTTTTCATCCTTATAACTTATTTATAAAGAGGAGTTTATATATCTGAATCCCCATTCACCAATTTTGCTTACTCCCTCACCCCATCTCTTCTGCAGCCTTCCTTTGTTCTCTATTTATGAATCTTTTTCTGTTATTTGTTCATCTCTGTCTCTCTCTCTCTGTTTTTGTTTTAGATTTCACATATAAGTGAGATCATTTCGGATTTGACTTTCTCTGTCTTATTTCACTTAGCATAATCAACTCTAGGTTCATTCATGTTGTCACTAGTGACACGATTTTATCTGACATGTATATCTTCATCTATCATTGTACATTTAGTTTTCTTCCATATCTTGGCTATTGTAAATAATCTGGGATAAACATAGGAGTGCATATATCCTTTTGAACTCCATAATGTGGTATTATGTCACAAATTCAGAACAACTAACATCAAAAAGACAAGAAATAACAGGTGGGGTTTTCTTCAAATTTTAATTTAAATTCTAGTTACTTATCATATTGTGTAATATTGTTTTGAAGAGTAGGTTTTAGTAATTCATCACTTATGTAAAACACCCAGTGCTCAAGATGGCAAGTGCCCTTGTTAATAAAAATCATTAAAACAAATCACCATTTAGCCCACCCCACATTAACACAGAGTCTCTTATGGTTTGTTTCCCTCTCTTTTCACCTTCTCATATGTTCATTTGTTTTTTTCTTGAATTCCAAATGAGTGAAATTATATGGCATGTGTCTTTCTTTATCTGACTTTTTTCTTAGCATAGTACACTCTACCTCCATTGATCTCATTGCAAATGGCAAGATTCCATTCCTTTTGATGGATGTAGATGATATATACTATATCATCTATATCCAATCATCGGTTGATGGACATTAGGACTCTTTCCATAGTTTAGCTTCTATAAACGTTGGGATATACGTACCCCTTTGAATCTGTATTTTTGTATCTTTTGGGTAAATACATTGTAGTGCAATTGTTAGATTGAAGGGTAGTTCTATTTTTAAATTGTTGAGGACCTGCCACACTGTTTTCCACAGTGGCTACACCAGTTTCTATTCACTCCAACAGTGCAAGAGTGTTCCCCATTCTCTGCATCCTCACCAATACTTGTTGTATCTAGTGTTAATTTTAGCCAGTCTGACAGGTTATTGAGTAGTATCTCATGGTTTTGATTTGTATTTCTCTGAGGATGAGTGATGCTGAACATATTTTCTTTCATGTGTCTGTTAGCTATCTGGATGTATTCTCTGGAAAAATGTCTATTCATGTATTCTGCCCATGGATTATTTGTATTGTGGGGGTTTTGAGTTTGATAAGTTCTTTATAGATTTTGGATACTAGCCCTTTATCAGATATGTCATTGACAAATATCTTCTCCCATTCTTTAAGCTGTCTTTTAGTTTTGTTGATTGTTTCCTTCACTGTACAGAAGTTTTTATCTTGATGATGTCCCAATAGTTCATGTTAGCTTTGTTTTCCTTGACTCCGGTGATGTATCTAGGAAAATGTTGCTATGTCCGAGAACAAACAGGTTGCTGCTTGTGTTATCCTCTAGGATTTTGATGGTTTCCTTGTCTCACATTTGGGTCTTTCATACATTTGAATTTATTTTTGTGTATGGTGTAAGAAAGTTGTTCAGTTTCTTCTGCATGTTGATGTTCGGTTTTCCCAACACCATTTGTTGAAGAGATTTTCTTCCATTGGATATTATTTCCTATTTTGTTGAAGAGTAGTTGACCATATAGTTTTAGTCAATTTCTGGGTTTTCTATTTGTTCCATTGATCCATGTGCCAGTTTCTGTGGCAGTACCATGCTATCTTGATGCCTAAAGCTTTGTATTATAGTTTGAAATCTGGAATCAGGATGCCTCCATTTTTACTTTGCTTTTTTCAAGATTGCTTTGGTTATTTGGGGTCTCTTGTGGTTCCACACAGATTTTAGGTTTGTCTGTTCTAACCCTGTAAAAAATTAGGTTAAAACATAAAAAAACATATTATGATATAGATTGCATTAAATATGTAGATTCTTTGGGTAGTATAAACATTTTAACAATATTTGTCTGTTCCCTGAGCATGAAATGTTTTACCATTTCTTCGTGTCCTTTTCAATTTTTTTCATAATTGTTTTATAGTTTTCAGAGTAGAGAACTTTTTCCTCTTTGGTTAGTTTTATTCCTATGTATCTTATTCTTCCTTTTATCTTATTGTGCATTTCAAATGAGATCAATTCCTTGATTTCTTTTTCTGCTTCTTCAGTACTTGTGTACATAAATGAAACAGATTTCTTTACATTGATTTTGTATCCTGTGACTGTGGAATTCATGTATTAGTTCTAGCAGATTTTTGTTAGATTTTGGCTGTTCTATATAGAGTATCACGTCATCTGCTAATAGTGAAAGTTTGACTTCTTCCTTGCCAATGTGGATGCCTTTTATTTCTTTCTATTGTCTGATTGCTGAGGCTAAAGCTTCCAATAGTATGTTAAAGAGCAATGGTGAGAGTGGACATCACTGCCTTTTTCTTGACCATACATGAAAAGCTCTCAGACTTTCCGCATTTAGGATGATATTAGTTGCAGGTCTTTTGTATATGACCTTTATGATGTTAAGGCATATTCAATCTATACCTACTTTTTGAGGGTTTTTATTAAGAATGGATGCTTCTGGGGTCCCTGGGTAGCTCAGTCAGTTCAGCGTCTCAGTTTGGCTCAGGTCATAATCTTACAGTTCATGAGTTTGAGCCCTGCAAGAGGTTATTTTCAGACAGCTCAGACCCTGGAGCCTGCTTCAGATTCTGTGTTTACCTCTTTCTCTGCCCCTCCTCCACTCACACTGTCTCTCAAAAATAAATAAACATTATTTTTTTTAATAAAAAATGGTGCTGTATTTTGTCAAATGCTCTTTCTTCATCAATTGAAAGAGTCATATGACTCTTATCCTTTCTTTTATTAATTTCATGTATCACATTGTCTGATTTGTGAATATTGGCCAAACCCTGAAACCCAGGAATGTACTCCACTTGATTATGGTGAATAATTCTTTTAATGTACTATTGGGTTCAATTTGCTGGTATATTGTTGAGAATTTTAGCGTCCACATTGATCAGGATATTAGCCTGTAATTCTCCTTTTTAGCAGGTTCTTTATATGGTTTTGGAAACAAGGTAATGCTTGTCTCGTGGAATGATTTTGGAAGTTTTCCTTTAATTTTTATTTTTTAGGAACAGTTTGAGAAAAATAGATATTAATTATTTCTTATTTTTTATTTTTAAATTTATTTTTGAGAGACAGAGGGCACAAGTGAGCGAGGGGCAGAAAGAGAGAGAGAGTCCCACAAGGGGTAGAGAGAGAGGGAGAGAAAGAGAGGGAGACAGAGAGAATCCCAAGTGCAGAGCCTGAAGGAGGGCTCAATGGGCTCACCCAGTGCAGGATTCAAACTCAGGAATAGTGAGATCTTGACCTAGGCTGAAGTCGGATGCTTAACCAACTAAGCCACCTAGGCCCACCAGTATTAACTCTTCCTTAAATCCTTGGTAGAATTCCCATGGAATGTCATCTCCAGGACTCTTGTTTGTTGGGAGACTTTTGATTACTGATGCAAGTTCTTTGCTGGGTATGAGTCTGTTCAAATTTTCTAGTTCTTCCTGTTTCAGTTTTGATAAATTATATCGTCTAGGAATATCCATTTGTTTCCGATTCTCCTATTGGTTGTCATATAATTTTTCATAATATTTTCATAATTGTTTGTATTTCTATGTATGTTTTAGTTGTAATCTCTTTCATTTGTGATTCTATTTATTTGGGTTCTTTCTCGCTTTTTTTTTGATAAATCTAGCTAGGTGTTTATCAACTTTATTAATTCTTTAAAATAGCGAGGTCCTTGATCTGTTCTACTGTTCTACTGTTGTTGTTGTTGTTGTTGTTGTTTTTGTTTCTATATTGTTTATTTCTGCTCTAATCTTTATTATTTCCCTTCTTTAGCTAGCTTGAGGCTTCATGTGCTCCTCCTTTCTGTCTCTTTTGGAGTAGATTAGGTTGTGTGTTTGAGATTTTTCTTGCTTCTTGAGATGTACCCGTTTTTTCAATATGTTTCCCTCTTAGGACAGCTTTTGCTGAATCCCAAAAGTTTTGAACCATCGTGGGTTTTTTTTTGTTTGTTTGTTTTAAATTTTCATTTGCTTCTATATACTTTTTTCTTTCATTTTCTGATTAATCCATTCATTCTTTAGTATGGTGTTCTTTAACTTCCATGTATTTGTGGTCTTTCCAATATTTTTCTTGTGGTTGACTTCAAATTTCATAGCATTGTGGTCCAAAAATATGCATGTTATGATCTCAATCTTTTTGTACCCATTGAGGGCTGATTTGTGACACAGGATGTGACCTGTTTTGGAGAATGTTTCATATATACTTGGAAATAATGTGTATTCTGTTGCTTTAGGATGAAATGTTCTGAATGTATCTGTTAAATCCATCTGGATCAGTGTTTCATTCAAAGCCATTGTTTCCTTGTTGATTTTCTGCTCAGCGTACCCTGCCTGCTTTTTTTTTTTTATATGAAGTTTATTGACAAATTGGTTTCCATACAACACCCAGTCCTGCCTGCTTTTTTGAGTGAGGAGACAAACCTAGGGTCTCCGTACTCCCTACTCCTCTGCCATTTTAACCAACTGATATTTGAAATAAATATTAAAACATCTTGAACACCCAGTAAATTGATCTGAGGACTGAGAGAATAAAAATACACACCTAGGGGTCAAAAAACTGCCCCATCTTGGAAGGTAGGAGCTATAGAGAGCTGATTTAGGAAAAAGAAGAGCTGAGGTATTTTGTCCCCACTCAAAGAGTCCTTTTTAATATATCTTGCTGTGCTGGTTTAGTTGTCATAAACTCCTTTGGTTTTGTCTGTGAAATTATTTATTTCTCTTTATCTATCTTTATATCTCCTATTCTGAATAAAATTCTTGCTCAATAAAGAATTATTGGCTGCATATTTTATCTTCTGCTTGTTGTTTCAGCTTCAGAAGTTCTCTATTTAGTTTTTGGTTCAGTCATTGTATTCTTTGGCTCCAAAATTTTGTTTTTGTTTTTGTTTTCAGTGGTTTAATTACCTATATCGAACTTTATATTTTGGTCATGCAATTTGTCTTGATTATATGTTTAGTTGTCTATGTCCTTGTAAGATAATTATTTGGAATTGTGTGTCAGACAATTCACAGTTCCTTATTTTTGTGGGAACAGCCACGGAAGGAATATTTTGTTCCTTGTGCGGCCTTATGTTTTTTTCATGGTACTTCATTGTCCTTAAACTCTTGAATTACTGCTTAACACTTAAAGAAGTAGTCTCCTTCTCCAGTCCTTGATGAGTGGCTTGAAGATTTAAAGATCTTTACCAGTTAGCCCTGATAGGGAAAACGTCTCTCAGTAATTTTCTACAAATACACCTACACGATTCTTCTTTTTATTCTTAGGCTAAGTCAAGAATTGTGTGCCTTCTCTCAATCTCATTCTTTCAATCTTCACTTTCTGAATCTCATATCAGACTGGGTGCTGAAATCTGTTCACTTATTTTTCCCAGGGCAGTGCCCTATAGAGTTCAAGATTGCATACCTTCTCTCAATTGCACAGAGTCAAGATGGTCACTGAAATCTTTGTGCTGTCTGAGGAGGTTTGTATGCCACTGTTGAATTGCATATACTCTGCATGCCATTTGTGGAATTGCATTGTATCTGTGGAAGTTAACATGCACCATATTGGGGGCGTGTGTGTAGGGTTGGAGCATGTATCAGCCCATTGATAGGCTGCAAATGAGTCAACCTTCAAAGTTCATGGGTGAAGACCCAAAGCCAGTTAGCAGCATCTGTAACGGGTTTTTGAGGTCTGTGTGGTGGTTGCTGTAAGCCCCCACTCCTTTTCTCTACTCCAAGCACCTCCAGATTATTCATCTAGGCCTAAAATTGCAATAATCTGGTAAGGCAAGACATATATATGAACCTCTTAGGAGATATCTTGTGAGGCTGGGGAAGCCAGGTCCTCACTCTGTTCTTATTTTCTCCCTTGGGATAATTTGCAAGCCAAGTGTGTCTCTTTATGCTGAGCTATATCTTAGGGAAAGTCATGAATAAAGTGCTATCATTCTTCTCATCCTCTTCCATGTGTCTGTTCTTGGATTCTTTGCTTGATCAGTGTTCTGAAATTCCTCCTCTGCCTCTTGTGTTCCCACAAAGATACTGCCATCCATGGATAATTGTGAAAATTATTATATCCATAAATTATGAGAACTGGAATTTCTTATTCAGTCATCTTGCTCCAAATCATCTCCTTTATATTACATATTCAAATAGAAGCTTATGAATTTTTTTCACACATAACTTAAGGAAGTTTAAGCAAATTTATAATCATATTATTTTCCTTGCTAATTGTTTTTTAAAGAATATTGAAGGTTTAGGCTTTCTTTATATACAGACTTAATGTATTTTTAATCCTAATAATCTATGAATGACCTCTAGTTTTGCAATAGTTTTATTCTTGAAGCACCCTATCAAGAGCTTAGGATATAATTTCAGTCTTGAGTAATTTCTCTATACAAAAATTTTATATTACCAATATTAAATTCATTTTTTTTATAAAATAACTATTTTAAAATTTTTCTCTACTGCTTCAACTAACACTTATTTTGCACCTATGTGCACATACACACACACATATGTATGTACTTTCATCCAAATGTAAAACAACTTGTTTAACTAATGTTTGAATTGAATTTCAGTAAAAAAAAAAATGTCAAACAATATTGTGAACAAGAAACTTTGGTTAAAATGTAGACTTTCTTTTATTAAAATAAAATTTCATTATGGATATTATTTTATTGCTCTCACCAATTTTTTCATATCTGTTTGCTTTGCAGAGAATCCAAGAGGTATAGTATTTGTTTTAATCGTATTTAAAACTGAAAATTGAAAAAGAAAATTATTGAATACAGCATCCATAACTGTTTACAAGATTGACAATGTTATGTCTTTATTCATTGTGTAAAATGTTATAATAAATAGAATACCCATTACATGTGCTCTGGACAAATTATAAGTCTATAATACAATTCTATAAATTCTCTTAATCTAATAAGCAGAAATATTATGAATTTAAATAATTTCCAAAAGTTGTCTTAATTCACTCAACCATTTGGGCATTACCAAGTTTCTCTCAGATTACTGGTAGAATCAATAAATGAAATATTATTTTTATGTCTTTTGTGAATATAAGTATGCAATTAATCTGGATGTGTCTGGCAGAAAAATCCTAAACCATCTCCATATTCTCTATTCCCTGGTGTTATTCTCATTATTATGTTATATTATAAAATAAGAGTAAATTGTGCAGCTATAATTAATATCACAATTCAATAGAATTTAAGAATTTGAAACAAGATGAACTTTGATTGGCTTATATTAACTAGTTGTCATTTTTCAGAAGAGAACTTAATGTTTGCATTACATCACAGAAGTTCTCATGAAAAAAAAAACATACAGAGAGGGTCACGTTCATGGCTCAGTCACTTGTGTTTGACTCTTGATTTCAGCTTAGGTCTTGATCTCAGGGTTCGTAGAATGGAGTCCTATTTCTGTCACAGTCACAGAGCCTGCTTGAGATTCTTTTTCAGTCTGTCTCTGCCCTGCTCATCTTCTCACGCTCTCTCTCTCTCTCTCTCTCTCTTTCTCTCAAAAATAAATAAACGTTAAAAAAAAGCAAACATATGTTAATCAGCTTTATAAAAATTACTCATTTCTGCTGTGTTTGATGTGATCTCTACTCCTTCATTCTTTATTTCATTTATTTGGGTCATTTTCTTTTTTCTTTTTGATCCATTGGCTAGTGGTTTATCAATTTTGTTAATTCTTTCAAAGAACCAGCTTCGGTTTCATTGATCTGTTCTACTGCTGTTTTTGGTTTTGATAGCATTAATTTCTGCTCTAATCTTTATTATTTCTCTCTTCTGCTGGTTTTGTGTTTTATTTGCTGTTCTTTTTCCAGCACCATAAGGCATAAGGTTAGGTTGTGTATCTGAGATCTTTCTTCCTTCTTTAGGAAGGCATGGATTGCTATATACTTTCCTCTTATGACCACCTTTGCTGCATCCCAGAGGTTTTGGGTTGTGGTGCTATCATTTTCATTGACTTCCATATACTTTTTAATTTCCTCTTTAACTTCTTGGTTAGTCCATTCATTCTTTAGTAAGATGTTGTTTAGTCTCCAAATATTTGTTACCTTTCCAAATTTTTTCTTGTGCTTGATTTCGAGTTTCATAGTGTTGTGGTATGAAAATACACACTGTATGATCTTGATCTTTTTGGAGTTAGGGCTGATTTGTGTCCCAGTATATGGTATATTCTGGAGAATGTTCCATGTGCACTGGACAAGAATATATTCTGCTGCTTTAGGATGAAATGTTCTGAATATATCTCTTAAGTCCATCTGGTCCAGTGTGTCATTCAAAGCCATTGTTTCCTTGTTGATTTTTTGAGTAGATGATCTGTCCATTGCTGTGAGTGGGGTGTTGACATCTCCTACTATTATGCATTACTTTCAATGAGTTTCTTTATGTTTGTAATTACTTGACTTATATATTTGGGTGCTCTCACATTTGGCACATAAATGTTTACAATTGTTAGCTCTTCTTGGTGGATAGGCCCCTCGATTATGATATAATGCCCTTCTGCATCTCTTGATACAGTCTTTATTTTAAAGTCTATATTGTCTGATATAAGTATGGCTACTCTGGGTTTCTTTTGTTGACCATTAACATGATAGATTGTTCTCCATCCCCTTATTTTCAATATGAAGGTATCTTTAGGTCTAAATTGTGTCTCTTGTAAACAGCATATAGATGGATCTTGTTTTCTTGTACATTCTGTTACCCTTTTGATTGGAACATTGAGTCCATTGATGTGAGTACTGAATAATAAGAGAATATTATGAGCAATTATATGCCAATAAAATGGGCAGTCTGGAAGAAATGGAAAAAATTCCTAGAAACATATACACTACCAAAACTGAAACAGAAAGAAATAGAAAATTTGAACAGACCCATAACCAGTAACGACATTGAATTAGTAATCAAAAATCTGCCAAAAACCAAGAGTCCAGGGCCAGATATCTTTCCAGGGTAATTCTACCAAACACTAAGAAGATGTAACACCTATTCTCTTGAAACTGTTCCAAAAACTGTTCCAGAAATGGAAGGAAAACTTACAAACTCTTTCTATGAAGCCAGCATTATCCTGATTCCAAAACCAGACAGAGACCACACTAAAAAGCAGAACTATAGACCCATATCCCTGATGAACATGGATGCAAAAATTCTCAACAAGATATTAGCCAACTGGATCCAAGAATACATTAAGAAAATTATTCACCACGACCAAGCAGGATTTATACCTGGGATGCAGGGCTGGTTCAATATCTGCAAAACAATAACGTGATTCATCATATCATTAAAAGAAAGGAAACATAAAAGGACCATATGATTCACTCAATATGTGCAGAGAAAGCATTTGACAAAATACATCATCCTTTCTTTATAAAAACCCTCAAGAAATTAGGGATAGAGGGAGCATAACTCAAGATCATAAAAGACACATATGAATGACCCAACGCTAATATCATCCTCAATGGGGAAAAACTGAGAGCTTTCCCCCTAAGGTCAGGAACAAGACAGGGATATCCACTCTTACCACTGTTATTCAACATAGTATTGGAAGTCGTAGCCTTTGCAATCAGACAACACAAGGAAATAAAAGGCATCCAAATCAGCGAGGAGCAGGTCCAACTTTCACTCTTCACAGATGACATGATACTCTGTATAGAAAACCCAAAATATTCCACCAAAAACAGCTAGAAATGATTAATGAATTCAGCAAAGTAAAGGGATATAAAATCAATGCATAGAAATAGGTTGCATTCGTACACACCAACAATGAAGTGACAGAAAGACAAATCAAGGAATTGATCCCATTTACAGTTACACAAAAAACCATAATCGGGGCGCCTGGGTGGCGCAGTCGGTTGGGCGTCCGACTTCAGCCAGGTCACGATCTGGCGGTCCGTGAGTTCGAGCCCCGCATCGGGCTCTGGGCTGATGGCTCAGAGCCTGGAGCCTGTTTCCGATTCTGTGTCTCCCTCTCTCTCTGCCCCTCCCCCGTTCATGCTCTGTCTCTCTCTGTCCCAAAAATAAATAAACGTTGAAAAAAAAAATTAAAAAAAAAAAAACCATAAAATACCTAGGAATAAATCCAACCAAAGCGGTGAAAAATCTATACACTGAAAACTATAGAAAGCTTATGAAAGAAATTGAAGAAGACACAAACAAATGGAAAATATTCCATGCTCCTGAGTAGGAAGAACAAATATTATTAAAATGTTGATACTACCCAAAGAAATCTACATATTCAATGCAATACCTATCAAACTAACACTAGCATTCTTCACAGAGCTGGAACAAATAATCCTAAAATTTGTATGGAATCAGAAGAGACCCTGAATAGTCAAAACAATCTTGAAAAAGAAAATGAAAGGAAGAGGCATCACAATCCCAGACTTCCAGCTATACTACAAAGCTGTAATCATCAAGACAGTATGGTACTGGCACAAGAAAAGACACTCTGATCAATGGAATAGAATAGAGAACTCAGAAATTGACCTACAAAT
The DNA here is from genome assembly GCF_022079265.1 of Lynx rufus. Lineage (NCBI taxonomy): Eukaryota > Metazoa > Chordata > Mammalia > Carnivora > Felidae > Lynx > Lynx rufus. The sequence continues at coordinate 83,435,989 of NW_025814823.1, read as the reverse complement.
GTATGGCCAACTAATCTTTGACAAAGCAGGAAAGACTATCCAACGGAAAAAATACAGTCTGTTCAGCAAGTGGTGCTGGGAAAACTGGACAGCGACATGCAGAACAATGAACTTGGACCACTTTCTTACACCATACACAAAATAAACTCAAAATGGATGAAAGACCTAAATGTAAGACAGGAATTCACCAAAATCCTCGAGGAGAAAGCACACAAAAACCTCTTTGATCTTGGCCACAGCAACTTCTTACTCAACATGTCTCCGGAGGCAAGGGAAACAAAAGTAAAAAATGAACTACCGGGACCTCATCAAAACAAAAAGCTTCTGCACAGTGAAGGGAACAATCAGCAAAACTAAAAGGCAACCAACAGAATGGGAGAAGATATTTGCAAACGACACATCAGATAAAGGGTTAGTATCCAAAATCTATAAAGAACTTATCAAACTCAACACCCAAAAAACAAATAATTCAGTGAAGAAATGGGCAAAACATGAATAGACACTTCACCAAGAAGACACCCAAATGGCCAATCGACACATGAAAAAATGCTCAACATCACTTATCATCAGAGAAATGCAAATCAAAACCACAATGAGATACCACCTTACCCCTGTCAGAATGGCTAACATTAACAACTCAGGCAATAACAGATGTTGGTGAGGATGTGGAGAAAGAGGATCTCTTTGCATTGTTGGTGGGAATGCAAGCTGATGCAGCCACTCTTGAAAAAAGTATGGAGGTTCCCCAAAAAACTAAAAATAGAACTATCCTACGACCCAGCCATTGCACTACTAGGCATTTATCCATGGGATACAGGTGTGCTGTTTCGAAGGGACACATGCACCCCCATGTTTATAGCAGCACTATCAACAATAGCCAAAGTATGGAAAGAGCCCAAATGTCCGTCGATGGATGAATGGGTAAAGAAGAAGTGATATATATATATATATATATACATACACACACACATACACACATAATGGAGTGAATCAAAAAGAGTGAAATCTTGCTATTTGCAAATACATGGATGGAACTGGAGGGTATTATGCTAAGTGAAATTAGTCAGAGAAAGACAAAACTCATGACTTCACTCATATGAGGACTTTAAGAGACAAAACATATGAAAATAATGGAAGTGAAACAAAAATAATATAAAAACAGGGAGGGGGACAAAATATAAGAGACTCATAAATATAGAGAACAAACTGAGGGTTATGGGAGGGATTGTGGGAGAGGGATGGGCTAAATGGGTAAGGGGCACTAAGGAATCTACTCCTGAAATCATTGTTGCACTATATGCTAATTTGCATGTAAATTAAAAAAATAAAGTTAAAAAAATAAAAGCAATATATTATTTAAAAAATTACTCATTTCAACAAACGCATGAGCTTTGAAGGTGACCTTAAGTTTTAGATAAAACCGCAGCTCCAACCAACACATGGATCTTACATTCTGATATCAGAAGCAGAATATCTATGTTAGCCACGCTGGAAACTCTGACAAATATAAACTCTGACATAAACGGTTGCTATTCACAGCTGCTAAATTTGTGTTAATTTGTTGTATACAGTGGGGATGTTACCACACAGTTTTAATGAAACAGTTCATATTCATATTATGGTATAAAGATTTATCTGTTTAAGCCACAAGAATCTCCAGAATTATATATCTATATCATCTATATCTAAATGATGATCTACATATACGTATTTTATACATATATCTAGATAGATAAAAATACCATTATGAACTTATATTTGGGGATGTCACACATGAGATTTAAGGAAAATATGCAGCCTAAAGAAAACCAATACTTCTTCATTAAACAAAAATTATTATGTTTTCATACTATAACAGTACACAATCCATATAAAGAGGAAAATATCTAAGAATGAGAAAAACCATGTTTTAGGATTCATATTTACATTTTAGTTTCCCATGTATAGGACTGTTTGATTTCTATAGGAAAATGAACTAAATGATAACAGCCCAGTTACCTACTATCCCGAAGAAGGACAATTTCTTTTTTTTTTTTAATTTTTTTTAACGTTTATTTATTTTTGAGACAGAGAGAGACAGAGCATGAACAGAGGAGGGGCAGAGAGAGAGGGAGACACAGAATCTGAAATGGGCTCCAGGCTCTGAGCTGTCAGCACAGAGCCCGACGCGGGGCCCGAACTCACGGACCCTGAGATCATGACCTGAGCCAAAGTCGGACGCTCAACCGACCAAGCCACCCATGTGCCCCTAAGAAGGACAATTTCTAGAACAATTAAAGCTCGATGTGGCTATATCACAATACAATACCCCTTATTTCCCATCCAGTTATGACAAATTCATTTACATAATAATCTTATATTCATTCCCATAAATTGCTTCGTCATTCACTTTTTTAAAAAAATTGATCACTCCAAATTAAGATTTTGGATTTCATAAAAAGCATTTTTTCTCCAAGGTTAAGCTTATGACATGTTATAAAAACATAATTTTAATCAATGCAACCAAACAATGGGATGTAGTCATGGCAAAAAATTTTTAAATTGGTATAATACAATGGAATAAATTGCGGATTTTTTTGTACTAAATAATTTCCTTATAGCCATAGCTTCAAACTACCATAAAAATGTAAACTATTTGAAGAAAAAATGAAAACAATTTTTCAATTTCTAAAATCTTTGTTGTTGCCTATAAATCTACAAAGATCAGGAAATATTAGTTACTTAATTGGATTGATTGAATACATAAATTTAAGCATAAAGCAAAGAAGGTACTGGGAAAAAACAAAGCGTAAAGATTATCAGGCAATTTGCTCTCCAGACTTACCCCTTCCTAACACCTTCATGAATGCTCTGGCCACATCCTTGTTGCGGAGGCTATAGATGAGAGGATTCAGCATGGGAGTAAGGATAGTGTAGAAGACAGACACGAATTTGTCCTGGGTGGGGGTACGATCTGAACTGGGCCTCATGTATATGAACATGGCTGCTCCGTAATACATTCCTACTACCATGAGGTGAGAAGAACAGGTGCCAAAAGCTTTCCGTGGGCCCTCTCCAGATCCCATGTGAATGACAGCCACAATAACATGAACATAGGAAGCAATGATTACTGCTACAGGGAAAAGAAGCATAATAATACAGCATATAAATATCATCCTTTCAAATAACAATGTGTTAGTGCATGAGAGAGTGAGAAGGGCAGGGACATCACAGAAAAAGTGGGGTATTTCTCGGGCACCACAATATGAGAAAGACAATGCAACTGCAGCTTCAATTATACCATCAAGTGAGCCAAGAATCCATGAAAAAGCTGCCATGAGACCACATATTTTCTGGTTCATGAGAATTGAGTATCTTAATGGGTGGCAAATGGCAACATAACGGTCATAGGCCATTACAGCCAACAGGAAACATTCTGCTCCAAGCAGAGACACATATAAGAATATCTGGGCTCCACAACCAGCCAGAGAGATAGACTTCCTGCCAGACAAGTAGTTGAAAACCATCTTGGGTACAGTGGTGCAGATGAGCATGAGGTCCATGAGGGAGAGTTGGCTGAGAAGGAAGTACATGGGGGTGTGGAGTTGGTTGTCCAGGCAGATGAGGAGAACCATAGCAGTGTTTCCCATGAAGGCCACTGTGAAGATGCCCAAGACCAGTGAGAAAAGGAAGATGTGAGTGGGGCTGTCATTGAAGATTCCTACCAGGATAAAGTCTGAGTTGGTCTGATTCTCCCATGCCATGATAAATGTTTACTGCAAGGAATACAAGAAGTGACAAATGGCTGTGATTGTGTTATAGAAACATCAAGCACTTCCTTCCCTAAGTCACCACTTCTACCAAATTGCCTAAGCAAGAGGCAATTGTTTCTCTGGTCATAATTTCATTTTTAGACTGGATATATTAAAGCATTGTTTTATCTTGATATGATTATTTTATGTTAGATGAATTATTTTCGTTTAAAAATTTATTTATTTAAATTCAAGTTTGTTGTTAATGAAGAATGTGTGGTTCACAGACATAGTAAGTTACATGTTAAAAATATGAGAGTTTTCTCAGGGCACCTGGGTGGCTCAGTCAGTTAAGCATCCGACTTCAGCTCAGGTCAGGATCTCACAGTTTGTGGGTTCCAGCCCGGCGTCAGGCTTTGTGCTGACAGCTCAGAGCCTGGAGCCTGTTTCGGATTCTGTGTCTCCCCCTCTCTCTGCCCCTCCCCTGCTCAGTCTCTGTCTCTGTCTCAAAAATAAATAAACATTAAAAAAATAAAAATATGAGAACTTTCTCAAGTCATATAATGAGGTTAGAGAAACTAGTCAGCTCATATGCGTAGTGTAGATTATCCATTCATAAAAACTTTATGATCATGGAAGACATAAATTTCTGAGAAGTCAATGAGATTTTATTTATGGTTCTTTTTTGTTTTCCATGAAATTTTGCATAAAATTTCTATCAAAGTGTAGAGAAAATCATGTATTGATGGAAATGAGACAAGATTAATCACATGTCAGGTAAACAGAAGAGATTGAGAAATCAGCAATCTGATGTCCATTATGTAATATTTATTCTAATAATGGTGGGTTATAGTGTAAATAGTTCCTCATAAATATACCGTTTCCTCACTCATCTCTAAAAGTGATATGTGTCCACAAGGCAGTCAAGTATTGATCTCAAGATACAGGATAAAGGAGAGTACAAAGGCAAAGGCATGTCTGGTACAGATTACTTCAGCTGTGTGATTTTAGGCAATTAATTCCTACAATCTTTATTTTACAGTATATTAACCTGAATATTTATAATATCTATATTACAGTGTGTTATTAAAATCAAATTAGATCATATTTTTAAAGTGTGAATATTATCTGGAGTGAAGTTTGTATGATATATATATTTTAAAATAAATATATACTACTAAAAGTAAGAGAGACCACACTTACTTACCTCCACACTATTCTAGCTTACATAAAATTAATCTCTTCCATGTCCTTAGCAAAACCTTTTAAGATTTCTTTGGCTATGCAATAGCATACATATAATTCTTTATTTTCATATTCATTTTTTTCCCTTCTTTATCCCCTTTCCAAGAGACAAGAAATTCTTTACTTTCTTTCTTCCCTAACACTCCCTGGACAGATTATGAATATTCATTTTCTTCACCACTTTGGGTCCTTCTAAACTCTTTATCTCTGTAGCATTCAACAATTCAGTGTATATAATATTTCAATCATAACTCAGGTATTTAATACATCCTAAATTTCTGACCAGTTATAAATTCTCTTAGCATTATTCCTTATATTTATAATACTTATCAAGAAACTCAACCCACACTGTGTAAATAAGCATAGCTCATGCTATTTAAATTTTCAAGGATTTTTACTTTTTCACTCCTCTACACACAATTGTTTATTAAATATTTCTAACACAATCTTTTAACCTTATTCAAACTGCGATTCAAAAGTGATTATGCATGCTACAGAAAAAACTTCAAACATTACTACTGAAAAATAACATGAGTTTTCAAGCTTCTGATTAAAATTTATTGACCAACAGAAAATTAAAACATCACTTGGTTTACTATCATTTCTGTGCTTCTAAAAAGCAATATATCCTTTCTACTTCAAGTTTGCTCATGTTGTTTTACCTGGTGAAAGTCTCTCTCTTTATGTTTTGAAACATAAATATTAGTACCTATGGAACATTCAGCATATATCTAGTCATTTCCTGACAATTTGCCACTTTTTCCCCTTTAATAGGTAATCTTTCAATCAATTGTGCATCCTGGAATAATACCCAAAACAACAAATTCATCAGTATTCCCAATTTGGACATTAATTGCATAAATAACAATTCTATAAATTTGGAAAGTGGAAGTGCCTTGAAAGCTGCACAGGCTGAAGAACTCCATGGGCCAGATTTTTCTTTGGCCTGCATTTGTCTTCTTGTCTATCTTTCTGCTTAATCAAGGCCATATAATGCTATCTAGACTGAATACAGCTTACATAGGTGACATTATCTAGGGAAGTAAATGTCCTTGACACTCTATGTACAAACTTCCAAATCAAATCTCTATGGAGTAATTTATAAAAATAAATTGCTAAAGGGGTGTTGTAATAATTTTTCACTATGTTTTCCTTGTCTCCATTATTTAAAAGTGACAGGACCTGACTCTATATTTAGATCTTATTTTGCTCATGGCTGCTTTTTACAATCTCTGTGTTAACAACAAACTCCATCACATTTTAAATCTATTCCCCTTCACATTATGTCATTATGTGAAAACAATCCATGAATTTTAGCCCATAAAAGGAACGAATGGAAGAATTGCAATGGAGATAGTTAGAACTGTTCAAAACTAACTGGCTTCTATAAAAGTCAGTTAGAAGAATCTTTAATAATTTGAGATGAGAAACAGTTTTAAGTTGTCCATTTTCAGTAGATAAATGTAAAATTTACTTTGTAGTAGGTAAGGAGGTTCTGCCTATATATTCCTGTATTTTTTTTATGTTTCTTATTTCTTCAATGTGGGCATACATAGAATGATATATTATTATATTATATTAATTATATATTATGTTATGTTGTTATGTTATGTTATGTTATGTTATGTTATGTTACGTTATTGCACGATCTTTTATTTTGGCAAACCGATCTCACAAAGTCTCATTTCCTTTACTTTCCTAGGAGAGGAAGCTATAGTAAACAACGTTTCACATTGGTGGTCAAGACACTTATTTCTTAATACTGTCAGCTCAAGCTCCTCCACATCATCTCTCTGAAGCAATGTCTTAGTTAAAATGTGTTATTTTATATTAATAAGTGCATTTAGTTATAGCTATAATAACATGAGGAATTTATATAAGCATTACAGCTATAAAGTTAACAACATAATGTACATTAATCCATTGCTTCATCAAATTTTATCCACATAATTTCTCAACAAATCCCTCATAGTGTGGAATTAATAGACTTTGTCTATACATACTTAAAAAACAGACTATGACACAACTTTAGCTAAATATAATTTATGTTTTTATTAATTATGCTCACCAGCTTCAAGAAATGTATTTTGAAGAAAGATAATTTTAAAAATTGTTATAAGAAGAGGAGAGGAAAAGAATCAAGTTGACTAAACAAAGACAGTTGACATTCAGTGGAATGTTGAAAGACCTTGTGTGTTTTGAATGACCAAATGAGTTGGAAAGAAATTTGAGGGGGATAGTGAATGAGGGAGAGAAAATTGAGAAAAGGAGAGTTTAGTTGAATACATATTAGGATAACTGAGCATTCATCTCTGCTCTATATATGCTGCTTAATGTCAATGGAGAAGTCATGCTCTCCCTCCTAATAAAGACACAAAAAATAAATAGTATGTTATAGATAAAATGGTATGCAAAAAATGTCCTTATGGAAACTTAGGAATTATTCACCTAAATCCATCCTCTGTTTACCTATAAAATTTTCAAGTTACATTTCTCAAAAGTGAGTTGTGATACCTTTTGGAAGGGCTTATCAGTATTTCTAAAAAGCCCATCTATTTGCATCATATCTAAATATTACAGATAAAACTAAGTTTCTATTTTTCACTTTACCCAACACTCTAATTTTGGATTTTCCCAAAGAATAAGTGGATTGTATCACTCCTCTTATAAGTTCAATTCTCAAATGGCTCAAATTAGCTGCAGAGCATATTTCACCATCTTGCTGACCTTGATTTGAGACACTGCTACTTCCAGATCCCAAAGATACAACTGAGATAAGTAGGAGCTTTTAGGAGGTGTCTCTTACTTGATGTCTGCTGTTCCACAATCTTTCACATTTGTAAATCACACTTCCTTTCAAATTCCAAAACAGGACTATCTTCATGCCTCCTTCTTCATTCCTTAGCTAGCAAGATCTGCATATAAAAAACTTTCAGAAGATGTGTGGTGTCTACCTCTGTTCTATGTAAAGGCAATATTATGGACCTTCAGATCAGACAGTTTACTGAGTTTATAGTCTTGATCTACCACCAACTCCTATGTCAACAGACAGGTTAGCTAATGTCTCTGAGATTTTATTTTAATTCCCTCCATTCCTCTAAGGATTGTTAAAAAGTAGAATAGGTTAATTCTTTAAATACATGTAGCAGAACATGAATTCATCAGATGAGCATTACTATCATTACTTACATCCAAATCACATCTCCCCACCCTAATTTTCAATAACCTTAATTTATTCCTCTTGATTATTTTTGAAAATAATCTATTTTTCTTATTAGATTATTTGTTCCTGATTGGTAAGCTATATGCTTATTTTATATGTGTTTAGTTCAACTAAAGAAAATTGCACAAAAATGAAGCCTATATGATCCTCACACTGATTGGAAACAAGAACAAATAGACTAGATCCACTGGAGAGTCTTGCAATGATTCTGAATTTAGCATTTATAACATTGTTCTAAATAATGCCTTGTATTTAATATCTTCACAGGTATTATTTAATTTAACCTTCAAAAAGATCTGTGACAAATATAAGAAATACATTTATTTTACAGAGACTATAAAGGGGTAAGTTAGAGATCAACATGAAAAAGTGGTCCGTACTTAAATAACTTCAAAATATCAAAATTTCTAATACATATAGCTTTTGAATAAAATTCTATTCCCTTTGATTGAACATCAGAATGCTTTAGATATTTTGGAATGTACAGTCTCATTCAAACTTACCTTCCAGGTGTTATCAAGAATGATACTATTTACAGAGTAACTGAAATCCTTTAACTTTCAGAGAAAATATACGTAACACAATTTTAGTAAGTCATCTGTGATTTAATTTCATCATCCAGGGAATTCAGTCCCTGTTCTTCAATTATAATAATTTATTTTAGCACCCATTTTTTCTCTTAGGACTTCATACATAATTAGTTTTCCACCTGAAAGTAAGAAAAATAGTTTAGGCATTGTTTAATTATGAATAACTGTTTTTGAACATGTGACTTCATATGTGACAATTTCTAAACTGTTTGAATGATTTCCTAAATCCAGGTCAAATTAAAATTTGCTTAGTATTAATAGCCATTAACTTCTACTTTATATGCAAATATAAATAAACTAGCTATCAGCAGATGAATATTTATGTAAAAAATATCAAGGAATTCACAATATAAAAAGATGTAAAATGTGACAATATGTACCTAAAATGTAAGGAAGAGTAAAGAATGGGTTCAAACTTAAATGACCAAGAATTAAATAAAGACTGCTATATGCAAAAGAGGTAATATGGTAATAGTGACTATATACAAATACTCACTAATAAATATGCAAAGAATAAAGTATATCACTAAATAAAATCAGCAAAACATGAAAAGGAGAATGACAAGAAAGGATCATAAAAAATCGTCAGCAACAACCACAAAACAAATAATAAGAAGCCAGTAAACATATATCATTAATAATTACTTTGAATATAAATAAGCTAGATGCTCCAATCAAAAGATATAAGGTGACAGAATGGATTGATAAGAAAAAAAGTTCCATGTCATGCTGCTGACAAGGGACTCATTTTAGACCTAAATATGTTATCATTACCTGTTCTAGTTCTGCAAAATGTGTGTGTGTGTGTGTGTGTGTGTGTGTGTGTGTATGCTATTGGTATTTCAACAGAAATTACAATAAATCTTTATATTGCATTAGATAATATAAACATGATAATGATATTTGTTCTTCCAGTCCAGAAACATCGCATATTCTGTCCTTTATTCCTGTCATCTTCAACTTCCTTCATCAATGGTTTGTAGATTTCAGAGTACAGCCCTTTCACCTCATTTGTTAAGTCTATTTCTAGATATTTTATTATTTTGGTGAAATTCTAAATGGGCAGTTTCTTAAATTCCTTTTCTACTACTTCATGATAGTGTATATAAATGATAAATCTGTATATTGATTTTGTATACTGAAAATCTAATAAATTCATTTATCAGCTATAGTAGTTTCTGGGTGGAGTCTTTGGGTTTGCTGTATATAGTATCATGTAATCTGCAAATAGTGAAAGTTATACTTCCTCTTTACAAATTTCTCTTTGTGGGGGTGCCTGGCTGGCTCAGTCAGTTGGGTGTCAGACTTGGGCTCAGGTCATGATCTCACGGTTTGTGAGTTCAAACCCCGCGTTGGGCTCTGTGCTGACAGCTCGGAGCCTGGAACCTACTTTGGATTCTGTGTGTGTCTCTCTCTGCGCCTCCCCTGCTCATGCTCTGTCTCTATCTTTCAATAATGAATAAACAACAAAAAAAATTTTTAATAAAAAACCACATTTCTCTTTGTGTTTTTCTTGTCTGCCTATGTAGCTACAACATTCAGTAGTTATGTTGAATAAAATCAGTGATAATGCACATCCTTGTCTTCATCCTGACCATAGAGGAAAAGCTCTCAGTATTTCATATTGAGTATGATGTTATCTCAGGGTTTATAATACATGGCCTTTATTATGTTCAAGTATGTTTCTTCTAAACCTAATTTGTTGAATGGTTCTATCATGAATGAAGTTTTACTTTGCCAAATGGATTTTTGTACTCTATTTAAATGATCACATGGTTCTTATCCTTTCTGTTATTGATATGATGTATCATGTTGATTGATTGGGAATTTTGAACTACCCTTGCAACTCAGTAAAAAACAAATCCCACTTGATCATGGTGAATGGTTTTTAAATGTATTGTTATACTTGGTTTGCAAGTAGTTTTGAGGGCTTTTGGATCTATGTTTGTCCAAGATGTTGGCCTGTAGTATTCTTTTCTAGCCATATCTTTATATGTTTATGGTATCAGGGTAATGCTTGCTTCAAAGAATGAATTTGAAAGTGTGCCTTCCTTGTCTGTGTTTTGGAATAGTTTGAGAACAATAGGTACTAATTATTTTTGAAATGTTTGGTAGTATTTGCCTTTAAAGTCATCTGGCTCTGGACTTCTGTTTGTTGGGAATTTTTTGATTACTAATTCAATGTCTTTGATGGTTATCAGACTGTTCAAATTTTTTATTTATTCCTCTATCGCTTTGGTAGTTTGTATGTTTCCAGGAATTCATCTACTTCTAGGTTGTCCTATTTGTTGGCGTATGATTTTTCATAATATTTTCTTGTATCTTATAAGTGATGAATCACTGGGTTCTACTCCTGAAACCAATACTACACAGTATGTTAACTAACTTTAATGTAAATAAATAAATTACAAAAAATAGATTGAATGTGGAGAAATTGGAGCCTTCATGCATTGATAGCAGAGAATGTAAAATGGTACAAAACCGTTGGAAAACATTTGGCAGTTCTTTGAAAATTTAAACACAGTGGTGTGCCTGAATGTCCCAGTCATTTGAGCACCCAACTCTTGATTTCAGCTCAGGTCATAATCTCATGTTTCATGTGGTTAAGCCCCATGTCATGGGATTCTTACTCTCCCTCTCTCTCTGCCCCTTTGTCACTTGCATGCATTCTCTCTCTCTCTGTCTCTCTCTCAAAATAAATAAATAAACTAAAAAAAAGGTTAAACACAGAATTACTATATGATGTGGTGATTGCACTCTTAGGTATTTAACCTGAGAAAAATTTAAATGTATGCTCCCACAAAAAAATGTGTAAAAATATTCCAAGCAGCGTTATTCATAATAGTAAAAAAGTTAAAATAACCTAAATGCACATCAACTGATGAAATAAATAAAATGTGATATTCTCTAACATCCAATATTATTCACCAATAAAAAGAAATTAAGTACTAATACATGCTACAAATTGGGATGAAATTTTAAAACGTTATGCTAAGTGAAGGAAACCAGTCACAAAAAGCCACATACTGTATGATTCCATTCATATAAAATGTGCCAAATAGGCAAATTTATAGAGCTTTAAAGTAGACTTGTCGTTGCTCAAGATGTTGTAGGTGCAGGTAGAGAATTAGAATTGACTGGTAATGTGTATGGGGTTTATTTTAGTGGGGATGGAAATATTTTAAAGTTAAATTGTGGTGATGGTTGAACACATTGCAAATTTGCTAAAAATTAAAATATATATATATTGAATTGTACACTTTAAACAGGTGAATTTATGGTATGTGAAGTACATCATAAGAAATCTGTTCTTAAAAGAAAAGAAGAATGATGTGGAGAAATATAAACCCTCAAGAGATGTTATTGTTAATGCATACTGCTATAACCATTGTGGAAAACAGTATGGAATTTCCTCAAAAATTAGAAATAGGACTACCATATGATTCAGTGTTTCCAACTGGTATTTATCCAAAGAAAATAACACTTATTCAAAAAGATATATGCATTCCTATGTTTATTGCAGTATTGTTTACAATAGTCCATATATAGAAGGAACCCAAGTGTCCATCATTAGAAGAACAAATAAGATATATATAATCTTTTCTTTTTTACTCATCCATAAAAAATAATGAAATGTTACCATTGGCAACAACATGGATGTAACTAGAGAGTACAATGCTAAGTGAAGTACATCAGTCAGAGAAAGGCAAATACCATATGATTTCAATCATGTGTGGAATTTAAGAAACAAAACAAACCAACAAAGGAGAAAAAAAGAGACAAACTGAATCCAAAACCAAAACTGAAACTCAACAAAACAAAACAGAACAGAAGAAAACAAAAACCCAAGCTCTTAATTATACAGAACAAAAAGATGTTTACCAGACTGGAGGTGGGTCAGGTAATGGGTGAAATAGGTGAAAGTGATTAAGAATACACTTATCATGATGAACACTGAGTAATATGCAGAATTGTGAATCACTACATTATACACTTGAAAGTAATATAACACTGTATGTTAAATCTACTGGAATTAAAATTAAAAAAAAACCCACTTACTAGGGGGATATAAGAATGGAGTCAATCTCAAAAAAAGATATTGTGAACTTCAAGATAGGTTACTTAAAATTGTTCATACTAAACAGAAAAAAAGATAAGTAAATTAAGAAAAAGTTCAGAACTTAAAGGACTTCTTGGACTTTCATCAAGAACATGACTTTGGAGCATCTGGGTGGCTCAGTTGGATGGGCGTCCAATTTCAGCTCAGGTCATGATCTCACTGATCGTGGGTTTGAGCCCCACGTCAGGCTCTGTGCTGAGCTCAGAGCCTGGATCCTGCTTCCCATTCTGTGTATCCCTCTCTCTGCCCCTCTCTTGCTCATTCTCTCTCTCTCTCTCAAAAATAAATAAACATTAAAAAGAATATCAACACTTACAGAAGTCTCCGAAGGATAAGAGAATGCAAAATATATTCATTTGCATTTCCCTGATGATGAGTGATGTTGAGCATCTTTTCATGTGTTATATTGGCCATTTGTATGTCTTCATTCCAAAAGTATCGATTTAGGTACATTTTCTATATTTTAATTGACTTATTTGTTGTTTTAGCTATGAAGTTGTATAGCATTTTTTATACAGATTTTATAGCGAGCTCTTATAAGGTACAAAGTTTGTAAATATTTTGTACAATTTCATAGGTTACCTCTTTATCTTGTTGCTTGTTGTCCAGAAGCTTTTGAATTTGATGTAGTTCAACACGTCTGTTTTTGCTTATATTGCCTCTGACTTTGGTGTGAAATCAATATATATTTGCAAAGAATGTCAATAAAGTTTTTCCTTATATTTACGTCTACAAGTTGTAAACTTTCATATTTTATATTTTTATGTTAAATGTGTATTTCTTTTATTTTTGGTATGCTGTAAGGTAAGGATCTTATTTATTTATTTCTTTATTTCTTTATTTATTTTTGCGCATGGCTGACCAGTTTTCCCAGCATCAATTATTGAAGAAACTTTTTTTCTCATTGTGTATTCTTGGTGTCTTTGTTGAAGATTAATTGAACACATATACTTGGGCTTATTTCTGGTCTCTATTGCATTCTGTAGGAAGTGATTACATTGAATCTGAAGATCACTTTGGGTAGTGTAGCCATTTTAACAAAGGTATTCTTCCAATTCATATACACAGGTTATCTTTCCATTTCAGTGTGTTTCCATTTCCAATTCATTTCATTAGTGTTACAGTGTAAGTGCAAAGGTCTTTTACCACCATGGTAAAATTTATTTCCAAGTGTTTAATTCTTTTTTGATTGATATTGTAAATGGGATTGTTCCTTCAATGTTAATATATGTTGATTTACATACTTAAACTTAAAATAATTCATTTATTCCTTCTACCAAAATTATTTTAAAGTTTACTTATATATTTTTAGTAATCTCTACGCCCAATGTGGGGTTTCAACTCACAAGCCTGAGATCAAGACTCACACTCTCTTCTGACCAAGCCAGCCAGGTGCCCCCTCATTGTATCAGTAATTTTAATGGAGTCTTTAGTTTTTTCTAAATACGGTCATCCAGTCTGCCAATAGTGATATTTTACATTCTTTTAAAATTAGGTGACCTTTAATTTTTTTTTCTATTTCTTAATATTCTAGCTAGGGCTTTCAGTACTCAGTTAAATAGAGGAGAAGCAGAGGACATTCTGGTCTTGTTCTTTGTTTTAGAGGGAAAACTTTCAGCCTAACACCAGTGAGTATGATGTTACCCATGGGGTTGTCATATATGGCCTTTCTTATGTTGAGTTAGCTGCCTTCCCTCTAAACCCACTTTGCTGAGAGTTTTTGCTCATAAAAGGATGCTGAATTTTGTCATAGTTTTTTTTCTCTGCATCTATTGAGAGGACTGCGTTATTTTTTTTTAATTTTTTATTCTGTTTATATGATGCATCAGATTAATTAATTCATGTATCTTGAACCACACTTGCATCTCAGAAATAAATCCTACTTGGTCGTGTGTAATAATAATTGAAAATAATAATTGTAATGTGCTGTTGAATTCAGCTCGCTAATAGTTCCTGAGGAATTTTACATCTGTGGTCATCATGAAATGTTGGCCTGTAATTTTTATTTTCTTTTAGAGTTCTCTCTCTTTGGTATCATATTAACACTTTTCTCATTAAAAAGTTTGGAAGCATTCCCTGTTCATCATTTTTTAAGAAGAGTTTGAGAAGGATACTTATTAATTCTTCATTAAATGTTTGGTAGAATTCACTAGTGATGGCATCTGCTCCTGGAATTTCCGTGTGGTGTGGTTTTGGTTATTGATTCAATTCTTTACTTGTTAATGACCTGCCTCAATTCTCCATGTCTTCATAATTCTGTATTTTCGGTGGTATATTTACAGAAATGTATCATTTTCTCCTAAATTAGTTAATTCCTAGACAAATAGTTTTTCATAGATGCTTCTTATGATCATTTGTCATTCTGTGGCATAAGTTGCAATATCTCTTTCACTGATAATTTCACTAATTTTAGTCCTTTCTTTTTTTAGTTTAACTGAAGATTTGCCAATTTTGTTTATCTTCTCAAAAAATGGTTCTTTATTACATTGATTATTGATTTGGTTTTAATAGTCTCTGTTTAATTTTTATCTACTATCTTGTTTATTATTATCTACTTCTGTTAAATTTGGGCTTTATTAATTATTATTTTTAAGTTATTTTAATCAGTTAATTTAAGATCTTTTTTAAATGTTGATATGCATCACTATAAACTTTTTACTTAGAATTATTTTTGTCACATTTTATAAATTTTTCTATGTCATATTTCCATTTTTATTTTTTGCAAAATATTTATTTCCATTTTAATAAATTTTTGACTCATTGTTCAGGAGTATGCACATACATATACAATGGAATATTACTCAGCCATCAAAAATGATGAAATCTTGCCATTTGCAATAATGTGGATGAAGCTAGAGTGTATATGATAAGTGAAATAAGTCAGAGAAAAACAAATACCATACAATTTAACTAATATGTGTAATTTAAAATATGAAATAAATGAACATAGGGGAAAATGATTGAAGCAAACCATAAAACAGACTCTTAAGTGTAGAGAAAAAACTGAGTATTCTTAGAGGGGCATTGGCCACTGGGATGGTTTAAATTAGTGAGGAGTATGAAGGAAGGTACTTGTTCTTTTGAGTCCTGGGTGTTATATATAAGTAATGAATCACTACATTCTGAAACCAGTATTACACTATATTTTTACTTACTGGAATTCAAATATAAACTTGAAACAAAAAATTTAAAAAAAAAATAATAAATCAAATATTTGAAGAAGAAAAACCGCAGAGTTTTTAATTTTCTAAATCTTATGTTTTCCTTATAAATGTACAAAGATCAGTAAACATTAGTTATTTAATTGTATTGGTTAAATACATAAAGTTAAGCATAAGGCAAAGAATAAAGGGAAATAAAACCTAAGTATAAATATTATCAGTCTATTTACTCTCTAGACTCTGCCTCCCCTATGAAAGCTTTGGCCACTTCATTGCTGCAGAGGATCTAGATGAGGGGATTCAGCATGGGAGTAAGAATGGTGAAGACAGACACCATTTTGCCCTGGGTGGGAGAATAATCTTAAGCGGTCCTCATGTATATGAACAAACCTGCTCATACTACTTTACCATCACCATGAAGTGAGAGGAACTGGTGGTAAAAGATTTCCGTTGGACCTCTCTAGACCCCATTTGAATGACAGCCACAATAACATTAACATAGGAAGGAATGATTATTGCTACAGGGGAAATAAGAATAATAACATAGAATATAAATATCAACCATTAAATAACAATATGCTGGTGCATGAGAGAGTGAGAAGGGCAGGGACATCACAGAAAAAGTGGGGCATTTCCTGGCACCACAATATGAGAAAGACAATGCAACTACAGCTTCAATTAGACCATCAAGCGAGCCAAGAATGTATGAAGAAGCTGCCATGAGATCTTAATAGGTGGCAAATGGCAACATAATGGTCTTAGCAGGAAACATTCTGCTCCAAGCAGAGACACATATAAGAATATCTGGGCTCCACAACCAGCCAGAGAGATGGACTTTCTGCCAGACAAGTAGTTGAAAGCCATCTTGGGTACAGTGGTGCAGATGAGCATGAGGTCTATGAGGGAGAGTTGGCTGAGGAGGAAGTACATGTTGGTGTGGAGCTGGTTGTCCAGGCAGATGAGGAGAACCATAGCAGTGTTTCCCATGAAGGCCACTGTGAAGATGCCGAAGACCAGTGAGAAAAGGAAGATGCAAGTGGGGCTGTCATTGAAGATTCCCACATGGATAAAGTCTGAGTTAAAGTTCTGATTCTCCCATGCCATGATAAATGTTTACTGCAAGGAATACAAGAAGTGACAAATGGCTGTGATTGTGTTATAGAAACATCAAGCACTTCCTTCCCTAAGTCACCACTTCTACCAAATTGCCTAAGCAAGGGACAATTGTTTCTGTAGTCATGTGTTTTTTTTTTTCATTTTTAGACTAGGTATATTGAAGTATATTTTTAGCTTGATATGATTTTTAATGCACAATGAATTGTTCACAGACATAGTTACATCATAAAAATATGAGAGTTTTATCAAGTGATATAATCAGGTTAGATCAACTAGTCAACTAATATGTGTAATATAGATTATCCATTCATAAAAACATGGTCATGAAAGGCATAAATGTCTTAAAAGTCAATGAGATTTTCTTTATGTTTCTTTAGTTTTTCCATGAAACTTGGCATAAAAATTCTATCAAAGTATAGAGAAAATCATATACTGATTTTAATGAGACAACGTTAATCACATGTCAAGTAAACAGAAGGTATTGAGAAATTAACAATCAGATGTCCATTAAGTATTTTTTTCTAATAATTGTGAATTGTAGTGGAAATAGTTTGCTCATAAATACACTCTTTCACTTGTTTGAAAGTCTCTTTCCTCATATTTTGGCATATAAATAATAGATCTTATGATAAATTCAACACACATCAAGTCATCTTCTGATAATTTGACACTTTTCACTCCCTTGTATAAAGCAATCTTTCAATCAAATGTGCATCCTGGAATAATACCAAGAACATCAACAGATTCATCACTTCTTTCAATTTGGAACTAACTTATGTAATTAACTATATAAATTGGGAAAGTGGGAGTGCCTTGAAAGCTGTGCAGCCTGAGAAACTCCATGGATCAGATACTTCTTTGACCTTTATTAAATTGTCTTCTTGTTTACCTTTTTTCCTTAACCAGGGCCATATAATGCTATTGAGACTCAGTCCAACTCATATCAGTGGGATTATCTGGGGAAGTAAAATGTACCTGCCATTTTGCAGTTCATTCTATGTGCAAACCTCCAAATCAAATTTTGTTCTCGTAGCTTATGGAAAAGAAATTGCTTAAGTGGGTGCTGCAATCTTTTTTCACTTTGCTTTCATTGTCCCCATCACTTAAAATTGACAGGAGCTGGGGCACCTGGGTGGCTCAGCTGGTTGAGTGTCTGGCTTTGGCTCAGGTCATGATCTCATGGTTTGTGAGTTTGAGCCCCGCATCAAGCTCTGTGCTGACAGCTCAAGAGCCTGGAGGCTGTTTCGGATTCTGTGTCTCCCTCTCTCTCTGCTTCTCCTGCTTGTGCTCTGTGTGTGTGTCTCTCTCTCTCAAAAATAAATGAACATTATAAAAATGACGAGAGCTGGAGGGGAGGAGCCAATGTGGCAGAACAGCATGGAAAAAATTGTTTTTGCATCTTGCATCCATGAAATACAGCCAGATCAACACTAAACCATCCTGCACACCTAGAAAAATGATTTGAGGATTAACACAACATTCTGCACAATATGAATTACAAAACTCAGCAGGTACATGGCACGGAGAAGTGAACTGGGAGAGAGAGAAGCCGCGGAGAGCAGGGAGTTGTTTTTGCTTGTGAAGAGAGGACGGAGATGGGGGGAGAGTTCGGAAAAAGCACCCCCACCCCCCCAAAAGCAGCTAGAGAGAGAGTGGAAATGTAGAAACAGCCACAGGGACTGAAATAAAAAGGGAGAAAAGAGCAAGGAGAGGGTTTACATTTCATTAAGGCTCTATAAACAGTAGAAGTGCAGAGTCTGAAACTCCACAGCTCCATACCTGGCAGTGCTCTGGTGGGAAGGCAAATCCCAAGGAGCAAAGTAGAGTCCAGGAAGTTATCGAGTCACACAGGAAGAAGCGGTTCCACTGCTGGAAAGGTAGAGGTAGAGGCTGTGTGGCTATCCGGTCCCAGCAGACCCCAGAGAACAACCATATTCGCTGGTGTTGAAACAAGGTCATTAAGGGTGAAGACTGGTGCCAGATGTGTGTTGTAATTTTCCATAATCCCTGAAACGCTGCTGCTACATGACCACATGAACTTTTTCTGGGGCGGGCTGGCAGCCAGCTGCAGTCTCTGGGCATAGACAGCAGCACAGTCCCGCAAACGTTCCTGGGTGCATCAGGAACTAGACTTCAAAATGAAGACAGTAACAAGAGATGAAGAAGGGCATTTTATCGCAATTAAGGAGACTATCCACCAAAAATACCTAACGATTGTGAACAATTATACTCTAAATGTGGCAACACACAAATATATAAATCAATTAATCACAAAATAAATAAACGCATTGATAATAATCCCATAATAGTAGGCGACCTCAACACCCACTTACAACAAAGAACAGATCATCTAATCAGAAAATCAACAAGAAAACAAAGGCTTTGAATGATACACTGGACCAGATGGACTTAACAGACACATTCAGAACATTTCATCCTAAAGCAGCAGAATGTACATTCGTCTCCAGTGCACATGGAACGTTCCCCAAAATCTACCACATACTGGGACACAAATCAGCCCTCAACAAGTACAAAATGATTGAGATCATACTGTGCACATTTTCTG
Source organism: Lynx rufus (assembly GCF_022079265.1). Taxonomy (NCBI): domain Eukaryota; kingdom Metazoa; phylum Chordata; class Mammalia; order Carnivora; family Felidae; genus Lynx; species Lynx rufus. Next base: position 83,416,237 of record NW_025814823.1, on the reverse strand, counting down.
ACCACAACGCTATGAAACTCGAAATCAACCACAAGAAAAAATTTGGAAAGATAACAAATACTTGGAGACTAAAGAGCATCATATCAAAGAATGAATGGACTAACAAAGAAGTTAAAGAGCCCAAAACTTCTGGGACACAGGAAGGGCAGTATAAGAGGAAAGTATATACCAATCCAGGCCTTCCTAAAGAAGGAAGAAAGGTCTCAGATACACAACCTAACTTTACACCTTAAAGAGTTGGAAAAAGACAGTGAATAAAACCCAAAACCAGCATAAGACAGAAAATAGTAAAGATTAGAGCAAAAAGCAATGCTATCAAAACCAACCAACCAACCAAACAAACAAAAAACACAGTAGAACAGACCAATGAAATCAGAAGCTGGTTCTTTAAAAGAATTAATAAACCACTAGCCAGTTTGATCAAAAAGAAAAGGGAAAGGACCAAATATATAAAATCAAGAATGAAAGAGGAGAGATCACGACCAACACAGCAGAATTAAAGCAATAATAAGAAAATATGAGCAATTATATGCCAATAAAATGGGCAATCTGGAAGAAATGGAAAAATTTCTAGAAACATATAAACTACTAAAACTGAAATAGGAAGAGATAGAAAATTATAACAGAGCCATAACCAGTAAAAAAAATTGAATTAGTAATGAAAAATCTCCCAAACAACGAGTCCAGGCCAGATGGCTTTCCAGGGGAATTCTACCAAACATTTAAGGGAGAGTTGACACCTACTCTCTTGAAGCTGTTCCAAAAAATAGAAATGGAAGGAAAACTTCCAAACTCGTTCTATGAAACCAGCATTAACTTATTCCAAAACCAGACAAAGACCCCACTAAAAAAGGAGAATTATATACCAATTTCCCTGATGAACATGAATGCAAAAATCCTCAACAAGGTATTAGCCAACCAGATCCAACAATACATTAAAATAATTATTCACCATGACCAAATGGGATTTATACCTGGGATACAGGGCTGGTTCAACAATATCTGCAAAACAATCAATGTGACTCATCACATCAATAAAAGAAAGGACAAGAACCACATGATCCTATCAATAGATGAAGAGAAAGCTTTTGACAAAATGTTGTATCCTTTCTTGATAAAAACTCTTAAGAATGTAGGGATAGAAGAAGCATACCTCAAGATAATAAAAGCCATATACAAAAGACCCCAACACTAATATCATCCTCAATGGGGAAAAACTTAGCACTTTCCCCCTAAGGTCAGGGACAAGACAAGATGTACACTCCCACCACCGTTATTCAACATAGTATTGGAAATCTTAGCCTCTGCAATTAGACAACACAAAGAAACAAAAGGCACCCAAATTGTCCAAGAGGAGGTTTAACTTTCACTCTTCATAGCTGACATGATACTCTATATGGAAAACCCAAAAGATTCCACCAAATACTGCAACAAATGATCCTGGATTCAGCAAAGTGGCAGGATATAAATTGGTTGCATTCCTATATACCAACAATAAAGCAGTAGAAAGAAAGCAAGGGATCCATCCCATTTAAAATTGCACCAAAAACTACAAATTACCTAGGAATAAATATAACCAAAGGGGTGAAAAATCTATACACTGAAAACTATAGAACACTTATGAAAGAAATAGAAGAAGACGCAAAAAAATGGAAAAATACTACATGCTGGGTGCATAGGTGGCTCAGGCGGTTCAGGTCATGATCTTATGGCTCATGAATTGGAGCCCTGCGTTGGGCTCTGTGCTGACAGCCCGGAGCCTGGAGCCTGCTTTGGATTCTATGTCTCCCTCTCTTTCTGTCCCTAACCCACTCGCATTCTGTCTCTGTCTCTCTCAAAAATAAATAAATCTTAATTAAAAAAAAAAGAAAGAAAAATATTACGTGCTCCTGGATAGGAAGAAAAAAAATTGTTAAAATGTCAATATTACCCAAAGCAATATATATATCCAATGCAATTCCTATCAAAATAACACCAGCATTCTTCAGAGGTAGAACAATCCTAAAATTTGTATGGAACCAGAAGAGACCCCAAATAGCCAAACAATTTTGAAAAAGAAAACCAAACCAGGAGGCATCACAATCCAGGACTTCAAGCTGTATTAAAAAGCTGTAATCATCAAGACAGTATGGTACTGGCCCAAGAACAGACACTCAGATCAATGGAACCGAATAGAGAACCCAGAAATGGACCCACAAACATATGGGCAACTAATCTTTGACAAAGCAGGAAAGAATATCCATTGGAATAAACACAGTTTCTTCAGCAGGTGGTCCTGGGAAAACTGGACAGCCACATGCAGAGAAATGAACCTGGAGAACTTTGTTACACTGTACACAAAAATAAACTCTAAATGGATGAAAGACATAAATGTAAGACAGGAAGCCATCAAAAACCTCTTTGATCTTGGCTGCAGCAACTTCTTGTTCAACATGTCTCCAAAGGCAAGGGAAACAAAAGCAAAAATGAACTACTGGGACCTCATCAAGATAAAAAGTTTCTGCACAGTGAAGGAAACAATCAGTGAAACTAAAAGGCAACCAACTGAATGGGAGAAGATATTTGCAAATGACACATCAGATAAAGGGTTAGTATCCAAAATCTATAAAGAACATACTAAACTCAACACCCAAAAAACAAATAATCCAGTGAAGAAATGGGCAAAAGACATGAATAGACACTTCTCCAAAGAAGACATCCAGATGGCCAACTGACATATGAAAAATGCTCAACATCACTCATCATCAGGGAAATAAAAATCAAAACCACAATGAGATACCACCTCACACCTGTCAGAATGGCTAACATTAACAACTCAGGCAACAACAGATGTTGTCAAAGAGGCACAGAAAGAGGATCTCTTTTGTACTGCTGTTGGGAATGCAAACTGGTGCAGCCACTTTTTAAAACATTATGGGGGTTCCTCAAAAAATTAAAAATACAACTACCCTATGCCCCTGCTATTGCATTACTAGGTATTTATCCAAGGGACACAGGGATGCTGTTTCGAAGGGGCACATGCATTCCAATGTTTATAGCAGCACTATCAATAATAGCCAAAGTACAGAAAGAGACCAAATTTCCATCCATGGATGAATGTATAAAGAAGATGTGGTATATGCACGCACACACACACACACACACACACACACACACTGGAGTATGACTCAGCAATCAGAAAGAATGAAATCTTGCCATTCACAACTACGTGGTATTATGATATGTGAAATTAGTCAAAGACAAATGTATGACTTCACTCATATGAGGACTTTAAGATACAAAACAGATGAACATAAGGGAAGGGAAACAAAAATAATATAAAAACAAAGAGGGGCACAAAACATAGGAGCCTCTTAAATATGGAGAACAAGCAGAGGGTTACTGGAGGATTTCTGGTGGGGGGATCGGCTAAATGGGTAAGGGGCATTAAGGAATCTACTCCTGAAATCATTGTTGCACTATATACTAACTAACTTGGATGTAAATTAAAAAAAATAAATTGGGGCGCCTGGGTGGCGCAGTCGGTTAAGCGTCCGACTTCAGCCAGGTCACGTGAGTTCGAGCCCCGCGTCGGGCTCTGGGCTGATGGCTCAGAGCCTGGAGCCTGTTTCCGATTCTGTGTCTCCCTCTCTCTCTGCCCCTCCCCCGTTCATGCTCTGTCTCTCTCTGTCCCAAAAATAAATAAATGTTGAAAAAAAAAATTAAAAAAAAAATAAATAAATAAAATAAATTAAATTAAATTGTTAAACAAAATTTAATTTGATGTAAGATGAAATAAGAAAAGCCTGATAGGGTTGAGTTCAAGTAAATTGTGAAGGGAAGCTTTCAACTTCCCTTTTTATTCCTCAGAATATTTTATTTTTTCTTTTTTAATGGAGTTCTATTAAGATTCAAATTCATAATGCAATTGTTTTTGTTAGTCAAGCTGGTGTCTATTAAATTTTGACCTTAGGTAAAAAATAAAAAAGAAAAGAAAAATGACAGAAACTTACTCTATAATTAGATCTTTTTTTCCTCATGGCTGCTTTTTATAATCCTTGTGTTAACAACAAATTCCGTCATATTTTAAATCTATACCTCTTTGCATTATGTCCACATCTGCAATAATTATCCTCTCATTTTAGGCTCTTAGCCAGAGAAGCAATGGAAGAATTTCAGTGTAGGATAGTAGAACTGATCAAAATTGGTTTCTATTAATGTAAGATAGTAAATTGTCATTTTGAGTTGAGAAACAGTTTTCAGTTGTCCATTACCAGTATAGAAATGTAATACTGTGCAGTAGGTAAAGAGGTTCACACTTTAATTTTCTGTAAAAATTTTATGTTTTGTATTTCTTCAATGTGGACATTGTAAGATATATTATATTACATATTATATTATATTATATTATATTATATTATATTATATTATTATATATTTATTACATTACATTACATTACATTGTATCTTATTTTGGCAAACCAATCCCATAAAGTGTCGTTGCCTCATGCCCTATGACAGGAAACTACAGTGAACAATATTTTGTGGTGGTCAAGACACTTGCTTCTGAATACTGTCATCCTGGGCTCCTCCACATCACCTCCTGGAAGTAATATCTTGAATTATGTTATGTTATATTTATAAGAATGTATTTAGGTATAGATATAATAACATGAGAAATTACATAGGCATAGTGCTATAAAGTTAACATCATAATGCACATTACTCCATTGTTTTCTACATTGTCTAATAAATTCATCAAAGCTTATCCATATAATTTCTCAAAAAATAATTAATGGTTTGGAGTTAATAGGTTTTCTCTATAAGTACTTAAAAATAGCCTACAGCACAACTTTAGCTAAAGATAATTTATGTTTTTATTAATTCTATTCACCAACTTCAAGAAGTCTTCTGAGGAAAGGAGATTTAAAGGATTGGGTTAGGAAGGGCAGAGCAAAGTAGTCATGTTGACTAAATAAAGACAGTTGACATTCAGTGGAATGTTGAAAGACGTGTGAATTCAAGAAACAAAATGAGTTGTAGAGAAATTTAGAGGGATAGTGAATGAGGGAGAAGAAAGTGAAACAAGGAGGGTTTGGTTGAATGCATATTAGGATGACTTCACCTACATGGCTGTTCTAGATACGCTGCATAATGTCAATGGAGAAGTCATACTCTCCTTCATTATAGAAACACATAAATTAAACAGTATGTTACAGATAAAATGGTATGCAAAAAAATGTTCTTATGGGAATTTAGAAGTTATTCACCTAAATCCATCCCCTGCTTATATATAAAAAATTCAAGTTACATTTCTCAAAAATGATTGGTGATGCCTTTTGGAAGTGCTTATCAGTATTTATAAGCCCTTCTAATACCCCAATATTACAGATCAAACTAGCTTTCTATTCTTTTCTGCACCCAGCACAATAATTTTGGATTTTACAAAGAATACTGGATTCTCCTCTTCACCTATCTTAAAGTTTCAATTCTCAAATGGCTCAAATTATCTGCATAGCAGATTTTCATATCCATGCTGAACTTGTTTTGAGATATTGCAGAAAGTCATTCAAACCTCTATTTCAAGATATCTTTTTTCTACTTCCCCTAACTGTATGCATTTTTCTACTTACAGATTCCAAAGATACAACTGAGATAAATATGAGCTTAGGTCTCTTCGGAAGTGTCTACAACTTGAATGTCTGCTTTTCTGCAATCTTTTACCTTTGTAATTCACAAATCCCCTCAAATTCGAACACAAGGTTATCTTGCTCCATGCCTCTTCATTCAATAGCTAGCAAGATCTGCATATACAAAACTTTCAGAAGATGTATGGCATCTACCTCTGTTTTATGTAAAGGAAATTTTATGGACCTTTAGATCAGACAAGTGTGAGTTAACAGTCTTTCTCTACCACCAACTCCTATGTCAATTTACAGGTTAACTAATGTCTCTAAGATTTTGTTTTAATTCTCAGGGTTTTTTATAAAGTACAATTAATTAATTATTTAAAGAACCACATCAAAATACATGTATCACTGCATGAAATCATCAGATGAACAAATTACCATCATTACTTACTTTCTTGTCACTCCTCTTTCCCCCTAATTTGCAATAATCTCCACTACTGCTCCCTTTGACATTTTTGAAAATATTCTGTTTTTCTTACTAAATTGTTGGTTCCACATTGATAACCTATATGCTTATTTTATATGTGTTTAATCCAACTGAACGAAGGCCATATTATCCTCGCAGTGATTGAAAGCAAGAATAAATAGACTAGATAAAAGGTAGACTCTTGTGGGATGCCTGGGTAGCTCAGTCCATTGAGCATCCAACTTGGCTCAGCTCATGATCTCACAGTCTGTGAGTTCGAGCCCCGTGATGGGCTCTGTGCTGACAGCTCAGAGCCTGGAGCCTGCTTCGGATTCTGTGTCTCCCTCTCTCTCTGTCCCTCCCCTGCTCAAGCTCTGTCTCTGTCTGTCTCAAAAATAAATAAAAACATTAAAAAAAATTTTTTAAAGGTAGACTTTTGCAATGATTCTCAGTTTAGCATTTTAAACACTGTTTTGAATAATACCTTACATTTTTAACATCTTTACAGGTATATTTAATTTAATCTTCAAAAATACCTGGGATAAATATTTAAAAAAACGTATTTATTTTACAGAGAATATAAAGGGGGTAAGTTGCAGATCAACATGAAGTGCTTCCCTACTTAAAAGCTTCAAAATATCAAAATTTATGATACATAATGCTTTTGAATAAACTTTGATTCCCTTTGATTGAACTCCAGAGTACCTTATATGTTTTGGAATGTACACTCTCTCCCAGGCTTACTTTCTAGGTGTTCTCAAGAAGATACTACACACAGAATAACTGAAAACTTTTTTAAGTTCCAGGGGAAATCTATGCAACACAATTTTAGTAAGTCATCTGTGATTTAACTTTATAATCCCTCTAGGGAATTCAGTCCCTGTTCTTCAATTATAGTATTTTATATTAGCATCCACTTTTTCTCTTAGAACTTCATATGTAGTTTTCCCCGAAGGGAAGATGGCGGCGTAGGAGGACGCTGGGCTCACCGGGCATCCTGCTGATCACTTAGATTCCACCTACACCTGCCGAAATAACCCAGAAAACTGCCAGAGGATTAGCAGAACGGAGTCACCAGACCCAAGCTCAGACGAGAGGCCCACAGAAGAGGGTAGGAAGGGCGGCGAGGTGGTGCGCACTCCACGGACTGGCGGGAGGGAGCCGGGGCGGAGGGGCAGCTCGCTGGCCAAGCAGAGTCCCTGAGTCTGGCTGGCAAAAGCGGAAGGGCCTGACGGACTGTGTTCCAACAGCAAGCGCGACTTAGCGTCTGGGAGGTCATAAGTTAACAGCTCTGCTCAGAAAGCGGGAAGGCTGGAGGACAAAGAGAGGGAGAGCTGCGGAGCCCCCGGACAACAGAACTCAGTTTGGTGGGGAACAAAGGCGCTAGCCAGCGCCATCTCCCCCGCCCATCCCCCAGCCAAAATCCCAAAGGGAACCGGTTCCTGCCAGGGAAATTGCTCGCTCCCCGCAAACACCCAACTCTGTGCTTCTGCGGAGCCAAACCTCCAGCAGCGGATCTGACTCCCTCCGGCTGCCACAGGGCCCCTCCTGAAGTGGATCACCTAAGGAGAAGCAAGCTAAGCCTGCCCCCCCTGCCGCCGTGCACCTTGCCTACCCACCCCAGGTAATACGCCAGATCCACAGCATCACAAGCCTGGCAGTGTGCAAGTAGCCCAGACGGGCCACGCCACCCCACAGTGAATCCTGCCCCTAGGAGAGGGGAAGAGAAGGCACACACCAGTCTGACTGTGGCCCCAGCGGTGGGCTGGGGGCAGACATCAGGACTGACTGCGGCCCCGCCCACCAACTCCAGTTATACACCACAGCACAGGGGAAGTGCCCTGCAGGTCCTCACCACACCAGGGACTATCCAAAATGACCAAGCGGAAGAATTCCCCTCAGAAGAATCTCCAGGAAATAACAACAGCTAATGAGCTGATCAAAAAGGATTTAAATAATATAACAGAAAGTGAATTTAGAGTAATAGTCATAAAATTAATCGCTGGGCTTGAAAACAGTATACAGGACAGCAGAGAATCTCTTGCTACAGAGATCAAGGGACTAAGGAACAGTCACGAGGAGCTGAAAAGCGCTTTAAAGGAAATGGAAAACAAAATGCAAACCACCACGGCTCGGATGGAAGAGGCAGAGGAGAGAATAGGTGAACTAGAAGATAAAGTTATGGAAAAAGAGGAAGCTGAGAAAAAGAGAGATAAGAAAATCCAGGAGTATCAGGGGAAAATTAGAGAACTAAGTGATACACTAAAAAGAAATAATATACGCATAATTGGTATCCCAGAGGAGGAAGAGAGAGGGAAAGGTGCTGAAGGGGTACTTGAAGAAATTATAGCTGAGAACTTCCCTGAACTGGGGAAGGAAAAAGGCATTGAAATCCAAGAGGCACAGAGAACTCCCTTCAGACGTAACTTGAATCGATCTTCTGCACGACATATCATAGTGAAACTGGCAAAATACAAGGATAAAGAGAAAATTCTGAAAGCAGCAAGGGGTAAACGTGCCCTCACATATAAAGAGAGACCTATAAGACTCGTGACGGATCTCTCTACTGAAACTTGGCAGGCCAGAAAGGAATGGCAGGAGATTTTCAGTGTGCTAGACAGCAAAAATATTCAGCCGAGAATCCTTTATCCAGCAAGTCTGTCATTTAGAATAGAAGGAGAGATAAAGGTCTTCCCAAACAAACAGAAACTGAAGGAATTTGTCACCACTAAACCAGCCCTACAAGAGATCCTAAGGGGGACCCTGTGAGACAAAGTACCAGAGACATCACTACAAGCATAAAACATACAGACATCACAATGACTCTAAACCCGTATCTTTCTATAATAACACTGAATGTAAATGGATTAAATGTGCCAACCAAAAGACATAGGGTATCAGAATGGATAAAAAAACAAGACCCATCTATTTGCTGTCTACAAGAGACTCATTTTAGACCTGAGGACACCTTTAGATTGAGAGTGAGGGGATGGAGAACTATTTATCATGCTACTGGAAGCCAAAAGAAAGCTGGAGTAGCCATACTTATATCAGACAAACTAGACTTTCAATTAAAGGCTGTAACAAGAGATGAAGAAGGACATTATATAATAGTTACAGGGTCTAGCCATCAGGAAGAGCTAACAATTTTAAATGTCTATGCGCCGAATACCGGAGCCCCCAAATATATAAAACGATTACTCATAAACATAAGCAACCTTATTGATAAGAATGTGGTAATTGCTGGGGACTTTAACACCCCACTTACAGAAATGGATAGATCACCTAGACACACGGTCAATAAAGAAACAAGGGCCCTGAATGAGACATTGGATCAGATGGACTTGACAGATATATTTAGAACTCTGCATCCCAAAGCAACAGAATATACTTTCTTCTCAAGTGCACATGGAACATTCTCCAAGATAGATCATATACTGGGTCACAAAACAGCCCTTCATAAGTATACAAGAATTGAAATTATACCATACATACTTTCAGACCACAATGCTATGAAGCTTGAAATCAACCACAGGAAAAAGTCTGGAAAACCTCCAAAAGCATGGAGGTTAAAGAACACCCTACTAAGGAATGAGTGGGTCAACCAGGCAATTAGAGAAGTAATTAAAAGATATATGGAAACAAACGAAAATGAAAATACAACAATCCAGACGCTTTGGGACACAGCTAAGGCAGTCCTGAGAGGAAAATACATTGCAATCCAGGCCTATCTCAAGAAACAAGAAAAATCCCAAATACAAAATCTAACAGCACACCTAAAGGAAATAGAAGCAGAACAGCAAAGGCAGCCTAAACCCAGCAGAAGAAGAGAAATAATAGGACCAGAGCAGAAATAAACAATATAGAATCTAAAAAAACTGTAGAGCAGATCAACGAAACCAAGAGTTGGTTTTTTGAAAAAATAAACAAAATTGACAAACCTCTAGCCAGGCTTCTCAAAAAGAAAAGGGAGATGACCCAAATAGATAAAATCATGAATGAAAATGGAATGATTACAACCAATCCCTCAGAGATACAAACAATTATCAGGGAATATTATGAAAACTTATATGCCAACAAATTGGACAACCTGGAATAAATGGACAAATTCCTGAACATCCACACTCTTCAAAAACTCAATCAGGAGGAAATAGAAAGCTTGAACAGACCCAAACCAGCGAACAAATTGAATTGGTTATCAAAAATCTCCCAACAAATAAGAGTCCAGGACCAGATGGCTTCCCAGGGGAGTTCTACCAGACGTTTAAAGCAGAGATAATACCTATCCTTCTCAAGCTATTCCAAGAAATAGAAAGGGAAGGAAAACTTCCAGACTCATTCTATGAAGCCAGTATTACTTTGATTCCTAAACCAGACAGAGACCCAGTAAAAAAAGAGAACTACAGGCCAATGTCCCTGATGAATATGGATGCAAAAATTCTCAATAAGATACTAGCAAATCGAATTCAACAGCATATAAAAAGCATTATTCACCATGATCAAGTGGGATTCATTCCTGGGATGCAGGGCTGGTTCAACATTCGCAAATCAATCAACGTGATACATCACATTAACAAAAAAAGAGAGAAGAACCGGATGATCCTGTCAATCGATGCAGAAAAGGCCTTTGACAAAATCCAGCACCCTTTCTTAATAAAAACCCTTGAGAAAGTCGGGATAGAAGGAACATACTTAAAGATCATCAAAGCCATTTATGAAAAGCCCACAGCTAACATCATCCTCAACGGGGAAAAACTGAGAGCTTTTTCCCTGAGATCAGGAACACGACAGGGATGCCCACTCTCACCGCTGTTGTTTAACATAGTGCTGGAAGTTCTAGCATCAGCAATCAGACAACAAAAGGAAATCAAAGGCATCAAAATTGGCAAAGATGAAGTCAAGCTTTCGCTTTTTGCAGATGACATGATATTATACATGGAAAACCCGATAGACTCCACCCAAAGTCTGCTAGAACTGATACATGAATTCAGCAAAGTTGCAAGATACAAAATCAATGTACAGAAATCAGTTGCATTCTTATACACTAACAACGAAGCAACAGAAAGACAAATAAAGAAACTGATCCTATTCACAATTGCACCAAGAAGCATAAAATACCTAGGAATAAATCTAACCAAAGATGTAAAGGATCTGTATGCTGAAAACTATAGAAAGCTTATGAAGGTAATTGAAGAAGATTTAAAGAAATGGAAAGACATTCCCTGCTCATGGATTGGAAAAATAAATATTGTCAAATGTCAATACTACCCAAAGCTATCTACACATTCAATGCAATCCCAATCAAAATTGCACCAGCATTCTTCTCGAAACTAGAACAAGCAATCCTAAAATTCATATGGAACCACAAAAGGCCCCGAATAGCCAAAGGAATTTTGAAGAAGAAGACCAAAGCAGGAGGCATCACAATCCCAGACTTTAGCCTCTACTACAAAGCTGTAATCATCAAGACAGCATGGTATTGGCACAAAAACAGACACACAGACCAATGGAATAGAATAGAAACCCCAGAACTAGACCCACAAACGTATGGCCAACTAATCTTTGACAAAGCAGCAAAGAACATCCAATGGAAAAAAGACAGTCTCTTTAACAAATGGTGCTGGGAGAACTGGACAGCAACTTGCAGAAGGTTGAAACTAGACCACTTTCTCACACCATTCACAAAAATAAACTCAAAATGGATAAAGGACCTAAATGTGAGACAGGAAACCATCAAAACCCTAGAGGAGAAAGCAGGAAAAGACCTCTCTGACCTCAGCCGTAGCAATCTCTTACTCGACACATCCCCAAAGGCAAGGGAATTAAAAGCAAAAGTGAATTACTGGGACCTTATGAAGATAAAAAGCTTCTGCACAGCAAAGGAAACAACCAGCAAAACTAAAAGGCAACCAACGGAATGGGAAAAGATATTTGCAAATGACATATCGGACAAAGGGCTAGTATCTAAAATCTATAAAGAGCTCACCAAACTCCACACCTGAAAAACAAATAACCCAGTGAAGAAATGGGCAGAAAACATGAATAGACACTTCTCCAAAGAAGACATCCAGATGGCCAACAGGCACATGAAAAGATGTTCAGCGTCGCTCCTTATCAGGGAAATACAAATCAAAACCACACTCAGGTATCACCTCACGCCAGTCAGAGTGGCCAAAATGAACAAATCAGGAGACTACAGATGCTGGAGAGGATGTGGAGAAACGGGAACCTTCTTGCACTGTTGGTGGGAATGCAAATTGGTGCAGCCGCTCTGGAAAGCAGTGTGGAGGTTCCTCAGAAAATTAAAAATAGACCTACCCTATGACCCAGCAATAGCACTGCTAGGAATTTATCCAAGGGATACAGGAGTACTGATGCATAGGGGCACTTGTACCCCAATGTTCATAGCAGCACTGTCAACAATAGCCAAATTATGGAAAGAGCCTAAATGTCCATCAACTGATGAATGGATAAAGAAATTGTGGTTTATATACACAATGGAATACTACGTGGCAATGAGAAAAAATGAAATATGGCCTTTGTAGCAACGTGGATGGAACTGGAGAGTGTTATGCTAAGTGAAATAAGCCATACAGAGAAAGACAGATACCATATGGTTTCACTCTTATGTGGATCCTGAGAAACTTAACAGGAAGCCATGGGGGAGGGGAAGGAAAAAAAAAAAAAGAGTTTAGAGTGGGAGAGAGCCAAAGCATAAGAGACTGTTAAAACCTGAGAACAAACTGAGGGTTGATGGGGGGTGGGAGGGAGAGGAGGGTGGGTGATGGGTATTGAGGAGGGCACCTTTTGGGATGAGCACTGGGTGTTGTATGGAAACCAATTTTTCAATAAATTTCATATATATATAAAAAAACACAGAAAAAAAAGAACTTCATATGTAATTAGTTTTCAATTTGAAAATATGAGTTTTATTGATATTTAAGATCAAATTCAAGGGCCTCTCACCTTGATTGATATTTTTTCTCTGTCTCCTGATTTCTCCATATGTTAATTATGACATTTTCAATCATTTTTCTATTCTCTCATATTTTCAAACTTTCAATTAACTGAATAATGTTAAGGAATAAATAGGCAGTTGACTTTCTATTTTCAAATAAAATATATACATTCCACATTGTGTGTTCTGGCCTTAGAATTCTAAATAGAGTTCTGTTAAAGTTCACCAATAACTCATTCAACTTGAGATTCCTATGCTTAAGATTTCAGCACTGTTACAAATGATTCTTTGAAAGCTTGCAATTTGTGGTTACTCTTTTTCTGATTCTACTACAGTTTCTTATCATCCTCAAATATACTGAGTTAATTTTCTCTTCATAAAATATTTTGATATCCTAAGACTTTTGGACATGTCTTTCTCATATATTCATACCTATAATGACTCTATTTGTGTATTTTCCAGCAATATATTTTCTTCTCTGAAATTACAGATTTCCAAATGCCAACCATTTATATTTACTTTGATATCCTTTCCTTGCCTTATATTCACTCTGTCATATTCTGAACCTTCATCCTTCAGTTAATCTACTGTTTGTTTAAACCATTTAAGCATGTAACATTTTGTTAAACACATTGTTTCTTTAGTTGTTATGTAGGAACAATATTTTGGAGGGTAAATGTCTGTTGATGGATATTTGGACACTTTGCATAATTTAGTTATTGTCAATAATGCTGCTATAAACATCAGGGTACATGTATCCCTTCAATCAGTATTTTTGTATCCTTTGGGTAAATACCTAGTAGTGAAATTGCTGGATCTTAGGATAGTTCTAATTTAACTTTTTAAGAAAACACCATATGTGTTACACAGTAACTGTGCCAGTTTGCATTCCCACCAACAGTACAGGAGGTTTCTCCTTTCTCTGTATCTTCAACAATATCTGTTGTTTCCTGTGTTGTTAATTTTAGCTATTATCGCCAATGAGGTGATATATCATTGTAGTTTTGATTTGTATTTCCGTGTTGACAAATGATGTTGAGCATTTCTTCTGTGTCTGTTAGTCGTCTTAATTGCGTGTAAGAATTAATGGACTACTTTATGAACTCAATACCTATGTAAATGGAGAAATTTGTTTCATCATTTCTCAAAATCATTTTATATTGCTTCGTTTAAAAAAATTGTAAGCTTTTTTTGTAAGAAATGGCTCCTCACTCTTATGTTGATATACATTTTCTTTACCAATTTGTGTAGTTGTCTCATGTTTATTGGTATTTTTATCTCTTTTCAAAGAATTTTATTTAAAAAATGAATTACTGTTACTTTATTTTTATAAAACTAAAAATAAATATTATTTAATACATATATCCAGTTTTCATACAATAATATGTTGGGTTTAATTCTCTTCTATACTGATTGATAATGCCATCTAATACCATTTTCAAATTCCCATATTCTATATTCTGATTCTGGATCTCTTATGTAAATTCCTTTTTTGTTTTTTTAATTAGAGTATTGCTTGGTTTAGATTTCTATGTCTAAAACCATTTATGTCACTGATGACATCATCTTCTGTCATTATTCTTTTTTTATGTTTATTACATATGCTTTTTTACTTCATTTTCCATATTAATTTTAGAATTATTTATTTTTCCCCAAACTGTTGTGATTTATGTTATAATTGAAGTAGATATGGTTTCCTGAAGACTTTGAACAACAATGTTATCTCCAAACTGCTGGAATCCAAATTTTAACATAATAAAATGAATACTTTTGTGTTTCCATCACATATGAAGTCACATATTCAGAAGACAGTTGTTCATAATTAAATAGTTTGTAAACTATTTGAATGATTTCCTAATCTCTGTCATAACTAGAGTGTATTCATTATTAATAGCCACAAACAAAATTGTTAATTTCTACTTTACATGCAAATATAAGTTAACTAGGAAGCAGAATATTACTCTCTATATTGCCAAATCAGAACGTTTTCAAATGCAGTTCTGAACCTTTTAATTTATTCACATCCTTGTTATTATTTAGTATTATCTAGCTTTTGACATTTTCCTATTTTTAAAAAAATTAACTTCAAATTATTTAATATGCACTGTAGTCTTGGTTTCAGAAGTAGTACCATGTGATTTATCTCTTACAAATGATGCCCATTGATCATCTCTAAAAGTACCCTCCTTAATGTCCATCACCCATATAACCCATTGCCCCACCCACCTCCCCTCCAGCAACTGTTAGTTTGTTCTCTGTATTTAAGAGACTCTTATGGTTTGCCTCCCTCTCTGTTTTTACCTTATTTTTCTTTCCCTTTCCCTATGTTCGTCTGTTGTGTTTCTTAAATTCCACATGAGTGAAATTATATGTGTCTTTGTCTGACTTATTTTGCTTAGCATAATGTACTCTAGTTCCATCCATGTTGAAATTTTCCTATTGAGTAAAAAGTAATATTTTATCATTGTTAAATTTCCATTTGTCTGAATATTAATGAAACTATGTATCTTTGCAGATAAGTGTCATTTTGTTTTGTTTCATAAATTTTTAATGTGTAGTGTTTTTGAATATTTTATTTTTTATTAGTTTGTTCATTTTATTCTTGGAAAATATTATCTTTCACTATGTCTCAGTGTGTTAGTTTTGCATGAGTTTTTCTAGATGAATAGTCTAAATCTTTAAGTGAATAAATTACATTTATATGAATTTTCATATAAATTGTTTTATTTATCTTTATATGAAAGGTGATTTTATATTATGTTCAAATAAGTCTATAGCTTTGCATACCATATTTAAATCTTTAACAAATCTGGAGTCTATGTTGTATATACAGTTAAAAAAATCAAAATTTGTTTTTCTCCTTGGAGAGTTAAGGATTTGTGTCTTGCATTGAAATCAATGATCCATTTTGTGGTAATTTTCATGAAGAATGTTAAGTCTCTGTCTAGATGCATTTTTCAACATGTGAATGTTTATTTGTTGCAACAGTATTTATTAAGAAGATCATATTTTTTCCCTTGTATTGCTTTTTTCCTTTGTCAAAAACAGTCGCTTGCTTGTGAGTGTCTATTTCTGTCTATTGCTGCATATCTGTCTCTATTTTGCAAATATAACACTGTCTTGATTACTTTAGTTTTATAGTACAACTTGAGATTGGATAGTGTCAGCCTTCTAACTTTGTTTTTCTCATTTAACACTTTTGGCTTTTCTAGATTCTTTGCCTTCCATATAAACTTTAATAAATGTTGATATACGCAAAATAACTCCAGGGATTTTGAATGAAATGACATTGAATATGTTCAACTTGAAAAAAGCAAAACAAAAACAAAACCAAAAACTAGCATCTTGACAATTTTAGATCTTCCTATCCATGAACACAGGATATCTCTCCATTTACTTAGTGTTTTTTTTTTCTTTCTTTTGTATATCCCATCAGAATTTTCTAGTTTCTTCATATAAGCCTTTGTTAGATTTATGCCTAAGTATTTTATTTTGGATGGTGCTATTACAAATGGTAATGTGTTTTTAATTTTAAGTAACAATTGTTCAATGCTAGTATATAAGGAAACAATGAATTTTTGTATATTTACATGTAACTTTGCTATAATTCCTTATTAGTTCCAGGAGGATATTTTCGGTTGATTCTTTGCTATTTTCTACAGAAATAATGTCCTCATGAATAAATGTAGTTTTATTTCTATTTCCAAATTTGTATTCTTTTATTTCCCTTTCTTGTCTTAGTTCACTGGGTATGACTACTAATTCAATGTTGAGTGAGAGTAGTGAAAAGGGATATTCTTTTTCTGATCTTAATAGAAATGATACTAATTTCTCACCACCAAGTATTATGTTAGTTGTAGGTGTTTTGTAGATCTTCTTTACAAGTTGAGAGAATTCGTCTGTATCCCCATTTAGCTAAGAGATTTTATCATGTAGGTTCTTGATTTTTATCAAACTTTTTCTGCATATATTTATATGATTATGTTATTGTTCTTTAGTTTGTTAATGTGATGAATTATATTTATATTTGAATGTTGAACCAGACTTACATGCATGAACTAAATCCCACTAGGTCATGATGCATAGTTAAGTTTAAACATTGTTGAATTGCATTTGATTGTATTTTATTGAGATAAAATATTCATGAGAGATATTGGTCTATATCTTTCTTTTCTTGAAATTTTTTATATGATTCTAGCATTAGGGAAATTCTGACCACATAGAATGAATTATGAAGTACTTTCTCTGCTTCTATAGGCTGGAGGTGACTGAATAGAATTAGCAGCTTAACTTCTTCCTTAAATGTTTAATAGAATGTATCATTAAACCAAATCTAGGTTGTTGCTTTCTAAGTTGGGAAGTTATTAATTAGTGATTCAAATTATTTAATATATATAGACCTATTCAAATTGTCTGTCCTTGTGTGAGTTATGACACAATGTTCATTAAAGAAATTTGTTTATTTCACCTAGGTTATCAAAGCTCTTGGCATAAAATTTTTAATAGTATTACTATATTATCTTTTTAATGTGCATTGAATCTGTAGTAAAGTTTCTTGCATGTCTCATATTGTAATTTGGCTTTTATCTCTCTCTTTTTTTATTAGTTAGCTTGGTTAGAAGCTTGTTGGTTTTACTCTTTTTTTTTCCAAATAATCAATTCCTGCTTTTGCTGATTTTCTCTATTTATTTCCTGTTTTAAATTTCATTAATTTCTTCTCTATTTTTTTCTGATTAATTTAGATCTAATTTGTCTACTTTTTCCAGTTTCCTAAAGTAGAAGGTTAGATTATTAGAATTTTCTTCCTTTTCAATATATGAGTTAAAAGTTAAAGATTTCCTTTAAGAAATGCTTTTACTGTAGCCCACAAATTTTGATAAGTGTTTTCATTTTCATTTGGTTAAAACTATTTTTGATTTATTTCGAATTTTTTTCCTTTGATTCATGTGTTATTACAAAGTGTGTTTTTTAATCTTCACACATTGGGGGTTTTCAGCTTTATTTCTTTTATTGATTCCTAATTTAATTTCATTGTGCTCTGAGAGCAGAAATTGAATAATTTGTGTTTTTCTAAATAGTTGAATGGCTCAGAATGTGGTCTATGTTGGTGAATGTTCATGTGAGCTTGAAAAAACTTCATTCTCTGCTTTTTTTGAGTAAAGCATTTCATAGATATCTATTATATTCAGTTAATTGATAGTGCTTTCATGTTTAACTATGCTTTTACTAATTGTTCTGCTTGCTAGATCTGTCCATTTCTGATAGAAGGATTTGAAGTCTCTAACTATAATAGTATATTCATTTATGCTTCCTTGCAGTTTTATCAGTTTTTGCCTCACATATAATGATACTTTGTGAGGTGCATACACGTTAAGGGTTATTATGTCTTCTTGTAAATTGATCATTTTGTCATAGGTAATGTGACTCTTTGTCTCTGATAACTTTCCTTTCTTTGAAATTTCCTTTCCCTGAAATTTATATAAGTACTGCAGCATTGATTATTGTTGACATGGTGCATTTTTCTCCATCCCTTTTCATTTTAATTTATATGTATATTTATATACATATAATTCATCTTTACTTTTAATGTGTGTCTCTTGTAGACAACATATAATATAGAGTGCATTTTTTGATCCACTCTGACAATCAATATTTTTCAGTTGGTGTATTTAGACAACTGATATTTAAAGAAAGTATTGATATATTTGGATTAATATCTACTTATGTGTTACTTTTTGTTTTCCTTACTCTTTTTCTTATTTTTGTCTTGTATATTTATTCTACCTTTTTTTCAATTGAGAATTATGTGTGACTCCATTTTTCTCCTTTGAAGCAAATTATACATTTTTTTAAAATTTTTTTTATTTCCCTAGAGTCTGCAGTATACAATTACAACTACTCTTAAATCCACTTTAAGATTACAATATATATCCTCACCAATACTTCATTTATCTTATAATAGCCAAGTATTTTTCCTCCTCATCCTTGTACCACTGTTATCATGAATTTCTCTTATGGATAATCTATAATTATCAAAACTATGTTTGCTAATAATTCAAACATGTTGGATCAAATACAAATCTTTCTTTTACCTTAATTTATGTCTTCTCTTAGTTCTTCTTTTCTTTTTTTATGTTTATTTATTTATTTTGAGAGAGAGAGAGCAGGGGAGGAATAGAGATAGGGAGAGGAAGAAAGAGAATCCTAAGCAGGTTTAATGCTCCATGTGCAGTGCAAAGCCTAATGTAAGTCTCAATCTCACCACATGGGAGATAATGATGTGAGCCTAAATCAAGTGTTAGACACAACCGACTAAGCCACACAGGCGACCCTCTTTTCTTTATGTTGATCTAAGTTTATTATCTGTATATTTTTTCTTCTTTCTGAATAATGACTTTCAATATTTCTTGAAAGGCGTGTACTAGTAACAAATGCCCACAGCTTTTGTCTGAGAAAGTATTTCTTTTCATTTTTGAAAGACAATTTTCCAAATGTCGTAATTCTGGAATTACATTTTTTCTTTCAAAAATTTAAATATTTCACTCCATGATTTTCTTCCTTGCATTTTTTCCTGAGAAGTCAAATGTCATTATATTTTACATCTATAGAGTAAATCTGTATTCCTCACCCACCTTGGCTTCTTTAAAGATTTATTCCTTATCTTTGATTTTTGAAGTTTGAAAATTGTAAGCCTAGATATAGGCTTGCTTTTGTTGTTCATGTTGTTGCTGTTGTTGTTTTACATTTATCCTGTTTGGTATTCTCTGAGCTTCCTGGATTGTGATTTGGTGGCTGCCACTAATTTAGAGGCAATTCTCAGTCATTATTGTTTTGGATATTTCTTCTGTTCATTCTTCCCCTTCTGCTGTTACAATTATGTGCATGTTACACATTTTGATTTTGCCTGTTTCTTGTGTCTGTTTGTTTCAATCATTTTTAGTTTCTGTTGGCACATCCTCAATCTTACAGTTCTACATCCATGCTCATTACACTAATGAGCCCATCGAAGGCATTTTTATTTATGTTACAGTGTTTTTTATCTCTAGCATTTATTCTTTGTTAGAATGCTAATCTACTGCTTAAGTTAGAATCTATTCTTACATTTTATATATGTTTTCTTTCCCATCAGTGCACTGAGCATTTTAACCATAGGTATTTCAGATTCCTAGTCTGAAAATTACAACATCCTTGCCATATGTAAGTCAGATTTTAGGGCTTGTTTTGTCTCCTCAAGCTGTTTTGTGACTCTTCATATGCCTTATAATTTTTGTTCAAAACTAGATATAACACTGGATAAAAGCAGTTCAGTACTCTTTTCCTCAGAGGTTTCAACCCTGGTTTCCATGGAGTTTTCTGCACAGGCAGCTTATCATTTTCTGTATCCATTTATTTTACTCTTCAATTGTTTTATAATGTTTACTTATTTGAGAGAGAGAGAGAGAGAGAGAGAGGCAGATAGAGGTAGAGAGAGGAAGACACAGAATCTGAAGCAGGCTCCGAGCTCTGAGCTTTCAGAACAGAACCTGGGATGGGGCTTGAACTCACAAACCATGAGATCATGACCTGAGAGGAAGCCAGATGCTCAACCGACTGAGGCACCCAGGCGCTGCTTACTCTTCAATTTTTGATACACTAATTTGCCTAGTGACCTGCATTATACAACAAAGCTAAGAGATGTTGATTTTTTCTTTGTTACTCATTTTACTTATTTTTAGGATAGAATTACATATTAAACTAGGAATCCACACAAATTACATTATATATTTAAAATGTGTTTGTGTATGTAACCATAATACAAACATTTTGAAACATAATGTTTGGAACATAAATATAAAATGTTTATTTGTGTATTTTTCCACTTTTTTCATTCATAAAGTCTAGAGTCAAGGCCAACAGAAAAAAGCACCTGTAACCTGATGACTTCAGTTGATTGATATAATTTCAGACTAAATTTACCATTGGACAAATAGCTAATGTCAGGCGTATAGCAGGGAATATGCTAGATAAGACTGGCTCATTGCACTGTGTCAGATGAATAGCAAGAAATATATCTAATATTACCTGGATCATGTGTGAAGACTCAGGAGACAAATTGAAGAGACTCATGGTAGACAAAAATGGAAAAATTTGAACATCAAAAATGATAATTACATCAATGAATAGAAAAAAGCCAATAAATTTAATTCCATCCACTTATTTTTTAATTTAAACATTTTTAATGCTTATTTATTTTTAAGAGACAGAGAGACAGAGAGAGACAGAGAGAGAGAGCACAATCAGGGGAAGGGCAGAGGGAAAGGGAAACACAGAATTTGAAGCAGGATCCAGACTCTGAGCCAACCAGGTGCCCCAATTCCATCCACTTATAATAATGCCAAAATAGCAAAACAGCAGCATGCTTTTTGGTCAACTATAGCAAATACTAGGAAACAAATTTTTGATATTTGTAGAATTGAGCATAAAACAATGTTTAAAATCATATTTGAAAGTGATGGTTGCTTC
Organism: Lynx rufus; assembly: GCF_022079265.1. Classification (NCBI taxonomy): domain Eukaryota; kingdom Metazoa; phylum Chordata; class Mammalia; order Carnivora; family Felidae; genus Lynx; species Lynx rufus. The sequence continues at coordinate 83,394,702 of NW_025814823.1, read as the reverse complement.
ACCCAAATTTTTATATTTATGTTGTAATAAGTCAGTGTTTTAAGCCACTATTATTTTTCAAACATGAACTCTTCAATAAACATTTTAGAACATTTCTTCTGGCTGATATAAAGATGAGCTCACACTCACTGATATTGAATGATTAACAATTTTGATAAGATAAAATTATACATTCAATCACTAAACATAAGATAGGTAAGTAAGTAAGCATACCATAATTGGAGCCATTTTCTAAATTGTGAAAATAAAACATGAAATATATTATGGTGCTTTATTATGTGTGGAGTGCTATAGTTTATCAAAATAAACCTGTAAAGGAGATAAAAATATCCTAATTGTACAGATGAGGTAATGAGGGTTAAATAATATTAATGACATATACAAGGTCATATAGATCTTTCCTCAATTAGTTGCATAGCACAGCAAAAGGTACTTACAATCTAAATAAGTCAATTTCTGTTTTTTCTATACCTACACCTTGTGGATTTCTGTTTTTGTTTATTACTCTTAAAGCCTGTATTATTCTAAGATATTATATAATATATATATACATAATATATATTATATATAATATGCATATGGATTGTATATACATATGTTTGTGTTTATACATATATGTGTATATATATATATCTTTTTATGTTTATTTTTGACAGAGAGCGCGAGTGGGGGAGGGGCAGAGAAAGAGAAAGAGACACAGAATTGGAAGAAGCTCCAGGCTCTGAGCTGTCAGCACAAAGCCCAGTGCAGGGCTCAAACTCATAAGCCACAAGATCATAACCTGAGCTGAGCCAAAGTCTGAAGCTTAAACAACTCAGCCACCCAGGTGGTCATATATATATATATATATATATATATATATATATATTTCTTCTATGTAATGTTGAACTTTAACCATGAAACAATTATTTTCCTTCATATGTGACCTTTTTTAGTATTCTCATTAATTTTCATGATCTTTTTAAACAAATGATCTCAGATTATAACCTGAAACCTATTATATTTTAAGCAACCTTTTCTTTTGTGCCCCACAAAATTCAAACATAACATCTAAAAATAAGCTCATTACCTTCTTCACTTCTTCTATATATTCAGCCATGGAATTAGCTTCTATCCCTTCCTCCTCTTTTTCCTTCTTTCCTTATTCCTCCTAATTCTTCCTTTATTCTATATTTACTATGCCGCTCATATTTTCTCTTTTATTTTACTTTTCTTCACCAATTAAATACAGCTGCCTATGCCAACTCTAGACAATATAACTCTTGAAAATCACTAGTAAACTCTTAATCTGTGCATCATTGCCTGACTGAAAACCTCCAACAAACACTTAAAAATTATTAGATTGATTTCAAGGTATTTTTACCACTTCACCATAAGTCAACCTTGTAAAAATCTGTCTATGCTTCTTAATGAGAATTTCTTTGGCAGCATGAGCAAAGATATAAAGGCAAAAAGAGGAACAACATATTGTGAATATGGAGTAGTCAGCTAAAAGACAATGGGTAGTTGGGAGGGAAAAATAAAGTTGGGACTGAGGACAAGGAAAGATCAAGTGGAACTGATGTAACAAAAAGGATGATAGAAGGCAAAAAGGAGAAAATGAGGTAGGAAAACCAAGCATATTATAAAAAATCATCTCAATTGACATAGAACTAAAGGAGGCCATTGATACTTAAATTTATCTAGTTAATGTATGTGTTTAATGATGAGAAAACAGACTTTGCCCAGTATGAAAAAAGTGATTTTCCAAGAAAATCAAAGTATGGAAATCATTAGAAGAAAAATGGTTTGGCTTAACCATACTTTTTATTGCCCATATATCTGCAAGTGAAAAAAGGTGGATAGCTCTGCTTATTTGTTGATAAGACTTTGGGGAAAATAGTACCTAATATCCATAAATAAATGCAATGGCCATGAGAAATCTCAAGATTTCTGTATTTTTTGAGGTGGGGGAGGGGAGGAGAGAGAGAGAGAGAGAGAGAGAGAGAGAGAGAGAGAGAATCTTGAGCAGATTCGATGCCTAGCATGGAGCCCAAGGCAGGGCTAGATCTCATGACTATGAGATGATATGAGCCAAAGTCAAGAGTCAGATGGTCAGCTGACTCAGCCAGACAGGTGTTCCAAAAATTTTCTATTTTTAAATTGAAAACAGAATTAAAACCAATTACTCTCAGACACACATATTCTATTATTTAGAAAGTATGAAGTACACAATGTAAATAGAAATTGATCCATTAGTTTGTGTAGTATTTAACCTTTATACAACAGGCCATACATATTGTTTTTACCTTTTCTCCTTGCCTTACTTGTGTATAAATATTTGACGACTAATTATTATTATTACTTTGCATATCTGGATGAATGCAATACAATTACATAGCTGGATGAATAAAGCTAAATTGCCTTCCTGAAAGATTTTAGTAACTCACAGTTCTACCAAGAAAAAAATGACTATTTCTCCACAATACTGAATATACTTTTTACAAAAAAAAAGACATAAAAATGTTACCTTTAAATTCTATATAAAGTAAAATAGGTAAATTAGAAATCTACCTGATGTTCATGAGAACTTTGCTACAGTGGAAACCTTTACATCATATCCCTACCAAAGTTTGTAAGGTTGGCCTGAATACATAAAATTTTAACACTCTTTTCATCTTAGAAAATGCATGGCTATAGATCATATTATGTTCTTCCTAGAAGCTTTGTTTTTAAGTCATTAATAGGAAGAATGAGGTGATACATGTTACTCTGGGAATATTTTCCCATTTCACAGTAGGGAATGCACTCCTTTCCTGCCCTATCTTCAACTCCCAAATCAGTCAACAATATTTGATGTCAAATATTTCTTTAATAATGGTAAATCTGTGTTTGAGGGAAATATATACTAAACACAATACAAAGAAAAGACTGGCCTCCTCACTGTAGACTTGGTGCACAGCAAGTTGGAGCCAAGGATTTGAGACTTATTGTCTGGTCATGCTCTGACATATTTGCCTTCCCAGTTCTGGTGGCATGTTACTTTCTAATTCTCTTTATCAGAGGCTCTTTTAAGACCTCCTTCCAGCAGGTATAAGTGAAAAATTTTAAGACACTTTCCCTACTCAATCTCAATAACAAGTACTTTTGTACTCCTAGGCTTTTACCTTTAAAAGAACCCTCAACACCAGACTCCATAAAATAATTTCTAAAGTTAAATAATTCAGTCAGTCATTAGGATATAACCAGTATTTTCTCATATCACTGACAGGAAAACTTATTGTAATTGCCCTTTCATTCCTTTTTGTAAATAGGAGTCTATAAGTTATGTGGGTGTGTGTGGTAGACAGAAACCTAAACTTTCCCCATGATTTATTTCTCCTGATGTTGCTCCTATGTTTATGTTATTCTATTTGGAGAGAGTGAGGTTAATGTGCAAATGTAATTAAGATCCCAAATCAATTGACTTCAAGTTATGTAAGGTAGAGTGTCTTGTGTTGGCTTGTCTTAACCAGTTGGTAGACCTTTACAAAAGGACTTAGGCTTTCCCTTAAGTCACAGCCTCTCCTGCTGGATTGAAGAAGTAAGATAATGAGTTATTCGGGTACAAAGAAATTAATTATTTCAACAACTATATGGACTTGAAAGATGAGGCTGAGCCTTAGATATAACTGCAGTCTCAGTTGACTCATGGATTACTACCTTGTGACACCTTAAGAAGAATACCCAGGTTAGCAATGCAAGAATTCCTACCCGTATATACTAGGAATTAATAATTATTATTTAGAGATACTGTGTTTGTGTTCATTTGTCATGCAGAAAAAGAAAACTAATTCAGTTACAACAGAGTTTTAAGAAAACAGAAAAATTCAGATTAGCCGTAGTGGTTGTTTCTAACAAAACAGAAGAATACCCAGAACTACAGTGAATTTCATATATATCATTACACCACTATCTATAGTGATGTCACACATATGACATGTGATTTATTAAAAAAATTCAGACCTTCAGTAAACCTAAAATTTTCTATTTACAAAATTGATCACTTTTCCATATAATTATAGCATACAACCCTTATAGTGATCAAGACATTTAAGGATGAAAAGACCAGACTTTGAGGATTCACATGTCAGTCTCCCATGTAAAAGGCTGACTTATGTAGAAAAAGGAAATAAATAGGAGCTCCCTAATCCTCTGATATCCTGAGAGAGAACACTGTCCATTACAATGTAGATTCCATAGACCTAATCATCAATCTAATACCTCTTTTCTCTATCTAGGTAAAGCATGTTAGTTCTTATAATAATCTAATAAAGCTATAACTTGGTATATAATTAACCTGATTATTCATTTTAACAAACTAATCAATCTAAAGAATGATATTTGACTCAGGATAATATTTTGATTAGCCAAATGTAAAATTACTATATGTTAAAAAAAGAATGCTAATAGTGCCCTGTTTTATCATGGCATTATGTAGTACTGTGATGGACAGCAAATACTTCTCATTTATTAACTTATAAAACAGAATGTACAATTGTGCATGTTATCTTACAGTAAATATTTACTTATAACCATAATTTGATAGTTCCATAACAAAAAAAATATAATATTTGAACAAAAAGCATGCAGTCAGTTTTTCACTTTCTAAATCTTGTGGGCTTGTCTATGAAACTTTTGATACAAAAGTGTGTAAATATTGGGTATAGAATTGTATCAGTCGAATACATCAATTCACCATAAACTAAAGAATACAGAATATGGTTAATTAGGCAATTTGCTCTGTAGACTTCCCCTCCCTAACACCTTCATTAATCCTCTGGCCACTTCCTTGTTGCGGAGGCTATAGATGAGGGGATTCAGCATAGGAGTAAGGATGGTATAAAAGGCTGACACCATCTTGTCCTGGGTGGGGGAACGGTCAGAAACAGGCCTCATGTATATGAACATGGCTGCTCCATAATACATTCCTACCACCATGAGGTGAGAGGAACAGGTAGCAAAAGCTCTTTGGCGGCCTTCCCCAGACCCCATTTGAATGACAGCTACAATGACCCGAAGGTAGGAAGCAATAATTACTGTTACAGGGAAAAGAAGCATAATTACACAGCAAATAAACATTAACCTTTCAAATAGCAATGTATTAGTGCATGAGAGAGTGAGAAGGGCAGGGACATCACAGAAAAAGTGAGGTATTTCCCGGGCACCACAATATGGGAAGGATAGTGCGACTGCAACAACAATTATACCATCAAGAGAGCCAACAATCCAGGAAGAAAGGACCATAAGATGACAGATTTTCTGGTTCATGAGAATTGAGTATCTTAATGGGTGGCAAATGGCAACATAACGGTCATAGGCCATTACAGCCAACAGGAAACATTCTGCTCCAAGCAGAGACACATATAAAAATATCTGGGTTCCACACCCAGCTAGAGAGATGCACTTCCTGCCAGACAAGTAGTTGAAGGCCATCTTGGGTACAGTGGTGCAGATGAGCATGAGGTCCATGAGGGAGAGTTGGCTGAGGAGGAAGTACATGGGGGTGTGGAGCTGGTTGTCCAGGTAGATGAGGAGAATCATGACAGTGTTTCCCATGATGGCAAATGTGAAGATTCCCAAGACCAGAGAGAAGAGGAAGATGTGGGTGGAACTGTGATTGAAGATTCCCAGGAGGATAAAGTCAAAGTTGAAAGTCTGATTCTCCCATGCCATGATAAATATATTCACTGTAGACAATATAACATGTGAACAGTGCTCAGTACTGTATCACAGAAATATCAAGGATTTCTAGCTTACATCAGCACATCCATGATATTGTCTCTCTATATTAAAAAATAATTTTGCTGAGTATAACTTTTTATAAATTTATATACTAGGAATATTAACGTTTATTGTTAGCCTGATGCGATTTTTAAATATAAAGCACATACACAACACACAGTAAGTTTTTTCATTAGAACTTAGGAGGTTTCCCGGGTGCCTGGGTGGCTCAGTCGGTTGAGCATCCGACTTTGGCTCAGGTCATGATCTTGCAGTTTGTGAGTTTGAGCCCCATGCCAGGCTCTATGCTGACAGCTTCAGAGCCTGGAGCCTGCTTCGGATTCTGTGTCTCCTCCTGTCTCTGCCCCTCCCATGTTCATGTTCTGTCTTTCTCTCTGTCTCTCAATAATAAATAAACATTTTTAAAAAGGAACATAGGAGGTTTCCAAAGAGGCATATAATCTAATTTTAGCAACTAGTTAACTAAACTGTAATATGGATTATTCAGAAATACACTGAGTCATAAGAAAACTCATGAATTGCTGAGAAGTCAATGAGATTTTCCATCACATTTTTTCATAGAATTTAACATATCACACTATAATACTAATAAAAATTCTGTTTACCAAAGTGTACAGGGAATCATGTACTAGTGGAAATTATATGGGATTAGTCAAATACCAAGTAAACAGAAGACATTGAGAAATCAAGGGTTAGAAGTACCTTAAATAATACTTATTGCTAATAATGGTAAGTTGTAGTGGAAGTAGTTCCTCACCAATATGCCCATCTCTTACTCCACCTCTTAAAATGAGGTGTACCCATGAAATATTCTGGTATAGGTCACTTTACTGGAGAAGCAGGTTAGCACATAGTTAAAGAGCATAATTCAAAAGACTCACACTGATGAATGGATAAAGAAGTTGTGGTTTATATACACAATGGAATACTACTTGGCAATGACAAAGAATGAAATATAGCCTTTTGTAGCAATGTGGATGGAACTGGAGATTGTTATGCTAAGTGAAATAAGTCATACAGAGAAGGACAGTTTCCATATGTTTTCACTCCTATGTGGATACTGAGAAACTTGACAGAAGACCATGGGGGAAGGGAAGGGGGAAAAAAAAAGTTAGAGAGGGAGGGAGCCAAACCATAAGAGACTCTTAAAGACTGAGAATAAACTGAGGGTAGAGGGGTAGTGGAAGGGAGGGGAAAGTGAGCGATGGGCACTGAGTAGGGCACCTGTTGGGAAGAGCACTGGGTGTTGTATGGAAACCAATTTGATAATAAATTTCATATTAAAAATTAATAATAAAAAAGACTCAAACAGATTATTTTTCTGTGTAACCTTAGATAGTTAATTTATCCAAGCCTCATTTTCCACTTAGTAAATTTTGATATTTGTTAATATTGGCATTGTAGGGTGCTATTAAGGCAAATGAGATCACATTTATGATGTACAAACATCACTTTGAATACAGTTTGTGACATATAAGTACTTTTTAAATAAATACTATTGAAGAAAAAGGATATGGCCCTTACTTTATTTTTAGACCATTTTTGTTTGTACAAAATTATTCACTTTTTGGGTGGCTGGGTGGCTCAGTTGGTTAAACATCTGACTTTTGATTTCAGTTCAAGTCATAAGCTCATAGTCCTGAGATTGAGCCCCATTTCATGAGGTATCTCTCTCTCCCTGTCTCTCTCTTTCTGCCCCTTCCCCTCTCTCTCACTCTCTCTCTCTCCCTAAATAAACATATACACAACAAAAAAGAATAATCATTTCCATTTCCTTAGCAAGACTCTTCCAGGGAATTTCTTTGCCTAGACAATAGCATATATTTTATTTTCTATTTTCACACTCATTTCTTTTTCTCTTGCTGCTGTATTCAGTAATCAAGGCATTGACTTCTTTCTTTCTAATGTATGGGCTTTCCTTCTTCTGGGAGTCATTTTGAGAAGTTTGCTAGGCGTTTTAGTTCCAGGGTTTGGAAAATGAAAAATTGCCATGTGGTTCTGCCAAATTTACTAAAAATGCATATTTTATTTGAGAACATTTTTAATTTAAAGCATGATATTGTTATACATTGTTTTAATGTTTTGTTTGCATGAGCAGGGGAGGGGCAGAAAAAGAGAGGGAGAGAGACAATCCCAAGCAGGCTCTGCACTGCCAGCACAGAGCCTGACTCATGAAACTGTGAGATCATGACCCGAGTGAAAACTAAGTGTCAGTCATTTAACCAACTGAGCCACCCAGAAGCCCATGTGTTGTATTTTTTTTTTTAACTCTACATCGAACTTTAACAGCTCAGGATGTGTTTTCGGACTTAAAGTTTGAATGATCTAGGTAGGCCACAGGGACATAAGTGAAGCAATCAGTTACCTATTTTGTATTAATGTCTAGCAAAAGCTAGATTACCATATATTCCATGCAAACATTTACAACATATTGCATGCTGCTAAATTATGTTGTTTTTTTGTTTTGTTTTGTATTTTTTGCTGCTAAATTATTATTTTTTAAGTTTATTTTTGAGAGAGACAGAGCACTAGAAAGGGAGAGACAGAGATAGAGAAGGAGAGACACAGAATCTGAAACAGTCTCCAGGCTCTGAGTTGTCAGCACAGAGCCCAACACAGGGCTCAAACTCACAAGCCATGAGATCATGACCTGAGCTGAAGTCAGTCACTTAACCGACTGAGATACCCAGGTGCCCTTTGGTGCTAAATTATTGATGAAAATTTGTCCTACCATAACTTTTATGTGTGAAGAAAATATATATAATGTTTTAAAGGAATAGTAATGAAAAAATGTTTATGGAATAAAAATATTGTTGCATACTGATTTTTCATCTTTTAACATCATCAATGAATAGATATATTTTATTCATTGCTATAGCAATGGGGTAGCTTAGATATAATATGACAATATTATGCTGTCGTCTCCTTATATTTGTACCAACTTCTCATGGAAATGAAACATACATATAGAAAGACGAATTGAGTGAATTCATCTTAAATATACCACGGAAGAAATTTTATACGTGTTCAGACTTATGTGACTACCACTCAGATCAAAATATGGATATTTTCCAAAAGATTTCCTTGTAACCTTTCCTAGCCTATCACCCCTGAGATGCAATCTATAGTTTAATAACTATCTCTGAGGCTTATGTTTTGCCTGTTCTTGCTTTCACATAAATATTAGAGCATCTTTACTTTTGTGTGCACAAAAGTAGAACCTCTCACACTCCTAAGTTCATCCACTGCACCTCCGAACTCTTTGGCTCACTGAACACCAACCACGATGGCCTCCTTGTTTCTGGAGCATACTTGTAATGCAATAATCCAGTGAGTTTATACTGGTTGTTCCCTTTAACCATTCTCTATTTTTTAGACCAATCCCTCACTATTTTCAGGCTCTTGTCAAATGCTTTCTGCTTCATAAAACCTTTATGGCTTCTCTCTAAATATCCTGCCTACCCTGACCTGTTTTGTTTTTCTTCTGCCTAGTGTCTCCCTCATCTGACATCATAGTAATTTATCTGATTGCTGTCTCTTTCTTCATTAGGATGTAAATTAAATGAATGCAGAGATTTGATGAGTCATGTACAATAGATACTTAGTGAATAAAGACATATTTATTGTAGGAAATGATTGTATTTTTTTTTAATTTTGTGTTTCAGATGTCTTCCTTCCTGTTCTTATCCTCTCTTGCAAGGGGATGGTGGGGTCTTAAGAGTTCTGTACTGTGTGCTTGCCTAAATGATTTATTAAACTTTATGTTGTAGCTGTGGAAATGGATTGTTGATCTGGGAAGATGAGCATCTAAATGAGAAAAAGCCTTCCTGGGCTGTTTGTATTAACTTTAGAAACCTTAGCACCCAACCCACAAGTAGTCTGATTAATTTAATTCTAAGAGATCTTTGGTCATTTTTTTTCTTTTCTACAAGGTAAGATTTTAAGCAATTGTGCTGTAGTCTTGAATTACACACAGAATGCCAGATTCATTGTCTCTCTCAAGTTGGACCAAAATTTATAACTAGTCTTTAAATTAGGAGATTAGGAGTGCCAAAAACTCTACCCAGCCTGAGGAATGCCACGGACCAGGTGGCTTGTTTGGCCTTTGTATTGACTTTGCTGCTTAATTAGAGCCGTAACCTGCTATTAAGCCCCAAATCCAACTCACACAGCCAGGATCATCAGAGGAACTGAAAGGTTGCTACCATCCTGCAGTTTACCCTATGTTCAAACCTATAAATCAAATTTCTTTGTAGTAGCTTATAAAAGAGAAATTACTTAAAGAAATGTAATCATTTAGCAGTGTGTTGCCCTTGTCCATATTATTATTAAATGACAGGAACTGGCTCTATAATTAGGTCTCATTTGCCATCCCTGTTTCTGCTTATAACTCCATTTGATAATCCCTGTTCACTAAAAAACTCTGGAATATTTTAGTACTATGCCTCTTCAAGTCTCTTCACATAAGTAAAATAATCTTTGCATTCAGTTCATATCAGAACCCATTGAGGAATAGCAGTTTGGGTACAAGACTAGTTGATTTCTATTACTGTCAGTAGGATTTTGACCAATTTGAGACACAAGTTTGAATTGTTATTTATCAACAGAGAAATGCAATATTTAAGTTTATTAAGTGGAGAGGTGGATCCTGTATAATTTTTTCATGTGTCTTTTTTTATTGCTTTCAGCTGAACGTGAATAAAAGGATACAGGAATATTATGTTTTATTATGTTATATTGTATTAACTCACTTTTTGTCAAAACCACACCACAAAGTCTCATTTCCTTTACTCCTCTCTCACAGGAAGTGAGAGTGAACAATGTTTTATGGCTAAGGCATTTATTTCTAAATAATAAACTCAGACTTCTTCAGGTGAAAGTTATATAAACAAAGCTTTAGTCACTTATATGATATTCAGAATATCTTTTCTTTCAGTTATATAATATATAATGGTTTGATATAGATGTTAGAGGTATGCACTTAATGATGTAATGCAAATTACTTCACTGTACATCTATATCTGTTTTTATCTATATGTATCTGTCTACATATTATACTTTCCTCACAAGTTTGTTAATATCATGAATTATCATCAAGTATTCATACTTTGGAATAAAAAGCCATTGTTTGTCACAAATATCTTTAAAAGCATACACCACAACTGTAGCTAAGCAGTTAATTATTTTTTTGTATACTTATACTTACAGCTTAGAAGAAAAATGAAAGGAAATGGGGTGGACAGAGAAGAGGAGGGCAGCCATATTGGTTAAGTAAAGACAGAGCAAACAACAGAATAATGAAAGACAGTGAATAATGAAGGAAGAATTCCTGGGCTGAAGAAAAACTGAGAGGAACAACGGAGAGAAAAACAAAACAAGAGACTGGGGTCACTGAGCCCAAGTATCTTCATTAGATGAAATGCATTCAACCAATTATTATTATGATCCCACCACCAAACAGAAACACAAAAAAAGGCAATATGTTATACATAAAATTACATAGCAAAAGCTGCCCTTACCTCCTGGTAGAAGATTAAACCACTACACACAAAAAGGATTATTGATGCCTTTTGGAAAAGTTCATCGTTACTTTAGGAAAATAAAAATAAAAACATGCATCTTGTTTGCGTCTGCATCCACTGACATTATGTATCATTCTGATTTTCTATTTTTTACTCATCTGAAACAATATTTTTGAATATTCTTCAAAGCACCTTCTGATTATATCACTCTCCTTCTCAAAAGCATTAAATGGATCAAATTTTCTTCAGAACAGACTTTCATGTCCTTATCGATCATTTGTGAGGAATTGCGGAAAGCCATAAAAGTCTCTATTTCAAGTCATCTGTTCTCCATTTCCTTTTTTTTTTAATTTTTAATGTTTATTTATTTCTGAAAGAGACAGAGTGTGAGCAGGGGAGGGGCAGCGAGAGAGGGAGACAGAATCCAAACCACACTCCAGTCTCTGAGCTGCCAGCACAGAGACCTACGTGGGGCTGGAACTCATGGACCCCGAGATCATGACCTGAACTGAAGTCGGACGCTTAACTGACTGAACCACCTAGGAGCCCCTGTTCTCCATTTTCCAATACCAACTCTGTGCAAATCCCAAAGATACAACATAAATCTGAGCTTAGTCCCTCTTCAGTAGTTTTTTTTTTTACTCTGAATGTCTTTTCCTTTTCCTTTTACCTTTGTAAATTATATCATATTTGTTTCAAGTTTGAATGCACATGCATTTTTCATTATATTTCTGTTCATTCTGTAGATAAAAGTTGTGTATATATTGTACTTACAAGTGGGTGGCATCTACATCTGTTCTATATAAAAAGCTAATATCATGGACCCTAAGATCAGACAAACATGAGTTTGCAATCTTGCGCTCCCTCTAACTCCTATATCATCAGGCAAATTATTTTTCTCTGAGATTATTTTATCCCACTGCCCCCATTTGAGAGTTACTGTAAGATAGAATGTGTTAATTCTTATGAATTCCTCATCAAAGTGTCTTTCAGTGCACGTTCTTTAGAGGAACATAACCTTTTACACACATTTTATCACACTTTTATTAGATTCTTGCAGTAATTTCCACTGTTGCTTACTTACAATTATTTTAAATAAATCAATATTCTGTTTTCCTTATTAGATTGTTGGTTTTCGACTGCTAAGGTATATATTTAAATTTTTCTTATGTAATGAGTTAACAGTAGATGTTTACACACAGGTAGAGCTCATAAGATCCCCATAAGTGATTGAAAACTTGAATAAACTAGATTCACCAGTCTTGCAATAGTCCATAGCTAGCATATATTTTATTGCTCTGAGTAATGTCTCACATTTACTTTGCATCATCACTATTATTATTTAATTTAACATTCACTAGTCCCTGTATTAAATATAAGAAGCATATTAAGCTAATATTACAAAGAATGTAAAAATATAAGTTGCCTCTCTAGTCAGAGGACTTCAAAATAACAAAACTTTTAATGTATACCTTTTGAAGGAAATGTAGTTCCATCTTACTGAACTTCAGAAGGGCATTTTGAAATATATACCATCTTCCTTGGACTTACCATCTAGATATTTTTAGGAAGACGTGGAACTACTTACTAAGTGACTGAAAACGTTTAAATATCTAGAGAAAACTTGTGTAACACATTTTTTTTTGCTAAGTCATCTGTGATTTCAACCTGTAATCCCTCCAGGTTTTCCAGTCCCTGGACTTTAATTATAGTAATGTATGCTATCACCTACTTTTTTCTTTTAAGCCCTCATATAAAATGAGTTCTCTATTTTGAAAATGTGATCTTACTGATATTTAAGAAACAAAATAAAATTCAGTTACTTTCTAGATTAATACTATAACCCCCTGCATTTTCCCCTTGTATCTCCTGGCTTATTCATATATTAATGACTCCATTTGCACTCTCCTCTTAAAGTGTTTTTTCTAATAATTTCAAGCTATTTCCATAATATTAACTGACCAAGAGGCAGTTGGTTTCCTGATTTTAAAATAGAGATACTCATTGACATTTGGGGTTTATTACCTCTAAATAGAACTCTGTTAAAATTCACTAGCTGTTTCCAAATTGATAATTCAAGTAGTTTAATGTTGGGAGCCATTTGGCTTAAGATGTCTACACTGAAGATCTCAACACAATTTTAATTTCTTCTTTGTCTTTTTATTTTGCTCTCAACTACCCACCCCCTTCTTTTTAATGTTTTTGAACACTTGCCATTGTGGTTACTCTTTCCTGATTCTAGTACTGGTTGTCTTTTCGTTATTCCCAAATACTATGCACTTGGTTAACCTTTCCTCCATGGATAATTAGATTTCCCCAAATTTTCAGATTTGTTCCTCTCTTTCTCTTTGGTTCACATGTATGATCACTGTATCTATATATCTTCAATTAATATTTTTTCTAAAATCCATATATTACCAAATGCCTGATATTATATTGTTCTGATACTTATTCCTTATCTCATGTTCAATTCTGAACCATTACCTCTGTATGAATCTACTACTCATTTAATATTCACTTCATCTTCAAAGTAACACTCCATTTTGTTAATGGTCGTCCCCTCCTAGAGTTATGTAGGATAGAAACAATATCCAGAAGAAAAATGTCTAGCTTTTCAAAAATATTGACCAACTGTATACAAGAATGCTTGGAATATTTTATATTTTTACTAGCTTTGTGAACAGAAAGAGCATATTCTTTCATTACATTGTCAAAATCATTTGTTACTGCTTGATTGTTATTTTTAAACTTTTTTGAACTTATTTGTGAGAAATGATTTCTCATTCTTATATTAATATGCATTTTTTTACTGTGTGTATTTGTCTCATGTATTTACTTAATTTTATTTATTACAGTATTACTTGTTTTTTTTTTCCCCCTCTGGCTTAAAAATAATTCTTGATGACATTGAAGATATCATCACTTGTTTGTTTCATATTTACATATGGCTAAGATTTATTTAGAATTGGTTCAAGTTTACCTTCCATCACAAACTACTTCAATCCAGAGGGTTTTTTGTTTTGTTTTGTTTTTTAATAGTTTTTTGGTTAAGTCACATACTTTAAGAAGCTTGTCATTCATAACTAAAACCAAAGTTTTAGTTATTTGCATTTTTTCTCATTATTTAGATATTTCTGAAACTTTATTTTTATATAAATGGCCATGGCCACAATTTTTGAGTCTTAATTTATATGCAAATATAAATTAACTGATACCAGGAGTTTGAACCGAAAGATGCCAATATCAGACCTTGTTCCAAAAGACAATTTACCAAAAAAAAAAAAAAGTATCTGCCCACCTTCTTTACATCACTTAACATTATTCAGCCTTCAAAATTTTGCTATTATATTGAACAGATTTTTATTTCCTGATTTTTATTTTCTGATTTTTAATTAAATTGATTTTAATTAATTTAATTAATTGATTTTAATTAAATTGATCTCTTTGATAACATATAGAAATGTCTTTTCTTTTTCACTTGGGCTATTTGAGTAACTTTACCTTTTGTTTTCCTTTTCAAATTTTTATTTAAATTCTAGTTAATTAACATAACAATGCAATGTTGGTTTAAGGAGTAGAATTCAGTGATTTATCACTTACATATGATATGTATAAGTTTCTTAGGTATTTTATTTTTTCTTCCAGCATTATTGACATATGATTGACAAGTAAAATTGTATGTATTTAAGATGTACAGCATAACTTTTTGATATATGAATATATTATGAAATGGTTACCATAATTAAGCTAATTAACATATCCACACCTTCCATAATTACTTTTTCTTTTTGTTGGTGTGAAAACACTTAAGATCTACAGTCTTAACAGATTTTAAATATACAATACAATAGCATTAATTACAGTCACCATATGATGGTACATTACATCTCCAGAACTTGCTTATCCTTCATATCTGAAGCTTTGTACCATTTGACCAACATTTTCCCCATTTTTCCAAGCCTCTGGTAATCACCATTCTCCTTTATGCTTTAAGACTTTGACTTTTTTAACTACCACATATAAGAGAGAACATGCAGTATTTGTCTTTACGTACCTAGTTTATTTTACTTAACATAATGTCCTCCAGGTTCATCCACAAAAGACAAGATTTCTTCTTATTCAAAGCTGAATAATATTCCACAGTGTGAAATATACATATACATATATGTATGTATACACACACACACACACACACACAAACCACATTTTCTTTATTGATTCATCCATTATCCACATAGGTTGTTTCCATATCTTGGCTATTGTGAATATTGTTGCAATGAACATGGAAGTACAGTTATCTCTTTGAGATATTAATTTCAATTCCTTTGGATATTTACCAAACAGTGGGATTGCTGGATCATATAGTAGTTTTATTTTTAATTATATGAGAAACCACCATACTGTTTTCTATAGTGGCTGCATTATTTTATATTCCCAACAGTAAGAAGCGTTCTAATTTCACAACATTACAAACACTTGTTATCTTTTATTTCTTTTTTATTTTTGATATTTATTTATGTATTTAATTAATTAATTTAAATTCAAGTAAGGTAGCATACAGTGTAGTATTGGTTTCAGGTATAGAACCCATTGATTCATCACTTACATATAACACCCAGTGCTCATCCTAACAAGTGCCCTCCTTAACATCATAAAGGTCATATATGGAAGACGCACAGTTAATATAATCCTCAATGGGGAAAAACTGAGAGCTTTTCCCCTAAGTTCAGGAACACAACAGGGATGCCCACTCTCACCACAATTGTTCACAATAGTACTAGAAGTCCTAATCTCAGCAATAAGACAACAAAGGGAAATGAAATGCATACAAATTGGCAAAGAAGAAGTCAAACTTTCACTCTTTGCATATGACATCATATTCTACATGGAAAACCCAAACAACCCCACCAAAACATTGTTAGAATCGATACGTGAATTCAGCAACATCACAGGATATAAAATCAATGTACAGAAATCGGTTTTATTTCTGTACACATATAATTAAACAACAGAAAGGGAAATCAAAGAATCAATTCCATTTATAATTGCACCAAGTCCCATAAAATACCTAGGTGTAAACCTAACCAAAGAGGTAACAGATATGTACACTGAAAACTATAGAAACCTTATGAAAGAAATTGAAAAAGACACAAAGAAATGGAAAAACGTTCCATGGACATAGATTGGAAGAACAAATATTTTAAAAATGTCTAAGCTACCCAAAGCAATCTACACATTCAATGAAATCCCTATCAAAATAACACATTCATTCTACACAGAGCTAGAACAAATAATCCTAAAATTTGTATAGAACCAGAAAATACCCTGAATAGCCAATGTAATGAAAAAGAAAACCAAAGCTGGAAGCATCATGATTCTGTAGTTCAAGCTGTATTACAAAGCTGTAATCATTAAGAGAGTATGGCACTGGCAAAAAAAAAGAAAAAAAAGAAAAAAAAGAAATAGATCAATGGAATACAATAGAGAACCCAGAAATGGACCCACAAATATATGGCCAATTAATTTTAGACAAAGCAGGAAGGAGTATCCAATGGAAAAAAGACAGTCTCTTCAACAAATGGTACTGGGAAAATTGTACAACAACATGCAGAAGAATTAAACTGGACCACTATCTTACATGATACACAAAAATAAATTCAAAATGGATGAAAGACCTAAATGTGACATAGGAAACCATTAAAATACTACAGAAGAACAAAGAAAGCAACCTATTTGATTTCAAGCTCAGCAACTTTTTACTGGACATGTCTATGGAGGCAAGGGAAATAAAACAAAAATGAACTTTTGTGAGGGGCACCTGGGTGGCTCAGTGGGTTAAGCACTGGACTTCGGCTCAGGGCTAAGGTCATGATCTCACAGTTCGTGAGTCTGAGCCATAAGCCAGGCTCTGTGCTGACAGCTTGGAGCCTGGAGCCTCCTTCAGATTCTGTATCTCCATCTCTCTCTGCCCTTCCCCTGCTCATGTTCTGTCTCTCTTTCTCTCAAAAATAAATAAAATAAATTTTAAAAATTAAAAAAAAATGAAAAATGAACTTTTGGGGCATCATCAATATAGAATGCTTCTGCATAGTGAAGGAAACAATCAACCAAATTAATGCAAATGACACATCAGATAAAGGATTAGTATGCAAAATCTATAAAGAACTTATCAAACACCAAGTAGTATTCCACTGTGTGTGTGTGTGTGTGTGTGTGAATATATATATATATATATATATATAGGCTATAATTGATAGCATTGAATGTTGGGTTGAGTGTGCCCCTTTGAACCAGCATTTTTGTATCCTTTGGATAAATACATAGTAATGCAATTGCTGGGCTGTAGGGTATTTCTATTTTTTTTGTTTTTGTTTTGTTTTTAAAGTATTTATTTATTTTGAGAAAGAGACTGTGTGAGTTGGGGAGGGGCAGAGAGAGAAAAGAAGAGAGAATCCCAAGCAGGCTGTGTACTGCCAGGGCAGAGCCCGATGCAGAGCTTGAACCCACAAACTGTGAGATCATGACCTAAGCCATAATCAAGAGACTGAAGCTCAATCTATTGAGCCACCTAGGCTCCCCTAGGGTAATTCTATTTTTAACTTTTTGAGGAATCTCGCTACTATTTTCCAGAGTAGCTGCACAAGTTTGCAACCCTACCAACAGTACAAAAGGGCTCCCCTTTCTCAGCATCCTCACCAACATCTATTGTTTCTTGAGTTGTTAATTTTAGCCATCCTGACAGGTGTGAGGTGGTATCTAATTGTGGTTTTGATTTGTATTTCTCTGATGATGAGTGATGCTGAGCATCTTTTCATGTGTCAGTTACCTATCTTGATGTCTCTTTGGAAAAGTGTCCTTACATGTCTTCTGCCTGTTTCTCCAGTGTATTATTATTATTATTATTTCATTTATTTTTTGGGGGGGTGCTGAGTTTGATAAATTCTTTTGTAGATTTTTTTCTGGCCAGTATGACTAAAGGAATCTATTCAGCAATGGAGTAACCTTTCCCAAAGGCAAGTTTGTTCTTTGTCCTCAGCCTCAGACTATTAACTTATAAGCCCTTCAAATGTCCTACCAGATAAGTGTCTTTGTTTTTCTGGGCCATTGGGACATTTGAGGTATTGTATGGCTTGGCTAATATGTATCTGTATCTTTTTTGCTGTGATAAAACATAACCATTGCTTAAAGCCTTTTCTGAATTCTGTGAATATTTCTAGTGAATTATTGAAACCGACCATGGTTTGGAATACCCACAAACTTGCAGTTGACGTCAAAAGTGAAGATAGTCTTGAGAAGTATTACACTGCAGACACAGACATATTATTCAATAAAAAAAAGGTTTCCATATTACTTGGATTTTGTGGAAATCAGGCTGAAAAGTGCTGTGTTGCAAAGTCTTTTTATTTATTCCAAAGGAAGGGAGAAAACCCAAGAACTCAGAGATTGAAGCCATGAGCTTTTGAGAAGTATCCACAAGCCATAATATCAAGTCCTAATAGAACATCCATACAGAAAATCAGTAATTAAATTAATAACATGAATTTGAACATCACTATAGACTAAATGGACTTAATGATCATATATAGAACATTGCACCCAATGGCAGAAGAATATACACTTTTCTCAAATATATATGGAACATTCTCCAAGAATGAGCATACTTAGGTCAAAGAAGAAGTTTTAACAAATTTTAGAACATTGAAATCACACAAATTATACTTTTCATCCATAGTGAAATAAAACTAGAAATTAATAACAAAAGGATAATTGGAAAACGCTCAAATATCTGGCAATGTAACAACAGGTTCTTTTACCACCAATAGAACAAAAGTAATATCAAATGTGCAGTCAGTAACATCTTGAGAAAGATGAAAATAAACACAAAATGGCAAAATTTATGTGATTTACCAAAATTAGTACTTACAGGGAACTTTATAGACATGAGTGTTTGTAGACATAAGTGTTTGATAAAATGACCTAATTTTAGTCTTCAAGTACAAAAATATTTTCTAAGTACAAACTCAGCCCATGGTAGAAGGAAAACAATAGAGATTAAAGCATAAATAAACATAATAAAAAATAGACACACTCATATTTCTAAAGTAGGGCACACATCTATAAAATGTGGGAATATGATTATCAGTTACGTGAGGTTATTAAAGAGTTCAATAAGGTAATGCATTAAAAGAACTTTGCACATTTCACACCACAGTATGTTACATTTATTAAACTTTAAAACTTTTTGTTATCATGTGCTGGCTTAGAAAATGTGCAGTGATTATTCATGCTAATAATAATTTCATGGAAAACAAGCCTTCAGAATCTGAGTTTTCATCATTACACTCATCATTACAGTTCATCATTTCTAGTACCTAATGACATTCTTGTTCATCTCCTTTTCTTACAAGTATGAGGAGGTTGCCGACTCTCTCCCTTTAACAGCTAATGTGGCCATGTGACTTATTTGTCCAATAAAATGTGAACAGAAATGATGAGTAAAGACGTAAAAAACCCGTGTGCACTTTTTAAAGTTTTCTTTCTCTCTGTGACTGAGACTTGACTATGGAATTCTCTTTTCCCATAAAATAATTTCGTGTCATTTGAAAACAGGAAAAATTCTGGCATGAGTCCCTTTGTTTTTGTATGTACATCAAAACTTCTTTTCACATGAATGTCATATCTTTGTAATTGTGATTCTTCTTGGTGCCAAAATATATGTTTGAATCTTTTCAAAAATATTATTTTACATTGCTAACTATTAAAACTTGTTTTCAAAATGCATAGGTGGATTGACTTTTAATAATTGAGAGTTTAAGGGTCTCTCTCCACTATCAATGCCAAAATCTTCTTGGAAGGTGTGCAGGGGCTACCTTAAATTATGCCTGTGTTTATGAAAGAACTCACAGAACTGATATTTCCATGTCAACTGTAGTTATTTAGCTTCTTATTGGTGAATGCTCCCCTTGTTCTACCTCAATTTTTTAAAATAAATGCTTAAAAATCATATTTCAATGTGACTGAGCTCTTATTTCCAATGGCTCTGTCAAATGCATCCAATTCAGAAAGCCCCCTGATGGCCTATGTTTGGCAGATACAATGAAGAAGTAAACCTTTGTTATATTAAGCTACTAAGGCTTTTGATGTTACTAATTCTTGCATTATAGTCTAGCATATAAAGGATATCATTGATGATTAAAATAAATATTTTTTTAAGTTTTTGTAATGTTTTATTTATTTTTGAGACAGGGAGAGACAGAGGATGAGCAGGGGAGTGTCAGAGAGAGAGGGAGACACAGAATCCAAATCAGGCTCCAGGCTCTGAGCTGTCAGCACAGAGCCTGACATGGGGCTTGAACTCACAAACTGTGAGATCATGACCTGAGCTGAAGTTGGACACTTAACCGACTGAGCCACCCAGGCACCCCTAAAATAAGTATTTTAGATGACACTATAAGAAAGCAAAGCAACATTTTTTTTTTTATTCCTCAGGGTCTTAATGGATGTATGGAGAAGCATGTGATTATAAGTGGGGAGAGAAAATTTGTACATTTCTTTAATCAACCTAACAAATAATGTTTAAATATAAACAAGTAAATGTATCCCCAAACTTGAACATATTTTTAGCAAAAATTTGGTCTGATGACAGATATAATGTATCCATATATTTTCCTTGCCATACAAAGGAATCCTCTCCTTACACATACAAGTTGTGTAAAATAATTCTGATCCTCTCATACATGATTCCCTACCCTCACCAAAGTGCAATTCAAGAAATGAAACAGATGAACATATGGGAAGTGGGGGAGAGAAGAGAGGAGTGAAACAAACCACAAAAGACTCAGTAATAGCAAAATTAGGGTTGTTGGAGGGAGGTGGGTGGAGGATGGGTTAGATGGGTGATGAGTATTAAGGAGGTTACTTGTTGGGATGAGCACTGGGTGTTGAATGTAAGTGATGAATCACTGAATTCTACTCCTGAAACAAATATTGCACTGTATGTTAACTAACTAAAACTGAAATTAAAATAAAGAACCTATAATTTCCACATTTATTTTTGAATGATTGTAATTTATTTCTTTATAATTCTTTTCAATACTAAGTTTATAAATATTTAAATAGTGTATAAATACAAAACTGAAGTTTAACATGAAATGTTTCTAAGGATAACTTTTTTGGATTTTTAGACTAAAAATTTTAGTCTAAAGGTTTAGTCTAAACGTTTCTTACAATATCAAAGCATGAATAGGGATTTCTTATTTGGAACACCAGATCCTTTACACACTGGCACATTCAGATAATCCAATGCCTTCAGAAAGGAAATTATTTTGATAAGCGATATATTTTAATGACATTATTAATTTATATAAGTTATATTGATATAAATCCAATCAATTATCTCAATTTATTGTTGTAAACATGAATTTTACTCACTAATTTTTGGTGAGCCTCAGAAATTTTCTGCACATTTCCTGAGTAAACATTCTCTTTATTTTATTAATGGCACATTTATTTGTTCATTTCTAAAACTGTAGATAATAAGGTTGAAGAGTGGGAAATATGTCTTGGATGGTGGAATAGTTTTCTGATTGCCTCAGGTATACATAAACACCTGAGCTGAGGAAGACAGATACCACAAATATATTAGGGACACAGGTAGAAAAAGCCTTTTTTCTGTCTGCTCCTCTCGGAAACTTGAAAACTGTAGAAAACATGTGACTGTAAGAGCTGATGATGAAAATTAAACAGCCACCAACAATCCCTAGACCACAGACAATGAGCACCATCTCATTGCTAAAGGTGTCAGATCAGGAGAGCTTTAGCAAAGAAGGGATATCACAAAAAAAACTGATGGATAACATTGGATTGACAGAATGGCAGCCTGAATGTATTGCCAGTGTGTACAGCAGCATGGATGAGACTACTGAGTATGAAAGCTAGAGTCATTTGTATGCAGATTTTGAGAGTTCATGATTATAGGGTAGTAAAGGGGTTGGCAGATAGCCACATAATGGTCTTGGGCCATGAGAGTCAGAAACAGAAGCTCCATATATACAAAGAAAACCACTAGGAAGACCTCAGCTTTACACCCAGCCTTTGAAATGGTGCTGCTGTCAAGTAGAGAATTGATGCATGAGTTAGGAACTATTATAGAAATGTAGCATGCAACCAAGATAGACAGATTCCTAAGGAAGAAATACATGGGTGTGTGAAGACTCCTGTCAAGGGTGGTGACAGTAACAATGACAGTGTTTCCCAACATCACAGAGAAGGTTATGGCATGCAAAACCTGCAGTTCCCATACATCAGAAAACCCTGTGAGGAGAAATCCCATCATCACATTGGAATTTTTCATCTGTGGGTAACACAATATGTACCTGAAAGTAAGAAGTGAAGTCTTGAGCCCATGAAGAATCAAATTATGGAAAGATATTTCTTAACTACTTTGGTTTTGATTCCTACCTAATTCTAATATATATATTGATGTCCCTAATATTTTTGAGAGAAAATTAAGTGAACCTCCTTTAGTCTACATGATTTTATTTTTAATCCTACTGTATACTGGAGTGAAAATTACAGTCATATTGCTCATAACCAATAAGCATAAAAATTAAATGCATATTTCTACACATTTCCATTGGAAAATACAAATTTCATGGTCAAATACATACAAATATAGATACAGATTACATAAATACAGTTGCATTTGAAAGATATTATGTAAATCATATTGTTGAACACTGGATAATTAGAATAAAATATTTTGATTGTTTTCAGTCTTATGTTTTTATTTGAGGCTACAGATGTATGGGGGAAATGATCTTATTTTTCTTGAGCTAATCTTCTATGCATAATGGTTTCAAAATTCTCTTCTGTTACCATGACAAAATATCAATGTAATTTGAAACTTTACTTACTCTAATATCTCAAATGGAATACAGCCTCAGTAGCTGATATACTTACTTGAACTGAATCTATGCCCAATTTTTGTTACATTTTTATATTTCAAGTTATTTTTCTAGTTATTCTGCTCTGCTTTTAAAGAGAGAATGAATGAGCCCAGTATTATTATTTCCTTACTGCCTCTTGAACCTACCCCTAATATTCCCTCATTGTAATCTTCAATTTTCCAAGTTTTCAAACCTTCTTTGGTTTTACTAGCTGAAAAAATAAAACAACAAAATTAAACACAAAATCTTACAACACTAATTTAGTTTTTGCTTTCTGTTAAATTATGGAGGGTGTTTTTCTCACTTTAATCTTCCATATGTTCAACAACATTTCTAGAATTTCTTCCTTTTTGATTTCTTTGATTCTGTATCACTCAACAAGTTCTTGGTCATTGCTATCACATCTCTATAGCTCATTTTATCAGTCCTCTGTTTGGTTTATTCATCAGTGGATATATGAACCAACTTTCTTCTTGACTTAATGTGTTACTTGTATTTTCCTAGATCTCCTCTATTATTTTTTTATAGCACTTTCTTTGAATTCCCTCAAAATAATAACAAACAACAGCAACAATAATAATATTGGACCATGAACAACGCTGTCCACAGTTAAGTTTACTGTGATTCACACTTTATTTGAAGTTAAATTTTTCATGCTTTATTTGAAATTAATTCTGTTCAAAATCTTACAATCCAGACTCACTCACAATGATCAGTTCCCGCAGACACCATTTTGTTAGTATGCTCTTTCATAAACTTATTAAACATCTTGCATATGAAGTTTTCATAGACAACCTGCACAAACCCATTACTTCTTTTTTTTATCACATCAGTCTTAAGATATGTTTCATCAACTGCTTTACATTGAAAAGAAATTGAGCTGATGTCCTTCCTGTTTTGTTGTTTATAGATTACTCAAGGATTGAATCATATACAATTTTGGCTCCAAAGGGGAAGATGGAGGCAAAGTAGGATGCTGGGCTCACCTTATCCTGCTGATCACTTTTTTCCACACACATCTGCCTAAATAACCCAGAAACCCACCCGAAGACTAGCAGAACAGACTCTCCGGAGCCAAGCATAGACAAGAGGCCCACAGAAGACTGTAAGAAGGGCTGAGAAGTGGTGCGTGCTACACGGACTGGCAGGAGGGAGCCAGGGCAGTGGAAGGACAGCCACTTGGGCAAGGCAGAGCCCCCGAAGTCTGGCTTGCAAAAGCAGAGGGGCCGGACTCCATAAGTTCTGACAGCCAGTAGGACTTAACATCTGGAATGTTAGAAGTCAACAGCTCTGCTCTCGGAGAGTGGGGAAGGCAAGAGGACATGGGGAGGAAGAGTTATCGAAACCCGGAAAGACAGAACTCAGAAGGGGAACAAAGGTGCTGGCCAGAGCCATTTCTCTATCCGTCTCCCAGTCAAAATTCCAAAAGGAACCAGTTCCCATAAACAAATTTTATTCCACTGAGCAAACACCCAACACTGCTTCCATGGATCCATTCCTCTGAAGGGCCTGCCTCCCTCCCAGTGTGGCAGGGCCCCTCCCCCAAGGGACTACCAATGGCAAAGGGAGCTAAGCCTGCCCCTCCCACCCATGTGCACCTCGGGGTCAACCTCACCTAATACTCCCTTGGCCATATCTCATCAACAACACCGCAAGCCTTGCAGTGTGCAAGTAGTCCAGACAGGGGCCACACCACGCCACAGAGAGTCCTGCCCATGGGAGAGGGGATGACAAGGTACACACCAGTCTGACTGTGGCCCCGCCCACCAACACAAGATAATCAGGACAGAACAGGGGAAATGCCCTTTTACCACAGGACCTACCCAAAATGACAAAACAGAATAATTCTCCTCCAAAAAAAACCTCCAGGAATTAGCAACACCTAACGAATTGATCAAAAACGAGTTAAGCAATATAACAGAACAAGAACATAGAATAATACTCACAAAATTAATTGCTGGGCTTGAAAAAAGAATGGAAGACAGCAGAGAATCTATTGCTACAGACCCCAAGGGACTAAGAAATAGTCATGATGAACTAAAAAAATGCTATAAATGAGGTGCAAAATAAAATGGAGGTGGCCATAGCACGGATTGAAGAGGCAGAGGAGAGAAGAGGTGAATTAGAAGATAAAATTATGGAAAAAGAGAAAGCTGAGAAAAAGAGAGATAAAAAAATCCAGGAGTATGAAGGGAGAATTAGAGAACTAAGTGATACAAACTAACGAAACAATATCAGTACCATAGGAACTTCAGAAAAAGAAGAGAGAGAAAGGGGCTGAAGGTGTACTTGAACAAATCATAGCTCAGAACTTCCCTGACCTGGGAAGGAAAAATGCATTGATATCGAAGACGCACAGAGAACTCCCTTCAGACATAACTCGAATAGATCTTCTGCAAGACATATCATAGTAAAACTGACATTATACAAGGAAAAAGAGAAAATTCTGAAAGCAGGTAGGGATAAACAGGCCCTAAATTACAAAGGTAGACACATAATAATAGTAGCAGACCTATCTACTGAAACATGGCAGACAAGAAAGGAATGGCAGGAAATCTTCAATGTGATGAACAGAAAACTTATGCAGCCTAGAATCCTTTATCCAGCAATTCTGTCATTCAGAATAGGAGAGATAAAGGTCTTCCCAAACAAACACTGAAGAAGTTCGTCACCATTAAACCAGCCCTACAAGAGATCCTAAGGAGGATTCTGTGAGTGAAATGTTGCAAGGACCACAAAGTAACAGAGACATCAACACAAGCAAGAAACCTACAGAGCTCACAATGTCTCTAAACCCATATCTTTCAATAATAACACTGAATGTAAATGGACTAAATGCTCCAACGAAAAGACATAGGGTATCAGAATGGTAAAAAAAAAAAAAAAAAAAAAAAAACAAGACCCATCTATTTGCTGTCCACAAGAGACATGTTTTAGACCTGAGGACATCTTAAACTGAAACTAAGGGGATGGAGAACTATCTATAATGCTACTGAAAGTAAAAACAAAACTGGAGTAGCCATACCTATATCACACAAACTAGACTTTAAATTAAAGGCTAGAAATTAAATTAAAGAATGGCATTATAAAATAATTACAGGGTCTATCCATCAGGAAGAGCTAACAATTATAAATGTCTATGTGCCAAATATGGGAGCCCACAAATACATAAAACAATCACAAATATAAACAACCTTATTGATAAGAATGTGGTAATTGCAGGGGACTTTAATACTCCACTTACAACATTGGATAGATCATCTAGACACAGGATCAATAAAGAAACAAGGGCCCTGAATGATACATTGGATCAGATGGACTTGACAGATATATTTAGAACTCCGCATTCCAAAGCAACAGAATATACTTTCTTCTTGAGTGCACATGGAACATTCTCCATGATAGATAACATACTGGGTCACAAAACAGCCCTTCATAAGTATAAAATAATATAGATCATACCATGCACACTTTCAGACCACAATGCTATGAAACTTGAAATCAACCACAGAAAAAGTCTGGAAAACCTCCAAAAGCATGGAGGTTAAAGAACACGCTATTAAAGAATTAATGGGTCAACAAGGCAATGAGAAAAGAAATTAAAAAAAATATATGGAAACAAATGAAAATGAAAATACAACAATCCAAATGATTTGGGATGCAGCGAAGGCAGTCCTGAGAGGAAAATACATTGCAATCCAGGCCTATCTCAAGACACAAGAAAAATCCCAAATACAAAATCTAAAAGCATACCTACAGGAACTAGAAGCCAAACAGCAAAGATACCCCAAACCCAGCAGTAGAAGAGAAATAATAAAGATCAGAGAAGAAACAAACAATATAGAATCTAAAAAAACTATAGAGCAGATCAATGAAACCAAGAGCTGTTTTTTTGAAAAAATAAACAAAACTGATAAACCTCTAGCCAGGCTTCTCAAAAAGAAAAGGGAGATGACCCAAATAGATAAAATCATGAATGAAAATGGAATGATTACAACCAATCCCTCAGAAATACAAGCAATTATCAGGGAATACTATGAAAAATTATATGCCAACAAACTGGACAACCTAGAAGAAATGGACAAATTCCTAAGCACCCACACACTTCTAAAACTGAAATAGGAAGAAATAGAAAGCTTGAACAGACCCATAACCAGCGAAGAAATTGAAGCAGTTATCAAAAATCTCCCAACAAATAAGAGTCCAGGACCAGATAGCTTCCCAGGGGAATTCTACCAGATATTTAAAGCAGAGAAAATACCTATCCTTTTCAAGCTCTTCCAAAAAACAGAAAGGGAAGGAAAACTTCCAGACTCATTCTATGAAGCCAGCTTTACTTTGATTCCCCAACCAGACATAGACCCAGCAAAAAAAAAAGAGAACTACAGGCCAATATCCCTGATGAATATCCATGCAAGAATTCTCAAACGATACTAGCAATTCAAATTCAACAGCATATAAAAGGAATTATTCACCATGATCAAATGGGATTCATTCTTAGGCTGCAGAGCTGGTTCAACACTCCCAAATCAATCAGTGTGATAAATCATACTGATAAAAGGAAATATAAGAACCATATGATCCTGTCATTCAATGCAGAAAAGCATTTGGCAAAATTCAACATCCTTTCTTATTAAAAACCCTCAAGAAAGTCGGGATAGAGGGAACATATTTAAGCATTATAAAAGCCATTTATGAAAAGACCACAGCTAATATCATCCTCAAAGGGGAAAAACTGAGAGCTTTTCCCCTGAGATCAGGAACACGACAGGGATGTCCACTCTCACCGCTGTTGTAAACATAGTGTTGGAAGTCCTAGCATCAGCAATCAGACAACAAAAGGAAATCAAAGGCATCCAAATTGATAAAGATGAAGTTAAGCTTTCACTTTTTGCAGATGACATGCATGACATTATACATGGAAAACCTGATAGACTCCACCAAAAGTCTGCTAGAACTGATAGCTGAATACAGGAAAGTTGCAGGATACAAAATCAAATACAGAAATCAGTTCCATTCTTATACACTAATAATGAAGCAACAGAAAGACAAATAAAGAAACTGATCCCATTTACAATTGCACCAAGAAGCATAAAATACCTAGGAATAAACCTAACTAAAGACATAAAAGATCTGTACGCTGAAAACTATAGAAAGCTTAGGAAGGAAATGGAAGAAGACATAAAGAAATGGAAAAACATTCCATGCTCATGGGTTGGAAGAATAAATATTGTCAAAATGTCAATACTACCCAAAGCTATCTACACATTCAATGCAACCCCAATCAAAATTGCACCATCATTCTTCTTGAAGCTAGAACAAGCAATCCTAAAATTTGTATGGAACCACAAAAGACGCCAAATATTCAAAGTAATATTGAAAAAGGCAACCAAAGCAGAACCATCACATTTCCAGACTTTAGCCTCTACTACAAAGCTGTAATCATCAAGACAGCATGGTATTGGCACAAAAACAGACACATAGACCAATGGAATTGAATAGAGACTCCAGAATTGGACCCACAAAAGTATGGCCAACTAATCTTTGACAGAGCAGGAAAGAACAGCCAATGGAAAAAAGACAGTCTCTTTAACAAATGGTGCTGGGAGAACTGGACAGCAACTTGCACAAGAATGAAACTAGACCACTTTCTTACCCATTCACAAAAATAAACTCAAAATGGATGAAGGACCTGAATGTTAGACAGGAAACCATCAAAACCCTAGAGGAGATGGGGCGCCTGGGTGGCGCAGTCGGTTAAGCGTCCGACTTCAGCCAGGTCACGATCTCACGGTCCGGGAGTTCGAGCCCCGCGCCAGGCTCTGGGCTGATGGCTCAGAGCCTGGAGCCTGTTTCCGATTCTGTGTCTCCCTCTCTCTCTGCCCCTCCCCCATTCATGCTCTGTCTCTCTCTGTCCCAAAAATAAATAAACGTTGAAAAAAAAAATTAAAAAAAAAAAAAACCCTAGAGGAGAAACAGGAAAAAATCTGACCTCAGCCGCAGCAATTTCTTACCTGACACATCTCCAAAGGCAAGGGAATTCAAAGCAAAATGAACTATCGGGACCTCATGAAGATAAAAAGCTTCTGCACTGCAAGGGAAACAATCAACAAAACTAAAAGGCAACCAATGGAATGGGAAAATATATTTGCAAATAACATCGGACAAAGGGCTAGTATTCAAAATCTATAAAGAACTCACCGAACTCCAGTGAAGAAATGGGCAGAAGACATGAATAGACACTTCTCTAAAGAAGACATCCAAATGGCCAACAGTTCCATGAAAAGATGCTCAATGTCACCCCTCATCAGGGAAATACAAATCAAAACTACACTCAGATACAACCTCACGCCAGTCAGAGTGGCTAAAATGAACAAATCAGGAGAGTATAGATGCTGGCGAGGATGTGGAGAAACGGGAACCCTCTTGCACTGTTGGTGGGAATGCAACCTGGTGCAGCCACTCTGGAAAACAGTGTGGAGGTTCCTCAAAAAATTAAAAATAGTTTTTTTAAGTATTGATTTTTGGCTAAAATTTCATTCTTTTACAGATTTTCTCAAGGTTTTTAAAAGTCTGAATTGGTTTATCTGAAAATGTTTGTATATAATTGTTTTAGAAAATGACAAAAGAAATCCCTTTTGTCATAAAATTAGCATACTTGAGAGTGTTAGAATTCTGAGAGCTTTGTAAGTTTTAAATGGAATATTCCCTTAATAAAGCCACCATTTTTATCACTGTAATAATATAATCATTTTCATTGCTCTGTTAATAAACTAGCACTTTGGGAACTTAACCTTCGTTTCATTGTATTAGAAGCTAAAAATTTACTATTATGAATTGTCCTAATCGAAAGATTAAGAGTGAAGCCACACTTGAGTGTATGCAACTCATGATTAGTGACGAAAATCTAAGAGTTTATACACAATTAAATTTATATTTTATTAAAATGTAATTTGATTTGTATTTCCCTGATAAGGAGCGATGCTGAACATCTTTTCATGTGCCTGTTGGCCATCTGGATGTCTTCTTTAGAGAAGTGTCTATTCATGTTTTCTGCCCATTTCTTCACTGGGTTATTTGTTTTTCGGATGTGGAGTTTGGTGAGCTCTTTATAGATTTTGAATACTAGCCCTTTGTCCGATATGTCATTTGCAAACATCTTTTCCCATTCTGTTGGTTGCCTTTTAGTTTTGTTGGTTGTTTCCTTTGCTGTGCAGAAGCTTTTTA
This sequence comes from Lynx rufus, assembly GCF_022079265.1. Classification (NCBI taxonomy): domain Eukaryota; kingdom Metazoa; phylum Chordata; class Mammalia; order Carnivora; family Felidae; genus Lynx; species Lynx rufus. The sequence continues at coordinate 83,364,242 of NW_025814823.1, read as the reverse complement.
TCTTCATAAGGTCCCAGTAATTCACTTTTGCTTTTAATTCCCTTGCCTTGATGGGGGGTGGGAGGGAGGGGAGGGTGGGTGATGGGTATTGAGGAGGGCACCTTTTGGGATGAGCACTGGGTGTTGTATGGAAACCAATATGTCAATAAATTTCATATATATAAAAAATAAATAAATAAATAAATAAAATAAAATAAAATAAAATAAAATAAAATAAAGTGTAATTTGAAAATATATAAACATTTGTTTCTATTTTTATTAAATTATAATTTTATATTTTACCAACCATTCCTTAATAACAAATTAAAACAATGTATATATTTTTTCTTGAACACCATTGCTTTTTAGTCAAAATCTGGGTATTAAAAGCATTTGTATCACAAGTAAGACACATCACAGTTTTTCTGAGTCATTCACCACCAGTAAGCAGACTGTTTTTTCATAACTTCTTTAAAATACCTACATGATCACTTATTTTCAAATGAAATCACTCAACCTATAAAGGTGAATATTGTACATATTTGTCTTCTTTTATATTTAGATATTTGAGGGTTCTAAAAATGGACATCTGCTTTAAAAAATAACAGTACCTGATATCTTCATAGATAAATTAAAATTAACAAAAAACATCAGGCTGCCTCAAGTTGAGGTAATTAAATACTTAAAAAATCAATTTCTTACTTATGAAACAAAATCTTGTTTAAATATGACTTTCTAAAAATGCCACAAAAAAGTGAATTTCTATGTGGCAAAGTAACATACTTCCAAGAGCAGACAGTTTTGGATTAAAATAATCTGGTTTGTCTCCTATCTAAATCACTTATTATTTCTATAAATTATCCTTAATTATTTAAGCCATAAATTATAATATGTGTTTTAAAATTATATATATATATTTTTACCCAGATTCTAGTTAGTTAACATACAGTGTAATATTAGTTTCTGGACTACAATATAGTGATTCAACAGTTACATCCAACATACCTCTGCTCATTTGTTTTATTCTTAATTGTTTTATTTCTTAATTTCCACATATGAGTAAAATCATATGGTATTTGTCTTTCTCTGACTGACTTATAACTTAGCGTAATATCCTCTAGCCCCTTCCATGTCATTGCAAAGGCTACAATTACATTCATTTTTTAGAATTCTACTGTATAGAAACATTTCCCAAACTAGTATACAATTATAAAATGATAGATGTTTTAAAAAATTCTTCAACTCATTTGTCATGTGATATGGGTAGGTGTTCCCTTACAAGTTATAATTCTTAACTCAGATTAACACAGCCATCAAATTTTATATTTAAACAATCCATTCCCTGAATTTACCAACTGTAACTTAAACTGTCTAGGTTGTCAAATATCCCCTATGTAACAATTTAATAAGAAAAAATCAAAATAATTGGTTTAACTACTTCTTCCACCTTAAATAAATAATATATAATACATTAATATATATATTTATATAAATATATAAATAAAAATTTCTTATTTATAAAAGAGGGAATAAATAATATATAATCTTTTGTGTAGCAATGTGAAGGATGCATTTTTCTATCCTGTAGAACTTAATCCATTGATTATTGTTTTAATTAAATTACTTATGAAATTATCTATTTAGTTATATATTTGCTTATTTACTCAGTCATTGCAGACCTTAATGACTGAAACCATAAAATTCTTCAGTTCATGATTGGGCAAAAGGAACTCAATAGTGACTACAAGATTATAGTCCGTTTTTAAGCATGGTATTTTAATAATGGTGATATTCATGCAATGTAGCATATTTTAAATTTTCCCTTGATATATTATTCTAATTTATATACTTTATATTATATGCATTCTTTTCTTTCTCTTAAGTAATTACTTTTCAAGGCAGTCATAGTCTTATTCACTCCCTCTTTCATTAAGTTGCTCAATGATTTCAAAAGACTCAACAAAAATTGTTGTTATATTTTCATTTTCGATAGATAGCTATTACAAGGCACACTGCTTTTTTTTGACACTTTAACCCATTTAAATTTCCATGGTCTTTGAAGTGATAGGAATAGTGATAAATGTAGCTCATTGATTTACTGATTTTTTCTGAATTGAGACAACAAGCTGAGCTTTTTCTTTACATTACATGAACTATTCAGGTTTATATTTAGGTTTTTAAATTTAAATTATTAATTTAAAGTATTTATATTTAGTTTGTGTTTACTTTTATATGTATTCAGTTCTATAATTAGTTTGAATGACTTTTCACTGAAATGCTAAACTAGATAGATAGGTTTTGTTACCACCTACAGACAATTTTGTTTTCAGCTCTAATTCATTCAAATAAGATAAGGGGGAAGTGCAAAAGAATGAGTGTGAAGCATGAAGGTGAATAATAATAATAATAATAATAAAGCAACTCACTATGTTTCTACCCTAGAGAAGAGCAATTCCTTTTATGATAATTTCTCACAACAGGTTAATCAAATGTAGCTGAACCTATTTTTCAAAGTGCTCACAAAAACATGAGTGTTCTTTCATTTAAAAACTTCAGGAGGAATTTTGTTGTCAAATGAGGGTTATCAGATTCATATTCATATAAATATGTAACAATTACTATGTCATTCTGAGCAAGTCTTTTGGGATTGAGATCCTAAATTTCTGCAGATCACCAGAATCCCAGGAGGAACTCGGCAGAACATTGTGTCTTTAAAGTAAATGAGTTTGGTCCAGTTAAATTACATGTATGGACACTGACATTGCACACCTGAAAACACTAATACACACTAATACAGTTTTTCACTATTAACTGTAGTAAAAAATATATGAATCCTTGGTTATCTCATCATTCAAAAGGTTTGTAAGAGAAAAACATAGATGTTACTGGAATTTGGGGATCTAGAAAGAGCTCTGTGGCAAAAATCAGAAAAACTTCCTCAGCTACAAAATGGACAAATACCTAATGTCTCAACATATTTATCTAGAAGCACTGCTATACAGAAATGAGACAGTAATATGGGTATTCAAACTAGGAAGCATGCATCTGACCATGGACTCCATAAAGTTAGCCTGTGTAGGATGGCACAATGTGGATGGGATTTAGATTAGAGGAATGACAAGTCTTTCCAGTGCAGAATGACTGCACATATTTTACATTTCACACACTTGATGGCCATACCCCAATTCAAAAAACTTTTATTGAGCACCTAATATTTGCTATGCACTATTTAAGAAACTGTAAATAAACCAGAAATAAAATAGAAAAAAACCCGTATGATATAATGAAACTTTAAGTTCTGTTGCCGAATAGGAGGAAATTAGGCTTTAAATTGAATAAGTAAATAAATCAAACTTTACATTGGAAGGTAACAATTGTAATTTTACAAAGAAGAGGACAGAGTGGACATGCAAAGTGTTTTTAAAGTCAATAGTGTTGGGGCACCTGGGTGGTTCAGTTGGCTAAGCGTCTGACTTCAGCTCAGGTCATGATCTCACGGTCCGTGAGTTCGAGCCCCACGTTGGGCTCTGTGCTGACCGCTCAGAGCCTGGAGCCTGTTTCGGATTATGTGTCTCCCTCTCTCTCTGGCCCTACCCCGTTCATGCTCTGTCTCTCTCTGTCTCAAAAATAAATAAACGTTAAAAAAATAAAAATAAAATAAAATAAAGTCAATAGTGTTAAGTATATTCACATTTTTGTGAAATAGAGCTCCAGAATTTTTTCTTACTGCAAAACTAAAACTCTACATCGATTAAACCTTACATTTCCCCCCTCTCAGTTCCTGATAACCACATTTATACTTTTTCTGTTTCTGTAAATTTGACTACTTTAGATACCTCACATAAGTAGAAGCATACACTATTTGTGTTTTTATGACTAGCTTATTTGATTAACATGAGGTCTTCAAAATTCATCCCTATTATACTATATAACAGGATTTTCCTCCTATTGTTTTTTTTCATTACATATCTCTAATTTAAAATTTCTCCCTTTTTACATTTCTGTGATATCTATTATGCTTACAAAATTAAAATAATTTTCATAGCGTAATCCTATATCACATGTATAACCATATTTCTTGATCACATTATTAATTGTATGTCTCTTTAACAATGCCAATTGGTTTATTTTGATCAGGACACAAAAATACCCACATTTTGCACTGATTCCTTATGCCAATTAAATGGTGTGTGTGTGTGTGTGTGTGTGTGTGTGTGTGTGTGTTTTATTCTTATGTAAGAATTTCCAGTCAGCACATTCAGCTCCAACCCCATCCTTTAAACCTTTATAAAAGACCACTCTATCCATGTGTACCCAGACTGGAAGAGCAAAGGAATAAGCACACCCATCAAGAAGTTCTCAACCAGTTATTGGTGCATGAGGATCTATGTCCTGTCTCACCACCAAAGGTGACTCTAAAGAGTGCATGATTACACACTTCCCCAGAAATAAACCATAGGATTAAGTTGCCCACTTTGGTAGATTACTTAATAAGGCACAGTTTATTAGCTTCCTTCTCTTCTCCATATCAATTCCTTATGTCCCTATTGTAAGTTAAACAACTTACATCAAATCTCCATCTTAGGATCTGCTTCTATGGAAAAGGTTACTCTCCCCACTGTTTGGTAATGCTCTTTATTTCTTAGAGACATTTCATCCTATATATGTCTCATATTGTGTATTTGGCTGATGGCTTCCTCAGGATGTTGTTAAATTTGGCTTAACCTTCATACTTCCTTCCTTTATGATTCTTTCCTCCTTCCTTCTTTTCTCTTTTCTTTTCTTTTCTTTTCTTGTTTTTCTTTTCTCTTCTCTTTTCTTCTTTCTGCTGATAATTACATCCATTCTTGAGTACTTCTGGTTCAAATGTAGTGTCAAAAGTACTTCAAAGGTGATGCTGAAAAATTCCTAAGAAAGCCCATCCTAAATTTCCAATTTTCTCATTTCTATTAATGTCACATTTGATATGTGGACTCACCTAGTGTCACTCTAATCAATTCTTTATAAATCCCCCTTTCAGATTTAAACTAATAATTTATAGTCACTGATGACTGGCCTAGTTCCATGATTTCACCAGGGGAGGCAATATTATAATTTTGATATCTGTCATTCTTTTCTGAATTTTATTTTTTTAATATAAAACTTATTGTCAAATTGGTTTCCATACAACACCCAGTGCTCATCCAAACAGGTGCCCTCCTCAATACCCTTCACCCAGCAACCCCTCCCTTGCACTGCCCATAAACCCTTAGTTTGTTCTCAGTTTTTAGGAGTCTCTTATGTTTTGGCTCCCTCCCTCTCTAACCTTTTTTTCCCTTCCCCTTCCCCATGTTCTTCTGTTAAGTGTCTCAGGATCCACCTAGGAGTGAAAACATATGGAATCTGTCCTTCTCTGTATGACTTATTTCACTTAGCATAACACTCTCCAGTTCCATCCACGTTGCTACAAAAGGCCATATTTCATTCTTTCTCATTGCCACATAGTATTCCTTTGAGTATATAAACCACAATTGCTCTATCCATTCATCAGTTGATGGACATTTAGGCTCTTTCCATAATTTGGCTATTGTTGAGAGTGCTTCTATAAACATTGGGGTACAAGTGCCCTATGCATCAGTACTCCTGTATCCCTTGGGTAAATTCCTAGCAGTGCTACTGCTGGGTCATAGGGTAGGTCTATTTTTAAATTTTGGAGGAACCTCCACACTGTTTTCCAGACCGGCTTCACCAGTTTGCATTCCCATCAACAGTGCAAGAGGGTTCCCATTTCACCAAATCCTCTCCAGCATCTATAGTCTCCTGTTTTCTTCATTTTAGGCACTCTGACTGGCGTGAGGTGATATCTGAGTGTGGTTTTGATTTGTAATTCCCTGATGAGGAGCGACGTTGAGCATCTTTTCATGTGCTTGTTGGCCATTTGGATGTCTTCTTTAGAGAAGTGTCTATTCATGTTTTCTGTCCATTTCTTCACTGGATTATTTGTTTTTCGGGTGTGGAGTTTGGTGAGCTCTTTATACATTTCGGATACTAACCCTTTGTCCAATATGTCATTTGCAAATATCTTTTCCCATTCCGTTGGTTGCCTTTTAGTTTTGTTGATTGTTTCCTTTGCTGTGCAGACGCTTTTTATCTTCATGAAGTCCGAATAGTTCATTTTTGCTTTTAATTCCTTTGCCTTTGGGGAATGTGTCAAGTAAGAAATTGCTGCGGCTGTCAGAGAGGTTTTTCCCTGCTTTCTCCTCTAGGGTTTTGATGGTTTCCTGTCTCACATTCAGGTCCTTTATCCATTTTGAGTTTATTTTTGTGAATGGTGTAAGAAAGTGGTCTAGTTTCATCCTTCTGCATGTTGCTGTCCAGTTCTACCAGCACCATTTGTTAAAGGGCTGTCTTTATTTCCATTGGATATTTTTCCAGCTTTGTAAAAGATGAGTTGGCCATACTTTTGTGGGTCTAGTTCTGGGGTTTCTATTCTATTCCATTGGTCTATGTGTCTGTTTTTGTGCCAATACCATGCTGTCTTGATGATTACAGCTTTGTAGTAGAGGCTAAAGTATGGGATTATGATGCCTCCTGCTTTGGTCTTCTTCTTCAAAATTACTTTGGCTATTCAGGGCCTTTTGTGGTTCCATACAAAAATTAGGATTGCTTGTTCTAGCTTGGAGAAGAATGTTGGTACAATTTTGATTGGGATTGCATTGAATGTGTAGATAGTTTGGGGAAGTATTGACATTTTAACAATATTTATTCTTCCAATCCATAAGAACGGAATGTTTTTCCATTTCTTTATGTCTTCTTCCATTTCCTTCCTAAGCTTTCTATAGTTTTGAGCATACAGATCTTTTACGTTTTAGTTAGGTTTATTCCTAGGTATTTTATGCTTCTTGGTGCAATTGTGAATGGAATCGGTTTCTTTATTTGTCTTTCTGTTGCTTCAGTATTAGTGTATGGGAATGGAACTGATTTCTGTATTTGATTTTGTATCCTGCGACTTGCTTAATTCATGCATCAGCTCTAGCAGACTTTTGGTGGAGTCTGTAGGGTTTTCTATGTCATCTGCAAAAAGTGAAATCTTACCTTCATCTTAGCCAATTTGGATGCCTTTGATTTCCTTTTGTTGTCTGATTGCTGATGCTAGAACTTCCAACACTATGTTAAACAACAGCGGTGAGAGTGGACATCCATGTCGTGTTCCTGATCTCAGGGGAAAAGCTCTCAGTTTTTCCCCATTGAGGATAATATTAGCTGTGGGCTTTCCATAAATGGCTTTTATAATGCTTAAATATGTTCCTTTTATCCCGACTTTCTCGAGGGTTTTTATTAAGGAAGGATGCTGAATTTTGTCAAAGGTTTTTCCTGCAACAATTGACAAGATCATATGGTTCTCATCTTTTCTTTTATTAATGTGATGTATCATGTTGATTGATTTGCAAATGTTGAATCAGACCTGCAGCCCAGGAATGAATCCCACTTGATCGTGGTGAATATTTGTTTCCTATTGTGTTGAATTCGAATTGCTAGCATCTTATTGAGAATTTTTGCATGGATATTCATCAGGGATATTGGCCTGTAGTTCTCTTTTTTTTGCTGGGTCTCTGTCTGGTTGGGGAATCAAAGTAAAGCTGGCTTCATAGAATGAGTCTGGAAGTTTTCCTTCCCTTTCTATTTTTTGGAAGAGCTTGAAAAGGATAGGTATTTTCTCTGCTTTAAATGTCTGGTAGAATTCCCCTGGGAAGCTATCTGGTCCTGGACTCTTATTTGTTGGGAGATTTTTGATAACTGCTTCAATTTCTTCGCTGGTTATGGGTCTGTTCAAGCTTTCTATTTCTTCCTATTTCAGTTTTGGAAGTGTGTGGGTGCTTAGGAATTTGTCCATTTATTCCAGGTTGTCCAGTTTGTTGGCATATAATTTTTCATAGTATTCCCTGATAATTGCTTGTATTTCTGAGGGATTGGTTGTAATCATTCCATTTTCATTCATGATTTTATCTATTTGGGTCATCTCCCTTTCCCTTTTGAGAAGCCTGGCTAGAGGTTTATCAGTTTTGTTTATTTTTTCAAAAAAACAGCTCTTGGTTTCATTGATCTGCTCTATAGTTTTTTTAGATTCTATATTGTTTGTTTCTGCTCTGATCTTCATTATTTCTCTTCTGCTACTGGGTTTGGGGTGTCTTTCTTGCTCTGCTTCTAGTTCCTTTAGGTGTGCTGTTAGATTTTGTATTTGGGATTTTTCTTGTGTCTTGAGATAGGCCTTGATTGCAATGTATTTTCCTCTCAGGACTGCCTTTGTTGCATCCCAAAGCGTTTGGATTGTTGTATTTTCATTTTCATTTGTTTCCATATATTTTTTTTAATTTCTTGTCTCATTCCCTGGTTGATCCATTCATTCTTTAGTAGGGTGTTCCTTAACCTCCATACCTTTGGAGTTTTTCCATAATTTTTCCTGTGGTTGATTTCAATATTCATCACATTGTGGTCTGAAAGTATGCATGGTGTTATCTCAATTCTTATATACTTATGAAGGGCTCTTTTGTGACCCAGTATGTGATCTATCTTAGAGAAGGTTCCATGTGCACTCGAGAAGAAAGGATATTCGGTTGCTTTGAGATGCAGAGTTCTAAATATATCTGTCAAGTACATCTGATACAGCGTACCACTCAGGGCCCTTGTTTCTTTACTGATCCTGTGTCTAGATGAACTATCCAATGTTGTAAGTGGAGTACTAAAGTCCCCTGCAATTACCACATTCTTATCAATAAGGCTACTTATGTTTGTGATTAATTGGTTATATATTTGGGGGCTCCCGTATTCGGTGCATAGACATTTATAATTGTTAGCTCTTCCTTATGGATAGACCCTGTAATTATTCTATAATGCGCTTCTTCATCTCTTGTTACAGCCTTTAATTTACAGTCTGGTTTGTCTGATGTAAGCATGGCTACTCGAGCTTTCTTTTGACTTCCAGTAGCATGATAGATAGCTCTTCATCCCCTCACTTTCAATCTGAAGGTGTCCTCAGGTCTAAAATGAGTCTCTTGTAGACAGCAAATAGATGGGTCTTGTTTTTTTTTATCCATTCTGATACTCTATGTCTTTTGGTTGGAGTATTTAGTCCATTTATATTCAGTGTTATTATAGAATGATATGGGTTTAGAGTCATTGTGATGTCTGTAGGTTTCATGCTTGTAGTGATGTGTCTGGTACTTTGTCTCACAGGATCCCCCTTAGCATCTCTTGTAGGGCTGGTTTAGTGGTGATGAATTCCTTCAGTTTTTGTTTGTTTGGGAAGACCTTTATCTCTCCTATTTTAAATGACAGACTTGCTGGATAAAGGATTCTCAGCTGCATTTTTTTCTGTTCATCACATTGAAGATTTCTTGCCATTCTCTTCTGGCCTGCCAAGTTTCAGTAGACAGATCCGTCACGAGTGTTTTTGGTCTCCCTTTATATGTTAGAATATGTTTATCCCAAAATTCTCTCTTTATCCTTGTATTTTGCCAGTTTTACCATGATATGTCATGCAGAAGTTCTATTCAAGTAATTCTGAAGGGAGTTCTCTGTGCCTCTTGGATTTCAACACATTTTTCCTTCCTCAGTTCATTGAAGTTCTCATCTATGATTTCAAGTACACCTTCAGCAACTTTCCCTCTCTCTTCCTCCTCTGTAATCCCATTGATGCATATATTATTTCATTTAATTATGTCACTTAGTTCTCTAAGTCTCCCCTCATACTCCTGGATTTTTTTTATCTCTCTTTTTCTCAGCTTCTTCTTTTTATATAATTTTATCTTCTAGTTCACCTATTTTCTCCTCTGCCTCCTCAATCCGAGCTGTGGTTGCCTCCATTTTATTTTGTAACTCATTTATAGCATTTATTTAGGTCCTCCTGACTGTTTCTTAGTCCCTTGAACTCTGTTGTAATAGATTCTCTGCTGTCCTCTATACTTTTTTCAAGCCCAGCGATTACTTTTATGACTACTATTTTAAATTCATTTTCTGCTGTATTTCTTAAATAGTTTTTGATCAGCTCTTTAGCTGTTGCTACTTCCTGGAGTTTCTTTTGAGGAGAATTCTTCCATTTCATCATTTTGGATAGTCCCTGGAGTGGCGGGGAACTGCAGGGCTCTTCCCCTGTGCTGTCTGGAGTAACTTGCATTGGTTGGCGGGGCCGCAGTTAGATGATGTCTGCCCCAGCCCACTGCTGGGGCCACAGTCAGACTGGTGTGTACCTTATCTTTCCCTCTCCCAGGGGCAGGACTGTCTGTGGAGTGGTGTTTCCTCTGTCTGGGCTACTTGCACACTGCCAAGCTTGTGGTGCTTGGATGGGATCTGGTGTATTAGCCAGGGTGGATCTGCAAGGTGCACAGGGGTGGGAGAGGTAGGCTCAGCTCACTTTGCCTTTGGTGGTCTGCTTCCAGAGGGGCCCAGTGGCACCGGAGGGAGGCAGACACATTGGAAGGATGGATCCGCAGAAGCACAGCATTGTGTGTTTGCACAGTGCAAGCAAGTTCCTGATGGCAACTGGTTCCCTTTGGGATTTTGGCTGGGGGATGGGCAAGGGAGATGGTGCTTCCCAGTGCCTTTGTTCCCCACCTAGCTGAGCTCTGTCATTTGGGGCTCAACAACTCTTCCTCCCGTTGTCCTCCCATTGTCCTTTAGCCCTCCCACTCTCGGAGCAGAGCTGTTGACTTATTCCAGATTTTAAGTCCTGTTGGCTGTCAGAACATACTCCGTCCAGCCCCTCCACTTTTGCAAGCCAGACTCGGGGGCTCTGCCTTGCTGGGTGGGCTGGCTGCCAGTCCACCACCCTGGCTCCCTCCTGCCAGTCCATGTAACATGCACCACCTCTGCCCTTCCTACCCTCTTCTGTGGGCCTCTCATCTATGCTTGGCTCCAGAGAGTCCATTCTGCTAGTCTTCTGGCAGTTTTCTGGGTTATTTAGGCAGATGTGGGTGGAATCTACGTGCTCAGCAGGACGCTGTGAGCACAGCCATCCTCCTATGCCACCATCTTCCCAGTTCCTCTTTTCTGAATTTTATAGTTAAAACTTTAAAAATTATTCAGTTACACTAATATAATTCATATTGTGAAGGCAAGATGTGTAGTTTCCCTCCCCCAGTAGTAAATAATGATTTTATTTGAAGAGGCATCAGTAGGAACTGGGAGATTTCTTAAAATTGATGTTTTAAAGTTTATTATTATTATTATTGCTTTGATGTTCAAATTATTCCCTCTTTCGCCAGTGTAATCCTTTCAAGTTGAGGTCCTGCCTCTTTGATCTGACCTCATTATTATTTGATATCTTTCTTGCTTGCTGGAAAAAGATGTTTTAAGTTCATCATGAGCATTCCCCTACAAATTGTTGATGTTGTACCTGAGAATTTTATCTAAGTACCATGTTTAGGAAACTGGAGTGACTCTTGTTACTAGTTGGTATGGCTCTTATGATTCTGCAATAGATAGAAAATATGAATTACTTAGAGAAATTAGTCATGATTTTATATTTCTCATTAAAATTAAAATTACACAATTTTACTTCAATTATTTGTTTCTATATGTTTAGTGTATTTTCACTTAACACTAAAAAAAGTCTTGGTTCTTAACAATATTAGCATAAATATTGATTGCTTTCTCTTATAGTAGGTGCCTCAAAATAATAGAAATAGTACTACTAAAAGCAATGCTACTTAATAAGTTTAATATTTCTTGTGAATGTTTTCTCATAAGAATATATTATTTTGTTTATATTTAAAGATACTGAATTTACAATATTTACCTTCGATAACTATGCTATCAACTTTCATTTTCAGGTAAAGTAACAAACATATGGCAAAAAATATGACTATAATATACAAATATATCACATATTGCTGCATATTATGTGCTTTTGCCTCATTTTACTATTCTGATATTTAAAATTTTTTTCTCTGTATTTTTACCAATCTCAATTTGTCAAATATTTGCTTTTTAGACCCCATATACCATATGTTTTCCTTTTATTGCACATATTTCTACTCCTATCCCTACTATTCCATACCTTCCTATTCCCTTAGATATATTTTGCTGGCCTTTTTACATTATTCAGATTAATATTTACTTCATTACTTACAGTTTTTTCTTCAGATAAAATAAGTATATAAAATGCTTTATATTTTGTTCTAAATATTCCTTACCAACATTACATTCATTTTTTTTAAATAATATTTTTTATTGAGTTAGGCATTACACAAAACAGAACTTCAATAATAATTTTTCATAAAACAAACACATTTATGCTTAATGAATAGTACATCACTAGCTCTGTACCATGTATGTCATCTTTAAATTAATAAACAAGTGAAATAAGCCATACAGAGAAAGACAGATACCATATGGTTTCACTCTTATGTGGATCCTGAGAAACTTAACAGGAACCCATGGGGGAGGGGAAGGAAAAAAAAAAAAGGAGGTTAGAGTGGGAGAGAGCCAAAGCATAGGAGACTGTTAAAAACTGAGAACAAACTGAGGGTTGATGGGGGGTGGGAGGGAGGGGAGGGTGGGTGATGGGTATTGAGGAAGGCATCTTTTGGGATGAGCACTGGGTGTTGTATGGAAACCAATTTGACAATAAGTTTCATATATTGAAAAAAAATTAATAAACGACCATTTTCTCCAGTGAAAACACATGTAGTTATAAATACACTAAACAAGTAAAAAGAAAATGATTTTAGGAACATATTTTATTTATTGCCACATATCTAAAATGCTATTAACATATGCAATTGCTACAAAAACTTTGCTGAAATATTTTATGTTATTTTTACGTGTGATGTTAAACACGTACTGTGCATTTTATATTTAGAGTATAAACCAATTCTGATTATCTTTGGTGCTTAATAATTTCATATGGCTGGTATAAAATATTGTACAATGTAACTGTTAAGCGCCCATTGCTCAATTATACTGCAATTTATGTATACATTTGATTACTTTTCCAGTTACATAGAGGTATAACACATATACAAGAAACTTCATATAATGTATGAAATTTAATGAGTTGGGGATATATATAAACACACACACACATACACACATATATAATATGTTTATTATTTAGATCATGGTGATGGTAACATGAGTCTATGCATTTGATTACTGATATACATTTAGGTTGCTTCCAGATGAAATGAAATAAAATGAAATGAAATGAAATGAAATGAAATGAAATGAAATATTCATGTCTATGTCTCTTGCTGCAGTTATGGATTCACAAGGTGTGTGTTCAAATTCAATAGATGTTGCCAAGTATATTTCTTTTAGTAGTGTCAGTTATTTTTTCTAATTTTTATCTGTCCTGGAAAATAACTGATAGTATATAATATGGAGTTCAATTTTCATTTTCCCAATGACTAATAATGTTGAGCATCTTACCTTATTGATCATTTGTGGCATTGATTTATATTTCCCTAATATCCAGTTATGGAAAGCCTACCACCCTTGTAAGGCATGGAGCATAATTTATTTAACTCTTTATTTTTTTTGTCATAGAATTTACAGTATACATATTATATTCATTAGAATTTATCTTTGACTAACATTGTATCATTTTGCATGTAGTAGAATAACTTTATAACAATATAATTATTTTTATGAAATTATTTATACTAATTGTGTTGGTTAATTTTATGTGTAAACTTAATGGAGTTAGGGATGCCCAGATAGCTGTTAAGACATTTCTCAGAGTGTCTGCGTGTTTCCAGAAGAGAGTACCATTAGAGTATGTGAACTGAGTAAAGAAATTTCCCTTACCAATGCAGATGTACTTCAATTCAGGGACTGAATACAATGAAAATGCAGAAGGACACATTTGTATGTGCATACACTGGTATATTCAATTTCTCTTACCCTTGGGCATTATTGTTCCTGGTTCTCAAGCCTTCAGACAGAGACTTACACCGTTGCCTTCCCCTGACTCTCAAGTCTTCATGTTTGAACTGGAAGTACAGCATCTGCTATATTGGGTGTTCAGCTTGCAGACAGCAGACCATAGTCACATGAGCCAATCACACATAATAAATTTATTTCCATCTAAGTATGTATCTATATTTATGTTGATATTCTATTGAACCTGTTTTTAAGTAGTACCCTTACTTACATTATAAACTTTGAAATGCATTATTTTTGCTTTAGGGAATCAATTACATAGAGTGACTAAAAATTACAGAGTTGTCATAATACCCTTACATTTATTTTTGTCCATTTTAGGAGATTTTGGTTTTTTTTTTTTTATATGGACCCAAATTCTAATGCTTCTAGGAGGTATTAAAGTAGCAAGTGTGGGACATTTCTTGAGTGATTACTAGAGTGTTACGTTCTGTGTCCCAGTAGAGTGTTTTGAGTTGTTAAACACTCTTATTGGCATATATTTTGCCTTACTTGAAAAGCATGCTAAGGATCCACTTCCACTTGTAATCTACCAGCTCCTGGTGATAAATACAGATCAGAGATTGCAACTCTATGGGGTATATTTCCTTTTCACTTTTACCAGATTCATCTCCCCCGTCAAGTTACACTATAACTTAAACCCATTGATTGACCTAATTTCCAAGAGGGAAAATTGAGGTATATCATAAAGAAGCATATGGCATTTTGGGCAGTAGAATCCTGTGCAAAACCTCTGATTAAGGGAAGATTGATAGGTATTGAAGGAGAGCGGACCTGTTTAGTACCTTAAGATGGTTTGAACAAATATAGGGACACAATAAATTTAGGAGTGTTGTCCTGTAATGTAGGACTCATTTTTTCCTACCCATGGCCTTGGCATAGCAGACCTTCCTTGATTGATAACACAACTTCATTGGAGCTCCACTACTTGCTCTATTAGATGCTTGGCCTTGGCTTCAATTTTCTCTGGTTTCCCACTGCAGAAGATGAGCCATTCCAAAGGAGCCCCTCTGGCTTTCACATTTAGCTTTCAAATGATAATTAATTAATTTCTTCTTTTGGTTATTCTTCCAGATAATCAATTGACTTAGTGATAGATATCCTATTCAGTTACAGTTACTATTTTCCCCATGTTTCTCAAAAACCTGACACATTGCACAAGTTATTGAATGCCCTTCTATGTATTATCTCACTTCTCCATTCCCTGTTCTAAAACTTGGACCCCTACTTTGAAGCAAGGACCCTGTGCTCTACATACATGCAAGGATGTAGCCCACACTGACTTCTGCATGGCAAGTGACCCAATTTCTAGTTTTATAAAACAGTTTTGGCTTACCCAGTAAGGAAGAACACAGTTGGAATAGCCCTTTGGATTTGGCCTGAGTTGGTGGACATGAATGGATTTTCACATTCCCATACTGATCATGAATTATTCCCTTCCTTAGGCAAATAGAGAGAGAGAGAGAGAGAGAGAGAGAGAGATGGGCAGGGGGGTTATAATTTTACACTTTAGGAGTTTGAGCCTGAGGGTGGGAGGAGTCCCTCTCTCTCTCCTCTCTCTCCTCTCTCTCTCTTCTCTCTCTCCTTCCCCCCGCTTGCTCTCCCTCTCACTCTCCCTCTCTCTCTCTCGCTCACTCTCCCTCTCGCTCTCCTCTCTCTCTCTCTCTTCCTCTCTCTCTCTCTCTCTAGAGGAGAGCGAGAGGGAGAGCAAGATCTCTCTCTCCTCCCCCCCCCCCAGTCAGTTTACTGTCCCACTTCAGCGCAGGTCATGATCTTACAATTCAGGAGTTTGAGCTGGGAGGGGGGTTATGAGTTTATGGGCGAGGGGGGATTATGATTTTACACTTTAGGAGAGAGAGAGAGAGCAAGATCTTTCTCTCTCTCTCTCTCTCTCTCCCCCAGCTTGCTCTCCCTCTCGCTCTCCCTCTCTCTCTCTTTTCCTCTCGAGAGAGGAGCTATCTAAAGGTGAAGGAATCCCTGAGGGGGTATATAGATGAAAGCTGTCTGCTAACAGTACTTCTAACAGCTGAACCATTAATTATTTAGGAAACAGAAAGCCACCAGGTTCACATCATCAGTGTTCCATTTTCATTACTGAGAGAAAAGTCTGCTCCAAGTGACATCTCACAGATGGAGGAAGTGTGAGGAAGACTGCATATGGATTCATCTGGACTCTGTCTTTTCTCCTCAGTATCCTACCGTGTATCCTATTTCATTATAACAAATCTTACCTGTGAGTAAGATGTGTGATGAAACCTCTGAGTAATTCTTGAGAAATTCTGAAAAAATGGGTGGTTTTGAGGACACACAAAACAAAAATTATTTATGGTAATAACACAAACAAAAAAGCTGCGGAATTTTGTTCCATCAGCACTCAGAATACAAAAATGGATTGAACTGGTTAGGTCATTCTCCAGAAGGTGCAGGACAATGGAATTTACAGCATTGGAAATGAAAAAGATTGAATATGTATCATGAGTACTAATTTGTTAATAGAAAAGAGTTAAGTCAGGAAGGGTTGATGAGAGCAAGTAATGAATGAGAAGTCCTCATGAGAGTAAATAAAATTATAAGTATGCTTGGAGAATGTTTAAGATTGTCAATTTAGAAAAGTAGCTTTTGGATTTTGATGAATAAATCAAATGTCATAACTTTATTTTTATTTTCCTGATATTTTCTATTATTTCATGTGTGCTTAATTTTGAAAAAGAGGATTGAGAGTTAAAAGCATCAGTTCATTAGGTCATTTCATAGAACTAGCAATGGATGATCAGATTTATGTCAAATAAAGAAGCATGGAGCTTCAATCTGATTTATCAAAGAAAACAAACCATAAAAATACTGCTTTGTCCATATTAATGCACCAATTTAAAATAACAGATAAGAAGTTTTCATTAATAACAATAAAACTTGTACTTATTTTTAGAATGTTCTCATCAAATAATTCCAGAAGTAGTAGTGGAAGTAACCATTTATAGTATCAACAATATCCTGTATTACAGAAAATCCAAATGCATATTTGGTGCTAATTAATATTTTATTAAAATAGAGTATGTCAATGCATATTTAATGATAAATTTCCATTGTTACAAAAAGGATATTTTTTGTTTGTTACAATTTTTTATTTAAATTCTAGTTAGCTAACATGTAGTGTAATATTGGTTTCGGGAGTAGAATTTAGTCATTCAGAAGGAGGTGCCAAGATGGCAGAATAGCATATAAGTTTTTTGTGTCTCTCGTCAATGAAATACAGCCAGATCAACACTAAACCATCCTGCACACCTAGAAAACTGATTTGAGGATTAACACAAAAATCTTCACAACCTGAACCAGAGAACTTAGCAGGTATGCAGCACAGAGAAGTGAACTGGGGGAGAAAGCTGCAGAGGGCAGGGAGCTGGTTTTGCTTGCAGAAAGAGGACAGAGCCAGGGGTGGAGAGTGTGGAAAGCATTACCCCCACCTGAAAGCATCTGGAGAGAAAAGAAAGAGTATGCAAGGAATTGACCAAAAAACGGACAAAAGAGAGTGTTTAAATTCCATTAAGACTTTACAAACAGGAGGAGTGCAGAGTCTGAAACTCTGTAGATCCATACCTGGTGGTGCTCTGGTGGGAAGTGCAAATCCTCACAAGCAGAGAGGGAGGTCCTTGGAGTCCTTGAGCCACAGGGGGAGAGACAGTTCCCCTGCTGGGAGGACATTTGGTAGAGGCTGTGTGGTCTCCCCATAGGCAAAGATCCTAATGGAGCCCAGAGAACAACCATATTCACTGGTGCTGGAACAAAGACATTAAGGGGGAAGCCTGGTGCCAGATGTGAGTTGTGATTTTCCATAATCCCTGAAACACTGCTGTTACACAATTGTGTGAACTTTTTCTGCGGCAGGCTGATGCTCTGGGCATCAGCAGCAGCACGGTCTCCCATTCTTGGGAGTGGGCTGGCAGCCAGCCATTGGTCAGTGAGACATTCCCCAAGAATGTTTGAGTGGGACAAAGCCACAGTCCCTCAGAAGTGAGGGGTTGGGAAACACAGCCACGTGTGAGATAAAACTCAGGAGGGAGGTGCCACCTGGAAACTTGATTGGTTGGTCACAGACAGTGTAAAAGTGGGAGTGGACAGAAGCTGGACAGAAAGGAAAGGTGCAAGATTGCTAATCAGGAAGAGCACAGAGTTCTGATACTAGAGACTGGGTAGCTCGGTGATGCCATTTTCACCCCTCCTGTGCATGTGCATACACACCTATAGCTGCCACAACAATCCACCCCAGTAATCTAAGCACCACCATCTAATGTACAATGGTGCGATTACACTAAGCCATGCTCAACTGGGCCAACCTCCCTCTTCAGGAACAACACAAGTCTTTCCGCTTACTTAGTTTACAGACTATAAAGTGCTTCATAGTTCGACTTGTAGCAGAAACCGATGTAATTTCAATCATACTTCGGTCTGTTTGCTTGTCCATCTATCCAATTTTTTTTCTTTTCTTATCCTTGAATACAGAAAGAGGAAAAATTATTTTTACTTTCCATTTCTATTAAAAATAATATTATTTATTTGTTTTCTACTATATTTTTATTGTTTGTAACTTTTTAAAATTCTATTTTTTACTTCCATCATTTCATTTTATACTATTTCACTGTATTCATTTTTTTCAAATTTTCAGAAATTTTCCTTTCTTTTCTTTGCTTTTCCTTTCATTTCTTTTCTTTTCTATCTTTCCCTTTTTTCTCTAATCTCTCAAGCTCCTTTCAACAAACACACCAGGACACACCTAGGATCTAGATTACTTTATTTGATTTTTGTGTTTTTAATTTTTTTAATTTTAAATTGTTTACCTTATTAATTGCTTGTCTCCCTCAAAATGACAAAATGAAGGAATTCACCCTGAAGGAAAGAACAGGAAGAAATGACATCCAGGGAATTTACAACACAGATACAAGCAAGATGTCTAAATCAGAATTTAGAATCACGATATTAAGAATATTAGCTGGGATTGAAAACAGATTAGAATCATTTTCTGCAGAGATAAAACCTAGTCGGGATGAAATAAAAAATGCTATAACTGAGCTGCAATCTCAAATGGTGGATGAGGCAGAACAGAGAATCAGCTATATAGAGGACAAACTTATGGAGAACAGTGAAGCAGAAAATAGAGGGGATATAAGGCAAAAGAACACAATTTAAGAAACAGATGTATCAGTGACTCATTAAAAAAGAACAACATCAGAATCATAGGGGTCCCAGAAGAGGAAGAGATAGAAATAGGGTAGAAGGGCTATGTGAAGAAATCATAGCATAAAACTTTCCTAACCTGGGGAAAGACGCAGACATCAAAATCCAGGAAGCACAAAGGAATTCCATTAGATTCAACAAAATCCAACCATCAAGAAAGCATATCATAGTCAAATTCACAAATACTCAGGCAAGGAGAGAATCATGAAAGCAGCAAGGGGAAAAAAAAAAAACAGTCCTTAACCTATAAGGGAAGATAGATCAGGTATGCAGCAGACCTATCCACAGAAACTTGGCAGGCCAGAAAGGAGTGGCAGGGTATATTCAATGTGCTGAATCAGAAAAATATGCAGCCAAGAGTTCTTTATCCAGCAAGGCTGTCATTCAAAATAGAAGGAGAGATAAAAAGTTTCCTAGACAAACAAAAATTAAAGGAGTTTGTGACCACTAATCCAGCCCTGCAAGAAATTTTAAGGGTGACTCTCTGAGGGGACAAAAGATGAAAAAAATAAAAATAAATAATAATAAAGACCAAAAGCAACAAAGCTTAGAAAGGACCAGAGAACACCACCAGAAACTCCAACTCTACAAGCAACATAATGGCAATAAATTCACATCTTTCAGTACTCACTCTAAATTTCAATGGACTAAATGCTCCAATAAAAAGACATACGGTAACAGAATGGATAAGAAAACAAGATCCATCTATATGCTGTTTACAAGAGACCCACTTTAGACCTAAAGTCACCTTCAGGTTGAAAATAAGGGGATTGAGAACCATCTATAATGCTAATGGTCAACAAAAGAAAGCTGGAGTAGCCATACTTATATTAGACAACCTAGACGTCAAAATAAAGACTGTATCAAGAGATGAAGAAGGGTCTTGTACTATAATTAAGGGATCTATCCATCAAGAAGACCTAACGGTTGTAAACATTTATGCACCAAATGTGAAAGCACCCAAATATATAAATCAATTAATCACAAACATAAAGAAACTCATTGATAGTAATACCATAATAGTAGGAGACATCAACATTCCACTCACAGCAACTGACAGATCATCTAATCAAAAAATCAAGAAAGAAACAATGGATTTGAATGACACACTAGACCAGATGGACTTAACAGATATATTCAGAACATTTCATCCTAAAGCAGTGGAATATACATTCTTCTCCAGTGCACATAGAACATTCTCCAGAATAGACCACAGACTGGGACACAAATCAGCCCTCAGCCAGTACAAAAAGACTGAGATCATACAGTGCATATTTTCAGACACAATGCTATGAAACTCGAAATCAACCACAAGAAAAAAAAATCTGGAAAGGTAACAAATATTGGAGACTGAAGAACATCCTACTAAAGAGTGAATGGGCCAACCAAGAAGTTAAAGAGTAAATTAAAAAGTATATGGAAGCCAATTAAAATGATAACACCACAACCCAAAGCCTCTGGGACACAGCAAAGGTTGTCATAAGAGGAAAGTACATAGCAATCCATGCCTTCTTAAAGAAAGAAGAAAGACCTCAGATACACAACCTAATCTTGTGCTTTAAAGAGCTGGAAAAAGAAAATCAAATAAAACTCAAAACCAACAGAAGACAGGAAATAATAATGATTAGAGCAGAAATTAATGCTATTGAAACAAACAAAACAAAACAGTAGAAGAGATCAACAAAATGAGAAGCTGGATCTTTGAAAGAATTAACAAAATTGATAAACCACTAGCCACTTTGATCAAAAACAAAAAGGAAAGAACTCAAATAAATGAAATCAAAAAGGAAAGAGGGGAGACCACAACCAATACAGCAGAAATAAAAACCATAATAAGAGAATATGAGCAATTATATGCCAATAAAATGGGCAATCTGGAAGAAATGGACAAATTCGTAGAGACATATATACTACCAAAACTGGAAAAGGAAGAAATAGAAAATTTAAACAGACCCATACCAGTAAATATATCAAATTACTAATCAAATACCTCCCAAAGAACAAGTCCAGGGCCAGAAGGCTTTCTAGGGCAATTCTACCAAACATTTATGGAAGAGTTAACACCTATTCTCTTGAAGCTGTTCCAAAAAATAGAAATGGAAGGAAAACTTCCAAACACTTTCTATGAGGCCAGCATTACCTTGATTCCAACACCAGAGACCACACTAAAAATAAGTATAGACCCATTTCCCTGATGAACATGGATGCAAAAATCCTCAACAAGATATTAGCCAACTGGATCCAACAATACATTAAGAAAATTATTCACCACGACCAAGTAGGATTTATGCCTGGGATGCAGGGATGGTTCAATATCCACAAAAAAATTTACATGATCTGTCACATCAATAAAAGAAAGGACAAGAACCATATGATCCTCTCAATAGGTGCAGAGAAAGCATTTGACAAAATACAGCATCCTTTCTTGATAAAAACTTTCAAGAAAGTAGGGAAAGAAGGATCATACCTCGAGATCATAAAAGCCATATATGAATGACCCAACACTAATATAGTCCTCAATGGGGAAGAACTGAGAGCTTTCCCCCTAAGGTCAGGAATAAGACAAAGATGTACACTCTCGCCAGTGTTATTCAACATAGTATTGGAAGTCTTAGCCTCTGCAGTCAGACAACACAAAGAAATAAAGGCATCCAAATTGCCCAGGAGGGGGTGTAAGTTTCACTCTTTGCAGATGACATGATTCTATATATGGAAAACCCAAAAGATGCCACCAAAAACCTGCTAGAACTGATTCATGAATTCAGCAAAGTTGCAGGGTATTAAATCAATGCCAGAAATTGGTTGCATTCTTATTCAACAACAATGAGGCAACAGAAAGAGAAATCAAGGAATTGATCCCATTTACAATTACACCAAAAACCGTAAAATACCGAGGAATAAATCTAACCAAAGAGGTGAAAAATCTATACACTGAAAAGTATAGAAAGCTCGTGAAAGAAATTGAGGAAGACACACAAAAAAATGGAAAAATATTCCATGCTTCTTGGTAGGAAGAACAAATATTGTTAAAATGTCGATTATACCCAAAGCAATCTACATATTCAACGCAATCCCTATCAAAATAACACAAGTAGGGGCGCCTGGGTGGCGCAGTCGGTTAAGCGTCCGACTTCAGCCAGGTCACGATCTCGCGGTCCGGGAGTTCGAGCCCCGCGTCGGGCTCTGGGCTGATGGCTCAGAGCCTGGAGCCTGTTTCCGATTCTGTGTCTCCCTCTCTCTCTGCCCCTCGCCCGTTCATGCTCTGTCTCTCTCTGTCCCAAAAATAAAAATAAAAAAAAAAAAAATTTAAAAAAATAAATAAATAAAAAAAAAAAAAAAAAAAAAAACAAAATAACACAAGCATTCTTCACAGAGCTAGAACAAATAATCCTAAAATTTGTATGGAACCAGAAAAGACCCGAATAGCCAAAGCAATCTTGAAAGAGAAAACCAAAGGAGGAGGCATGACAATCCTGGACTTCAAGTTATACTACAAAGCTATAATCACCAAGACAGTATGGTACTAACCCAAGAACAGACAGTAAGATCAATGGAACAGAATAGAGGACCCAGAAACAGACCCACAAACGTATGGCCAACTGATCTTTGACAAATCAGGAAAGAATATCCATTGGAATAAACAGTCTCTTCAGCAAGTGGTGCTGGGAAAACTGGACAGCGACATGCAGAAAAATGAACTTCGACCACTTTCTTACACCATACACAAAAATAAACTCAAAATGGATGAAAGACCTAAATGTAAGACAGGAAACCATCTAAATTCTTGAGAAGAAAGCAGGAAAAATCCTCTTTGGTCTTGGCTGCAGCAACTTTTTACTCAACACGTCTCTGGAGGCAAGGGAAACAAAAGCAAAAATGAACTACTAGGACCTCATCAAAATAAAAAGCTTTTGCACAGCAAAGGAAACAATCAGGAAAGCTAAAAGGCAACCGACTGAATGGGAGAAGATATTTGCAAACAACATATCAGATAAAGGGTTAGTATCCAAAATCTATGAAGAATTTGTCAAACTCAACACCCATAAAAACAAATAATCCAGTGAAGAAATGGGCAGAAGACATCAAAAGACACTTCTCCAAAGACATCCAGATGGCCAACCAACACATGAAAAAGGCTCAAAATCACTCATAATCAGGGAAATGCAAATCAAAACCACAATGAGATACCACCTTACACCTGTCAGAATGGCTAACATTAACTCAGGCAACAACAGATGTTTGTGACGATGCAGAGAAAGAGTATCTCTTTTGCATTGTTGGTGGGAATGCAAGCTGGTGAAGCCACCCTGGAAAACAGTATGGAGTTTCCTCAAAAAATTAAAAATATAACTACCCTACTACCCAGCAATTGCACTACTAGGTATTTATCCAAAATATACAGGTGCACTGATTTGAAGGGACATATGCAATGTTTATAGCAGCACTATCAGCAATAGCCAAAGTATGGAAAGAGCCGAAATGTCCATCGATGGATGAATGGATAAGGAATTAGTGGTATATATATATATATATATATATATATATATATATACCAATTCCAATTAGTGGTATATATATATATATATATATATATATATATACCAATTCCAATTAGTGGTATATATATATATATATATATATATATACATACCAATTCCTTATCCATTTTATATATATATATATATACACACACACACACACACACACACACACACACACACACACAATGGAGTATTACTCGGCAATCAAAAAGAATGAAATCTTGCCATTTGCAACTACATGGATGGAAGTGGAAGGTTATGCTAAGTGAAATTAGTCAGTCAGAGAAAGACAAATATATGACTTCACTCATATAAGGACTATAAGATACAAAACAGATGAACATAAGGGAAGGGAAACAAAATAATATAAAAACAGGGAGTGGGAGAAAACATAAGAGAGAATAAACAGGTTACTGGAGGGTTGTGGGAATGGGAGATGGCCCAAATGGGTAAGTTGCATTAAGGAATCTACTCCTGAAATCATTGTTGCACTATATGCTAACTGATTTGGATGTAAATTAAAAAAAAATTAAAAAAAATTAAAAAGCTGAATGAAGAACATTCCATTGTATAAGTTCTGGATGTCCTATGTATAGCATGTTGACTGTAGTTAGTTTTCACAACTGTATTATATACTTAAAATTTACTATGCGTGCAGATCTCAAATGTTCTCACTACACAATAATAATGGTATTGGAAGTGATAATTATGTCAATTAACTTATTGTGGAAGTCATTTCACAGTGTATACATACATCAAAATATCAAGCTGAATATCTTAAATATGTGTAATTTATAATGGTTAATTATACTTTAATAAAACATAAAAATCGAACTGATGCTAGCATTGGAATATCCTGTCTTTTGTTCATTAGCTTGAACAGTTTGCCATTACCTTGGACAATTTCCTTAAGCAGTTTTATTATGGAAGAAAAGAAAAAAATAATAATAACAGTACCTGATACATGCAATGTTTGTAAATGTCTGTGAGTTCACATACATCCTGCTCAGTGCCAACCATATAGGAAGCACTCAATATGGTTTTCCTGTTATTGTTATGGATGTGAGGTGGAGCAGAAAATTTCAGTGAGTTCACACTAATACTTTAAGAAGGAGACATAATTATCTACCCAGGGTAACTATTTTCAAAAAGCATAAAAGCTAATTTTTTTCATTGTCCTAGGAGAGGAGATGAAAAACAATGAAAGCTATTATAATTAAAGAAAAGGGAATGGAATCTCCAGAGGGGTAACACATTAATTTTCCATCTTCTTCCCATGGTCAGGCTGGGTAGGGTTTATCTAGGAATAAAAATTCTTTTACTTTAGACTGATGATTTGTGTCTTCCAGGGAAGTTAAAGAGAGTGAGATTTCAATAAAATAATTCAGAGCAGGTATGATGCCACATTCTATGAGTGCTTCTAGAATAAAGTGAAAATATATTCATAATTTTCTGTTTAAAACATTTTAAAAGAAAAGTTATATTTTGACAGGTATATGTGTATTCATGATCAAGGATGTACCATACACATGCAATTAGAGTCATGCTGATTCTCTGGGATGTTAAATAATATAATAAACTGAGAATGATATTTAAATGAGTGCTGTTATGAAGACTTTGGACCCTTTCATGATTTCTATGAGTAACTCTCATGATTACTAGGGGTTACTATGAGTATCCCTAGATGTGTTTATTTTCTCTAGTTCTTTAGTATGTTTTCCATTTATTAATAATGATAAAGTTTCCAATTGTGTGTGAAGTGTTTCTTTTTTATTATGTAGATAAAAACATGCAAAATGTGTAATTTTCTTTTTCTGTAGTGTAATATCTCATTGAAATTATATGCTATTTAGACTCCTACTAAGAGACAGTATAAATAATCAGGTAAGAGTGTTTGCAAGTTAATGCCAAACGTTCTGCTGAAAATGGAGATCTGGAAATAATTGGTTTCATTTCTTAAGTGATTTTAGTCCTAAGCACTTTATGTGATTCTTTCATTTAATCTGTGCATTTTTTTTTTGAGGAATGTGATAGTACTCTGCTTGTAAGAATATGAGAATTGTGGCAGGTGTTAAGTACTTGCCTCAGCTCACACATGGAAAAAATTGGGTAAAAATCCATGTTTTATTTTCATATAATGCTGAGAATAAGAATATGAGAATAGAATGAGAATAAGAATATGAGTGCATCATTTGAAATGCAATTTGAGACCTCATTGTTTTTTCTTTTAGTAAGCACAGCTCACACTCACAGAACCTGTATACTTGTTATGTTTTCTTCTAAGACCTTTATATGTATTTTTAAATAGATTCATATAACTTCAAATTTAAAAACAAATTTATTATGCATAAAGCACTTTTGTAAAGGCTTTACAATAACATTACCAATGTTTTTTTGGAAATCAGTCTGACACTCTCTAATTATATAACCTCCTGGTTTGGTTATAATAATAACCATTATTTCGATACTGCTCTATTTCTTAAATAATGTATCATCTGTATTTAAATTTCATATCATAGAATTTGTGAGTTAACTGTGATCTGTTAATTCAACATTTCATTACTGAGGCTCATTAATTATAGTATAGCTATCAGAGAGTGTAGCTATGCCTTAGAACAGGAATTAATGTACTTTAAGGCTGTATTTTGCTATTGGAAAAAGGGTTACTATGGAAATTTTTGCTCATGAAATTTTTTTCCTGTTCTCATCTATTTTTTTTTCTGACCATTCCTCTACAAACGAGTATAATTAGTTTAGCATCCAGAATTGATTACATCAATATGTAGCCTGGCATCATTTCGCATACTGTTTTGCTTAATTTTTCTGGTCAAATCCTGGCCAGTCAGTGTATATATCAATTAATTCGTTCAGTGATTCTTTTCTCAATATCTGGGAATGGTTTCCATGATTTATGGGTTGAACTTGTTATGGACACATACACAGAAATTCACTGTCACGGAATCAAGTCACTCTTCTTTGAGACTTAATGAGATCAAAATACAGAGAAGTCATTCTGGTAGATTAGTATTTGTAGGTGGTGATCATTCATGAATTGAAATTTTAAAATATTTTTAGGTTTTTCTCTTTCTTACTCACAGCATCATTCACAATTTGTATACACGATTACAACTTAAAGAACTACATACCCTCTTTTAAAAAATAAAAAATAAATTCAAACTCATGAGGCTGGATTCAAGGTTCTAGCTTCCTCTCAGCTACATTTTTCCTTGCTACTTAAGTTTTTGCTGTTGTTGTTGTTTTGGTTTGGTTTGGTTTGGGTTGGGTTTTTTACCTCTTCAAAAAATGTGATGCATGGATTAATAAAAGTATATTCATGTTAATTGTTATATTCATCAGGCTAGTCTTTTTGTTTATGACATTGTTTTTATTACCTGGAATGACATGCTTCATATACAAACTTTTATCATACATAAATAATCACATCAAAATAAATTTTAAATGCTACGGTGAACATGAAACATTAACTTAGCAATATCTGTTTTTCTAAAATCTTGTATATATGTAAATTTTTCACTTATGTTCCACTTTGTGGAATTTATGCATGGATTGTTCTTTATTATTATGTGCTGTATTTTTTTTAACTTCCCCCTAGCATTTAGTCAAATACCACCAGATAAGTGAGGTCCCCCTGAGTACTCTCTTCAAAATGGAACACTCCATTTCAATTATGTTTCCACACCTTCATAGTGGTGTCTTTTTTGTTTTTGTTGTTGTTTGTTTGTTTTTGTCTCTATTGGTAAGGGTAAGTTTCTTTGTTGTTGTTTTTTGTTTTGTTTTGTTTTGTTTTTGTGCCTGTTGTGATTGCTGCTTTACTTCCGGTGCCCAACACATAGAACTTCAGAAACATTGTTTGAATGTTTGGACATTGAGTTTCTGTGAATTTCTGTTTTTGTATGTAGTAATTATTTAGAGGACATTTTGGATATATTGGTTTCCTAGAAAAGCATAACAAGGTACCACATGGTGGTTGTCTTAAAATGACACAAATATATTATCTTACAGTAATGGAGACTACGACAAGTAAAAATTGAAGATATTGGCAGGGGTGGTTACTTCTGGGGCTTGTAAGAAAGAAGTCAAATCTCTCTCCTAGCTTCTGGTGAGGACAAACAATAATTGAAATTCCTTGGTGTGTAGATGTATCACTTCAATCTCTGCCTCTATTATCATGCATTCCACTTGTGTCTCTGTCTTCACATGGCTATCTTCTTATAAAGATACTAGTCCTATTGGAGTGGTATTTGCACAAATCATTCAGTATGATCTCATCTCATCTTTACTAATTATTTTGAAAGTAGTTTACTTTTGGAGATGCTGGGGTTGAGGACTCAACATATCCCTTTTGGAGGGATATCACATTGAGCTAAAGAAAAATTGTACAACAGTTTTATATTTGTATAATTAAAATATTTTCTCATCTCATCCACTTGGTGTATAGAATATTTTCTGTAAGTACAAATGAAACACTCTAGGGGCGCCTGGGTGGCGCAGTCGGTTAAGCGTCCGACTTCAGCCAGGTCACGATCTCGCGGTCCGTGAGTTCGAGCCCCGCGTCAGGCTCTGGGCTGATGGCTCAGAGCCTGGAGCCTGTTTCCGATTCTGTGTCTCCCTCTCTCTCTGCGCCTCCCCCGTTCATGCTCTGTCTCTCTCTGTCCCAAAAAATAAATAAACGTTGAAAAAAAAATTTAAAAAAAAAAAAAAACAAATGAAACACTCTAAACTGTAAAGAAATTGGGGCACCTGGGTGGCTCAGTCAGTGGAGTGTCTGACTTCAGCTAAGGTCATGATCTCACAGCTCATGAGTTCGAGTCCCGTATGGGGCTCTGGCTGAAAGCTTGGAGCCTGGAGCCTGCTTCAGATTCTGTGTCTCCCTCTCTCTCTGCTCCTTCTATGATTGTGCTATCTCTCTTTCTCTCTCTCTCTCTCTCTCTCTCTCTCTCAAAAATAAATAAACATTAAACTGTAAAGAAATTGACAAATGTAAAGGTTTTGTTAACACTGATAGAAAAAAAGAATTTCTAGCATCTTGAGGGCAAAGGTACATATTGTATTCTTTATCTCTAATATATTTTTCTTCCACATGCTGACTTAAGCTTAATTTCTCTATCAACATATCTGTAAAGGACTTCTAATATTACCACACACTGTCTGATTTTTTTAGGGGAAGTTTCTTTTTCTAAGAAACATTATCAATTATATAAAATGTATATTATTATCTTAATTTTCCAAGGAAGACACAGGATAGTTAGAAGATGAACTTAAATGTTTCACACTTTATAAACTAGACAGTACTAACAGAAAATATTTTTTCTGATATTATACATTTTGATCTTTGAAATTCCTAATCCTGGTGATGTCATCTTAATCATTCACTTGTAGAATTACCACAATCACAAGCTTTTGTAAGGCACTGGGTACATGTTTGCCAAATTAATTAATTAGCATCAATTTTTGTTGTAATAGATAAAGAACACATTCATCATGGCATGGGACAATCAGATTTTACCTCTGATTTCATCCTTTTGGGAATCGTTGATCAAAGCCCTATGCACATCTTCCTCTTTTCTTTGGTCTTCAGTATCTTCATGGTGGCCTTCAAAGGGAAACACTGTCATGGTTCTCCTTATCTACCTGGACACCCAGTTCCACACCCCCATGTACTTCCTCCTCAGCCAACTGTCCCTCATGGATCTCATACTCATCTGCACTACTGTACCCAAGATGGCCTTCAACTACTTGTCTGGCAGCAAGTCCATTACTGTGGCAGCGTGTGCCACACAAATTTTCTTCTATGCATCACTAATAGGTTGTTAATGTTTCCTGTTGGCAATCATGTCTTTTGACCATTATGTTGCCATTTGCCATCTTCTAAGATATTTCAAACTATGAGCCCTAAAATTTGTGGACTTATGGCCGCATCTTCTTGGATCCTGGGCTCTACTGATGGTATCATTTTCCTTCTCCTATTGTGGGTTCAAGGAAATAGCCAACTTCTGTGATTTTCCTTCCATGCTAATCGTCTCATGCAATGATATCTCAACATTTGAAGAAGTTCTTTTCTACCGCTGTATTGTAAGGATTGTTATCCCTGTAACAACCATCATTGCTTCCTATGCTTGTGTCATGCTGGCTGTCATTTGCATGGGTTCTGGAGATGGTCGCTGAAAAGCTTTTGCCACCTGTTCCTCTCACCTCAGGGTGGTGGGAATGTACTATGGAACAGTATTGTTCATATACATGCTGCCCACTTCAGTTCGTTCTCCCATCCAAGATAAAATGATCTCTGTTTTCTACACCATCCTTATGCCCATGCCAAATCCCCTTATCTATAGACTCCACAACAAATGGCCAGAGTATTCATGAAGATGTGGGAAGGGCAAGTCTGGAGAATAAATTGCTGAATTATTTTAATGCTTTGACAGAATCTCCTTAGTGTCCCTCTTCTTTGCATTCATCTCTAAAAATTGACACATACACGTTTTTGGAATGTCACTTTCCTGGCCAACCACACAATTTAATTGTTTGTTTGTTTGTTTGTTTATTATTTCAATTCTTTAATTTATTTTTTTATTTTTTTTCAATATATGAAATTTATTGTCAAATTGGTTTCCATACAACACCCAGTGCTCATCCCAAAAGGTGCCCTCCTCAATACCCATCACCCACCCTCCCCTCCCTCCCACCCCCCATCAACCCTCAGTTTGTTCTCTGTCTTTAAGAGTCTCTTATGCTTTTGCTCTCTCCCACTCTAACCTCTTTTTTTTTCCTTCCCCTCCATGGGTTTCTGTTAAGTTTCTCAGGATCCACATAAGAGTGAAAACATATGGTATCTGTCTTTCCCTGTATGGCTTATTTCACTTAGCATCACACTCTCCAGTTCCATCCACGTTGCTACAAAGGGCCAGATTTCATTCTTTCTCATTGCCATGTAGTACATCATTGTGTATATAAACCACAATTTCTTTATCCATTCATCAGTTGATGGACATTTAGGCTCTTTCCATAATTTGGCTATTGTTGAGAGAGCTGCAATAAACATTGGGGTACAAGTGCCCCTATGCATCAGTACTCCTGTATCCCTTGGGTAAATTCCTAGCAGTGCTATTGCTGGGTCATCAGGTAGGTCTGTTTTTAATTTTCTGAGGAACCCCCACACTGCTTTCCAGAGTGGCTGCACCAATTTGCATTCCCACCAACAGTGCAAGAGGGTTGCCGTTTCTCCACATCCTCTCCAGCATCTATAGTCTCCTGATTTGTTCATTTTGGCCACTCTGACTGGCATGAGGTGATATCTGAGTGTGGTTTTGATTTGTATTTCCCTGATAAGGAGCGATGTTGAGCATCTTTTTATGTGCCTGTTGGCCATCGGTATGTCTTCTTTAGAGAAGTGTCTATTCATGTTTTCTGCCCACTTCTTCACTGGGTTATTTGTTTTTCAGGTGTGGAGTTTGGTGAGCTCTTTATAGATTTTGGATACTAGCCCTTTGTCCGATATGTCACTTGCAAATATCTTTTCCCATTCCGTTGGTTGCCTTTTAGTTTTGTTGGTTGTTTCCTTTGCTGTGCAGAAGCTTTTTATCTTCATAAGGTCCCAGTAATTCATTTTTGCTTTTAATTCCCTTGCCTTTGGGGATGTGTCGAGTAAGAGATTGCTACGGCTGAGGTCAGAGAGGTCTTTTCCTGCTTTCTCCTCTAGGGTTTTGATGGTTTCCTGTCTCACATGCAGGTCCTTTATCCATTTTGAGTTTATTTTTGTGAATGGTGTGAGAAAGTGGTCTAGTTTCAACCTTCTGCAAGTTGCTGTCCAGTTCTCCCAGCACCATTTGTTAAAGAGACTGTCTTTTTTCCATTGGATGTTCTTTGCTGCTTTGTCAAAGATTAGTTGGCCATACGTTTGTGGGTCTAGTTCTGGGGTTTCTATTCTATTCCATTGGTCTGTGTGTCTGTTTTTGTGCCAATACCATGCTGTCTTGATGATTACAGCTTTGTAGTAGAGGCTAAAGTCTGGGATTGTGATGCCTCCTGCTTTGGTCTTCTTCTTCAAAATTCCTTTGGCTCTTCGGGGCCTTTTGTGGTTCCATATGAATTTTAGGATTGCTTGTTCTAGTTTCGAGAAGAATGCTGGTGCAATTTTGATTGGGATTGCATTGAATGTGTAGATAGCTTTGGGTAGTATTGACATTTGACAATATTTATTTTTCCAATCCATGAGCAGGGAATGTCTTTCCATTTCTTTATATCTTCTTCAATTACTTTCATAAGCTTTCTATAGTTTTCAGCATACAGATCTTTTACATCTTTGGTTAGATTTATTCCTAGGTATTTTATGCTTCTTGGTGCAAATGTGAATGGGATCAGTTTCTTTATTTGTCTTTCTGTTGCTTCATTGTTAGTGTGTAAGAATGCAAATGATTTCTGTATATTGATTTTGTATCCTGCAACTTTGCTATATTCATATATTACTTCTAGCAGACTTTTGGTGGAGTCTATCGGATTTTCCATGTATAATATCATGTCATCGGCAAAAAACAAAAGCTTGACTACATCTTTGCCAATTTTGATTCTTTGATTTCCTTTTGTTGTCTGATTGCTGATGCTAGAACTTCCAACACCATGTTAAAAAACAGTGGTGAGGGTGGACATCCCTGTCGTGTTCCTGATCTCAGGGAAAAAGCTCTCAGTTTTTCCCCATTGAGGATGATGTTAGCTCTGGGCTTTTCATAAATGGCTTTTATGATGTTTAAGTATGTTCCTTCTATCCCGACCTTCTCAAGGGTTTTTACAAAGAAAGGGTGCTGGATTTTGTCAAAGGCCTTTTCTGCATTGATTGACAGGATCATATGGTTCTTTTCTTTTATTAATGTGATGCATCACGTTGATGGATTTGCGAATGTTGAACCAGACCTGCATCTCAGGAATGAATCCCACTTGATCATGGTTAATAATTCTTTACATATGCTGTTGAATTCGATTTGCTAGTATCTTATTGAGAATTTTTGCATCCATATTCATCAGGGATATTGGCCTGCAGTTCTCTTTTATTACTGGGTCTCTGTCTGGTTTAGGAATCAAAGTAATACTGGCTTCATAGAATGAGTCTGGAAGTTTTCCTTCCCATTCAATTTTTTGGAATAGTTTGAGAAGGATAAGTATTATCTCTGCTTTAAATGTCTAGTAGAATTCCCCTGGGAAGCCATCTGGTCCTGGACTCTGATTTGTTGGGAGATTTTTCATAACCGATTCAATGTCTTCGCTGGTTATGGGTCTGTTCAAGCTTTCTATTTCCTCCTGATTGAGTTTTGGAAGAGTGTGGGTGTTTAAAAATTATCCATTTCTTCCAGGTTGTCCAGTTTGTTAGCATATAATTTTTCATAGTATTCCCTGATAATTGTTTGTATCTCTGCGGGATTGGTTGTAATCATTCCATTTTCATTCATGATTTTATCTATTTGGGTCATCTCCCTTTTCTTTTTGAGAAGCCTGGCTAGAGCTTTGTCAATTTTGTTTATTTTTTCAAAAAACCAACTCTTGGTTTCGTTGATCTGCTCTACAGTTTTTTTAGATTCTATATTGTTTATTTCTGCTCTGATTTTTATTATTTCTCTTCTGCTGGGTTTAGGCTGCCTTTGCTGTTCTGCTTCTATTTCCTTTAGGTGTGCTGTTAGATTTTGTATTTGGGATTTTCCTTGTTTCTTGACATAGGCCTGGATTGAGATGTATTTTACTCTCAGGACTGCCTTTGCTGCACCCCAAAGCATTTGGATTGTTGTATTTTCATTTTTGTTTGTTTCCGTATATTTTTTAATTTCTTCTCTAATTGCCTGGTTGACCCACTCATTCGTTAGTAGGGTGTTCTTTAACCTCCATGCTTTTGGAGGTTTTCCAGACTTTTTCCTGTGGTTGATTTCAAGCTTCATAGATTTGTGGTCTGAAAGAATGCATGGTATAATTTCAGTTCTTGTATACTTATGAAAGGCTGTTTTGTGACCCAGTATGTGATCTATCTTGGAGAATGTTCCATGTGCACTCAAGAAGAAAGTATATTCTGTTGCTTTGGGATGCAGGGTTCTAAATATATCTGTCAAGTCCATCTGATCCTATGTACCATTCAGGGTCCTTGTTTCTTTATTGACCGTGTGTCTAGATGATCTATCCATTTCTGTAAGTGGAGTGTTAAAGTCCCCTGCAATTAACACATTCTTATCAATAAGGTCGCTTATGTTTATGAGTAATTCTTTTATATATTTGGGGGCTCCTGTATTCGGCGCATAGACATTTATAATTGTTAGCTCTTCCTGGTGGATAGACCCTGTAATTATTCTATAATGCCCTTCTTCATCTCTTGTTACAGCCTTTAATTGAAAGTCTAGTTTGTCTGATATAAGTATGGCTACTCCAGCTTTCTTTTGGCTTCCAGTAGCATGATAAATAGTTCTCCATCCCCTCACTCTCAATCTAAAGGTGTCCTCAGACCTAAAATGAGTCTCTTGTAGACAGCAAATAGATGGGTCTTGTTTTTTTATCCATTCTGATACCCTATGTCTTTTGGTTGGCGCATTTAGTCCATTTACATTCAGTGTTATTATAGAAAATACGGGTTTAGAGTCATTGTGATGTCTGTATGATTTATGCTTGTAGTGATGTCTCTGGTACTTGTTCTCACAGTATCCCCCTTAGGATCTGTTGTAGGGCTGGTTTAGTGGTGACGAATTCCTTCAGTTTTTGTTTGTTTGGGAAGACCTTTATCTCTCCTTCTATTCTAAATGACAGACTTGCTGGATAAAGGATTCTCGGCTGCATATTTTTCCTGTTCAGCACATTGAAGATCTCGTGCCAATCCTTTATGGCCTGCCAAGTTTCAAAATAGAGATCAATCACGAGTCTTATAGATCTCCCTTTATATGTGAGGGCACGTTTACCCCTTGCTGCTTTCAGAATTTTCTCTTTATCCTTGTATTTTGCCAGTTTCACTATGATATGCCGTGCAGAAGATCAATTCAAGTTACGTCTGAAGGGAGTTCTCTGTGCCTCTTGGATTTCAATGCCTTTTTCCTTCCCCAGTTCAGGGAAGTTCTCAGCTATTATTTCTTCAAGTACATCTTCAGCACCTTTCCCTGTCTCTCCCTCCTCTGGGATACCAATTATGCATATACTATTTCTTTTTAGTGTATTACTTAGTTCTCTAATTTTCCCCTCATACTCCTGGATTTTTTTATCTCTCTTTTTCTCAGCTTCCTCTTTTTCCATAATTTTATCTTCTAGTTCACCTATTTTCTCCTCTGCCTCTTCAATCCGAGGCGTCGTCGTTTCCATTTTGTTTTGCACTTCGTTTAAAACGTTTTTCAGCTCCTCCTGATTGTTCTTTAGTCCCTTGATCTCTGTAGCAAGAGATTCTCTGCTGTCCTCTATACTGTTTTCCAGCCCAGTGATTAATTTTATGACTATTATTCTAAATTCACTTTCTTTTATATTATTTAAATCCTTTTTGATCAATTCATTAGCTGTTGTTATTTCCTGGAGATTCTTTTGAGGGGAATTCTTCCATTTCGTCATTTTGGATAGTCCCTGGAGTGGTGCGGACCTGCAGGGCACTTCCCCTGTGCTGTGGTGTATAACTGGAGCTGGTGGGCGGAGCCGCAGTCAGACCTGATGTCTGCCCCCAGCCCACCGCTGGGGCCACAGTCAGACTGGTGTGTGCCTTCTCTTCCCCTCTCCTAGGGGCAGGATTCACTGTGGGGTGGCGTGGCCCCTCTGGGCTACTTGCACACTGCCAGGCTTGTGATGCTGGGGATCTGGCATATTAGCTGGGGTGGGTAGGCAAGGTGCATGGGTGCAGGAGGGGCAGGCTTAGCTCGCTTCTCCTTAGGTGATCCACTTCAGGAGGGGCCCTGCGGCAGCAGGAGGGAGTCAGACCGACTGCCAGAGGGTTGGCTCTGCAGAAGCACAGAGTTGGGTAATTGTGCAGAGCGAGCAAGTTCCCTGGCAGGAACTGGTTCCCTTTTGGATTTTGGTTGGGGGATGGGCGAGGGAGATGGCGCTGGGGAGCGCCTTTGTTCCCTGCCAAACTGAGCTCTGCCCCAGGGGCTCAGCAACTCTCCCTCCCTTTGTCCTCCAGCCTTCCTGCTTTCCCAGCAGAGCTGTTAACTTACGACCTCCCAGATGCTAAGTTGCACTTGCTGTCTGAACATACTCTGTCCGGCCCCTCCGCTTCTGCAAGCCAGACTCGGAGGCTCTGCTTGGCTGGCGGGCTGCCCCTCCACCCCGGCTCCCTCCTGCCAGTTCTTGCTCATGCACCTCCTCTCAGCCCTTCCTACCCCCTTCCGTGGGCCTCTCATCTGTGCTTGGCTCCGGAGACTCCGTTCTGCTAGTCTTCTGGTGGTTTTCTCAATTCTTTAATTTAAAGAAAATTATAAATATTTATTATTATTTTGTATTTAACTTATTAGTACATTTATGGCATTTTCTTGAATAAGGACATTATAGTTTGTTTAAAAGGTATCAGGAATTTTGTGGCATATGTCCAGGTAACAAATATTCTTTTTTCTGTGTTGGAAACCGAAATATGTATTCAGTCACTTGGAGACACTTTGATTAAGATTTGGTGCACTGGGCTTTTTACATTTACTTAGTGTTTTATATTTTATTTTTATTCTTCATTTTCATTTTTCCAGGCTTGAAGAATAAAACAATGTAGTACTTGAAATAAGATGATGATTTTTGGGGTGCCTGGGTGGCTCAGTTGTTTGAGCGCCCAACTTTGTCTCAGGTCATAATCTCACAGTTCGTGAGTTCAAACCCCATGTCAGGCTCTGTGCTGACAGCTCAGAGACTGGGGCTTGCTTCATATTCTGTGTCTCCCTCTCTCTGTCCTTTCCCTGCTCATACTTTGTTTCCCTTCTCTCTCTCTGTCTCTCAAAAATGAATAAACTTTATTTTTTTAAAAAAAGAAAGAAGATGATGTTTTTAAATCACACTTTCTATTTTCTTCATCAGAAATATGAAATTTTTATTTAACATTCCAGATCCAAACTCCTTTTCTTAAATTTTTTTTAATATTTATTGATTTATTTTTGAGAGAGAGAGAGCTCTCATGCCTGTGTGAGAGGGGAAGGGCAAAGAGAAAAAGCTAAAGAGGAAATTTAAAGCAGACTCCACCAGTCAACACAGAACTCAGTTCAGGACTGGAAACTCAGTAATACTGAGATCATGAACTGTGCTGAAAGCAAGATTTGGATGCTTAGCTGAGATATTCACCTAGGCACCCCTTCAAGTGGTAAAGACTCACCTAATCTCCATGTATCAATTCAAAAAAGAAACAACTTTACTATTCAGATCCAAAGGAATTGAAAAATTACCAGTGGTCATCAATTAGGCATGGATACTTGTAAATTTTATTAATGATTATAGGTCTTACATTGAAATTCAGGATATAAACTTATTGTTTTCTAAGAAAGCATATTATTATGTAATAGTAAGTATAAAATATTTATAACTCTGTTGCAGTCATATTTCTTTCAATGGAAATAATGTAATTCTAATTGCATAGGCTTTATTGGACCACTAAAACACAAATCTATGAAATGTACTTAAACTGGTGAATGATCATACCAGTTAAAGAATGGGTCCATTTGACCATGAGAAGAGAGATATTTGCAGCATTGTTTCTGTGAGTCAGATTCTCACCTCTCCCCAGGGAGAGCAAAATATCCAATGGCCCAACTATCCAGATGGGAGTCTCAGCCAAAGATTTGTGTCATACAGCCAAGAGGTTTCATTTGATGGTATCCAATAAATACACAGGTGTTACAATCAATCAGTGCCAAACAAGTCATATTCCCTTAATATATCAGAATGACTACACAACCCCATGGTATTCATCCCATATTTCTAGTACAGTGGGTTGATTCTGTTTAGAGTGATTGTTCTGTTCCCAACATAGGGATCCCCAGGTAGTCAAATGCCCATAACCCAGAGCACCCCACGTTAATCCATCCCAAATTTGAGCACAATCACCAAATCCTCTGGTGGTGGTATTTCCAGGACCTTATTTTCTTTTAAAAAATATTTAAATTCCATTATTTAACATAAAGTGTAATATTATTTTCAGGTGTACAATTTAGTGATTCAACACTTACATACAGCACACTGTGCTCATCACAAGTGTACTCTAAGACCTTTTGGGTTAGCAAACTAAGGACATTTTTTGGGATGGGCACTGGCTGTCATATGTAAGAGATGAATCACTGGGTTGGTTCTACTCCTTAAGCCAAAACTACACTCTATGCTAACTAACTTGAATTTTAAGAAAAAAAAAGATCAACAAACATAAAACACTCAATATATTTCTATGTTTCAGCAAAAACAAAGAAAAAGTAATAGAAAAATACAAAAAGAAAAAAAATTTAAAAATAAAAAATAAAAAAAATAAAAAATAAATAAATAAAAAATACAAAAGAACAATCAAATGTAAAACATTCAGGAGCTTTTCTATCCAACAAAGTGAATAACTTTAAAAACAGCAATTTTGTGGGTGGTAAAACACATGGAGGAAAATATTAATAGATTGAGAAGTATGTAGGGAACTTCAAGATATTAAAAAATGTCAATTCTTCCCAAGTTAAGAGACTCACATCTTGTATTATATTGGAAGACAGGAGGAAGCAAGGGAGAGTAAAGTTGCAACATTTTATAATTTCTGGATCTCTAATGTATAGCATGGTGACCAAAGTTGGTTAACACAACTGTATTATATACTTAAAATTTACTAAAAGTGTAGATATCAAGTGTTCTCCCTACACAGGAATAATGTTATTAGAGGTGCTAGTTATATTAACTTATTTTGAATGCCATTTCACAATGTATACATATATCAAAATATCAAGGTGAATATCTTAAATATATGCAATTTTTACTGGATAATTATACCTTAATAGAGCAGAAAAATGGAGCTGATGTTAACATTGGAATATCTTGTCTCCTACTTTTCAAAACCATTACTTTGGACAATTTACTTAAGTAGTTTTATTATTGAAGAAATTAAACAAAAAAATTATCGATAAGAATACCTGACACGTGCAATGTTTGTAAGTGTCAGTGAGTTTAGACATGTGCTTGCCACAGTTCCAATTTAGTATGTTTTTTCTCTTACTGTTATGTAAGTGATGGGGAGCAGAAGTTTCAGTACTCCTCTAGTACTTAAGGAAGGAGATGTAATTATCTACCCAGGGTAAGTATTTAAAAAAAAAAAGTGTTTTCATTTATACTGCTGCTTTTTGTCTTCCTGCGAAATTACAGAGGGTGAGATTTCAATAAAACAATTAACAGCAGGTATGACACAAGGTCTTATGAGTGTTTCTAGAATTTAATTGAAAATACACTCATAATTTTCAGCTTAAAATCTTTAAGAAGATAGTTATATTCTCAGAACTATATACATATTAATATTAATGGATATACCATAGCCCTATAATTAGAATACTGATGTTTTTTCTGGGAGGCTAAATAATATAATAAACTGAAAAATTATATTTAAATACATGGTGATATGAAGACTTTGATCCCTCTCATGATTACTATGAGTAACTATCCTTAAATGTGCATCTTGTTTATACTTCATTAGTATATCTTTCCATTCATTTATGAATAATGACAAAATTTCCAATTGTGTATTAGGTGCTGCTTTTATTTTTTATTGTGGAAACACAAAAAAACATGCAATATATGTAGTTTTCCTTTGCAGTAATGTACTATTTCATTGGAATTATATACTACTTAGACTCATACTAAGAGACAGTATAAACAATCAGGTAAGAATATTTGGAAATTAATGTCAAATTTTCTGCTGAACATGAAGCTACAGAGATAATTGGTTTCATTTCTTATATGATTTTTGTCCTAAACATTTTATATCATTCTTTCATTTCATCTGTACAATATTATTTTGAGGAAAATAGTAGTACCCTGTTTGTAAGGATATAAGAATTGTGGCAGGAGTTATTTGCTTCAGCTCACAGATGGGAGCAGTTTGTTAAAAGTCCATGATTTTTTTCATATAATGCTTGTATTATTAAAAAAAATAAGTTTATTTATTTTTGACAGAGAGAGAGAGAGAGAAAGTGGGAGAGGAGCAGAGAGAGATGGAAACACAATCTAATCCAGGCTGCAGGCTCTAAGCTGTCAGCACAGAGCCCATTGTGGAGCTCAAACTCACAAACTGTGAAATCATGACCTGAACCAAGGTCAGACCCTTAACTGACTAAGCCACCCAGGTGCCTATCAATTCTTCCAATATCTGCCTCTATTATCATGAATTTTACCTGTGTCTGTCTTTACTTGACCTTCTTCTTATAAGGACATCAGTCATATTGAATTGGGGTTTGCCCTACTCCATCCAGTATGATTTCATCTTAACTAATTATTTTCAAATTAGTTTACATTCAGAGGTGCTGGGGTTGAAGACTGGACATATGTTTTGGTGAAACACAAGTCACCCTATCACACTGGGCTATTTTAGTACAAAGTTTCTACTAAGTACAAAGCTTCCATATTTGTATAACTAAAATCTTTCTCAATTCATCAACTACTGGACAGAATATTTTCTATAAATACAAATGAAACACTCTAAACTGTGAAGTAATAGATAAATGTAAATGTTTTGTTAACACTGGTAAAAAAAAGTGCCTAGTATCATGAGAGCAAATGTTCATATTGTATTCTTTATCTCTGTTAC
Organism: Lynx rufus; assembly: GCF_022079265.1. NCBI lineage: Eukaryota > Metazoa > Chordata > Mammalia > Carnivora > Felidae > Lynx > Lynx rufus. The sequence goes on along the minus strand of NW_025814823.1, from coordinate 83,323,823 downwards.
TTTTTCTGCCACAGGCTGACTTAAGCTGAATTTTTAAATCAACTTATCTTTAAAGGACGTTTGATATTTCCACATACTGTCTAATAGCTTTGGGGAAGTTTCCTTTTTGAAGATGCATTATAAATTATATAAAAATGTATATTATTTGCTTAATTCTAAAAGGGCGACAAAGGGTCCTTAGAAGCTGAACTTAGCAAATGTTCAACACTTTTACAGACTGACAATACCAACAGACATATTTCTTTTCAATATTATAGTTCTTGAACTTTGAATTTCCTAATCCTGGTGAAGTCATCTTAATCACTGACCTGTAGAATTTACCACAATCACAAGGTTTGTAAGGCCCTGGGTACATATTTATCAAATTAATGAAGTAATGTCACTTTTTGTTGTATTAGATCAAAAAAACATTCATCATGGCACAGGACTATCAGATATTTAATACTGATATCATCATTCTAGGAATCTCCAGTCACAGCCCCAACCACATCTTCCTCTTCTCTTTGGTGTTGGGCATCTTCACAGTGGCCTTCACGGAAAACAGTGTCATGGTTCTCCTCATCTACCTGGAAACCCAACTCCACACACCCATGTACTTCCTTGTCAGCCAACTGTCCCTCATGGACCTCATGCTCATCTGCACCACTGTACCTAAGATGGTTTTCAACTACCTGTCAGCAAGTCCATTTCTGTGGCAGGGTGTTACAGAAATTTTTTTCTATGCATCATTAATAGGTTGTGAATATTTCCTGTTGGCAGTCATGGCTTATGACCGTTATATTGCCGTTTGCCACCCTCTAAGAAAAACTGATCTTATAAGTTCTAAAATTTGTGGACTTATGACTGTGTCTTTCTGGATCCTGGGTTCTACTGATGGTCTCATTGATGTTGTAGCTACACTTTCCTTCTCCTATTGTGGGTTCAAGGAAATAGCCAACTTCTGTGATTTTCCTTCCATGCTAATCATCTCATGCAATGATACTTCAACATTTGAAGAAGTTATTTTCTACTGTTGTATCATAATGATTGTTTTCCCTGTAGCAATCATCATTGCTTCCTATGCTTGTTATTCTGTCTGTCATTTGCATGGGTTCTGGAGAGGATACCCACAAACTTTTGCCAGCTGTTCCTCTCACCTCATGATGGTCATAATGTACTATGGAGGAAATCTGTTCATATACATGTTGTCCACTTCAGACTGTTCTCCCACTCAGCATAAAATTGTTTCTGTTTTCTACACCATCCTTACTCCCATGCTAAATCCTGTCATCTATAGCCTCTGCAACGAATAATTGGCCAGACTATTCATGAAGGTGTTGGGGAAAGAGAATTCTTCCAAGTATAGAGAATAATTTGCTTAATTACTTTCATGCTTTGCCAATATCTCTTTAGTGCTCCTTTTATTTTCATCAGTTGTAAAATGTGACACTTATGTGCACATTTTTGGAATAACACATTCATGGGCAACACACAAATCCTTGATTTTAAATAAAACTGTTTCAAATTGTTATTATTATTCTATATTTAATTACATTATGATTAAATACAGTTTATGACCTTACAGTTATGACCTTTTCTTGAATAAGGACACTATAGGTTGATTTAAAGTTATCAGGAATGTTGTGACTTATATCTGGGTAACAAACAAAGCTTCTTTCACCATGTGGTAAACCCAAAACTTAATGCAGTCACTTTAGAGTCATTTTAGGTGAAGATTTCATACACTGGGATTTTTAAATTTATACAATGTTCAATATAGAGTGCAAGCAGGGGAAAGGCAGAAGGAGAGAGAGACACAGAATCCAAATCCAGGCTCTGAGGTGTCAACACAGAGCCCATTTGTGGGACTCAAACTCATGAACCGTGAAATCATGACCTGATCCAAAGCTGGACACTCAACCAACTGAGCCACCCAGGCACCCCTACACTGTCTTTTTAAAATAATGTTAAGAGTTAATTGGGTTTCTGTAATGCCTAGTTGAATTATTTTCAGGATTTTGAGGGATTCTGTTTCCATGAGAAATCCAATTATACTCACATACTAATGTGTATTTTTTTTATTCTGGATCATCATAGATGGACATATTTTCTCATATATTTCATGTCAGCTTCTTTCTTTCAGTGAATCTTCATAACTCCTAGTCAATTATGGTAACCACATAGATTTTGAACAAAATTGAGGACTTTTCACACATCTTTGCTCTTGTTTCTAATGTTTTGTCATGTAAAAAGAGATCCTGAATTATCTGTTTATTCTGTCTGCTTAACCAAATTGTCTTTGGTGAGTCTGCAGTATATTTATAGAAAAGTCTACAATGGACCTTATATATATAAGCATTCCCAATTTTTTATGTCTTTTGTGGGTTAACATCCTTTAATCACGTTCAACCTATGCTCTGATTGCCAAGGAATACTTAACATTGTGTATAGATTTTTTCATTTTTTTCTTGTCCCTTTTTTTCAAACAACCAAAACAAACAAATGCACTGTACTATATGTGGAAACTGACAATTCTTCCTGTTTTTTTCCTTCTTCCTTCTATGTTTTCTTATATCTTAAAAGTCTCCAATCTTGTTCATTGATTATCTTAGAACTTTGGCTTGGCACTAATATTCCCTACCCTCTTACAATGGAAAGCAGATCCCTGTGTATCCTGGATGCTGGTGCCTATCCATATTTTCTCTGTAAGCCCTGCTATAGGGTGGAAGGAGTTGCCTATGGACCAGAGGGTCAGACCAATCACATTCTAAGAAGTTGGGTTCACATTCTGATCCAAGAAAAAAACATTTATATAACAAAAAAAATTGCAAGATCTAGCTATTATATATTGATAGACTCCAGGAGGACATGCTTGCCCTATATTCTCTAGGTACTACACAAAAGAGGGGAAAATATGACACTAGATAAAGCTAAATTAATTTATATGGGCTCAATGCTATCTTAATTCAACCATTCCCCATTTGGTCTGAAGTGACTATACATAAAAAAATGAAGTCTCAACCCTTTCAAGATTACTAAACATTGGTTCCAAATAATTCTGATTTCTAATGACCTCAAATACCAATATGGTTGGCAAGTCAAAGTAAGGCTTATGGTGTTCTTGGGGCCATGACCTATACTTCCTGTTGTTCCTTCAGTACTGAATGTATAATTGGAATAAATATACTTGACAACCAGGAGAATCACTAGATCAATATTTAATCTATAGGATGAGGATATTATGGTTAAAAGAGCAATGTGAAAGGCTTCATTTTTATCCAATTTAGCCCATATGGTAAAACAGAAACAATACTACATCCCCGAGGGAAGTGCAGAAATTAATACCATCATCAAAACATGAAAAATGCAAATTAGTGATAACTACTAGATTCCCATGTAATTAATTAGTTTGGCCTGTACAGACTCAGATGAATCTCAGAGTATAACTATGTATTATCAGAAAATTAATCAAGGGATAAATCTAATTATAGCTTCTGTCCTGATATATCATCTCTGCTGGAGACAATTAGCACAACTCCTGGTATTTAGTATACATCTATTAACATGCTTTTTTTCTTCCTATACTACTTTGTAAATACCGCCTGAAACAGTTTGTTTTTGCCTGTTTTGGTCAACAATGTACCTTTACAGTTTTGCTTCAGGGCTGCATCAGTTCTTTGCCAGAACATTGCCCATTGAAATCTTTGTTGTTTTGATACTGCACAAATCCTCACACTGCTCCACTTATTGATGACATTATGCCCATTGAACCTATTTAGCAAGAACTAGCAAGTCTTTCTTTCTTTCTTTCTTTCTTTCTTTCTTTCTTTCTTTCTTTTTTTCCATGTTGAGAACATTTTATTTTTATTTCATTCATCATCATTTTTCCCCCCTCAGGTTTACTGAGACGCAATTCAAACTCAGCACTGTACAAGTTTAAAAAGTACAGCATAGTTATTTCAGTCATACATATTGTGTAATAATTACCACAAATTTGAGTTAACATTTATCTTTTTGTATAAATTGAAATAAAGAAAAACCAAAAGAAGAGACTTATTTTTTTCTTGTGATGAGAATTCTTAGGATCCACCCATTTATTTTTTTTTATATGAAGTTTATTGACAAATTGGTTTCCATACAACACCCAGTGCTCATCCCAAAAGGTGCCCTCCTCAATACCCATCACCCACCCGCCCCTCCCTCCCACCCCCCATCAACCCTCAGTTTGTTCTCAGTTTTTAACAGTCTCTTATGCTTTGGCTCTCTCCCACTCTAACGTCCTTTTGTGAGGATCCACCCATTTAATTTTCTTTGTCTTTTATATCATCTTAACTTTCATATATAGCCATAGCAGTACAACAGTTTTTACTAAAGTCATTATGTATTACATTGCATTCCTAATACTTATTTGGAAAAAAAATATCTAATCTCTTTATTTTATTTTATTTTTTTAATTTATACCCAAATTAGCATATAGTGCAACAATGATTTCAGGAGTAGATTCCTTAATGCCCCTTACCCATTTAGCCCATCGCCCCTCCCACACCCTCTCCAGTAACCTTCTGTTTGTTCCCATATTTGTGAGCCTCTTATGTTTTGTCTCCCTCCCTGTTTTTATATTTTTTTGTTTCCCTTCTCTTATGTTCATCTGTTTTGTCTCTTAAAGTCCTCATATGAGTCTGATCTCTTTTCTAAGAGTGTGTGTATTGGTTCACATACAAGGGAAGTCATACAATATTACTTTGTTTTTCTTAATTGTTTTACATAAATGATGTCCTCAAATTCCATTTGTGCTGTAACAAATGAAAGAATTTCATCATCATATTATGGCTGAAAAATATTTCAATAGATATATACACAACACAACAGTTTTATCAATTCATCTATCCGTGGACATTTACATTGTTTCCATGTCTTATATATTGTGCATAATGCTGCTATAATTATAGGGTTGGAGATACATTTTTAAATTAGCATTTTCATTTTCTCTGGGTATATTCTCAGAAGCAGAAATACTGTAACACATGGTACTTCTATTATTTTTTAATCTGTTGAAGTTCCTCTACATTATTTTACTCAGTGTCTTTACCAGCTTACAACCCCACCAAAATTCCCCTCTTTTCACACTCATACCACTTTTTATCATTTCTTGTCTTTTGATGATGACCTTTCTAATAGGTTTGAGGTAAAATGTCATGGTGGTTATAATTTCCCTATTCTTAAATACTGCTGATGCTATCTTTTCATATATCCATTGGTAATTAATATATATTCTTTGGAAAAATTTATAATCAGGTAATTTGCTTATTTTTTAATTGAAATATATTTAGATATTAAGTTGTATGAAGTTATTTTTTTGCATATATGGTGGATACTCAACCCTTATCAGAAATACGGCATGAAAAAATAGATTTCATATTGTGTAGGTTGGCTTTTAACTTTGTGTTTACTCATGTTGTTTTGCAGAAGCCTTTTACTTTGATATGATCTCATAATTAAAATTTTTAGTCATTAAGCTTTACGTGTTACATCCAAAAATATCATATCTAAAAGTCAAGTTAAAGAGGTTTATTTTTCTATATTTTCCTTCAGGGGCTTCATGATATGAGGTTTTAGATTTAATTTTTAATTCTTTACATGTTAATTTTGGTGAGTGGTATAAGATAGTTTAATTTTATTCTTATATATGTGAATATCCGATATTCCCACCAACATTTGTTGAAGGTATTGTCTTTTTCCATTGAGTATTCTTGACTCTTTTGTCAATCATTAGGTGAAGGTATATACTTGGGTTTATTTCTGAGTTCTTAATTCTATTGCATTGATCTGTCTGTTTTTACAATAAGACAATACTCTTTTCACTAGCATGATTTATAATATATCCTGAAATGAGGAAGTATGGTGCCTCATCTTTGTTCAGGATAGCTTTGGCTACTTCAGGTATTTTGTGCTCTACATAAATTTTTAGATTATTTTTTCTATTCTGCAAAGTGTGCCATTAAAATCTTGACAGGGATTTCATTGAATCTATAGATGGCTTTTGATAGTATTGACATTTTAACAACATTAATTTTTCCAATTCTTGAAAGTGAGTTATATATCCACTTATCTATCTTAAATTTTGCAACCTGTATAATGTAGTTTTCAAGGTAAAGATCTTTTGCTCCTTTGGTTAAGTTTACTTTTAAGTATTTTACTTTTATTTTTTTGTAAATTGTATGTTTTTATTTATTGCTTTTTTTCAGATAATTTGTTATAAGTGTGGAGATGTACTACTAAATGTTGTATATTGATTTGTATGCAGCACCATTACTGAAATCATGGATTACACTTAAGAGGTTTTTTTCGTGGAGTATTAAGGATTTTCTATGTAAATAAAAACATGTCATTTTCATATAGAGACAATTTTACTCCTTTTCAAATTAAGATGCATTTATTTATGTCTCTTGTCTGATTACTCAGACAAGGACTTCAGTAAAAATACTGAATAGGATCAATGCACTCTTGTCTTATCCTTGATCATAAAGAAAAGTTTCCAGTTGTTGATCATTGAGTATGATGTTAGTTTTGGGCTTGTCATATATGGTCTTCATTATTTTGAGATATTAATTATATCTATACTTAATTATTAAGAGTTTTTAATCACAAACAGATGTTAAGTTTTTTTTCAAACTATTTGTCTCCATCTATTAAAATGATCATAAGGGATACAGAGGATGGTGATGGACTAGGAGGACACATAGCTGGTGTCATACCATAAACACAAGTAGGTACCTATTAAATCATCCCACATATATCAAAAGTAGCCCTGAAGACTGAAAAAACAAACTTCACAACTACAGGGAGAGAAGATACCACACCAAAGAGGGTAGGAAGTGTGGAGACCAAGTTTAGAGGAGAAACAGATCATAGGAACTAGGGAGGACAGGGAGTCATGGCCACAGAGGTGGGTGAGAGAAAGAGAGCAGTACACAGAGACGTGCACAAGGAGATCATTTTTTTCCAAAGCCATTATCTTGGGAAACTAGAGGAGGTGAATTTCATGAGTTTTTGCAACATATGTGTTTTCTTTTTAATTTTTCTTAATATGATTTTTTTTGTAAAATTGGTTTCCATACATCACCCAGTGCTCATCCCAACAGGTACCCTCCACAATACCCATCACCCACCCTCCCCTCCTTCCAACCCCCCATCAACCCTCAGATTGTTCTCAGTTTCTAAGCATACAGTTATAGAGGTCAGCAAGTGATGACCAGATAGAGCCCAGAGTGCACTCACTGCCCTGCCCCTGTAGAGACTCAGACAAACAACCTGGGGGCAAATTGCATGAAAATAGCAATCTGAAGAATATCTGGGGAACACAGGGTAAAGATTATTTGCTCTTTGCAAGGTGTTTCCCTGAGTGGCAGCTTTCATTGAGATGACTCTCTGGGAACAAAAGAGTTGGTTGGCAATTTTCTCTTCCCTGCCACTAGTGTTAACACAGTGCCACCTGCAGGAAGAATCAGGACCAAACAGGGTTGTCTAACTTTTTACATCAAGCCCTGCCCTCAAGATATCTGATAGAATTACCCTTCTCAGTCAAGCTTGGCTAATACCAACATGGTGAGCCCCTCGTTCAGAAGACCAGCAAAAACATCTCCCCACACCAGGTCTCCTGACCAGAGAGTTCTACAGAGCCTGAGTCCCAGTGCAGGTGGTGTCAAGTCTCATTTCACAAGCATAACAGAGAACACCTAGTTAAAACCACTTTTAAGCCAGAGATCAAAAACTCCACAAATCATCCCAGGAGAGCTTTTGCAGATGACTGGCTTGAAGGATAGTGTAGCCAAAACACAATAGTAGAGTGAATATAACTCACACCAGAGGCACTACTTAACCACTAGATCTGGGGCAGTACATGACCTCTTCTTCATATTGACATTACTTTCATGAGCAGGAAACATAACTCCCTTTCTAAAACAGGGGAAAAGACAGAGAATTAGACAAAATGTAATTATGGAGTAATTTATCACAAATGAAAGAACAGTATAAGGCAACATGAACAGAACTAAATAAATCAGATGTAAGTAATATGTCTGATGGATAATTTAAAACAATGATCAAAAGACACTAGTTGTGTTTGAAAACATCATAAAAGACATCAGTGCAAATTTCCCAGAGAGAGATAAAAGACATTAAAAAGAATCAATCAAAGTGGAAGAATGCAAAAGTAGAGATGAAAAACAGGCTTGACGCAATGAGCAGTAAGCTACAAGAAACAAAGGAACAAATTAATGACACAGAAACCTGGAAAGCAATGAAATATGGAACATGAGAATTGAATTAAGGAATTCAGTGAGTTTATCAAATGTAATAAATTTTATGTTGGAGGCATCAAATAAGAAAGAGCCACCTGGGTGGCCCAGTCAGTTAAGTGCCCAATTTCATCTCATGTCATGATCTCACAGTTCGTGAGTTTGATCCCCACATTGGGCTCTGTGTCATATGCAGCCAAAGCCATCTTGGAAGCATAAAGCAACACAGGCTTACTCCAAGACGTAAGAAAAATCTCAAATGACCTAACCTTACAAATAAAGGAGTTAGGCAAAGAACAATAAACAAAGCCTAAGGCCAGCAGAAGAAATAAAATAATAAGTATTAGAGTAGAATTAAATGATATAAAAATGAAAACAAGAAAAATAAAGAACAGATGAATGAAATAAGAAACTTGTTCTTAAAAAAAATCAATAAAATTGCAAAAGCTATACCTGTACTTATCAAAAACAAAAGCAAAAGAACTCAATAGAATAACAAATGAAAGAAGAGCAATAAGAACATACAAAAAGTACTACAACCAATTATAAGAGAGTTTTATGAAAAACTGTATTCCTGTAAATTACACAACCTGGAAAAAATGGATAAATTTCTAGAAATATATATACTACCAAAATGAAAACAAGAAGTAGAAAACTTGAACAACAAAGAATGATAACCAACAAAGACATTAGGTGATCAAAAACTCCCAGTGAACAAATTTCATGAAAACTGTCTCCAAGGGGGTGCCTGGGTGGCTCAGTCAGTTAAGCCTCTGACTTCAGCTCAGGTGTGATCTCACAATTCTTGAGTTTGAGCCCCATGTCATGCTCTGTGCTGACAGCTCAGAGCCTGGAGCCTGCTTCAGATTGTATGTCTCCCTCTCTCTCTGACCCTGCCCTGCTCACAATCTTTCTGTCTCTCTCTCTCTCGAAAATTAATAAACATTAAAAATTAAAAATACAAATAAACATTAAAAATATTAAAAAATGGCTTCTAGTGGAAATATTACCAAAGATATAAAGAAGAGTTGATACCCATTGCCAAACTGTTTAAAAAATAAAAAAGAAGAAAGAAAAAGAAAAAGAAAAGAAATGCAAAGAAAATCCACAAAATTCGTTTTGTGAGGCCAGGATTAACCTGATACCAATATCAGAAAATGACGATAATTATACTACTAAAACAACAACAACGGCAACAACAACAAAGGCTAATATCCTTGATAAACTTAGATTTTAAAAATAATCAATAAAGTACTAGTAAACTGTATCCAAAAATGCATTTAAAAAATCCTTCACTACAATCAAGTGGCGTATATTTCTGGGTTGCAAGTGTGGATCAGTATTTAAAAACCAATCAACATGATACAACATATTTTTTTTAAAAAGATAAGAACCATATGATAATTTCAATAGATGCAGAAAAAGAATTTGGCAAAACCCAACATTCATTCATGGTAAAAACCCTCAAGAATGTACTTTTAGAGGGAACATACCATTACATAATAAAGTCCATATATGAAAAACCCACAACTAATATCCTCCTCAAAGGAGATAATGTGAGAGCTTTTTCTCTGAAGTCAGGAACCAAGAGAGAAATATGCAGTATCACCGCTGTTATTTACTATAGTACTGTAAGTCCTAAATGCAGCAACTAGATAATAAATACATACATACATACATACATAACATCCAGATTGGGAAGATAGAAGCCAACCTTTCACTGCTTGCAGATGACATGATACTCTGTATAGAAAACCTGAAAGGCTCCCCCAAAAAACTCCTGTATCTGATAAACAAACTCAGTAAAGTCACAGGATGAAAAAAATCAATGTACATAAATGTGTTTCATTTCTATAGACCAATAATGAAGCAGCAGAAGAGAAATTAAGGAATAAATCCCATGTTGCACCACATTGTACCAAAAAAAAAAAAAACATAAGAAATCTAGGAATAATCCTAACCAAAGAGATAAAATAACTGTGCCCTGAAAACTATGCAACATTGATGAAAAAATTGCAGATAACTCTAAGAAATGGAAAGACATTCAATACTCATGGATCAAAACAGATATTGTAAAAACGTCTACACTTTCCAAAGTAACCTGCACATTCAATGCATTCCTTATCAAAATTCCAACAGCACTGTTCACAGAGCCAGAACAAAAAAAATCCTAAAATTTGTACAGAATCACAAAAGATGGAGATAGTCAAAGGAAACTTGAAAAAGAAAAGCAAAGTTGGGGACATCACAACTGCAGACTTCAAGCTACACTATAAAGCTATAGGGATCAAGACAGTATGGAAGTGGCACAAAACAGACACATAGATCAATGGAACAGAAAAGAAAATCCAGAAAAGAATCCCCACCAATATAATCAATTAAACTTTGACAAAACAGGAAATAATATTCAATGGAAAAAGACCATCTCTTCACCCAATGGTTTGGAAAAATTGGACAGAAACATTCAAAAGAATGAAACTGGAAAACTTACACCATACAAAAAAGTGAAGCCCAAATAGATTAAAAATCTAAATGTGAGATTTGAAATGGTAAAAATGCTGGAGGAGAACATAGGCAATAAATTTGTCCCTTTTGGCAGTAGCAAATTATTTCTAGATGCATCTGCTGAGGCAATATAACAAAATAAAAAATTAACTATTGGGACTACATCAAATTTAAAAACTTGTGCACAGTGAAGGAAACAACAAAACTGAAAGCAACCTATGCGCTGGGAGAAGATATTTTCAAATTACAAATCTGGTAAATTGTTATTATCTAAAATGTATAAAGAACTATTAAACTCAGCACCCCAAACTCAAATAATCCAATTAAAAATGGGCAGCATAGATAAATAAATATTTTTACAAAGAAGACATACAGATGGCCAGAAGACCCATGGAAAGATACTCAATATGATGATCCTGTAGGAAATTCAAATAAAAAATACAATGAGATATCATTTCTCACTAGTCAGAAGGGCTAAAACCAACAACACAAGAAATAACAGGTGTTGGTGAGGAGGTGTAGAAAGAGGAAAATCCCTGCACTATTGTTAGAAATGTAAACTGCAAAACAGTATGAAGGTTTCAAAAAAGTTAAAAATAGATCTACCATTTGATTAAGCAATTACACTACTAATTAATTACCAAAGGAATATAAAAACGGTAATTCTAAGGGAAAATGCACCCTTATCTTTATATAGCAGCATTATCTACAATGGCCAAATTGTGGAAATACCAAAAATGTCCATTGACTGATGACTGGATAAACGAGAAGTTTGTATTTCTGATGGAATTTTGCTCAGCCATAAAAAAAAATTAAATCTTGCCATTTGCAATGATATTGATATCCTATATGAATGGCACTTGATCATGGTGAATAATTCTTTTAGTGTGCTGTGAATTAAAAAGCAAATTTTGTTGTTATTGTTGCTGTTGTAGAATTTTTGCACTGACATTCATTAAGGATATTGTCTGTAGTTTTCTTTCCTGGTAATGTCCTTTTCTGTCTTTAGTTTCAAAGTTAGGTGGGTCTCATAAAATGATTTTAGGAGTCTTATCTCCTTTTTTATTTTCTTGAAGAGATGGAGAAATATTAGGATTTATTCTCTTTTTTAAAAATATAATGTCAAATTGGCTTCCATACAACACCCAGGGCTCATCCCAACAGGTGCCCTCCTCAATGCCCATCGCCCATTTTTCCCTCTCCCTTACCCCCTAACAACCCTAAGTTTGTTTTCTGTATTTAAGAGTCTCTTGTGGTTTGCCTCCCTCCTTATCTGTATGTAAATTTTCCCCCCTTCCCCTCCCCATATTCTTCTGTTAAGTTTCTCAAGATCCATATATGAAGTGAAAACGTATGGTATCTCTTTCTCTCAATGACTTATTTCACTTAGCATAATACCCTCCAGTTCCATCCATATTGCTTCAAATGGCCAGACTTCATTCTTCCTCATTGCCAATTAGTATTCCATTCTATATATAAGCAATATCTTCATTATCCATTCGTCAGTTGATGAACATTAGGCTCTTTCCATGATTTAGCTATTGTTGAAAGTGCTGCTATAAACATTGGAGTTCATGCACCCCTATGCATCAGCACTCCTGTATCCCTTGGGTAAATTCCTAGCAATGCTACTGCTGGGTCATAGGGTAGTTCTATTTTTATTTTTATTTTTTTTAGAGAAACCTCCACACTGTTTTCCAGAGTGGCTGCACCAGTTTGCATTCCACCAACAGTGCAACAGTGCAGTGTTTCTCCACATTCTCACCACCATCTATAGTCTCCTGATTTGTTCATTGTAGCCACTCTGACAGGCATGAGGTGGTATCACAGTGTGGCTTTGATTGGTATTTCTCTGATGATGAGTGACACTGAGCATCATTTCATGTGTCTGTTGACCATATGGATGTCTTCTTTGGAAAAGTGTCTATTCATGTCTTATGCCCATTTCTTCACTGGATTATTTGTTTTTCAGTGTGGAGTTTGGTGAGTTCTTTATAGATTTTGAATATTAGCCCTTTATGCGATATATCATTTTCAAATATGTAATCCCATTCCATTGGTTGACTTTTAGTGTTGTTGATTGTTTGTTTTGCAGTTCAGAAGCTTTTTATCTTTATTAGGTCCCAATAGTTCATTTTTGCTTTCAATTCCCTTGCCTTTGGATATGTGTCATGTAAGATGAATGGAAAAAAAATTGTGGTTTATATATACAAAGGAATACTACTTGGCAATGAGAAAGAATGAAATATGGCTTTATTTAGCAACGTGGATGGAACTGGAGAGTGATATGCTAAGTGAAATAAATCATAGAGAGAAACATACCATATGTTTTCACTCTTATGTGGATCCTGAGAAACTTAACAGAAGGCCATGGGGGAGGGGAGGGGAAAAAAAGTTAAAGAGGGAGGGAGGCAAACCATAAGAGGCCCTTAAAACTGAGAATAAACTGAGGGTTGATGGGTAATGGGAGGGAGGGGAAAGTGGGTGATGGGAATTGAGGAGGGCACCTGTAGGGAAGAGCACTGGGTGTTGTATGGAAAACAACTTGACAATAAATTTCATATTAAAATAAATGCTGCAGCTGAGATCAAAGAGGGTGTTTCCTGCTTTCTCCTCTATGGTTTTGATGGTTTCCTGTCTCACATTCAGGTCTCTCATCCACTTTGAGTTTCTTTTTGTGAATGGTGTAAGAAAGTGGTCTAGTTTCATTCTTCATGTTGCTGTCCAGTTCTCCAATCACCATTCATTAAAGAGATTGTCTTATTTCCATTTGATACTCTTTCCTGCTTTGTCAAAGATTAGTGGGCCATACATTTGTGGGTCCAATTCTGGGCTGTCTATTCAATTCCATTGTTCTATGTGTCTGTTTTTGTGCCAGTACCATACTGTCTTCATTAGTACAGCTTTGTAGTAGAGGCTAAAGTCTGGGATGGTGATGTCTGCCACTTTGTTTTCATCCTCAATATTATTTTGGCTATTCTGGTTCTTTTGTGGTTTCATACAAATTATAGGATTGTTCTAGCTTTGAGAAGAATGGTGATGCAATTTTGATTGGAATTGCATTGAATGCATACATTGCTTTGGATAGTATTGACATTTTAACAATATTTACTCTTTCAAACCATGAGCATGGAATGTTTTCCCCTTTCTTTATGTCTACTTCAATTTCCCTCATAAACTTTCTATAGTTTTCAGCATACAGATCTTTTACATCTTTGGTTAGGTTTATTCCTGGGTGTTTTATGGTTCTTGGTGCAATTGTAAGTGGGATAAGTTTCTTTATTTCTCTTTCAGTTGCTTCATTGTTTGTGTATAAATATGCAACTGATTTATGTACATTAGTTTTGTACCTTGAGACTATGCTGAATTCATGTATCAGTTCTAGTAGACTTTTGGTGGAGTCTGTTGGGTTTTCCATGTATGGTATGCTGTCATCTGCAAAAAGCTAGAGGTTGACTTCATCTTTGCCAATTTTGATGCCTTTGATTTCCTTTTGTTGTATTATTGCTGATGCTAGAACTTCCAACACTATGTTAAACAACAGCGGTGAGAATGGACATTCCTGTAGTGTCCCTGATATCAGGGGGAAAGCTCTCAGTTTTTCCCCATTGAGGATTATATTAGCTGTAGGCTTCTCATGAATGGATTTTATGATGTTTAGGTATGATCCTTCTATCCCGACTTTCTCAGGGTTTTTTATTAAGGAAAGATGTTGTATTTTGTCAAATGATTTTTATGCATCTCTGACAGGATCATATGGTTCTTATCCTTTCTTTTATTAATGTGTGTATCATATTGATTGATTTGCTAATATCGAACCAGTCCTGAAGATCAGGAATGAATCCCACTTGATCATGGTGAATAATTCTTTTTATATGCTGTTGAATTAGATTTGCTAATATCTTGTTGACAATTTTTGCATCCATATTCATTATGGATATTGGCCTGTAATTCAATTTTTTGATGGGTCTCTATCTGGTTTGGGAATCAAAGTAATGCTGGCTTCATAGAATGAATCCAGAAGTTTTCCTTCCATTTCTATTTTTTGGAACCACATGGGAAGGATAGGTATTATCTCTGCTTGAAATATCCGGTCGAATTCCCCAGGGAAGCTATCTGGTCCTGTACTCTTATTTGTTGGGAGATTTTTGAAAACTGATTCAATATTTCACTAGTTATGGGTCTGTTCAAATTCTCTATTTCTTCCTCGTTGAGTTTTGGTAGTGTGTGTGTGTGTGCGTGTGTGTGTGTGTGTGTACATATGTGCATGTTTAGAGTTTGTCCACTTCTGCCAGGTAGTCCAGTTTGTTGGCATGTAATTATCCATAGTTTTCTTTGATAATAGCTTGTATTTCTGAGGGATTGTTTCTAATAATTTCACTTTCTTTCATGATTTTATCTATTTGGGTCATCTCTCTTTTCTTGTTGAGAAGCCTAGATAGAGGTTTATCAATTATGTTTATTTTAAAAACAATCTCTGGGGCGCCTGGGTGGCGCAGTCGGTTAAGTGTCCGACTTCAGCCAGGTCACGATCTCGCGGTCCGTGAGTTCGAGCCCCGCGTCAGGCTCTGGGCTGATGGCTCGGAGCCTGGAGCCTGTTTCTGATTCTGTGTCTCCCTCTCTCTCTGCCCCTCCCCTGTTCATGCTCTGTCTCTCTCTGTCCCAAAAATAAATAAAAAAAAAAAACGTTGAAAAAAAAATTTAAAAAAAAAAAAAACAATCTCTTAGTTTCATTGATCTGTTTTACTGTTTTTTGTGGGGGTTTTGTTGTTGTTGTGTCTGTGGATTTTTTTTTGGATTCTATATTGTTTATTTTTGCTCTAATCTTTATTATTTCTCTTCTGCTGGGTTTGGTGTGTATTTGCTTTTCTGCTTCTAGTTCCTTTAGATGTGCTGTTATATTCATATTGGGGATTTTTCTTGTTTCTTGAGATAGCCTGGATTGCAATGTATTTTCCTCTTTTGCTGCATCTCAAGGGGTTGCATTGTTGTGTTTTCATTTTCTTTTGTTTCCAAATATATATTTTTAAATTTATTCTCTAATTGCCTGGTTGACCCATTCATTCTTTATTAGGATGTTCTTTAACCTCCATGCTTTTGGAGGTTTTCCAGATTTTTTCCTGTTGTTGATTTAAATTTTCACAGTATTGTGATCTCAGAGTGTGCGTGGTATCATCTCAATTCTTTTACATTTATCGAGGGCTGTTTTGTGACCCAGTATGTGATCTATCTTGGAGAATGTTCCGTGTGCACTTGAGAAGAAAATATATTCTGCTGTTTTAGGATGTAGAGTTCTAAATATATCTGTAAAGTCCATCTGATCCAATGTATCATTCATGCCTATTGTTTCTTCACTGATTCTCTGTCTAGATATGTCCATTGTTGTAAGTGGAGTATTAAAGTCCCTGCAATTACCACATTCTTACCAATAAGGTTGGTATGTTTGTGATTATTTTTTTTATATTTGTGTGCTCTGGAATTTGGTGCACAGACATTTATAATTGTTAGTTCTTCCTGAAAGATAGACCCAGTAATTATTATATAATGCCCTTCTTCATCTCTTGTACAATCTAATTTAAAGCCTAATTTGTCTGATATGAGTATGGCTACTACAGCTCTCCTTTGACTTCCAGTAGCATGATAAGTATTTCTCCTTCTACTCACTTTCAATCTGAAGGTGTCCTGAGATCTAAAATGGGTCTGTTGTAGACAATAAATGTATGTATCTTGCTTTTTTGTTTAATCCATTCTGATACCCTATGTCTTTTGATTGGAGTATTGGTCCATTTACATTCAGTGCTATTGTTGAAAGATATAGGTTTAGAGTCATTGTGTCATCTGTAGGTTTCTTGCTTGTAGTGATGTCTCTGGTCCTTTGTGGTCCTTACAACATTTCACTCACAGAGTCCCTCTTAGGATCTCTTGTAGGGCTGGTTTAGTGGTGATGAATTCCTTCAGTTTTTCTTCCTTTGGGAAGACCTTTATCTCTCTTTATATTCTGAATGACAGTCTTGCTGGATAAAGGATTCTGGGCTGCATATTTTTCCTTTTCAACACACTGAAGATTTCCTGCCATTCCTTTCCGGCCTGCTGAATTTCATTAGACAGGTCTGTCACTACTCTTATGGGTCTACCTTTGTAAGTTATAGCCTGTTTATCCCTAGCTGCTTTCAAGTTTTCTCTTTTTCCTTGTATTTTGCCAGTTTCAGTATGATATGTCATTGATTGAAGTTACATCTGAAGAGAGTTCTCTGTGCCTCTTGGATTTAAATGCTTCTTTCCTTTCCCAGATCAGGGAAGTTCTCAGCAATGATTTGTTCAAGAACACCTTCAGCCCCTTTCTCTCTCTTATTCTTCCTCTGGAAAACCGATGATACAGATATTGTTCTGTTTGATTGAATCACTTAGTTCTCTACTTCTCTCCTCGTGATCCTGAATTTTTCTATCTCTCTTTTTCTCAGCTTCCTCTTTTTCAATAATTTTATCTTCTAATTCATCTATTCTCCCCTCTTCCTCTTCAATCCATGCGGTGGCCATCTCCATTTTATGTTGCACTTCATGCACAACAGTTTTTAATTCATCATGACTATTTTTTTAGTTCCTTGATCTCTGCAGCAATAGATTCTCTACTGTCTTCTATGCTTTTTTCAAGACAGAAATTAATCTTATGACTGCTATTCTAAATTCTTGTTCAGTTATGTTGCTTAAATATGTTTTTGATCAATTCTTTATCTGTCACTTCTTCCTGGAATTTCTTTTCATGAGAATTCTTCCATGTCTTCATTTTGGCTAGTTTTCTGTCCCTAATGAGTTTTAAAAGCTTGTTATGTACTCTGCACCTGCAAGCACTGCTATATTACTGTACACTGTCCATGGCCAGGCCCTTCACGAAGTGTTTTTTGGAGAGTGTTACTTCATTTCTGTTGTTGTGATTTTGGTTATTCTATTTCTTTACTTGTAGTGATGTTTTGGACCCTCCACCAGGTGGGTTTTGATTTGTTCCTTGAAGTAGCCCTGGAAAGGAAAAAAAAACAGGCAAACAAATAGGAAACAAAAACACACAAACACTCAAACAAATGAAGCAAGCAAACAAACAAACAAGTCCAAAAGCATAAAACCAGAAACACCAGTTACAAGAACATGGTGGAGATGGTGCTGATGGACTAGCACATATAAAGAGAGAAATTACAGGGGCAGGGAAAAAGAAAAAATAAACAATGACCATGCTGAGAGACTAAAGAGCTTAATCTGGAAGTAGAAAAAGGAAAATAATGAAGGAGGTGGGGAAAAAGAAAAGAAGTTAGTTACCCAGACAGAGAAACTATATGACTTGATTATTCCAGAGAGAGAGAAAGAAAAGGAAAGGAGTATAGAACATGTATCAAGAGAATGGATTAAACATGTCTGCTTAAAAAAAACAACAACTAGAGTAACCAGCTAGAGGAGGGAAGGATAAGGAGAAAAGGAAGGAAGAATATACCTAAGTAACAAGAATTGTCCTAGAATTCATCCAGACAATGCAGCAAAGCTAGTCTGGAAGATGGGGAAGTCTGGTTCCTCAGTATCTATCCCACTCCAGTAGATTTACAGTCACCAGGTGCAGAGGGGCATGGTTTGGTATATGCAGGTCCTGCCTCCACTGTGGGCCCTGAGGACCAATCCCTGAGGCCCCGCCTTGGAGGTGGTGGCAAAAAAAATGGTGAACCCTTTGTCTCTTCTCCAGGGATCTGTGTCCCAAATCGCTCAGTTTGAGCTGTCCTCACTGTGTGGGGGGTGTAGATGAGGCTGTCTTGCTCCACCAACTCCCATGCCCAGGTGCTTGGCTGGGATTCAAACTCCCACTCTGTGTAGCCAGGTACTGGGGAAGGGCCACTAGGCACCACCAGATATGTGGCAGGCTTTTCCCGACAGTAGTCTAGGGAGGGGATAGCTTTCTCCTACTGCAGACTGCACCCCTACCTACCACCAAACCTCGGTGTGGTGCCCTTCTTCCCCAGATGCACAAACAGGGCAGCTGGCCCTAGTCCAAAAAAGCCTGGCAGTAAGAGATGGGCTCCTTCTCCATCCCAGTCCGAGGTTTTGCTTTTGTCCAGACACAGTCCTACACTTCCCCAGCCACCTTCTCTCTTCCCTTTGTCTCTCTGCAGAAGGGGATCCCTCCCCTCCATGATAAATGACCTGTTTTATCTCCCCCAGTTTGAAATCACCCAGCTACAGCCTGCCAGGTTTTCCCGGTGTCTCCCTGGTAGACTCAGTCTCTTTTCCTCCCAGTCTCTTGGGGTTGAAAGTCTCTTGGCTTCAATGCTTTTTTGTTTGAGAGACGCAGGAATATGGAACCCCTTACTTCTCTGCCATGTTGGCCCCTCAGTTAGACGATTAGAAATTTCAAATCTAACCAAAGATGTAAAGGATCTGTATGCTGAAAACTATAGAAAGCTTATGAAGGCAATTGAAGAAGATTTAAAGAAATGGAAAGACATTCCCTGCTCATGGATTGGAAAAATAAATATTGTCAAAATGTCAATACTACCCAAAGCTATCTACACATTCAATGCAATCCCAATCAAAATTGCACCAGCATTCTTCTCGAAACTAGAACAAGCAATCCTAAAATTCATATGGAACCACAAAAGGCCCCGAATAGCCAAAGGAATTTTGAAGAAGACCAAAGCAGGAGGCATCACAATCCCAGACTTCAGCCTCTACTACAAAGCTGTCATCATCAAGACAGCATGGTATTGGCACAAAAACAGACACACAGACCAATGGAATAGAATAGAAACCCCAGAACTAGACCCACAAACATATGGCCAACTCATCTTTGACAAAGCAGGAAAGAACATCCAATGGAAAAAAGACAGCCTCTTTAACAAATGGTGCTGGGAGAACTGGACAGCAACTTGCAGAAGGTTGAAACTAGACCACTTTCTCACACCATTTACAAAAACAAACTCAAAATGGATAAAGGACCTAAATGTGAGACAGGAAACCATCAGAACCTTAGAGGAGAAAGCAGGAAAAGACCTCTCTGACCTCAGCCGTAGCAATCTCTTCCTCGACACATCCCCAAAGGCAAGGGAATTAAAAGCAAAAGTGAATTACTGGGACCTGATGAAGATAAAAAGCTTCTGCACAGCAAAGGAAACAACCAACAAAACTAAAAGGCAACCAACGGAATGGGAAAAGATATTTGCAAATGACATATCGGACAAAGGGCTAGTATCTAAAATCTATAAAGAGCTCACCAAACTCCACACACGAAAAACAAATAACCCAGTGAAGAAATGGGCAGAAAACATGAATAGACACTTCTCTAAAGAAGACATCCAGATGGCCAACAGGCACATGAAAAGATGTTCAGCGTCGCTCCTTATCAGGGAAATACAAATCAAAACCACACTCAGGTATCACCTCACGCCAGTCAGAGTGGCCAAAATGAACAAATCAGGAGACTATAGATGCTGGCGAGGATGTGGAGAAACGGGAACCCTCTTGCACTGTTGGTGGGAATGCAAACTGGTGCAGCCGCTCTGGAAAGCAGTGTGGAGGTTCCTCAGAAAATTAAAAATAGACCTACCCTATGACCCAGCAATAGCACTGCTAGGAATCTACCCAAGGGATACAGGAGTACTGATGCATAGGGGCACTTGTACCCCAATGTTCATAGCAGCACTCTCAACAATAGCCAAATTATGGAAAGAGCCTAAATGTCCATCAACTGATGAATGGATAAAGAAATTGTGGTTTATATACACAATGGAATACTACGTGGCAATGAGAAAAAATGAAATATGGCCTTTTGTAGCAACGTGGATGGAACTGGAGAGTGTGATGCTAAGTGAAATAAGCCATACAGAGAAAGACAGATACCATATGGTTTCACTCTTATGTGGATCCTGAGAAACTCAACAGGAACCCATGGGGGAGGGGAAGGAAAAAAAAAAAAAAAAAAAAGGACGTTAGAGTGGGAGAGAGCCAAAGCATAAGAGACTGTTAAAAACTGAGAACAAACTGAGGGTTGATGGGGGGTGGGAGGGAGGGGCGGGTGGGTGATGGGTATTGAGGAGGGCACCTTTTGGGATGAGCACTGGGTGTTGTATGGAAACCAATTTGTCAATAAACTTCATATAAAAAAATAAAAAAATAATAAAAAAATAAAAATTAAAATTAAAAAAAAAAAAAAAAAAAAAGAAATTTCATCTCTGCCCTGCATTCTATAGGAAGGAGAAAGGGACTGGAAATGAAGTTAATAATCAATCACGCCTGTGTGATGTAGCCTCCATAAAATTTCCAATCATATAGGGCTTCGAGAGCTTCTGGATTTGTGAACAAATTTCAGATTTATTTTTTCTTAAAATGTT
This sequence comes from Lynx rufus, assembly GCF_022079265.1. Lineage (NCBI taxonomy): Eukaryota > Metazoa > Chordata > Mammalia > Carnivora > Felidae > Lynx > Lynx rufus. Next base: position 83,302,681 of record NW_025814823.1, on the reverse strand, counting down.
GGGTAAAATTCAACAGTGAAACTATCTGGTCTTCACTCAGCTTTAGAGATGTTGGAATACTAATTGAAACTCCTTATTAGTAAAATATCTATGTAGACATTTTATTACATTACTATGTAGTCATGTTAGTTTGTATGTTTCTTAGCATTTGTCCATTTGTTGGTTGTCTAGTTTGTTGGCATTTCATTGTTCATAGTATCTCTTCTGACCTTTTCATCATATAATCCTTTGTATATTGAAAAGGTATCATTTGTAATATCTCCTTTTTTATTTATAATGCTATTGATTTGGATCCACTTTTTTTCCTTGATTAGTTGAGGTAAATGTCAATTTTGTTTATGTTTTCAAAGAAATAATTGCTGTTTTTCCATTTTCTGTTTTATTTGTTTTTGTTCTAATCTTAATTATTTCCCTTTTTTCTGCTAACTTTATTTTCATTGTGTTCTTCCTTTCTAGTTCCTTAAGGCATAGTGTTAGTATGTTTATTTGAAATCTTTCTTGTATTTTAATGTAGGCATGTATTGCTCCAAACTTACACTTCAAAATGATTTTTCTTCATCCCATAAGGTTGGTATTTTGTGCTTCCATTTAATTTATTTCAAAATACTTTTTTTCAAAATTTGTCTTATTTCATTACATCATCATTTGTTTAGAAGACTTTTATTTATTTTTTTAAATTTTTTGTTAATATTTATTCATTTTTTTTCAATATATGAAATTTATTGTCAAATTGGTTTCCATACAACACCCAGTGCTCATCCCAAAAGGTGCCCTCCTCATTACCCATCACCCACCCTCCCCTCCTTTTAAAAAATAATCAGTGTGAATTTTTCAGTTTTCTTCTTGTCATTCATTTCTAGTTTCATAACACTGAATTCACAGAAGACACCTGGTATGTCAGTCTTCTTGACTTTGCTGAGATTTCTTTTATGATCCAACATATGTATATACTAGAAAATACATCATGTGTACTTGAGAAAGGTGTTTATCCACTTATTTTCAGTATTTTGTATATATATTTTAGGTCCTTTTGTGTACACTGTTTTTTAAATCCATGGTATTCTTATTTTTATCTCTTTTTTGTCTGGATGATCTTTTGAGTGTTGGGGACATGGTATTAAACTTCCTTTCATTTTGTTGGGTTTTATTTCTCCTTTTAGCTGTGTTACTTTTTTAGCTTTGTTTATTTAAGTGCTCTATTGTTGCATTCTTGCACGTATAACTATTACAATTATTTTCTTGATTAATTGTCCCATTTATATTTATTTAAAGAATTTATTTGTCTCCATTATTTTTAGTTTTAAGTTTATTATTTCTGATAAAAGTATAGCCATCCTTCCTTTTTCTTCCCACGTGCTTTAAATATCTCCCTCCTCTCTTGGTCTATGTGTATCTGTAAGAATATAGTCAGTCTCTTGTAAGCAGCATATTATTAGCCCCTGCTTTTTTTCAAATCTTTAAACCATGTTGTATTTTTGATTAGATGATTGAATTCATTTACAAATGAAAATATTGTTAAATGAGCAATTATTGTTGGCATTTTGTTAATTGTATTCTTCTTTTGTATTCCTTTTTTTTCTTGTAATTTATCCTTCTAACTATTTCTGTATTTTGGTGTCATGTGGGGCAGTATGCTTTGACTTCATCATGCTCTTTTATACTACTACCACAGATTTTTTCCTTTGAGCTTACCATGAGTATTAAATGAAGTATTGGTGGTCTGGTGGTGAAGATTTCACTCAGCGTTTGTCTATCTTTTTTCATTTCTTAAGGGAAACTTTGGTATAGCATTCTTTGTTGAAGTTGTTCTTTCAGAAGGCGGGAAGATGGCAGCGTAGGAGGACACTGGACTCACTGTGTCCTGCTGATCACTTAGACTCCACCCACATCTGCCTAAATAACCCAGAAAACCACCAGAAGACTAGCAGAAAAGATTCTCCAGAACCAAGCATACACGAGAGGCCCACGGAAGAGGGTAGGAAGGATGGAGAGGTGCTGCGCACTACATGGACTGGCAGGTGGGAGCAAGGGCAGAGGGGCAGCTTGCTAGCAAAGCAGAGCCCCTGACTCTGGCTTGCAAAGCTGAGAGGCCGGCAACAGTTTGTTCTGACAGCAAGTGGGACTTAACATCTGGAAGGTTATAAGTTATCAGCTCTGCTAGGAGAGCAGGAGGGCTGGAGGACAAGGGGAGGGAGAGTTGTTAAGCCCCAGAAGACAGAGCACAGTTTGGGGGGGAACAAAAGCACTTGCCAGCACCATCTCCCTCGCCCATCACCCAGCCGAAATCTCAAACAGGAACCAGTTCCTGCCAGGGAACTTGCTTGCACCACACAAACACCCAAGGCTGTGCTTCTGTGGATCCATCCCTCCGGTGGCAGGTCTCACTCCCTCTGGGGGGCACAGGGCCTATCCTGAAGCAGATCTCCTAAAGAAAAGTGAGCTGAGCCTGCCCCGCCTGCCCCTGTGCAGCTTGCCAATCCACCCCAGCTAATACACCAGATCCCCAGAACCACAAGCCTGGCAATGTGCAAGTAGCCCAGACGGGCCACACCACCCCACAGTGGATCCCGCCCTAGGAAAGGGGAAGAGAAGGTACACACCAGTCTGACTGTGGCCCCAGCGGTGGGATGGGGGCAGACATCAGGTCTGACTGCAGCCCTGCCCACCAACGTGTTATTCAAGACAGCACAGGGGAAGTGCCCTGCAGTTCCACACCATTCCAGGGACTATCCAAAAGGACGAAACGGAAAAATTCCCCTAAAAAAAAAGTCCAGGAAATAACGACAGCTAATGAACTGATCAAAAACGATTTAAACAATATAACAGAAAGTGAATTTAGAATGGTAGTCATAAAATTAATTGCTGGGCTTGAAAACAGTATAAAGGACAGCAGAGAATCTCTTGCTACAGAGATCAAGGGACTAAGGAACAGCCAGGAGGAGCTAAAAAATGCTATTAATGAGCTGCAAACTAAAATGGAGATGACCATGGCTCATATTGAAGAGGCAGAGGAGAGAATAGGTGAACTAGAAGATAAATTTATGGAAAAAGAAGAAGCTGAGAAAAAGAGAGATAAAAAAAAATCCAGGAGTATGAGGGGAAAATTAGAGAACTAAGTGATGCACTAAAGAGAAATAATCTATGCATAATTCGTATTCCAGAGGAGGAAAAGAGAGGGAAAGGTGCTGAGGGTGAACTTGAAGAAATCATAGCTGAGAACTTCCCTGAACTGGGGAAGGAAAAATGCATTGAAATCCAAGAGGCACAGAGAACTCCCTTCAGACGTAACTTGAATCGATCTTCTGCACGACATATTATAGTGAAACTGGTAAAATACAAGGATAAAGAGAAAATTCTGAGAGCAGCAGGAGATAAACGTGCTCTAACATATAAAGGGAGACCTATAAGACTCGTGACCTATCTCTCTACTGAAACTTGGCAGGCCAGAAAGGAATGGCAGGAGATCTTCAATGTGATGAACAGAAAAAAATATGCAGCTGAAATTTTTTTTTTCCAGCAAGTCTGTCATTTAGAATAGAAGGAGAGATAAAGGTCTTCCCAAACAAACAAAAACTGAAGGAATTCATAACCACTAAACCACCCTACAAGAGATCCTAAGGGGGATCCTGTGAGACAAAGTATCAGAGACATTGCTACAAGCATGAAACCTACGGACATCACAATGACTCTAAACCCATATCTTTCTATAATAACACTGAATGTAAATGGACTAAATGTGCCAACCAAAAGACATACGGTATCAGAATGGATAAAAAAAACAAGACCCATCTATTTGCTGTCTACAAGAGACTCATTTTAGACCTGAGGACAATTTCAGATTGAAATTGAGGGGATGGAGAACTATTTATCATGCTACTGGAAGTCAAAAGAAAGCTGGAGTAGCCATACTTGTATCAGACAAACTAGACTTTAAATTAAAGGCTGTAACATGGGATGAAGAAGGGCATTATATAATAGTTACAGGGTCTATCCATCAAGAAGAGCTAACAGTTATAGATGTCTATGTGCCGAATACGGGAGCCCCCAAATATATAAAACAATTGCAAACATAAGCAACCTTATTGACAAGAATGTGGTAACTGCAGGGGACTTTAATACCCCACTTACAACAATGGATAGATCATGTGGACACATGGTCAATAAAGGAACAAGGGCCCTGAATGATACACTGGTTCAGATGGACTTGACAGATATATTTAGAACTCTGCATCCCAAAGCAACAGAATATACTTTCTTCTCGAGTGCACATGGAACCTTCTCTAAGATAGATCACATACTGGGTCACAAAACAGCCCTTCATAAGAATACAAGAATTGAGATCATACCATACATACTTTCAGACCACAATGCTATGAAGCTTGAAATCAACCACAGGAAGAAGTCTGGAAAACTCCAAAAGCATGGAGGTTAAAGAAAACCCTACTAAAGAATGAATGGCTCAACCAGGCAATTAGACAAGAAATTAAAAAATATATACATGGAAACAAATGAAAATGAAAATACAACAATCCAAATGCTTTGGGATGCAGCAAAGGCAGTCCTGAGAGGAAAATACATTGCAATCCAGGCCTATCTCAAGAAACAAGAAAAATCCCAAATACAAAATCTAACAGCACACCTAAAGGGAACAGAAGCAGTGCAAAGACACCCCAAATCCAACAGAAGACGAGAAATAATAAAGATCAGGGCAGAAATAAACAATATAGAATGTAAAAACAATGTAGAGCAGATCAGTGAAACCAAGAGTTGGTTTTTTGAAAAAATAAAAATGATAAACCTCTAGCCAGGCTTCTCAAAAAGAAAAGGGAGATGACCCAAATAGATAAAATCATGAATGAAAATGGAATTATTACAACCAATCCCTCAGAGATACAAGCAATTATCAGGGAATACTATGAAAAATTATATGCCAACAAACTGGACAACCTGGAATAAATGGACAAATTCATAAGCACCCACACTCTTCCAAAACTCCATCAGGAGGATAGAGAAGGCTTGAACAGACCCATAACCAGTGAAGAAATTGAATCGGTTATCAAAAATCTCCCAACAAATAAGAGTCCAGGACCAGATGGCTTCCCAGGGGAATTCTACTAGACATTTAAAGCAGAGATGACACCTGTCCTTCTCAAGCTATTCCAAAAAATAGAAAGGGAAGGAAAACTTCCAGACTCATTCTATGAAGCCAGTATTACTTTGATTCCTAAACCAGACAGAGACCCAGCAAAAAAAGAGAACTACAGGCCAATATCCCTGATGAATACGGATGCAAAAATTCTCAATAAGATACTAGCAAATCAAATTCAACAGCTTATAAAAAGAATTATTAACCATGATCAAGTGGGATTCATTCCTGGGATGCGGGGCTGGTTCAACATTCGCAAATCAAGCAACGTGATACATCACATTAATAAAAGAAAGGTAAGAGCAATATGATCCTGTCAATAGATGCAGAAAAGGCCTTTGGCAAAATTCAGCATCCTTTATTAATAAAATCCCTTGAGAAAGTCGGGATACAAGGAACATACTTAAAGATCATAAAAGCCATTTATGAAAAGCCCACAGCTAATATCATCCTCAAAGGGGAAAAACTGAGAGCTTTCTCCCTGAGGTCAGGAACACAACAGGGATGTACACTCTCACCGTTGTTGTTTAGCATAGCGTTGGAAGTTCTAGCATCAGCAATCAGACAACAAAGGAAATCAAAGAAATCAAAATTGGCAAAGATGAAGTCAAGCTTTCACTTTTTGCAGATGACATGATATTTTACATGGAAAATCCGATAGACTCCACCAAAAGTCTGCTAGAAGTAATATATGAATATAGCAAAGTTGCAGGATACAAAATCAATGTACAGAAATCAGTTGCATTCTTATACACTAATAATAAAGCAACAGAAAGACAAATAAAGAAACTGATCCCATTCACAATTGCACCAAGAAGCATAAAATACCTAGGAATAAATCTAACCAAAGATGTAAAAGATCTGTATGCTGAAAACTATAGAAAGCTGATGAAGGTAATTGAATAAGATATAAAGAAATGGAAAAACATTTCATGCTCATGGATTGGAAGAATAAATATTGTCAAAATGCCAATACTACCCAAAGCTATCTACACATTCAATGCAATCCCAGTCAAAATTGCACCAACATTCTTATCAAAGCCAGAACAAGCAATCCTTAAATTAATATGGAACCACAAAAGGCCCCGAATAGCCAAAGTAATTTTGAAGAAGAAGACCAAAGCAGGAGGCATCACAATCCCAGACTTTAGCCTCTACTACAAAGCTGTAATCATCAAGACAGCATGGTATTGGCACAAAAACAGACACATAGACAATGGGATATAATAGAGCCTCCAAAAATGGACCTACAAAAGTATGGCCAACTCATCTTTGACAAAGCAGGAAAGAAAATCCAATGGAAAAAAGACAGCCTCTTTAACAAATGGTGCTGGGAGAACTGGACAGCAACATGCAGAAGAATTAATCTAGACCACTTTCTTACACCATTCACAAAAATAAACTCAAAATGGATAAAGGACCTGAATGTGAGACAGGAAACCATCAAAACCCTAGAGGATGAAGCAGGAAAAGACCTCTCTGACTTCAGCCGCAGCAATTTCTTACTTGACTCGTCCCCAAAGGCAAGGGAATTAAAAACAAAAATGAACTATTGGGACCTCATGAAGATAAAAAGCTTCTGCACACCAAAGGAAAAAAATCACAAAACTAAAAGACAACCAACGGAATGGGAAAAGATATTTGCAAATGACATATCAGACAAAGGGCTAGTATGCAAAATCTATAAAGAGCTCATCAAACTCCACTCCCGAAAAACAAATAATCCACTGAAGAAATGGGCAGAAAACAAGAATAGACACTTCTCTAAAGAAGACATCCAAATGGCCAACGGACACATGAAAAGATGTTCAATGTCGCTCCTCATCAGGGAAATACAAATCAAAACCACACTCAGATATCACCTCATCCCAGTCAGAGTGGCCAAAATGAACAAATCAGGAGACTATAGATGCTGGAGAGGATGTGGAAAAACGTGAACCTTCTTGCACTGTTGGTGGGAATGCAAATTGGTGCAGCCACTCTGGAAAACAGTGTGGAGGTTCCTCAAAAAATGAAAAATAGACCTACCCTATGACCCAGAATTAGCACTGCTAGGAATTTACCCAAGGGATACAGGAGCACTGATGCATAGGGGCACTTGTACCCCAATGTTTATATCAGCACTCTCAACAATAGCCAAATTGTGGAACAAGCCTAAATGTCCATCAACTGATGAATGGATAAAGAAATTGTGGTGTATATACACAATGGAGTAGTACGTGGCAATGAGAAGGAATGAAATATGGCCCTTTGTAGCCACGTGGATAGAACTGGAGAGTGTGATGCTAAGTGAAATAAGCCATACAGGGAAAGACAGATACCATATGGTTTCACTTTTATGTGGATCCTGTGAAACTTAACAGAAACCGAGTGGGAGAGAGCCAAAGCATAAAAGACTCTTAAAAACTGAGAACAAACTGTAGGTTAATGGGGGGGGTGGGAGGGAGGGGAGGGTAGGTGATGAGGATTGAAGAGAGCACCTTTTGGGATGAGCACTGGGTGTTGTATGGAAACCAATTTCACAATAAATTTCATATAGTAAAAAATAAATAAATAAATAAATAAAACTGAGTATAACCTAAACATAAAAACAAGAAAGTTGTTCTTTCAGTATTTGGAACTTGTAAACCAGTGTTTTCTGTCATGAAAGATGCATGTTGAATAATCCATCAATCGTTTTATGGGGTTCTGTTATATGTATTTTTTGTTTGTTTTCTATTATTGCTTTTAAAATTCCTCAAAAAGCTAAAAATAGGACTACCCTATAACCCAGCAATTGCACTACTAGGAATTTAACCAAGGGATACAAGTGTGCTGTTTTGAAGAGACACATGCACCCCCATGTTTACAACAGCACTATCAACAATAGTCAAAGTATGGAAAGAGCCCAAATGTCCATTATTCGATGAATGGATAAAGAAGATGTGGTATATGTGTGTGTGTGTGTGTGTGTGTGTGTGTGTGTGTGTGTGTGTATACGCAATGGGGTATTACTTGGCAATCAAAAAGAATGAAATCTTGCCATTTCCAACTAGTGGATGGAACTGGAGGGTATTATGCTAAGTGAAATTAGTCAGTCAGAGAAAGACAAAAATCATATGACTTCACTCATATGAGGGCTTTAAGAGACAAAACAGTTGAACATAAGGGAAAGGAAACAAAAATAATATAAAAACAGGGAGAGCGACAAAACATAAGAGACTCATAAATATGGAGAACAAACTGAGGGTTACTGGAGGGGTTGTGGGTGGGGTGATGGGCTAAATGGATAAGGGGCACTAAGGAATCTACTCCTGAAATCACTGTTGCACTATATGCTAACTAATTTGGATGTAAATTTTAAAAAAAATTAAAAATTAAAAATAAAATAAATGAATGATAAAATAAAATAAAATAAAATAAAATAAAATAAAATAAAATCCAACCAGACAATACAATGGTCGGAGAGGAACCTAAATGAATTGGTAATGAATAAAAACAGATCATTCAAAGCATAATAATAATAATAATAATAATATAAACAAAATTCTTAATTGTCTTTGACCTGTGATTTTAATTATAATGGGTACTGATGTAGCTGTAGTCAGACTCAATCTATTTGGTATCCTTTGGTCGTTTTGGATATGGAGATCTATTTCCTTCACTCTCTGTAGCTTTAAATATATTTTCTGTCCTTGTTTTCTCTTCTCCTTCTGGAATTCTTGTAATGTGAGTATTGTTTGTTTCTTTTAGAGTCCTGTAGTCCGTCCCCTATGCTCTGCATGTTCAGCCTTCAATGCTAGCATTGCTGCATTAATCATTTTCCAGGTGTTCTCACTGGACCTTCCTCTCACCTAAGGCAGGGGCCACACTCTTTGGCCACTGGACTATGAGTCAGCTCTCCTACCTTGGCAGGACTGGGACGACCCACTTATGGGAATCCCCAAACTTTCCCAATAAGTTTTTCAGTCAGCATGAGCCAAGAGCTATGCTCTATAGTGTGAGTGTGGAGCCATACTTCTCATTTCAACACTTGACCCAGACAGACCTGCACCCTACTAAATTCTCTGGCCATACTGCATCTCTGTACTTCTGCAGATAGCAAAACCACTGGTAGGAACTTCTGCTTAGACCCTGCAGGTAAGAACCTAGTCTGCCAAGAATTGAGTGGTGGTTTTTGGAATCCCCTCCCTCCTTCTCCATCACAATCAGATTCCCAGTGGTTGAGCCCTGCACATTTCCATTATACTGAGGGACGAAACTAAAGTGGAGGCTTCCATGAAGTGATCTTCAATGGTGAGGGTGGGGATGGGTATTATCCCTGGTTTCTCTTTTCCCACTGAACAACTGTAGGTTTAGGAAGAATTCATCTGCATGGGGGTGTGCTGGACAGGGACAGGATTAATGAGGTCATGATGTAGACATCCCTATTATTATTCTTTTTTACTTTTTTTTACATTTATTTATTTTTGAGAGACAGAGACAGAGTGTGAATGGGGAAAGGTCAGAGAGAGAACCTGAAGCAGGTTCCAGGCTCAGAACAAGCTGTCAGCACAGAGTCTAACGTGGGGCTCAAACCCACGAACCTTGAGATCATGACCTGAGCCGAAGTTGGACACTCAACCAACTGAGCCACCCAGGCACCCCTCTCTGTTACTATTCTTGTGCAGTCTGTCTTAGTTTCTGTGGCACAGGGGTGTTCCTTGGCCTTCCTCTTGTGTTTTAGGATTGTCTCAGTGGTGTCTTGTCTATGTATAGTTGTTAGTTGTTCTCTCGTGAAGCAGAGCAAAGTCAAGAATAATTTATGTTGCCTTATGTGGTCTGTCATTTTCTTTTCTAGACATTAAGAAATTAAGATTATCTATTGAAGTGACTTAAAATTTTGGTAGGATGTAAAAAGAATATAATGTTGTATATAATAGATTTATCAATTGAATTTGGTAATGTTTTTAGATATAAACCATATAATCAATTCAGTTTTACTTATTTCACCAAATTAAGTTACAAAAGTATAACTCTTTGCCACAAAGTCACAAAACATCACTTACTAAAGTATAAATAAAGTTCCAAGCCCCGTAGATGTATCTCTGTATGTAAGGTATAGCAGAGACAACAAACACATAGCAAATTACATCTTATGTAGGTTACATAGAAGCACATGTTGCCAATTACCAAATTAAGCAAATCAAACACAGAACAGCTGATAAATTTAAATACTAGATAAACAGCAAATACTTTTTAGTGTAACTTTGCCACAAATATTGTGTCATGCATTTTACATTAATAATGATTATTAGTTGTCTGATATTCAAAATTAATAGGCTACACTATATTTTATCAAGCAAGAATATTCAAGCTATAAATTGAAAAATTGTAAATTATTTACATACTATAAAATTATTTATTCTAAAATTATTATTATAAATTATAAAATAAAATTCATTATAATTTTTCTGCCATATTTATTTCTCTCCTGCTTAATTAAAAATTATTGAAATCAGAAAAAAATATAGTGCTCACTTTTTTTTAAATTTAAGGGTCACAATTATACATTTATGTTATGTTATGTTATGTTATGTTATTTTTTGAGTTTCTATACTGGATCCTCTTTTTATTTTATTGTTTTAATCCAAGTTAGTTAACATACAGTGTAATAATGGTTTCAGAAATATAATTTAGTGATTCATAACTTACATAGAAGATCCACAGTGCTCACTTGTAGCCCCTTTAAAAAAGTGCATTGTTTATCATTTAGTTTGCATTTAATGAATATTTGAATTAATGACTAAGTAATAAGAAAGGAGATGACTCCAAAGGATGAGGATCCCAGTAAATTATGACTGATTTCAGTTATAAAGCATCACATGCGAAAACCCAATGGGAAACTATAAATACAGTATTTTAGCACATGCTGATTTTTATTATAATAATATGTAACTGAGGTAAAATATGCAATAGAGATAATTTCACCTATGGAAGAATAGAACTGTATCAAAAAGAAAAGTCAGTTAGCAAACTAAAACCTAAATGATCTAAATACTTGAGGTATAAAAGCTAAAAAAAAAATAAAAATGTATATTTATCAAAGCTATGTAAATGTGAATAAAGCAAAATTAATAAATACATATTTAGGAGTGGGTACCTGTTTGTGGAGAGACAAGAAGATAGAGTCTGTGGAAATGTAGTATTGTATTTGGACAAAAGAAAAACCTCTCCAGACCATGGACTGGGGAATAAGAAATACGTAGAGAGTCAGTTTCTACTTGCAAACAGCCTTAGCAGCTGAAAACAGGAGTTTTCAGGGATGCACATCTTTCTCCTGACCACATCTTTCTCCTGCCTGCGTGTGCATGGGGGATGGAAGCCAGGCCTGGGTCAAGGCAGTGATCTCAGGGGCACACTGGGAGACAACAGTCCCTTCCCTCAAGTACTGTGGGAAGAGTTTATTGCCCACCTCCCCCCCCCCCTCGCTCCACCAAAGACAATGGTTTCCAGCACCAGTCACAGGCCCTTTGTCAGCTTCATAGAGTAGCACTACCCCAGAACCAGGTCCACATGGTTTTGGATCCCTTAAGACAATGGGTTTTGAATCCCAGCTGAAGCACCTAGGAGGCCTGGGAGACTGTGGAGCAAGACAAGCTGAGTGTCCACGCTACTCTGCTGCCTAAACAGTATGGTCTGAGAGACCTGGTGGGGGGAAGAGAGATTGGGATGTCACATTTTTCTCCCCATCACCAACACAGTGGGGTTTCAGAAAACAGGACAGCAGCCCCCAGTGGAGGCGGGACCTACTTACACCAAACCCAGTTCTTCCATGCCTGCTAACTGCCTATCTACCAGAATGGGACTGATGCTGAGCAAACCAAATGGCCTCTTCTCCAGATCCACACAGCCACCAGTCCCAGGCTGGGACTGTGATTTTGTATGTTAGTCTGTTTTGTTATTATTATTACTATTATTATTTTCTCTCTTCTTTCCTTCTCTTCTCTTTTCCCTTCTTTTTTTTTCTTTTTACTTTCCTCCTTTTTTTTTCCTTTTCTTCCCTTTGGAATTTTAGTATATCTATATCATCTATATCTATATCATCTATATCTATATCTAATCTTTATCTATCGTTCTTCTTTCTTTCTTTCTTTCTTTCTTTCTTTAGCTTTCTTTCTTTCTCTCTTCTGGTTGTTTGTTTAATCAGGCATTTTTAATCTATTTTTTACACCTTTTCCACCTCTCCTTCTTCTTTATTTTCCTCCCTCTCTTTATCTCTGGATTAAGCCTTATAGTTTCATGATTCTCTGCCTGGTCTTTTTTCTTGCCACTTTCATTTCTCTTTTTGTATGGGATAAGGTTTCGCTTCCCCTTTTTTCTTCTTTTTCAGTGTTACTTCAACAAACATATCAAAGCACATCTAGTGGAAGGTCCAATCCACCACTATGAGCAGTGAGATAGAGCAGCCAAAGATGCAACAACAGAGTGTACACAACCCACTCCAAAAACACTTCCTAAAGTGCCAGACCCTGGACAGTGTATGACCCTTTTTAAATATAGTAGTACTCACAGGTGCAGGATATATAACAATCTATTAAAACTCATAAAAGACATAAAACTAGCCAAAATGACAAATGGAAGTAATCTCCTCAAAAGAAATTCCAGGAAGAAATGACAGACAGAGAATTGCTCAAGACAGATATAAACAATATATCTGAATAAGAATTTAGAATAATAGTTATAAGACTAATGGCTGGGCTTGAAAAAAGCATAGATGACAGCAGAGAATTGATTGCTGCAGATATCAGATACCCAAGTAGTAGTCACGATGAATTAAGAAATGCGGTAAATGAGATGCAAAGTAAATTATACACAGTGAAAAGGATGGGAGAAACAGAGGAGAGAATGGGTGAAATAGAAGATAAAATTATTGAAAATAATGAAATTGAATAAAAGAGGGAAATGAAATTACTAGATCACAAGGGGACAATTAGAGACTTAAGTGACTCAATGAAACCTAATAATATCTGTATCATAGGAGTTCCAGAAGAAGAAGAGAGAGAAAGGGGGCAGAAAATATATTTGAACAAATTATAGCTGAGAACTTCCCTAATCTGGGGAAGGAAACAGACATCCAAGTCCCGGAGGCACAGAGAATCCCCCTCAAAATTTACAAAAACAGGTTAACACCATGACATATAGTGTAAGTATCAAATTACAAAGATAAAGAGAGAATTCTCAAAGCAGCTAGGAACAAAAGGGTGGTGGACACATGAGGTTAGTAACAGACTTATCCACTGAAACTTGCAGGTCATAAAGCAGTGGCAGGAAATATTCAATATGCAGAATAGAAAAAAAAAAGCAGCCATGAAGCCTTTATCCAGCAAGGCTATCATTCGAAATAAAAGGAGAGATAAAGGCTTTCCTAGACAAACATAAACTAAATGGGTTTATGATCACTAAACTATCCCTGCAGGAGATTCTAATAGGGACTATATGAGAGCACCAAAGACTACAAAAGACCAGAGATCACCATAAGCACAGAACCTAGAGATAACACAATAACACTAAATCCACGTCTTTCAATAATCACTATGAATGTGAATGGACTAAATGCCCCAATCAAAATACACAGGATAGCAGAGTGGATTTTTTTTTTAATCTGTCTATATGCTGCATACAAGAGACTCATTTTAGACCCAAGGACACCTGCAGTTTGAAAGTGAAGTGATGGAAATATCACATTACTGGATGCCAAAAGAAAGCCAGAGTAGCCATACTTATGTCAGAGAAACCAGATTTTAAAACAAAGACTGTAACGAGACATGAAGAAGGACATCCTATCATAATTAAGGGGTCTAACATTCAAAAAGAGCTAACAGTAAATGTTTAGTCCCCCAATGTGGAATTTCCAAATATATAAATCAATTAATCACATACATAAATAAATATATAGATAATAATACCAGGATTGTAGGGGACTTTAATACTCCACTTACTGGGGCGCCTGGGTGGCTCAGTCGGTTAAGCATCCGACTTTGGCTCAGGTCATGATCTCACGGTCTGTGAGTTCAAGCCCCGCGTGGGGCTCTGTGCTGACAGTGCAGAGCCTGGAGCCTGTTTCAGATTCTGTGTCTCCCTCTCTCTCTCTGACCCTCCCCCACTCATGCTCTCTCTCTGTCTCAAAAATAAGTAAACGTTAAAAAAAATTTTAATACTCCACTTACAACAAAGGACAGATCATCAAGGCAGAAAATCAATAAGGAAACAACTCTTAATGACACTTTGGACCAGATGGACTTAACGGATATATTTAGAACTTTTCATCCAAACGCAGCAGAACACACATTCTTTTTTTTTAATGTTTTTAAAAAAAATAATGTTTATTCATTCTTGAGAAATAGAAACAGAGCATGAGTGGGGGAGAGGCAGAGAGGGAGACACAGAATCCGAAGCAAGCTTCAGTCTCTAAACTGTCAGCACAGAGCCTGACACTGGGGTTGAACCCGCAAACAGTGAGATCATAACCTGAGCTAAAGTCGGATGCATAACTGACTGAGCCATCCAGGGGCCCCTAAAATACACATTCTTCTTGAGTGCAAATGGAATAATCTCCAAAACAGATCACATATTGGGTCACAAAATAGTCTTTAACCAATATAAAAGGATTGAGATCATACATGCATATTTTCAGGTCACAGTATGAAACTTGAAATTAAGCAGAAAAAAAAAAACCTTACATTCCCCAAATATATGTAGGTTTAAAAATATCCTATTAAAAATGAATGGGTTAACCAGAAATTAAAGAACTTCAAAAATATATGGATGCAAATGAAAATAAAAATACAACAGTACAAACCCTTTTAGAATTAGCAAAGGCAATCCTAAGAGAAACATACATTGTAATCCAGGTCTATCTCAAGAAACAAGAAAGGTTCTAAATACAGAACCTAACCTCACACATAAAAGAATAAAGGACAGCAGCAGAGAAAGTCCAACACCAGCAGAAGAAGAGAAATAATAAAGATTAGATAAGAAATAAACAATATAGAATCAAAAATAATTAGAACAGGTTACTGAATATAAGATCTGGATTTTTGAAAGAATAAACAAAATTTATAAACCCCTAGCCGACTTCTCAAGAAGAAAAGAGAGAGGACCCAAATAGATAAAAACAAGAATGAAAGAGGAGAAATCACAATCAACACCAAACAAACAATTATTAGAAATACAAACAACTATTAGACAATACTATGAAAAATTATATGCCAATAAACTGGACAATCTGGAAGAAATGGACAAATTCCTAGACTATCCACACAATACCAAAACTTGAAAGGGAAGAAATCGAAAATTCAAACAGACCAGTTGAATCAAATTTCAAAAATCTCCCAACAATTAAGAGTCCTGGGTCAGATAGCTTCCCAGGGGAATTCTACCAGACATTTAAATCAGGGTTAATACCTATTCTTCTCAAGCTGTAGCAAAAAATAGAAACAGAAGGAAAGCTTCCAGACTCATTTCAGGTTATGACCCCAGGGTCATTGGATAGAGCCCTGTGTCAGGCTCTGTGCTCAGCATGAAGCTTGCTTAAGTTTCTCTCTTCTGTATGTCTCTGATTCTGTCACTCTCTCTCTCTCCCTTTGCCCATCTTTCTTACAGCCTCTCTCTCTCTCTCTCACTCTCCCAAATTAAAATTAAAGACATAAAAAGATATATGCACTCGTATGTTTATTGTAGCATTATTTACAATAAACAAGAAATGGAAACATACCAATTATCAATCCATAGATGAATGAATAAAGAAGATATGATGTGATATATAGATAGTAGGTAGATATGATATATGATATGACATGACATTACAGAGATATATAGAAATATATAGAGATATGATATATACCATATGATTTCATTCATATGTGGAATTTAAGAAACAAACAGATGACCATGGGGGAAGGGAGGGGGGAAAAATAATTACAAACAGAGAGGGAGGGAGCAAACCACAAGAGACTCTTAAATACAGACAACAAACTGAGGGTGGATGGGGGGTGAGAGAGAAGGAAAATGGGTAATGGGCATTGAGGAGGGCACTTGTTTGGATGAGCACTGGGTGTAAGACAATTTGACAATAAATTATATGTGTGTGTACACACACACACACACACACACACATAGACAAATAAAACAATAAAAAACAAACAAAAACAAATAAACAAACAAAAAACCAGACTCTTAAGTACAGAAAACAAACTGGTGGGTGCCAGGGAGAAGATGGGTAGGGAAATGGATGAAGTAGATAAAGGGCAAAAACACTGCATCCCAAAGCAACAGAATATACTTTCTTCTCAAGTGCACATGGAATATTCTCCAAGATACATCACATACTGGGCCACAAAACAGCCTTTCATACATGTGAAAGAATTGAGATCATACCATGCACACTTTCAGACCACAATGCTATGAAACTTGAAATCAACCACAGGAAAAAGTCTGAAAAACTCCAAAAGCATGGAGATTAAAGAACACCCTACTAAAGAATGAATGGGTCAACCAGGCAATTAAAGAAGAAACTAAAAAATATATGGAAACAAATGAAAATGAAAATACAACAATCCAAATGCTTTGGGATGCAGCAAAGGCAGTCAGTCCTGAGAGGAAAATACATTACAATCCAGGCCTATCTCAAGAAACAAGAAAAGTCCCAAATACAAAATCTAACAGCACACCTAAAGGAAATAGAAGCACAACAGCAAAGACACCCCAAACCCAGCAGGAGAAGAAAAATAATAAAGATCAGAGCAGAAATAAACAATATAGAATGTAAAAAAAACAGTAGAGGAGATCAATGAAACCAAAAGTTGATTTTTTTGAAAAAATAAACAAAATTGACAAACCTCTAGACAGGCTTCTCAAAAGGAAAAGGGACAGAACCCAAATAGATAAAATCATGAATGAAAATGGAATGATTACAACCAATCCCTCAGAAATACAAGCAATAATCAGGGCATACTATGGAAAATTATATGCCAACAAACTGGACAACCTGGAAGAAATGGACAAATTCCTAAGCACCCACACACTTACAACACTGAAACAGGAGGAAATAGAAAGCTTGAACAGACCCATAACCAGAGAATAAATTGAAGCAGTTATCAAAAATCTCCCAGCAAATAAGAGTCCAGGACCAGATGGCTTCCCAGGGGAATTCTACCAGACATTTAAAGCAGAGATAATACCTATCCTTCTCAAGCTATTCCAAAAATAAAAAGGGAAGGGCAACTTCCAGACTCATTCTATGAAGCCAGCATTACTTTGATTCCCAAACCAGACAGAGACCCAGCAAAAAAAGAGAACTACAGGCCAATATCCTTGATTAATATGGATGTAAAAATTCTCAAAAAGATACTAGCAATTCGAATTCAACAGAATAGGAAACAAACATTCACCACAATCAAGTGGGATTCATTCCTGGGATGCAAGGCTGATTCAACATTCACAAATCAATCAATGTGATACATCACATTGATAAAAGAAAAGAAAAGAATATTATGATCCTGTCAATCGATGCAGAAAAATCATTTGACAAAATTCAGTATCGTTTCTTAATAAAAACCCTCAAGAAAGTTGGGATAGAAGGAACATACTTAAACATCATAAAAGCCATTTATGAAAGGCCCACAAGCTAATATCATCCTCGATGGGGAAAAACTGAGAGTTTTCTCCCTGAGATCAGGAACACAACAGGGATATCCACTCGCATGCTGTTGTTTAAGATAGTGTTGGAAGGTCTAGCATCAGCAGACAACAAAAGGAAATCAAAGGCATCAAAACTGGCAAAGATGAAGTCAAACTTTCACTTTTTGCAGATGACATGATATTATACATGGAAAAGCTGATAGATTCCACCAATATCTGCTAGAACTGATACATGAATCCAGAAAAGTCACAGGATACAAAATTATTGTACAGAAATCAGTTGCATTCTTATACACTAATAATGAAGCAATAGAAAGACAAAGAAAGAAACTGATCCCATTCACAATTACACCAAGAATCACTAAATGCCTAGGAATAAACCTAACCAAAGATGCAAAAGATATGTATGCTGAAAACTATAGAAAGTGTATGAAGGAAATTGAAGAAGATATAAAGAAATGGAAAAACATTCTGTGCTCATGGATTGGAAGAATAAATATTGTAAAATGTCAATACCACCCAAAGCAATCTACACATTCAATGCAATCCCAATCAAAATTGCACCAGCATTCTTCTCGAACTAGAACAAATCATCCTAAAATTTGTGTGGAACCACAAAAGACCCTGAATAGCCAAAGTAATATTGAAGAAGACCAAAGTGGGAGGCATCACAATCCCAGACTTTAGCCTCTATGACAAAACTGTAATCATGAAGACAGCATGGTATTGGCACTAAAACAGACACATTGACCGCTGGAATAGAATACAGACTCCAGAATTGGACCCACAAAAATATGGCCAACTAATCTTTGACAAAGCAGGAAAGAATATCCTATGGAAAAAAAAATACAGTCTCTTTAACAAATGGTACTGGGATAACTGGACAGCAACATGCTGAAGAATGAAACGACACCACTTTCTTATACCATTCACAAAAATAGACTCAAAATGGATAAAGGACCTGAATGTGAGACAGGAAACCATCAAAACCCTAGAGGAGAAAACAGGAAAAACCTCTCTGACTTCAGCCGCAGCAATTTCTTACTTGACACATCTCCAAAGGCAAGGGAGTGAAAAGCAAAAATGAACTATTGGGACCTCATCAAGATAAAAAGCTCCTGCACTGCAAAGGAAACAATCAACAAAACTAAAAGGCAACCAATGGAATGTGTAACGATATTTGCAAATGACATATCTGACAAAGGGCTAGTATCAAAATCTATAAAGAACTCACCAAACTCAACACCTGAAAAACTAATAATCCAATGAAGAAATGAGCAGAAGACATGAATAGACACTTCTCTAAAAGAGACATCCAGATTGCCAACAGGCACATGAAAAGATGCTCAACGTCACACCTCATCAGGGAAATACAAATCAAAACCACACTGAGATATCACCTCATGCCAGTCAGAGTGGCTAAAATGAACAAATTAGGAGACTATAGATGGTGGAGATGATATGGAGAACGGGAAAACTTTTGCACTGTTAGTGGGAATGCAAACTGGTGCAGCCACTCTGGAAAACAGTGTGGAGGTTCCTCAAGAAAATTAAAAATAGATCTACTCTATGACCCAGCAATAGCACTGCTGGGAATTCACCCAAGGGATACAGTAGTGCTGATGCGTAGGGGCACTTGTACCCCAAAGTTTATAGCAGGATTTTAACAATAGCCAAATTATGGAAATAACCTAAATGTCCATCAACTGATGAATGGATAAAAAGTTGTGGTTTCTATATACAATGGAATACTACTTGGCAATGAGAAAAAATGAAACATGGTCTTTTGTGGCAACACGGATGGAACTGGAGAGTGTTACGCTAAGTGAAATAAGTCATGCAGAGAAAGACAGATACCGTATGTTTTCACTCTTATGTAGATCCTGAAAATCTTAACAAAAGACCATGGGAGAGGGGAAAGAAAAAAGAAAAGTTAAAGTGGGAGAGAGCCAAACCATAAGAGACTCTTAAAAACTGAGAATAAACTGAGGGTTGATGGTTGATGGGAGGGAGAGTGAGATGGGTGATGCGCATTGAGGAGGGCACCTGTTGGGATGAGCATTGGGTGTTGTATGGAAACCAATTTGACAATAAATTTCATATTAAAAAAACATAAAAAACATAGTTTAATGTTTGTTTTGGTAGGGACATATTTTACTCTAAGAATTACATCAACACATGCATTAGTATACTGTAGTCTGCGTGTCAGAAGGGTCATTTTTAGTATTACACTAAAATACACTTTTGATCTAATCAACACAAATGGATGTTTATCACTTCAAATGTGTTGTTTTTGTATTTGCCAATGTAACATTATGTAATGTGTTTCTTTGAATATGTAATGTAGACAAGATGAGTTACAGTGGTCCCTAGATTCATAATTAGTAATTAAATTCACATACTTATTTTATAATTTATCATTATTTTACCTTCTTAAAATTTTCTTTCCTTTACTTTTTAATTAAATCAAAGTTAACATAAAATGTAATATTGATTTCAGGAATAAATTTTAGTGATTCATCACTTACATTTAACACCCAGTGGTTGTCCCAACAAGTGCCCTTCTTAATGCCCATCAGACATTTAGCCCTTCCCTCCGCCCCCTACCAAACACCCCACCAGCAACCCTCAGTTTGTTCTCTGTATTTGAGAGTCTCTTATGGCTTGTCTCCCTCTCTGTTTTTATATTATTTTCTCTTCCCTTATTTTCATCTGTTTTGCATTTTAAATTCCCCATATGGGTGAAATCGTATATTTGTATTTCTCTACCTGTCTTATTTTGGTTTGCATAATAAAGTCTAATCCCATCCACGTTGGTGCAAATAACAGGATTTCATTCTTTTGATTGCTGAGTAATATTCCAATGTGTGTGTGTGTGTGTGTGTGTGTGTGTGTGTGTGTGTGTGTGTGTGTTATATCAAATCTTCTTTATCCATTCATTAGTCAATGGACATTTGGGCTCTTTCCATACTTTGGCTATTGTAGACAGTGCTGCTACAAACATTGTGGTGCATGTGCCTCTAGGGATCAGCACCCCTATATCCTTTGGATACTTAGTGAAATTGTTGATTTGTACTATAGTTCTATTTTTTCCTTTTTTTATGAACCTCCATATGTTTTCCAGAGTGGCTGCACCAATTTTCATTTCCACCAATAGTGCAAAAGGGTTCCTTTTCCCCCCCATCCTTGTCAACAGCTGTTGTTGCCTGATAATTTTAGCCATGCTGACAGGTAAGAGGTGATATCTCATTGTGGTTTTGATGTATTTCCCTGACTATTGGTGATGCTGAGAATTTTTTTATGTGTCTGTTGGCCTTATGGATGTCTTCTTTTGAAAAGTGTTTGTTCATGCCTTTGCCTATTTCTTCAGTTGATTATTTGTTTCTTTGGGTGTTGAGTTCTATAAGCTCTTTATAGATTTTAGATACTAACCCTTTATAAGATTATCATTTTCAAATACCTTCTCACATTCCATCAGTTGCCTTTTAAAGTTTCATGATTATTTAATTCACTGTGAAGAAACCCTTTATCTTGATGAGGTCCCAGTAGTTCATTTTTGTTTTTGTTTCTCTTGCCTCCAGAGACAAATAAAGCAAGAAGTTGCTGCAGCCAAGGTCAAATAAGTTGTTGTTCATTTTGTATTCTGGGATTTTGATTGTTTCCTGTCTTACATTTAGGTGTTTCATGCATTTTGAGTTTATTTTTGTGTATGGTGTAGCAAAGTGGTCTAGGTTCATTCTTCTGTGTTTCATTGTCCAGTTTTTGCAACACCATTTTCTGAAGAGACTGCCATTTCTCCTTTGGATATGCTTTCCTACTTTGTAAAAGATTAATTGGCCATACATTTGTGGGTCCATTTCTGGGTCCTCTATTCTGATCCATTGATCTTTATGTCTGTTTTTATGCCAGTACCATACTGTCTTATTGATTACAGCTTTGTTTTTTTTTTTTTTTTTTTTTATGAAGTTTATTGACAAATTGGTTTCCATACAACACCCAGTGCTCATCCCAAAAGGTGCCCTCCTCAATACCCATCACCCACCCGCCCCTCCCTCCCACCCCCCATCAACCCTCAGTTTGTTCTCAGTTTTTAACAGTCTCTTATGCTTTGGCTCTCTCCCACTCTAACGTCTTTTTTTTTTTTTTCTCCCTTCCCCTCCCCCATGGGTTCCTGTTGAGTTTCTCAGGATCCACATAAGAGTGAAACCATATGGTATCTGTCTTTCTCTGTATGGCTTATTTCACTTAGCATCACACTCTCCAGTTCCATCCACGTTGCTACAAAAGGCCATATTTCATTTTTTCTCATTGCCACGTAGTATTCCATTGTGTATATAAACCACAATTTCTTTATCCATTCATCAGTTGATGGACATTTAGGCTCTTTCCATAATTTGGCTATTGTTGAGAGTGCTGCTATGAACATTGGGGTACAAGTGCCCCTATGCATCAGTACTCCTGTATCCCTTGGGTAGATTCCTAGCAGTGCTATTGCTGGGTCATAGGGTAGGTCTATTTTTAATTTTCTGAGGAACCTCCACACTGTTTTCCAGAGCGGCTGCACCAATTTGCATTCCCACCAACAGTGCAAGAGGGTTCCCGTTTCTCCACATCCTCTCCAGCATCTATAGTCTCCTGATTTGTTCATTTTGGCCACTCTGACTGGCGTGAGGTGATACCTGAGTGTGGTTTTGATTTGTATTTCCCTGATAAGGAGCGACGCTGAACATCTTTTCATGTGCCTGTTGGCCATCTGGATGTCTTCTTTAGAGAAGTGTCTATTCATGTTTTCTGCCCATTTCTTCACTGGGTTATTTGTTTTTCGGGTGTGGAGTTTGGTGAGCTCTTTATAGATTTTAGATACTAGCCCTTTGTCCGATATGTCATTTGCAAATATCTTTTCCCATTCCGTTGGTTGTCTTTTAGTTTTGTTGGTTGTTTCCTTTGCTGTGCAGAAGCTTTTTATCTTCATAAGGTCCCAGTAATTCACTTTTGCTTTTAATTCCCTTGCCTTTGGGGATGTGTCGAGTAAGAGATTGCTACGGCTGAGGTCAGAGAGGTCTTTTCCTGCTTTCTCCTCTAAGGTTCTGATGGTTTCCTGTCTCACATTTAGGTCCTTTATCCATTTTGAGTTTATTTTTGTAAATGGTGTGAGAAAGTGGTCTAGTTTCAACCTTCTGCATGTTGCTGTCCAGTTCTCCCAGCACCATTTGTTAAAGAGGCTGTCTTTTTTCCATTGGATGTTCTTTCCTGCTTTGTCAAAGATGAGTTGGCCATATGTTTGTGGGTCTAGTTCTGGGGTTTCTATTCTATTCCATTGGTCTGTGTGTCTGTTTTTGTGCCAATACCATGCTGTCTTGATGATGACAGCTTTGTAGTAGAGGCTAAAGTCTGGGATTGTGATGCCTCCTGCTTTGGTCTTCTTCTTCAAAATTCCTTTGGCTATTCGGGGCCTTTTGTGGTTCCATATGAATTTTAGGATTGCTTGTTCTAGTTTCGAGAAGAATGCTGGTGCAATTTTGATTGGGATTGCATTGAATGTGTAGATAGCTTTGGGTAGTATTGACATTTTGACAATATTTATTTTTCCAATCCATGAGCAGGGAATGTCTTTCCATTTCTTTAAATCTTCTTCAATTACCTTCATAAGCTTTCTATAATTTTCAGCATACAGATCCTTTACATCTTTGGTTAGATTTATTCCTAGGTATTTTATGCTTTTTGGTGCAATTGTGAATGGGATCAGTTTCTTTATTTGTCTTTCTGTTGCTTCATTGTTAGTGTATAAGAATGCAACTGATTTCTGTACATTGATTTTGTATCCTGCAACTTTGCTGAATTCATGTATCAGTTCTAGCAGACTTTTGGTGGAGTCTATCGGATTTTCCATGTATAATATCATGTCATCTGCAAAAAGCGAAAGCTTGACTTCATCTTTGCCAATTTTGATGCCTTTGATTTCCTTTTGTTGTCTGATTGCTGATGCTAGAACTTCCAGCACTATGTTAAATAACAACGGTGAGAGTGGGCATCCCTGTCGTGTTCCTGATCTCAGGGAAAAAGCTCTCAGTTTTTCCCCGTTGAGGATGATGTTAGCTGTGGGCTTTTCATAAATGGCTTTTATGATCTTTAAGTATGTTCCTTCTATCCCGACTTTCTCAAGGGTTTTTATTAAGAAAGGGTGCTGGATTTTGTCAAAGGCCTTTTCTGCATCGATTGACAGGATCATATGGTTCTTCTCTTTTTTTTTGTTAATGTGATGTATCACGTTGATTGATTTGCGAATGTTGAACCAGCCCTGCATCCCAGGAATGAATCCCACTTGATCATGGTGAATAATTCTTTTTATATGCTGTTGAATTCGATTTGCTAGTATCTTATTGAGAATTTTGGCATCCATATTCATCAGGGATATTGGCCTGTAGTTCTCTTTTTTTACTGGGTCTCTGTCTGGTTTAGGAATCAAAGTAATACTGGCTTCATAGAATGAGTCTGGAAGTTTTCCTTCCCTTTCTATTTCTTGGAATAGCTTGAGAAGGATAGGTATTATCTCTGCTTTAAACGTCTGGTAGAACTCCCCTGGGAAGCCATCTGGTCCTGGACTCTTATTTGTTGGGAGATTTTTGATAACCGATTCAATTTCTTCGCTGGTTATGGGTCTGTTCAAGCTTTCTATTTCCTCCTGATTGAGTTTTGGAAGAGTGTGGGTGTTCAGGACTTTGTCCATTTCTTCCAGGTTGTCCAATTTGTTGGCATATAATTTTTCATAGTATTCCCTGATAATTGTTTGTATCTCTGAGGGATTGGTTGTAATCATTCCATTTTCATTCATGATTTTATCTATTTGGGTCATCTCCCTTTTCTTTTTGAGAAGCCTGGCTAGAGGTTTGTCAATTTTGTTTATTTTTTCAAAAAACCAACTCTTGGTTTCGTTGATCTGCTCTACAGTTTTTTTAGATTCTATATTGTTTATTTCTGCTCTGATCTTTATTATTTCTCTTCTTCTGCTGGGTTTAGGCTGCCTTTGCTGTTCTGCTTCTATTTCCTTTAGGTGTGCTGTTAGATTTTGTATTTGGGATTTTTCTTGTTTCTTGAGATAGGCCTGGATTGCGATGTATTTTCCTCTCAGGACTGCCTTCGCTGCGTCCCAAAGCGTTTGGATTGTTGTATTTTCATTTTCGTTTGTTTCCATATATTTTTTGATTTCTTCTCTAATTGCCTGGTTGACCCACTCATTCGTGAGTAGGGTGTTCTTTAACCTCCATGCTTTTGGAGGTTTTCCAGACTTTTTCCTGTGGTTGACTTCAAGCTTCATAGCATTGTGGTCTGAAAGTATGCATGGTATAATTTCAATTCTTGTAAACTTATGAAGGGCTGATTTGTGACCCAGTATATGATCTATCTTGGAGAATGTTCCATGTGCACTCGAGAAGAAAGTATATTCTGTTGCTTTGGGATGCAGAGTTCTAAATATATCTGTCAAGTCCATCTGATCCAGAGTCTCATTCAGGGCCCTTGTTTCTTTATTGACCGTGTGTCTAGATGATCTATCCATTTCTGTAAGTGGGGTGTTAAAGTCCCCAGCAATTACCACATTCTTATCAATAAGGTTGCTTATGTTTATGAGTAATTGTTTTATATATTTGGGGGCTCCGGTATTCGGCCCATAGACATTTATAATTGTTAGCTCTTCCTGATGGATAGACCCTGTAACTATTATATAATGTCCTTCTTCATCTCTTGTTACAGCCTTTAATTTAAAGTCTAGTTTGTCTGATATAAGTATGGCTACTCCAGCTTTCTTCTGGCTTCCAGTAGCATGATAAATAGTTCTCCATCCCCTCACTCTCAATCTAAAGGTGTCCTCAGGTCTAAAATGAGTCTCTTGTAGACAGCAAATAGATGGGTCTTGTTTTTTTATCCATTCTGATACCCTATGTCTTTTGGTTGGCGCATTTAATCCATTTACATTCAGTGTTATTATAGAAAGATACGGGTTTAGAGTCTTTGTGATGTCTGTATGTTTTATGCTTGTAGTGATGTCTCTGGTACTTTGTCTCACAGGGTCCCCCTTAGGATCTCTTGTAGGGCTGGTTTAGTGGTGACAAATTCCTTCAGTTTTTGTTTGTTTGGGAAGACCTTTATCTCTCCTTCTATTCTAAATGACAGACTTGCTGGATAAAGGATTCTCGGCTGCATATTTTTGCTGTCTAGCACCCTGAAAATCTCGTGCCAATTCTTTCTGGCCTGCCAAGTTTCAAAAGAGAGATCAGTCACGAGTCTTATAGGTCTCCCTTTATGTGTGAGGGCACGTTTACCTCTTGCTGCTTTCAGAATTTTCTCTTTATCCTTGTATTTTGCCAGTTTCACTATGATATGTCGTGCAGAAGATCGATTCAAGTTACGTCTGAAGGGAGTTCCCTGTGCCTCTTGGATTTCAATGCCTTTTTCCTTCCCCAGTTCAGGGAAGTTCTCAGCTATTATTTCTTCAAGTACCCCTTCAGCACCTTTCCCTCTCTCTTCCTCCTCTGGGATACCAATTATGCGTATATTATTTCTTTTTAGTGTATCACTTAGTTCTCTAATTTTCCCCTCATACTCCTGGATTTTTTTATCTCTCTTTTTCTCAGCTTCCTCTTTTTCCATAACTTTATCTTCTAGTTCACCTATTCTCTCCTCTGCCTCTTCCATCCGAGCCGTGGTGGTTTGCATTTTGTTTTGCATTTCATTTAAAGCGTTTTTCAGCTCCTCGTGACTGTTCCTTAGTCCCCTGATCTCTGTAGCAAGAGATTCTCTGCTGTCCTCTATACTGTTTTCAAGCCCAGCGATTAATTTTATGACTATTATTCTAAATTCACTTTGTTATATTATTTAAATCCTTTTTGATCAGCTCATTAGCTGTTGTTATTTCCTGGAGATTCTTCTGAGGGGAATTCTTCCGCTTGGTCATTTTGGATAGTCCCTGGTGTGGTGAGGACCTGCAGGGCACTTCCCCTGTGCTGTGGTGTATAACTGGAGTTGGTGGGCGGGGCCGCAGTCAGTCCTGATGTCTGCCCCCAGCCCACCGCTGGGGCCACAGTCAGACTGGTGTGTGCCTTCTCTTCCCCTCACCTAGGGGCGGGATTCACTGTGGGGTGGCATGGCCCGTCTGGGCTACTTGCACACTGCCAGGCTTGTGATGCTGGGGATCTGGCATATTAGCTGGGGTGGGCAGGCAAGGTGCATGGCGGCAGGGGGGGCAGGCTTAGCTCGCTTCTCCTTAGGTGATCCACTTCAGGAGGGGCCCTGTGGCAGCGGGAGGGAGTCAGATCCGCTGCCGGAGGTATGGCTCCACAGAAGCACAGAGTTGGGTGTTTGCACGGAGCGAGCAATTTCCCTGGAAGGAACCGGTTCCCTTTGGGATTTTGGCTGGGGGATGGGCGGGGGAGATGGCGCTGGCTAGCGCCTTTGTTCCCCACCAAACTGAGCTCCGTCGTCCGGTGCTCAGCAGCTCTCCCTCCTTTTGTCCTCCAGCCTTCCCGCTTTCTGAGCAGAGCTGTTAACTTATGACCTCCCAGACGCTAAGTCGCGCTTGCTGTCGGAACTCCGTCCGTCAGGCCCCTCAGCTTTTGCAAGCCGGACTCGGGGGCTCTGCTTGGCTGGCGAGCCGTCCCTCTGCCCCGGCTCCCTCCAGCCAGTCCGTGGAACGCGCACCACCTCGCCGCCCTTCCTACCCTCTTCCGTGGGCCTCTCGTCTGCGCTTGGGTCTGGTGAGTCCGTTCTGCTAATCCTCTGGCGGTTTTCTGGGTTATTTAGGCAGGTGTAGGTGGAATCTAAGTGATCAGCAGGACGCGCGGTGAGCCCAGCATCCTCCTACGCCGCCATCTTCCCTTCACTCAAAGCTTGTACTCTTAATAGCTAGAGGAACAAGTACTTAATACCTGTAGGAAAAGAGGAATATAGGACCACACAGTCACTTAAGACAAACTCCATGAGCTACACTCTATCAGATGGCAGAATGAAGGGGACTCTCAGATATCATTCACACAGGTTGGCTTCCTATAGCAGAGTGTAGGTGGATCATATGATAGAATACCAAGAAATATCTAGCAAGAATGACTAGTTCAATAAATATAGTTTCTTTCAAGCATAAAGATACAAAGTAGTTTGACATTTTCCCACAAGGAACATGCTGGCATAAGGAGCTCAAAACATCTGCTGGCAGGTCTAATTTTTGGTTTATAGGAACTGTTAATATGTTTCTGACAAAAGCATCATTCCTCAACTGGGAACCTGCATCTCTATCGAAAAAACAAAGGTAAATATGATGGGCAGCATATATTTCCCATATGGTTCCCATATATTTCCCAAGCGTAATGAGAAGGATACTCCATAACAAAAGGGTCCCTTACTGCCAACTCAGACTCTGCAACCAACAACTCTCCAAAGATCTCAGGACTTTGATTTCTCTAGTGTGCCCTTGCTGTGTCCTATGGATTCAACTGCATTTCCCCAAGTTGCTATAATCTGTACTCTAAACCCAAATGTGATGGCATTTAGAGGTTAGGTCTTTGCAGAAGTCAGTAAGTTTATTATTACATATTATAATTTTATGTTATATATTAATATGTTACATATTAATATATTATAAAATATAATTATTATGTATTATTAAAATATATAGTATATTATTATATATTATAGAATACATTGTATTAATGATATACTATTATATTATTTCACATATTCTTTTTTATTTAATTCCACTTTATTTTTATTTTAAATTTGAGTATAATTGATACACAATGTCACGTTAGTTTCAGGTGTACAATTTAGTGATATGACAAGTTTATATGTTATGCTATGTTCACAAGTGTAGATACTCTTGGTGCTATTACATAACTATTAAAATATCATTGGCTATGTTCCTTATACTGTATTCTTCTATCCTGTGACTTCTTTCCATAACTGGAAGCCTGTGTCTTTCACTCTTCTTCACTCATTTTTACCATCCCCCACCCACTTTTCCTATGGCAACCATCAGTGTCTTCTCTGCATTTATAGGTTCTATTATGGTTTTATTTTTATTCATTTTTCCCTAGATTCCACTTATGAGTGGAACTATATTGTATTTGTCTTTCTCAGTCTTATTTGTTTCATTTATCATAATACTTTCTCCATCCATCCATGTTGTCTCAAATGGCATGATTTCAACCTTTTTTATGTCTGAGTAATATTCATTTTTAGAAAGTATTTATTGTGAAAGAGAAAAAGAGAGCATGAGGGAGGGAAGAAGAACGAGAAAAGGGGGGGGCGTGGGGAGAGTACCAATAAGGCTCTGTGCTGTCACTGCAGATCCTAACGTGGGGCTTGAACTCAGACCTGCCAGATAACAACCTGAGCCGAAATCAAAAGTCGGATGTTAGTCATTGAGCCATCCAAGTGCACACATTTGAGTAATATCCCATTGTGTGTGTGCATACGTGTGTGTGTGTGGGGGGGTGTGTGTACCCCATATTCTTAATGCCATTTTCTTTTTTTTTTTTTTTTTTTAATTTTTTTTTCAACGTTTATTTTTATTTTTGGGACAGAGAGAGACAGAGCATGAACGGGGGAGGGGCAGACAGAGAGGGAGACACAGAATCGGAAACAGGCTCCAGGCTCTGAGCCATCAGCCCAGAGCCCGACGCGGGGCTCGAACTCACGGACCGCGAGATCGTGACCTGGCTGAAGTCGGACGCTCAACCGACTGCGCCACCCAGGCGCCCCTGTACCCCATATTCTTTATCATCTATCTATTGATGGACACTTAGGTTACTACCACATCTTGGTTATGGTAAATAATGCTGCAATAAACATAGCGGTTTGTATATCTGTTCAAATTAGTGCTTTCATTTTCTTTGGGTAAATGCCTAGTAGTAGAAGTATTGAATCATATGGTATTTCTATTGTTAATTTTTGAGAAACCTCCATAGTGTTTTCCACAATGGTTACAACAATTTGCATTCCCACAAGCAATGTACAAGAGTTCCTTTTTCTCCACATCCTTGCCAACATTTGTTATTTATTGTCTTGTTGATTCTAGCTATTCTGACAGGTATAAAGTGAGATCTCCTGTGGTTTTATTTCCATTTCCCTGATAATTAATAATGTTGAGCTTGTTTTCTTGCATCTCTTGGCCATCTGTATGGTTTGTATGTCTCCTTTGGAAATATGTCTATTCAGGTCCTCTGCTCACTTTTATTCACATTATTTTTCCCCCTGGTGTTCATTTGTATGAATTTTTAAATATATTTTGGATAGTAACCCCTTAATAGATATATCATTTGGAAATATCTTCTCCCATTCAGTAGGTTGTTTTGTTGATGATTTTCTTCACTATTAATTTTCCGTAAAATTTTGGTGTAATTCAAATAGTTTAATTTTGCTTCTGCTCCCTTCTCTGAAAAAAGTCCCTATGCTGATTTCAAAGAAATTATTAACTATGTTATCTTCTGGGAGTTTTATGGTTTCATATTTCATACTTAAGTCCTTAATCCATTTTGACTTATTTTTTGTGTGTTGTGTAAGAAAATTGTCCAATTTCATCCTTTTGCATTTAGCTGTCCATTTTTTCAAGCACCATTTATTGAAGAGACTGCTTTTTCCCTATTGTATATTGTTGCCTCCTATGTCATAGATTAACTGACCATGTAAGCATGGGCTTCGTTTTGGGTTCTCTATTCTGGCCCATTGATTTATGTGTCTATTTGTGTACTAGTACAATTCTCTTGATTACTACAGCTTTGTAAAGTATCGTGATATCTGGGATTGTGATGTACCCAGCTCTCTGCTCTTCATTCTCAATTTGCTTTGACTACTCAAGGTCTTTTGTGGTTCCATGTGAATTCTAAAATTATTTGTTATATATCTGTGAAAAATGTTATTGGTGTTTTCATAGGGATTATATTAAATCTGTAGATTGCATTGGGTAATATAGTAGTTTTAACAGTAATACATAAGCATGTAATATATTTTCATCTGTGTCATCTTCAACTTCTTTCATCAATGTTTTATACTTTTCAGAATATATAGGTCTTGCACCACTTTATTTAATTTTATCCCTAGATATTTTATTCTTTTGGGGGAAATTGTAAACAGAATTTTTTTTTAATTTCTCTTTCTACCATGTCATTACTATGTTTAAAGATCCAATTAATTATTGTGTATTAATTTTGTATCCTGAAACTTTAATGAATTAATGTATCACTTCTAATAGTGTTTTATTTAAGTTTTTAGGGTTTTCTATGTATTTTGTTATCTACAATCGATGGCACCTTAACTCCTTCATTAACAATTTAGATAACTTTTATTTATTTTCTTGACTGATTGTTGCAACTAGTAATTCTAGAACTATGTTGGCAAGAAGGTGGCAAGAGTGAGCATTTTTGTCTTTTTCTTGATGTTTAAGGAAAATTTCAGTTTTTAACAATGGTATATGATGTTAGCTGTCTTGCTGTTGTTGTCATTATATACTTGTTTCTTTTTGTATATGGCCTTTATTATGTTGAGGTATGTTCCTCTAAGCCCACTTTGTTTAGTTTTTATTATGAATGAATGTTCTATTATAAATGAATTTTTGTTAATTTTTTTCTCTGAACTTACTGAGATGATCACATGATTTCTAGTCTTTGTTTTGTTGATGTAGTATATCACATTGACTGATTGCAAATACTGAACAATTAGTCCATCCTTGGTATACATTTCACTTGATCATGGTGAATTATCACTTTAATGTATTGTTAAATGTGATTTGTTAATGTTCTGCTGAGGATTTTTGCTTCTGTGTTCAATTGGGGTATTGGCCTATATTTTTCATATTTTGCAATGACTTTGTCTAGTCTTGGTATTAGGGTAATATTGGTCTAACAGAATTAATTGGAAGATTTATTTATTTATTTATTTATTTATTTATTTATTTTAATATGAATTTTATTGTCAAATTGGTTTCATACACTACCCAGTGCTCAAACAGGTGCCATCTTCAATACCCATCACGCACCCTCCCTTCCCTCCAACCCCCCCATTAACCCTCAGTTTGTTCTCAGTTTTTAAGAGTCTCTTATTTTTTTTGGCACCATCCCTCTCTAACCTCTTTTTTTTCCTTCCCCTCCCCATGGGTTTCTGTTAAGTTTCTCAGGATCCACATAGGAGTGAAAACATATGGAATCTGTCCTTCTCTGTATGACTTATTTCACTTAGCATAACATTCTCCAGTTCCATCCACATTGCTACAAATGGCCAAATTTCATTCTTTCTCATTGCCACGTAGTATTCCATTGTGTATATAAACCACAATTTCTTTATCCATTCATAGGTTGATGGACATTTAGGCACTTTCCATAATTTGGCTATTGTTGAAAGTGCTGCTATAAACATTGGGGTACAGGTGCCCCTATGCATCAGCACTCCTGTATCCCTTGGAGAAATTCCTAGCAGTGCTATTGCTCAAAGATATGGTAGATCTATTTTTAATTTCTTGAGGAACCTCCACACTATATTCCAGAGTGGCTGCACCAGTTTGCATTCCGACCAACAGTGCAAGAGGGTTCCTTTTTCTCCACATCCTCGCCAGCATCTATAGTCTCCTGATTTGTTCATTTTAGCCACTATGACTGGCATGAGGGGGTATCTGAATGTGGTTTTAATTTGTATTTCCCTCATGAGGAGCAACGTTGAGCATCTTTTCATGTGCCTGTTGGCCATCTGGATGTCTTCTTTAGAGAAGTATCTATTCATGTTTTCTGCCCATTTCTTCACTGGATTATTTGTTTTTCGGGTGTGGAGTTTGGTGAGCTCTTTATAGATTTTGGATACTAGCCCTTTGTCTGATATGTCATTTGCAAATGCCTTTTCCCATTCCGTTGGTTGCCTTTTAGTTTTGTTGATTGCTTCCTTTGCAGTGCAGAAGATTTTTATCTTCAATAGATCCCAATAGTTCATTTTTGTTTTTAATTCCCTTGCCTTTGGAGATGTGTTAAGTAAGAAATTGCTGTGGCTGAGGACAGAGAGGATTTTTTCCTGCTTTATCCTCTAGGGTTTTGATGGTTTCCTGTCTCACATTTCAGGTCCTTCCTCCATTTTGGGTTTATTTTTGAGAATGGTGTAAGAAAGTGGTCTAGTTTCAACCTTCTGCATGTTGCTGTCCAGTTCTCCCAGTACTATTTGGTAAAGAGACTGTCTCTCTTCCATTGAATATTCTTTCCTTCTTTGTCAAAGATTAGTTGGTAATATTTTTGTGGGTCTAATTCTGGGGTTTCTATTCTATTCCATTGGTCTATGTGTCCGTTTTGTGCCAATACCATGCTGTCTTGATGATGACAGCTTTGTAGTAGAGGCTAAAGCCTGGGATTGTGATGACTCCCGCTTTGGTCTTCTTCTTCAATATTACTTTGGCTCTTTGGGGTCTTTTGTGGTTCCACACAAATTTTAGGATGGTTTGTTCTAGCTTTGAGAAGAATGCTGGTGCAATTTTGATTGGGATTGCATTGAATGTGTAGATAGCTTTGGGTAGTATTGACATTTTGACAATATTTATTCTTCCAATCCATTAGCATGGAATGTTTTTCCATTTCTTTATATCTTCTTCAATTTCCTTCATGCACTTTCTATAGTTTTCAGCATACAAATTTCTACATCTTTGGTTAAGTTTATTCCTAGGTATTTTATGTTTCTTGGTGCAATTGTGAATGGGATCAGTTTCTTTGTCTTTCTCTTGCTTCATTGTTAGTGTATAAGAATGCAACTTATTTCTGTACATTGATTTTGTATCCTGAGACTTTGCTGAATTCATGTATCAGTTCTAGCAGACTTTTGCTGGAGTCTATTGGGTTTTCCATGTATAATATCATGTCATCTGCAAAAAGTGAAAGGTTGACTTCATCTTTGCCAGTTTTGATGCCTTTGATTTCCTTTGTCGTCTGATTGCTGATGCTAGCACTTCCAACACTATGTTAAACAACAGCAGTGAGAGTGGACATTCCTGTCGTGTTCCTGATTTCAGGGGAAAGCTCTCAGTTTTTCCCCATTGAGGATGATGTTAGCTGTGGGCTTTTCATAAATGGCTTTTATGATGTTTAAGTATGTTCCTTCTATCCCAACTTTCTCGAGGGTTTTATTAAGACAGGATGCTGAATTTTGTCAAATACTTTTTATGCATCAATGGAGAGGATCATACGGTTCTTTTCTTTCAGTAATGTGATGGATCACATTGATTGATTTACGAATGTTGAACCAGCCCTGCAGCCCAGGAATGAACCCCACTTGATCATGGTAAATAGTTCTATTTTGTATGTTGCTGAATTCAATTTGCTAGTATCTTATTGAGAATTTTTGCATCTATATTCATCAGGGATATTAGCCTGTAGTTCTCTTTTTTTTGCTGGGTCTCTGTTTTAGGAATCAAAGTATTGCTGGCTTCATAGAATGAATCTGGAACTTTTCCCTCCCTTTCTATTTTTTGGAACAGCTTGAGAAGGATAGGTATTATCTCTGCTTTAAATGTCTGGTAGAATTCCCCTGGGAAGCCATCTGGTCCTGGACTCTTATTAGTTGGGAGATTTTTGAAAACTGATTCAATTTCTTCACTGGGTATGGGTCTGTTCAAGTTTTCTCTTTCTTCCTGTGTGAGTCTTGGAAGTGTGTGGGTGCTTAGGAATTTGTCCATTTCTTTCAGGTTGTCCAGTTTGTTGGCATATAAATTTTCATAGCATTCCCGTATAATTGCTTGTATTTCTGAGGGATTAGTTGTAATAATTTCATTTTAATTCATAGTTTTATCTATTTGGGACATCTCCCTTTTCTTTTTGAGCAGGCAAGAGGTTTATCAGTTTTGTTCATTTTTTCAAGAAAACAATGCTTGGTTTCATTGATCTGCTCTACAGTTTTTTTTAGATTCTATATTGTTGATTTCTGCTCTGATGTTTGTTATTTGTCTTCTTCTGCTGGTTTTTGGGTGTCTTTGCTGTTGTGCTTCTATTTCCTTTAGGTGTGCTGTTAGATTTTGTATTCGGGATTTTTCTTGTTTCTTGAGATAGGCCTGCATTGCAATGTATTTTCCTCTCAGGACTGCCTTCACTGCATCCCAAAGCATTTGGATTGTTGCATTTTCATTTTCATTTGTTTCTGTATGTTTTTAAATTTCTTCTGTAATTGCCTGGTTGACCCATTCATTCATTAGTAGGGTGTTCTTTAACCTCCATGCTTTTGGAGTTTTTCCAGACTTTTTCCTGTGGTTGATTTCAAGCTTCATAGCATTGTGGTCTGAAAGTATGCATGGCATGATCTCAATTTTTATACTTATGAAGGGCTGTTTTGTGACCCAGTATGTGATCTATCTTGGAGAATGTTCCATGTGCACTCTAGAAGAAGGTATCTTCTGTTGCTTTGGGTTGCAGGGTTCTAAACTTATCTGTCAAGTCCATCTCATGCAGTATATCATTCAGGGCCCTTGTTTCTTTATTGATCCTGTGTCTAGATGATCTATCCATTGTTGTATGTGGAGTATTAAAGTCCCCTGCAATTACCACATTCTCATCAATATGGTGGCTTATGTTTGTGATTAATTGTTTTTTATATTTGGGACTCCAGTTTTCGGTGCATAGACATTTATAATTGTTAGCTCTTCCTGATGGATAGACCCTGTAATTATTTTATAATGCTCTTCTTCATCTCTTGTTACAGCTTTTAATTTAAAGTCTAGGGTGCCTGATATATGTGTGGCTACTCTGGCTCTCTTTTGACTTCCAGTAGCATGATAGTTCTGCATCCCCTCACTTTCAATCTGAAGGTGTCCTCAGGCCTATAATGAGTCTCTGGTAGACAGCAAATAGATGGGTCTTAGTTTTTTATCCATTCTGATACCCTATGTGTTTTAGTTGGAGCATTTTGTCCATTTACATTCAGTGTTATTATTGAAAGATATGGTTTTAGAGTCATTGTGATGTCTGTAGGTTTCATGCTTGTAGTGATGTCTCTGGTACTTTGTGGTCCTTGCAACATTTCACCCACAGAATCCCCCTTAGGATCTCTTGTAAGGTTGTTTTAGTAGTGATGAATTCTTTCAGTTTTTTTTTGTTGGGAAGACTGTTATCTCTGCTTCTATTCTGAATGACAGACCTGCTGGATAAAGGATTCTCGGCTGCATATTTTCTTTGTTCATCACATTGAAGATTTCCTGCCATTCCTTTCTGGCCTGCCAAGTGTCAATAGATAGGTCTGCCACTAGTCTTATGGTTCTCCCTTTATATGTTAGAGCGTGTTTATCCCACCTGCTTTCACAATTTTCTCTTTATCCTTGTTTTTGCCAGTTTCACTATGATATGGCATGCAGATCAATTGAAGTTATGTCTGAAGGGAGTTCTCTGTGACTCTTGGATTTCAATGCCTTTTTCCTTCCCCAGATTAGGGAAGTTCTCAGCTATGATTTGTTCAAGTACACCTTCAGCCCCTTTATCTCTCTCTTCCTTTTTGGAATCCCTATTATGTGGATATTGTCCCATTTGATTGCATCACTTAGTTCTGTAATTCTCCCCACATACTCCTGGATTTTTTTATCTCTCTTTTTCTCAGCTTCCTCTTTTTCCATAGTTTTCTCTTCTAATTCACCTATTCTCTCCTCTGTCTCTTCAGTCTGAGCTATGGTCGCCTCCATTTTATTTTGCACCTTGTATAGCATTTTTAAGCTCCCCTGACTATTTCTTAGTCCTTGATCTCTGTAGCAATAGATTCTCTGCTGTCCTCTATACTTTTTTCAAGCCCATTGATTAATTTTATGACTATTTTTCTAAATTCTTGTTCCTTTATATTGCTTAAATTGTTTTTGATGAATTTGTTAGCTGTCACTACTTCCTGGAGTTTGTTTTGAGGAGAATTCTTCCGTTTTGTCATTTTGGATAGTCCCTGGGGTGGCGCGGAATTGCAGGGCACTTCCCCTGTGCTGTCTGGAGTAACTTGTGTTGGTGGACGGGCCGCACTCAGACCTGATGTCTGTCCCCAGCCCACTGCTGGGGCCACAGGCAGTGATGTGTACCTTATCTTCCCCTCTCCCTGGGGCAGGACTCAACTGTGGAGTGGTGTGGCCCCTGTCTGGGCTACTTGTACACAGCCAGGCTTGTGGTTCTGTTTTGATGGGATCTGGCATATTAGCTGGGGTGGATCTACAATATGCACAGGAGTGGGCGGGGCAGGGTTAGCTCACTTTGCCATAGGTGTCCCCAGCAGGAGGGGCCCTGCTGCACTGGGAGGGAGGCAGACCATTCAGAGGGATGATCCACAGAAGCACAGCTTTGGGTGTTTGCGCAGTGCAAGCACGTTTGGTGAGGGAACTGGTTTCTTTTGGAATTTTGGCTGCAGGATGGGAGTGGGAGATGGCACTGGCCAGTGCCTTTGTTCCCTGATGAGCTGAGCTCTGTCTTCCAGGTTTCAACACCTTTCCCTCCTAGTGTCCTCTTGCCCTCCTGTTCTCTGAGAAGAGTTGTTGACTTATAACATTCTAGATGTTAAGTCCCAGTGACTGTCAGAACTCATGCATTCCAGCCCCTCTGGTTTCCAAGCCAGACTTCGAGAGCTCTGCCTTGCTGGGCGGGCTGCCCCTCCACCACCCTGGCTCCCTCCAGCCAGTCGTGCAGGGTGCACCACCTCTCCACCCTTCCTACCCTCTTCAATGGGCCTCTTGTCTATGCTTGGCCCCAGAGACTCCATTCTGCTAGTCTTCTGGTGGTTTTCTGGCTTATTTAGGCAGATGTGTGTGGACTCTAAGTAAACAGCAGGATGCGGTGAGCCCAGAATCCTCCTATGCCGCCATCTTCTCTCCACTCCTGAATTTGGAAGTTTTAAATGCTTGGTATAATTTACCAGTGAAATCAATTGATCCTGGGCTCTCATTTGTCAGGAGGTTCTGTGTTTTAATTTTTTTTTTCCTTTTGAGTATACTTGACACAATGCAACATTATGTCATGTGTACAGCATAGTGATTTGACAAATTTATATATCATGTTATGGTCACCATGAGTGTAGCTACCATCTGTCCCCATACATTGCTATTATGGTATCATTGACTAAACTCCTTACATCATGCATTTTATTCCCTTAATTTATTCATTTAATAACTGAATGCATTCATTCATTTAACCAATACCCTGCTCCACCCATGTTAAAAATAGAATTACTGTATGATCCATTAATATCACTATTTACTCAAAGAAACAGAAATACCAATTTGAAAAGATACTTACGCTCCTGTATTTATTTCAGCATTATTTACAATAGCCAATACCTGGAAGCAACCTAAGTGTTTGTCAACAGGCTAACCAATACCATATCTACCTTATCTAGGTTGCTATATATATATATGTGTGTGTGTGTGTGTGTACATACATATATATATATAGAGAGAGAGAGAGGGACAGAAATACCAATTTGAAAAGATAAATGTGTGTGTGTATATATATATACCCAGACAGGTTTTGTTTTGATTACTGATTCAATTTAATTGCTAATAATTAGTCAATTCAAATTTTCTTGCTGTTCAGTATTGGAAGATTGTACCTTTTTTAAAGGGATTTATCCATTTAGTTTGGGTTATCAAATGCGTTTCCATATGCTATTTCCTAGCAGTCTCTTTGAATTCTTTGTATTTCTGTGGTGTTGTTATTTCTTAGCTTTAGTTTCTGATTTTATTTATTTCTATTCTCTTTCTTTCTGTCTCTCTCTTTCTCTCTCTGATGGATGTGATTAAAGTATTAACAATTTTGTTTTTCATTTCAAAGAACAAGCTTTTGTTTTCATTGATTTTTATAAAAAATTCATTTCTGCTCTGTAATTTATTTTTTTCCTTGTACTGACCTTGGATTTTGTTTGTGTTTTTCTTTTTCTAGTTCTTTTAGGTGTGAGGTTATATATTCGAGATTTTTCTTGAGGTATGCTTTACCACTATAAATTTCTTTCTTAGAATGCCTTATGCTCTCTCTTCAAAGTTTTGAACATCATGCTTTCATTTTCATATATCTCCATGTGTTATTTTTAAAATTCATTGATTTCTTTTTGAGCCATTGGCTATTTAGGAACTTATTTAACATTCATGTGTTTTTATTTTCATTCCATTTTTTTCTCATGATTGATTTCTAGTTTCACTCTTTTATTGTTAAAATAAATGCATAATATGATTTCAACCTTTTAAAATTTATTGAGGCTTGTTCTATAGTCTAATATGTGGTCTATCCTTAAGAAGTTTTTTGTGCACTTAAAAATATGCCTTCTATTGTTTTTGGAGAGAATAATCTGTATATATCTGTTAAGTTTTTCTGATCTAATGTGTCCTTCAATGACACTGTTTCCTTATTAATTTTCTACCTAGGTAATCTATCCACTTATGTAAGTGGGGTGTTAAAGTCAACTACTACTTTGTATTACTATAAATTTCTCAATTTATGTCTGCTAATATTTGCTTTGTGTATTGAGGTACTTCAATGCTAACTTCACAGATATTTAAAATTTTAATATCCTTTGGTTTGATTGGCCACTATATTATTATGTAATGACATTCTTTTTCCATTTTTATAATATTTTGTAGGCTCTTTTGTCTAATATAATGATCACTACCATGGCATTTTTAAAATTTCTATTTATATGGTAACGTTTTTTCAATTATTTCGTTTTCCGTCTTTAGGTTTCTTTAGATCTAAAGAATTTTATCTTGTAGGTCACATACAGATGTGTCTTGTTTTTTATCCATTCTGCCATCCTGTCTTTTGATTAGAACATACAGACCATTTACATTTAAAATAGTTATTGAGTTGGAGATAAGATGGTGGAAGACTAGGACAACCCTAAGTTTGCCTCTTCCCTCAAAAACAGCTAAACAAATATCAAATAATTCTGAACACCCAAGAAATGGATTAGAAGTCTCAGAGAACAAAGCTGTGCATCAACAAACCAGAAAAGTGACCTGTGGAATATAAGAACTGCATAGACTTTATGGGAGAAAAGAGCTGTAGGGGCTTCCCAAAGGAGGGAGCACTGGTTGAGGTGGGAATAGTGAGAGAGAAGGAAGATAGAGAGAAAAAACATAGGGAGAAAAGAATGAAAACATGCACAGGTGAGGGCACAAGATAACTAGTCCTCAAAACCTTCGATGGGGGGGCGCCTGGGTGGCGCAGTCGGTTGAGCGTCCGACTTCAGCCAGGTCACGATCTCGCGGTCCGTGGGTTCGAGCCCCGCGTCAGGCTCTGGGCTGATGGCTTGGAGCCTGGAGCCTGTTTCCGATTCTGTGTCTCCCTCTCTCTCTGCCCCTCCCCCGTTCATGCTCTGTCTCTCTCTGTCCCAAAAATAAATAAACATTGAAAAAAAAATTAAAAAAAAAAAAAAAACCTTCGATAGGGAAAAAGAAGAGGGTTACAATACCATCAGTTTTGTATAAATGCCAGAGTGCTGAGTATCAGTTTTAGTAGCCTGTAACATTGCCAGGTTCATGCTTGGGGAGCTGAGTAGTACTCTGGTGGGAGAGTAGAGAGGAGTCCTATCAGCAGGCAGCCAAAGGATCCCCAGGGTCAAAAAGGAAGAAGAGATTCCCTTGCTTGGAGTGCATTTAGGAGAGGTGATACAGCCTGTCCACAGACAAAGAAGCCTGCAGGCACTATAGAACTATGCCACTAACCACTATAGGACCAAAGTCACAGATGCCAGTAATCCCTGGTTCTGGCTGTGTGTTGCAATTTACCATAAATTCTGATCCAGTATTCAGTCACATGGCTGTCTTTTGTGAAAAGCCAGGACTGGCCACAATGCAGGGTGACTCCCCCTCAAAAAAACAGTTCAGTACCAGTTGCAGGAGTCTCTGAATCATGGGGTTTTGAAACACACACTCTCCTGAGGTAAAACACAGGAGTGCTGCACCAGTTGGCAGGTGGACAGCTCAGACACAGACAAGGTAAAGTCAGGGATCTGCTGGAAACCAGGGAAAAAGAAGTCACAGTATGTGAGTCTCTGAGGCCTAACTAAAGTGGGGTGGCATGCATTTCCTGCTCCCTAGATGAGATAACAGGATGGAGCCATTTTTCCTCTGCACACACTACCTCAGTGAGCTAAACAGAGACACCAAGAGGAGAACTGAGCTGCTACACCAAGCTCCTCATCCCCTGCACCCTGTAGGCACATCTCCACTACTGCAACTGCACCTGAGAATAAGAGCAGTAGGCTCCACTCCCAAAAGACCAGCATGAACCCACTGCCCACACCAAGTCTATGGATCATAGAGAACTGCAAAGTTTCTGCTCCAGGGGAAAAAAAAGATCTACCATTCTTTGCAGTTTTTTGTTTGTTTATTTGCGTGTTTTCTTGTTTTGTTTTTCTCTTTGTTTTTGTTTTGTTTGATTGATTCACAAGGAGGATTTTCCAATTTTTATATATTTTTTTAATTTGAAAAGTTTTTTAATTTTAATTTTTTTTCATTTTTTCTTTCTTTCTACCTTTTTTTTCTATCAATTTTCTTGTAACCAAACACACACCTAGAATCTAGCTTCCCTTATATATTTTTTATTTATCTTCAATTTGTTATTTTAATTTCATTATTTTTCTTTTTTTTTCTTTTTATTCAACATGACAAGAGAGAGGAATTATCGCAAAACAAAGAACAGGAGGAAATGACGTCCAGGGCCTTAATCAATACAGATGTAAGTAAGTTGTCTGAAATAGAATTTAAAACAATAGTTATAAGGATGTTAGTTGGGATTGAAGAAAGCATACTGCAGTGATAAAAGAATAAAACCTAGGCAGGCCAAAATTAAAAATGTAACTGAAGAATGTCTGGGTGTCTCAGTCAGTTAAGCCTCCAACTTCAGCTCAGGTCATGATCTCATGTTTTGTGGGTTTGAATCCTACATCAGGCTCTGTGCTGACAGCTCAGTGCCTGGAACTTGCTTTGGATTCTGTGTCTCCCTCTCTGCTCCTCTCCCATTTGTACTCTGTCTCTCTGTCTCTCAAAAATAAATAAATATTATTTTTTAAATGCTATAACCAAGATGCAATCCTAAATGAATGCTATAATAATGAGGATGGATGAAGCAGGGGAGCAAATCAGTGATATAGAAGATAAAATTATGGAAAATAATAAATTTAAACCAAAGTCATACTTGCAAAATCAGTGACATTAAAATATAATAATATTCATATCATAGGAGTTCTAGAAGATGAAAATAAAGAGGGGCAAAGGTTTATTAAAAAAAATGAGACCTACAAACTTCTTAATCTGGGGAATGAAACAGACACCAAATCCAAGAAACACAGAGAACAACCATTAAATTCAAGAAAAGCCAATCGTGGCCAAAGCATCTCATAGTCACATTCACAAAAACACAGACAAGGGAAGGATCCTTAAATCAGAAAAGGAAAAAAGTCCTTAACCTATAAAGGAAGAGAGATCAGGTTCACAGAAGTTCTAATCAAATAAACATACTGGGCTAAAAAGCAGGTAGAGCAGAATACTTTCAACATGCTGAATGGGAAAATTCTTTATCTAGCAAGGCTATCACTCAGAATAGAAGGAGAACTAAAGAGTTTCCTACATGAACAAAAACTAAAGCAGTTCATGACCACTAAACCAGCACTGCAAGGAATTTCAAAGGGAACTCCTTGAGTGGATAAAAGAAAAGACCAAAGCAACAAAAACTGGAAAGGACCAGAGAACATCACCAGAAATACCAATTCTAAAGATAATACATGACACTAAATTCATATCTATCCAATAAAATGTATAAGGTATCAGAATGGGTTTTTGTTTTTTGTTTTTTAAATATCCATTTATACCTTCTGCAAGAGGCTAATTTTAGACATAAAGTCACCTGCAGATTGAAAATGAGAGAATGGAGAACCTTCTACCATGTTAATGGATGTCAAAAGAAAGCAGGAGTAACCACACTTATATCAGTCATACTACATTTATCTCTTTAAAATATTTATTCATTTTTGAGAGACAGAGTGTGAGCACAGAAGGAGCAGAGAGAGAGGGAGACACAGAATCTGAAGCAAGCTCCAGGCTCTGAGCTGTCAGCACAGAGCCCAAT
Organism: Lynx rufus; assembly: GCF_022079265.1. Lineage (NCBI taxonomy): Eukaryota > Metazoa > Chordata > Mammalia > Carnivora > Felidae > Lynx > Lynx rufus. The sequence continues at coordinate 83,259,799 of NW_025814823.1, read as the reverse complement.
GTGGGGCTTGAACCCACAAACTATGAGATCATGACCTTAGCCAAAGTCAGACTCTTAACTGACTGACACACCCAGGCGTCCCAAGACAAACTACATTAAAAAAAAAGTCTGTAACAAGAGATGAAGAAGGGCATTGTATCATAATTAAGGTGTTTATCCGTTAATGAGGTCTAACAATTATAAATATTAATGCCCCAATGTGAGAGCACCCAAATATATAAAGCAATTAATAACAAACATAAAGAAACTCATTAATAATAATACAACTATAGTAAGGAACTTTAAAGTGCACTTACAAATCTGGAAAGGTCATCTAAACAGAAAATCAACAAGGTCCAAGACTAGACCAGATGGACTTAACAGATATATTCAAAACATTCCATCTTAAACTGGAAGAATACACATTCTTTTCAAGTGCAAATGGAAAAATTTCCAAAATAGATCAAATACTGTGTCACAAATTAGACTTCAAGCAGTACAAAAGACTGAGATCATGCATTATATTTTCAGACCACAGCACTATAAAACATGAAGTCAATCACAAGAAAAAAAAATGGAAAGACCACAAATACATAAAGGTTACAGAGCATCCTACTAAAGAATGAAGAAGTTAACTTGGAAATTAAAAAAAAAAGAATTAAAAAAAATACATGAACGCAAATAAAAATTAAACACAAAAATCCAAACCCTTTGGACTGCAACAAAGGAAATCCTATGAGGAAACTATAGTACATTCCAAGCCCGTCTTAAGAAATAAATAAGGTCAAACTACACAATCTAGCCTTAAACCTAAGGGAGCCAGAAAAAGAGCAACAAAAAAAGGCTAAAGCCAACAGAAGAAGGGAAATAATAAAGATTAGAGCAGAAATAAATGACAGAAAGAAAACAAACAAACAAACAAAAAACACAGTAGAATAGATCAATAAAACTAAGATCTGGTTCTTTGAAAGAATAAACAAAATTGATAACCCCTTAAGAAGACTAATAAAAAAAAATAGAGAAAGGACCAAATAGATAAAATGATGAATGAAAGAGAAGCAATCACAACAGGACAGCACAGAAATACTAACAACTAAAATAAAATAGTATGAAAAAATATATGCCAACAAGCTGGGCAATCTGGCAGGAAATAGACAAATTCCCAGAAATTTACAAACCACCAATAATGACATAGAAAGTTATAGAAAATTTTAACAGATCCATAACGTGCTAAGAAATTGGATCAATAATCCCAAATCTCCATTCAAACAGAGGTTCTGGGCCAGATGGACTCCCAGGAGAATTCTACCACACATTTAGGAAGAGTTAAAAGCTATTCTCAAAATAGTGTGAAAGATAAAAATCTACTAAAAAACTCCAAACTCAGTCTATGAAGCCAACATTACCTTGATTTCAAAAGACCCCACTAAAAGACCCCACTAAAAAGGAGAATTATAGGTCAACATCCCAGGTTAAACTGGACAGAAAAATATTCAGCAAAATACTAGCAATTCTAATTCAACACTACATTGAAATAATTATTCAACATGATCAAGTTGGATTTATTCCTGTGCTGCAGAGTTGGTTAAATATTCACAAAACAATCAATGTGATAATCCACATAAAAAAATGATGAGAATAATAAGATTCTTTAAATAGATGAAGAAAAAGCACTTGACAAAATATAGTATCCATTCTTGATAAAAATCCTCAACAAAGGAGGGATGGATAGAATATATATCAACATCATGAAGACCATGTACAAATAACATACAGCTAATATCATCCTCAATGGGGAAAAAGCTGAGAGATTTTCCCCTACATCTAGGATGGAGACATGGATGTCCATGCTCACCATTACTATTTAATATAGTACGGGATGTTGGGGTGCCTGGGTAGCTCAGTCAGTTGAGCATCCAACTTCAGCTCAGGTCATGATCTCAAGGTCTGTGAGTTTGAGCCCTGCATCAGGCTCTATGCTGACAGCTCAGAGCCTGGAGCCTGCTTCAGATTCTATGTCTCCCTCTCTCTCTGACCCTCCCCCATTCATGCTCTGTCTCTCTCTGTCTCAAAAATAAATAAATATTAAAAAAACAATATAGTATGGGAACTCTTGGACTCAGCAAACAACAAAAATAAATAAAGACCATGCAAATCAGTAAGTACCAGAGTCCAGCTCCAGCAGGTCGAGGGGTTCCTGAAGGATGAACGGCATCAGTGAAAAAGTGAAAATAAAACAAAACTAAAACTAAAATAAAAATAAAAAACTAAAATAAAAAAAGAAAACTAAAATAAAAATGGACACTGACAACAACAGTGTGTTGAACTGGACCATTTATTGTAGGAAACGTGGCATTATATATGCTAGTGATTTCCTTGTAACATACGTCATCTATGTTTTTCTAACATTACCCAATTCTAAAATTGTTCCTTTGTATAATCACCCAATAAGGAATAACATGATTGTTTTGTCATAATGTTCCCTCCTGCCGTTTGCTTATTGATTAATTTCTTTTATTGTTTTTATTATGTATCTATGTTTATCTATAATTTATAAAGTATTTGCTTTGCTGTTTTCATGAAAGGTCATTTATGTCTTAACACCTCAAGTGGAACAGTTACAGGGACATGACCTCTTAGTTGTTTCCCTGAACCATTCATGCTTTTGGAGAACAAAAGTGTTTGCCTGGGTCCGAGGTGCCAGGAGGGGGGCCAAGAGGGCCTTAGAAACCCACGTCTTATACATTCTCAGAGAGACAATGCACCTAGGAACCAATGAACCATTCTGTACTTTAACCGACTAGGTTCAATCATTATCTGGAATGCCTCCTGGGGGCCAAGTGGGCCTAGGGGTCAGAGTGACCTGTGTCCATAGATACCCTCCTTAGTTACCAGAGTGGGGCTTTTGGATCCATATGTCTCTCCTTCGTTGGCTGCCTTTGCTGGCAAATGCATGAGACTCCTGCAAGTAGAGGAGTCTCCATAGGGAATGGCAAGGGCTAAACGTAAGGCCGCACGATTTCTTGTGGAACCTTATTTTCTTCCTAATGGTTCTTTTCCCAGGGGGCCTGCCGAGGGCAATTCCCCAACAGACAATACCCCAGGTACTTTTAAGGCCAAAAAAGCAGGAGTACAAGAAGCTTCACTGTCAGTGGGCCGCCCTGCAGTCACCAATCCGTCCACAGCCCGGGCCCTGCCATTCAGGCTGGGATAGCTTGGCTTCCAGCAAGTAAGAAATAAGTCAAGCATTCACTATTTTCAGAGGACATGATACTATATATAGAAAATGAAAACACTCCACCAAAAATCTGCTAGAGTTAATACATGAATTCAGCACAGTCGAAGATATAAAATCAAGATGCAGAAATCTGTTGCATTTCTATACAACAATAAAGCAGCAGTAGAAAAAGAAGTCAAATAATTGATCCCATTTGAAATTGCATTGAAAATCAGAAGATACCTAGAAATACACTTCATTAAAGAGATAAAAGAGCTATACTCTGAAAACTATGAAAGAAACTGAAGAGGACACAAAAAATGGAAAAGCATTCCATGCTTGTGGATTAGGAAGAAAAACATTGCTAAAATATCTACACTACCCAAAGCAATTGACACATTTAATGCAATCCCTATCAAAATACAAATGGCACTTTAACCAGAGCTAAGAACAAACAATCCTGAAATTTTTGAGGAGCCACCAAGACCCAAATATCCAAAGTCACCTTGAAAAAGGAAAGCAAAGTTGGAGACATAACAATTCCAGACTTAAAGTTATATTACAAAGCTGTAGTAACAAAACAGTATGGTACAGGCATCAAAACAGACACAGAGATCAATGAAACACAATAGAAAGCCCATAAATGGACACACAAGTATATGCTCAACTAATGTTGGGCAAAGCCAGAAAGAATATTCAATGGGAAAAACACAGTCTCTTCAACAAATGGTGTTGGGAAAACTGGACTTGCAGAAACTGGACTACTTTCTCTCTCCCTCTCTCTCTCTCTCTCTCTCTTTTCTTTTCATTTATTCTTTTAAACTCAGGTTAGTTAACATCCAGTGTAGTATTGGTTTAATGAGTAGAACTCAGTGTTTTATCACTTACATATAACACCCAGTGCTTTTCCTTTCTCTATACAGAAAAATATATACAAAATGGATGAAAGGCCTAAATGCAAGATAGGATATCATCAAAATTCTAGAGGAGAAAACAGGTAGTAAGTTCTTTGACCTTGACCACAGCAACTTTTTACTAGACACATCACTGAAGGCACAAGAAACAAAAGCAAACATAAACTATTGGGACTTCATCAAAATAAAAATCTTCTATACACAGAAGGAAACAACAAAGCTAAAAGGTAGCCCAGGGAATGAGAAGTTATATTTGCAAACGACATATCTGATAAAGGATTAGTATCCAGAATATATAAAGAACTTATCAAACTCAATAACAAAAACAAAAACAAACCAAGAAAAAAAATAAAGAAGAAAAATCCAGTTAAGAAATAGGCAGGGGCACCTGAGTGGCTCAGTTGGTTAAGCATCAACAGGCTCAGGTCATGATCTCACAGTTCATGGGTTCAAGCCCAGCATTGGGCTCTGTGGTGACAGCTCAGAGCTGGGAGCCTGCTTCAGATTCTGTATCTCCCTCTATCTCAGCCCTCTCCCTCTCACACTCTGTCTCTCTCTTTCTCTCAAAAATGAATAAATATTTTAAAAATAAATAAAAAAAGAAATAGGCAGAAGACATGAATAGACATTTTTTCCAAAGAAGAAGTACAGATGGATAATAGGCACATGAAAAGATGTGCCATCAGTGAAATACAAATCAAAACCATGATGAGATACCACATTACACCTGTCAGAATGGTTAAAATTAATAACACAAGAAATAACAGGTGTTAATGAGGCTATGGAGAAAGAGGAACACTCTTGCACTGTTGGTGGGAATGAAAATTGGTACAGCCACCCTGGAGAACAGTACAGAGATTCCTCAAAAAACTGAAAAATAGAATTGCTCTACGATACAGCCATCACAGTATTAGATATTTACCTAATGCAAACAAATCTATAATATCTAATGGGTACATGCATCCCAATGATTCTAGCAGCATTGCATTACCAACAATAGCCAAACTCAATGTGGTGGGAAGATGGCGGCTTAGGAGGACGCTGGGCTCACCGCGCGTCCTGCTGATCACTTAGATTCCACCTACACCTGCCTAAATAACCCAGAAAACCACCAGAGGATTAGCAGAACGGAGTCGCCAGACCCAAGCGCAGACGAGAGGCCAACGGAAGAGGGTAGGAAGGGCGGCGAGGCGGTGCGCGCTCCACGGACTGGCGGGAGGGAGCCGGGGCGGAGGGGCGGCTCGCCGGCCAAGCAGAGTCCCTGAGTCTGGCTTGCAAAAGCGGAGGGGCCTGACGGACTGTGTTCCGACAGCAAGCGCGACTTAGCGTCTGGGAGGTCATAAGTTAACAGCTCTGCTCAGAAAGCGGGAAGGCTGGAGGACAAAAGGAGGGAGAGCTGTGGAGCCCCCGGACGACAGAGCTCAGTTTGGTGGGGAACAAAGGCGCTAGCCAGCGCCATCTCCCCCGCCCATCCCCCAGCCAAAATCCCAAAGGGAACCGGTTCCTACCAGGGAAATTGCTCGCTCCGTGCAAACACCCAACTCTGTGCTTCTGCGGAGCCAAACCTCCGGCAGCGGATCTGACTCCCTCCCGCTGCCACAGGGCCCCTCCTGAAGTGGATCACCCAAGGAGAAGCGAGCTAAGCCTGCCCCCCTGCCGCCGTGCACCTTGCCTACCCATCCCAGCTAATACGCCAGATCCCCAGCATCACAAGCCTGGCAGTGTGCAAGTAGCCCAGACGGGCCACACCACCCCACAGTGAATCCCGCCCCTAGGAGAGGGGAAGAGAAGGCACACACCAGTCTGACTGTGGCCCCAGCGGTGGGCTGGGGGCAGACATCAGGACTGACTGCGGCCCCGCCCACCAACTCCAGTTATACACCACAGCACAGGGGAAGTGCCCTGCAGGCCCTCACCACACCAGGGAATATACAAAATGACCAAGCGGAAGAATTCCCCTCAGAAGAATCTCCAGGAAATAACAACAGCTAATGAGCTGATCAAAAAGGATTTAAATAATATAACAGAAAGTGAATTTAGAATAATAGTCATAAAATTAATCGCTGGGCTTGAAAACAGTATAGAGGACAGCAGAGAATCTCTTGCTACAGAGATCAAGGGACTAAGGAACAGTCACAAGGAGCTGAAAAACGCTTTAAATGAAATGCAAAACAAAATGCAAACCACCACGGCTCGGATGGAAGAAGCAGAGGAGAGAATAGGTGAACTAGAAGATAAAGTTATGGAAAAAGAGGAAGCTGAGAAAAAGAGAGATAAAAAAATCCAGGAGTATGAGGGGAAAATTAGAGAACTAAGTGATACACTAAAAAGAAATAATATACGCATAATTGGTATCCCAGAGGAGGAAGAGAGAGGGAAAGGTGCTGAAGGGGTACTAGAAAAAATCATAGCTGAGAACTTCCCTGAACTGGGGAAGGAAAAAGGCATTGAAATCCAAGAGGCACAGAGAACTCCCTTCAGACGTAACTTGAATCGATCTTCTGCACGACATATCATAGTGAAACTGGCAAAATACAAGGATAAAGAGAAAATTCTGAAAGCAGCAAGAGGTAAACGTGCCCTCACACATAAAGGGAGACCTATAAGACTCGTGACTGATCTCTCTTTTGAAACTTGGCAGGCCAGAAAGAATTGGCACGAGATTTTCAGGGTGCTAGACAGAAAAAATATGCAGCCGAGAATCCTTTATCCAGCAAGTCTCTCATTTAGAATAGAAGGAGAGATAAAGGTCTTCCCAAACAAACAAAAACTGAAGGAATTTGTCACCACTAACCCAGCCCTACAAGAGATCCTAAGGGGGACCCTGTGAGACAAAGTACCAGAGACATCACTACAAGCATAAAACATACAGACATCACAATGACTCTAAACCCGTATCTTTCTATAATAACACTGAATGTAAATGGATTAAATGCACCAACCAAAAGACATAGGGTATCAGAATGGATAAAAAAACAAGACCCATCTATTTGCTGTCTACAAGAGACTCATTTTAGACCTGAGGACACCTTTAGATTGAGAGTGAGGGGATGGAGAACTATTTATCATGCTACTGGAAGCCAAAAGAAAGCTGGAGTAGCCATACTTATATCAGACAAACTAGACTTTCAATTAAAGGCTGTAACAAGAGATGAAGAAGGACATTATATAATAGTTACAGGGTCTATCCATCAGGAAGAGCTAACAATTATAAATGTCTATGCGCCGAATACCGGAGCCCCCAAATATATAAAACAATTACTCATAAACAGAAGCAACCTTATTGATAAGAATGTGGTAATTGCAGGGGACTTTAACACCCCACTTACAGAAATGGATAGATCATCTAGACACACGGTCAATAAAGAAACAAGGGCCCTGAATGAGACATTGGATCAGATGGACTTGACAGATATATTTAGAACTCTGCATCCCAAAGCAACAGAATATACTTTCTTCTCGAGTGCACATGGAACATTCTCCAAGATAGATCATATACTGGGTCACAAAACAGCCCTTCATAAGTTTACAAGAATTGAAATTATACCATGCATACTTTCAGACCACAATGCTATGAAGCTTGAAATCAACCACAGGAAAAAGTCTGGAAAACCTCCAAAAGCATGGAGGTTAAAGAACACCCTACTCACGAATGAGTGGGTCAACCAGGCAATTAGAGAAGAAATCAAAAAATATATGGAAACAAACGAAAATGAAAATACAACAATCCAAACGCTTTGGGACGCAGCGAAGGCAGTCCTGAGAGGAAAATACATTGCAATCCAGGCCTATCTCCAGAAACAAGAAAAATCCCAAATACAGAATCTAACAGCACACCTAAAGGAAATAGAAGCAGAACAGCAAAGGCAGCTTAAACCCAGCAGAAGAAGAGAAATAATAAAGATCAGAGCAGAAATAAACAATATAGAATCTAAAAAAACTGTAGAGCAGATCAACGAAACCAAGAGCTGGTTTTTTGAAAAAATAAACAAAATTGACAAACCTCTAGCCAGGCTTCTCAAAAAGAAAAGGGAGATGACCCAAATAGATAAAATCATGAATGAAAATGGAATTATTACAACCAATCCCTCAGAGATACAAACAATTATCAGGGAATACTATGAAAAATTATATGCCAACAAATTGGACAACCTGGAAGAAATGGACAAATCCCTGAACACCCACACTCTTCCAAAACTCAATCAGGAGGAAATAGAAAACTTGAACAGACCCATAACCAGCGAAGAAATTGAATCGGTTATCAAAAATCTCCCAACAAATAAGAGTCCAGGACCAGATGGCTTCCCAGGGGAGTTCTACCAGACGTTTAAAGCAGAGATAATACCTATCCTTCTCAAGCTATTCCAAGAAATAGAAAGGGAAGGAAAACTTCCAGACTCATTCTATGAAGCCAGTATTACTTTGATTCCTAAACCAGACAGAGACCCAGTAAAAAAAAGAGAACTACAGGCCAATATCCCTGATGAATATGGATGCAAAAATTCTCCATAAGATACTAGCAAATCGAATTCAACAGCATATAAAAAGAATTATTCACCATGATCAAGTGGGATTCATTCCTGGGATGCAGGGCTGGTTCAACATTCGCAAATCAATCAACGTGATACATCACATTAACAAAAAAAAAGAGAAGAACCACATGATCCTATCAATCGATGCAGAAAAGGCCTTTGACAAAATCCAGCACCCTTTCTTAATAAAAACCCTTGAGAAAGTCGGGATAGAAGGAACATACTTAAAGATCATAAAAGCCATTTATGAAAAGCCCACAGCTAACATCATCCTCAACGGGGAAAACTGAGAGCTTTTTCCCTGAGATCAGGAACACGACAGGGATGCCCACTCTCACCGCTGTTGTTTAACATAGTGCTGGAAGTTCTAGCATCAGCAATCAGACAACAAAAGGAAATCAAAGGCATCAAAATTGGCAAAGATGAAGTCAAGCTTTCGCTTTTTTGCAGATGACATGATATTATACATGGAAAATCCGATAGACTCCACCAAAAGTCTGCTAGAACTGATACATGAATTCAGCAAAGTTGCAGGATACAAAATCAATGTACAGAAATCAGTTGCATTCTTATACACTAACAATGAAGCAACAGAAAGACAAATAAAGAAACTGATCCCATTCACAATTGCACCAAGAAGCATAAAATACCTAGGAATAAATCTAACCAAAGATGTAAAGGATCTGTATGCTGAAAACTATAGAAAGCTGATGAAGGTAATTGAAGAAGATTTAAAGAAATGGAAAGACATTCCCTGCTCATGGATTGGAAAAATAAATATTGTCAAAATGTCAATACTACCCAAAGCTATCTACACATTCAATGCAATCCCAATCAAAATTGCACCGGCATTCTTCTCGAAACTAGAACAAGCAATCCTAAAATTCATATGGAACCACAAAAGGCCCCGAATAGCCAAAGGCATTTTGAAGAAGAAGACCAAAGCAGGAGGCATCACAATCCCAGACTTTAGCCTCTACTACAAAGCTGTCATCATCAAGACAGCATGGTATTGGCACAAAAACAGACACACAGACCAATGGAATAGAATAGAAACCCCAGAACTAGACCCACAAACATATGGCCAACTCATCTTTGACAAAGCAGGAAAGAACATCCAATGGAAAAAAGACAGCCTCTTTAACAAATGGTGCTGGGAGAACTGGACAGCAACATGCAGAAGGTTGGAACTAGACCACTTTCTCACACCATTTACAAAAATAAACTCAAAATGGATAAAGGACCTGAATGTGAGACAGGAAACCATCAAAACCTTAGAGGAGAAAGCAGGAAAAGACCTCTCTGACCTCAGCCGTAGCAATCTCTTCCTCGACACATCCCCAAAGGCAAGGGAATTAAAAGCAAAAGTGAATTACTGGGACCTTATGAAGATAAAAAGCTTCTGCACAGCAAAGGAAACAACCAACAAAACTAAAAGGCAACCAACGGAATGGGAAAAGATATTTGCAAATGACATATCGGACAAAGGGCTAGTATCTAAAATCTATAAAGAGCTCACCAAACTCCACACCCGAAAAACAAATAACCCAGTGAAGAAATGGGCAGAAAACATGAATAGACACTTCTCTAAAGAAGACATCCAGATGGCCAACAGGCACATGAAAAGATGTTCAGCGTCGCTCCTTATCAGGGAAATACAAATCAAAACCACACTCAGGTATCACCTCACGCCAGTCAGAGTGGCCAAAATGAACAAATCAGGAGACTATAGATGCTGGCGAGGTTGTGGAGAAACGGGAACCCTCTTGCACTGTTGGTGGGAATGCAAATTGGTGCAGCCGCTCTGGAAAGCAGTGTGGAGGTTCCTCAGAAAATTAAAAATAGACCTACCCTATGACCCAGCAATAGCACTGCTAGGAATTTATCCAAGGGATACAGGAGTACTGATGCATAGGGGCACTTGTACCCCAATGTTCATAGCAGCACTCTCAACAATAGCCAAATTATGGAAAGAGCCGAAATGTCCATCAACTGATGAATGGATAAAGAAATCGTGGTATATATACACAATGGAATACTACGTGGCAATGAGAAAAAATGAAATATGGCCTTTTGTAGCAACGTGGATGGAACTGGAGAGTGTTATGCTAAGTGAAATAAGCCATACAGAGAAAGACAGATACCATATGGTTTCACTCTTATGTGGATCCTGAGAAACTTAACAGGAACCCATGGGGTAAGGGAAGGAAAAAAAAAAAAAAAGAGGTTAGAGTGGGAGAGAGCCAAAGCATAAGAGACTGTTAAAAACTGAGAACAGAAAGGATTCTGGGAAGATGGCGGCGTAGGAGGACGCTGGGCTCACCGCGCGTCCTGCTGATCACTTAGATTCCACCTACACCTGCCTAAATAACCCAGAAAACCGCCAGAGGATTAGCAGAACAGAGTCACCGGACCCAAGTGCAGACGAGAGGCCCACGGAAGAGGGTAGGAAGGGCGGCGAGGCGGTGCGCGCTCCACGGACTGGCGGGAGGGAGCCGGGGTGGAGGGGCGGCTCGCCGGCCAAGCAGAGCCCCCGAGTCCGGCTTGCAAAAGCGGAGGGGCCTGACGGACTGTGTTCCGACAGCAAGCGCGACTTAGCGTCTGGGAGGTCATAAGTTAACAGCTCTGCTCGGAAAGCGGGAAGGCTGGAGGACAAAGGGAGGGTGAGCTGCGGAGCCCCCGGACGACAGAGCTCAGTTTGGCGGGGAACAAAGGCGCTAGCCAGCGCCATCTCCCCCGCCCATCCCCCAGCCAAAATCCCAAAGGGAACCGGCTCCGGCCAGGGAAATTGCTCGCTCCGCGCGAACACCCAACTCTGTGCTTCTGCGGAGCCAAACCTCCGGCAGCGATCTGACTCCCTCCGGCTGCCACAGGGCCCCTCTGAAGTGGATCACCTAAGGAGAAGCGAGCTAAGCCTGCCCCCCCTGCCGCCGTGCACCTTGCCTTCCCACCCCAGCTAATACGCCAGATCCCCAGCATCACAAGCCTGGCAGTGTGCAAGTAGCCCAGACGGGCCACGCCACCCCACAGTGAATCCCGCACCTAGGAGAGGGGAAGAGAAGGCACACACCAGTCTGACTGTGGCCCCAGCGGTGGGCTGGGGGCAGACATCAGGTCGGACTGCGGCCCCGCCCACCAACTCCAGTTATACACCACAGCACAGGGGAAGTGCCCTGCAGGCCCTCACCACACCAGGGACTATCCAAAATGACCAAGCAGAAGAATTCCCCTCAGAAGAATCTCCAGGAAATAACAACAGCTAATGAGCTGATCAAAAAGGATTTAAATAATATAACAGAAAGTGAATTTAGAATAATAGTCATAAAATTAATCGCTGGGCTGGAAAACAGCATACAGGACAGCAGAGAATCTCTTGCTACAGACATCAGGGGACTAAGGAACAGTCACGAGGAGCTGAAAAACGCTTTAAAGGAAATGGAAAACAAAATGCAAACGACCACGGCTCGGATGGAAGAGGCAGAGGAGAGAATAGGTGAACTAGAAGATAAAGTTATGGAAAAAGAGGAAGCTGAGAAAAAGAGAGATAAAAAAATCCAGGAGTATGAGGGGAAAATTAGAGAACTAAGTGATACACTAAAAAGAAATAATATACGCATAATTGGTATCCCAGAGGAGGAAGAGAGAGGGAAAGGTGCTGAAGGGGTACTTGAAGAAATCATAGCTGAGAACTTCCCTGAACTGGGGAAGGAAAAAGGCATTGAAATCCAAGAGGCACAGAGAACTCCCTTCAGACGTAACTTGAATCGATCTTCTGCACGCCATATCATAGTGAAACTGGCAAAATACAAGGATAAAGAGAAAATTCTGAAAGCAGCAAGGGGTAAACGTGCCCTCACATATAAAGGGAGACCTATAAGACTCGTGACTGATCTCTCTTTTGAAACTTGGCAGGCCAGAAAGAATTGGCACGAGATTTTCAGGGTGCTAGACAGCAAAAATATGCAGCCGAGAATCCTTTATCCAGCAAGTCTGTCATTTAGAATAGAAGGAGAGATAAAGGTCTTCCCAAACAAACAAAAACTGAAGGAATTTGTCACCACTAAACCAGCCCTACAAGAGATCCTAAGGGGGACCCTGTGAGACAAAGTACCAGAGACATCACTACAAGCATAAAACATACAGACATCACAATGACTCTAAACCCATATCTTTCTATAATAACACTGAATGTAAATGGATTAAATGCACCAACCAAAAGACATAGGGTATCAGAATGGATAAAAAAACAAGACCCATCTATTTGCTGTCTACAAGAGACTCATTTTAGACCTGAGGACACCTTTAGATTCAGAGTGAGGGGATGGAGAACTATTTATCATGCTACTGGAAGCCAGAAGAAAGCTGGAGTAGCCATACTTATATCAGACAAACTAGACTTTAAATTAAAGGCTGTAACAAGAGATGAAGAAGGACATTATATAATAGTTACAGGGTCTATCCATCAGGAAGAGCTAACAATTATAAATGTCTATGCACCGAATACCGGAGCCCCCAAATATATAAAACAATTACTCATAAACAGAAGCAACCTTATTGATAAGAATGTGGTAATTGCTGGGGACTTTAACACCCCACTTACAGAAATGGATAGATCATCTAGACACACGATCAATAAAGAAACAAGGGCCCTGAATGAGACACTGGATCAGATGGACTTGACAGATATATTTAGAACTCTGCACCCCAAAGCAACAGAATATACTTTCTTCCGAGTGCACATGGAACATTCTCCAAGATAGATCATATACTGGGTCACAAAACAGCCCTTCATAAGTTTACAAGAATTGAAATTATACCATGCCTACTTTCAGACCACAATGCTATGAAGCTTGAAATCAACCACAGGAAAAAGTCTGGAAAACCTCCAAAAGCATGGAGGTTAAAGAACACCCTACTAACGAATGAGTGGGTCAACCAGGCAATTAGAGAAGAAATCAAAAAATATATGGAAACAAACGAAAATGAAAATACAACAATCCAAACGCTTTGGGACGCAGCGAAGGCAGTCCTGAGAGGAAAATACATTGCAATCCAGGCCTATCTCCAGAAACAAGAAAAATCCCAAATACAGAATCTAACAGCACACCTAAAGGAAATAGAAGCAGAACAGCAAAGGCAGCTTAAACCCAGCAGAAGAAGAGAAATAATAAAGATCAGAGCAGAAATAAACAATACAGAATCTAAAAAAACTGTAGAGCAGATCAACGAAACCAAGAGTTGGTTTTTTGAAAAAATAAACAAAATTGACAAACCTCTAGCCAGGCTTCTCAAAAAGAAAAGGGAGATGACCCAAATAGATAAAATCATGAATGAAAATGGAATTATTACAACCAATCCCTCAGAGATACAAACAATTATCAGGGAATACTATGAAAAATTATATGCCAACAAATTGGACAACCTGGAAGAAATGGACAAATTCCTGAACACCCACACTCTTCCAAAACTCAATCAGGAGGAAATAGAAAGCTTGAACAGACCCATAACCAGCGAAGAAATTGAATCGGTTATCAAAAATCTCCCAACAAATAAGAGTCCAGGACCAGATGGCTTCCCAGGGGAGTTCTACCAGACGTTTAAAGCAGAGATAATACCTATCCTTCTCAAGCTATTCCAAGAAATAGAAAGGGAAGGAAAACTTCCAGACTCATTCTATGAAGCCAGTATTACTTTGATTCCTAAACCAGACAGAGACCCAGTAAAAAAAGAGAACTACAGGCCAATATCCCTGATGAATATGGATGCCAAAATTCTCAATAAGATACTAGCAAATCGAATTCAACAGCATATAAAAAGAATTATTCACCATGATCAAGTGGGATTCATTCCTGGGATGCAGGGCTGGTTCAACATTCGCAAATCAATCAACGTGATACATCACATTAACAAAAAAAAAGAGAAGAACCATATGATCCTGTCAATCGATGCAGAAAAGGCCTTTGACAAAATCCAGCACCCTTTCTTAATAAAAACCCTTGAGAAAGTCGGGATAGAAGGAACATACTTAAAGATCATAAAAGCCATTTATGAAAAGCCCACAGCTAACATCATCCTCAACGGGGAAAAACTGAGAGCTTTTTCCCTGAGATCAGGAACACGACAGGGATGCCCACTCTCACCGTTGTTGTTTAACATAGTGCTGGAAGTTCTAGCATCAGCAATCAGACAACAAAAGGAAATCAAAGGCATCAAAATTGGCAAAGATGAAGTCAAGCTTTCGCTTTTTGCAGATGACATGATATTATACATGGAAAATCCGATAGACTCCACCAAAAGTCTGCTAGAACTGATACATGAATTCAGCAAAGTTGCAGGATACAAAATCAATGTACAGAAATCAGTTGCATTCTTATACACTAACAATGAAGCAACAGAAAGACAAATAAAGAAACTGATCCCATTCACAATTGCACCAAGAAGCATAAAATACCTAGGAATAAATCTAACCAAAGATGTAAAGGATCTGTATGCTGAAAACTATAGAAAGCTTATGAAGGTAATTGAAGAAGATTTAAAGAAATGGAAAGACATTCCCTGCTCATGGATTGGAAAAATAAATATTGTCAAAATGTCAATACTACCCAAAGCTATCTACACATTCAATGCAATCCCAATCAAAATTGCACCAGCATTCTTCTCGAAACTAGAACAAGCAATCCTAAAATTCATATGGAACCACAAAAGGCCCCGAAGAGCCAAAGGAATTTTGAAGAAGAAGACCAAAGCAGGAGGCATCACAATCCCAGACTTTAGCCTCTACTACAAAGCTGTCATCGTCAAGACAGCATGGTATTGGCACAAAAACAGACACACAGACCAATGGAATAGAATAGAAACCCCAGAACTAGACCCACAAACATATGGCCAACTCATCTTTGACAAAGCAGGAAAGAACATCCAATGGAAAAAAGACAGCCTCTTTAACAAATGGTGCTGGGAGAACTGGACAGCAACATGCAGAAGGTTGAAACTAGACCACTTTCTCACACCATTTACAAAAATAAACTCAAAATGGATAAAGGACCTAAAAGTGAGACAGGAAACCATCAGAACCTTAGAGGAGAAAGCAGGAAAAGACCTCTCTGACCTCAGCCGTAGCAATCTCTTACTCGACACATCCCCAAAGGCAAGGGAATTAAAAGCAAAAGTGAATTACTGGGACCTTATGAAGATAAAAAGCTTCTGCACAGCAAAGGAAACAACCAACAAAACTAAAAGGCAACCAACGGAATGGGAAAAGATATTTGCAAATGACATATCAGACAAAGGGCTAGTATCTAAAATCTATAAAGAGCTCACCAAACTCCACACCCGAAAAACAAATAACCCAGTGAAGAAATGGGCAGAAAACATGAATAGACACTTCTCTAAAGAAGACATCCAGATGGCCAACAGGCACATGAAAAGATGTTCAGCGTCGCTCCTTATCAGGGAAATACAAATCAAAACCACACTCAGGTATCACCTCACGCCAGTCAGAGTGGCCAAAATGAACAAATCAGGAGACTATAGATGCTGGAGAGGATGTGGAGAAACGGGAACCCTCTTGCACTGTTGGTGGGAATGCAAATTGGTGCAGCCGCTCTGGAAAGCAGTGTGGAGGTTCCTCAGAAAATTAAAAATAGACCTACCCTATGACCCAGCAATAGCACTGCTAGGAATCTACCCAAGGGATACAGGAGTACTGATGCATAGGGGCACTTGTACCCCAATGTTCATAGCAGCACTCTCAACAATAGCCAAATTATGGAAAGAGCCTAAATGTCCATCAACTGATGAATGGATAAAGAAATTGTGGTTTATATACACAATGGAATACTACGTGGCAATGAGAAAAAATGAAATATGGCCTTTTGTAGCAACGTGGATGGAACTGGAGAGTGTGATGCTAAGTGAAATAAGCCATACAGAGAAAGACAGATACCATATGGTTTCACTCTTATGTGGATCCTGAGAAACTTAACAGGAACCCATGGGGGAGGGGAAAGAAAAAAAAAAAAAAAGACGTTAGAGTGGGAGAGAGCCAAAGCATAAGAGACTGTTAAAAACTGAGAACAAACTGAGGGTTGATGGGTGGTGGGAGGGAGGGGCGGGTGGGTGATGGGTATTGAGGAGGGCACCTTTTGGGATGAGCACTGGATGTTGTATGGAAACCAATTTGTCAATAAACTTCATATAAAAAAAAATAATAAAAAAAAAAATAAAAACTGAGAACAAACTGAGGGTTGATGGAGGGTGGGAGGGAGGGGAGGGTGGGTGATGGGTATTGAGGAGGGCACCTTTTGGGATGAGCACTGGGTGTTGTATGGAAACCAATTTGTCAATAAATGTCATATATATATATATATATATATATATATATATATATATATATAAAACTAACAATAAGAGCTACGGTAATTAAATGTAAATTACAGAAGACCAGTTGGATAGAATAAATATCGTGTATAAGTTCTCATATGGGCAATCAAATGATTTTCAACAAAGTTGTCTGAAACATTCAATGAGGAAATAACAGTATTTCAAAAAGGGGTACTCAGAAAACTTGGTATCTATACACAAAGCATAAAATGAAACTATTCCCACCTAATATACAAAAATAACTTGAAGTTTATTAAAGCCTAAACATAAGCACTGAAACTATAAAATTTTTGGACAAAATAGGAGAAAATGTTAATTACATTGTTTAACAATGATTTCTTAGATGTGACACCAAAGTACAGGCAACCAAAGAAACAAAAAACAGAAAATTTGGATCTCTTAAATATTAACAAGAAAAAATTACTGTACATCAAAGAAAACTTATTTTTTTAAGTTTTTATTTATATTCCAGCTAGTTAACATACAGTGTAATATATTATTTCATGTGTAAAATATGGCGATTCAACTCTTCCATAGAACACTCATTGCTCATCACAAATGAAGTCCTTAATTCGCATCACCTATTTAACCTTCCTCCCACCCCACCCACCTCCCCTCTGGTAATCATCTTTTAATAAAGTGAAAATAAAGCTCACTAAATTGAAGGAAATATATCATATAAAAATAAATATCTAGAATACATAAATAACTCATAAACCTCAACAACAAAAGTTATTAAAATATGGGTAAAGTATTTAATTACGCATGTCTCCAATGAATATATACAAATGCCTGATAAGCAATTGACAAAACAGTCAACATCACTAGGTATTAGAGAAATGAAAATAAAAACCACAATGAAATATTCCTTTTACCCATTATGTAAGCTATTATTAAACAATAAATAATAACAACAAATGCTGGCAAGAATATGGAGAAATTGGAAACTTAGCACATTTTTGATGGGAATGTAGAATGGTCACATGCTGTGAAAACCAGTATGGCAATTCTCTGAAAGTTCACCATTAACTTATATGATGTAGTAATTATGCTTCTAAATATATAACAAACTGAGGGTTGATGGGAGGTGGATGGGAGGGGAGGGTAGGTGATGGGTATTGAAGAGGGCATCTTTTGGGATGAGCACTGGGTGTTGTATGGAAACCAATTTGACAATAAATTCCATATGTTAAAAATAAAGAAAATAAAAAAATATAATTCATGTGTAAAAAAAATAAAAAGTAAATAGTAATTGAAAGCAGGAATTCTAGCAGATATGTGTACACTTGTGTTTAGCAGCATAATTCACAATAGGGAGAAAGGTAAATGCTTACTGGAAGAGGAATGCATTAAAAACGTGATATATACACATAATGGATTATTTGCACTTAAAAATGAATGAAATTCTAATACATCCTACAATATAGATGAATCTTGAGAACATTTGTCTAAATGAAATAAGCCAAACAGAAAAGGAAACTATTATATGTTTCCACTTTTATGAATTAGCTAAAATAGGCAAAATTGAGACAGAAAGAATTGTTAGCAGGATGTAGGATGGGGGACTGGGGAAGTATTGTTTATACAGTGAGAAGCTTCAGTTTGGGCTGATGAAAATATTGTAGACATGGATAGTGATGATGATCAAATAAAAATGTGAATGCATGTATGTCATCCAATTGTACAAATATGGTCTGAATTGTACAGTCAAAGATGGTTAAAATTGTCAATTATGTTATATATATATATATATATATAACAAATTCTAATACTATATATATATAACAAATTCCAATACTGTTCTTACTTGGATTTTTGTGTGTTTTTGTTTGTTTGTTTGTTTGTTTACATTTTTATTTGTGTATGGTTGACATACAGTGTTGTATTAGTTTCAGGTGTACAACATAGTGATTGGACAAGTTTATACATACTCTACACTCACCATAAGTGTAGCTACTACATGTTACATCACAACATTATCACAATATCATTGACTATATTTTCGTGCTGTGTCTTTTTTCCTGTGATTTATTCATTTCATAACTGAAAGCACATATCTCCTTCTGTTCTCTCTAATGAATTTTTGCTAATGAGCATAGTGGCTATGTGGTTGCCAGGGCAAATTTATTATTACTTATACACTGTCTTAATTTAAATGAATATGTCATTTCTAATTAAATGATAATTTGTCTCAATTTTATTCAAAACATAAAATTGAAATTATAATAAAGGCAAAAAAGATTAAAAGCAAAATCTGTTTCTGGGACAATTGTAGATTATCCAAATTTAAAGGACATCTAGAAATAATTGAAGTATTCACAGAAATAGAGGATATATTAGTTACCAATTTATTTTTCCAAACACAGATTGTGACTAATTTTACTTTCTCTATTTAACTTTTGTAGTTTATCTTTTAACTTCCTGTATGTATAATTGAACTTCAAGTGAAATAATAATATCTCCATTAGAAATTAACGATACTTTGGGAAAATCAGATGGAAATGATACACAGAAATAATTTGGAAACTATATTGATGATAAATCTAGGCATATCTGGTGTATTTGTGAAAATAATTTGATGGTAATTTTCTTGATGTTGCTGGATCATTATCATAAAGGTGGTAAATATCACACCTATTTTTCTGTGAAGTCCGAAATTGTGATGCTTTCAAGTTTGCTTTTCTTTTTCAAGTTCTTTTTGGCTATTCTGGGTCTTCTGGGTTCCATTAAAAATTTTAGGATTGTTTGTTCTAGCTCTGTGAAAACTTCTGTTAATATTTTGATAGGAAGTTCATTAAATGTGTATATTTCTTTGGGTAGTATAGACATTTTAACAATATTTTTTCTTCCAATCCATGAGCACAGAATATCTTTCTATTTCTCTGTGTCCTCTTCAAATTTTTTCATCAGTGTTTTAAAGTTTTCACAGTACAGTTTTTTTACTACATTTGTTAAGTTTATTCTTAGGTATCTTACTGCTTTGGGTGCAATTGTAAATAAGATTAATTCCTTACTTTCTCTTCATGCTCCTTCATTATTTGTGTACAGAATGCAACGGATTTCTGTTCTTTGATTTTGTATCTTGAAACTTTACTGAATTCTTTTTCAGTTTTAGCAATTTTTGGGTGAAGTCTTTTGTGTTTAATATATATTCCACACTTTCTCTATTCATTCATTTGTTGATGAACACTTAGTTTGTTTACCTATCTTAGCTATTAGAAATAATGGTACAATAATTATAGGACTGCAGATGTTGCTTCAAGATATAGATTTTTACTTCCCAGAAGGAGGATTGTGGGATCATATGGTATATCTATTTTTAATTATTTGAAGAACACCTAGTTTACAGTCCCATGAACTGTACACAAATATCCCTTTTTCTCTCCATCCTGGTCAATACTTCTTATATTTTTGATAATAGCCATTTTAACAGGTGTGATATCATATCTCATTCTGGTTTTGGTTTGCTTACCTTAAATAACATTCATAGAGTTAAATTTAGTAATCCAAACTTTTTTATTTCTAAGTTGCAATACTAGAACTAGATCTAGTTTGGACTCCAAACTATCTGTCACATTCTTGTGCAATAAAACAGAACAAACCATCTTCATTATGAATCCAAACTCAAAGTACTTCCAGTAGTAATTATTTTCTTTTCATCTCTCAAAATATGTCTACCTATTTTCATATTTATCTAGCTATTAATGGTAATTCATTGCATGAAATTTCATAAAAGCATGTAATATAAAGGTATGAAAATATCTGCATTACAAATACTGTGTATTCTATACCTCTTTAACATAATTATGCACCTGAAACTGTATGCCCTTTTAAAAAAATAGGTCACATGTTTCTTGGGGTGCCTGGGTGGCTCAGTTGGTTAGGCATCCGACTTTTGGTTTCAGCTCAGGTCATGAGCTCATGGTTTCATGAGTTTGAGCCCTATGTAGGGCTCTGCGCTGACAGTTGGCAGACTGCTTGGGATTCTCTTTCTCTCTCCCTCTGTCTATACCCCTCCCCCACTCATGCAGTCTTTGTCTCTCTCTAAATAAATAAATAAATTTTAAAAAATAAATCACATTTTCTTAAATATGTAATAACTCATTCTAAGTACCTAAAATACACAAAGTATATACTCTGTCTGTTTTTAGTAGAATCTATAGTGGAAACACTGAAGGGATGTGTAATCTTATGTGAGATTTCATGAAAGGATATTGTGTAGAACTATGCTTGCTAAGACCCTAGAGGACACTCTTTTGGGGTTATGATTTGAAAATATTGAAAGCCATCTCACAATGCTGTAAATTCTAGATGACTTAAGGCAATACAAAATACTTATTATATAGGGATGTCTAAATACAAGCATGATGAAACATTTCAAGGAACCAGGGTAGACTTTAGGAAACCAATGGGCTTCAAAATTCTCTGGGAAATCTGACCTGGTAGCTCTTTCATAGAATTCTTCCCTTACTGGTAGATAAGAACATTCCCTTTTGGTAAAGTGAAGCACTTTAGACTATTTCAAGAATCTTGAGAGGGTCTGACCCTAAATTGATGTGAAATCTTCTGGACAGTTTTTACAAATATATATATATGTATATATATATATAATATAAATATTATATACAAATATAATAATATATATAAATATAATAATATATAAAGAATATATATATAATGGATATTGAATTCATGCGATGGCAATTTGCCCATCACCTTGAAATTTGACAGCAGTTGGAAAATTTTCTTCATCATGATGTAAGAATAAACTGAATATATCTTGAATATACATATTTACAACTTGATTTACAGAGAAGATAATACGAATGTTTTTTGTAAACAAAATTACTGGGGGACACTTTGGTATTGGGGCAAGGCATGAATTGCAGTTAATTTAGAGAATCTGGAAATTATATCTGCATTCTCTACAACTTCATTAGAGTTGTATATGTGCAGGGAACAAGTGACAGTGTGGTAATCATCGAAGAAGAGGAAACATAGGAAGAAGATCTTAAAACGAGAAAAATTAAACACTAAACCAATTCATTTGGGCATAAAGGAACTTGTTTATTCATGATGGGTTTGGGGTTTCTTTTCTGTTATGCTTCTAGTTCCTTTAGATATGCTGCTAGATTTTGTATTTGGGATTTTTCTTGTTTCTTGAAATGGGCCTGGATTGCAATGTATTTTGCAAAAGACTGCCTTTGCTGCATCCCAAAGACTTTGGATTGTTGTGGTTTTATTTTCATTCATTTCTATATATTTTTAAATTTCTTCTTTAATTGTCTGGTTGACACATTCATTCTTTAGTAGGATGTTCTGTAACCTCCATTCATTTGGAGGCTTTCCAGACTTTTTCCTGTGGTTTATTTCAAGTTTCATAGCATTGGATCTGAAAGTGTGCATGGTATGGTTTCAATTCTTTTGTATTTATTGATGGCTGTTTTGTGACCCAATGTGTGATTTATCTTGGACAATGTTCCATGTGCACTCGAGAAGAATGCATATTCTGCCTCTTTAGGATGAAAGTTCTAAATATATCTGTCAAGTCCATCTGGTCCAGTGTGTCATTCAGAGTCATTGTTTCTTTATTGGTTTTCTGTCTAGATTATCTGTCCATTACTGTAAGTGGAGTATTAAAATCCCTTCAATTACCACATTCTTACCATTAACGTTGCTTATATTTGTGATTAATCATTTTGCATATTTGGGTGTTTCCGGATTTGGTACATATACATTTATAACAGTTAGTTCTTCTTGATGGCTAGACCCCATGATTATTATATAATGTCCTTCTTCATTCTTCTTACATTCTTAAGTTTAAAATCTAGTTTGTATGGGGTGCCTGGGTGGCTCAGTCAGTTGAGTGTCCAACTTCAGCTATGGTCATGATCTCGCGGTCCATGAGTTTGAGTCGCACATCAGGCTTCATGCTCACAGCTTGGCGCCCAGAGCCTGATTTGGATTCTGTGTCTCCCTCTCTCTCTGGTCCTCCCCTGCTTGCACTCTGTCTCTGTCTCTTTCTCAAAAATAAATAAACATTAAAATCTAGTTTGTCTGATATAAGTATGACTACTCTAGCTTCTTTTGACTCCCAGTAGCATGACAGATGATTCTGCATCACCTCACTTTCAAGCTGAAGGTGTCCTCAGGCCTAAAATGGGTCTCTTGTAGACAATAAATAGATGGATTTTGTTTTCTTTTATCCATTCTGATACCCTATGTCTTTTGATTGGAATATTTAGTCCATTTACATCCAGTGTTATTATTGAAAGATATGAATTTAGAGTCATTGTGTTATCTGTAGATTTCATGCTTGAAGTGATGTCTCTGGTACTTTGTGGTCCTTGAAACATTTCACTCACAGGATCCCCATTAGGATCACTTGTAGGGCTGGTTTAGTAGTGTTGAGTTCATTCAATTTTTGTTTGGGAAAACATTTAAGTCTCATTCTATTCTCAATGACAGACTTGCTGGATAAAGAATTCTTGGCTGCATATTTTTCCTATTCATCACACTGAACATTTCCTGTGTTTTCTTTCTGGTCTGCAAAGTTACAGTGGTTAGGTCAGCTAATATCCTTGTGTGTCTACCCTTGTAGATTAAGGCCCTTTTATCCCTAGCTGCTTTCAGAATTCTCTATCTTTGTATTTTGCCAGTTTCACTATGATATATTGTGCAGAAGATCAATTCAAGTCATGTCGGGGGGAGTTTTCTGTGCCTCATGGATTTCAACGTCTGCTTCCTTCCCCAGATTGGAGGAGTTGTCAGCTATAAAATGTTGAAGCACAACCTCGGCCCCTCTCTCTCTTCTCCTTCTGGAACTCCTATAATACAGTTATTGTTCCATTTCAATGGATCACTTAGTTCTCTAATTCTGCCCTTGTGATCCAGATTTTTTTATCTCTCTTTTTCTCAGATTTCTCTTTTTCCATAATTTTATCTTCTATTTCACCTATTCTCCCCTTTGCTTCTTCAATTCTCGCTGTCACCACCTCTAGTCTATTTTGCAGTTCATTTACAACATTTTTTAGTTCATCATAGGTATTTTTTAGTTCCTTGATTTCTTCAGCAATAGATTTTCTTTTGTCTTCTATGTTTTTTTTCAAGTGCAGCAGTTAATCTTATGACTATTATTCTAAATTATTCTTCAGTTATAGTGTTTATATCTGTTTTGAGCAATTCTTTAGCTGTCATTTCTTCCTGTAATTTCTTTTGAGGAGAATTCTTCTGTTTCATTATTTTGACTAGTTTTCTGTCCTTTATGTGTTTTAAAAACTTGTTATGTGCCTTGCACCTGTGAACACTACTATATTAAAGAGGGCTCATACACTTCCCAGGGCCTATCACTTCAGGAGGTGTTTTTGGAGAGTGTTACTTGCTCTCTGTTGTGACTTTGGTTATCTCCCTACTCATAGTGATGTTTTGAACCCTCCACTAGATGTGCTTTGATTTGTTCATTGAAGCAGCCCTGGAAAGGAAAACAAGAAAACAAAAAAACAAGCAGAGAGCAAAAACACACAAACACACAAACAAAACCCAAAAACAAAAAACCAGAAACACAGAAACACCAGCTACAAATAAACAACAGGGCGGAGGTGGTGCTGATGGAAGACACCTTATCCCATACAAAGACAGAAATGACAGGGGCAGGGAAAAATAAAAAATAAAAATTGACCATCCAGGGAAACTATATGGCTTAATCCAGTGAGAGAGAAAGGAAAATAAAGAGGTGTGGAACATGTATCAAGAGAATGGAGTAAATATGTCTGCTTAAACAAACCAACAACCCAGTAGAGGAGGGAAAAGATAAGAAGGAGAAAAGGAAGGAAGATATATCTATATCATAAGAATTGTTGGAGAATTAAACCAGGCAATGAAACGGTGCTGATCTGGAGGAGGAGCTGTCTGTTTCATCAGTGTCAATCCTCCTCCAGTAGGTAAGCAGTTACCAGGCGGAGGGGGGGGGGTTAGTGTAGGCTGATCCCGCCTCTACTGTGGGCCTGCTCTCCAATACCTGAAGCCCCACCTTGGTGGTGATGGGGAGAAAAATGGCAACACCTCAATCTTTCCTCCAAGGACCAGGTGTCCCAAACCACTGTATTCAAGCAGTCCTCACTGTGGTGTGGTAGTAAACTAGGCTGTTTGTCCTGCTCAGCCTACTCCAGTGCTCTGGTGCTTGGCGTGGATTCAAACTTCCACTCTGTGCACCCGGGTATTGGAGGAGTGCCTCTCCGTGCCGCCTGATATATGGTCCTTGGCTGGCGGACACAGGCAGGCTTTGTCCCGTCCCAAACCACTCCGGGGAGGGGATCACTTTCTCCTACTTCAGAATGTGTCCCCGACCTATCCACCAATCCCAGGGCTGGCTCCCCTCCTCCCCAGGTGCGTGATCTGGGTAGCTGGCCCCAGTCCAGAGAAAGCCCCTCAGTTAGAGATTCGATCTTTCTCTGTCCTGGTCAGTGGTTTTTCTTTTTTCCAGATACAGTCCTATGTTTTCCCAGTCTCTCTTTCTCTTCCCTTTTTCTCTCCACAGAAGGGATCCTTCGCCTCCTTTCATTTTATCTCTTCCAGTTCACAATCACTCACCTATGGCCCCCGTCAGGTTGTGCCGGTGGGTCCCTGGAAGTGGCTGTCTCTTTGTGTCCTGGACTCTCAGAGTTAAAAATCCTTTAGCTTCAACACTGCTTTGTTTTAGAGATGAGGGAAATTCAAATCCCCCTACTTCTCTGCCATGTTGGCCCCCTCCCTGTTTATCAATTTAAATCCAATATTAACATGTAAATACCTGTGCCTTTTCATCTAGAAACTAAATTACTAGCAGGGGAATCAGGGAAAGTCGCTTACCCTGAATCTTGGTATATCATCTATAATACGCTGAAGTTACCTCAAACTCAAGAGCCATTGATCAGGATTAAATAAAATTAAATTCTGGTACAAATCTTGACAGAAGTCAGATTAAAGCCAGTGAATATAGCCAACAAAAGTTGATAGCTCTGTATTCTCCTTCATGTATAGACCTTATTCACAGACAAGACTTGTTTCTCCAACTCAATAAAAACTTGATTGTTCTTCACCTGTGTATATTTGTAGCATAAAAAAAAAAATCAAGGTGGTGAAAATCTGTATATAGTCTGTAAATAGATTGCTGACTGTTATTTAATTGGACTAAATAAAGATGAAAGGGGAAATACCTAACTAACTTTGTAAATGAAAACATATTATTACTTTAGACCTTGAAACAGGTATTTGGGCATCTGAGTGGCTCAATTGGTTAAGCAGCCACACCTTGATTTCTGCTCAGGTCATGATCTCATGGTTTGGGAGTTTGAGCCCCAGATTGGACTCTGTGCCTACAGCATGGAGCCTGCTTCAAGTCCTCTGTCTCTCTCTTTCTGTCCCTCCCCCTTTCACTTTCACTCTCTCTTTCTCAAAAATAATTAAATGTTAAAAAAAGAAACATATATTCAATGGCTGAGGTTGCTCAGATGCAATATATCCTTAAGTTATATCACTTATAGTTTATTAATCTTAAACCATAATTTGTAAATTGGGCCACTGTGAATGAGACTCTGCTCCCTTTCTACATCATCACTCATTCTTTCTGTCCTCTTATGCTCTCATCACAGTTACATCCCACTTTATGTTTGGTAACATGAGTTGATGGTATTGTTTCATCTTCTAGAAATTAATGGTTTTATATAGAAATATAACATTATTGAAAACTTTATACCATTTTATTGATTATTGCTAAATACATGTCTTCTACTTAATCACTGTAATTCTCTAAAGAAATTTAAGATTATAACTTTTTGGATGATTTTTTTTTCAACGTTTATTTATTTTTGGGACAGAGACAGAGCATGAACGGGGGAGGGGCAGAGAGAGAGGGAGACACAGAATCGGAAACAGGCTCCAGGCTCTGAGCCATCAGCCCAGAGCCTGACGTGGGGCTCGAACCCACGGACCGTGAGATCGTGACCTGGCTGAAGTCGGACGCTTAACCGACTGTGCCACCCAGGCGCCCCACTTTTTGGATAATATTAAGAATTATCAAGAAATTGTCCACAAGAAGATGTAATTTTCCAAGAAATCCTTTAATGCATCATTTATCCTTTATTATTCTATGTTCTTTGCATTGTATTTAAGTATTATACCTCATATATAACAGTTCTGTGAATTTTGTATAATATTCACTCCTCAGTTATTATGTCATATGCATTTTTAGGAAAATCCATATGCATAAGTTGAATTCTATTAATTCTTAATTATCTTATATTTTATTTTAATTTCAAACTATTATATTTTGTTTCTGTTTTTGTTTTCTTTCTGGTCAATTTTCTCCAACTTATCTTTTGAAAATTTTAATAAATCTATTGTATTAATTATATTTTTAATTTCAAGAAGTCTTTTATTGTTATCTGACACTTTTTTATATATATATAATACATAATATTTCTACTGGAGATTTAACAACTTCTAATAGTATTCTGAGTTCCTTGCTAATAGTATTCCATCTTGAAGAGAATGTCTCCATGCATTCCAACTAAGAAGACTCTCAGGATGACATTTCTCCTTCTCTTTTAAAACGAAAAGTCCTGAACTCTTATGGCAATTTATAAGGGTTAGAAAAACATCTAAGTCCTATTAATTTAATGTGTAAATATTTTCTATTATAATTTTATGCAGATTTTGAAAATATTTTCAAGAAAATGTTTATCACCTGAATCTTGCATTTTGGGGACATAGAATGTGATTTCTTTTTCTTTTTACCATTTTTACTATATTATTACTGAAGTGTACTTGACACACTATGTTACATTAGTTTCAAGTGTACAACATAGTGATTTGGAAAATCTATGTTATGTTAACTCACGACACGTGTAACTACCATTTGTCAACATGCAATTCTATTGCAATACCACTGACTCTATTCTCTATACTATACCTTTCATCACTGTGACTTATTTACTCCATAATTGAAAGCCACTTCCTCCCACTCCCCTTCACTCCTTTTTACCCATCCTCCACTCACCTTCTTACTAGCAACAACCAGGATTTTTTCTGTATTTGTGTGTCTCTTTCTGTTTTTTTTTCTTTGTTTTGTTTCTAGATTTCACATATAAGTGAAACTATATGGTATTTTTTTTCTTTTACTGTCTGATTTATTTCACTTAGCATAATATCCTCTAGGTCTATTAATATTGTTTCAAATGACAAAATATCATTGTTTTTATGGCTGAGTAATGTCTCATTGTATCTATATACCATATCTTCTTTATCCATTTATTTATTGATGGACACTTACATTGCTTCAAATCTTGGTAATATAAATAATGCTGTAACAAACATAGGACAAGGGGTGTACGTAGTTTTTTGAATTAGCAGTTTTGTTTACATTGGGTGAATACACAGTAGTGGAATTACTGTATCACATGTTATCTCTATTCTTAATGTTTTGAGAAACCTCCATACTTTTCCACAGTAGCTGTACCAGCTTACCTACCCACAAGAAGTGAACAAAATCCCTATTTCTTCTAATTCTCACCAACACTGGTTATCTCCTGTCTTCTCAATTATTGCCATTCTGACAGGTTTAAGGTAGTATCTCATTACGATTTTTATTTGTATGTCATTGATGATTAGTGATGTTGAGAATCTTTTCATGTGTTGGCCATCTGTATATTTCTTTGGAAAAAAATGGCTATTCAGGTTCTCAGCTTAATTGTAATTAGATTCTTTCTTTTAGTGTTGAGTTTTATAGCTTCTTACAAATTTTATATACTAACCTCTTACTTGATATATTATTTGTAAATATCTTCTCCCATTCTGTAGGTTGACTTTTAGTTTTATTGATGGTTTCTTTGATGTGCAAAAGCTTTTTATTTCGGTGTAGTCCCAATATTTCATTTTTGCTTCTGTTTCCCTTGCCTGAAAAGACATCCTAGAAAAATGTTGTGAAGGTTGATGTTAGAGATCTTAAAGAAATTTAAGATCTTAGAGATGATCTTAGAAATTTAAGATGTTAGAGATTACTGCCTATATTTTCTTATAACAATATTATGGATTCAGGTCTAAAGTTTGTGCATTTGAGCCATTTTCAGTTAAGTTTTGTGGCACCTGGGTGGCTCAGTCAGTTGTGCATCTGACTTCAGCTCAGGTCATGATCTCACAGTCATGATCTCACAGTGGGTTTGGGCCCTGCATCGGGCTCTGTGCTGACAGCTCAGAGCCTGAAGTATGCTTTGGATTCTGTGTCTCCCTCTCTCTATGCCCCTCCCCTGCTCATGCTCTGTCTCTCTGTCTCAAAAATAAATAAAAACATTAAAAAATTAAAAAAATTTGTGTACAATATAAGAAAATGGTCCAGTTACATTATTTTTCATGTAGCTGTCCAGTATTTCTAGAACCATTTATTGAAGAAACTGTCATATTTTTATTACTTTTATTTTTTAACATTTATTTATTTATGAGTGATAGAGACAGCATGAGTAGAGGGAGGGAAGAGAGAGAGGAAGACACAGAATCCAAAGCAGTCTCTGAGTGGTCAGCACAGAGCTTGATGCAGGGTTCAAACTCACAAACCAGGAGATCATGACCTGAGCCAAAGTTGGGCACTCAACCTACTGAGCCACCAAGGAGCCCCTTGAAGACATTTTCTTTACCCCGTTGTATATTCTTGCCTACTTTTTCATATATTAATTGACCATATTTTCATGGGTTTATTTCTGGACTGTCCTTTTCTGTTCAATTAATCTATATGTCCATTTTTGTGTCAGGAATTTACTGTTTTGATTATTATAACTTTGTGGTATATCATGAAATCTGAGATTATAATACCTCACACTTATTCTTCTTTTTCAAGATTTCTTTGTATATTCAAAGTCCTGAGTGGTTCCATACAAATTTTGAAATTATTTCTTATGGTACTGTGAAATGTTATCGGTGCTTTCATAAGAATTACATTGAATCTATAGATTGCATTGAGTAGCATGGGCATTTTAACAATACACAATTTTCTAATCCGTTAGGATGGAATATTATTCCACTTGTTTGTGTTATCTTTAATTTCTTTCATCAATATTTTATAGTTTTGAGAATCTACTTCTTTCACTTCCTTGGTTCAGTTTTTTCCTAGATATTATATTCTTGTTGGTGCAGTTGTACATTAAATTGTTTTCTTAAATTCTCTTTTTGCTACTTCTTTATTAGTGTCTAGAACCTAACTTATTTCTGTTCATTAACCATGTATCTTCCAAATTTACTGAAATATATATATATAAGTTTTATAGTTTTATAGTTATATATAAGTTTATAGTTATATATATATGTTTTATATATATATAAGTTTTATATATATATAAGTTTTTATTTAAATTCCAGTAGTTAACATACAGTATAATATTAGTTTCAGGTGTACAATATAGGGATTCAACACTTACATAGAACACCCTGTGCCCATCACAAGTGCACTTCTTAATCTCCATCACCTAGTTAACTCATCCCCACACCCATCTCCCCTCTGGTGACCATCAATTTGTTCTCTATAAATAAAAGTCTGTTTCGTGATTGATCTTTATCTTCCCCCCCCCACTTTGTTCATTTGTTTCTTAAATTCCACATATGAGTGAAATCATATGGTATGTGTCATTCTCTAAGTGACTCATTTTGCTTAGCTCAATACTTTTTAGCTCCATCAACATCATTACAAATGGGAAGATTTCATTTTTTTTTTATGGCTGGTTAATAGTCTATTGTGTATATCTACTGCTTCTTTATCCATTTGTCAGTTGACAAACATGTTTCCACAATATGGCTATTGTAGATAGGTAATGCTGCTATAAACATTGGAGTGTATGTATCTCTTCGAATTAGTATTTTTGTATCCTTTGGACAAAAACCTAGTAGTTCAGGTGCTGTATAGTTCGTTCGTTCTTTCTTTCTTTCTTTCTTTCTTTCTTTCTTCTTTATTTTTAGGAACTCCATGTTCTCCAGAGTGGCTGCATCAGTTTGCAATCTCACCAACAGAGTAAGAGGATTCCTTTTTCTCCACATTCTCACTGACACTTGTTTCTTGCATTTTTTTTCCATTAATACAGATTTAAAGTGATATATATCATTGTAGTTTGGGTTTATATTTCCCTGATGATCAGTGATGTTGAGCATCTTTCCATGTGTCTGTCGGCCATCTGTATATCTTTGGAAAAAGCTCTATTTTTGTCTTCTGCCTATTAATAATTGGATTATTTGGGGGTTTTTGGGTGTTGGGCTTTGTAAATTCAAATATTTGTTCTAATAGTGTTTTTGGTGGAGTTATTACAGTTTTCTTCATAGAGTATCACATCATCTGCAAATAGTGAAATTTTTAATTTTTCCCCCTTAACTCACATGCTTGTTTTAATTTGTTTCTTTGTTTGCCATTGTTAGGATTTCTATATTATGTTGAATATAAGTAGGATATCCTTGTTCTGTTCCTGATCTTAGGAAAAAATCTCTCAGTTTTGTACCACTGAATAACATGTTAGTTGTGGGTTTATGGCATATATTTATTATTATTATTATTATATTGAGGTAGGTTTGCTGTAAACCCTCTTTGTTGATAATTATCACCATACATGAGCATTAAATTTTGTCAATTTTTTGTAACTATTTAGTTGATCATGTTTTTTTATTATTAGATAATGTGATGTGTCATGTTAATTCCTTTGTTGATATTGAACTATTACATTCTTGCATCGCTACAATAAATCCATTAAATCATGATGAATGATTATTTTAATGTACTGTTGAATGTGGCTTGCTAATAATTTGTGGAGGACTTTTGCATCTATGTTCATCAGGCACATTCTTGTGTAGTTTTCTTTTTTTTGTAGAGTATTTTGCTGGTTTTGATATCAGGGTAATTCTGGCCATATAGAACATATTTGAAAGTTTTCTTTCCAATTATTATTATATATTTTTCGTAATAGTTTGGAAAAATAGATTGTAACTCTTTTTAAAAGTTTTGTAAAAAAAAAAAAAGTGGTTAGAGTGGGAGAGAGCCAAAGCATAAGAGACTGTTAAAAACTGAGAACAAACTGAGGGTTGATGGGGGGTGGGAGGGAGGAGAGGGTGGGTGATGGGTATTGAGGAGGGCACCTTTTGGGATGAGCACTGGGTGTTGTATGGAAACCAATTTGACAATAAATTTCATATATTAAAAAAAAATAAATAAAAAATAATAAAAAAAATAATAATATAAAAAAAAAAGTTTTGTAGAGGGGGCGCCAGTGTGGCTCAGTCAGTTAAGTGTCTGACTTCTGCTCAGGTCATGATCTCACAGTTCGTGGGTTTGAGCCCCACATCAGACTCTGCAGCACAGAGCCTGGACCTTGCTTTGGATTCTGTTTATCCCTCTCTCTCTTCCCCTCCCCACCTCGTGCTCTCTCTCTCTCAAATAAAAATAAATAAAAATAAACGTTTAAAAATAAACAATAGATAAAATATAAAAGTTTTGCAGAATTCACTTATGAATCCATCTGCTCCAAGACTTTTATTTTTTGGTATTTTTGATTACAAATTAATTTTTTTAATCAGTCTGTTTATGTTTCCTATTTCCTTTTGATTCACTTTTGGAAAATTATGTTTCTCGGAATCCATCCCTTTCTCATATGATATCAAGTTTGCTCACTTTTTTTGTAGTAACTTCTTATAGTTCTTTGTATTTCTGTAGGAATGGATGTTACTTCTCATTAATTACTGATTTTTGATTACTCTCTCTTTTTTTCGTGATGAGTTTGGGTAAGGAATTATAAATTGTGCCTATTTTTTTCAAAGAACTCTTGGTATCACTGATTTTTTTCTACATTGCTATTTTTTTTTCATTTTTATTTAAGTTCTTACTGCTCTGATCTTTACTATCTCCTTGTATATACTAACTTTGGGCTTTTTTTTAGTTATTTTACATATTTGTTTTTTATTGTGTATTTGAAAATTTTTCTGGTTTCTTGAGGTAGGTTGATAACACTATAAACTTCCCTTTTAGAACTATTTGTGCTGCATCCTAAAGATTTTGGACCATTGTTTTCTCATTTTTATTTACCTATATGTATTTTTTAAAATTTCCTCTTTGATTTGTTTTATCATCCAATGATTGCTTAGTAATATGTTCTTTAGCCTCCATGTGATTGGGTGGGGGAGTCGGATGCTTTGGTTTATAACAAATAACAACGAAATAACATCTTAAGTTTTTTGAGGATTGTTTTGTGGCCTAAGATGTATCTGTTTTGGAGAATGTTTCATGTACACTTGAAAAAATGTACATTCTGTTGTTTTTGTTTTGTTTTGTTTTGACTTCCATTTTTCATTTAAATTCCAGTTAACTAAAATATAGTCAATATTAGTTTTAGGAGTATAATTTAGTGATTCATCACTTACATACAACACCCAGGACTCATCACAACAAGTTCTCTACTCAACACCCATCACATTTAATTCATTTTACCACCTACCTCAATTCTAGCAATATTCATTTTGTTCTCTATAGTAAAGATTCTATTTCATGGTTTGACACTCTCTTTTTTTTTCCTCATATGTTCATCTGTTTCATTTATTAAATTCCACATATGAATGAAATCATATGGTATATGTCTTATTTGACTTATTTCACTTAACATAATACTCTCTAGCTCTACCCATGTCCTTGAAAATATCAAGCTTTAATTTTTTTTTGGTCTGAGTAATATTGCATTATATACCATAACATCTTTATCTGTACATCTGTCAATGAACATTTAGGTTGTTTCAATAATTTTGCTATTGTTGATAATACTACTATAAACATTGGGGTGCATGTGCCCCTTGGAATCAGTATTTTTGTATCATTTGGGCAAATACCTTTAGTGCAATTGCTGGATCAGAAGGCAGTACTATTTTTAACATTTTGAGGAATCTCCATTCCTTGTGTGCCCACACCAGACTGCCCACACCAGTTTGCATCCCCAACAATGTAAGAGAGTTCCTATATATATATACATATAGCGAGAGAGAGAGAGAAAGACAGAAAGAAGAGAAACATCCAAACTCATTCTACAAGTCCAGCATTACTTTTATTCCCAAACCAGACAAAGACCCCACTAAAAAAGAGAATTACAGGCCAATGTCCCTGATTAACATAGATACAAAATGCTCACCAAAATAGTAGCAAGTTGAATCCAACATTATATTATAATATTCATTCAACACAATGAAGAGGGATTTATTCCTCTGTTGCAAGTGGGTTCAATGTTTGCAAAACAATCCATGTGATACACCACATTGATAAAAAAGGATAAGAACCATGTGATCATCTCAATAGATGATGAAAAAACATTTTCCCAAGTAAAGCATGCATTCTTGATAAAAAAGAAAAAAAATGCCTCAACAAAGTAGGGATAGTTGGACCATACCTCAACATCGCAAAATATATTCAAAGGACTCACAGCTAATATATCATTCTCGATGTTAAAAAGAAACGAATATTGCCAGGTAGTATTCCATTGTGTACATAAACCACATCGGGAAGGTATTACACAAAGTGAAATAAGTCAGGCAAAGAAAGATACCATATGTTTTCACTCATATGTGGATCTTGAGAAACTTAACAGAAGACCATGGGGGATGGGAGGGGGGAAAAAGTTACAGAGAGGGAAGGAAGCAAACCATAAGAGACTCTTAAGGACTGAGAACAAACAGGGTGATGGGATGGTTGGGGGAGAGGGTAAAGTGGGTGATGGGCATGGAGGAGGGCACTTGTTGGGATGAGCACTGGATGTTGTATGGAAACCAATTTGACAATAAATTATATTTTAAAAATAACCATAAAAAACTGATAGATTTTTCTCTACAGTCAGTAACAAAACATGTATGTCCATTCTCACCATTGTCCTACTCTCAGCAATCAGAAAACAAAAAGAAATAAAAGGAATCCAAATTGGCAAGAAAGAAGTAAAACTTTATTTTCAAATGACATGATATTCTATGTAGAAAACCTAAAAGACTCCACCAAACAATTGCTAGAACTGGTAAACAAATCAGTAAATTTGCAGGATACAAAATCAACATACAGAAATCTGTTGCAATTCTATACACTAATAATGAAACAACAGAAAGAGAAATCAAGGAACTGATCCCATTTACAACTGCACTAAAAACTATAAGATACCTAGGAATAAACCTAACCAAAGAGGTACTCTAAAAGCTATAAGACATTTATGAAAAAAATATTAAAGGTGACACAGAAATGGACAAATATTCCATATTCATGAGTTGGAGTAACAAACATATATTTTTTAAATATCTTTATTACCAAAGAGATCTACACAATTAATGCAAAATGCCACCAGCATTTTTCAAAGAGCTAGAACAAATAATCCTAAAGTTTGTGTGACACCCAAAAAGACCCTGAAGAGTCAAAACAATCCTGAAAATGGAAAACAAAAAGGGAGGCATCACAATTCCAGACTTCAAGTTGTATTACAAATCTGTGGTATTCAAGACAGCATGGTAGAGACACAAAAATAGACACATAGGTTAATGGAACATAATAGAAAACCAAGAAATGAACCCACAAGTATATGGTCAATTAAACTTTGAAAAGCAGAAAAGAATATCCAATGCCAAAAAGACAATCTCTTCAACAAATGGTGTTGGGACAACTGGACAGCAACATGCAAAAGAATGACACTGGACCACTTTCTTCCATCATACACAAAAGCAAATTCAAAGTGGATTAAAGACTTAAATGTAAGGCAGGAAACCATCAAACTCTCAGAGGGAAACACAGGCAGAAACATCTTTGACATTGGTTATAACAACTTCTTACTAGATACATCTCCAAATGCAAGGGACACAAAAGCAAACATGAGCTATTGGGACTTCAAGATAAAAAGCTTCTACACAGTGAAATAAACAATCAACAAAACTAAAATTAAACTTATGAAATGGAAGGAGATATTTGCAAATGGCATATGCAACAAAGGGTTAGTATCCAGTCAAGAAATGGGTAGGAGACATGAATAGGTGTTTTCCCAAAGAAGACATCCAGGTGGCTAACAGACACATAAAATGATGTTCAAAATAACTCATTATCCGGGAAATACAAATAAAAAACACCATAAGATACCATCTCCCACCTCTTAGAATAGCTAAAATTAACAACACATTAAACAACAAATGTTGGTGAGGATGCGGAGATAGGGGTACCCTCTGTTGTGTTTGAATGGAATGATCTTATGCATGTGTTCAGTCAATCTGGCTTAATATTTTATTGAAATACATTTTTCTTATTGTTTTTCAGCTCAGATCATCTATGCATTTATATAAGTGGAGTGTTAACGTTTCATAATATTTTATATTACCATCAATTTTGCCTTTATATCAGTTAATATTTGCTTTATGTATTTAGGTACCCCAATGTTGCATTCATTTACATTTACAATTGTTGTATCCTCTTATTGGATAGACTTCTCTATCATTGTGTTGTCCTTCTTTGGCTCTTGTTACAGTTTTGTTTTAAAGTTACTCTTGTCATATACAAGCATTGATACTTAAGGGTTTTGTGGCTTTTTTTTTTCTTACATTTTCATGAAATACCTTTTCCATCCCTTCACTTTGGACCTGTGTTTTTGGTGTTGAGTTTGGTTTATTCTGTATAGATTTTGGATACTAACCCTTTTTCTGATATGTTATTTGAAAATATCTTTTCCCATTCTGTCGGTTGCATTTTAATTTTGTTGTTTCCTTCACTGTGCAGAAGCTTTTATTATCTTGCTGATAATTTTAAATCCAAGTTTATAATTTTATAAATTTTATTAATTTAAATCCAAGTAATTTAACATATAGTGTAATCCTGCTTTCAGGAATAAATTTAGTAATTCTTATCTCACTTTTAACACACAGTGTTCATCCCAAGTGCTCATAAACATTCTCACCAGCAGTGCAAAAATATTCCTCTTTGCATCCTCGCCAACATCTCTTATTTCCTGAATTGTTAATTTTGGCCATTCTGACAGGTGTGAGGTTGTATCTCATTGTGGTTTTGATTTGTATTTCCCTTATAATGAGTGATGTTGAGCATCTTTTCATGTGTCTGTTAGCTATCTGGATGTCTTCTTTGGAAAAATGTGTATTCATGTCTTCTATCCATTTCTTCACTGGATTATTTGTTTTTGGGTGTTGATTTTGGTTCATTCTTTATAGATTTTGGATATTAACCCTTTGTCTCGTATGTCATTTGAAAATACATTTTCCCTTTCTGTTTGTTGCTTTTTAGTTTTGTTGATTGTTTCCTTCACTGTGCAATTTTTTTTTAATCTTGATGAGGTCCCAATAGTTCATTTTTTAATTAAGTTTTTTAATGTTTATTTATTCTTGAGAAAAAGAGAGAGACAGAGACAGAGAGAGACAGAGCATGAGCAGCCAAGGGGCAGAGAGAGAGGGAGACACAGAATCTGAAGCAGGCTCCAGGCACTGAGCTGTCAGCACGGAGCCCAATGCAGAGCTTGAATTCACGAACTTGAATTCAGATCATGACCTGAGCTGAAGTCAGACGCTCCACCGATGGAGCCATCCAGGTGCCCAATTCATTTTTATTTTTACTTCCCTTGCCTTTCAGATGTCAAGTAAGATGTTGCTACAGCTGAGGTTAAAGAGGTTGCTGCCTATTTTCTCCTGTAGGATTTTGATAACTTCTATCTCACCTTTAGGTCTTTCATTTATTTTGAATTTATCTTTTGTGTATGGTGTAGGAAAGTGATATTAGGCCATTTTATTGTTGGTGAACTCCTTTAAGTTTTTTTGGGGAAACGTTTATCTCTCATTCAAGTCTGTATAATAATCCTGTCAGGTAGAGTAATCTTGGTTGTAGATTTTTCCTTTCAGCACTTTAAATATATCAAAGCACTCTCTTCTGGCTTGCAAAATTTCTCCTGAAAAAGCAACTGATAGCATTATATTTTTGGGGGTATATATTTATTTCTTGTCTCTTGCTGCTTTACAATTTATTTATCATTAATTGTTGACAATTTAATTATTGTGTTGTGCTTATCTTTGGGCTTATCTTGTTTGAAACTCTATATATTTTGAACTTGAATGTTTGTGTGCTTCCCCAGATTAAGAAAACTTTCAGCTACTATTTTTCAAATACATTTTCTTCCCCTTTCTCTCTTTCTTTTTCCAAGTCCCCTATAATACAAATATATGTTCACTTGATATTGTCCTAGAGATCTTGTAACCCATCCTCATTTAACTTTCCATTACTGTGTCTTTCAAATCCCTAATGTGTTCTTCTGCATCTTCCACTATACTCTTGATTGCCCCTAGTTTATGTTTCATTTTGGTTACTGAATTATTCTACCTTGTTTTATTTTTCTTCCTATGTCACTGTTGGAACCCTTATGGATTTCATTTTGTCTTCTCTCCAGTCCAGTGAGCATTTTTATCATCATTACTTTGAACTCTTTATCAGGTAATTTCCTTATTTATGTTTCATTTATTTCTCTTTCTGAGGTTTTGTCTTATTCTTTCAGTGGATCATCTCTCTCTCTCTCACTCTCTCTCTCTCCTCTCCTCATGTTTGTTTTTATGAATTAAGTGGGGCAGCTACTTCATCCTAAGATGAAGGAGTAATTTTGTTTATGATTGGTCCTTCTGTATAATGTGTGTACCTGGTTACTTTGGCAGGCTGGCTAGCTGGAACTATGACTAGTGTAGGCTAGGTGTCCTGAAACATTCTGTGTTGTGGCTGCCTTGGTGGGAGTGGACAGAGCTTAAATGGTCCCAGGCCAGGACAGTCTGAGTGCACACACTTGTGTGTCAATTGGAATGGTGATAGGCATAGGTTGAAGTGTACCAGGGTACTCTGTACAAGGGTACCCTGGCAGGGCTGCTGGAGTCAAGGCAGACATGGGCCACGGTGTCTAAAGTAGACTCCATGCAGGGGAACCCTGAGAGGCAGATAGAACTGAGGTGGGTGCTGATATGGGTGTACTGGGGTTCTCTGTGCAAGGTACCCTGTTGGGATTGCTGGAGATGAGGCAGTTATGGGCCTGGCTGTTCTGGGGTACTTCATGCAGTAGCACCCTGGAGTTTAGCTGAAGCCAAGAGACAGTGTGGGCTAGATGACTCAGGGCACCCCATGCAGGGGTGTCCCTGGGGGGCCAGCTGGCCAGAAATCCTGGGGTGTTCCATTCAAGCAGAATTTTGGCAGGGATTCTTTGATCATAGATTGTTGTGGACCAAAGGTTTCTAGAAAATTCCCTGGTGACTCATCTGTACCCAAAGACTTTTGGGTCTGGAGTATTCTGGGGTGAATTTTGCCTGTGTCATATTTGTAAAGTGGCTGGAGATGTAGTGAGTATTGGCTAGTGGTTCTCCAGTGTGTGCCTCATTGGGGTTACCTTGGTGGGATGGTTGGAACTGTGTGAGCTAAGGCCCATGGATCACTTAGGTGGTAGACTGGGTAGGGTGCCTAACCCTGTTTCTGTCCATGCTATCAAGGTGGAGGGTAGAATGAAAACCTCGGTGCTCACCAGCCCCTCTATTTGATGGAGAGTTTAGGCAGTTCCTTTGCCATTTATGGGAATTCAAGGGATGGATCTTTTACATTCTATTTGCTCTTTTAAGCTGTGGATTTTTTTCTGAACCCCAGAGCATATAGATTTGCTCAAAGTCCTTTAGCACTTCCTTTCACAACAATGCAAGGGGATTCCTTTGTTACCATCTTTCCATCTTTCTTTTTATTCTGCATGTGGCCTCTCTATAAGTTGATCTGTAAAACTGTTCAGTCAGCCCTTAGTTCTTCAGGAGGAATTGCTCTCCATATAGGTATAGATTTGGTGTAAAGTGGGGGAAGAGGTGAGTTCAGGGTATTCCTGCATCACCCTCTTGGACCTGAACTTCAGGCTTTGGTTTTCAAAATTGCTAAATGCAGATTTCAGCGAAGATGGGAGCTTATCTTGTCCCATGGATACAAATAAACAACACTCACATCAGTGTTAATAAACCATAAAATGATCCGAAGACTGGCAGAAACAACTCCACAACAAATGTAGAGAAGAGGCCACACTGAAGAAGTGGGGGTGGGGGTGGGTGGAGATAATGTCAGGAACTAAAGGGATACATGGGACTCTCCAAAGGAAGGAGAAATTTTGTGGGTGCATAAAGGGGAGAGAAACAGACCTCACACCAGGAAGTCCTCACAGGGAAGATGAATCCCCATAACATTTGGCTTTGAAAACCGAAGGGGCAAAACTTCACAACCACTTAAAAACAGTGGGACTTAAAAAATGAAACTTTAAAAATAAATGGTCTCTACTCTGGGAAGCTGGGAAGGCAAAAGGAAACTCAGTCTCTACTGAGACAAAACAACAAACAACCCATGGAGAAACAGCATAGAAGCAGCAATTTGAAAAATTCCTGGAGCACATATGAAATTTATTTACTAATCTCAGAGCATGTACTGGAGAGCCAGGTGTGCTTGGAAGACATCTCTGGGAATAAAGGAGATGGCAGGTACCATTTCTGTGCCCAACTTCCCAGCATAAACACAAACCATCAGTGGGAACCAGCAAGTTGCTGTCACTCTCTACCTACCTTGCTAAAACCATTGTGTTGTCCCTGTGCATGTTTTATGAATCTATCCTTCCAAATCTGCAGGTCTTACTACCTGTGACTTCATGTCCCCTACTGCAGAAGACCTGTGTACCAATCTTAACACTGAACATTCAACCCCTGCACACTTCTTAGGATTTCCCCCTCCAATACACTCTTCACTGGAGCCTATCAAAACAGGTGCTGCAAGCCTGGCAGTGTGCATGCAGTTCTGGCAATGACTAACATTACTCTAAAGTAACTCCTGCCTCAGGGAGAGGAGAATATAACCACATACACCAGGCAAAATGGGGCCTCAGCAGTGGGCTGGGGGCACACAATTGGTCTGACTATAGGCCCTGCCCACCAATGAAAGCTTCTAAGGGAAAAACACAGGGAAACTGTTTTTCAATTTGGTACAATTGCATCTCTGCAAATGCCATCTAAATCAACTCATGTCCCAGGTGGTCCCAGACTGGCCCATTAATACCACAGGGACTAAACACTGCCCGCAACTGGCAAAGAGACCCACTGAAGAAAACTGGGCTTAAGGGAAAAAATATCTCAGCCACAATAGCACAGTGCATGCAACACACATTGGAGACAATCCTGAAGTGACAGGTTCTGGTGAACAAAGGACACTGCATTACAGAACACTACCATACCTCTTCTTCATAAGGTCACGATTTTTCAGGTCACTTCATAAGGTCATTTCATAAGGCTTAGATGATTTTCCTAACACAGAGAAACAGAAATGGAGATTTAGACAAAATGAGGAGACAGAGGAATATGTCCCAAATGAAAACCAGACAAAATCACAGTAAGAGACTGAAATGAAAAGGATATCAGTAATAAGACTGATAGAGTCTTTAAAGTAATGATCACAAAGATACTTATTGGATCAAGAGAAGAATGGAAGACATTATTGATTTTCAAAAAGATTAAAAAAAAGAAAAAAAAAGAAAAAAAGCTAGATATGGGGAACTTAATAAATGAACTTAAAATTGCACTAAATGGAATAAATCATTAGCCACAGGAAGAAAAATGTATCAGTATCCTGGAGGATGGAGAAGCGGAAAGCAATCAAGCTGAATACCTGAGAGGAAAAAAAATACAAAGTGAGAACAGACTTACGGAATTTAGTAAAACCATCACATGTAATAACATTCACATTAGAGGGATCCCAGAAGGAAAAATAAGAGAAGAGGGGGCAGAAAATTTATTTGAAGAAATAAT
The DNA here is from genome assembly GCF_022079265.1 of Lynx rufus. Taxonomy (NCBI): domain Eukaryota; kingdom Metazoa; phylum Chordata; class Mammalia; order Carnivora; family Felidae; genus Lynx; species Lynx rufus. The sequence continues at coordinate 83,217,932 of NW_025814823.1, read as the reverse complement.
AGCTGACAACTTCCCAAATATGGGAAGGAAAGAGAAATCCAAATTGAAGAAGCACAGAGATCTCACAACAAAATCAACACAATTAAGTTCCCACCAAGAAACATGGTAATTAAAATGGAAAAAAATAGTGATAAGAAAGAATTTTAAAAGCAAAAAGACGGGGGTGCCTGGGTTGTTCAGTTGGTTAAGCACCCAACTTCAGTTTAGGTCGTGATCTCACAGTTCGTGGGATTGAACCCCACATTGGATTCTGTGCTGACAGCTCAGAGCCTGGAGGCTGCTTCAGATTCTGTGTCTCCCTTTCTCTCTGCACCTCCCCTGCTTGTGTTCTGTCTCTCAAAGGTGAATAAATGATACAAAGTTGTTTTTTTTTAAGCAACAAGACTAAGAAAGCAGTTAGAAAAACCTGGTAAACCTATCAGCAGATTTTTTAGAAGTAACTTTGCAGGCCAGAAAGGAGTTGCATGATACACTTAAGGTGCTGAAAGAAAAGAAAGGCAAACAACACAAACAAACAAAAACTGCAGCAAAAAATACTCTATCTAGTAAGGTTATCATTCAGAATAGAAGAGATAAAGATTTTTACAGACAAAAGCAAAGTTAAAAGAATTTATTACCACTAAACCAGCCCTACAAACAATGTTAAAGATGACTCTTTGAGTGAAAAGGAGTACTTTTCTTACTCCTTTAGAAAAGTAGGAAGCACAAAAGAAATACAAATAAGTATATCTATAAAATAAATCTAAAGTTTCACAAAATAAAAAGATAAAAAATGACACTACATAACTAAAACCCTGGTGTTGGAGGAAGAGAATAAAAAGTGGGTCCAAACTTAAGTGACCATCCACTTAATATATATTGCTTCATGCAGAAGATGTTATATAGAAACCAAATGGTACACATCAAAAAGCAATAGCAGATAAGCAAAAACATAAAAAGAAAGGATCCCAAGTATATCATTAAAGAAAACCAGCAAAATATGAGAAGAAAGCAAGAGAAGAGAAAATAGAACTACAAAAACGAACATAAAACAAGTTACAAAATAACAATAAATACATACCTATCAACAATTACTTTGAATGTAAATGGATGAAAACCTCCAATGAAAAATACAAGGTGATGAAATGGATTAAAAAAAAGACCCATCTCTTTGCTGCCTACAAGAGACTCATTTCAAACTTAAAGATACATGTATATTGAAAATGACGGGATGGGGAAGCACGTATTTTGCAAATAGTTGTGAATGGCAAGCCAGAGTAGCAATGCTGATATCAGATAAAATAGATTTTATGAAGACTGTAGTAAATGGCAGTCTAGTAGGAGGACCCTATCCTTGTCCTGTCCCTTGAACACAATTAAATAGCTATCAAATCATTCTGAAACCTCAAGATATCAAGCTGGGGACTGAAAAAACAAACTCCACACCTAAAGAAAGAAAAGAGGCCACATTGAGGAAGGTAGGAAATGTGGAGACATGGTTGGGGACAGAACAGAGTGTGGGTGCTGCAGAGGGGAGGGAGCCCTGGTCACAGAGAAAGGCGAGAGAGAGAGAGAGAGGGAGAGAGAGAGAAGAGAGGAGAGCACAGGAAAATGCACAAAAACACTTCCCCAACATCAAAGGTGTTGTCTTGGAAAACAAGAGGGATTGATCTTTGTGTTTTTGTAACCAACAACTCTCAAAGACAGTAGTCTTAAAGGTCAATGGACTCAGACGGGATAGAGCCTTCAGGGTACTACCCTCTCCTGGAGAGAAGGCTGATGAACAATCTTGGGGCTGAAAGACCATCTGAGGATCCCACAAAGCACATGGGGGAGAGACTGTTCACTCTTCTTGGAAGGCATCTGTGAGAGGTGGCATTCACAGGGATGGTTTTCTGGGGACAAAAGAACTGGCAGGCACCATTTTTCTCCACCAAATCTCAACATAGGCACAGAAGCCTTCTAAGGGCTTCTCACCCCAATATGGGCTGTTTAGCCTTCTTGCTCCAAACCTCACACTCCTGGCCTCTGCAACTGCCCTTCATCATCAAACATGCATCTGTCCCAGCATGGCAAGACCCTCCGCCAGAAGACCAATTCATGCCCCTGCCATAGCAGGTCCCTAAGGTTTGGAGGTTTAAAACTCAGCAGGCCTTTTATTTTTATTTTTTTAAAGACATAAGTAATTTTAAACAATACAAAAAAAAGTTGGGAGGAGCCAAGATGGTGGAACAGCATGGAAGCTTTTTGTGTGTCTTGCGTCAATGAAATACAGCTGGACCAACACTAAACCATCCTGCACACCTAGAAAACTTATCTGAGGATTAACACAACAATCTGCACAACCTGAACAACAGAATTCAGCAGGTACATGGCACAGAGAAGTGAACTTGGGGAAAGAGAAGCCACAGAGGGCAGGGAGCTTCTTTTGCATACAGAGAAAGGATGGAGATGAGGCAGGGGGGAATATGGGAAAAGCACTCCCCCTGAAAAGCAGCTGGAGAGAAATTGGAAAATAGGAAACAGCCACAGGGACTGAACTAAAAAGGAAGAAAGGAAAAAGGAGAGGGTTTAAATTCCATTAAGACTATAAACAGGGGGAGTGCAGAGTCTGAAACTCCACAGCTCAATACCTGGCAGTGCTCGGATGGAAAGGGTAAATCCCCAGGAGCAGAGGGGAGTCCAGGAGGTTCTCGGGCCACATGGGGAGAAGCGTTCCACTGTTGGAAGGACACTTGGTATGGGCTGTGAGGCCACCTGGTCCCAGCTGACCCCAGAGAACAACCACATTCGCTGGTGCTGGAACAAGCTCCTTAAGGATGAAGTCTGGTGCCAGATGTGTGTTGTGATTTTCCACAATCCCTAAAATGCTGCTGCTACACTATCTCACGCACTTTTTCTGGGGTGGGCTGGCAACCAGCCAGTCTCTGGGCATTGGTACCAAACTGCTGGGTGCAAGCCAGCACCCAGCCACTGCTCAGTGAGACCCTCTGCAGAGGGGCACAACAGGCCAAAGCCACAGTCTCTCAGAAGTAAGGGGCCCAGAAAAACAGCAGCATCTGAGAAGAACTCGGGAGGGAAATGTTGCCTGGGGCTTGGTCACAGACTGTGTAAAAACAGGGAGGGGACAGAAGCCAAAGAAAACGGACAGGTGCACAATGGCTGATCAGGGAGAACAGAGTTCCGATACTAGAGACTGGGTAGCTGGGTGACACCATTATTACCACACCCGTACAAGTGCATATGCACCTACAAGTGACACAATAATCTACCCCAGTAAGCTAAGCAGCACCATCTAGTAGAGTATGGAGGAGTTACACTAAGCCCTGCCCAACTGGGAGAACCTCACTTTTCAAGAACATAAGTCTGACAGCCTGCTTAGTTTGTGGACTATAAAGCACTTCATAGTTTGACTTCTAGGGGAGAATGAAGTAATTTCAGTTGTATTTCAATCTGTTAGTCGATTTATTCAATTTTCTTTCTTTTTTTTCTCTTTTACACTTCTTTTTCTTACAGAAAGAGAAAAAATCATTTTATTTTCAATTTTTATTAAAAATATTTTTCCTTATTTTTTTCTACTATATTTTTTACTTTTGTATAAAAATTTTCAAATTCTATTTTACTTCCATCATTTAATTTAGTGTACTTCAGTGCCTTCATTTTTTTCAAATTTGTGATCAATTTCCTTTTTTTCCCCTGCTTTTCTCTAATCTATCAAGCCTCTTTCAACACCCAGACCAAACAATACCTAGGATTTATCATCATTTATTTGATTTTATTTGTGTGTGTGTATGTTTTCAATTTTTAATTTTAATATTTCTTTAAGTTTAATATTTTTAATTTAATTTTTTCTACCTCATTAATTCCTTTTTTCCCTTCAGAATGAGGAAACGAAGGAATACACCCCAAAAGAAAGAGCAGGAAGAAAAGACAGGGAATTAATGAACACACATACAAGCAAGATGTCTGAACCAGAATTTAGAATCATGAACAAAAATACTAGGTGGAGTCTAAAATAGATTACAAATCTCTTTATGCAGAGATAAAAGAAGTAAAAGCTAGTCAGGATAAAATAAAAAATGCTATAACTGAGCTGCAATGTCGAATGGATGCCACAGCGGCAAGGATGGATGAGGCAGAACAAAGAATCAGCAATAATGAGGACAAACTTATGGAGAATAATGAAGCAGAAACAAAGAGGGAGATTAAGGCAAAAGAACATGATTTAAGAATTAGAGAAATCAGTGACTCATTAGAAAGGAACAACATCAGAATCATAGGGGTCCCATGGGGCGCCTGGGTGGCTCAGTCGGTTAAGCGTCCGACCTCAGCTCAGGTCACGATCTCGCGGTCCGCGAGTTCGAGCCCCGCGTCGGGCTCTGGGCTGATGGCTCAGAGCCTGGAGCTTGCTTCCAATTCTGTGTCTCCCTCTCTCTCTGCCTCTCCCCCGTTCATGCTGTGTCTCTCTCTGTCTCAAAAATAAATAAACGTTAAAAAAAATAAAAAAAAAAAATCATAGGGGTCCCAGAAGAGGAAGAGAGAGAAATAAGGGTAGAAGGGCTATGTGAGCACATCATAGTGGAAAACTTTCCTACCCTGGGGAAAGACACAGACTCAAAATTCAGGAAGCACAGAGGACTGCCATTAGATTCAACAAAAACCGACCATCAAACAGGCATATTATAGTCAAATTCATAAAATACTCGGGTAAGGAGAGAATCACGAAAGCAGCAAGGGGGAAAAGAAGTCCTTAACCTACAAGGAAAGACAGATCAGGTTTGTAGCAGACCTATCCACAGAATCTTGGCAGGCCAGAAGAAGTGTCAGGATATATTCAATGTGATGAATCAGAAAAATATGCAGACAAGAGTTCTTTATCCAGCAAGGCTGTCATTCAAAATAGGAGAGATTAAAAGTTTCCCAGACAAACAAAAATTAAAGGAGTTTGTGACCACTAAACCAGCCCTGCAAGAAAATTTAAGGGGGATTCTCTGAGGGCAGAAGAGATGAAAAAAGATGTTTAAAAATTAAAAAAAAATAAAGACCAAAAGCAACAAAGGCTAGAAAGGACCAGAGAAAACTACTAGAAACTCCAACTCTATAAGCAACATAATGGCAATAAATTCATATCTTTCAGTGCTGACTCTAAACATCAGTGGATGAAATGCTCCAAACAAAAGATGCAGGGAAACATAATGGATAAGTAAGCAAGATCCATCCATATGCCCTTTACAAGAGACCCACTTTAGACCTAAAGACACCTTCAGATTGAAAATAAGGGGATGGATAACAATCTATCATGCTAATGGTCAATAAAAGAAAGCCAGAGTAGCCATACTTATATCAGACAACCTAGATGTTAAAATAAAGACTGTATCAACAGATGAAGAAGGGCCTTATATCATAATCAAGGGGTCTATCCACCAAGAAAACCTAACAATTGTAAATATTTATGCACCAAATGAGACAGCATCCAAATAACAAATAATAAATCAATTAATCACAAACATAAAAAAACTCATTGATAGTAATACCATAATAGTAGGAGACTTCAACACCCCACTCACAGTAATAGATCATCTAATCAAAAAATCAACAAGGAAACAATGGCTTTGAATGACACACTGGACCAGATGGACTTAAGACATATATTCAGAACATTTTATCCTAAAGGAGCAAGGTATACATTCTTCTCCAGTGCACATGGAACGTTCTCCAGAATAGACCATATAATGGAACATAAATCAGCCCTAAGTAAGTACAAAAAGATCGAGATCATACTGTGCATACTTTCTGACCACAATGCTCTGAAACTCGAAATCAACCACAAGAAAAAATGTGGAAAAGTAACAAATACTTGGAGAATAAAGAACATCCTACCAAAGAATTAATGGGCTAAAAAAGAAGTTAAAGAGGAAATTAAGAAGTATATTGAAACCAATGAAAATGATAACACCACATTCCAAAATTTCTGGGACGCAGGCAAAGCGGTCATAAAAGGAAACTATATAGCAACCCAGGCCTTCCTAAAGAAGGAAGAAATATCTCAGATACACAACCTAATCTTACGCCTTAAAGAGATGGAGAAAGAACAGCAAATAAATCCCAAAACCAGCAGAAGAAGGGATATAATAAAGATTACAGCAAAAACAATGCTATTGAAACCAAAAACACAGCAGAACAGATCAATGAAACCAGAAGCTGGTTCTTTGAAAGAATTAACAAAATTGATAAACCACTAGCCAGTTTAATCAAGAAGAAAAAGGAAAGGGCCCAAATAAATAAAATCAAGAATGAAAGAAGAGAGATCACAACCAACACAACAGAAATAAAAATGATAAAAAAGAATATTATGAGAAATTATATGTCAATAAAATGGGTAATCTGGAAGAAATGGATAAATTTCCTAGAAACATATACACTACAAAAACTGAAACAGGAAGAAAAAGAAAGTTTGAACAAACCCATAACCAGTAAAGAAATAGAATCAGTAATAAAAATTGTCCTGAAAAACAAGAGTCCGGGGACGGATGGCTTTCCAGGGGAATTCTACCAAACATTTAAGGGAGAGTTGACACCTATTCTCTTGAAGCTGTTCCAAAAAATAGAAATGGAAGGAAAAACTTCCAAAGTCTTTCTATGAAGTCAGTATTACCTTATTCCAAAACCAAAGACCCCACTAAAAAAGAGAACTATAGACCAATTTCCCTGGTGAACATGAATGAAAAAATCCTCAACAAGTTATTAGCCAACCTGATCCAACAATACATTAAAAGAATTATTCATCATGACCAAGTGGGTTTATACCTGGGATGCAGGGCTTGTTCAATATCTGCAGAACAGTCAATGCAATTCATCACATCAATAAAAGAAAGGATAATAATCACATGATCCTCTCAAAAGATGCAGAGAAAGCATTTGATAAAATACGGCATCCTCTCTTGATAAAAATTCTTAAGAATGTAGGGATAGAAGGGTCATATCTCAAGATCATAAAAGCCATATACTACATATACTACACTAATATCATGTTCAATGGGGAAAAACTGAGAGCTTTCCCCCTAAGGTCAGGAAAAAGACAAGGATGTCCACTCTCACCACTGTTATTCAACATAGTATTGGAAGTCTTAATCTCTGCAATCAGACAACACAAAGAAATAAAAGGCATCCAAATCAGCCAGGAGCAGGTCAAACTTTTACTCTTCACAGATGACATGATACTCAATATGGGAAACCCAAAAGATTGCACCAAAAACCTGCTAGAACTGATTCATGAATTTAGCAAAATTGCAAGATATAAAATGAATGTATAGAAATCAGTTGCATTCCTATACACCAACAATGAAGCAACAGAAATAGAAACCAAGGAATCGATCCCATTTACAATTGCACCAAAACCATAAAATACCTAGGAATAAATCTAACCAAAGTGGTGAAAAATCTATACACTGAAAACTATAGAAAGCTTATGAAAGAAATTGAAGACACGAAAAAATGGGAAAAGAATCCATGCTCCTGGACAGGAAGAACAAATATTGTTAAAATGTCAATAATATCCAAAGCAATCTACATATTCAATGCAATCCCTATCATAATAACACCAGTATTCTTCACAGAGCTAGAGCAAATAATCCTAAAATTTGCATGGAACAAGAAAAGTCCGTGAAATTCCAAAGCAATCTTGAAAAAAAAAATACCAGGAGGCATCACAATCCCAGTCTTCGAGCTGTAATCATCAAGACAGTATAGTAGTGGCCCAAAAAGAGACATTCATATCAATGGAACAGAATAGAGAACCCATAAATGGACCCACAAATGTATGGCCAACAAATCTTTGACAAAGCAGGAAAGAACATCCAATGGAATAAAGACAGTCTCTTCAGTAAGTGATGCTGGGAAAACTGGACAGCGACATGCAGAAGAATGAACCTGGACCACTTTCTTACACCATACACAAAAATAAACTCAAAATGCATGAATGACCTAAATATATGACAGGAAGCCATCAAATTCTCGAGGAGAAAGCAGGCAAAAACCTCTTTCATCTTGGCTGCAGCAACTTCTTATTCAACACGTCTCTGGAGGTAAGAGAAACAAAAGCAAAAATGAACTACTGGTATCTCATCAAAATAAAAACCTTCTGCACGCGAAGGAAACAATCAGAAAAACTAAAGGGCAACCAACAGAATGGGAGAAGATATTTGCAAACGACATATCAGATAAAGGGTTAGTATCCAAAATCTATAAAGACCATATCAACACCTAAAAACAAAATAATCCATTGGAGAAAAGGACAAAAGACATGAATAGACACTTCTCCAAAGAAGGCATCCAGATGGCCACTGACACATGAAACAATGCTTAACATCACTCATCATCTGGGAAATAGAAATCAAAACCACAATGAGATACCACCTTACCCGTGTCAGAATGGCTAACATTACAACTCAGGCAACAACAGATGTTGGCGAGGATGCGGAGAAAGAGGATCTCTTTTGCACTGATTTTGAGAAGGCAAACTGGTGCAGCCACTCTGGAAAACAGTATGGAGGTTCCTCAAATAATTAAAAACAGAAATACTCTATGACCCAGAAATTGCAAATTGCACTGTTAAGTATTTATCCAAGGGATACAGGCACACTGTTTCAAAGGGACACATGCACCCCTATGTTTATACCAGCATTATCAATAATAGCCAAAGTATGGAAAAAGCCAAAATATCCATCGATGAGTGAATGGATAAAGATGTAGTGTATATATATATATAATCAAAAAGAATGAAATATTGCCTTTTTCAACTACATGGATGGAACAAGAGGGTATTATGCTCAGTGAAATTAATCAAAGAAAGACAAATATCATATGACTTCACTCATATGAGGACTTTAAAACACAGAGTAGATGAGCACAAGGGGAGGGAAGCAAAAATAATGTAAAAACAGGGAAGGGGACAAAACATAAGAGACTCTTAATTATGGAGAAGAAACAGAAGGTTACTGGAAGGGTTGTGGGAGGTGGGATGGTCTAAATGTTTAAGGGGCATTAAGGAATCCACTCCTGAAATCATTGTTGCACTATATTCTAATTTTGGTGTAAATTTTTAAAAAATTAAATAAATAAACAAACAAATAAATAAATAACTTTATTTTTTTATTAAAATAAAGTCATCGGGTTTCAGTGGGATAGAGCTCAAAGTTCACTATACTGCTAAAGGCAGGCAAGCAAACTAGAGACAGATGGCCTAAAAAATGCGAGTTGAAAACGTGTATGACACGTGTGGGGAGATTGCTCTTCTGGGAGTGCTCCCCTGAAAGCAGCAGGGAGGGAGACCAATCTCTAGAGATAAAAGAGTGAGCTGGTTCCATTTCCCTGCTCCACCCTCAACATAAACAAGCTTCAGTAAACAGGAGAGTTCTGACACTGGATGACTAACCTCTTTACACCAAGCTACTCCACTCTGTGCTTTGCTGGGGTAAGTCTACCTAAGTCCCAGTGCGGCAGGCCCTTCCTCCAGAGTACCATCAGAAACCCATGCACATACTATGTCTCCAAACAGAAATGTTTGCATTGCAAATTTCAGTTCTACTGTAAGTAGTGCTAGGTCTCATTTACAAGCAGACCAGAACACCTAGTTAAAACTGGCCACACTCTGGCCAAGGTCCAAACCCTGCACACTGCAGGCAAGGGAAATCTCTAGACAGGACTGAAAGGATAGAGCAGCCAAACACAGCAGCAGAGTGCAAACAGTACATATGAGAGACACTCCCTGAAGCATCAGTCCCTGGACATTTTATGACCTTTTTTTCATAAAGCCATTACTCTAAAGGCAGGAAAGCCATTACTCTAACACAAAGAAGAACCCAGAGACTTGGAGAAAATGCCAACACGAAGGAATTCATCCCAAATGAAAGAACAAGAGAAGGTCACAGACAGATCTAATCAAAACAGATATAAGTACTCTGCCTGATGCAGAATTTAAAGTAACAATCAGAAAGATACTCACTAGGCTTGATAAAAGAACTGAAGACTTCAGAGAGGACCTTAATGTAGAGACAAAAGATTTAAAAAACAATCACACAGAAATGAAAAAGGCAATAAATAAGATTCAAACCAGATTAGATGTAATGACCACAACACTGGAAGAAGTAGAGAGACAAGTGATACAGAAGATAAAGTAATGGGAAATAATAAAGCTAATCAAAAGAGAGAAAGAAGAATTATGGATCACAAGAACAGCCTTAAGGAACTCAGTGACTCCATCAAATATAATTACATTTGTATGAAAGGAGTCCCAGAAGAAAAGGAGAGATAAAAGGGGAAAGAAGGTTTATTTGAGGATATAATAGCTGAAAATGTCCCTAAGCTGGGGAAAGAAACAGACATCCAAATCAAGGAGGCATAGAGAACTCCCATCAAAATCAATAAAAGCAGACCAACACCAAGACATATTGTATTAAAATTTGCAAAATACAGTGATAAATAAAATATCCTCAAAGGATCAAGACAAAAGGAGTCCCTAACTTACAATAGAAGACCCAGAAGGCTAATTGGAGATCTCTCCCCAGGAACATGGCAAGCCAGAAGGGAATGGCATAATGTATTCAACATGCTAAATGAGAAAAATTTGTAACCAAAGATAGTCTTCCCAGCAAGGCTATTTTTCATAATAGAAGGAAATATAAAGAGTTTCCCAGACAAACAAAAATTAAAGGAGTTCCAGACCACTATACCAGTCCTGCAAGAAATATTAAAGGGTACTCATTGAATGTGAAGGAAAGAACAAAAGTGACAAAGACTAGAAAGGAACAGAGAAAACCTCCAGAAACAATGAGAAAACAAGTAATGAAATGGCACTAAATACATATCTATCAGTACTTACTCTGAATTTAAATGGACCAAATGCTCCAATCAAAACACATAAGGTGTCAGAATGGATTAAAAAATAAATAAAAACCATGACCCATCCACATGTTACTTAGAGGATACTCATTTTAAACATAAAGACACCTACAGTTTGAAAGTGAGGAAATAAAGAAACATTTAGCATACAAATGGAAGTGAAAAGAGAGCCAGAGTACCAATACTTACATCAGACAAACTGGATTTTATTTTTAAAATTTTTAATGTTTATTTTTGAGAGAAGGTAGAGAGAGAGGGAGAGAGAGAGAGAGAGAGCCAGGGAGGGGCAGAGAGAGAGGGAGATACAGAATCTGAAGCAGGTTCCAGGCTCTGAGCTGTCAGTACAGAGCACAATGCAGTGCTCAAACCCACAGATTGTGAGACCATGACCTGAGCCAAAGTCGGATGTTCAACTGACTGAGCCACCCAGCCGCCCCTGACAAACTAGATTTCAAATCAAAGACTGTAGGGGGTAGGTAAGATGGCAGAAGACTAGGGAGAACCTAAACTTGTCTCTCCCTTGAACAAAGCTAGGTAGTTATCAAATCATTCTGAACACCAAAGACATCATGTCATTTACAAATAGTGAAAGTTTGAAATATTTCTTACCAATTTATGTGTCCCTTATTTCTTTTTATTGTCTGACTGCTGAAGCTATGACTTCCAGTAGTATATTAAATAGTAATGGTGAAAGCTGGCTATGGAGTTATTTCTAGAAAGTGTATTGTAAGTCCTGAAGGGTGAAGGGTGAATGAGATAAAAGCTGAAATGTCAACTATGTTTTGGTCTCGAGGCTGTAGAATGTGATAGCATTATGAGATCAGAGTCCAATGATCCCACAAAGGACAGTTTTAGACACACCTGCTGTAAATCTTTGACATTCCTTGAAACCACACTCATTCCCTCCATGCCTTCAGGTAACCACCAGGCATATGTCTGGTTAATGTCTAAAGATCCTTTGCACTCTCTTTCCTAGCTTTGATATTCTTTGATACTTCTATATAATGAAATATGAAGTAAAGACTGTGTGCAGTTTGCTGCTGCTGCTGTTTCTCTGACAGAGGCAGCCCCGCGCGTTCACTCAGTCTATGTGTCGGCTACAGCAGGCATCTTTGTCTTATTCCTGAATGTAGGGAAAAATCAATTTTTCCCCATTGATGATGATATTAACAGTGGGTCTTTCCTATATGACCTTTATGATGTTAAGGTATGTTTCTTCTGCCCCTACTTTATTGAAGGGTTTTTATCAAGAAAGGATGCTCTATTTTGTCAAATTCTTTTTCTGCATATATTGAGAGGATCATATCTTATCATTTCTTTTATTAATGTGGTGCATCATATTGATCATTTTGTGAATATTGAGCAAATCCTGAAGGTCAGGAATAAATCCCACTTGATCATGGTGAATAATTATTTTAATGTACTGTGGGATTTAATTTGCTAGTATCTTGTTGAGAATGTTTGCATCCAGTTTCATCAGGGATAATAGCCTTAAATTTTCCTTTTTAGAGGGATCTTTAACTGGTTTTGAAATTAAGGTAATGCTGGCTTCATAGATTGAGTTTGGAAGTTTTCCTTCAATTTCTATTTTTTGGAACAGTTTGAGAATAATAGCTATTAACTCTTCATAAGTGTCTGGTAGAATTCCCCTGGGAAGCTATATATCCCAGGACTCTTCTTTGGTATATTTCTGATTATTGATTCATTAACCTTCTTTGCAGGTTATGGGTCACATAAAATTTTCTATTTTTTCCTGTTTCATTTTTGGTAGTTTTTTAGTTTCTGGGAATTTTTCAATATCTGCCAGATGCCCAGTTTGTTGAAATATAATTTTTCATTGTATTCTATAATCATTGTTTTTATTTCTGTGGTGTTACTTGTGATCTTTCCTCTCTCATTCATGATTTTATCTATTTGGGTCCTTTCTCTCTCTCTCTCCCTCCCTCCCTCTCTCTCTGTCCTTTTTTTTTTTTTTTTTTTTTTTTGTATAGTCTGTCCAGGGCTTTATCAATTTTGTGTATTCTTTCAAAGACTAATCTCTAAGTTTCATTGATCTGTTTACTGTTTTGTTATTTTCTTCTATATCATTTACTTCTGCATTAATTTTTATTATATCCTGTCTTCTGCTGGCTTTAGGCTTTATTTGCTGTTCCTTTTCTAGCTGCCTGACGTGTATGGTTAGGTTGTATATTTGGGAACTTTCTTGCTTCTTGAGATAGGCCTGAATTACCATATAGTTCCTTCTTAGAACTTCCTTTGCTGCATTCCAAAAGGTTTGGAATTTCATGTTTTAATTTTCATTTGTATTCCATGTATTTTTTATTTGTTATTTAATTTCCTGGGAATCCCATTCATTCTTTGGTAGGATGTTCTTTGACCTCTATGTATTTGTGTTTATTCCAAATTTTTTCTTGTGGTGGACTTCAACTTTTATAGCTGTCTGAAAATATTTATGTATGATCTCAATATTTTTGTATTGGTTGAGGCCAAATTTGTGACCCAACATTTGATCTATTCTGTTAAATGTTCCATTTGCACTCTAAAAGAATGTGTATTCTTCTGCTTTAGAATGGAATATTCTGAATATATCTTTAAGTCCATCCAGTCTACTATTGGACCTTGTTAGTTTTCTGCTTAGATTATCTGTGCATTGTTGTATGTGGGTGTTAAAATTTCCTACTACCATTGCATTATTATTAATTAGTTTCTTTATTTTTGTTATTATTTGCTCTATGTTTTTGAGAGATATTTACAAGTGATAGAACTTATTGATGGATAGACCCCTTAATTATTGTGTAATGCCCTTCTTTATCTCTTGTTACAATCTTTGTTTTAATGTCAGGTTTGTCAGATATAAGTATGGCTATTCCAGCTTTCTTTTTTCTATTAAGTAACATCTCTCTCTCTTTTCAACTTTAGACTTGTCTATGATTTACCATAGAAATTATAATTGCTCTGTTATTCCCAAATGAGTCCATTTTGCTGATAAAATAACTGGCTCTTTTACTTTTAATGTCAAATGTAGCTATGGCACTAAGTTTGTGGATTGAGTTGTAGAACCAGATAAAAGAACATAATGTAAATTTTAGATGCTCTTGAACTTGAGCATAAAATTGGCAATTATTGTGCATGGGTGTGTGTGAAATCAATAGGAAATCAAAGACTGTGGGATGACAGCATCACATTTGTATTTTAGGGAAATAACTTGCATAAAAAGGTGTAGTATACATTTTAGATTTCAAAAATACTTTTTAAAATTTATTTATTTTTTAATTTGCATCCAAATTAGTTAGCATATAGTGCAACAATGATTTCAGGAGTAGATTCCTTAAGGCCTCTTTAGCCCAACCCCCCTCCCACAACCCCTCCAGCAACCTCTGTTTGTTCTCTATATTTAAGAGTCTCTTAGACTTAAATCATGAGAATTCTTAAGATATTAAAAGACACCAGAGAAAGATATTTGGAGATTGAACTTGGGCAATAAATGAAGACTTGGGGGATGAACTAATAAGTAATTCCTTTAAGTAGAAATAACTTATTTAAGCTCTCTCTCTCTCTCTCTCTCTATATATATATATATACTTGAATATAGAATAAATTGTCAATCTTCCTCATATTTCTATGCAGGTACTGACTCTTACTATTTTTAAATAGAAATTGTAAAAAATGCTATACAAAATAATACCCCTAAAATTACTTTTATAAAATGATGTTAGGATAAGATGGACTCCAAATGTCAATTACAATTATGATGAAGGAGGACAATATGTAAGCAAACTTATAAACACCACATTTACATGCTTGTTTTTGCTTGTTACTTCACATCCCACTACCTATATTTTATGTATTACAAATATATTTTTATATACCATATATACTTTGTAAAAGCATTTTATTCAATGTTTAAGTTTCTGCTGTGTAACAAGTAACCAAGAGCCCCATCTAGCTATTTGGCACTTGAAATGTGTATATTCAAAATTGTAACATGCTCTAACTATAAAATACACAGAATGTTATGAAGACCTAGACTGAAACCAAAGTAAAAGTCACATTAATAATTTTCTATTGACTAACAATAAAAACCATAGCATGACAATATAAGTATAAATATTAATATGTACTAACATATTGCATTTAATATAGTATATATATATATCATTAATATAATTGCTGTTAATATCAGTATTTATTTTAATGTTTTGAGTTAAAACAATATATTATTTAAATCAATTTTACTTTTTAACTGTGGTTGCTAATTTTTAAAATTACATGTGGCTCACATTACATGTCTATCAGACAGTGCTGCTCTAAGGTGTTCTAATTAACCTGGAAAAGGATAACAAGAGTAAGGGCAGCCATGATTATTCTTTATTGGCAGAGAATCTCCCAAACTCTCTTTTCATGGCCCCCAGAACCTCCTTATTCCTCAGGCTATAGATGATGGGATTGAGCATGGGGGTGAGGATGGTGTAGAAGACTGCCAGAATCTTATCTTCTGTTGGTGAACGGAGATTCCTGGGCCGAAGGTAGGTGTAAACAAAAGGTGCATAGTAAAATGTCACTACAGTTAAATGTGTTGAACAGGTGGTAAAGGCCTTCTTTCTTCCCTCTTTTGAGTGCATGTGATAAATAGAAAAAAGAACCCATCCATAAGAAGCAGTAATGCCAAGGAAAGGAAAGAGGAGAAAGAGACTTGTACTCACAAAAACCATGTACTCATAGACCCAGGTGTCTATACAGGCCAAAGGTAACATGGCTGGCACATCACAAAAGAAATGATCAATGGCCCTGGACCGGCAGTAAGGAATATGGAGAGCATAGACTGTGTGTGCCAAGGAGTTGATAGACCCCAAAATCCAAGATCCTATGATCATTTTCACACACATCATTTTACTCATGCGGATGGGATAATGAAGGGGGTGGCAGATAGCTACATAACGGTCGTAGGCCATTGAGGACAGAAGTAAACCCTCAGAACATGCCATAGTCAGGAAGAAAAAGCTTTGCATGCCACATCCCAGGAAGGAGATACCTTTCTGTCCAGAGAGGAAGTTGAAAACCATCTTTGGGACAGTGGTGGAAATATATATTAAGTCCATGAGAGAGAGCTGGCTGAGGAGAAAGTACATTGGTGTGTGAAGCCGGGGATCTAATCGTATGAGGTGAATCATGGCTGAGTTGCCCACTGAGGCAAGAAAGAATATGAAGACGATAAAAAATAAGAGAAAAAGGCCAGTTTGATTTGAGGGAAACAACCCCAACAAAATGAAATCATTTGAAGTTTGATTCCATTTCTCCATGAAATTGTACTTTTTTCACTCCCTTGAAAGAAAAATAAAAACAAAACAAAGCACATAACAAGAAATTAAACAAACAGGAGCATAAAAAGAAATTATTATTTTATAAATATTTGTTTATATTTAATTGTCTTTTTTTTCAATACTGCAGCTTTCATAGAACCAATTTTAGTGTCTGAATTAAATATTCCCCTTCAAATTGTTTGCTAAGCACTGCAACAAGTGATCTTCAGTATGAAGCCTAGTATTATAGCCAGCACAAACAAACAAAATAACTAAAACATTATTCTCTCCATAAGTTTTGTTTACGCACATCACTCAGCATTTATAAGATGCCACATGAATCTCTGTATTCCCTGGTGTCTGTTAATTTAACACATTATATTTACAGTAGTAACTGGATTATGTGACTCAAAATCTTTGTGTAAGCTTAAATTATTATTCCTCTATTACCTAGTTCTTTTCTACATCTTTAATTTCTGGTCTTTCTTCCCTAAATGGGATACTGCAGTGAGGAAAATGTTCATACTCTGCCTCTCATATTCTTATCACTTCTGTACCTTTCCTAAACATGTGATCTCCACCAAAAATCACTATCCTTGAACTGTAAAGTTCTTGCAGAACTTGTGAGATCTACATGAATTATAAAATATTATTTGAACATTCTCTCTTTCATAATGATGTTTGAATTTTTAAAGACCTACAGAACCCAAAGTCAAATGCACAGATTTTCATACCTAATTTACTTTCCTTCAATAATTATTACCCTTTTGCAAAATATTTGGCTTAATTCAATATTTTGGAATAGGTCAAAACATTCTGAATTTGGAGAGAGTACTTACCCCCTTTTTCTATTCTCTTGTTTCTGATACAGTAGATGGTAGCATAATCGATTGAAAAGCTGTTCTATTAGAAAAGCAGGTATAAGCAGGAAAATACTATTGAATTTGTAGCTTAAACATTTGTACTTACCCCCTTTTGGCTTATGAAAAGTGGCAATATTCATATTATGCATTAATTACTTAAAACAATCAAGAAATATTTTCCTTTCTGGAGAATTTTTCAGGTTTCTAATGTCCAATCCTTTCCTTGAGAATTTTTAAATGTAACTCAACATTTTATAGCTTCTCCTTTTCTCTTTCTCAATCAGTTCTGGAAGTTCTTTTCTTCACTCATTCTCCTATGCATGCATAAATTGTGATTGTGGTATTTCTTACACTTCCAAATACATGTTTTATTTTTTCCTTTACCAGTTTCAGTGTAGGACTTTCTGCTCTCTGTGAGCTTCTCTGTCTGAGGGAGGCATCTGAATTGTTATGTCCAAGATTTGGGTAATATTGATTGAGTTACTGATTTTTCAACAGTAAAGCAAAACAATTAATAGTTTGTTGTGGTTTTCCACATATTCTGACTTTATTATTTTTTATTTAAATTCAACTGAGCTAACATATATGTAGAACTGATTTCAGTAGTAGAATTTAGTGATTTATCACTTATAGATAACACCCAGTGATCATCCCAACAAGTGCCCTCCACAATGCCCATCACCCACTTAGCACATTTCACCCCCCTCCTCTCAAGCAACCTACAGTTTGTTCTCTGTATTTAACAGTCTCTTATAGTTTACCTCTCTCTATGTTTGTATCTTATTTTTCCTTCCATTTAATTCAATATTTACCTCACATTATTTTGGTAATCAGGAATAAAATTGTGAAAAAGGACTTGCAATAGAGAAATGGAAACATATTTTTATAGTTGTTTAGTTGATTCATGCTAACAATAAAAAGTACATAGTCAGGAACATAAGAGGTACATACTACCATTGGACATGGGTGTTATATGGGATAATAGACATCTGCTTTTTATAACTTCCTAGAAATAAAAACTAATGGCCCAAAATATAAAGATCAAACATGCAGCTACCATAATGATTAATTCATTCATTCCCTCAAGCAATGTTCACTAAGCTGTTTTACTGTATGGCAGTGTTAAGTACTGAGAAGCTTTGGTGATTTAAAATAAACAATTCTCCAATCATGTAGCTAAAGTTTAGTGAATAATACAGACAACAGACAAACTCTTACTTGCAACCCAATGTTATGCAGTGACTAATACTATAAAGAAAAATTAAATAATATAAATGAATAAAAAGACAGCAGGATAAGAGCACTAAAAAAGACACTCTGAAGAGGCAATTTTCAGACATGTTCAAGAGTTTTCAACTTGAGTGAACAGCAGCTAAATAGTGAAACCTATTCAGTGTATCAGGACAGTAGTGATGACACCAGGGTTTTGAAGCACAAGGTATTAGGGAATTTGTATAGAAAAAAGCAGAGTATGATAAGGACTTTGATTTTGTTCTGAGGGAAATGAGAAGCCAAGGAGAGTGACATGATGTCATTATATTCTAGAAGTCATGCAAGATGCTGCTCTAAGTGAGTGGAGATTTTCAAGAAGTGCACATAGGAGATGTGGACATAGGAGCTACAGTTCAGGGTCTATTTTCATTAATAACCAACAGATTTCTTTAGTGGGTATGGGGCAATATTTAAGGCACTGGAATTATATCAAACACCATCCCCTGTTTACATTAAAACTTGGAGAATATTTTTGAAGGAAACAAAACATTCTCAAAAAGAGAATATGGCATTTCTATGTGGTGGCATCAGAGTTATTCACAGGGGTTAGGCTCTGTTCACATTTAATATTATTCTTCTTGTAACAATTAAGTTCAATGATAAATGTCCATCCCTTGGTATGGACCATGGTTGTGAGTGCAGGATGCCTAGCAATCATTCTAAACTGTTATGACCCTCAACAGAATGCTGATGAAGGAACATCAGTGAAACAGCTCTATATCTTATTATTTGTTCATGTTCAACTCCCTCACCTGACTTTTGGGTTTTTTCCTTTATGCTGAGGATTTTCCTGATTTTCAACAGAAAATAGTAAGGCCTGAACCAATCACTAGAGTTGGTCACCCATATGGGGATAATGTAGGACCGGATTATCAGTCTCTCTCTATGACCTCATACAGCAAATATTGCATCATGTCTCTCAACATTTTATTTGCCTGATGAACCAAAGCTTACCTTAGTACTCAATTAATAGTTCATACTCATAAAAGGTGGCCAGATCAGTTCAAAAATCACTCTTTGGCATCATGTGGTCTGGAAATTAGGAAAAAATAGACTTTGGGATACTTTCCTTCTTACTTTGTTTAATTACAGTTTAAATTCAGGGGAAAAAATGCACCAACCATTTCTACAAACCAATTGCAAGCACTGAACAAACAGGCTGTTTTTGTATTCTATTGGAAAGTCATATTGTAAAGAGAAATGTATACATTTTGATTTTATGTTGCATAATTTAGAGTTCAGAATGTCAGAAAGATTCTTTTAGTGATAGTTACAACATTTTTTGTTTGTTTCCTAAATTGAAAACTAGCATCTCATAAAGCAATGGAAGCCATAGTTACTTTCAGAGTCTTGTAAATCTGGGACTTTAAACTTTTAGGACATAAGACATAGGGTCTATTTTAATTAATATCCAAAAGATTTTTTACTGGGTATGGGGCCATATTTAATCCACTAAATTACATGAAACCCCACCCCTGTTTACACTATATCTTAGAGAATATTGTTCCTGGAACTACAAGCTGGATCTATCATGAATGTCTCCCTGGATCATCTTAAGAAGCACATTGCTGAAATTTATATAGCTAAAAGGAAAAAAAGTCTTCAACTTAAAGGACTTCTATATGTAAACGTGCCTATCTCAGGTTCTAAATATACTTTGTAAAAGTTACAAGTTAAGCACAAGACCAAGAAGAAAATCGTTAGTCTGAGCCTCAGCTAATTCAATGCCAACAACGTTATAGGATGGCTGTGAAGATGGAATTTATTGAGTTCTGTGTATTTGGCACATAGTCCTCAATAGGTGCTAATCTCATTTGTTCATTTCATATCTTAAGCATTGAGAAGCCTCAAGTCCAGAGAGATTAAGTGACTTAAGGTCACACACACAACTCCAGCCACACATCATATAATTATAATAGGGTTATACATTTTAATATTTTAAGTTTATTCTTAGGTTTTCCAGTTTGTTATGGAGCTGCTTATTCTCTATAAAGTAGAAAATATTTCCCTAAGAGAAAAACCACATCTCTAAAATATTTCCCTGAGTTTTAACTAACACAAATCAACTTAATTCAGTAATATTGCTGTGACTCACCTCGTCTGAAGTACTTGAGTTTGTATTTTGGCAGAGAATATTTTTATATTGACATCATTGCCTGTTAATAGTCCACTGAATTATTTAAAGTGTTTAAGCAACAAACTTTGCTAACATAGTTTCTCAGGCTATCCCACAAGATCACGTAATTGATCACTAGTCTCTGCATCAGATCAAAATTCTCTGACAATGAGGGCCTTTTCTTTATCTCCTAAAATTTAGGAGAGGTAAATTTCCAGGGATACTTTTTAACATCTGTTTCTCACTTCTATTGCTCATCAATCTCTTTAATATAAAACCTATGGGCACATTTAAAATCCTATTGCCCATAACTTGTTGGAATCAGAAAACAATTCTCTCTAGTGATTTTTTTTCCATTTCGTAAGTGATTAGTTAAAACATCTTCCTGTCCTATTATCTTGCCAAGTGAAAGCAGACTAAGACATTTTACACTTAATTCCCTCAGGTTCTACTGTAGGAAGTCAGAAGGATGAGTTACTATATTTAATATGCAAAACCTTACATCATTAAGACAGAAATTCCTCTTTCTCTTAATTGATCCCCAATGACCAAGTCCACAGGGGCCAAAATTCAAGAAACTCACTTCACTTATTTGAAGATCCACTCAGTTATGCACCTAGATAGAGTAAATCAATCAACCAAATCAACACTGTTGCATTCTGCTAATGCAGAATTAGGCTAAAGACAGATGAACTTGATCATTCTAGAACACGATTTGAGAGCTAGAAAAGATGTCAGATAATGCTTTCTGAATTTTTGTAAGTAAGAAAACAAGGATTCAAGAGATGCAAGAGTGTAAGTGCTCAGCTATACAATAGCAGAGCTACTATAGGGACAGTTTCCTACCTACTAGTGAGTTTGCAGACGGAATTATTGGTGATTGTGAATAAATTAAATTATGCTGTGTCAAAACACTTTCTTATATTTGTAGAGTTATAAGACAGTTAACCCATGTCAAGACATTTATCTGGTCAGGTGTCCTGCTGAAGTGGGAAACTGACTTCTAAAGACAGTGCAATAAAATGAGCATTTAGACTCAGAGAGGAGTTTTATATGGCAAGTAACACTGATTAAAAGGTGGACTGGGGAAAAGTACTTAAAATTCTACCTTGCTGCCAAGTTCTAATGGATATCCTAAGAAATAAGTGGGGTGATATATGTCAAATGATTACAAGTACCTGCTGCAGGGGAAGTGAATAATACATTTTAGAAGGTCTTATTTATTACCCAATCATTCCACAGATTTGTAACTCAGAGTTTATAGTAAAAGTAATTTTTAACTCTTGCTTTTGTTTAAAATGTGGCACTTACCCTAGTAAGAGATGAAAGAATATTACTTAACAAAATTTTACTAAATAAATATAAATCTTTCAGATATATATACATATATACATATGTCATGGCACATCACACACACACACACACATACACACACACACACACACGCACATATATGTCATGGTAAATATGAAATATAAAACTGGAGAAATTAATTACATTGCTTTACATTTGATGAGAAAATAAGTTATAAATACATACAAATATTAAATATTTTGGTTGTTACTTTGGGTCTTTTATCATAATATCTATGTTTCCCTGTCTTGTGTTGTGGCATTCCTTGCTTTTATATGACCAAAACTTCAAACCAGATAAACTCCACTCTCAAACTGTTATAAAACCCACAAAGATCCTTTCAAAGTAATTAAACAAAGATGGAGAAATGTCATAATTATTCTGACAGATCTCACTTCAAATTTATGAACACATATTTTAAGTTGGTTCTTCTGCAAAATCACAGTTTGACCAAATTTTCTTCAGGATTACACCAAACTAATAATCCACACCTCTTCTTCTCTACCAAAATCCAACACACTTCCATATTCCTTACCTCAGATGAGAAAAGAAAATAAATGTATTAGGAAAACACAATCAGAACTCAAATTATCCTGCCACTAAATATATCACTCATAATAATAGGTCATATATTTCGTATTGTTTCCTGTGATAGAGCATGAAATGACCTTGCTTTTTGTCGAATCCACTCCTATATTTTTGTACAGGTTTCATTCCTTCTCACCATCCCCTCTGCTGGATCATCGTCATCAGTGCATAATCATGTTTTCTTTAGACATGTTTTCCTTATATTTCTAAAGAAAAAATGATTATGAAATATATATTATACATATATAATATATATATTACTAAAGAAAAATGATTATTAAATATATATAATATATATGAGATATTATATATATATGTATTTCTAAAGAAAACATGGTTATGCATTGATGAGGATGATCATTTCATGCACTATCACAGGAAACAAGACTAAATAAATGAGCTATTTGTAATTTTCCTTTTTAGTGGGTTTTTTGTATGGTTTTGGAATCAAGGTAATATTGGCCTCATAGAATGAGTTTGGAAGTTTTCCTCCCATTTCTATTTTTTGGAACATTTTCAAAATAAGAGGTATTAATTCTTCTTTAAATGTGTGGTAGAACTCCCCTAGGGAGCCATCCAGCCCTGGACTGTTGTTTGTAGGGATTTTTTAAATGATTTTTTTTTTGAGAGAGAGAGAGAGAGAGAGAGAGAGAATGAATGTGTGGGGGGGGGGCAGAGGGGAAGAATCTCAAGCAGGTTCCTCGTTCATCATGGAGCCTGAAATCGGGATTGATGTGACAACCCTGGGACCATGACCTGAGCTGAAATGAGGAGTTGGATGTTCAACTGACTGAACTACCCAGGTGCCTCTGTTGGGAGATTTTTGATTACTGATACAATTATTTTACTGGTTATAAGTATGTTCAAATTTTCTATTTCTTCCTGTTTCAGTTTTAGTAGTTTATGTTTTTTTTTAATTCTATACATCTCTTCCACATTTCCCAATTTTCTAGTATTTAATTTCTCATAATATTCTCTTGTGATTATTTGTTTTTCCACTGTGTTGTTTGTGATCTCTCCTCTTTCATTCATGGTTTTATTTATTTGGATCCTTTCCCTTTCTATTTGAAAAGTCTTTCTAACTGCTATCAATTTTGTTAAGTATTCATAGAACCTGTTCCTAGTTTTCTTGATCTGTTCTACTGTTGTTTTTCTATATCATTTATTTCTGCTCTAATCTTGACTATTTCCATTATTCTGTTGGTTTTTGGCTTTATTTGTTGTTTTCCCAGCTCTTTTAGATGTAAGGTTAGGTTGTGTATTTGAGACTTTTCTTCCTTCTATACACCAATAATAAAGCAGCAGGAAGAGATATCAATGAATCAATCCCACTTAAGATTTCACCCAAAACCATAAGATACCTAGGAATAAGTCTAACTAAAGAGATAAAAATATGTACTCTGAAAACTATACAACGCTTATTAAAGACATTGAAGAAAACACAAGAAATGGAAAAATAGTTGATGCTCATGGATTAGAAGACCAAAAATTATTAAATATACATATAGAGATATAGCTATAGTATATATTATATAGTATAAGATAGTATAGTGTATATAGTATATACTATCAAAAGCAATTTACAATTCAATGCAATCCCTATCAAAATAGCACCAGTATTTCTCAAAAAGGTAGAAAGAAACAATTCTAAAATTTTTATGGCACCAGAAAAGATACTGAATAGCCCAAGTAATGTTGAAAAAGAAAATAAAGTTGGAGGTATCACAATTTGGGACATCAAGCTGTTTTACAAAGCTGTAATCATTAAGACAGTATAGTACTGGCACAAAAACATACACATAGATCAATGGAACAAAATATAAAACCCAGAAATGGATCCACAAAAGTATGGCCAACTACTCTTTTTTAAAAAGCATGGAAGAATATCCAATGGAAAAAAGGACAGTCTCTTCAACGTATGGTTTTGGGAAAACTGGACAGCAATATGCAGACAAATGAAAGTGTCCACTTTCTTATACCATGCACAAAAATAAGTTCAAAATGGGTTAAATACCTAAATTTGATACAAGAAACCATAAACCCTAGAGGAGAACACATGCAGCAAGCTCTCTGACTTTGGCTCTAGCAACTTCTTACCAGGCACATCTCCTAAGACAAGGGAAACAAAAGCAAAAATGAACTATTAGGACTTCATCAAGATTAAAAGCTTCTGCACAATAAAGGAAACAATCAACAAAACTAAAAGGCAACCTATGGAGTGGGAGAAGATATTTGCAAATGACATATTGGATAATGTACTAGTATCTATAAAGAACTTATCAAACTCAACACTCAGAGAATAAATAATCCAGTTGAGAAACGGTCAGAAGACATAAACAGATATTTCTCCAAAGAAGATATACAAATGGCTAATGGACACATGAAAAAAATGTTCAACATCACTAATCATCAGGGAATTACAAATCAAAATCACAATGAGATATCACTTCTCACCTGTCAGAATGGATACAATTAAGAACTCAGGAAACAACAGATGTTGGCAAGGATGCAGAGATAGGGGAATCATCTTACACTGTTTTGAGGAATGCCACCTGCTGTAGTCACTATGGATAACAGTATGGAGGTTCCTCAAGAAACTAAAAATAGAACTACCCTATGATCCAACAATTTTACCACTAGGTATTTACCCAAATGATACAAAAACACAGATTTAAAGGGGTACATGTACCCCAGTGTTTATAGCAGCATTATCAACAATAGCCAAACTATTTAGAGAGGCCAAATGTCCTAAGACTTATGAATGGATAAATAAGATATGGCTCATATATATATATATATGCAATGGAATATTACTTAACCATCAAAAAGAATGAAATATTGCCATTTGCAATAATGTGGAAGAAACTAGAGTGTATTTTGCAAAGCACTATAACTCAGTCAGAGAAAGATAAACACTAATGATTTCACTCATATGTGGAATTTAAGATACAAAACAGATAAACTTAGGGGAATGAAAAGAAAAATAAAATAAGACAAAAACAAAGAGGGAGGTAAACCATAAGAGACTCTTTTTAAAGTTTTTTTCTATTTATTTTGAAAGAGAGGACACACACGACAGAGCAGGGGAGAGGAAGGTCAGGGTGTGGCAGAGAGAGAAGGAGAGAAAGAATCCCAACCAGGTCTGGGGCTGTCAGCACAGAGCCTGATGCAGGGTTCAAACTCATGAACCATGAGATCATGACATGAGATGAATCAGACACTAGAATCAGACACTTAACTCCACGAGCTGGTGCTCCACCATTAGAGACTAACTGTAGAGAACAAATTGAGAGTTGCTGGAGGGGAGTTGGGTGAGAGGATGAAATGAGTGATGGACATTAAGGAAGGTCTTTGTGATGAACACTGGGTGTTGTATGGAAGTGATGAATCACTAAACACAGACTCTTACTAGAATTAAGCATAATTCTTTTTGCTTGTAGAGATGGGAGTTGCTCGTGTTAAGGTGGAGTGTTGGTGGGTATTATGGATAAAGGGTTGCATAGCTATGATCAACAAAAAAATCCAGGGTGAAATGAATGGCTCTGTGATGCTGTCTCCATGATGTCTGGGGTTTTAGAACATGTTGAAAGAGTCTTCACATTTCCTTAACTGACAAACAGGTTTTTGGTTGTGAGATTTTGTTGGTACAGAGAATCTTGGTGATAATCAACATGATTTAAGAGATAGTGAATAGTTATGGAAGACTAAGGTAGGCAAAATGGACCAAATATACACTGGGTATGAATTATTATGAGATCATTACTATTATAATTGTCAGATGACTACTCAGGTATTTGGGGAAAAGCAATATTAAAGTGGTGACATTTTGGGAATAGGCACAGATTGTGAATATATCCATTTGCTAAAAGTGCTCACCTCCAGGTAGCATAACTTCACAGAAGGCCTCAGTAGTGTAGTGGAAATGTTGGCTCTTCCTGAGATATTCCCATCTCTTTCTCTAGCCAATCTGGTGCTTACTTTATGGGCCCTTTCAGATAGTGACAATAGGGGCTTGAATAGAATCAATACATGAGCTCGGCTAAATAAACTTGGCTCCACCAAGGTTGATTTGGTTTATATTCAACCTCCCAATAAGGTAAATCAAAGTTATGACACTCATATAGTAATATTCACTGAGGAAATGAGCCTACCACATGGGGATAGGATGATTATATTGGACTTTACAATTCTATGGGGAGGGGCAACAATTTTTTCTTCAATGTACAGTAACATGTTTTAGCTTTTCTATTTGATAGCCTGTATATATGCCTTTCTGTACAATTGCTCCCTTCATGAACATGTTTAATTCTATCATTCATTGGCATAAATAGTGCTTTACCATTTAATTCTATGGTATATGGTTGCTGACCAGTCAATATTATTTTTTTATTTTTATTTTTTTATATAAAAAGGAAAGTGACCAACGGACTCATTCCCATAAGACACTGTTTTTGTATTGCATGCACCATCACCCAAAAAATGTCTGTCCTGATACAAGAGTGGAAATTCCTGGTGAATCTTATTTACAGTGCCACCTTGGGAAAGCACTCTACCAAATATGTTTTAAAGGCTATAATGTATGAATTAAATTGATGTTGTACTGTCTCCTTCATGCTGGTTTCCCTTACCATATAATGGAAATAAAAGTAGTTGTTTTCATTAAGAATTAAAATAATCCAATGAAATATGCATTGACTTCTGTCCCTGGCAACTTGGGTCATTGAGGAAGAAATAAATATTCAGTCACACAGATCAAAGCACTGAATCTAACTGATTGGAACTGAAACTATATGTAGTCACTTAATGCTTCTCACATTGTTAAACCTGAAGGTTGAAAACGGATCAGTACACTTTCTTAATGTAAATTGTCACAGATAAAGTATATTGCTGTTGCCCCAGGTGCAAGGATTAATATGCTTAAAATCCAGAGAATTCAGGGGCGCCTGGGTGGCGCAGTCGGTTAAGCGTCCGACTTCAGCCAGGTCACGATCTCGCGGTCCGTGAGTTCGAGCCCCGCGTTGGGCTCTGGGCTGATGGCTCAGAGCCTGGAGGCTGTTTCCGATTCTGTGTCTCCCTCTCGCTCTGCCCCTCCCCCGTTCATGCTCTGTCTCTCTCTGTCCCAAAAATAAATAAACGTTGAAAAAAAAATTAAAAAAAAAAATCCAGAGAATTCAGTGGAGCACTGTTAAGTTTTCCTTAATCAATGGTCCTGAAAAGCTAAATATATATATATAAAAGCTAAATATATATATATGCTAAATAAATATATATATACATATATTTAAAACTTTTTGAAGTTTATTTTATTTATTTTGAGAGAGAGAGAGCATGCAAGCAGGGAAGGGGCAGAGGTGGGGAGAGAATCTCAAATAGGCTCCATGCTGCCAGTGTGGAGCTTTATGTGGGGCTCAGTCTCACAAACCAAGAGATCATGACCCGAGCTTAAGTCAGATGCTTAACCGACAGCTTCTCAAGCACCCCAGAAAAGACATTTATTTAATCTTCAAAAAAAGAAATATTCACATCCAAAACAAATGAAGATTGGAATTGGCCAATTGGCCATAGCCAGCCAAAATATTGGCAGGTAACAAGCAGAACTTGAAATGTGTAATCAAAGAAGGCAGTCATAATTACCTGAGGATTTGTATTTAACTGCGGAAAAAGGATTTTTAATATATATATACATATATATAAGTATTGTATAATATATTTAATAATATATAATATATTGTATAATGTATAATATATAGTATAATATATATAGTATTATATAATATATATATAGTATCATATATATATATGTGTGTGTGTATATATAAACATATATATCTTTTTTTCTTTCCTTCCCACCACATGAGCTATATTAGTAGTGGCTTTGATTTTGTTTTATGTGGCAGTATACCCAAATTCCTATCATCATGTGTTAGTTGAAAATATTTTTCAAATTCTATTGACCCATTCTATTCTTTGACCCATGTGTTGTTTAAAAGTGTATGATTTAACACCTAAATATTTGAGGACTTTCCAACTATTATTGTATAACCTTTATTCATTTTTGAGAGGCAGAGAGCTAACAAGGGAGAAGCACAGAGGGAGACACAGAATCTGAACGAAGTTCCAGGCTCTGAGCTGTCAGCACAGAGCCCAATGTGGGATTCAAACCCACAAACCATGAGATCATGACCTGAACCAAAGTTGCATGCCTAACAGACTGAGCCACTCAGGTACCCCTATTTATTGCTTAATTTCATTCTGATCTGAGATAAAACCTTGTATCACTTCTATACTTTTAAATTTGTTAAAGTTTGTTAAGACCTGGAGTGTGGTCCATTTTGGTGAATGTTCTATGTGAACTTGAGAAGCATGTGTAACTTGCTGTTGTTTCATGAAGTAGTCTATAGATGTCTGTTATATCCAAGTGATTGATGACACTGTTTAGTTGAAATGTGTCCCTACGATTTTCTGCCTGCTGGAGTTATCACCATTGACGGATAGCTGCTGAAGTCTCCAACTACGATAGTGGATTCATCTATTTTTCCTTACAATTCTATAAGTTTTTGCATCACATTTTTTGGCTCTTTGTTAGGCATACACACATTAAAGATTGTCATATTACACCTCGTTTCATTCTTGTTATTTTTTCATGTTCTGAAGTTAGCTTGGTCTAATAAATATTTCTTTATTAGTTTCATACAATATATAAATTCATCCCTAATTTTTAGTCTATATGTGTGTTTATATTTAAAGTAAGTTCCTTGTAAACAACTAGTTGGGTTTTGTTTTTAATTGCTATATTCAGACCATTGATATTTCAAGCCATTATTGATATAGTTATATAAATATCTACCATATTTGCTACTTTATATTTGTTGCCATTATTTCTTTTCACTCTTCTTTTGCTTTATCTGTGTTTTTTGAACTATTTTATATAAATTACTTGCTCTACTCTCTTAGTATATCAATACTTTTTGTTTTGTTTTGTGTGTGTTTTTGATTGCCCTTGAGCTCAAAACATACATTTAAAACTAACAGCTGTTGTGAACATAGGACTCTTGAAACTAATGTAACTTTGTGTCAACTATAATAAAAAAATAAAATAAAATGAGTTCAAGTACTCTTTGAAATGACACTAGAGCACTTGATGAGTAGCAGTGCAAGTATCTTATAAAAAAGCATTCCCGGGACACCTAGGTGGCTCAGTGATTAGGCATCAGACTTTAAGCTCAGGTCATGATCTCACATTCCATGAATTCGAGCCCCACACCAAGCTCTGTGCTGACAGCTCAGCCTGGAGCCTGTTTCCGATTCTGTGTCTCCCTCTCTCTCTCTGCCTGTTTCTCTCTGCCCTCCCCCCATTTGCACTCTGTCTCTCTCTCAAAAAAAAAAAAAAATCCCAATTCCTCTTTGCGATCTCTTATGGCATTAGTGTTACTCATTTCACCTATCCATAGTCTATAATCACTGAATAATTTTTGCTATTATTTTTTTTTCTTTTTTAAGTTTTTATTTAAATTCTGCTTAGTTAACTATTCTGATTTTGAACAAAATTAGGTCAATTGTGTATGACAAATAAGAATTATGTCACCCATAGATTTTATATGTTGCCCTACAATATCTTCCTTCTGAATAATTTAACATTTTTCAGGGTGAATCTTGTGGCAAAAATTTCCCAAATTTGTTTTTAAAAATTCTTTATTTCTCTCATGCTTTGAAGAATAATTTTTTTCTGCACACAGAATTCCATGTCAGTACTTTCCCCCCCACACTTTAACGATGTCACCCCACTCTCTTCTTGCATCATATATAAGTTTTTATTGTTTATTTATTTTTGAGAGACAGAGAGACAGAGCACTAGTGGGGGAGGGGCAAAGAGTGAGGGAGTCATAGAATCTGAAGCAGGCTCCAGGCTCTGAGCTATCATCACAGACCTGACACAGTGCTTGAACTCATGAACCACGGATCATGACCTGAGGTGAAGTTGGATGCTTAACCCACTGAGCCACCCAGGTGCCCTTCTTGCATCATATCTAAAGAGAAGTCTGATTTATTTGTTACCCTTGCTGCTCTATAAGAAAAGTGATTTTTCTTCTATGCCTTTTTGCAAGATTTTCTCTTTGTCTTTGATTTTTCTGCAGTTTGAATGTAATATGGCCAGGTGGATATTTTTGATATTTATCCTGTTTGGAACTGTGTTTTGATGACTTTCATTAATATTGGGAAATCTTCAGACACCATTCTTTCAATTATTTTTTTCTGATCCTTTTTCACTTTCCTTTACCTTCTAGTATTCCATTAATAGATTAAACCTTTTGAAATTGTCACACAATTATTAGTTTTTGTTCTGTGTTTTTCACTCTTCTGTTTTTATTTAAGTTTGGGAAGTTTCTATTGATATTGCTTCAAATTCACTGATTCTTTGCTCAACACGTTCGACTGATGAACTTATCAAAGACATTCTTCATTTCTGTTACAATGGTTTTTATTTCAAACATTTCTGCTTTCTCCTTCTTAGTTCCTATATTCTTTTTTTAATTTTATTTTTTATTTCTTAAAATTTATATCCAAATTATTTAGCATATAGTGCAACAATGATTTTAGCAGTAGATTGCTTAGTGGTCCTTACCTATTTAGCCCATCTCCCCTCCCACAACCCCTCCCGTAACCCTTAGTTCATTCTCCATATTTATGAGTCTCTTCTATTTTGTCCCCTTCCCCCTTTTTATATTATTTTTGTTTCCCTTCCCTTATGTTCATCTGTTTTGTCTCTTAAAGTCCTCATATGAGTTAAGTGATATGATTTTTGTCTTTCTCTGACTGACTAATTTCACTTAGCAAAATACCCTCCAGTTCCATCCACGTAGTTGCAAATGGCAAGATTTAATTCTTTTTGGTTGCCGAGTAATACTCCATTGTATATATATACCTCCTCTTCTTTATCCACTCATCCATCAAGGGACATTTGGGCTCTTTCAATACTTTGGCTATTGTTGGTAGTGCTGTTATAAACATGGGGTTGCATGTGTCCCTTCAAAACAGCACACCTATATCCTGTGGATAAATTCCTAGACATCACTCATCATCAGGGAAATACAAATCAAAACCACAATGAGATATCCCTTCACACCTGTCAGAATGGCTAACATTAACAATTCATGCAACATCAGATGTTGGCGAGGATGCGGAGAAAGAGGATCTCTTTTGCATTGCTGGTGGGAAAGCAAGCTGGTGCAGCCACTCTGGAAAACAGTATGGAGGTTCCTCAAAAAACCAAAAATAGAACTACCATACGACTTAGTTTCTATATTTTTGTACAAATTACCCAATATTTCTCGCACGTTGTCCAGATTTTTTCATTAGAGCAATTGGAATATCAATTATAGTTGTTTTAATGTACTGGTCTATTAATTCCTACATCTCAAGGGGTGAAGTGAGGGCTCATGCGACGGGGCGTCTCAAGTGTACGTGGAGGGATCGAGGCTGGCTTAGGCTTCGGTGGAGGGTCCCGGTTTGACGTTGGGTTAGGGTTAGGGATTGGTCCCAGGAGGCTCCAGGCGCCGAACAAACAGCAGGGCAGTGGTCTGCCCGAAGGGCTGAGTTGATGGCACAAGGGAGGCTGCCGGTCAGGACCAGTCTTTTGCTGCCAAGGCCACACAGGTCGAAGGAACCCTGTCAGGGAGGCCTCAAGAATCCTCTCGGGCAGTTGCAGCCTCGCCTCGGAAACGACATGCTCAGATTCCAGGTTCCATGCCGAGTGAGCATGCACCGCTTGGGAAGCCCGGGTACGTGGCCGTTGTCAGGTTTTGGGATTGGGTCCCCATGGGGAGAGTGCCTTAGCTAGGGTTAGGGTTCGGTCCAGGGACGTCGCCAGGGCCGAAGCGACTCCAGCCGTGCGATCTACCTCGAAGGCTGAAATGAGGGCTCATGTGACAGGGCAGCTCCAGTGTAGGGTTAGGGTTCGAGACAGTCTTAGGTTTAGGTGGAGGGTAGGGTTCAAGGTAGGGTTAGGATTAGAGTTACTTCCCAGGAGGCTACAGGCTACGAGCCCACAACAGGGCAGTGGTCTCCCCGAAGGGTTGAGTTGAGGGCACAAGGGAGGGTGCCGATCAGGATCAGTCCTTGGCTGCCACGGCAACACACGTCATTTGGCCCTTGGTCGGGGAGGCCTCAGGAATCCTCTCGGGTAGCTGCAGCCCGGCCTGGGAAACGACGTGTTGCGCTCCAGGCTCCATGCCGAGTGAGCCTGCTCTGCTTGTGGACCCCAGGCGCGTCCTGTAGTCCGATTTTCGTATAGGGTCCCCATGGGGAGTGCGACTTAGCTAGGGTTAGGGTTCAGTCCATAGACGTCGCCAGGGACGAAGCGACTCAGGTCTCGTGATCTACCTCAAGAGGTGAAGTGATGGGGCGCCTGGGTGGCGCAGTCGGTTAAGCGTCCAACTTCAGCCAGGTCACGATCTCGCGGTCCGTGGGTTCGAGCCCCGCGTCGGGCTCTGGGCTGATGGCTCAGAGCCTGGAGCCTGTTTCCGATGCTGTGTCTCCCTCTCTCTCTGCCCCTCCCCCGTTCATGCTGTGTCTCTCTCTGTCCCAAAAATAAATAAACGTTGAAAAAAAAAAAAAAAGAGGTGAAGTGAGGGCTCATGCGACAGGGCATCTCAAGTGTACGTGGAGGGATCGAGGCCTGCTTAGATGTCGGGGGAGGGTCCCAGTTTGACGTGGGGTTAGGGTTACGGTTAGGTCCCAGGAGGCCCCAGGTCCCGATCCCACAGCAGGGCAGTGGTCTGCCCGAAGGGCTGGGTTGAGGGCACAAGGGAGGCTGCTTCTCAGGATCAGTCTTTTCCTGCCAAGGCCACACACGTCGAAGGAACCCTGTCCGGGAGGCCTCAAGAATCCTCTCGGGCAGTTGCAGCCGCGCCTCGGAAACGACATGCTCAGCTTCGAGGTTCCAGGCTGAGTGAGCCTGCACCACTTGAGAAGCCCCGGCGCGTGGCGTTGCCAGGTTTTGGGATAGGGTCCCCGTGGGAGAGAACCTAAGCTAGCGTTAGGTTTCGGTCCAGGCAGGTCGCCAGGGCCGAGGTGACTCCGGCCTTGCGATCAACCTCGAGGGCTGAAATGAGGGCTCATGCGACGGGGCGTCTCAAGTGTACGTGGAGGGATCAAGGCCGGCTTAGGTTTCAGTGGATGGTCCCAGTTTGACTTTGGGTTAGGGTTAGGGTTAGGTCACAGGAGGCGCTAGGCGCCGAACCCACAGCAGGGCAGTGGACTGCCCGAAGGGCTGAGTTGAGGGCACAAGGGAGGCTGCCAGTCAGGATCAGTTTTTGCTGCCAAGGCCACACATGTCGAAGGAACCCTGTCTGGGAGGCCTCAAGAATCCTCTCGGGCAGAATCATCTGCGCCTGGGAAACGACATGCTCAGCTTCCAGGTTCCAAGCCGAGTGAGCCTGCACCGCTTGGGAAGCCCAGGCGCGTGGCGTTGTCAGGTGTTCGGATAGGGTCCCCATGGGTAGAGCGCCTTATGTAGGGTTGGGGTTCGGTCCAGAGACGTCGCCAGGGCCGAACCGACTCCGGCCTTGGGATCTACCTCGAGGGGTGAAATGAGGGCTCATGCGATGGGGCGGCTCAAGTGTAGGGTTAGGGTTCGAGACCGGCTTAGGTTTCCGTGGAGGGTACGGTTCGGGGTAGGGTAAGGGTTAGGGTTAGGTCCGAGGAGGCTACAGGCTACGAAACCAAAGCAGGGCAGTGGTCTCCCAGAAGGGCTGAGTTGAGGGCACAAGGGAGGGTGCCGCTCAGGATCAGTCTTTGGCTGCCACGGCCACACACGTCGATTGGCCCCTGGACGGGGAGGCCTCAGGAATCCTCTCGGGTAGGTGCAGCCCGGCGTGGGAAATGACGTGTTGCGCTCCAGGTACCATGCCGAGTGAGCCTGCACTGCTTGTGGACCCCACGCGCGTCGTGTAGTCTGATTTTCATATAGGGTCCCCATGGGGAGAGCGCCTTAGCTAGGGTTAGGGTTCGGTCCAGAGACGTCGCCAGGGACGAAGGGACTCCAGTCTCGTGATCTACCTCAAGGGGTGAAGTGAGGGCTCATGCGACGGGGCGTCTCAACTGTACATGGAGGGATCGAGGCTGGCTTAGGCTTCGGTGGAGGGTCCCGGGTTGACATTGGGTAAGGGTCAGGGTTAGGTCCCAGGAGGCTCCAGGCGCCAAACCCACAGCAGGGCACTGGTCTGCCCGAAGGGCTGAGTTGAGGGCACAAGGGAGGCTGCCGGTCAGAATCAGTCTTTTGCTACCAAGGCCACACACGTCGAAGGAACCCTGTCCGGGAGGCCTCAAGAATCCTCTCGGGCAGTTGCAGCCACGCGTCGGAAACGACATGCTCAGCTTACAGGTTCCATGCCGAGTGAGCCTGCTCTGCGGGGGAAGCCCAGGCGCGTGCCATTGTCACGTTTTGGGATTGGGTCCCCATGGGGAGAGTGCCTTACCTAGGGTTACGGTTCGGTCCAGGGACGTCGCCAGGGCCGAAATGACTCGGTCCTTGTGATCTATCTCGAGTGCTGAAATGAGGGCTCATGCGACGGGGCGGCTCAAGTGTAGGTTTAGGGTTCAAGACCAGCTTAGGTTTCAGTGGAGGGTACGCTTCGGGTTAGGGTTAGAGTTAAGGTTAGGTCCCAGGAGGCTACAGGCAACGAACATAGAGGAGGGCAGTGGTCTCCCCGAAGGGCTGAGTTGAGGGCACAAGTGACGGTCCCATTCAGGATCAGTCTTTGGCTGGCACGGCCACACATGTCGATTGGCCCCTGGTCGTGGAGGCCTCAGGAATCCTCTCGGGTAACTACAGCCCGGCCTGGGAAACTACGTGTTGCACTCCAGGCTCCATTTCGAGGGAGTCTCCTCTGCTTGTGGACCCCAGTCGCGTCGTGTAATCCGAGTTTCGTATAGGGTCCCCATTGGGAGAGCGCCTTATGTAGGGTTAGGGTTCGGTCCAGAGACGTCGCCAGGGACGAAGCGACTCCGGTTTCATGATCTACCTCAAGAGGTGAAGTGAGGGCTCATGCGACGGGGCATCTCAAGTGTACGTGGAGGGATCGAGGCCGGCTTAGGTTTCAGGGGAGGGTCCCGGTTAGACGTTGGGTTAGGGTTAGGGTTAGGTCCCAGGAGGCTCCAGGCGCCGAACCAACAGCAGGGTAGTGGTCTGCCCGAAGGGCTGAGTTGACGGCACAAGGGAGGCTGTCGGTCAGAATCAGCCTTTGCTGCCAAGGCCACACAGGTCAAAGGAACCCTGTCCGGGAGGCCTCAAGAATCCTCTCGGGCAATTGCAGCCGCGCCTGGGAAATGACATGCTCAGCTTCCAGGTTCCATGCTGAGTGAGCCTGCACCGCTTGGGAGGTCCAGGCGCGTGGCATTGTCAGGTTTTGGGATTGGGTCCCCATGGGGAGAGTGCCTTAGCTTGGGTTAGGGTTCGGTCCAGTGACG
Source organism: Lynx rufus (assembly GCF_022079265.1). Taxonomy (NCBI): domain Eukaryota; kingdom Metazoa; phylum Chordata; class Mammalia; order Carnivora; family Felidae; genus Lynx; species Lynx rufus. The sequence continues at coordinate 83,182,095 of NW_025814823.1, read as the reverse complement.
TCACCAGGGCCGAAGCGACTCCGGCCTTGCGATCTACCTCGAGGGCTGAAATGAGGGTTCATGCGACGGGGCGGCTCAAGTGTAGGGTTAGGGTTCGAGACTGACTGAGGTTTCGGTGGAGGGTAGGGTTTGGGGTAGGGTTAGGGTTAGCGTTAGGTCCCAGGAGGCGCTAGGCGCCGAACCCATACCAGGGATATGGTCTCACAGAGGCTGAGTTGAGGGCACAAGGGAGGCTGCCAGTCAGTTCAGTCTTTGGCTACCAAGGCCACAAGTCGAAGGAACCCTGTGTGGGAGGCCTCAAGAATCCTCTCGGGCAGTTGCAGCCTCGCCTCGGAAACGACATGCTCAGCTTCCAGGTTCCATGCCGAGTGAGCCTCCACTGCTTGGGAGGCCCAGGTGCATGGCATTGTCAGGTTTTGGGATTGGGTCCCCATGGGGAGAGTGCGTTAGCTAGGCTTAGGGTTCAGTCCAGGGACGTCGACAGGGCCGAAGCGACTCCAGCCTTGCGATCTACCTCGAAGGCTGAAATGAGAGCTCATGTGACAGGGCGGCTCAAGTGTAGGGTTAGGGTTCGAGACCGGTTTAGGTTCCGGTGGAGGATATGGTTCGGGGTAGTGTAAGGGTTAGGGTTAGGTCCCAGGAGGCTACAGGCTACGAACATAGAGGAGGGCAGTGGTCTCCCCGAGGGCTGAGTTGAGGGCACAAGTGACTGTCCCATTCAGGATCAGTCTTTGGCTGGCACGGCCACACACTTCGATTGGCCCCTGGTCGGGGAGGCCTCAGGAATCCTCTCGGGTAGCTGGAGCCCGGCCTGGGAAACGACGTGTTGCGCTTCAGGTACCATGCCGAGTGAGCCTGCTCTGCTTGTGGACCCCAGGCGCGTCGTGTAGTCCGATTTTCGTATAGGGTCCCCATGGGGAGAGCGCCTTAGCTAGGGTTAGGGTTCAGTCCAGAGACGTTGCCAGGGAGGAAGGAACTCTGGTCTCGTGACCTACCTCAAGGGGTGAAGTGAGGGCTCATGCGACGGAGCGTCTCAAGTGTACGTGGAGGGATCGAGGCCGGGTTAGGTTTCGGTGGAGGGTCCCGGATTAGGGTTAGGGTTAGGTCCCAGGAGGCTCCGGGTGCCGAACCCACAGCAGGGCAGTGGTCTCACCGAAGGGCTTAGTTGAGGGCACAAGGGAGGCTGTCGGTCAGGATCAGTCTTTTGCTGCCAAGACCACACACGTCGAAGGAACCCTGTCCGGGAGACCTCAAGAATCCTCTCGGGCAGTGCAGCCGCGCCTCGGAAAGGACATGCTCAGCTTCCAGTTTCCATGCCGGGTGAGCATGCACCGCTTGGGATGCCCAGGCGCGTGGCATTTCAGGTTTTGGGATTGGGTCCCCATGGGGAGAGTGCCTTAGCTAGGGTTAGGGTTCGGTCCAGAGACTTCGCCAGGGCCGAAGCACTCCGGCTTTGTGATCTACCTCGAGGGCTGAAATGAAGACTCATTCAACGGGGCGGTTCAAGTGTAGGGTTAGGGTTCGAGACCGGCTAAGGTTTCGGTGGAGGGTACGGTTTGGGGTAGGGTTAGGGTTAGGGTTAGGTCCCAGGAGGCTACAGGCTACGAACATAAAGGAGGGCAGTGGTCTCCCCGAAGGACTGGGATGAGGGCACAAGAGACGGTCCGATCAGGATCAGTCTTTGGCTGCCACGGCCACACACGTCGATTGACCCCTGTTCGTGGAGGCCTCAGGAATCCTCTCGGGTAGCTGCAGCCCGGCCTGGGAAACGACGTGTTGTGCTCCAGGCTCCATGCCGAATGAGCCTGCTCTGTTTGTGGACCCCAGGCGCGTCGTGTAGTCCGATTTTCCTATAGGGTCCCCATGGGGAGAGCGCCTTATGTAGGGTTGGGGTTCGGTCCAGAGATGTCACCAGGGACGAAGGGACTCCGGTCTCGAGATCTACCTCAAGGGGTGAATGAGGGCTCATGCAATGGGGCGTCTCAAGTGTACGTGGCGGATCGAGGCCGGTTTAGGTTTCGGTGGAAGGTCCCGGTTTGACGTTGGGTTAGGGTTAGGGTTAGGTCCCAGGAGGCTCCAGGCGCCGAACCCACAGCAGGGCAGTGGTCCGCCCGAAGTGCTGAGTTGAGGGCACAAGTGACGGTGCCGATCAGGATCAGTTTTTGGCTGGCACGGCCACACACGTTGTTTGGCCCCTGGTCGGGCAGGCCTCAGGAATCCTCTCGGGTAGCTGCAGCCTGGCCTGGGAAACGACGTGTTGCGCTCCAGGTTCCTTGCCAAGTGAGTCTGCTGTGCTTGTGGACCCAAGGCGGGTCGTGTAGTCCGATTTTTATATTGGGTCCCCATGGGGAGAGCGCCTTAGCTAGAGTTAGGGTTCGGTCCAAAGACGTAGCCAGGGCCGAAGAGACTCCGGCCTTGCGATCTACCTCGAGGGGTGAAATGAGGGCTCATGCAACGGGGCAGCTCAAATGTAGGCTTAGGGTTCGAGACCGGCTTAGGATTTGGTGGAAGGCACGGTTCGGGGTAGGGTTAGGGTTAGGTTAGGTCCAAGGAGGCTACAGGCTACGAACACACAGCACGTCAGTGGTCTCCCCAAAGGGTTGAGTTGAGGGCACAAGTGATGGTGCCGATCAGGATCAGTCTTTGGCTGCCACCGCCACACACGTTGTTTGGCCCCTGGTCGGGGAGGCCTCAGGAATCCTCTCGGGTAGCTGTAGCCCGGCCTGAGAAACAACGAGTTGCGCTCCAGGTTCCATGCCGATTGAGCCTGCTCTGCTTGTGGACCCCAGGCGTGTCGTGTAGTCCGCGTTTCGTATAGGGTCCCCATGGGGAGAGCGCCTTAGCTAGGGTTAGGGTTCGGTCCAAAGACGTCGCCAGAGACGAAGGGACTCTGGTCTCTTGATCTACCTCAAGGGGTGAAGTGAGGGCTCATGCAATGGGGCGTCTCAAGTGTACGTGGCGGGATGGATGCTGGGGTAGGTTTTGGTGGAGGGTCCCGGATTGACGTTGGGTTAAGGTTAGGGTTAGCTCCCAGGAGGCTCCAGGCGCAGAGCCCACAGCAAGGCAATGGACTGCCCGAAGGGCTGAGTTGAGGGCACAAGGGAGGCTCCCGGTCAGGTTCAGTCTTTTGCTGCCAAGGCCACACACGTCGAAGGAACTCTGTCCAGGAGGCCTCAAGAATCCTCGCAAGCAGTTGCAGCCGCGCCTCGGAAACGACATGCTCAGCTTCCAGGTTCCATGCCGAGTGAGCATGCTCCACTTGGGAAGCGCAGGCGCGTGGCGTTGTCAGGTTTGGGGATTGGGTCCCCATGGGGAGAGTGCCTTAGCTAGGGTTACGGTTCAGTCCAGGACGTCGCCAGGGCCGAAGCAACTTCAGCCTTGCGATCTACCTCGAGGGCTGAAATGAGGGCTCACTCGACGGGCCGGCTCAAGTGTAAGGTTAGGGTTCGAGACCGGCTCTGGTTTCGGTGGAGGATACGGTTCGGCGTAGGGTTAGGGTTAGGGTTAGGTCCCAGGAGGCTACAGGCTACGAACCCACAGCAGGGCAGTGGTCTCCCAGAAGGGCTGAGTTGAGGGCACAAGTGACGGTGCCGATCACGATCAGTTTTTGGCTGGCACGGCCACAGACGTCGATTGGCCCCTGGTCGGGGTGGCCTCAGGAATCCTCTCGGGTAGCTGCAGCCCGGCCTGGGAAACGACGTGTTGCGCTCCAGGCTCCATGCCGAGTGAGCCTGCTCTGCTTGTGGACCCCAGGCGCATCGTGTAGTCCGATTTTCGTATAGGGTCCCCATGGGGAGAGCACCTTAGCTAGGGTTAGGGTTCGGTCCAGAGACGTCGCCAAGGACGAAGCGACTCTGGTCTCGTGATCTACCTCAAGGGGTGAAGTGAGGGCTCATGCGACAGGGCGTCTCAAGTGTACGTGGAGGGATCGAGGCAGGCTTAGGTTTCGGTGGAGGGTCCCGGTTTGACGTTGGGTTAGGGTTAGGGTTAGGTCCAGGAGTCTCCAGGTGCCGAACCCACAGCAGGGCTGTGGTCTGCCCGATGGGCTCAGTTGAGGGCACAAGGGAGGCTGCAGGTCAGGACCAGTCTTTTGCTGCCAAGGCCACACACGTCTAAGGACCCCTGTCCGGGAGGCCTCAAGAATCCTCTCGGGCAGTTCCAGCCGCGGCTCGGAAACGACATGCTCAGCTCCAGGTTCCATGCCGAGTGAGCCTGCACCAATTGGGAAGCCCAGGCAGGTGGCGATGTCAGGTTTTCGGATTGTGTCCCCATGGGGAGAGTGCCTTAGCTAGGGTTATGGTTCGCTCCAAGGACGTAACCAGGGCCGAAGCGACTTCGGCCTTGCGATCTACCTTGATGGCTGAAAAGAAGGCTCATGGGACGGGGTGGCTCAAGTGCAGGGTTAGGGTTGGAGACCGGCTTAGGTTTCGGTGGAGGGGAGGGTTCGGGGTAGGGTAGGGATAGGGTTAGGTCCCAGGAGGCTACAGGCTATGACCCACAGCAGGGCAGTGGTCGCCCCGAAGGCCTGAGTGGAGGGCACAACGGAGGGTGCCACTCAGGATCAGTCTTTGGCTGCCACGGGCACAAACGTCGATTGGCCCCTGGTGGGGAGGACTCAGGAATCCTCTCGGGTAGCTGCAGCCCGGCATGGGAAAAGACGTGTTGCGATCCAGGTTCCATGCCGAGTGAGCCTGCACTGCTTTTGGACCCCAGGCGCGTCGTGTAGTCCGATTTTCATATTGGGTCCCCAAGGGGAGAGCGCCTTAGCTAGGGTTAGGGTTCGGTCCAGAGACTTCGCCAGGGACGAAGCGACTCCGGTAACGTGATCTACCTCAAGGGGTGAAGTGAGGGCTCACGGACTACACGACACGCCTGGGGTTCCCAAGCAGAGCAGGCTCCCTCGGCATCGAACCTGGAAGTTGAGCATGTCGTTTCTGAGGCGCGGCTGCAACTGCCCGAGAGGATTCTTGAGGTCTCCTGGACAGAGTTCCTTCGTCGTGTGTGGCCTTGGCAGCAAAAGACTGATCTTGACCGGCAGCCTCCCTTTTGCCCTCAACTCAGCCCTTCGGGGCAGACCACTGCCCTGCTGTGCGTTCGTAGCCTGTAGCCTCCTGGGGCCTAACCCTAACCCTAACCCTACCCCGAACCGTACCCTCCACCGAAACCTAAGCCGGCCTCGATCCCTCCACGTACACTTGAGACACCCTGTCGCATGAGCCCTCACTTCACCCCTTGAGGTAGATCACGAGACTGGAGTCGCATCGTCCCGGGCGACGTCTCTGGACAGAACCCTAACCCTAGCTAAGGCGCTCACCCCATGGGGACCTTATATGGAAATCAGACTAAACGACTGGCCTGGGGTCCAAAGCAGAGCAGGCTCACTCGGCATGGAACCTGGAGGCTGAACCTGTCGTTTTCCAGGCTGGGATGCAGCTACCCTAGAGGATTCCTGAAGCCTCACCGACGAGGGGCCAATCGATATGTGTGGCCTTGGCAGCCAAAGACTGATCCTGACCGGGAGCCTCCCTTGTGCCCTCAACTCAGCCCTTCGGGCAGACCACTGCAGTGATGTGGGTTCGGCGCCTGAAGCCTCCTGGGACCTAACCCTAACCCTAACCCAACGTCAAACCGGGACCCTCCACCGAAACGTAAGCCTGCCTCGATCCCTCCAAGTACACTTGAGACGCCCCGTCGCATGAGACCTCACTTCACCCCTTGAGGTAGATCACGAGACCGGAGTCGCTTCGTCACTGGCGACGTCTCTTGACCGAACCCAACCCTAGCTTAGGCGCTCTCCCCATGGGATCCCTATACGGAAATCGGACTACACGAAGCGCCAGGGTTCCACAAGCAGAGCAGGCTCACTCGGCATGGAACCTGGAGCACAACACGTCTTTTCCCATGCCGGGCTGCAGCTACCTGAGAGGATTCCTGAGGCCCCCCCTACCAGGGTCCGACGTGTGTGGCCGTGGCAGCCAAAGAATGATCCTTATCGGCACTCTCCCTTGTGCCTTCAACTCAGCCCTTCGGGGAGACCAGTGCCCTGCTGTGGGTTCATAGCCTGTAGCCTCCTGGGACCTAACCCTAACCCTAAACCTACCCCGAACCGTACCCTCCACCGAAACCTAAGCCGGGTCGTAACCTAACCCTACACTTGAGCCACCCCGTCGCATGAGCCCTCATTTAAGCCCTCGAGTTAGATCGCGTGGCCAGAGTCGCTTTGGCCCTGGCGACGTCTCTGGACTGAACCTAACCCTAGCTAAGGCACTCTCTTCATGGGTACCCAATCTCAAAACCTGACAACGCCACGCGCCGGGGCTTCCCAAGCGGTGCAGGCTCACTCCGCATGGAACCTGGAAGCTGAGCATGTCGTTTCCGAGGCGCGGCTGCAACTGCCCAATAGGATTCTTGAGGCCTCCCGGACAGAGATCCTTCGATGTGTGTGGACTTGGCAGCAAAAACTGATCCTGACCGGCAGACTCCCTTATTCCCTCAACTCAGCCCTTCGGGCAGACCAGTGCCCTGCTGTGGGTTCGGTGCCTGGAGCCTCCTGGGACCTAACCCTAACCCTAACTCAACATTAAACCGGGACCCTTTACCGAAACCTAAACCGGCCTCGATCCCTCCACGTACACTAGAGACGCCCCGTCACATGAGACCTCACTTCAGCCCTTGAGGTAGATCACGAGACCGGAGTCCCTTTGTCCCTGGCGATGTCTCTGGACCGAACCCTAACCCTAGGTATGGCGCTCTCCCCATGGGGACACTTTGCGAAACTCGCACTACACGACGTGCCTGGGGTCCACAATCAGAGCAGGCTCACTCGGCATGGAACCTTGAGCACAACACGTCGTTTCCAGGGCTGGTCTGCCGCTACCCGAAATGATTCCTGAGGCCTCCCCGACCAGGGGCCAAACGACGTGTGTGGCCGTGCCAGCCAAGGACTGATTCTGATCGGCACCCTCCCGTGTGCCCTAAACTCACCCTTCATGGAGACCACTGCCCTGCTGTGGGTTCGTAGCCTGTAGCCTCCTGGGACCTAACCCTAACCCTAACCCTACCCCGAACCGTACCCTCCACCGAAACCGAAGCCGGTCTCGAACCCTAACCCTACCCTTGAGCCTCCCCGTCGCATGAGCCCTCATTTCACCCCTCGAGGTAGATCGCAAGGCCGGAATCTCTTCGGCCCTGGTGACGTCCCTGGACCGAACCCTAACCCTAATTAAGGCACTCTCCCCACGGGGACCCAATCCCAAAACCTGACAACGCCACGCGCCTGGGATTTCCAAGCGGTGCAGGCTCACTCGGCATGGACCCTGGCAGCTTAGCATGTCGTTTCCGTGGCGCGGCTGCAAGTGCCCGAGAGGATTCCTGAGGTCTCCCGGACAGGATTCCTTCGACGTGTGTGGCCTTGGCAGCAAAAGACTGAACCTGATCGACAGCCTCCCTTGTGCCGTCAACTCAGCCCTTCGGGCAGACCACTGCCCTGCTGTGGGTTCGGTGCCTGGAGCCTCCTGGGACCTAACCCTAACCCTAACCCAATGTCAAACCAGGACCCTCCACCGAAACCTAAGCAGGCCTTGATCCCTCCACGTACACTTGAGACGCCCCGTCGTATGAACCCTCACTTCACCCCTTGAGGTAGATCACAAGACCGGAGTCGCTTCATCCCTGGCGACGTTTCTTGACCGAACCCTAAGCCTAGCTAAGGCCCTCTCCCCATGGGGACCCTATACGAAAATCGGACTACACGACGCGCCTGGGGTCCACAAGCAGAGCAGGCTCACTCGGCATGGAACCTGGAAGCTGAGCATGTCATTTCCGAGCCGCGGCTGCAACTGCCCGAGAGGATTCTTGAGGCCTCCCGGACAGGGCTCCTTCGACGTGTGTGGCCTTGGCAGCAAAAGACTGATTCTGACAAGGAGTCTCCCTTGTGCCCTCAACTCATCCCTTCGCGCAGAACACTCCCCTGCTGTGGGTTCGGCGCCTGGAGCCTCCTGGGACTTAACCCTAACCCTAACCCAACGTCAAACCGGGAACTTCCACCGAAACCTAAGCCGGCCTCGATCCCTCCACGTACACTTGAGACGCCCCGTCGCATGAGCCCTAACTTCACCCCTTGAGGTAGTTCACGAGACCAGAGTCACTTCGTCCCTGGCGACGTCTCTGGACCGAACCCTAACCCTACATAAGGCGCTCTCCCCATGGGGACCCTATACGAAACTCAGACTACACGACGCACCTGGGGTCCACAAGCAGAGCAGGCTCACTCGGCATGCAACCTGAAGCGCAACACGTCATTTCCCAGGCCGGGCTGCAGCTACCCGAGAGGATTCCTGAGGCCACCCCGACCAGGGGCCAATCGACGTCTATGGCCGTGCCAGCCAAAAACTGATCGTGATCGGCACCGTCACTTGTGCCCTCAACTCAGCCCTTCTGGGAGACCACTGCCCTGCTGTGGGTTCGTAGCCTGTAGCCTCCTGGGACCTAATCTAACCCTAACCCTACCCCGAACCATACCCTCCACCGAATCCTAAGACGGTCTCGAACCCTAACCCTACACTTGAGCCGCCCCGTCGCATGAGCTCTCGTTTCAGCCCTCGGGGTAGATCGCAAGGTCGGAGTCACTTCGGCCCTGGCGATGTCCCTGGACCGATCCCTAACCGTAGCTAACGCACTCTTCCCAAGGGGACCCAATCCCAACACCTGACAATGCCACGCGCCTGGGCTTCCCACACGGTGCAGGCTCACTCGGCTTGGAACCTGGAAGCTGAGCATGTCATTTCCCAGGCGCGACTGAATCTGCCCGAGAGGATTCTTGAGGCCTCCCGGACAGGGTTCCTTCTACGTTGTGGCCTTGGGAGCAAAAGACTGATCCTGACCGGCAGCCTCCCTTGTGCCCTCAACTCTGCCCTTCGGGCAGTCCACTGCCCGGCTGTGGGTTCGCCTAGCGCCCCCTGGGACCTAACCCTAACCCTAACCCAACGTCAAACCGGGACCCTCCACCGAAACCTAAGCCGGCCTCGATCCCTCCGTGTACACTTGAAACGCCCCGTCGCATGAGCCCTCACTTCACCCCTTGAGGGAGATCACGAGACCTGAGTCGCTTCGTCCCTCGCAACGTCTCTGGATCGAACCCTAACCCTAGCTAAGGCGCTCTCCCCATGGGGCCCTATACGAAAATCGGACTACACGACGCGACTGGGGTCCACAAGCAGAGCAGGCTGACTCGGCATGGAACCTGGAGCGCAGCACGTCGATTCCCAGGCCTGGCTGCAGCTACCCGAGAGGTTTCCTGAGGCCTCCCCGACCAGGGGCCAATCGACATGTGTGGCCGTGGCAGCCAAGGACTGATCCTGATCGGAACCCTCCCTTATGCCTTCAACTCAGTCCATCGGGGAGACCACTGCCCTGCTGTGGGTTCGTAGCCTGTAGCCTCCTGGGACCTAACCCTAACCCTAATCCTACCCCAAACCGTACCCTCCACCGAAACCTAAGCCAGTCTCGAACCCTAACCCTCCACTTGAGCCTCCCCGTCGCATCAGCCCTCACTTGAGCCCTCAAGGGAGATCACGAGACCATAGTCACTTCGGCCCTGGCGACGTCCCTGGACCAAACCCTAACCCTAGCTAAGGCTCTCTCCCCTTGGAGACCCAATCACAACGTCTGACAACACCACACGCCTGGGGTCCAGAAGCGGTGCAGGCTTACTCGGCATTGAACCTGGAAGCTCAGCATGTCGTTGCCCAGACCCGGCTGTAGCTGCCGAAAGGATTCCTGAGGCCTCCCTTACCAGGGGCCCAGCGAATTTTGTGTCCGTGGCAGCCATAGGCTGATCCTGACCGGCACCCTCCATTGTTCCCTCAACCCAGCCCTTCGGGGAGACCACTGCCCTGCTGTGGGTTCAGTCCATGGAGCCTCCTGGGACCTAACCCTAACCCTAACCTTACCCCGAGTCAGAACCCTCCACCGAACACTAAGACGGCCTCGAAACCTAAAGCTCCACTTGAGCAGCCCCGTCGCATGGGCCCTCACTTGAGCCCTCGAGGGAGATCACGAGACCGGAGTCGCTTCTGCCCTGGTGACGTCCCTGGACGGAACCCTAACCCTAGCTAAGGCTCTCTCCCTAGGGGGACGCAATCCCAACGTCTGACAACACCACGCGCCTGGGGTCCAGAAGTGGTGCAGGCTTACTCGCCATGGAAACTGGAAGGTCAACAGGTCGTTTCCCAAGCCCGACTGCAGCTGCCCGAAGGGATTCCTGTTGCCTCCCTTACCAGGGACCCATCGACTCTTGTGGCATTCCCAGCCAAAGACTGATCCTGACCGGCACATTCCCTTGTTCCCTCAACTCAGTGGTTTGGGGAGATCACTGCCCTGTTGTGAGTTTGGCCCCTGGAGCCTCCTGGGCCTTAACCATAACCCTATCCCTATCCTGAACCGGAACCCTCCACTGAAACCTAGGCCGGCCTCGAACCCTAAACCTCCACTTGAACCACCCCATCGCATGGGCCCTCACTTCAGCCCTCAAGGGAGGTCACGAGACAGGCCTCGCTTACCAAACCCTTACCCTAGCTAAGGGTCTCTCACCATGGAGACCCAATCCCATAGTCTGACAACACCACGCGCTAGGGTCCAGAAGCGGTGCAGGCTCACTCGGCATGGAACCTGGAAGCTCAGCATGTCATTTCCCATGCCCGGCTGCAACGAAAGGGAGGATTCCTGAGGTCTGCCCGATCAAGGGCCCATTGATTTGTTTGTCCTTGGCAGTCAAAGACTGATCCTGACAGGCCCCATCCCATGTGTCCTCAAGTCAGCCCTTCAGGGAGACTACTGCCCTGCTGTGGGTTCGGCACCTGGAGCCTCCTGGGACTTAACTCGGACCCTAAACCTACCCCTAACCAGAACCCTCCTCCGAAACCTAGGCCAACCTGAAACCCTAACCCTCCACTTGTGGTGCACCTTCGCATGGGCCCTCACTTCAGCTCTCGAGGGAGATCACGATACCGGAGTTGCTTCGGCCCTGGCGACTTCCCTGGAACTACCGTAACCCTAGCTATGGCTCCCTCCCATGGGGACCCATTCCCAAAGTCTGACAACAGCACGCGCCTGGGGTCCAGACACGGTGCAGGCTCACTCAACATGTAACGTGGAAGCTCACCATGTCGTTTCCCAGGCTGGCTGCAGCTGCCCGAGAGGATTCCTGAGGTGTCTCCGGCCAGGGGCCCATCGACTTGTGTGTCCTTGGCGGCCAAGGACTGATCCTGGGCGGTCCCCTCCCTTGTGCCCCCAATTAAGCCTTTCGGGGAGACCTCTGCCCTGCTGTGGGTTCGCCCTCGAGGGAGATCATGAGACCGGAGTCGCTTTGGCCCTGGCGACGTCCCTGGACCGAACCCTAACCCTAGCTAAGGCTCTCTCACCATGGGGACCCAATCCCAAGGTCTGACAACACCACACGCCTGGGGTCCAGAAGCGGTGCAGGCTCACTCGGCATGGAACCTGGAAGCTCAGCATATCATTTTCCCGGCCCGGCTGCAGCTGCTGGGAGGTTTCCTGAGGTCTACCCGACCAGGGGCCCGTGGAGTTGTTTGTTCTTGGCAGCCAAAGACTGATCCTGACTGGCCCCCTCCCATGTGCCCTCAACTCAGCCCTTCGGGGAGACCACTGCCCTGCTGTGGGTTCGGCGCCTGGAGCCTCCTGGGACCTAACCATAACCCTAACCTTACCCCATGCCGGAACCCTCCACTGAAACCTAAGCCGGCCTCGAACCCAAACCCTCAACTTGAGCCGCCCCGTCGCATAAGCCCTCACTTGAGCCCTCGAGGGAGATCACGAGACCGGAGTCGCTTTGGCCCTGGCGATGTCCCTGGACTGAACCCTAACTCTAGCTAAGCCTCCCTCCCCATGGAGACCCAATCTCAAAGCCTGACAACACCACGCACCTGGGGTCCAGAAGCAGTGTAAGCTCACTCACCATGGAACCTGGAAGCTCAGCATGTCGTTGCACAGGCCGGGCTGTAGCTGCCCGAGCGGATTCCTGAGGCCTCCTTACCAGGGGCCCATCGAATTATGTGTCCTTGGCAGCCATAGTCTGATCGTGACTGGCACCCTCCATTGTGTCCTCAACTAAGCCCTTTGGGGAGACCACTGCCCTGCTGTGGGTTCGGCCCCTGGAGCCTCCTGGGACCTAACCCTAACCCTAACCTTACCCCGAACCAGATCCCTCCACCGAAAACTAAGCCGGCCTCGAAACCTAAAGCTCCACTTGAGCCGCCCCGTCGCATGGGCCCTCACTTCAGCCCTCGAGGGAGATCACGAGACCGGAGTCGCTTCGGTCTTGTTCCCAGAGGATTGCTGTGGGCCGCCGATGGGGAAGAGGCCGAGGGGGCTGCTGTCTTGGGATACCAAAGAATCCCACTGTGCAAGGGCCTGGCATCTCGGCACCAAGATGCTGGAATCACAAAGGGAACTCTTTCGGCTCTTAAGACTAATTTCCCTGGGGTGAACTCAATGGTAATCTTACATTCAACCGTGGGCTGAATTGTAAGTATCTGAGCACAGAGAGGCTCACTGTGCATAAGGGTTTATATACAGGATTTATAGCGTTTTTCAGACAGTGCTTCCACTCACTCCCAAGAGATGGGCTCCCTGGTTTTGAAAAATGCACAAGAAATCTGAGATAGGGGTCTCTTCCTTGGGACAGGCCACAGTGTTGGTTCCACTATCACATGGAATTATTCTTCTCCTAGCCAGATATGAATGATATTGAGGCACCTCATCTGATATTGCACCTTAGACTAACAGAGACCAAGTAAGTACCAAGCATGGGCAGAACAAGTCAAAATGTAGGAGACTGACTACCAGCTTCTGTATCAATCATCAGATTCATTCCTCATTGAAATATTGGTGAGAGAACTTATTTTAAGAGAGAAACTGACAAGGGGTCAAGAAAATGAGCTTATAGAACAAGGAAAGAGAGGAAGGGGAAAAAGAAGAGTATAGTAAGAAAAGCTGTTCTTTGAAGCACTAAAGGGTGATTGTGCTCTAGATGTTCCCTTTCATTGCTGAGCAGGTTTTGGAAGCTTTGCGGGGATGAAGGGAGGAAGTTCATGCCTTTTCTATTATCCAAAGTAATCTGGTTTCTTCAATTCAATGTGTTTTTTCAATCCCTTCTTGCCCTCCCCCAGCACTCAGCACAGCAGCTCTCTCCCTGAATGCACGTCCCAGGCATCAGGTGAACCATGATGCAGACCCAGGTGGGTGGGAGCCCCCAGCGGCAGGGCTCACGCACATAATAACCCTGCTGGTTTTTACTCCTTCATAGTATACTTTCCAGCTCTACTCAAGGGTGCTACTGGTCTAGTTCTTCAAACCATGAAGATTTCATTCGGACTGCGTTGGTCAAAGATTACTCAAGATTTTAGAACTGGGGGGACTTTTGGAAGCATTCTCCTCCAAACCTTTGTTCTATGGTAAGGAGACAGAAGTCCTTAAAAACGAGGTGGGACCAAGGTTGGAGAGTAGCCCTTCCTTCCCTCTATGTCCAGCTCCATATTCCCATCTCCTATGCTTCCCCCGCAAACACCTGCCTCCCACATGACTCTCCTGCCATTCTCTCACCTTGTTGGTTCTTCTTACCTCCTTGTCCCATCAACATGCTGGTCCCTTTGAACAGAACACCCTCTCTGACACCCAGTCAGAAGCTTTGCAGCTTTTCCCAACTTTTCTGGGATCAGAGGCTCCATCCTGTGTTTCCAGAACACCAGTTTAAAACTCTCCCCATAGAATTACCTATTTAGACACCTGCTTCTTTTAGGAGCCTGACTACCCTAAGTGCCTCTCCATGGGGCTCTGGTGAGTACAAGACACTTCATATTTACTGAGGGAAGGAATGCATAGGAGCTGGACCCAAGCATCCTTTGACTTTAGCTGGGGCACCTCAGACTCACATCTCCAGCTGTTCTCTGGATGTACCCCCACTTTAGAACCTGTTGTCAGAATCTCCTCTTCTGTCATCTGGCACTCCGTTTGATGGCACTCATAAGATGTCTCTGTGCAGGGATCCTGCTCATTCACTGCATACTGTCTTACCAATGTGTCCCAACTCTGATAAGTGACCCTGGCTGGCCTCTAAAAGGCACTTGGCTGCTGGCTCAGGTAAATTTTCCTGGGAAAGCCAACAGAAGATGCTCTAGCTTCTAGGCCCTTATGTTTCTCCTGCACTCTCAATTTTTTAAAAAAAATCACCTGATGGGGTGCCTGAGTGGCTCAGTTGGTTGAGTGTCTGACTTCGGCTCAGGTCATGATCTCACAGTTCATGGGTTCAAGCCCCACATTGGGCTCTGTGCTGACATCTCAGAGCTTCAGATGCTGTCTCCCTCTCTCTGCCCATCCCCCACTTGCATTCTGTCTCTCTTGGTCTCTCAAAAATGAATAAATGTAAAAAAAAGTTTTTTTAATCACCTGATACCTAAACCTTGACAAGTTTTTTTTTCATTTTTAGGAACATTTCATTTTTAGGAACATCTGGTGCTTCAGGCTAACCTGGCATAACTTCCTAAGCATTTCAGGACTCTTGCCCCAGACAGTCCTGTCTCCTTCTACCACAAGGCCCCATGGAGGAAAGTTCTGAGGGAAAGCATGCATGAAACTAGGCAAAGCTCTGAAATACCAACTATCCTGGCCCTCCCAGTCCCTGCTTTGGTACTGGCCCACTTCACTTGAAGTGTACTCAGAGATGTTTACATTCAGAAGGTCTTAGGCTAAAAAAAATTTACCTTCTATTATAGAGTTTTAGGCACCAACATGGCACTTGGTTCAGAAGGGCTTGCCAGAGGTAGTGACATCAAGACAGGGGATGTCCAAGCCAACCCTAAGGGGGCCAGGCCAGGGCCCGATGTGACAGGTGAGTTGAGCCCCCAAATGGCCAATGCCCCATCAAGGAGGTGGTGATGGTGATATGGAAGCAGGCTATCTTATCAAAGACAACGTGACATGTGGAATCCCACTTACTGGCATTTTCCCTAATCAAACCTGGGAACAGTTGTCAGAAGGGAAAGACAAAACTTCACAAAAAATTTCAAGTGGCTGCTGCAACATGCTTATTAGTAAAAGTCTTAAAGTCTTCGGAAGTCAGTGATTTCGGAATCTAAAAGTCATAGAGAAGCTTAAGTCTTAACTCTTTGTGGAGCTTGCCTGGATGACACTACCATTGCAGTGGAGCAGAGGAGAGGGTTTGTGTGTGCAGGAAATGCTCTTTTGGTTTTAGGCACATCCTCTCCCATTCACACCCTGCCGTCCCTGAGATCTGAAGCAGTGTCTCTCAACTATAGACCCAAATACATTTTTAGGCACACCCCCAAGCAGGCACCCTCTGAAGAGGGCAATCCCCTGGGGAATCCTGTTATTAATGGAAACTGCACCTCTCCCCTTCCAGGATGCTTCATCAGCGTCACTCCCTCATCCCCTCTCAAGGTAGAATTTTACAGACTTCCCTTAGGAGAGCTGGAAGAGGGACAAGGATGCAGGCTGTCCTGAAAGTTATCTACTAGGCTGACACCATGAGTGGGAATGACTTCCAGGCAGCACAGACTTGATGACAAGTTGGCTAATTCTGAGTCTTTCGGACAGTCATCCTCAGCTCCATCTCAGAAACTGGCACAGCAGCTTCTGGAGAACAACAGTCTTCCAGCCTATCTCCCAAAGACAAACTCTTCTTTCCAGCCACCGCCTGTGAAAACGGGAACAAGCTTTCTGCAAACTTGGCGAGGTAACCTGAACATACCTGTGTGCTTGACTGAGACTGTCCCCGAGACCAAGACCTCAGGTGAAGGTGATATGACAATACTCAGGCTGGCAGAGCCTTTGTGGGGTGGGTGGTAGACCAAGGCATTTGAGATGAAGAGGGGTTGCAACCTACCAAAAATACCACAGCCTCTGTATGGAGAGGGCCCGCACACAGCACCTGGAGCCACAGCAGTCCTAGTAAGGGCGGCATCTGTAGGAGAGAGGGGGCAGAGGCTAGTCAGTGTCCTGGGTCGGAAGGAAGGCCGAACCAGTCACGAGGTCCAGGCCAATTCAGGGCAACGGGCAGAAACGCCACCACTGCACTTCACCAACCAGAACTGAGTGCTGTCTGGTGGCCCAAACAGAAGGTGCAGAGATGGATCTGGCCAGTGCAGATCAGTGTGATTCAAAGCGCCACTACCATCTCCAGATGCTGAATCACAATGGTTCCCTTCTGGTAGGGCCTGTGAACCAAGGCCGGCATGAGTCACGCCAGCGCTGCAACGGGAAGGAAGTTCAACAGACCCGTGTCTACATGCTGTAGACCCTGCTCAGCACTCGAGCCCTGATGATGGTCCAAAGCTGGGGGCACGCCACTGGCAAGTCCCCTGAGGTTCAAAGCAGAGCTTATGAAGTCAGACAGATTAGCAAGTTTAGTTCTGGTCTTGCCACTTAATGGCTATGGGACTCTGGCAAGTTACTGGACCTCTGCAAGCCTCAGTTTCCCCATAACTGAGTTTTTTCGGTTTCCCAGTGAAAGGGGTGGGAGGGCAGGACCGCTTTACAGTGCTGTATCCTTATATACTCCGCTGACGGGACTGTCCTTGTCTCACTGCCCCCCTCCCCTCCAGGGTGCCTGAGGCTTGGGGCCCTATGAGGTGTGGGTGGGGCTCAGAGGCTATTCCTCCCCTAGAAGAGCTGCCCAGTCAAGGCCCTTCAGACTCAGTGCAGGCTCCAAGGAGTCAAGCCAGCTTCCTTTAAGATGCCTGCCACCCCCTTTTTTTGGAAAAGAGAGATGACTATGAAAGCTGAACCCCCTTGGTTCTGCACCTTGGTATGTACAGAGAAACTGTCACTGCAGTTACTTGAGTCCATGTGGCCATAGGTGGGGAAAGGGAGAAGGTGGACTGTTTCTCAGTAATGTTGGATGATCATATAGTTGTCATCTAGGTTCCTGCCAACTTTCTTCTTTTAAAAAAATGGCTGGGAGAAATACACAATTTGATCCAGGATCTTATACACTGAATCTGTAGATAATTCTGGTACAAATTGGCTTGCTTTATGAATAATTGTGTAGAAAATAGCTGCCTGGGAAGTATTAGTGAAGATTAGTTAAGACAGAGAGTTAGGAGTCATAGTGAAACTCAGCAGACCTGAGTTCCTATGCCGTTTCTCCTTGGTTGGCTCCCAGGGCTTGAGTATCTTTTTATTTTATTATTATTATTTTTGAAATGTTTATTTATTTCTGAGAGAGAGAGAGAGAGAGAGAGAGAGACTGTGAGCAGGGGAGGGGCAGAGAGAGAAGGCAACGGAGAATACCAAGTAGGCTCCATGCCATCAACACAGCGCTCAATGCAGGGCTCAAACTCCCGAATGGAGAGATCATGGCCTGAGCCAAAACCCAGAGTCGGACACTTAACTGAGTGAGCCACCTAGGAGCCCTCTTGTGTTTATCTTTTTAAATACCCAGCACCCAACTGCTGCTAAATCTATCACTTCAAGGAAAACTGATCTGAGAGACTCCTGCCCAGTCATCACCACCACCAGTACCTCATTCTCCATATGATACAGATCTTTTCACATCCAGTCCTCCCATAATCCACAAACACGGACTTCTATGTACTAGATAGAACTTGTTATGATTTCCATGAGATGCTTCCGTCAATCGGCGACATAAGGTGATCTGTTTAACTTGCCTTAATCAATCAACACATAGTAGAACACTGAACTGTGTGCCTAAACATGCTGCTGATCGAACGAAGGAAAAAAGAAGCCAACAAATCCACAGACTCTTAAATACAAACAATAAACTGGCGGTTCCCAGAGGGGAGGTAGGTGGGGAAGAGTGAAACAAGTGAAGGAGATTAAGAGTGCACTTACTCTCATGAGCACTGAGTAATGTATAGAATTGCTGAATCATCATATTGTACATCTGAAGCTAATGTGACACTGTATATAAATTATACTTAAATCAAAAAATAAATTTAGAGGTGCCTGGGTGGTTCCGTCAGTTAAGCATCCGACTTTGGCTCAGGTCATGGTCTGACACTTTGTGGGTTTGAGCCCCGTGTCAGGCTCTGCGCTGACGGCTCAGAGCCAGGAGTCTGCTTCTGATTCTGTGTCTCCCTCTCTCTGCCCCTCCCCCGCTCACACTCTGTCTCTCTCTCTCTCTCTCTCAAAAATAAATAAATATTTAAAAAATAAAAATAAAAAATAAATTTAAAAAATGCCATGGGTTCTCATAATCTATGCATCCATTAAAAAAACCACACCAAGG
Source organism: Lynx rufus (assembly GCF_022079265.1). NCBI lineage: Eukaryota > Metazoa > Chordata > Mammalia > Carnivora > Felidae > Lynx > Lynx rufus. The sequence goes on along the minus strand of NW_025814823.1, from coordinate 83,163,812 downwards.
TGCTACTAAGGAGCTTAGCTTTGCACTGGACCCTCGGATGGGGCGCAAGGGATGGAACAATGAAAAGCCAGACAGAAGTCCCTGCCAAGAAGGAGCTTTCTATCCAGAAAAGGGAGGCAAACAATAAATAAAAAAAAATATATGAACTGTGTTGGATGGCATTAAGTCCCACTGTGGTGAAAAATAAAGAGCTGGCAGGCTGAGAGCAAGGGAGAGGGGGTAGTAGATAATAACACAAGTTTAAACAAGGAGTTCAGGGATGACTCAACTGAGAAGGTGACATCTGAGCAGAGACCACACAGAAATGCAGCCTGGCAATGACCTGGGCCAGCACAAGGGCCTCAGTGGTGGAGGAGTGTGGCTCTGGGGTGGCTGGACCTACTGTCCCTCCAGTCCCAGTCGCACAGAGACTGTGGTTGCATTGTGGAGAAGAGTGGTTAGGCATAGAGCATGAGAGGAGATGAACTGCCCTGTTCAGGGGGCTGGGAGTGGGAGTAGGGAATCTGGGCCAGGGCTGGACCAGCAAGGACCCAGCACTGCTCAAACAGCACCCTCTGCTAATGTGATGCACAGCATCGTCCACAGTTACCCTGTGGTGCCCTCCTCCTCAAGAATCTCCATGGTCCTGGGTAACCAATATGTGTGTGCTCATGTGCGTGTGTGTATGCGTGTGCACATCTGTGTGGAGAAAGAGGGGAGCATTCAAGGGAGAAAAAGGACTTCTTGCTTTTAGGGTAGGTGGAGTCCAAACAATTAATTGTAAATGAAAAGAGATGAAACTCTTTTCTATCATGCATCAGTAAAGAGAATCCTCAGCAATTACTCTGGATTCATGATAAATGTGATAATATGACAAGCAGGTTTCAAAAATGGCCCCAAGATTCTCACGTCTTTGTGTATGTGGTGTGCACGATCCCCTTCCCTAGCAAGGGGTCCTACGAATATGATGAAATGGCCACCCCCATGATTATAGAATACTATGTAAGGTTGTATGTTATTTAAGGCTCTCCTGCTGGCTTCAAGAAGTAGCTACTGTGTTGTCAGAGGCACACATGTCTTGGACTGAGGGTGGTCTCCAGGAGCTGACTGCAACCACCAACCAGCCAATGAGGAAACTGGCACCTCAGTCTGACAAGCACAAGGAACTGAACTCTGCCAACCTGCATGAACTTACAGAACCCCAAGCTACAGATGAGGACACAACCCAGCCAACTTCCTGATTTCAGCTTTATGGGACCCAGAGCAGAGGACTCATAGATGCTATGCCCAGACTTATCTATAAAAATTATAAGATAATAAATATACAGTAAAACCTTGGTTTGCGAGCATACTTCATTCCAGAAAACTTCTTGTAATCCAAAGCACTCGTATAATCAAAACAAATTTCAAGAACCACTGGCTCAGTTGTGATCACGTGACATTCAGCATCATGTACAACTTGTATTGCAAGACATCACTTGTTTATCAACTTAAGATTTATTAGGAATGTTTGCTTGTCTTGCAGAACACCTGCAGGATGAGTTGCTTGCAATCCAAGGTTTTACTGTAATAAGTTTGTAGTAATTTATTATGCAGCAACAGAATACTAAGACAAGTAAGGACAAAGGTCACAGGTTATGAGAACTTCGAGGTGTTTTACCACTGTCATAATACCCAAAGCTTCTATATACAGGGTAAGTATTATTAGCTTCATGTTTGAAATAATCTCGGGACACAAGGCATTAGGTATGTTTTGTCTCTTAACTGCAGGGCACTATCTGCTAAAGCCAAGAATTGACTTGACCAGCATTCCAGGAAAGTGTTTAGCACAGACACTGCCTCTTAGGTAATATGGAGTCTTCCATTACCGAAGGGTAACTTCTTTATCCCTACTTGGTTTGCCCATTCTTCCAGGGCCCTGCTTTTACAAGCTGCTATGGGCCGAGCCATCCCAGTGATGATGTGTGGTGACTGTACTAACAGTGAGTCCACAATCATTTAGCTCATGTGAACGAACCAACTGGAAGAGGCAGAGAGAACCAGAGCAGTTGAAGAGATGCCTAAGAAAGCAAAAGAGGTTGAGAAAATATAGGAGGTGAAGGGGAAGTTTAACGTGGCAGAAGCCATTCCCAAAGGGCAAATCAAGCCCCAAGGAAGTGACAGGGAAAAGAGAGAAACTCAGCCAGAGCACAGAAGCAGAGACCAGCAAAGAATCCCTGGGTAAATAGCAGGAAGTCACTGGGACAGAGGCGACAGATGGAAATTCTGCGACCACAGTTTAGTAATGCTTTAACTAGGGACAGATTATTGATTCCCTCAAATACCTATACCACTCTGTGTCAATAACTCTCCACAATTAGCAGATAATTTAATCATTACAGATAGAACTAATACAGTAAGATGTGATATTAGGTAAAAGTATGATGTTCGTTTGGAAAGAACTCTCAATGCTGCCGTGATAAATTATACATCAGAACAGTGTTGTTTAGCTACTGTGACCGCCTAAATGATTGTGGAATCAGGTTACTGGGTTGTGATATCCATTTTATAGAGGCAAAGATCGATTTTAAAGAAATCCTAAGACATCACATGTAAGAAGTGTTTTGTGAAACTTCTCTTTTGGCTACATATATACCCATACAGACGTGTGTGTACTAGGCTACAACACAAAGGCTGTTTCCTCAAAGCTCTGTTGTGTAAGCCCCAGAAGTGGACAAGCTCAAGTTGTGTTGAGTCTAGATCAGCTTCTTTACCCTCCTGGTAGGTTCTGGGCAGCATCAGGTCCAACCAGAAGGTCACTTCCTGCTGGCAGTGGTGCTGGGCTGAGTACTCTTTCACATTCCCCGCGCTTCTGCCTGGGTGATACTGGTCAAATGGCTATTGCATTTTTGTTCAAAACTCTACTAAAAGTTGCCCTGCAATGATCAAATTCTGGAAGATGCAACTCTCAGGAAGGCCCCCTCAAGTGGGAATGGCCCCTGCTCACCTGCCTGCTTATAAGCACCCCATGAAGGGAGGAGGCGGCTGAAGAGTGGTAGACAACAAAGATGGCAGATGTTTGTGGATTGGGAGAAATGAGACTGTTCTCTTCCCGGTTCAGAACACTTTCTCTCCAATGCTCTACCACCTTAGCCGCCATGAAATTTCCTGTGTATCTCTCTCCGGGTTTTACCCCTAACTATAACCAGAACAGCCTCAAGCACAGTCAGAGCTGAGGGCAGACTCAGGGAGTCCATTCAACTCAGGTAAACATGAACTTGCTATAAAGAAGACTACTCCTGACCAGCACCCTCCCTTGTGCCCTCAACTCAGACCTTCGGGGAAACAAATACACTGCTGTGGATTCAACACCTGGAGCCTTCTGGGACCTAACGCTAATGCTCACCCTAACTTTAACCCTAACCAGAACCCTCAACCAAAACATAACCCTGTCTCGAACCCTAACACTACACTGGACCCACGCCGTCACATGGGCCCTCACTTCAGCCCTCAAGGGACATCAGGAGACTGGAGTCGTGTCAGCCCTGACAATGTCCCTGGACACAACCCTAACCATAGCTAAGGCTCTCTCCCCATGGGGACCCAACAACAAGGTCTGACACCACGCGCCTGGGGTCCATAAGTGGTGCAGGATCACCTGGCATATTACCTGGAACATCACCATGTCGTTTCCAAGGCCTGGCTGCAGCTGCCCGAGATGATTCCTGAGGCATACCCGTCCAGTGGCCCATAGAGCTTCTGGCCATGGAACCCAAAGACTAACCCTGACCGGCACCACCCTTGTGCCCCCAACTGAGCCCTTCGGGGAGACAACTGGACTGCTGTGGTTTCACTGCCTGAAGCATCCTGGTACCTAACCCTAACACTAAACAAAACCCTAACGAGAACCCTCAACCGAAACCTAACCCTATCTTGACCCCTAACGCTACACTGACCCTACGCCATCGCGTGGGCCCTCACTTCAGCCCTCAAGAGAGATCACAAGACTGGAGTCACTTCGGCCCTGGCAACATCCCTGGAGAGAAAGATAACCGTAGCTAAGTCTCTCTCACCTGGGGACCCAAAACCAAAATCTGACTACACCACGTGCCTGGGGTCCATAAGCAGTGTAGAATCACTCAGCATAGAACCTGGTACATCACTGTTTGTTGCCAAGGCTGGGCAGAACCTGCCCAAGAGGATTCCTGAGACATATATGAACAGTGGCCCATAGGGTTGTCTGGTCATGGACCCAAAGACTAATCATGACCGGCACCTGCCCTTGTGCCCTCACTCAGCCCTTCGGGGAGACAACTGCATTGCAGTGGAATCAGTGCCTGGAGTCTCCTGGGACCTAATCATGACCCTAACCCTAAACCTCAGCATAACCCTCAACCGAAACCTAACCCTATCTCGAACCAAAACCCTACACTTGAACCGAAACATGGCATGGCCCTAATTTCAGCCCTCTAGGGAGATCACGAGACAGGAGTCAATTCGGCCCTGGCGATGTCCATGGACCGATCCCTATCCATAGCTAAGGCTCTCTCCCCATGGGGACCCAATACCAAATTCTGACTACACCATGCGCTGGGGTCCAGAAGCAGTGCAAGATCACTAGGCATAGAAGCTGGAACATCATCAGGTTGTTACCCAGGCCCAGCTGCAGCTGCCTGAGAGGATTCCTGAGGGATACCCGACCAGTGGCCCATAGAGTTGTCTGGCCTTGGAACCCAAGACTAATCTGACAGGCACCCTCCCTTGTGCCCTCAACTCAGCCTTTCGGGGAGACAGCTGCACTGCTGTGGGTTCAGTGCCTGGAGCTTCCTGGGACCTAACACTAACACTAAACCTAACCCTAACCAGAACCCTGAACAGAAACGTAACCCTATTTTGATTCCTAACCCTACACTTGACCCACACCATCACTTGGGCCCTCACTTCACCCCTTGAGGGAGATCATGAGGCTGGAGTTGCTTTGGCCCTGGAGACATCCCTGGACCTAACCTTAACCCTCCCTAAGGCTCTTTCCCCATGGGGACCCAATACCAGAGTCTGACACCACGCGCCTGGGGTCCAGAAGCGGTATAGGATCACTCGGCATAGAAGCTGGAACATAACCAGGTTGTTTCCCATGCCTGGCTGCAGCTGCCCGAGAGGATTCCAGAGGCCTACCCGACCAGTGACCCATAGAATAGAATGACCTTGGAACACAAAGACTAATCCTGACCAGCACCCTCCCTTGTGCCCTAAACTCAGACCTTCAGGGACACAACTGCACTGCTGTGGGTTCAGAGCATCAAGCCTCCTGCACCTAACCCTAACACTAAACCTAACCTGAACCAGAACCCTCAACTGAAACCTAACCCTATCTCAAACCCTAACCATAAACATGACCAGCACTGCCTTCTGGGACCTTACTTCACGCCTTTAGGGAGATCCGAGCCTGGAGTGGCATCGGCCCTGGCGATGTCCCTGGCCCAAACACTAAGCTTAGATAAGGCTCTCTCCCCAAGGGGACCCAATGTAAAAGTCTGACAACAACACGCACCTGAGTAACAGACGTGGTGAAGGATCACTCGGCATAGAACCTGTAACAACACCATGTCATTTCCAAGGCCCAGCTGCCGCTGCCCAAGAGAATGCCTGAGGTCTATGCGACCAGTGGCCCATAGAGTTGTCTGGCCTTGTATCCCAAAGACTAATCCTGACCGGCATCCTCCCTTGTGCCCTCAACTCAGCCCTTTTGGGAGACAACGGCACTGCTGTGGGTTCAGCGCTTGGAGACTCCTGGGACCTAACCCTAACCCTGACCTTAACCCAAAACCTCAACTGAAACCTAACCCTATCTCGAACCGAAACCCTACACTTGACCCACACTGCACCATGGGCCCTCACTTCAGGCTTCGAGAGAAATCATGAGACTGGAGTCGCTTTGGCCCTGGCGACGTCCCTGGACCAAACCATAATCCTAGCTAAGGCTCTCTCCCCTTGGGGACCAAATACTAAATTGTGAATACACCATGCGCCTGGGGTCCACAAGCGGTACAGGATCACTAGGCATAGAACCTGGAACACCACCATGTCGTTTCCAAGGCCCAGCTGCAGCTGCCCATGAGGATTCCTGAGGCATACACGACCAGTGGCCCATAGAGTTGTCTGGCCTTGGAACCCAAAGACATATCTTGACTGGCATCTCCCTTGTGTCTTGCACTCTGCCCTTCAGGGACACAACTGCACTGCTGTGGGATCAGTGCCTGGAGCATCCTGGGACTTAACAGTAACACTAAACCTAACCCTAACCAGAACCCTCAACCGAAACGTAACCCTATGTTGAACCCTAACCCTACACTTGACACGCAACGTCCCTTGGGTCCTCACTTCACCCCATGAGGGAGATCAGGAGGCTGGAGCTGCTTCGGCCCTGAGGACGTCCCTGGACCTAACCTTAACCCTACATAAGGCTCTCTCCCCATGGGGACCCAATACCAGAGTCTGACAACACCACGCACCTGTGGTCCAGAAGCGGTGCAGGTTCGCTCGGTATAGAACCTGGAACATCACCATGTCATTTAGAAGGCCCGACTGCAGCTGCCCGTGAGGATTCCTGAGGCCTACCCAACCAGTGACCGATAGAGTTGTCTGGCCTTGGAACCCTAGACTAATCCTGACCGGCATGCTCCCATGTGCCCACAACTCAGCTCTTCGGGGACACAACTGCACTGCTGTGGGTTCAGTGCCTGGAGCCTCCTGGGACCTAATCCTAACCCTAAACTTAACCCTAACAACAACCCTCAACCGAAACCTAACCCTATCTCTAACCCTAACCTACAATTGACCCGCACCATCACATGGGCCCTCCCTTCAGCCCTCGAGGGAGATCATGAGACTGGAGTCACTTCCACCCTGGTGACGTACTGGAACCGAACCCTAAACATAGCTAAGTCTCTCTCCACGGGAAACAATAACAAAGTCTGACAACAACACACCTGGGGTCCAGAAGAGGTGCAGGATCACCTGGCATACAACCAGGAACATCACCATGTCATTTCCAAGACCAGGCTACAGCTGCACGAGAGGATCCCTGAGGCCTACTGACCAGTGGCCCATAGAGTTGACTGGCCTTGGAACCCAAATACTAATCCTGACCGGCACCCCCACTTGTGCCCTCAACTCAGCACTTCGGGGACACAACTGCAATGCTGTGGGCTCAGCGCCTAGAGTATCCTGGGCCCAAACCCTAACCCTAACCCTACACTCATGAGAACCCTCAACCGGACCCTAACCCTATAGCGAGCCAAAAACTTACATGACACACACTGTCGCATAACCCTCACTTCAGCCCTCAAAGGAGATCACGAGACTGGACTCACGTTGGCCCTGGCGATGTCCCTGGACCGAACTGTAACCATATCTAAGTCTCTCTCCCATTGGGGACCCAATACCAACGTCTGACATCACCAGGTGCCTGGGGTCCAGAAGCGGTGGATGATCACTCGGCATAACCTGGAACAGCACGCACCTGGAGTCCAAAAGAAGTACAGGATCAATCAGCATAGACCTGGAACATCACCACGTCATTTCCCAGGTCTGGCTGTAGCTGCCCGAGAGGATACATGAGGCCTACGCGAAGAGTGGCCCATAGGGTTGTGTGGCCTTGGAATGCAAAGACTAATCCAAAAAGGCAGACTCCCTTGTGCCCTCAACACAGGCCTTTGGGGAGACAACTGCACTGCTGTGGGTTCACCGCCTGGACCTCCTGGGTCCTAACCCTAATCCTAAACCTAACCCTAATGAGAACCCTCAACCAAAACCTAACCCTATCTCGAACACTAACCCTACACTTGACCTGCACCGTCGCATGGCCTTCACTTCAGCCGTCGAGGGAGATCACAAGACTGGAGTCGCTTTGGCCCTGGCGACATCCCTGGACTGAACACTAACCCTAGCTAAGGCTCTCTCCCCATGGGGACCCATACCAAAGTCTGACTACACCACACGCCTGGGGTCCAGAAGCGGTGTAGGATCACCTGGCATAGAACCTAGAACATCAGCATGTCGTTTCCCAACCCGGCTGCAGCTGCCCAAAAGGATTCCTGAGGCCTACCTACCTGACCAATGGCCCAGAGAGTTGAGGGACTTTGAACCCAAAACTAATCCTGACAGGCACCCTTCCTTGTGCCCTCAACTCAAACCTTCGGGGACACAACTGCACAGCTGTGGGTTCACCACCTGGAACCTCCTGGGACCTAACCCTGTCCCTAACAATAACCTTCACCATAACCCTCAACTGAATCTTAACCCTATCTCCAACCAAAACCCTACACTGACCCGCACCGTCACATGACCCTCACGTCAGCCCTCGAGGGAGATCATGAGACTGGAGTCGCATTGGCCTTGGTGACACCCTGGACCTAACCCTAACTTTAGCTAATGCTCTCTTCCAATGGGGACCCAATACCAAAGTCTGACAAAACCACACACCTTTGGTCCAGAAGCAGTGCAGGATCACCTGGCATATTACCTGGAACATCACCATGTCATTTCCCAGGCCCAGCTACAGCTGCCCGAGATGATTCCTGCGCCTACCTGAACAGTGGCCCATAGAGTTGTCTGGCCTTGGAACCCAAAGACTAATCCTGACTGGCACCCTTGCTTGTGCCCTCAAATGAGCCCTTCCGGGAGATATCAAAACTGTTGTGGGGTCAGCGCCTAGACCCTCCTGGGACCTAACCCTAACACTAACCCTAACGCTGACCCTAACTCTAAACCAAACCAGAAACCTCAACTGAAACCTATCCCTAACTAGAACCCTAACCCCACACTTGACCTGCACTGTACCATGGGCCCTCACTTCAGCCCTCAATAGACATGAATAGACTGGAGTCGCTTCGGCCCTGGCATTGTCCTTGGCCCTAACCTTAACGCAGCTAAGGCTCTTTCCCCATGGAGACCCAATACCAAAGTCTGACAACACAACACTCCTGGGGTTAGGGGCAGTGCAGGATCACTCAGCATAGAACCTGGAACATCACCATGCCGTTTCGAAGGCCCCACTACAGCTGCCCAAGACGATTCCTGAGGCCTACCCGACCACTGGCCGATAGAGGTTTCTGGCCTTGGAACCCAAAGTCTAATCCTGCCCAGAACCATCCCTTGTGCCCTCATCTCAGCCCTTCAGGGACACAACTGCACTGCTGTGGGTTCAGCACCTGGATCCTCCTCGGTCCTAACTCAAACCCTAACCTAACCAGAAACAGAACCCTAACCCTAACCAGAACCCTCAACCAAAACCTAACCCTATCTCAAACCCTAATCCTATACGTGACATGAACCGTCGCATGGGCCCTCACTCCAGCCCTCAAGGGAGACCACAAAACTGGAATCTCTTTGGCCCTGGCAACATCCCTGGACCGAACCCTAACCGTAGTTAAGGGTCTCTCCCCATAGGGACCCAATACCAAAGTCTGACAACACCACGCACCTGGGATCCAGAGGCAGTGCAGGATCACTCAGCATAGAACCTGGAACATCACCATGTCATTTCCCAGGCCCGGCTGCAGCTGCCCAAGAGGATTCCTGAGGCCTACCCGAACAGTGGCCCATAGAGTTGTCTGGCCTTGGAACAGAAACACTAATCCTGACGAGCACCGTCCCTTGTGACTGCAAGTCAGCCCATCAGGGAGACATCTGCACTGCTGTGGGTTCAGCACCTGGAGTCTCCTGGGACCTAACCCTAACCCTAACCCTAAGCAGAACCCTCAACAAAAACCCAACACTATCTCGACCCAAACCCTACACTTGTTTTGCACCATCGCATGGGCCTTCACTTCAGCCCTCGAGGAAGGTCACAAGACTGGAGTCGCCTAGGCCCTAGTGATGTCCCTGGACCGAACTGTAACCCTAGATAAGGCTCTCTACCCATGGGGACCCAATACCAGTATATGACAACACCACAAACTGGGGTCCAGAAGAGGTGCATGATCACTCGGCATAGAACGTGGAACATCACCATGTCATTTCCAAGGCCCAGCTGCAGCTGCCCAAGACGATTCCTGAGGCCTACCCAACCACTGGCCCATAGAGTTCTCTGGCCTTGGGACCCAAAGACTAATCGTGACCGGCACCGCCCCTTGTGCCCTCAACTCAGCCCTTCAGGGAGACCACTGCACTGCTGTGGGTTCAGTGCCTGGAGCCTCCTGGGACCTAACCCTAACCCTAAACAGAACCCTCAACCGAAACCTAACCCTATCTAGAACCCTAACCCAACACTTGACCCGCACCGTCACATGGGCCTCACTTCAGCCCTCGAGGGAGGTCATGAGACTGGAGTCGTATCGTCCCTGGCGACGTCCCGGGACTGAACCCTAACCCTAGCTAAGGCCCTCTCCCCATGGGGACCCAATACCAAGGTCTGACAACACCACATGCCTCAGGATCCAGAAGCGGTGCAGGATCACTTGGAATAGAACCTGGAACATCACTGTGTCGTTTCCAAGGCCCGGCTCCAGCTGCCCAAGAGAATTCCTGAGGCCTACCAGACCAGTAGCCCATAGAGTTGTCTGGCCATAGAACACAAAGACTAATCCTGACCGGCACCCTCCCTTGTGCCCTCAAATGAGCCCTTCAGTAAAACAACTGCACTGCTGTGGGTTCAGCGCCTGGAGCATCCTGGGACCTCACCATAACCCTAATCCTAACCTTAAGCACAGCCCTCAACGAAACCTTACCCTATCTCGGACCCTATCAATACATTTGACCAGCAACTTCGCATAGCCCCTCACTTCAGCCCTCAAGGGAGATCAGGAGAATAGAGTCGCTTCAGCCCTGGTGACGTCCCTTGACCGAATCCTAACCCAAGCTAGGGCTCTCTCCCCATGGGGACACAATACCAAGGTGTGAAAACACCACGTGCCTGGGGTCCAGAAGTAGTGCAGGTACACTCAGCACAGACATGGAATATCACTATTTCAATTCTATGGCCCGGCTGCAGCTGCCCGAGAGGATTCCTGAGGCTGACCAGACCAGTAGCCCATAGACTTGTCTGGCCTTGGAACACAAAGACTAATCCTAATCAGCACCCACCTTGTGCCCTCAACTCAGACCTTAGGGGAGACAACTGCACTGCTGTGGGTTCAGTGCCTGGAGTCTCCTGGGATCAAACCCTAACACTAACACTAAACCTAAGCAGAACTCTCAACTGAAAAATATCCCTATCTAAAACCCTAACCCTAAACTTGACCCACACCTTGGCATGGGCCCTCACTTCAGCCCTGGAGGGAAATCACTAGACTGGAGTCAATTTGGGCCTGGTGACGTCCCTGGACTCAACACTAACCCTAGCTAAGGATCTCTTCCAATGGGTACATAATACCCATGTGTACCAAAACCACGCACGTGGGGTCCAGAAAAGGTGAAGAATCACTCAGCAAACAAGCTGGAATATCCATATGTCTTTTCCAAGGCCCGGGTGCAGCTTCCCAAGAGGATTATGAGAACTACCCGACCAGTGGCCCAAAGAGATGTTTAGCCTTGGAACACAAACACCAATCCTGAAAGGCAACCTTCCTTGTGCCCTCAACTCAGCCCTTCGGGGAGACAACTGCACTGCTGTGGGTTCAGCTCCTGGTGCCTCATGGAACCTAACCCTAACCCTAACCCTAACTCTGACCAGAACCGTCAACCGAAACCTAACCCTATCTCGAACCCTAACCCTACACTGGACTTGCACTTTCGCATGGGCCCTCACTTCGGCCCTCGAAAGAGATCACGAGACTGGAGTCCCTTGAGCCCTCTCGATGTCCCTGAACCGGACTCTAACCCTAGCTATGGCTCTCACCCCATGGGGACCCAATACCCACATGTGACAACACCACACGCCTTGGGTCCAGAAGCAGTGCAGGATCACTCAGCATAGAACCTGAACATCACCATGTCGTTTCCAAGGCCCGGCTACAGCTGCCCAAGACGATTCCTGAGGCCTACCCGACCAGTGGCCCAAAGAGTTGTCTGTCCTTGGATTCCAAAGACTAATCCTGACTGGCAACAACCCTTGTACACTCAACTTAGCCCTTTGGGGAGAAAGCTGCACTGCTGTGGATTCAGCACCTACAGCCTCCTGGGACCTAACCCTAACACTACTCTAACCCAAGCAGAACCCTCAACCAAAACCTAACCCTATCTCCAACCCTAACTGTATACTGAACACGCACCGTGGCATAGGCCCTCACGTCAGCCCTCGAGGGAGATCATGAGACTGGAGTCACTTGGGCCCTGGTGACTTCCCTGGAACAAACCCTAACCCTAGCTAAGGCTCTCTACCTATGGGGACCCAATGCAAAAGTCTAATAACACCACGAAACTGGAGTCCAGAAGCAGTGCAGGATCACACGGCATAGAACCTAGAACAACACCAATTTATTTCCCAAAACCTGGCTACAGCTACCCGAGAGAATTCCTGAGTCCTACCCGACCAATGGGCCATAGAGTTGTCTGGCCTTGGAACCCAAAGACTAATCCTGACCGTCACACTCCATTGGGACCTAAATGCAGCCCTTCGGGGAGAAAATTGCACTGCTGTGGTTTCAGTGCCTTGAGCCCCCTGGGACCTAAACCAAAACCTTAACCTAACACTAAGCAGAACACTGAACCGAAACGTAACCCTATCTCGAACCCTAACCCTACACTTGTTTCCCACCTTCACATGTGCCTTCACTTCAGCGCATGAGGAAAGTCATGACACTCGACTTGCCTAGGCCGTGGCGACCTCCCTAGACCAAACAATAAACCTACCTAAGGCTATCTACCCATGGGGACCCAATACAAATATATGACAACACCACACGCCTGGGGTCTAGAAGTGGTGCAGGATCACTCGGCATTGAACCTGGAACATCAGCATGTTGTTTCCAAGGCACGGACAAGGCTGTCGGAGACGATTCCGGAGGCCTACCCGACCATTGGCCCATAGAGTTCTATGGCCTTGGAACCCAAATAATATCCTGAGGGGCACCCTCACTTGGGCTCTCAACACAGCCCTTCGGGGAGACAACGGCACAGCTTTGGGTTCAGCGCCTGGACACGAATGGGACCGAACCCTAACCCTCACCCTAAACCCTAACCCTACCCTAACCCACTATCCCTAAAAATAAAAAACCTAAAGGTAACCCTAAACCTAACCATAAAACTGTAACACTAACCCTAACGCTAACCCCTAATCCAAATACCGACCCATTCCCCTAACTAAGGTCCTAGACCTAGACTTCACCTTAACCCTAAATCTAATGCAAACCCTAACCCTAACCCTAACCCTAACCCTAACATAACCCTAACTCTCAAACCCAAGCCCTAACCCTAAACCTAAGCCTAACTCAAGACCAAACCTAACGCCTAAACCTAACTCCAAACCCTGACCCCTAACCATAACCCTAAACAGTAACCCTAACCCTAAACCCAACCCTAATGCATAAACCTAACTCTAACCCCTAACGCTAACCCCTAACAACAACCTTAACCGTAACCCTAACCCCTAACATCAAACCCAAACCCTAACCCAACGCTCACGACACACAGGAATGGTGTCACATTGGCACTGGTGAGGTCCCTGGACAGAATATTAACCCTAGTAAAGGATCTCTCTGGTTGGGGACCCAATTCCTATCTCTGAGAACACCACAAACAAAGGGCCCAAAGTGGTGCAGGATTACTCATCATGGAACATGGAACATCATCATGATATTTCCAATGCCCGCATGGAGCTGCACAAGGGGGTTGATGAGGCCCAACTGAAGATGTCACACACACGAGGCTGGCCTTGGCAAAGACTAAGTCTGAACAGCTCGCTCAAATGAGGCCTATACTCAATCCTCTGAGGAGACCACTACCCTGCTGGAGTTTAAGCACTTGGAGCTTCCTGGGACCTAACCCTAACCTAAACCATGACACTCAGCACACCGCTCAAACTAAACCTCAACCCAACTCTAAACCTAACCCTACACATGACCCGCACAATCATGGACCTCATTCAGCCTTCCAGGGTGACCACGGCTCTGGTGTCACTTCGGCCCTGGCAACATCGCTGGACCGAACCTTAAACTTGGCTAAAGTTTTCCCCAGTGGGGACCCAATTCTTAAGTCTGAGGACACAATGGACGTGAGGCCCATAAGCAGAGGAAGATTACTCGCCATGGAACCTGGAACATCTCGGTGTCATTTCCAAAGACCAGAAGGAGATCCACAGGGGATTTATTGAGGTCTAACCGAGGAGTGACCCTGGCACCCAAAACTCAGCCTCACTGGGACGCTCCTTAGACCACCCACTCAGCCCTGCGGGGAAACAACTGCCCTACTAGGTGTATAGCACCAAGAGCCTCCGATGACCAAACCTAATCTTAACTGTTACCTTCGGTATACACATTAAGCTAAATCTCACCTCATGGTTAACCAGCATCCTACACCTAACTCCCAACATGCATGGGCCTTCAATTCATTGATCCAGAGAGATCACAGGACTGGAGCCACTTCGGCGCTACAGATTTCCCTGACCCAAAATCAGACGGTAACTAAGGCTCTCTCAGCATAGGGAACCAATTCCACAGTCTGACACAACTCAAATGGGGTCGAGAAATGGTGGATAAATATGCGACATGTAACCTTAAACATCACAATATCATTTCAAAACCACGAATGTATCTATAAAAGAGAATTCCGGAGGACTACCAGGCCATAGGCCCATAGAGGTCTCAAGACTTGCAAAACAAAGACTAACCCTAAATGGCACCCTCCCCTGACCACTACACTCAGACATTCAAGGAGACAAGTGCCCTATGGTGAGCCCAGCACCTAGAGCCGCCTGGGACGTAACCCTAACCCTAAACTAACCCTAACCCAAACTCTAATGATAACCTAAATCCTAACCCTAACCCTAACCGGAACACTAACCCTAACCCTAACCCTAACCCTAACCCCCTAACCCTAACCCTACCATAACCATAACCCCTAACCCTAACCCTAACCCCTAACCCTAACCCTAACCCTCGGAAGGAGACCAGGAGTCACACCTGCCCCTGGCCACATTAATTACACATTGTCATAGAACAAATTGTCCCATCTTCGAGTCTCTTCTCTCTCCTTTACAAAGAGCAGAGACCACATGTGAGGAAGGTAAGGAAATTAGTGCTCAGTGAAGGAGTGGGAGACTCCAGGATTATTCCACAGCACAGAATCCACACTTGGCAGGCTTTCTGGAGGGCATGGTCCTGGAGTCATGCATGTGGCTCTCTGAGACCATGCAGCCTCAGTGAGAAACTGCCTGCTGGGAAACACAGTTGCTCCTATATTCTTGATCCTTAACAAGTATAAATGTCCAAGATTTACATTACAACAGAGAGGCCAAGGACTACAGGGCCAGTCTGCTGTGTGGCTCTTGTGGCCAAGGCCACATTCAACATTTGGAGGGTTATTATATCTCTTGGCAGGATAGGAGGCTAGGAGGGAAGAGTTATTTGTCTCAACCACACAGACGTTGGGAATGGAAACATCCTGTGGATTGGTCTACACTGCCCATAGACCTGTTAAATTGCCAAGAGCACAGTCAGCTCAGTAATTGGCAATGGGGGTTTTTAGGACCTGAGCTGGTGGACCACAGATGCCTGCCTGGATGGTCAGAGGCCAAGGGCTGTCCTGTCTGAGACCTGACTGTCTACTGCTGATGGCTCCAATGGGACCAGGGATACAGCCAGTGCCAGGAGGGCCCTCCCATTCCACAAGAAGGGCTGCACATGGGGTCTTATAGGATGCTGCACTCAGACCTATGTAAACCGACACATGTCCATTGAGTGCCCTGTGGGTCAGGGCTGTGCTGAAACCTAGGGCTGCCCAGGCAGAGTGTGGCCAGCAACGCCCTCTCCAGGTGAGAGGGTGGAAGAATCCTGTGTAATCTCTGAGGCTCTCCACAATGCTGGACTGGGTCTGAGTTTGATCTGAAATAGTCAGGGACCAAGCGGACATTTGACTCTCCTTCTCTTAGTACCCAGGGCTGAAGGGGCAGAAGACCGATGTTCAGATCAACCTCTGATGCATGTGTGATCCTGGGTGAGTCCTGTCCAATCTGGAGGGCCAGAGAGATGGAAAAGGGGGATGAAACACAGGCCCTGATCTCAAGCCTTGCACTGACCCCAACGCATGGCCCTAACAATAAAATCTTAAGTCTAAACCTTAACGACATTTTGTTTATACACTCACCACTGACGGACATTTGCATAGTTTCTACATTTTGGCTATTGTTAACACTGCTAGGGGTTAGGGTTTCCAGGTTCAGGGCTTAGGTCCAGGTTTTGGGTTCAGGGTTCAGATTCAGGTTGGAGTTAGAGATCTGGGTTTGCAGTTCAAGGTTTAGGGCTAGGGTTTCAGATTGGGGTTTGGGCTCGAGGTTCAGGGTTCAGGTTAGGGGGTAGGCTAAAGGTTAGAGGTTACAAATTTTCTTCAGGTTGTCATCATAGATACAAAATTTCTCCCCAAAGCGTATAAACCTAGAATCTATTTACTCTGTGTGTCATGAACAGGTTCAGAGTTAGGGTCCCAGTAACTCCCTACTGACAGCATTCTGATGCTAGAGTTGGCCAGCTGCACAGAGGCTGCCCCTTGTCTCAAACATACCCTTTGCAGAGAACACACCCTGTGTGATTCATGGAGGTGTGAAACGAAGACCAGGACTCATGGAATATGAAACAAGATACAAACAATTCATGGACTCCTTATTCTTTCACAATAACAAATATCGAGTTTGGCTCCCAACAGAATGTTATAATGTACCCCTGGAGGGACTATGGTACTATCGACACAAAATGAAGAAACCCTTTTTTTAAAATTTTTTTAATGTTTATTTTTGAGAGAGAAAGAGAGACAGAATGAGAGTGGGTTAGGAGCAGAGAGAGGGGAGACACAGAAGCAGAAGTAGGCTCCAGGCTCTGAGCTGTCAGCACAGAGCCCGACGCAGGGCTCGAACTCATGAGCTGTGAGATCATGACCTGAGCTGAAGTCTGACGCTCAACTGACTGAGCCACCCAGGCGCCCCAAGAAACACTTTTAAAGAGAAAGGAAAAGAGTTTTATTTGAGCTCAAGTTAGGGCTGCTGCCAAGCATACACAATATTCCCAAAGAAGAGAATGCTCAGGAGAAGGAACATTTGGCACAGGGTTACATGGTTTTTCAATAGAGAGTTACAAATCTATGTGATGAAGGACATTCCAGAAAGTTACAGACTTTATCTTATCTTTTTGGTATGTGCAGGGCTATGTGACTTTAATCTTATGGGAACCAGGGATGTTTCTTTCTTTTTCTTATCTTCTGTTCAAAATGCTCCTTTGTGGTTTTTTGTCTGTTTGTTTTGTATGTTTGTTTAATGAAGCAGACATACAATGTGTGCTCAGGGAAGAAATAGAGTCCATGCTCTGAAGTTCTGCCAGGTCATTCTGACCTTGGTAAATGTTAAATTGTAGCTTCTCTGGGGAGCCCAGGAGCAAGGCTGACAAACATTAACAGCTGAAAGTTTCCCATATCATTACTCACTACTGGTACCAAACAGGGCTCCCTCCCCCTGGCTTAAGCTAAGAATCACAGGAGGACACTTATTTCATTGTCAAAAATAAAACTGTATTAATAACTAATTGGATGTTCCAGCGTACAATTTGTAGGGGAGTCATCAACATTTTCAATATGCAAATACATAAAACGCAGGCAATATTGTAACACACCGCTCATTGGAATACCAACTACAAGGAGATTGATAGAAGTAATAACAATATATCTACTATTAAACTCAACAACCACACTTTATGAGGATACCTATCCATAAAATCTAACATCTCTCCATAAGGAATACATCCATTAAGATCATGAGTGACAACAGCCTGCTGTCCCCTGTAACCACCCCGTCACTTACCAGATGCCTGTAATACCCACTCCAGCCGCTAGAGACATACTTCCCAGCAACAAAAGGGGACTTGTCCACTCCCCAGGCATCAACTCTTACAGGAACCTACATCTTAACAATCCTGCTCCTTGGAAATTCCAGCCCTTAGAACAAAGTCACAGAAACCACACCCATACTTCATAAAAAAAGGCCGGTATCTCATCAGCCAGACGCTGCAGGTCCACCACCACTCTCGTGAAGTAACTCCACAGTGGACTCCAGATCCACCCTCTTCCCAAGATTACAAGGTGCATCATTCTTCCAATACCCCATCCTTAGAACAATTCTTTTTATTGTCTTAATCAGTCCTGCGTGCAGGCTCAAAGTGAGCCCTGTGAAAGCCAGGTACCTTCTTAAGAGCACTCAGGCTGTCACGTCTATTGAGATTTGCAGATCCTTTCAGACAGATGGGGTGCCCTCTCTCCGACTTCTCTACCAACTACAAAATACATCAACATCCAAAAGCCATTCTTCTGTGAAATTACTTATGGTGAAACACCACCAACCCCTCACACCTTCTGAACCTAGGTAAATTGGCCAGGGCTGTGACCCCTACCCCCTACTCTGCACAACCCCTTACCTGTGTGTTCCAGACCGGTTTTCACTTTGTTCATTCTCAGCCATTGTCTCTGCAGAATAGTTCATACCAAGCCAGCACCTGGGACATACTCAATACTATAAGTTAATATTTATTTCATCAACCGCCACACATCCCCAAACCGTTATCACCATGGCAACCAGAAACACCATCCACACCAGCAAAGGTTCCTCTTCTTTGAGTACTTGAGAACAGGACCTTGTGGAGGTAAGCTCTACATGGTGCAAAGAAAAAATACTGCTCCCAGATTCTCCTGCAAGCTCTCAAGAAAAGGGTTTTTAGTAATATTTCAACTCTAATTTACCTTATAATGGCACATCCACATGTCTACAACCCAATGGGAGTGGTATTAATAAAATGACCTGTAGCCCTCAGGTGATTTTATTTTATTTTTTTTTAATGTTTATTTATTTTTGACATAGAGAGAGAGAGAGACAGAGCATGAATAGGAGAGGAGCAGAGAGATAGGGAGACAGAATCAGAAGCAGGCTCCAAGCTGTCAGCACAGAGCCTGACGCAGGGCTCGAACTCACAAGCTGCGAGATCATGACCCGAGCCAAAGTCGGATGCTTAACCCACTGAGCCACCCAGGCGCCCCCTATTTTATTTTATTTTTTAAAGAGAGAGAGAAGGGAGCACCTGGGTGGCTCAGTCACTTAAGCATCTAGCTCTTGGTTTCAGCTCAGGTCATGATCTCACAGTTCATGAGTTCGAGCACCTGCACTGACAGTGCAGACCCTGTTTGAGATTCCCTCTCTCTCTGTCTCTCTGTCTCTCTCCCTCTCTCTCTCTCCCTCCCCTGCTGTCTCTCTCTCTCTCAAAAATAAATAAACTTAAAAAAAATAAAAGAGAGAGTGAGTGCACACACAAGCGGGGGAGGGGCAGAGAGAGAGGAAGAGAGAGAATCCCAAACAGGCTCCACTCCCAGCATGGAGTCCAACATAGAACTCAACGTGAGGCTCTATCTCACGACCATGAGATCATGACCTCTGGGGCTTGATCTCACCATGATATGATGACCTGAGCAGAAATCAGGAGTCCAGGGGCGCCTGGGTGGCGCAGTCGGTTAAGTGTCCGACTTCAGCCAGGTCACGATCTCGCGGTCCGGGAGTTCGAGCCCCGCGTCAGGCTCTGGGCTGATGGCTCAGAGCCTAGAGCCTGTTTCTGATTCTGTGTCTCCCTCTCTCTCTGCCCCTCCCCCGTTCGTGCTCTGTCTCTCTCTGTCCCAAAAATAAATAAACGTTGAAAAAAAAAATTAAAAAAAAAAAAAAAAAGAAATCAGGAGTCCAGATGCTTAACCAACTGAGCCACCTAGACGCCACATCCCTCAGGTGATTTTAAAAGTGCTTTCTGACTCATTAAATAACATGATCAGTTGCAGTTTGGGAATTCACTGCAGTTTATATGGCAGTGATGCTCAAAGATGGAGGTGTGAATGTGAGTGTGTGCGTTTGAGTACATGTTTAATTCTAGTCACAGTAATTCAGTAGAATAGACCTTCTCATTATTATAGAACTTTGATTTGAATGGCACCAAACAGTTCAAGATGGTGGAAAGCAGTAAATACTATGGCATTCATGCTTGGTGTTCACTCTTTGCTTTTCTTTTAAAATAAACTTAAAGCACATTAAAATGCATCATGATACCTCTTTTTCAACAAACCAAGATGCCCTGAAAAATGTGTCCAAGCTGATTTCCCCTCCTCTGCTGACCTCTGGAAGCAAGGATAGATCCACTTCAAGCAAGAAAATATTTCCCAGAGCTTCAGCTGTCTTCACAGTTAGAGTTCAGCTAATTTCCAAGTTCCATGTTCCTTTCTTTTTCCATAGCATGTCAAACCTTCTGAATTATGTAAGATTCTTCAATGTAATGCTTTATTCCTGAGAAAACATCAATCATGTGGCCACCTGGGTGCATTGGACAAATCCTGTAACAGTGAGGATGGCCCTGGGGTCCTCCATCATCCATGACGTACTTCAAGGGACGTCAGGAAGGCTTGCTTCCTGAGGAGTAAGGAAAAAGCAGTGAGTCAACATGTCAGTCTAGGTAAAAGTTGTAAATCCAAACATTACACTACAAAGTTTTGGCCCTATAATCTTTGGTTTTGTGGTATCTTCTGCATTTTAAATTTTGAAAAGAAGTTGGTTGCCTCAGAAAAGACAGCTATCATCTGGTTTCTGTGGCAGAACAAACATCTATCTCCCTTAGGCCTTTTTATGAACTTCTGAAATGTCTGTTTGCTTCCAACTACTCATGGGACAATAAGAACGCTACCTTTAATGTTGGCAAGGGCAGGGGCACCTGGGTGGCTCAGTGAATTAAGCAGCTGACCTCGGCTTAGGTCATGATCAGTTCGTGAGTTCTAGCCCCATGCTAGGCTCTGTGCTGACAGTGCAGAGCCTGCTTGGGATTCTCTCTTCCCCATCCCCATTCATGCTATCTCTCTCTCAAAATAAATAAATAAGTTTAAAATATATATATTGGTAAGGCCAGTGCTAACCATCACAGAGGTGGACAACAAACTGAAAACAAGGCAGGCAGTCCAAATAAATAGGCGAAGGCAAACAGGTCCACCCTTTCCACACACAAAGCTCTCTGAAAGGCCCAGGGGCTGGCCTAAAGACAGAGAGGGGTGATCTTATAGCTACTCCAGCCACTTGTTCACCTAAAAATCCACTCTCAGTGACTAGAGAGCTGCCCAGATAGTCAAAAAAGAAAGGAGCAGAAAGGCCAGAGCATCACAGTTTGCTCTATCCAAGCTGCAGGCCAGATCTTCGCAAAGTAGGAGACATAGCTTTCAATGGACCTCTATAGAAGCCCCTTCTTGTATCAAAGACAAATGTGAGAACTGTGGCTATTTGAACTTTTTGCTTTAAATTGGACAATGTTTATCCCTAATAACTCCCAAAGAACAAGTTATCATTCTTTCATTATAATACTAACATCAGTAACTTATATATTCTATGGGAAAGACAGAAAACCAGAGACACCTAAATCTAGGCAGCCCTGTTATTGAAATGAATTGAAGGACTAGATGTGACTTAAGAGGGCAAAACACACTAGCAGGTGAAGAGCAGCTCTTTACAATTATAAACTGAGAAACAGAATGCCACAGTTACCCCGTGTAAATGTCTGTATTTATTTCTCTGTCATTTTTCTGATGTTCCTTGAGATGTACATTAATGCTCTAGTTTGGATTGGAAATTTAAGTCTGCCTTTTTCTGACAAAAATTCTGTACGATTTTAGACCTTCAATTCACAAACTGCACTGTGTTTGCAATTGTGATTCTGTGTCAGCTTTGAGTATACGCACAGGCACAGCTGTGTCCTCCTCCACCAAGGACACTGAGGTGATCACTTCTTGCTGCAACTTTAGTTCTCCTGCATCCACCTGCTCCCCATTTCAAGTTTAGACCCTAGAATCTAGCAGGAATTGAGAAAACACCCAAATAAGTTATGAAGTATGTGCTAAATAGGAGACTTAAAGTCTCCTAAATAGGAGACTTAAAGTGGACTTTAAAAGTCTGTAAGGTCTAGTTTTAGTACAGGGTTTTATGAGGCTAATTTGTGCTTTCTTGGGTTACTTCAGGTTTAGGGCAATATACTGACAGACTCTAAAAGACTAAGGTTTCAATAATTGGGAGTTCATTTGAATTATCCGTATACTCTATGATAGCTTTGCTTACATAATTTCAATTCAAAATAATGGCAGAGGGTATTTTGTTGCTATGTTACTTTGTCACTTATAGAGAAATTCTCACTAAAATGGACCGAATTACTGCCCCATCACAATCTACATTTGGCTTCCAAGAGTTGCCCTATGCTAGAGGCTTGTTTGTTCAGAGTTCTGTTAAAACAACTCATTCTAACACTTGAGGAAAAAACCAAGTACCACAGCCAAATTCTGGCCTGCAGCCACCATGAACCTTGTTTCTGAAATTGGATTTCAAAACAGAAGGTAAAAAGCTCCACAGAAGCTTCTTGGGGCACCCAGGTGGCTCAGTCAGTTGGGCATCCAACTTTGGCTCAGGTCATGATCTTGAGGTTCATGAGTTCAAGCCCCACAGCATGCTTGCTGCTGTCAGCACAGAGCCTGCTTTGGAACCTCTGTCTCTGTCTCTGTCTCTGTCTCTGTCTCTCTGCCCCTCCTCCACACACATACACACACACACTCTCTCTCAAAAATAAATAAATGTTTAAAAAAAAAAAAGCTTCTTAAATAACAGAAACTCAGAACTCCAGTGCTCCAGAGGCATCCACACACTTGGCAACCAGGTCCAGACCCTAGGGACTTCCATCTGCAGATAGCAGAGCTGAGAACAAGTCTGTGTCTGCAAACAGTTCACAAATTGACAAACCACCCCAGGAGGGCAGATCTTCAGCAACTGAAGAAATAATACACTGTTATCTTGCTATCAGTCTCTGGTCACTACCCAGTTCTTTAACTGGAAATTGTGTGATGTGAGTACAAATTACACTACCTTCCAGGGGGAGGCCTTAGGGGTAACAACAGTAATAAGAGTTGAAAGTTATTTTGGTAACACTGATACAGCAGCAACACTTGTAATTATTACAATACTTTTAAAATACAGGCCTAAAATGAGAAAAACAGCACTACATATATGCCTATACTGAATTTTACACCATAACTTCCTATTAAAGGTAACAATCTCAAAAGTTAATATGTAAAACTAAGTGGTCAGAGAAAAGATTCTCTCATTTCTACATTTAAAATTTATGGCTTAAAGAGTATGGATTGTATTTCTATTAAGGCTGAAGACTTTTTCACTATTTATTGGACATCTATGTTTCTTCTCTTGTAAATAAGCTGTTTGTCTTTTTTCTGTATATTTAATGCGGTGTTCAACTTTCCTTTTTCACAAAGAAAGTTTTGTTGTGATAGTAGATAAAAGTTCATGTCACAGTTTGGACTTGGGAGAGTGGGAGGTGTTTTCCCAGGTAAAGAAAATTTTCAACTTTTAACATTTGGGGACCCTACTCCTGGGCTTCCGGAAACTACTTAACATTTACCAAGGTCTGTAGCACACACTATGTCTGCTTCATTAAATAAAATAACAAAAAGGAGCATTCTTAACACAAAAAGATAAGAAAAAGTAAGAAACTTCCCTGATTCCTTCAAGATTAAAGTCATACAGCGCTGCATATACTGGAAACTTAAAGTCTGCAACTCTTGGAAACGTTCTTTGCATAATAAAATGGGACTTTTAACGTAAAAAATGTATATAACTCTATACCGAAGATTGTGTATCGCAGGAAGTTGTCCTAATCTAGACCTGAATAAAACACTCTTTTTAAAAAGTTTTTAATGTTTTTATTTATTTTCGAAGGAGAGAGACAGAGCATAAGTCGGGGGAGGAGCACAGAAAGAGCGAGACACAGAATTCAAAACAGGCTCCAGGCTCTAAGCTGTCAGCACAGAGCCCAATGCGGGGCTTGAACTCATGAACTGTGAGATTATGAAGTCGGGCGCTAACCGACTGAGCCACCCAGGTGCCCCAAAATGCTCTTTTTTAAAGAGATTCTAAAATGTTTGTTTATTGTGCCTTACAAGATGAATGGTTCCTCCTCCCTCTCCCAGGAGTGTGTTTACAGTGTACCTTGGCAGGTACAGTCTTCAGGCCCAGGCAGTTGCCTCCCGCCCAGGCAACAATATATATGTGTGTATATATACATGTATATATATACACACACGCACATATATATTGTGTATACACATACATATGTGTATACACATGTATATATTGTGTGTATATATATGTATATATACACACAATATATATATACACACACACACATATACATGTGTATTTATATATGTGTGTATATATATTTGTGTGTGTGTGTATATATATATATATATATGTGTATATATAGTTTTAACCCTTTTAATTGTGCAGTTTTCTTTCGAGGCTATTAAATCTAAACACAACTAACGGATCACTCTGCTACACAAGCAAAAACCTGCAAATGCCCTAAAATGCGCCTGTCACTATTTAAATATTAGAAGTCAGAATATTCTCAAAAATCAAAGAACGCAGGGCCCTCAGTTCCAAGTGAATGGGAGGTCAAAACAGCACACTGGAGAAGCCTTGCACTGAGCATGAGTGGGTACCGACTGCACAACCCGGCGGGCTGCTGGTTCGACGGCGAGGTCCACTAGGCATTCGCGACAATGAATCTGCTGCGCAGCACCGTCTCGGACGGCCACTCGAGGTCTGCGGGCGTGTTCACCTCAAGGAACCGGCAGAAGCGAGAAACAGAGCGGCCAGGCGACCTTAGGCCGGGGATCGGACCGTCGACCTGCCGGAGTCAACAAGGACTACAGCCGCTGAGACCGCGGCTCACTCGCTCAGGGTAACCAGCACTGTAGACCCAAACCCGGCCGGCGCCCGGGATCCTCCGGGGGCGGGACTGAGCGCGTAACTTCCGGAGGCAGGGCGGGCTGCTCCGCACGCCAACGTACTCCCAAAACGGCGCCCGGCGATCTGCGACCTGATTGGGCGGCGCTGGAGGGCGCGGGACGACAAACTAGCTTCCCATCAGCCCCCACTGACCCGTCCCGCGGCCGCGCGCACGCCCGCGCGCCCGCATCCCGCGCCTGCGCCGCACAGCCGTTCGGGAGGCCGCCGCGCTGCAGGGCCTCGCGGAGCAGCCGGGTCCCGCGAGCGCGGCTTCCGAGGTCCTTCGAGTGTCTGGACGCCGCCGAGGCCCACCGGTGAGGAGCGGGGCGGGACTGTCGCCCGGGCCGGGGCCCACCCCGCCTCCGCCAAGGCCCGAGTCCGGGGAACCCCGTCCGGGGCGTGCACCGAGGAGCGGCCTGCGCCCCGTCCGCCGGCGGGGTGGGCCTCGGGGCGGGGGGCGAGCCCCGCGTTCTCTGCGGGAGGCGGGAAACGCTCTGCGCGATCCCGCGGGGAGGTCGGGAACGGGCTCGGGAAGGAAAGCGCTTCTTCCGCTACGGGCCAGGACGCAGTTTTCGCGGCACCTCGTCGGCGTGGGCTTTTGTCATTGTTGCTGCTTAAAAATGAGCTGGGCAACCCAGAGTGGGAGACACGTAATCACGTAGCTGGGAAGGGGTTAGTGCCCAGAATATGTAAAGAAATTCTACGACTCAACAACAGAAACAACCTGGCTTTAAAAAACGGGCAAGGGCTGGCCAGTGAGCACGTCACAGGATGCTCCGCAGGATGCTTCCAGACATCAGAGTTAGGAAAATAAAAACCAGAATGAGGTACCACTTCACACCCACTCGGACGACTGTCATCAAAAGAAAAATAACAGGTGTTGGGGAGGGTGTGGAGAAGGGGGCACACTCGTGCATTGCTGGCAGCCACGTAAAGGGGTGCAGCCAGGAGGTATGGAAAAAGGGTTAGTGGTTGCTCACATTTTAGCGTAGTTACTCTAACACCCAGCAATTCCGCTCCTAGGGCTAAACTCTAAAGAATTGAAAGCAGGGCCTCAAATATTTGTTCACCAGTGTTACTAGCAGCTTTATTCAAAATGAGCCAAAGCCGGAAATACTCCAGATGTCTGTCAACAGATGAATGGAAAGCAAATTGTGTAATGTAATTCATCCATAAAAAGGAATAAAATTCTAATACATGCTGTAATATAGATGTGGAAAGTGAAATAAGCCAGACACAAAAGGACAAATGTATGATTCCACTCATAGAGACAGAAAATTGAGTAGAGATTACCAGGGGCTGCGGAGGTGGAGGGGTGGGGGGAATGGGGAGTTACTGTTTAATGGGTACAGAGTTTCTCTTTGTCCTAATGAAAAGTCCTGGAAATGGACAATGGTGATGTTATACAACATTGCAATATACTTGATTCCACTGAATTGTGCTTTTGAAAATTGTTAAAATGGTAAATTTTGTTGTGTTTTGCCATAAGTTTTTAAAATGTACGGGAAAAGGCAAAACCAGGAAGACAGTAAAGAGATCAATGGTTAATGAGAAGCACAGGGAATTGTTATGGCTGTGACATTCTGTCCATTCTGTAATGCTCGGTATGTGACACAGTGTGTGTGGAAAATTATAGGCTTGTACAACAGGTAGAATGACCCCTAACTACACTCTGCACTTCAGTAACAATAATATATCAGTATTCATTCCTCAGTTATAACAAATACTAACAGAAGTTGTGTGCAGAGGAGGAAAGAAGGTATATGAAAGCTGAAACTTTGCATTCAATTTCTTCTTTAACCTAAAACTACAAATAAAGTTTACTACTTTTCAATTGACATTTAGGGGTGAAGAGAAATGCTAGTGGATATATAATAGAACGCGATTGGTTTTAACCGTGCTGTACATAATTTTGTGCATTTATTTTTTAAACTATGCATCAGAATGTTTTTAAAGACAACCAGTGGTGTTAGAGTCTAATGAAGCTGTTGGATAGGAGATAAGTGTGATGTGGTGGACTGGCAAACCACTAATGACAGAACTTTTTTAGGGACTGCGTGTAGCCTGTAGAGGCAGAAAGTAGGATGAGGGAAACTTTTGTAGAGTTACCTTCATACTTAGGCTTAGGAGCTCTGAAATTTGGGTGGGAGGGCAGAAGGAATCTGTGTGTCTGGCCTGTACTCAGGAGTCCCCATGGGAAAGACCTCATGGTGTTACAGCAGAGATCCAGAATCAGGATCTTGTGTTACTTCCTCTGACCTAAGTGTTGTGATCTTGGGCGCTTTTCTCCGTCAGCATCACTTTTCTCATTTTAAAGTGAAGGGTTTGGGGCGCCTGCGTGGCGCAGTCGGTTAAGCGTCCGACTTCAGCCAGGTCACGATCTCGCGGTCTGTGAGTTCGAGCCCCACGTCGGGCTCTGGGCTGATGGCTCAGAGCCTGGAGCCTGTTTCCGATTCTGTGTCTCCCTCTCTCTCTGCCCCTCCCCCGTTCATGCTCTGTCTCTCTCTGTCCCAAAAATAAATAAACGTTGAAAAAATAAATAAATAAAAAAATAAAGTGAAGGGTTTGGACTCAAGTCCTCTGACGACCCTTTCAGTCCCATGCTGATCATTGACTTACGATTAGGGAGGGCTCTTACCTGGCAGGGCCAGTCATTGTAGTCCATGACTGAGTACTTTGTAACCCTGCTGGCTTCCACTTGCTGCTTCTAGGACACCTTACCTATTAATCCATACTTCTTCCACTTTTGAAGTTAATCAGTTTCTGTAATCCCAAAATACATGTTTTTATTTATTTATTTATTTATATTTTTAAATGTTTATTAAAAACATAGAAACAGAATGTGAGCGGGGGAGGGGCAGAGAGAGAGAGAAAGACAGACCCAAAGAGGCTCCATGCTCTGAGCCGTCAGCACAGATGCGGGGCTCGAACTCACAAGCCATGAGATCATGACCTGAGCCGAAGTTGGACGCTCAACCGACTGAGCCACCCAGGCGCCCCCCAAAATACATGTTTTTAAAGACTGCCTGCCATCCTGGTTGCTTTCGTTTGCGTGTTCCCCTGTGTTATGAACTCAAAGTGTCCTTCCTGCTCAGAGCTAGAGACAGCGATCTACTGGGACTTTCTGTTCAGTGTAGAATATGGAATGCAGTTCTCTGTAGATTCGTCTTCCTGATTTTGTGCACTGTACTGGCTTGTCAAGATCTTACTAAATTCCAGGGTATTAGTCAAGGTGTGTTAGAAAGAACCTGGATAGATGGCAGAACTTTAATCTGGTCCTTTGTCAGATGCTCATTATTTGCTTCATCTTGAACAAGTTACTTAATGTTTAGGCTTGAATTTCCTCAGCTATAAGTTGAGTTTTAAAGTAGATGCTCCCTGAGGGCTTTCTGCTGTAAATCCCAATGTTCAAAGGCTAGATGATAGCTTAGGTCTCTTCTAGTTTTAAAATCTTGTGAACCTAAGGTCAGGTCTCCAGTCTTCATGACCAGATGTTTTAGAGGTAACAAACACATACTTTCTTAGCATACACCGTGTGCCAGGGATGTGCAAGGGCTACAGGGTGAATGGGTAGACCCTGCCCTCAGAGAGCCAGACTCCTGCCAGAGGGTGAAGGCTACACTGGAGGTGTGCTGACAAAGAGGATGGGGGGTGGGAGTGGCCATTATTAAGAAGTAATTCTGCGTGGGGTGCCTGGGTGGCGCAGTCGGTTAAGCGTCCGACTTCAGCCAGGTCACGATCTCGCGGTCCGTGAGTTCAAGCCCCGCGTCGGGCTCTGGGCTGATGGCTCGGAGCCTGGAGCCTGTTTCCGATTCTGTGTCTCCCTCTCTCTCTGCCCCTCCCCCGTTCATGCTCTGTCTCTCTGTCCCAAAAATAAATAAAAAAAAAAACGTTGAGAAGAAAAAAAAAAATTTTTTTTAAAAGAAGTAATTCTGCGTGAAGGGTCTGATGGCTGGGTGGCAAGACGGAGTGTAAAGAAGGGGCGATGCCTGTGCAAAGGTCCAGATGCTTGGTTTGTGGGGGAGTTACAGATGGGTCAGTACTTAGACCTGTCGGCGGCCAGACAGATCGTGAAGAGCTTTACATGCCTGGTTTTGTCTGCTGAGTGCTGTCACATCAGCTGAAGTGGGATGGTGGGCTGGAGAGTGCTGTGGTTAAACACATGAGCGTTAATTCTGTAGTGGATTTTAAAGTGGAATTAGACATGGGTGGCATCATGGTACGGTCACCTTTGGTATTATTTCAGTAAAGCAAGTGTTCAGCTTATTGGATCGGACCCCTGTCACTGTTGCAGGGAGCAGGACAGCGAGAGAAATAGGCAGAATTCTATTACAGGGCCACAGATGACCACAGAAATGTAGTTTTGATTATACTTCCTTTATTTTTTTCAGGTCCAACTTCTCATCTCTGTATCTCTGTTCTTCATGTACTACAGGCTTTTTTCTGTAGTTAAGTCAGAAAGCCATGTAGACTTGCCTGCCCTTTGAAGACAGACTTTTAAGACTTCTAGGAAGATAGCTGGTAAGTCTACCAGGGGATAGCATGTTGGTCTCTATTTCTTCCCTGCTGTAAAAGCACTTGTCCTGGATTCATAGTGTCATTCTATCAGCTTTACTTAGCATATGTTTTTGTTTGCTTTTTAATGTTTAGGAGAATATTTTAAGATATGAACATTTTTGAAAAGTGTTTGGATTTTGTAAGGAAAAACCACTTATAAGAGCATATACACTCATATGTAATGATGTGGGAATGTGTGCTAGATATGCATTTATATGACAGAGTTTGGGGTTTGAGAAGTGAATTTTTTTACCATTTTTTTAAATTTTTTTAAGAGGTTTCTAGAGTATGATAATGAGGTGTGGGAGTAGGCAGGTTTGGTTAGTAGGCACTTTGAGATTGGCCAGAAGAGTTGGTGACAGGAAGAGGAAATAGGGGCAGGTGGGAGAGCTGGGGACTTTTAAAGTGTGAGGAGCTTGAAAGAGAATGGGATGGGTGAGATACTGATTGGGTGGCACTAGATGAAGGGTGGGAGAGCTGATGATTTAGGCAACAATTAAAGACCAAAGGAGACCGTCCAGTCAGAGAAGCTGAGGTGGCTGGAGGCCACCCGAGGCAGAAGCCAGCGGACTTAGGCCAAATGGTATTCCTCAAAAACGGACTCATTTACAGGAGCAGCTGTAAAATGTAGTGAGCGTACAATTTCCAGAGAGGCAAGAAACAGAGGTACAACTGATGGAAAATAGAAGTAAGGAGAAAGAGTGGTAGAGCTTTGCCCGTAGAAAAGATCCACAGGACTTGGGTAGTAGTCGAGACCGGGGGTGTGGCTGAAGAGGGGACCACCTCTCTACTGTTGCACTGTGTCAGAGGTGTCTATTTATGCATTGTGCTTTTGTGTTACCCTCTTTTTCATTTGGTAAAACCTTCCTGGCAATAGAATATTGTGCTCAGTCATTTCTGTGGTAGTAGAAGGAAATGCTCTATACCCTTACAGTTCATAATCTGATCCCCGTATTGTACACTTATTGGGTTCGTTGATAACTTCTGTTTTATGAGTTAGTATTGGTAAAAGTTGGTGAGTTAGCATATAGGAAATAAAATCATTTCATTGATGGGACTATATTAGGGAAAGAAAGGAGAGGGGTCGCTAAGTAAGATACTTTTGCTGTATGCCAGTTTCTTGAGAAGATGGGAAAAGTCTCCATAGTTTTGTTTAATAAGCTTCTGAAGTCATGGAAGTAAAAAGCCTCTTCCTGTCACGAGTGGGACCTGAGTATATTTGGGATGAGATACTGTGTGTTGGTCAGTCATAAAGTTACCAAGATCATTTGGGAATATTTATTTACCAGAAATGAAGTATTTGTTAGAGGGTACTCTTGTAGTTTCTAATATAACAAATCATAGCTGACACTGAGTGCTAACTCTGAACATGCTACGAAATATCACATCCATTTTAGGGGAACTGAAGCATAGAAAGGTTTAACAACTTAACAAAAGCCGTATCGTGGAGCTAGGACTCCCTCAAACCCAGCAGGCCTGAGCTCTTAACCTCTGTGTCATAATACATACGACATAGGGAATATTATACTACAATGATGTGATATCCCCCATTATTTAATATGAGCATCCCTTGACTGTTCATTAGGGCCGCTTATTGCCAGGTGGGATTATTAAGATAAATCTTCCCTATTCTTTTAACATTGTTCTAGTTTTATGAAACATTGGGTCTGAGGTTAGCCTGCATGTTCTTTCTACATGTTTTACTTGCCAACCACGAGATCATGACCTGAGCTGCTGACTGAGCCACCCAGGTGCCCCAGAAATGTTAAGTCTTTTATTTTATTAAAAAAATTTTTTTTTCTTACATTTATTTACTTTTGAGAGAGAGAGACAGAACACAAGTTGGGGAGGGGCAGAGAGAGTGAGACAAAATCTGAAGCAGCTTCCAGGCTCTGAGCTGTCAGCACAAAGCCCAGTGCGGGGCTTGAACTCAACAAACTGAGATCATACCTGAGCCAAAGTCGGATGCTTAACCAGCTGAGCCACCCAGGCGTCCCTGTTAAGTCTTTTAAATGAATGTTTTTGAAATTATTAAAGGGCGATCCTGTGGACATAAGAAGTGTGTACTGTTTTCTGAGGAGCAGTAACATGGAAGGAATACATTTTGACCCTTCATTACTGTTAGCACAGAGCACATTGTGGGTCCTGGGGAGTGGCTGGTACTTTTGGTAAAGGATGGAACATAATGTAATGGGAAAAGACTTTGTGATCCATTTGGATAAACTGTATGTGTTACAGAATCTGTTTTAGCAGTTGTTGGGTTCCCATGCTGAGAAGAACACACCAGATGGAGCCGGTGGAGAATAGGATAGAGTCCAGTTGGAAGAACGTGGGACTCTTGATCTTGGGGCCATGAGTTTGAACCCCGCGTTGGGAGTAGAGATTACCTTACAAAATTAAAAAGAAAAAGGAAAAAAAGGAAAAGAGTTCAGAATGGATTCATAAACACAAAATTTAGTAAATGCTAAATGGAACATTACACATCAGTGAGGAAAAGGGTTGCAGAGACAACTGCACTGTCCGTTTGGGGTGAAAAAATAAGCTGAAAAAATAGACTATCCCACTCCTTATACACGATGGAGTAAAAATACAAATGTTAAAAAAAAAAAGAATGAAACCATCAAAATCACAAGAAAAATATGTAGACTGCTTTAAAAGTAATGGAGTGGGAAAGCATGATTTAAAACAGTCGTAAGGAAAACCTTTAAGTTTTTCATTTGTATGTGAACCAGTTGTGTGTGAAAACACGCACGCACACATACACACACACATACCGTAAGTCAAGAGATGGTAAACTAGGAACATATCTTCAGTAGAAGGACTGATTTATTTTATGCAAAGACTACAGATAATTAAAAGGACAAGGCATACCCTACAAAAGAAATACACATGTGTAATAAAAAGGGAAAATGTTCACTCTTTCTCATTAAAGAACAGCTCGTTAAAACGATGATGAGACTCCAGTTTTCACCCTAGAAGTAGCAAAGATTAGAAGTTAATAATAGTGTTCTTGAGGGATTGGGGAATTGCCCCTGAACTGTTGGTTGTTGTGTAATACTACTGTAACTTTCTGAGAGGTGGGTGAAATGTATCAATTTTAAATGCAAAGAGCCTTTGAACCGGGTAATTCACTTGTAGGAATTTTCCCTTCAGCAGCACCCTCATATTCAAGATATGTACAAGGAAATATAGTGCTTCCTCTATGTAAAAATGTCCTAGAAAATGCTCATCATAATTCAGCAGAACTCCTGAAACCTATGCCTTCCCTCTCCATAGAAACATGAAAACTTGGCCTAGTTCTGTTTCCAGAATCACCAAAACCTGCTCCTCTCTTCGCTTTACCTGAAGCCTCAGGAGCCTGGTCTTGGTTCTCTTGAGCCACCTGCTCTTACTTAAATGAAAGCAGGTTGTAGAATATTGTGTTTAGAATCCTATTTGTGTAGCATGTCTTTGTGAGAGATTGTGTAGTCTTAGAGCAAGTGATACTGTGTAAATATCTTGTTCTGCACGAATGAGTATATTTCTAACTCTGAGCTTCTGTTACTTTTCACCATCCTAGAAAACGTGCTTATTTAAACTTTTAAAAAGTCATAACTACTGGCAAGCAAGTTCCTGCTTCAAGGATGTCCTCTATCTGAATTGCCCTTTTGCTAAGCAAACTCCTTTACATCGTTCAGGATCTACGCTGGAGCTTCTTTCCTTGACAGCCTTTTCTGTGTTGCCCTTCACACTTACCTGTGCAACTAATGTTAGCACCATAGTACAAGACACATCTTTAAACCCAAGTGCCTAGAAAAGCAGGGAACAGAAAATAATTAATCGTAAATGAAAGAATAAAATATTAGGATGGATACAATATTATAAAATGTGTTGATATTTTTAAAAAGCCATCTTTTCATAATTTTAGATTAATGAGTGCTTTCTGAAATAGATCTAGTTTTCTTGCTCAGCCTTAAATTGCCTAGCTTTAATTTTGATGTTTGCTCAACTTTATGTGCTGACAGCTTGTTGATGCAGAGTTTTAGAGTCAAGGTGTAAGGCACACGCTGGGTAATTCTGGGGTCAGGCTTGGGTCACTGGTAGCCTAGAACATGGGTAAGGTACCATTCCGAACCTGTTTCTTCATCTATAAATGAAAATACTAATACTGAGTCATAGTGTTAGGTGGATTAAATGAGATGATATATGTAAAAGCAGTTTTGAAGCTCAGCTAAAAACTAATTCCATCTCGGGGTACCTGGGTGACTCAGTCATTTAAGCATCTGACTCTTGATCTCAGCTCAGGTATTGATCTCAGGGTCATGAGTTCAAGCCCTGTGTTAGGACTCCACTACTTTAAAAAAAAAAAAAAATTAGTTCCATCTACCTTTTCTCTTCAAAATCTTTGTTGAGATATTATCTGATAAATGCACATACCATTCTAGACTTAAAATTAAGCAATTATAGAATGAAAAGTTCTAGGACAGCATTTTATTTAAAATTATATTCCCTGAAAATAATTAATTTCTACTTTATTGCAGCACTATTGAAAGTTTTCAAAGAATATAATCGTGTGTGTTGTAACAGAAAGAGAAATGGAAGTATTCCAGGAACTCCGTAAGCCCTCAGCACGTTTGGAGTGTGACCACTGCAGTTTCCGAGGCACAGATTATGAAAATGTGCAAATCCACATGGGCACCATCCATCCAGAATTTTGTGATGAAATGGATGCTGGTGGGTTAGGTAAAATGATATTTTACCAGAAAAGTGCAAAGCTATTCCACTGCCATAAATGCTTCTTCACCAGCAAGATGTACTCTAATGTGTACTATCACATCACATCCAAACACGCAGGCCCAGAGAAGTGGAATGAGAAACCAAAAACTCAGCTAAGCAAAGAAGCAGATCCTAGGAAGAGCCCTCCTCCTCCTGAACACCAGAAAATACCCTCTAATTCAGCAGAACTCCCAAAACCCATACCTGCCCTTTCCATAGAAACACAGAAACTTGGCCCAGTTTTGTCTCCAGAATCCCCAAAACCTGCTCCTCTCTCTTCCCTGGAGCCTCAGAAGCCTGGCCCTGTTGTTTCTCCTGAGCCACAGATACCTTCTCTTCCTTCTCCTGAGCCTGCAAAATCTGCCTCTCTTTCTTCTCCTGAACTTCCGAAGTCAGTCCCTGTTGTTTCTGAATCTCAGAAACCAGTCCCTCTTCCTTCTCCAGAACCACAGAAACTTACTCCTTTATCTCCTGAGCCAGTAAAGGCCACTCTTCCTAATCCCAAACCCCAGAAACACTCCCATTTCCCAGAAACATTGGGGCCACCTTCAGCCTCTTCTCCAGAGTCACCAGTTTTAGCTGCTTCCCCTGAACCTTGGGGTCCTTCCCCAACTGCGTCTCCGGAGTCTCGGAAGCCAGCCCGGACTGTCTCCCCTGAGCCAAGGAAGCCATCCCCATCGGAATCTCCTGAACCTTGGAAGCCATTCCCTGCTGCCTCCCCAGAGCCCAGGAGACCAGCCCCAGCTGTGTCACCAGGTTCTTGGAAGCCAGGGCCACCTGGGTCCCCAAGGTCTTGGAAATCTAGTCCTTCAGCATCATCAGGACCTTGGAAGCCAGCTAAACCTGCTCCAGCTGTGTCTCCTGGTCCTTGGAAGCCAATTCCTTCTGTTTCACCTGGACCATGGAAACCAGCTCCCTCTGTGTCCCCCGCATCTTGGAAGTCTTCATCAGTCTCACCTGGTTCTTGGAAGTCTCCCCCCGCATCTCCTGAGTCGTGGAAGTCTGGCCCACCAGAACTCCGAAAGACAACTCCCACCTTGTCACCTGAACATTGGAAGACCATTCCCTCAGTGTCCCCTGAGCTTCGTAAAGCAGGACCTCCCTTATCTCCTGAGCTTCGTAAACCAGGCCCACCATTGTCCCCAGAGATCCGCAGTCCAGCGGGATCTCCAGAGCTCAGAAAACCTTCAGGGTCTCCAGAGCTTTGGAAGCTATCTCCGGATCAGCGGAAAACTTCTCCTGCTTCACTTGATTTTCCTGAGTCCCAGAAAAGTTCCCGTGGTGGTTCCCCTGATCTCTGGAAGTCTTCCTTTTTTATTGAGCCTCAGAAACCTATCTTCCCTGAGACCCGGAAACCTGGACCATCTGAGTCCCCCAAAGCCACCTCTGATGTCTGGAAGCCTGTTCTCTCTCTTGATGCTGAACCTAGAAAACCTGCCCTGTTTTCTGAGCCCACCAAAACAGCCCCTCCTGCTTCTCCTGAACCAAGAAAACGTGCTCTTTTTCCAGAGCCCCGGAAACATGCCCTTTTCTCGGAACTTCCCAAGTCTGCTATCTTCTCAGAATCCCAGAAGGCAGTTGAGCTTGGTGATGACCTACAGACAGATGCCATAGATGATCAGAAGTGTGATATTTTGGTTCAGGAAGACCTACTAGCTACACCTAAGAAACTCTTAGAAGACACTTTATTTCCTTCGTCAAAGAAGCTCAAGAAAGACAACCAAGAGAACTCAGATGCCGAGCTTAGTAGCAGTGAGTATATAAAAGCAGATTTAGATGTGATAGACAGCAAGGGCCAAGAATCAAGCAGCGATCAAGAGCAGGTTGATGTGGAATCTATTGATTTTAGTAAAGAGAACAAAATGGACATGACCAGTCCAGAGCAGTCCAAAAACGTATTACAATTTACTGAAGAAAAAGAGGCTTTTATCTCTGAAGAAGAGATTGCAAAATATATGAAGCGTGGAAAAGGAAAGTATTATTGTAAAATTTGTTGCTGTCGAGCTATGAAAAAAGGTGCTGTTTTGCATCATTTGGTTAATAAGCATAATGTTCACAGCCCTTACAAATGTACAATCTGTGGAAAGGCTTTCCTTTTGGAATCTCTCCTTAAAAATCATGTAGCAGCCCATGGGCAAAGTTTACTTAAATGTCCACGTTGTAATTTTGAATCAAATTTCCCAAGAGGCTTTAAGAAACATTTAACTCATTGTCAAAGCCGGCATAATGAAGAGGCAAATAAAAAGCTAATGGAAGCTCTTGAACAGCCACTGGAGGAGCAGCAAATCTGATTTTTACACTTGGCGTGGATATACGATCTACAGAGTTGTTTGTTGAAACTGTAAAGCCTAGTTAAGTAGCATAGTTGGAATGGTAGATGTTGATGTGTATGATGTACCGTGTTTGTCTCGGTAGTGTTACAAAGGGTAAGCATTTGGTCCTTTTTTTCATGGCCTCTGTTTATGTGGCTGTCTTGTTAAGTTAATAAATTCGTAACTATATTCCAGGTGGATTAAGATTTCTCTAATTTCTTTAAATGTATTTGAATAATATGAAGATGTAGGCGGTCCACTTAATCCAGAGCAAGTTGTACTCGATTTAAAACATCTAATAAAGTGTATCTTTTTTTGTGAAACTGACTTCAGACAATGGAAATTATTAGTTGGAATGTTTAACAATCAGGCATGAAATTTTTTCTCTCCTTATTTTCAGATCATAAAAGTTATTTTGAAGTTCCTATTTGATCATATAAAGTTAGAATTTTGAGCAGTTCTAGATGTTTATTAGCTTTTACGTCATGGAAAATTGGAGTCTCAGGGTTGCTGATTTTCTGCTAAAAGAAGAGGGGTCAAGTAAGTTTGAAAATATTTGCAGCCTTCTCCTCTAGGAGACTGGGAAAGATGAGTGTGACTTAGACTTAGGTCTTGTCCTTAGATGTTCCCTTTGGGTTCTTCCACACTGCACTGACCCCCCCCCTCCCCCCCCCCCCCGCCCCTGCTCCATTCTGGCTCTTTTCTTACCTGTGAGTTCACACCAATAGATGATCCTTAACTGCCAAATGTGTCAGAACTACACTTCTGCCCCTGGGCCTCATGCGCCACCTATTGGGATTTCAGACCTGGTAATGAGTAGGAACTGAAGAGTCTTCCAGATTCACAGTAGAAAATTTTATAAGTAGACGTTTCTGTTTGAGAGTACGTCAATTGTCTGTTTTCCACGGTTGTTACTGTAAATACCTTGTATTCGTGGGTTATTTTGTTCCAAAATATTTTGTCAAATGTGTATCGACCAAATTAAAAGCAAAGGCTTTCATGTCAGCAGTATCCTCATGTGTGTGTCTTCTTTTGTGTAATTTTCATTGTATAATACCCAGATTCCATTATTCTTTCCCATACCCCCTTTTTTCAGCATGCTGATTTTCATGTCTGAATAAGCATTTTCTAAGCTGTGTTTTCTCAGCTCTGTGGTCAGGTAAGTGAGGGAGAAGCTACCCTAGGTGAGGCTCCTTGTGGAATATCCACATCCTGGCTGACTCGTGAAACATTTAGTGCCATGAGGATTGGGAGACTACTTTTAATTAAGCTGTTTCTAGACATTTTTGAACAGGGAACACTTTTTCTCATAGCATCGTAATTAGCATGCCAATCGAGAAGGTAGTGTTTACAGAATACTGGGAAGGTCTTACAGGCTCCAGGTCTCTCCCCTCTTTGAGCACAGTCTGGCAGGGAAAGCACTGTGAGTAGTTGATGGTGTTTTCAGTTCACACTGGGTACCTTGAGAGCAAGCTTCTACTACTGGGTTTTCCTTCTAGGCCAACAGTAGGACAGATGGGATATCTTGGATATACAGTGGTCTTTTTCTCATCTATACTGACTTGATTAAAATTACAACTGGAAAAGAGAATGTGCAGCACCCAGAAACCCTTTTGAAGCCTGCAGTCTCAGACCAATTGTGTTATGTATAACACATTTTCCTTAGGACCTTGCATACTTCTCACAGAACGCTTCCTAGACTTGCTCAAGGTGGAGCCAACTAGATCCCATGACTTGCCATCTTAGGTGAGTTTTTTCATAACACAGGATGTTATGCTAAAGTAGGGGGTGACAAATAGTTTTGGCCTCTAAGCCACCATGTTCTTGGTTCATCTCATTTGTGGCTTTCCACTTTTTTTTCCTTTTACCTCTTCCAGTCAAAGTAACCTAATACCCTTTTTTTCAACCTTGATAATTCTGGTTTCTATATGATAGCATCCCAACTCTAATCAATGCAGCCCTACATGTTCATTTTATTTTCCTATGTAATTACAACTATTTTAAATGAACTCGATCCAGTTATTTTATATAATACGAAAAATTGTACCATCTTTCGCTCAACATTCATGGACCTGACACCATTACATTTTAGGGTGGCCTATTTAGTTTTCATTAATTTGACCCTAAGTACATGAACTGTGATGTGTCTTTAGCAGATACTGCTTTAGTTTTAAATATTGGTGTGGATTATAGCTTTTGTCTTAGATGAAGGCCTAGAAGGGTGCTTACCATGTTGGATCTTCAGAGATCGTAAAGTGAAGAGGGGCATCTTTTAAGCTGAGTTACATCCCTAGATCTTAAAAACCCTGAAATTGTCCCCATTTCTCAATCTTGCAGTTTCTGTTGAGTAACTTTGAGTATGCAGTGTATTAGTTTCCCCTTCCTGTCATAACAAATGACATGAAATTTAGTTGCTTAAAACAACGCAAATTTGTTTTCCGACATTTCTGTAGTTCACAGGGCCAAAGTCAAGGTGTCAGCTGGGCTGCCTTTCCTGGAGGCACCAGAAGAGCATCCGTTCCCTTCCCTTTACGTTTTCTGTCGGTTCGTGGCCCGCTTGCTAGCACCTACATCTCCTGCTTCCTTCTTCCATGTAAGGGCCCTTACGTTTACATTAAGCCACCCGGATAATCTAGGATGATGTCCCTGTTTTGAAGGCAGCAGATTAGCGGCCCTAAATCTTTGCCATATAAACTGCCATAATCACAGGGTCTGGTGGTTTGGACTTGGATGTCTTTTGGGGCTACCGCCTGCTAGACCTGGGCTTGAAATTTGGGGTTTTGATTCCTCTGCTTGACCTATTGCAAGCTAGGTTTCTTCAGCAGTATATCTTCTGTGGCCATCTCACTGTGTACATGTATTAGTACAGTAGACTGCTTGTAGTCTGGGGACCCCAGTGTCAACCCCCATTCACCCTTTACACACAAA
The DNA here is from genome assembly GCF_022079265.1 of Lynx rufus. Classification (NCBI taxonomy): domain Eukaryota; kingdom Metazoa; phylum Chordata; class Mammalia; order Carnivora; family Felidae; genus Lynx; species Lynx rufus. Next base: position 83,124,311 of record NW_025814823.1, on the reverse strand, counting down.
TAAGGTCTCCACAAGACTGATTTTTATGTTGCACATTTAAGGTCCAGTTACTTAGGATCTTCCATTGGCAAACCATACCTTACTCAAGCAGCCTTCCAACCCTCCCCCTGCTCATTTTTTTCTTCCCCAAGAAAATGCTCCCTCTGTTTCCTGTTAAACTGCTATCCTCACCAAGCCTGGCACATTTCCCTCCACCTTCCAATGCTAGTCTTGGCCAAACTGCATTGTATTTTAGGAATTGGAGAAAGAACAGAAAAACCCTATAAGGTTGAATTGGGCCTCATTTAGAATTGATTCAGTGCAGGAATGTAACATTTTCGTTACAAATTCTCCAGACTGGAGACGCTACACTAAATCTGAAAACTGAAAAAATCATTGGAATGAAATCAGATGTGTCAACACTTTTGATCCTCACCAATTAATGGCTTAGTTGGTTTGAGCATAATTTTAATTAACTTTTGCTTCCATCACCACCCAATCTATTGTGAATGCTTGTTGTGGGCCTGGTTTGTATAAATGGGAGAGTTTTAGTCATGTGAAATAAGAAGGTAGTAAAAGCCAATCAATTCCAGTGAGGATTCTGGGAAGATGGTGGAGTGGGACACCCCAGGAATCTGTCCCCTCCATGTGGACAACAATTACACTCATAGAACCTGTCTGATGTAACTATTTGGAACTCCAGTCTCTTGAAGGCTCACAACTTCCAGGGGAAGACTTGGACAGTAAATTTTAGCTCTTCACACAGTGGCAGCTACCCATCCCCCACCCCTGGCCATGTGAGCACCTTGCCCACAACTTACAGGAACTAAGGTGGGTAAAAAGGACCCTGTCTTCCAAATGTTGGGCATCTGTGCTTTGCTGATTGCTAGTTTTGATCAAAGAGGTGCAGGCAGACAGGCATTCTCATTCTATCTCCCCCATTAATGCAATCCCCTTCCCCCACCCCACTCCCACCTCCTGGCTGAAGTGACTTTCAGGATATTTAAAGGGGCAGCACTCCACCCACCCACCTCCCACTGCCCTGACCTCACTTTTGCTTTTCCCCTTTGGGGAGCCAGACTTTAAAGACTAGGACTTTGAAAAACAGCTGCATGTACAGGGAAAATTAGAAAGTGGCCATGAATGCCCAAGGAAAGGCTCAGAATAGACATAAGACACTTTACACCTCAGGCTGATCCTCAGCGTAGAGCATACAATAATAAGACAGTAAATCCTGGGAAAGGAGGAGAAACTGATTTACACAGTTACACATTTTAGATTCAAATGTCCAGTGTTTCACAAAGTATCATAGACAAACAGGAAAGTGTGACCCATTCAAAGGAAAAAACTTCAACAGAAACTGTCCCTGAGAAAGACTTAATGGCAGATCTATTAGACAAAGACTCCAGAACGATGGACCTAAAGATGCTCAAAGGCCTAATGAGAAGTGGAGAAAGTCAACAAAATGATGTATGGACAAAATGGAAATACCAACAGGGTGATCAAAAACCTAAAAAGAAACCAAGAAGAAATTCTGGAGCTGAAAATACCACAACGGAGATGAAAAATTCACTAGAAGGATTCAAAGGCAGATTTGAGCAAACAGAAAAATCAGTGAACGTAAAGACAGGATGATGAAATTTATCCAGGCTGAGGAACAGAAAGAAAAGATTGAAGAAAAGCAAGCAGAACCTAAGAGACCTGTAGGACACCATCAAGTAGACGAACATACACTCTGTGGGTGTCCCAGGAGAAGAGGGAGAGAAAGGGGCAGTGCAAATATTCAAAGAAATAAATGGCTGAAAACTTCCCAAACATCCAGGAAGTTCTACAAACTCCGAAACACATTATAGTTGAAAGAAGAAGAATGAATCTTGTAAGCAGTAAGAGAGAAGAAAATCGTCACATACACAGGATCCTCAATGAGATTATGTGCAGATTTCTTATCAAAATTTATAGGCCAGAAGACACTGGGTCAAAGTAAGAGTGCTAAAATAAAAAAACCTGTCAACCAAGAATCAAATATCTGGCAAACACAGTCCTCCAAAAGTGAGGAAGAAATCAAGACATTCTTAGAAAAAAAAAAAAAAAGCTCAGGGAGTTTGTGACCACTAGATATGTCCCACAGTAAATGTTCAGCAGAGTCCTGCAGGGACACTAGACACTACCTTGAAGCTGTATGGAGAAAGTAGTATCTTCATAAAGGTAAATGTATGGTCAATTATAGATGCTGGTATTATAACAATGGTTTGTAACTGTACTTTTTTCTTAGCTAAGTGATTTCAGAGACTAATACATATAAAGAAAAAAATTATTATAAAACTAGTATTATTGTAACTTGGCTTTGTGACTCCAAGTCTTGTTTTCTCCGTTACTCAGGAGACTACTGCATTTAGAAGAATTAGTTTTGGTTTGGAGACATACAGTGTATAAAGTTGTAATTTTGTGGCATCAACAACGTAAAGGGGGAGGGATAGAGTTGTAAGAGAGCAGAGTTTTTGTATGCTTATTCAACTTACACTGCTACAAATTCAAATTAGAATGTTATAACTTTAAGATGTTGATCCCCATGGTAACCACAAAGAAAATTGCTGTAGATTTCATGCAAAAGGAAATAAAGAATTCAAGCATTTTACTTTTAAAAATCAACTAAATGTAAAAGGGAAAAATACAGGAATGAGGGGAAGAAATCTGGACAAACTTTCAATATGCCCTATGAGCTATAGAGCATATGGGAAACAAATAGCACAATGTCTCATCTAGTGGATCAGACAGAGACTTTCCACCTCAGCAAGAAAGAACTGGATGATAAACTGAGGACAGTTCACGAGCCCCCTTATAGGTGGGAAAATGGGGGGGGGAGGCAGGACCCCAGAGGGTTTTGCTGGTGCGAAGGGGCTCTTCTCTTCTGCCAAGCAGAGCTGGCTCTGCTAAATGACCATCTCAAATTCACAGCCAGCAGAGTGAGGCAGGCAGGAACTGACAGGGTCTGCTGACTCCACAGTGCCTGGCACATTGTAGGCACTCAATAAATGCTAGTTGAATACATGAGTGAATGGACTTTCCACACACATGCAAGTGAAAGGCTACCAGGAACCTGATGCTGGCCAGCTGAGTCCCTTTATGCGATGTATCGTGACAACACAAAGCCAATCATCTTCCAGTCTTGTTTGCTCCTGCTAAGGAGGAGGCAGAGGGCACTTTGCTTGGAACAGGGTTCCTGAGTAAAGGTCACCTGCTCTTGCTGGTGAAGAAAAAAGCAGGAGTGGTGAGCATAGAAACCAGCCTGACCTTGGATACTCTTTGTGCTTGTGGAACTGCAAAAGGAACCCATGACTTCTCTCCTGCCCTATATTATGTATGAGACTGGAAGCCAGGCTCCCTCTCCATGCAAGGACTCCCACCATCTGACTGTTAACAAAACTGAGGTAAGGCACCAGCAAAGCTAAGGACCTACTTTGTTGGACATTATAGCTTTAATGCTTGATAAGCACACACTTACTCTCCTGCTGAGGATAATGAGCATAGTGGTTGAGAGCTTGGGCTGTGCATTCAGACAGACCTACATCTTCATCCTCAGACAGACCTGCCTTCATCACTTAATGTGTGTGTATATGTGTGTGCATGCCTGAATGTGAGCTTGAGTGAGTTGTTATCCTCATAGGCAAAATGGGATAGATTGCAGGACCTACCACATAAGGTTATTATGGAATAAGATGCATAAAGTGCTCAGAACACTTAGTAAATGTTAGATGCCACTGTTACTCATACGTTAATTGAATTGTGCAAATGAGAATTTTCACCACTGGTAGGGAAAGTAATATTGAAGGATGAAGATTTTATGGCTTACCTCCTCTTGGCAAGGTATTGCAGGCCTTTGGGGATTTCTTTCTATCAAACATCTGAATTACAAATAGCCAACACATAACCACCATGAAAATATCCAATGGCGGACTCCCACCCTGGAGTCATAGCTGATGTTGGAGCTCTAGTGGGCAAGACATCTGATTCCCTACACACCATGTGAGTGTAAGTCACCATGTAAGTGAGGCATTGGGTCCTGCTTAAAACTCAACCCAGGCACTATTCCTCACCGAGGAAGCCTTTCTTGCTTCCAGGCTGGGCAAGACACCTTTTCCAAGGCTCCTAGACACCTATTGTTGCTGACTTTTACTGGAGTGTTTCCCTCTTCTTGAGGGCAGAGACTTGCATGTCATATTCCTGGAAGTAGCATTTTCTCAAATATTTGTTGAGGAGTAGAGGATTGGGCATTCTTTGCTACCCAGCATTTTCCCATGGACACCGTGCTACCTATCAGTTATTTTTGAACCTGGCTGCACATTAGAATCACCTGGAAAGCTTTATGGCGCACCTGCGTGGCTCAGTCGGTTAAGCCTCTGACTTTGGCTCCAGTCATGATCTCGCAGTTCATGAGTTCGAGCCCCACATTGGGCTCTGTGCTGACAGCTCAGAGCCTGGAGCCTGCTTCAGATTCTGTGTCTTCCTCTCTCTCTCTGCCCCTCCCTTGCTCATGCTCTGTCTTTCTCAAAATGAATAAATGTTAAATTTTTTTTTAATAAGAAAAAAAAAATCACCTGGAAAGCTTTAAAAACTACTGGTTCCTGGGCCCCATTCCAGGCCAGTGAAATCTGGGTATAGAACACAGGCTTGGGTGTTTTCCAGAGTCTCACATGTTTCCAAATACAGTCACAATTAACACCCAGCATTATAAACCATGAATGCTAAGCCCTCAGGCTTACCCATAGCCCAGCCAGCCCACCCTCGTGGAGCTATTGGGGAACACAGGAGTAGGAGCAAGTGACTGTGCCCATTGTGAATCACATTTGTAGTAAAGCAGGAATGTCCTGTCATGTAATTTTAGTTTTAAAACAATATCTAAACAAGCAGAGAAAAAGCCAAAGGAGTTCAATTCTTTAAATTGTGGTCCACGAGGGGTGCCTGTTTGGCTCAGTCTGAAATCCGACTCGATGTCAGCTCAGGTCATGGCTTGTGAGTCTGAGCCCGAGTCAGTACTTGAAGTCTGTGGTTAAAAAATTACATTTGTTCCCAGTGGGGAACTCTACTGCCCATGTTTCACCTTTGGAGCTTCCTGTCATTAGTGAAGCCATGTTTGCCAGAGGAGAAGCACTGGGCGGAAAGATGGCAGCCTCTGCTGGTCTCACCCAGCCTCTTCCACTCTAAACGGGTGGGATTTCCTCTGGACAGAATTCAAGGCAAGCAGAAAGTATCATGAGACTACACAACTTTCCAGATGTTTCTCATGTTTAAGGGATGTAGATTTTCCTGTATCATTTCTTAAGTAGTAAGCTGGAGGAGGGATGGCATTTAAGGGTTTGGGTGAGCGAACAAATGGCAGAAAGACCCAGTAATTTGGTACAGCAAAGGCCTGGTGTAAGATCTCTTTCCCTTACAGGTTGGCTGGTCTTTGGCTCATCACATGGTTTGTCTGCAACACACCTGAATGATAATACTGCTTCTAAGATGAGTTCAAGGACACACAGGAGGAGGTTTGAGAGACAGTTTAGGAACACAGAGAAGGGTGTGAGCTTGAGGTCACAGAATGATTTCCAAAAGGCTAAAAAAGCAGAATGAATGTGTTTTAGACTTAATCAGATTGTGAGTACAGAATGAGCAAATGAGCCGGTTCCCAAAGGAGAATTTGGGGAACAACAGTGTATTTAGTGAAGGCTGAAATAGCAGCTGAAAATCTGTTTTTTATCAAGTTTATTTCCCAATTGCAGTCATTTTTCATACAATTAAATATTTCTACTTGCTATTGACTAAGAAATAAACATATAGATTAGTTGCCAGGCAGAATCGTTTTTAGCAATATATATTTGACTATTAAATATGTGTAAAATGTTTGGTAGTAGTACAGAACAAAATTAAAGGGTTTATTGATTAGTTTTTAAATAAATTAACTATTCCTAAAGCCCAATACTAGAGTTTCATATACTCATGTACTGCCATTTACTGAAGCAACATAGCTTCCATTATCATATTCTCTGCTTCACAAACTCCTCTAAGTTTAGCTACACATTATACTGCATTACCTTAGGTAGTAAGAAACAGACTGTTAGCTCTACATAAGTTTAATCTTGACTTTACTGCATTTAGTAATCTCTTAACAAGATGTGTTCCTGATTCCTTTGTATAAATTGGTCCTCATTTTGAGACATAAATTTCACATTTATTTGAATTGAAAACAAAGTTATGGGGCACCTGTCCGGCTCAGTCAGTGGAATATGTGACTCTTTATCCCTGGTTTGTGGTTTCAAACCCCATGTTGGGTGTAAAGTTTACTTAAAACTCTTGGGGGCACCTGGGTGGTTCAGTCGGTTAAGCGTCTGACTCTTAGTTTCAGCTCAGATCATGATCTCACAGGTCCATGAGTTGGAGCCCTGTGTCTAGCTCCACGCTGAGAGCATGAAACCTGCTTGGGATTCTCCCTCTCTCCCTCTCTCTGCACCTCCCCGCTTGCTCTCTCTCACTCTCTCTCTCAAAATAAATAAACTTTAAAAAAAACAAAGTTATACTTTTCTGAGAAAATAAGCCTGATTTTGACTCATTGGTCTAAAAACAAAGATTAATTGGCAGAGGTTACATGGTGACTATTTTCCATAAATTGCATTAATTAAATCTACAATCCAAGGCTTTCGTAAACTCTCTGTAAAAATATTGTACTGACAAACATGTACTGAAATTACTGCCTTGAACTCCACCCACCAAGTTTTCTTGAATAGATCAGATTAAACTGTTTACCTCTAAGAATGAAAGGGTAGCAGGTGTGATTAGTAGTTATTTGATAAGTCCTGGTAAAGTCTTCTTCTGTGCCTGCTTCCCAGGAACAGAAAATTAATGAGTCTACTGATTGAATAACAAATCCTTTTAAAAGTCAGGTCTTTGGGGCACCTGGGTGGCTCAGTCGGTTGGGTGTCCGACTTCGGCTCAGGTCATGATCTCGCAGTTCGTGGGTTCAAGCCCCGCATCAGGCTCTGTGCTGATGGCTCAGAACCTGGAGCCTGCTTCGGATTCTGTGTCTCCCTCTCTCTCTGACCCTCCCCTGTTCATGCTCTGTCGCTCTCTGTCTCAAAAATAAATGTTAAAAAATTTTTTTTTAAAAAGTCAGGTCTTTGGGGTGCCTGGGTGGCTCAGTCAGTTGAACACTTCGGCTCAGGTCATGATCTCACAATTCGTGGGTTCAAGCCCCGCATCGGGCTCTGTGCTGACAGCTCAGAGCCTGGAGCCTGCTTTAGATTCTGTGTCTCCCTCTCTCTCTGCCCCTCCCTTGTTCATGCTCTGTCTCTCTCTCTCTCTCAAAAACAAACATTAAAAAAGTTAAATAAATAAATAAATAAATAAGGCAGGTCTTTGCTTTCAGTAAGATTGAGAGGATTATCAGATGGTAAACCCTCAGAAGTAATTTGTGATCATAGATAACTGGAACATTTGGTGTATAACTTGAAAGAAATTTAAAGAATTAGGTGGAATTTTTATAACAAGACCCCTCTGCTCCCTCATACATCAACACAGTCTCAGCAATTAGACCCATAAAAATGAAAAACGGAAGAGGACAAGGTATTCTTTCAATTCGTCTGTGAACATATGAACCAACTGGAAAAAAAAATCCCCATCTGAGATGAATTTTCTTTTTAACATTTTATTACTGGAAATTTTAAACATTCACAGGAGAGAGAGTAATAACATGGACCCATACCAGCTTCAGCAGTTGCCAATATGCTGCTGTTGTCAGTTCACAGAGGGACATTGTACCTTCTCTGCTTAGGTCTTCGTCAGGCTGCTATAGCAGACCACCACTGACTGGCTCCCATGGTGGGCAACACCTGTGCCAGAATGTGTGTGTCTGCTTCTTTGGGCAGGTTACCTGGAAGTCATGGATGGATTCTCTCTGCCTGGAATAAGAAATGACCCTCCCAAGAGAGGTGAGGAGCCCCCCACAGATTTCCTGCTGAACGAGCAGCAGCAGGGCAAGTACGGGCTGCGGTGGAGGGGACGCAGGGTGCATGTGGCATTTTCAAGTCACCTTGGGCATCATGGCTGCTCCTTCCTCCCTCTTTAAAGAAAGCCCTTGTTCTTGGCACTAGAGGCCTGGCTCATGGATATGAGGGAAGCCAGGGCGTGTCCCACTTGGCTGAACTTGTACAGGCTGACTGTGGTTTGCAGCAGCCCCCAGGAGAGCTGCAGAGCATCCATGGGACCTCCTGTCTAGGAGCTGATAGGGGTCCTCCATGGGCCACATGGTCAGATGCTTTTCTTTCCTGAGAGTGTCCCAGAGTGGAACCAACAAAGGGTGAATTGACTTGTTCACTCATTTAAAAGTGCCTACTCTGTGTCAGAACCAGTGTTAGGCTCTGGAATATGAAATGAATAAAGCAGCTTGCTTCTGTGGTGTTCAAAGGCAGAGGGGAGTGGTAACAGAAAAACTAGTGCTATGAGGGGATGAGTGGACACTGAGTTGATTCCTTTTTTTTTTTAATGTTTATTTTTGAGAGAGTGTGTGTGTGTGCACAAGCAGGGGAGGGGCAGAGAGAGAGAGAGAGAGAGAGAGAGGGAGAGAGAGAGGAAGATACAGAATCTGAAACAGGCTCCAGGTAAGCTGTCAGCACAGAGCCCGACACAGATCTGGAACTGGGGAATGGCAAGATCATGACCTGAGCCGAAGTCAGACGCTTAACCGACTGAACCACCCTGGTGCCCCAACACTGAATTGATTCTTAAATGAAGAGTGAGTTTCCCAGGGGAATCTGGGTACTTGGGGCACTGGGGAGACTGGTCCATAGCAGGTGGCTCACACCCTTAGGTGCAGGTGGAGCCTGGGAGCCTTGTGGGATTAGAAGGTCTGCATGGGGCTCAAGCTGCTGTACTCTCCAACAAGTGAGGGTACAAGGGAGAGGCATCTCAGTAGCTAAGGGGACAGCCACCTCAGCAGGAAACAAGGACACAAAGAGGTGACTGTTGAGGCAGCATGTGTGTGTTGGACACAGCAAGGGGCAGGAAGGATGCTACCGAGGCACAGGTCATCTCAGATTACTCAGGTTCACAGCAGTGCCGTCCCTAAAGTGACCCCAACTGGTGACACCCATGCTGGTCCCTTGTGTCCTCTACTTGAGACAGTCAACTCCACAGTTGCTCCCAAGATGTCAGTGAGCTGGGTTCCTGCAGCATACTGGCCCCTGAATCTTGCCAACGGAGACACAGCCTTGCCAACAGAGTCAAGCTTGTGGATCTTTGCCAATCTGCAGTAAATGCCTACAGAAAGAAAAGTCTCATAACAAACGTGTAGGTTCTCACAAGGTCCTTCGAGTGTAGCTAACCTCCTGGCTGGTGGAGGATCTCTGATCTGTGGAATTATTCTAGTCTAGAAATTGGTTGAAGGGACATGTCTCTGCCTGATTGTTACTCAAGTCAGGCCTATATTCACAAGATCTGACATAGGTTTTAACTACGCAAACCAAGCAGGAATCTAGTGGGCAGTTTATCCTTTTCAAACCTAGGCACTTGGTAATCAGTCACCCCCAGAATTATCTGGGGCAGGGCCATTCTGATCACTACACTGGCCCTGTTGCCTGCTATGTTCAGCTTCCTGGCTTAACACTAAACTCCTGAGTCTTCCCTTCCCATTTAAGCCAGGGTACCTGTATTAGTTGCCTCTGGCTGCCATGACAAATGGCCACACGTGTAGTGGCTTAAAAGCACAGAAATTTATTCTGTTATAGTTCTAGAGGCTGAACCCACCATCAGTATAAGCAGGGCTTGTTCCCACTGGAGGCTCTGGGGGACAGTCTGATCTTGGCCTCCTCCAACTTGTGGGGGCTGGGCTTCCTTGGCTCGTAACAGCATCTGCACATCACCTTCTCTGCATACCTGGGTGTAAAATCTTTCCCTGCCTCCCCCTCTCAGATCCTGAATTTAATCACATGTACAAAGACCCTTTTTCTCCCCAGGCTCCAAAGACTAGGATGTGGACATCTCTTGCGGCCATCCTCCAGCCCACTCCAGAGTCCACCTTAAATGTGATGGGAATTTTTGGCCTCTCAACTTCACTTGGCCACCACTGAGTTTAGGCCCCTAGTAGCCAGTTGAGCAAACAACTAGAACTTCTCCTTTGTTTAAACCAACACACTATCCATGAATTCAATCCAACTTAGTATCATTTTCTTTCTTCTCTAGACTCCTGCACTCAGAATCTATTCTTTCATTTGTTCCCCTCATTTTGGCTGACATGAATTCTTAAAGGGCTGTGTTCTTTTTGTGTGGAAGCCAAGTTGTTCCAGTATCAACTTTGTTATTGGCTACTTCCGGTCTGAAAACAGTGGTGGCGTGGGGAGAAACATAAGATCTGTTTCCTTGGGGACGGGACAGCATGGGAGTAACAGTGGGTCTGGGTGTTGGTGAGCCTGTCAAAGACTCCTAAATACCTCCATTCTGGTTCAGAGGACACTCTTTCCGTGTTACTGAACCAACTGTCACATATGTGGCTATTTCAACCCTGTTTTACCCCTTGAATAGCAACTCTCAGGGCTTATGTTTTAAGAATTCAGGTTATTTTGTTTGCTGCTTACATTGCAATTCAGGACTGTTAGAAATCACCACCCGACACTACAATCTTGCATTGCTTTTGCCTTTCACATTGTTCCGTGGTGATCGCAATGGAGCAAACCTGAACAAATCCACAACAGATAGTTGATACAAGGTCACCACAGGTGATTAGCCACTTTCCACCACAGGGTATGGGCTGCCAGATTCTTTTTGCTGGATACTAATGGTATTTCTGCTCAGGCCAGTGTAACTTCTTCCTTCAGCTTTCCCTGTGTTACTTTTGCCTCTAACTCCCTCCCTGTTTTGTCAGTTTTCCTTTAGAGTTCTTGGTTTTAAGCAACAGAAACCAATCCTAGTTGACTTAAGCAGAGAAGGGAAATTATTTGAAGGATCTCAAGTAGCCCAGAGAATGAACTTGAAGCCTGGAGAATGAGCTGAGGCTCAGAACCAACAGACCGGGTGCAGTGTAGTGAGCACATACTGGGCCCCTGGGGAAGCACCACTGCCCTCCCACTGGGTGCCATTATCCCCACCACCACAGGCTGCTACCTTGGATGGCCTGATTGTGCCTGCCTCTGCATCACTCTTGAGTCAGGATCATGACGTCAAGCTCTGGCTTCCTGTTGCCAGGAGCAAGGGACCCCAAATAGATCAGTGTAGTTGGGGAGAAGATGATTGATTAAAAGGTACATTTCCTTGTCCACACTTTATTTCAGTCCTTACGCCAGTGAACTGTAATGGTTTATTCATCCACTTGTGTGGATTTTCCTGGCAAACAGAGAGCTCATTATCAGCACAAGTCCTATGCTTTGTAACATGAGCATGTGGCATCTGTCCCCGGCACAGCATACACACCCAGACAAGTGGGTCGTCACTGAAGGAATAAAGTAAGTGTGTAGGCTGTAAAGCTGCCCTTGGCAGGTGAGGGTTTGTGTCTGTGGTGTGGAAGGGGGAGATGCAGTCATGTCTCTTATTCCTAGAGGGTAGAACTTGTAATTCACATCTTAGAAGCAGCACAAGACGGTTACTGAAATGTGTATTAAGTGGAAATGCTAGGTTCTAGGAAAACCTGGATGACTTCACATTTTTCTAAATATTTCTTGATTAATTTGCAAAAGTTGCAAGAGGAACCACAGCTTTATCACATTACGACCTATCAATTGGTTGTCCATTAGAACCTCGAGCCTTTGGGGTTTCTCTTCATAGTCGTTTGTAAGTGGAAGTAATGGCTGTGTGCTGCTGGGGCCTCTGGGTCTGATAGGCAGTATGGTGGGGTTTCTCAAGGCTTCAGAACCACCTTGAGGATAAGAGCTGAGACCTAAATTATCAGTAGTTCTTAGGCAGCACTTGAGAATGTGCATTTCTGACAAGTCCTCTAGGAGCTGCTGGGGGTGGGGTATCACACTGTTGTACAAAGAGTGGATTTCCTTGGGGTGAATGAAAGCTTTCTCACACATTAAAACAAAACAAAACCTTTCGTCCAGGGTCAGATTTGTGTGCAAGTAATAGAAATAGTCACTCAAACTGTTTACACAAGGGACACCCCCCTCACCTAACAGAAGCCCACAGGAGGTGGGCAGTTCGACCACCGCAGTCAGGAGCCCGGGGTCTTCCCACCTCTGCATTTTGGCTCTGTGTGAAGGCTGACTACCCTTGGGCCTCTTTGGCCACATACGGGAGGATAGAGTTAGGTCTGCCCTGTTCCCTTCCTGCACTCACTGACATCATGTGCCCATCACCTGACCAGTGACAGCCAGCAGGCCCAGGCCCAGAGCAGACTGGCCGCGTCTGGGGTCTGCCCTGGTCAGAAGGAAGCAAGCTGCTGGGGGATCTGCTTGGAAGAAGGAAGGCGACAGGAATCACATGGCTACTTGGCAATGGAGAGAAAATACATATCATTATCTGTCACTTAAGGTGACAGTTTTTGCCTAGAATATTGAATCACTCCATTTTATGTTTATGGCAAGATAATGGTGACAACAATTTAGTGCTGGGTTACAAAGAGCCTAATGTATGACACTTACAGCTTTTTAAAAGTTGTTCCTTTGAGGATCTGACAAACATTTAATATAGACCATTCCATAGAAAGAAAGAGTATGATCTTGCTTATTCATAATATCAGGGAGACTAATTTAGGGGCCATGGGTGGCCACTAGAGCAACAGTGTCATATCAACACTCAACATGGATTTCGGATGAAGGGTTTCTGATCTAGACAATCTGGTTCTGGCACTTATGACCTGGAAGATTCGAGGAAGACCCTACCTTTTAGGAGTTTCAGCTCCTTGTATGTTTAAGGAAGGGTATGAGCCCTGAGGATGCAGGGACTAGTCTGCTGTGTTCACTGCTTATGCCCGACACCTATAAAAGTGCCTGCCCCACAGAGGCGCTTGGAGAGAATGTGACGAAGGAATGCAGGAACCTCCCAGAGTGGTTACACTGCCTCTTCAAAGGACTGTTGTAGACTACAAGTAAAGAGCATCATAAATGTGAGATGCTGTTACTTCACTTGAGGGACACTGGAATTGCTTAATGATGCCCATCTTTTCAGTAGGAATATGGCTTTGTTACAAAGATAGGTATACCCTCTGTGAAGAAGCACAGGTGCTCCTCAAATCAAGTGATGTTTTTTGAGAGTGTGTGGGACTGAGTTGGCCTATTATAACCTGGTCTGTCTCTGCCTGTGTCTACCCGTCTCTGTCTCTCTCTCTCACTGATGTTTAGGGCAGATGCACAATGTGTTTGGGAAAGAAGTATCATTGGATTATTCTTTGAATCTGCATCATGGAAAATTTGATTTGTTAATTCACATGCCTGACAACATAATGCTACAGATCTTCTATTTTCTTGATTTGGATGACATTGGGCAGCTCTCAAAAACCTGCAAAAAATTCCAAAAGGTAAGGCCTTAAAATATTATATACACACACACACACACGCGCGTGCACACGCACACACACGTGTGTGCATGTATTTTTTACTGGTAAATATTACACAGAATTTCAAAGAGAAAGGGCATGATTTTTAAAAAAAATTTTTTTTTCAACATTTATTTATTTTTGGGACAGAGAGAGACAGAGCATGAACGGGGGAGGGGCAGAGAGAGAGGGAGACACAGAATCGGAAACAGGCTCCAGGCTCTGAGCCATCAGCCCAGAGCCTGACGCGGGGCTCGAACTCATGGACCTCGAGGTCGTGACCTGGCTGAAGTCGGACGCTTAACCGACTGCACCACCCAGGCGCCCCAGAGAAAGGGCATGATTTAGAAAACCTTAACTTCATGTAATGATGCACTGGATTTTGGCAATGATAAAATATGTTTTACTTACAGCCTAAGAAACTGGTTAAGTTATGCTCAAGAGGAAAAAGTAGCACCAAGAAAGAAAGATAAAGTGGTCTTTTGTAAAATATAAGGTCAATGAGCACTGTAGGCAAAACTATTCTAACAAAAGGAAATGCATCATGCTGCATTTCAAGGTAAATGGTGTTAAAACACACATATTAAAGAGAATGTTAAAAACAGTACTAATACAGTTTCTAATTGAACTTAAGCAAATACTAAAAACAGAAAAAGAAATTGCATGGAAATTCCTAAGTGTGGTTTTCACCAGTGTCCTTCAATGAGAAACTTGGCAGCAGATTAACAAAGATCCCTGGGGAAAGAATTACTTTTCAAATTCCTAATTTTACACATATTGTTTCAGGCATCTGTAGATATTTGGTAATAAATAAATTTTGAATTCCTTAGGAATGAGAAGCAATGAAAATCTATCTTTGTATATAATCATTATTTAAAAGTTAGAAAACAGCTAAAAATCACTTAATCCTACCTCCAATTGCTATTAAATTGTGGAATAGTTCCTGTATTTTTCCTAAAAGCTTGAGTACGTTTTGTGTTTGTACCTACTAACTCCCTTCACCCATTTTGCCCATCCTCCCCACCCCCCGCCCCCGGCCCCCGGCGACCACCAGTTTGTTCTCTGTATTTATGAGTCTGTTTCTGTTTGTGTTTTTAGATTCCACATAGGAGTGAAATCATTTGTATTACTTTTTTTCCGTCTTATTTCACTTACAATAACACCCTCTATGTCCAACCGGGTTGTCACAAATGACAAGATCTCATACTTTTTTTGTGACTAGAGTAATATTACATGGTATATACAAACCACATCTTTATTCATCTATCCACGAACACCTGGGCTGCTTCCATATCTCGGCTATTGTAAATAATCCTGCAATAAACATAGTGGTGCATATACCTTTCCAAATTAGTGTTTTCATTTTCTTTGGGAAAATACCCAGCAGTGGAATTACTGAATCATATGGTATTCCCATTTTTCATTTTTTTAGGAAATTCTGTACCATTTTCCACAATACACTCCCACCAGCAGTGTACGAGGTTCCCTTTTCTCCACATCCTTACCCACGCTTGTTATCTCTTGTCTTTGATCTTGGCCATTCTGAACAGGATGAGGTGATCTCTCATCGTGGTTTTAATTTGCAGTTCCCTGATGATTAGTGATGTTGTGCACCTTTTCATGTGTCTTTTGACCATCTGTGTCTTTGGGAAAATATCTATTCAGGTCTTCTGCCTGTTTATTAATCAGATTATTTTTTTCCAGTAATGATTTGTATAATCTTTATATATTTTGGATACTAACCCCTTATCAAATATGTCATTTACAAATATCTTCTCCCATTCTGTAGGTTGCCTTTTTGTTTTGTTGGCGGTTTCCTTTGCTGTGCAAAAGATTTTCTTTTTGGTGTAGTCCCAATGGTTTCTTTTTGCTTTTGTTTCCCTTGCCTGAGGAGAGGTAGCCACAAATATGTTGCTAAGGCTGAGTAATCCATGAGATTACGGCCTATGTTTTCTTTGAGGAGTTTTACAGTTTCGGGTCTCACTGTTAGGTGTTTAATCCATTTGGGGTTTATTTTTGTGTGTGGTGTAGAAAAGTGATCCGTCTTCATTCTTCTGCCCGTAGCTGTCCAGACCCAGCACCATTTACTGAGGAGACTATCCTGTCCCCATTGTGTGTTCTTGCTTCCTTTGTTGCAGATTGGTTGACCGTGTTCTTACATGTTGGTACACATCTTTCCAGACATTTTCTAGCACAGACATCCTGTATATCTATGAACTATTTAAAGCACATCCCGTACTTGTAATTTTGTGACACACTGTGGACATTTCAATGTCTGTATTCTGCCATGGCTGCTGAGGAGCAGTGGGCAGAACATAGGGACAGCTGGCATGCTTACTGTCTGTACATGTGCAGGTCTGTCTGTAGGGTGCAGTGTTAGGAGTTCAAATGCTGAGTGTGAGGATATTTCCATTTTATATTTTGATATGGCAGTTTTGCCTGAGGAATTTCCTTCCTAATACAGGAATGACCAAATCTTGTTGGAATGATCCAGGAGAGGGGAGCCACCACTGGTTTCCTTCCTAATGTCCTGCACACTCTTAGCCCTTGGGTTTCCAGTGACAGGCCTTTCTCACAGCTCCAGACACCACAACAAAATACCATAGATGGGGGGCACCTGGGTAGCTCAGTTGGTTAAGCATCCAACTTTGGCTCAGGTCATGATCTGGCAGTTTGTGGGTTTGAGCCCCACGTCGGGCTCTGTGCTGACAGCTCAGAGCCTGGAGCCTGCTTCAGAATCTGTGTCTCCTTCTCTCTCTGCCCCTCCCCCACTTGCACTCTGTCTCTGTCTCAAAAATGAATAAACATTAAAATGAAAAAAAAAAATACTGCAGATGGGCCACTTTAGCCACAGACACTTCTCACAGTTCTAGAGGCTGGAAGTTCAAGATCAAGGTGTTAGCTGTTTTGGTTCTTAGTGAGGCATTCCTAACTTACACGTGGGCACCTTTTGGTGTTTCCTCCTACAAGGACACTAATCCTATCAGATCAGAGCCCGATACTTATGACCTCATTTAACACTGATTACTTCTTTACTCCAGATATAGCCACACTGAGGAAGCAGTTAAGACTTCAACATGTGAACCCTGTGGAGACCAAGTTTAGTCCATAGTAAGGCTTGAATGTGAATATCATGGTTTCTATCACTGTTAAGACATCTAAGAAACGCCAGCAGTTTTGTACCCAAAGAGCATCTCCTATATTGGCCCTCACACCCGAGTGACACAGGAATCCTTTGTCAAATCAATTGTTCCATTTTTTGGTTCAGGAAAGTATGGTCCTGGGGCACCTGGGTGGCTTAGTCAATTACACGTACAACTTTGGCTCAGGTCACGATCTCGCGGTTCGTGAGTTCGAGCCCCGCGTCAGGCTCTGTGTTGACAGCTCAGAGCCTGGAGTCTGCTTCAGATTCTGTGTCTCCCTCTCTCTCTCTGCCCCTCCCCCACTCACGCGCTGTCTCTCAAAAATAAACGTTTAAAAAAAAAAAAAGCATGGTCCCAGTGATGCAGAAGTGGCTACTTCGTGCATGTATAACTGGGCAAATTATATGTAGGCACACGGCTCTCAGTTTGGCACCTTGATTTTTCTATCATGACAATAATTTATTCTACTAAAAATGCTATTATCATTGAAAAATGCCATTCTTCTATGGGGTAGACTGCTTGTGTTTAAATTGGCCAAGATGCCTTACCTTTTATCCCTTTAGTCATACAAAGTTACTTATGTAATTATTTTTTTAGATGTGTAACAGTGAAGAACTTGGGGAGAAATTTAACATGTTACAAGACAAACATGCTTTTGACACAAAGAAGGATAGACACTTACAAGAAGTTGTAAGCTTTCCACCAAAATGCAGGCCAACAGAAACACACAGAGAAGACAGCATTTTTCTAAACTTGACTGAAGTGACAAACTTTTAAAAGTAAGGATTTAAACTGAATTTTCATATAATAATGACTATCATTAAACCTTACTAAAGCTGAGACTGGGTTGAAGAAATTACCTGGTGGATTTAAGCAGGCTAATTTGCTTGGGGAAAAACAAACAAACGAACAAAAAAACAACCCTCTTGACTCTGAACACTGTTCTGAAAATAAACTTATTTTCACTTTTTTTTTCTTTTTTTGGTAGTAATTAACACGGATTGAATAGATCAAATATCCATTTAAATTCTCCATTTTAATCTCTGACATGTTCTTAATTTTAAAGACAGGAAGAATAGAACAGAAAACAAATCTGTCTAAAGTATAATTACCTCTCTTTTCATCAGAGTTAAGAAAATAGACTTAAAAATGAGAATTCACTCATACAGATGAAAATAAAAAATCCTTTCTCATGGCATAATGTGAAGAAATTCATGCCCTTCTCCACCCGAGGTCCTCTCCATGTCACGACTGCGGCTGAGCCATAACCACTCCTCTCCTTAGTTCCTGGGGCCACATGATCCACTAGACTTCCTAAGACTTGTATTAAAGAACCTGTTGCTCCGTGAGCTACCTCACCCTCCCCAAGTGTTTCACTGTCATGTGATTCATTAAGTGGGAGACAATTACTTGGTAATACTATTATCAAGCAAGTGAAAACTTATTTCCAAAGATGTATGTGAGATTCTTCAAGGTACCTATTTCACGTCAGATTTGAGGAATTACTTCAGTCAGTTGGTGTTTCTAATTTACTAGCAAGACTGAGAGCCATTAAAATACTGATAGTTAATGCTCTGCTTTGCTATGTTCATGTTTAAATATAATTACTAAAATTATTAGGTAGCTGTGGGGCGCCTGGGGGGGCGGTGCTCAGTCGGTTGACCATCCAACTCTTGATTTTCGCTCAGGTCATGATCTCAGAGTTGTGGGATCGAGCCTTGCATCAGGGTCTGTGCTTAGAATGGAGCCTGCTTGGGATTGTCTCCCTCCCTCTGCCCTTCTCCCTTGCTCGTGCTCTCTCTGAAAAATAAAAATAAAAATAAAATAGGTAGCTGAATAAAACCAAAAACAAATCCAAAATGAGAAACAGAAAAAAGAAAGTTTTGCAAAGGAATTACTAGAAAGTGAACCAACAGGTGGCCAACCCCACCCCACTCCTTGGTCATGGGAGCCCTCCCCACAATACGGGCTCCCATGGGCAATGCCCATGTGAAGAATATTCTTTAACATTTCTATCATTTCTTTCTTTCTTTCTTTCTTTATTTTTTATTATTTAAAAAAAATTTTTTTTTCAACGTTTATTTATTTTTGGGACAGAGAGAGACAGAGCATGAACGGGGGAGGGGCAGAGAGAGAGGGAGACACAGAATCGGAGACAGGTTCCAGGCTCTGAGCCATCAGCCCAGAGCCTGACGCAGAGCTCGAATTCACGGACCGCGAGATCGTGACCTGGCTGAAGTCGGATGCTTAACCGACTGCGCCACCCAGGCGCCCCTTCTATCATTTCTTAGACATGTGATAAACTCAAAAACTTATTTCTGGGTAATTAGTAATAAAAACTTTACGAATATGAAAACAGCTTTTGGCTTTGCCAGCAACAAGTGCTGGACATCTCTAAACCTGTTTCTTAGTTTGTAAAAGGGAGATTATGTGTGTCGTGTCCTGCCCAACCATCTTAAAAATGAGTCTAAGCCAAAACTAGGGAGTGTACATGGAAGTGTTTTATACCGAAGTAGTCCATTATACAAACGTATTATTGTTTTAAATCAGTAATCTCAAAGTGATGTCTGCGAAGCCCTGGGGACAGATCTCAAGAATCTTTCACAGGATGTAGCTACTTTTTATTTACTTATTTTCCAGCCGCATGGAGGTATAATTGACAAGCAAATTTATAATATATATTTAAAGCATACAACATACCGATTGGTAAAATGCATACATTATGAAAGGATTCACACTGAGTAATAAATAGCACCTCACATATTTACTTCTTTTTGGTGAGAAAATTCTGTCTTAGCAAGTTCCAATTATACAATACAGTATTAACTATCGTCACTATGTTATACATTAGACCCTTGACCTATTAATCTTATAACTGAATAACAGAAATTCACTAACCTCTCCCTATTTCCCTCATGCCCTAGTCCCCGGCAGCCACCATTTTACTCTGTTTCTAGGAGTTTGACTTTTTTTTTTTTTTAGGCTGTACATATATAAGGGATAGCAGGCAGTATTTGTCTTTTTCTGTCTGGCTTACTTCACTTAGTATAATGCTCTCCAAGTTTATCCATGTTGTTGAAAATGGCAGGGTTTCCTTTTTTAAGGCTGCATAATATTCACTTCATTTTTTTTATCCATTCACCCATAGTGGACACTAAGGCTGTTTCCACACCTTGGCTACTGTGAATAATCTGTGACAACCATGTGAACAGATATCTCTTCGAGGTAGTGCTTCCAATTCCCTTTGGATCTATGCCCACAGTGGCACTGATGGATCATATGGTAGTTCTATTTTTAATTTCTTGAGGAACCTCCATGCTGGCAAACCATAGTGGCTCTAACATTTGGCATTCCGACCAATGCTGCATGAGGGTTCCCTTTCCTTCACATCCCTGCCAAGACTTGCTCTCTTGTCTTTTTTATTTTACCCACTCTGACAGGTGTGAGGTGGTATCTCATTGTGGTTTTGATTTGTATTTCCCTGGTGATGAGTGATGCTGAGCACCTTTTCACGCACCTGTTGGCTATCTGGATGTCTTCTTTGGAAAAATGTCTATTCAGGTCTTTTGCTCCTTTTTCTTTTTTAATTGGGTAATTTGGGTTTTTTTGCTATTGAGTTGTTATGAATTCTTTCCATATTTTGGATATTAACCCCTTATTAGGTATGTTGTTTGAAGATATCTTCTTCCTCTCCATAGGCTGCCTCTTCATTTTATAGATAGGTTCCTTTCCTGTGAAGAAGTTTTTCAGTTCAATGTGGTTCCATTGTTTATTTTTACTTTTGTTGCCTTTGCTGTTGGTGTCAAAATATAAAAAATTATCACCAAGACTGGTATCAAGGAGCTAACCCTCTGTGTTTCCTTCTAGAAATTTGATGGTTTCAGGTCTTGTGTTCAAGGCTTTATTCTTATTCTATTTTGAGCTGTACTTATGTTTACAGATCAAAGCCCAAGTGAGCAGTGAGGACACAGTGTCTCACTGATCAGGAAATCCAGTGTGATCCAAAGTCTAAGTAGGAGTCAGCAAAGTACGATCCACAGGCCAAATATGGCCTGCTATGTATCTTTATAAATAAAATCTTATTGGAACACAGCCCTGCCCATTTGTTATGTATTGCATAATGGCAGAGTTTGCAAGTTGTAACAGAGACCAGAGAGCCTGCAACATCTAAATAGTTACTACCCACCTACCCTTTTTCCATCAGGGCTGACCCCACCAGGTCACATAGACCTCACTAAATCACAGCAAGTCCTTTGCCCCCTCCCCCCGCCAAATTCTTGGAGCTCCACAGTCAAGAGCAAGGGCATAGCAATGCATGGAATAGACTATATGTCTGACAGACATTTTTAATGATAAATGAGTATTCTAAGTTTTTTGATAAATGTTTCATATCTAGAAAGGAATAGATACAACCAGCAAAATTCTCAGATAACTAAAGCTACATTTTATTTATTTAAAAAAATTTTTTTTTAAATGTTTATTCATTTTTTGAGAGAGAACACGAGAGTGGGGAGGGGCAGAGAGAGAAGGAGACACAGAATCTGAAACAGGCTCCAGGCTCTGAGCTGTTGGCACAGAGCCCGACGTGGGACTCAAACCCACAAAGTGTGAGATCATGACCTGAGCTGAAGTCAGATGCTTAACCGACTGAGCCACCCAGGTGCCCCTAAAGCTACATTTTAAAAAGCAATGTTTTATTATGTAGAATTTGATGTAGGAAAAGTACAACTGGACTTCAAATTCATAGCAACTAAAATTTTTATTTAGTAAGTGGTTCAAAGCATAGTGCCAAAAATACATTAATGTTTAAAAATTTCACTAACATTAAAAAATACTGTAGAACACATAACTGCAGAAAGTTCCAATGAGTCATTTCAAAATAAAACTGCCTCAGACTGCGAAAAGAAAAACCCTAGATGCCATAACTAAGTTATCCTTGTCCCAAAATAATGCCCTTACGTTGTCTCAGCAACCCTTAAATCACGGTGGTTATAAACCATGAGCACATCCATCAAAAGACTGTAAAAAAGTCAGTGGCCACATTGCTAAAAGGGCAATTCTTAAAGCTGTCAGATTTTATACAGTGTTAAGTTCTATCACAGGGGCTATAACACAATACAGACTTCGGGGAATCTTCAGGACAGATGGCACAGGTGTCTGTATCACCGAGTTACAATGGAATGAGAGCCCTCCCTTCCCCCGAACAATAGCTCACATACTACGTGATATGAATCCCAACAGATCACTTACAAATGTGTAGAACTCAAAGTACAGGCTATTTTGGCTAAATGATACATACTACTTTATACTAAAAATAATAAAATCTATGACAACTTTTCAATTTTTTAAAAGATTGCTTCTTTCTTAAGAATGGTTTCTAGATGTTTCTATGCCACATTTATATTTCTAGTTTCTGATTTCTTTATAAGGAGTAAATTCACTTTGCAGGTTAGATTCAAGGCTGATTTGTACATTTCCAGAATGCCCTCTCTAACCCACAGAATGCCGAATAGGAGGTCCCAAACATGTGCGCTGACTCACCCTGCCTCTTCGCTCTTCTGGGAACCCCCCTGTGCTGAATCTTCAGCCTCGTCCTTGTTCCTGCCAGGGCACTCCACAGAGGTTCCCCTACCACCTTCTCGTGCTCGGATGCGAACTCTTGGCTGGTACAGCTGCAAGGACGGCCGATCCTGCCAGGACAGAGCAGTGGGTTACCCTTCCAAAGGCCAGCAACACAGGAGGGAGCAACTTCTCTACTTCCAGGGTCTGATAACTCTAATTACCTAAAAAAAATCAGCTAAAAATCTGCCTTTTTCACAGCACTATCTCATGTCAGAAACCAGGCACTTTGAAGCTAAAAAAAAAAAAAAAAAGCCATGAACAGAAAGACAGTTAATATTTAAAATAACTTGAAAAAAGGTAGGGGCGCCTGGGTGGCGCAGTCGGTTAAGCGTCCGACTTCAGCCAGGTCACGATCTCGCAGTCCGTGAGTTCGAGCCCCGCGTCAGGCTCTGGGCTGATGGCTCGGAGCCTGGAGCCTGTTTCCGATTCTGTGTCTCCCTCTCTCTCTGCCCCTCCCCCATTCATGCTCTGTCTCTCTCTGTCCCAAAAATAAATAAAAAATGTTGAAAAAAAAAAAATTTAAAAAAAAAAGAAAAAAGGTAAAAATTAGTATCTGGGAAAAGGTTACTGTGCAAACCCAGATCTCCCTAGAACCAGCAGAACCACGGCGTCTGCCCTCCCAGGCAGAGGTGAAGACTTACACATTTCAGCCCCTCTAAATTACCAGGCAGGATGAACATGTGGCCTGAGAAAAAGCAAGGCATGGCCCCTCAGAGGCGGCTTTTTAGGGCCATGAACTAAATAATTACTGATGTCTGTAATGAGTGATTTCTATGTGGGTTATTCCTGAACTGCCCCTTCATAGGAAACACCAACCCATCATCTGATTCAAGTCTTAGAGGTGGAGAAACGCAATGATGGTTGAGCAACGTGAGTAAGACACTACGGAACTGTTTCCAGATATCAGCACAGTGAGGCCAGGGAAGGACAGAACAGCAGAAGCCAGGTAGCTCTGCTCTGACGGAGAGGAGGAACAACCAAACCCCAGCTCAGGGGAGCTTCCAGCCCCTCAAGGAAGCCTCCGTGGCCACCTGGGGGCCCAAGGACAGGGCAGCTTGGGTGGGCATATCTGGGGAGGTGTTTCTGCAGGGCCCCACAGTCACTGCCAGGGCACTTAGCAGCCCTTTTCCCCGGTGGAAGCCTGGCCAGGGAGGAGAGTGGCAAAGGCCTCGGCAGGCCCCATGGGTGCAGAGAGAAGGGCAGGGTTCACATGCCACCTCCTGCCCGGGCCAACACACATGGTCCTGCTCTCACCAGGGCAGCACTGGTGTGCACAGATAGGGGTCAACACTGATACTGAAAGAACATCGTAACCTGCCAGGCCTCGTAAGGAGGAGCCATTATGCACAAGGCGCCTCATTTCCACCACAGCATCACAGAGTTCATGGAGAGGACTCCCAACGCCTAAAGCTGGGCTCACTGCTGCTACAAAAAAAGGGAGCTGAAAACAAGTGTTCGTATAAACACCTCCCACCAAAAAGACCCATGGCTATTCTGGTGTACCTGAGATTAAGGAAACTAGAGAAACTCCTGGGTGACACAGATGTGATTAGCCAGGGGTGAAGAAGGCTCTCCTCTTGCCTGTGGTTTTGCCTGCCCTGGAAACATTTTAAAAATCAACATCACTAATACCAGCAACACCCTGGGTGACTGGAAGAGAAGGCAGATCTGAGTGAGAAAAACAGTCTCAGGTCACACACTGTATGCTTCCACTTACATAGCACTTATATAGCAATGACAAAACCATGCAGACAGCAGACAGTGTCCCTGTCGAGGTTGGGAATGGGGTGGGACGAGGGTGTTCCCCTTGGACACTGGGCGACCAGGCTGTGGGGGACTCACTGGCACCACGGGGCCTGGCCCTATAGGGAGGGGACCCCATTAATAGTGCTTCTCTACAACAATGTGATCTGAGTAAAAGTTAACCTCAAACTTCTGGGGAAAAAAAAAAAGAAAAAAGAAAGGAAAGCCGTGTGTCGACTGTGCACACCTAACTGATGAGTATTTATGAGCCATTTGACTATCTACTAATAATCACTACATTGTTAATCACGTAAAAGAAAGCTCCCTGAAGCGTCATGAAATGCAAACTGTCAGGGCAGTGCACTCCCTAAGAGCACAGGACCCAGTGGGGGCAGACTTCCCACTGGCAGAGTGCGTGACCCTAAGTCCCCGACACCTACACAGATTTCTCTCTTTGGGCTAACTAAAACAACTTCCGTCTGATAAAGCAGGCATAAAGCCGCAGATGTGCTGTTTGTGCTTTTACGGCTGATGAATGAAAGATGATCCCAAACAAGCAGAAGAACCTTGTTTCCTGGGCGCTCCGTTTTGGCTGCTGGGCCACCTTCACTCCTCTGCTCTTTCCCGGGCCGCTCTGCTGCCTCCACAGCGTTGCCACTGTCCTGGCTCCCCTTCTTCCCTCTGTCGGGGGGGCCTCCTTTCCCCCATCTCAGCTCCTCCTCATTTCTCCGCGAAAATGTGTCAAACTCACAGTGAGCTCTCTGCTTTCTACTGTCATCCAAGTGGCATCTTTGTGTTTCAGGGTCTTTTTCTCTGCATCTTCGGTCCAACTCCCTTTGCTCTTCATTGCTCTCATTCTGTGACCTGTGATTCAATTCAAATTATCAGTCACCTCAGGCATACTGCTTGATGAGAACCTGTCTGCCTGTCCATACCGCAAGTTCCAGAAGAGGCAGGGAATGCCTCAGTCTGCACATCACCACGCTGCCAAGTGGGCACGTAATAGGCATTCAATAAAAAACTGCTAAAAGATGAACTGACAATGGTAACGACAGTATCTACTGTTAAACTTGAATGACACGTAGGAATAGGCACTGTGGTAAGGAACTATGTATACTTACTTTTCTAACTCTTAGTAACCCCCCAAAGTAGACTAACAACCCCCTTTACAGATAGAGTACCGGAGACCAAAGTGGTCAAGTGACTTTCCTAGGGCCCCAGGTATACATTCATCATGACACAGAGCTGATACTGACAGCCTTGTTTCTGCTTCAAGCGTAGCTACAATTAATTGAAATTTACTAATTTTATACATATATCAAACTCTTAAATGAATAGTAAATAAATAAGTGGCTCCTTAGCTCCTTTGCTTCTTAAAGTCCACAACCAACAGGCAAAAGTCCTCACACACTATTTTTGACTTCCCACAAAACAGAAGCAGCAGGACTGCTGGGGAGAAAAAGATCTATAAGCAAAGTGAGAATTCATGCCAGAAACATGACGAAAGGCACTGCTATATCATAAGCGATAATAATACAAACACATATAACAGAAACTACAGTCCTAACAGATCACAGATTTAATAATCATGCATAAATTAATTTCATAAACTGAGCAATAAACTGGAATCCCCAAAAAGAGGGAAAAAATTTTTTTTATCACAACTCTTTATATAAGAAAGACAGTAAGAATTCATTGTGACTGGTATGTTTCTGGGCAAATGGCAGCCTAACCCCACAACCCTGCCATCTCACATCCAAGTGCAAATTCACTTCTGGACCCCTTGGAAGCAGAGCAGCCCTGGGATCCAGGAAGCTCCATGGGTGTCCAGATGCAGTGCACGAGCAGGAGCCCTGGGCCAGGGGAACAAGAAGCCCAGACACACGTGGCCCCACTGACTGTGGGGAGGTGACCAAACCCTGAGGAGGCTCAGGGGCAAGAGGGAGGGGCTCCTACCTGACAAGGTTCTGGCGGGTCTCTCTGGCCCCCATGCAAAGACAGTGTCTGTCCCATTCCACACAAGCCCTGCTCAAGCTCCTTTCGTGAGCTGCATGTCACAAGCACGCAGAGAAGTACATGCCCCAAGGACCCCTAGCCTGAGACAGGCAGGGCTAGCGCAATACTGGGATCCACGCAGCTGCTGGTCAGATTCCACGGGAGGGCCACAGGGATGGTAACACCAACACAGGAATCCTAGCACTTGGACAAGACTGGGAAGGAGATCCTGAAGACCCAAAGAGTGATAACAGGAATCCAAAGGGAGCAAGGACAGGAACGGCTAAGGAACTGGAAGCAGGACATGTTCCTGCTTTGAAGACAGACTTGAGGCTGCAGACGAAATGCATTTACCAAGCCCCTAGCGTGACCCAGAAGAAATAAGGATGTGGGCAAGCATTATCTTGGTAAAACCCGATTCCACAAACAGTTTGAAATACGATAAAGGACACATACGACTCTGACACAGTGACAGTCACAGGCTCACTTTTCCCTGGGCTCCTCCAGCGAGCTCCCCAAGGGCATGGGTTTCCGGACAGCACAGCCAGGACAGGACTCCTGTTCTCCATCTCTAGTATCCATTTCCTCTCCTCTTTTTTTTGGCTTCTCAGTGGTTGGTTCCTCTCCCTTTTCTGGTTTCTTAAGAAGCTAAGAAATTATAATGTCAGTAAAATATCACTTTTAGAATATGGTATAAACGAAGCTGTTTTAAAAAAAAATTAAAAACATAAAGCAACATTGAGCACAAGTGTTTGAATAGCAAAAAATGTAAGCTAAAGGTGCAGCAACCAGGTTTTTGGTTAAATACGGGAACAGTCAGTCAACGAAATACCATCGTTATGAACAACGATTTAGGACGGCTGATGTGAGAAGACACGCATGCTGACACAACAAAAGAATGCTACTGAACTGAACGACCTGGTCTCTATGTTTACACACACACAACAACAGCTGTAAGGCTGGCAACGCTGTTAACAGTGGTGTCCAGGTGGTGGGACTGAAATGATCTTCTTTTCTTGTATCAACAAGTTCTGTTTTTTTCCAAAATTAACAAGTATTGCTTTTGTAACGAGGAAAAAAAAAGCATTGTTTAAAATGCTGCGTTATACTGATGACTTTTAGAATAGTTTAGACTTTTCAGAACACTTCCTACTCTTTCTTGAATCAGCCTGAGCAGGCGGCTGTCGTGGAATTTGGGCCCTCCTCGCTGTTCTCTGTGTAGTTTACTCTTTGAAATTCAACTGCCACAGGCAAGTCAGTTTATAAACAAAAACAGAAGGTACACTTCTGAGAATTTTTTTCTAACTTGAAAAAGTGAACGTAGGGGCGCCTGGGTGGCGCAGTCGGTTAAGCGTCCGACTTCAGCCAGGTCACGATCTCGCGGTCCGGGAGTTCGAGCCCCGCGTCGGGCTCTGGGCTGATGGCTCAGAGCCTGGAGCCTGTTTCCGATTCTGTGTCTCCCTCTCTCTCTGCCCCTCCCCCGTTCATGCTCTGTCTCTCTCTGTCCCAAAAATAAATAAACGTTGAAAAAAAAAATTAAAAAAAAAAAAAGAAAAAGTGAACGTATTTTAAATTGCACTACAGCAAAATGACACACAGATAAGTTTCAACTACATGAGTTCATTTAAGAATAAAACAGGTAAAATGTGAGGCCAAGCACTGGAAGTTGCAGTACCTTACATAGTCTTCTCCTGTCTGTGGGCTCTATGAATTGACACATTTTCTTTCACATATCTATTGACACATTTTTAACTAAAAAAGCATTACATGCTGGTCCTAGAAGTAAACCACAGGGAAGTACAACAGTTTATGTTCCTGCCCATCCATCCAATGAATAATTTAGTGCACCTACGAATCGTTTTTACTTGCAATACTTCTGAAACCAAATGTGTGGTGTCTTTTCCAAAACCATTTCTCCAACTCTCAACACGGACTGGTATCCTACAATTCATTTCAGTTTTGACACCACCTAGTTGCAATTAATGTCACACCCCACAAAACTGTTCCCACTTCAGATGCCAGTCAAAAGTCCCAAGTTGCCACTAGCACCTATGACTGACTGGCTATATATTCAGGGGTTCTTGAATGAGAACAACTTGTGGAACTCAGCAAAACTTCACAGGAACTAGGTCACTGGATTATTACAAAGGACACAGTGCAGGGACGGCTACACTAGGTCACTGGATTATTACAAAGGACACAATACAGGAACCAGGTCACTGGATTATTACAAAGGACACTGCAGGGACAGCTAGACTAGGTCACTGGATTATTACAAAGGACACAGTGCAGGGACGGCTAGATCAAAGAGGTGTTCCGTGCAAGGTACGGGGGAATGGCTCAGAGCCTCCAGGCCCTCTCCATCAGCAGAACCCTCCTGCACCTTGATGTGTTCACCAGCTTGGATGCTCTCTGGACCCCATACTTTAGGGAACTCTATGGAGGCTCCACTACATGTCTACAAATGATTAAATCATTGGTGGCTGGGGACTGAATTCAATCTCCAGCCCTCTCCCATCTCTTGAGGTCACAGGGCTGGCTGAGTGTTCCAACCCTCTAATCACACCCAGTCTTTCTGACAATCAGCTCTTATCCTGAAGCTACCAAGGCCTCAGCCACCTGTCACCTCACTGGCACAGAGAAGATGCTCTTATCACTCCAGGGGTTGCAAGGGTTTTAGGAGCTATGTGCCAGAACTAGGGAAAAAGTCCTTGTGTCAGGTGTTAGGAATACAGTTGTGAGTAAGAGACAAGTGCCCACGGTGAAGGAATCCACAGTACATTCTAGCTGAGGCAGTGGTGGCCATGGGGGGGAGGGGGAGAACAGTGTACGCGGTGACAAAATAGAAAAAGTGAACCAGATAATCTTAGATGGCGTGAAATGCTACAAACAACTAATAGAACAGAAAACACACACACACACACACACACACACACACACACACACACACAAATCCCCAGAGAGATGTGGGGTGAGAGTAAGAGCAGGAATGGGTTCTCAAGGGGGTCATGGAGGGACTCTCTGTGGAGGTTAGACATGAATAGAGACCAGATAATGAGAACGAGACACTTAAGAGAAACTGTAAGTCTTGGGGGAAACTCCCAGTAGAAGGAAGCAAGCAGAGGCCTAAGGTGAAACCAGAGGGAGGAGGAGACAGAGAGGCAGGAGATTCAGGGAGGTGGGGGAGGGAAGAGGGAGGGAGGGGAGAGGAAGCAGGAAGATGGAGGGAGGAGGAAGGAGAGGGGAAGAGGGAGGCGGGGGAGGGAAGAGGGAGGGGGAGGAGGAACAGAGGCCAGGTCTTGCGTGCTTCCACGCAGTCCACCTTGGTTTTTAATAAGCTTTGTAGAAAAGATCACACAACTAATGTCATCTATTGTCCACAATTTGTGTACTCAGGAATTGTATTTGTAACTTTGTATTGTATCTCTAACTTCCTACTTCAGCTTAAGCTCATCACCTAGTTTTAGAGTCCTCAGAGGAAAATAAAAACAGCTGGGTTGCTTTCCTTGTATCAGTTTCCTTTATGTTAAAAATAGCCTGAGGATATCTCTCTGCATCTGTATTTTTATGATATTGATAAACTCTTTTAGCATTTCTTCACTGATTTTATTTTTCAGGTTACAAAAGAATTTTAACTCTCCAAATGATTCTTAAGTCAGAAATCCTGAAAATGAGCACAGATGCTCATTAAAGGCAAACCTTGGGCGTGGCTGTGTGTAATCAGGTCTAGACACCAGACACTCCCCTAAGGACACAGGCTGTTGATTACCTATGCCATTGTGGTCTAACCTGCCACCAAGATTTTGTTTTCCCAGATTTGAACAAGAATAACCCTTTCTCTTGCTTTCTTTATGTTTTGACTTATTTTTTTCTACAGGAAGGAACATATGTTTACTTTCAGTGGTATAATTTTGTTTTTTATTTCTTTGACTTATTTCGGACTCTAATTCCATAATTTATTTTTTTTGTAAATTTTTTTTTGATGCTTATTTATTTTTGAGAGAGAAAGAGAGAGAGAGAGAGTGTGAGCGGAGGAGGGGCAGATAGAGAGGGAGATACAGAATTCGAAGCAGGCTCCAGGCTCTGAGCTATTAGCACAGAGCCCGAGGCAGGGCTCAGACTCACGAACTGTGATATCATGACCTGTGCCAAAGTCGGATGCTCAACCGACTGAGCCACCCAGGCGCTCCTAATTCCGTAATTTAAAATGTAAAAGTAAAATGAATGCTATATTCCAAATACTTTAAGCCTTACTTAAAATTAAAACTGAAATTATAAGCTACAAGTGTCATTATTCCTGAAAAACTCTCAGCGTTACTGACAAAAGTACTTTTGGAGTGTAAAGATTAGGCACTGGGTTAGCTATGATTCCGTGTTTAGAAAGATAAATGAGAAGGTTAGATAATATTTCCACATCGGTGGCCACAAAATTTCTATTAAACGTATATCTATTCGGTGCCTGGCCATGACAGAACTGAATTTCTGTCAGGATTAATGCTTAAGGTTTCTCTGTAATATTAAGGTTTAATTTTATTGATTACCTTTCCAGGGCTGTTGATTTATGCTGTTGGAGATGAAAAGTTTGTTACAGGAAGTCTATCTGCTACAATTTTGTTGGGAGACTTGTGTGTTCACTAAAACTACAAGGACGAATGAAAAACATGACCTCAGAGTTGTTTCCTGAGGAATACCCTGGTTTTGCTATGTCCTTGCTGACGGAGGGGGGAATGAACCGTGTTTATTTGATAGTCTTGGCTGGGTTCCTCAATTTCATCAATGCTATCAGATTAGGAGATACTTTCTGTGGGACAATCAGTTCCCCACTCATCTTGCCCATCCAGGTGCTGTCTTTGCAGCAAATGTGCTCGAGGGACATGACCTGCCCCACACCTTTCATCTAGATAAGGTTTTCAACACTGCCTTTATTTAAAAAAAATTTTTTTTTAACGTTTATTTATTTTTGGGACAGAGAGAGACAGAGCATGAACGGGGGAGGGGCAGAGAGAGAAGGAGACACAGAATCGGAAGCAGGCTCCAGGCTCTGAGCCATCAGCCCAGACCCTGACGCGGGGCTCGAACTCACAGACTGCGAGATCGTGACCTGAGCTGAAGTTGGATGCTTAACCGACTGGGCCACCCAGGCGCCCCGCACTGCCTTTAAACTTCAAGAGAGACACCTGAAGAAACAGTCTTTGGAAATTACTCCTTAGTGCTGTTCATCAGATACTTCTGGTTCTCCTCCTGGTGCTTCCTAAACATGCCCCCAACCTGAGGTTAGGTACCGCCGTGTGACTTGCTTTGGCCAGTGAAACGTGGGCAGAAGAGAAACATGGGCATACGACCTGCAGCATCACACGTTCCTGCCTGGTCATAAGGGCTGTGGAAGCAAATGCCAATGTGCAGCCTTGGTCGCCGGGTCCTGGGCAGTAACGGTAAGCGGTGACCGACAGCCACAGCCCACCACCAACAGACTCCTTGCGTGAACTGGTGTGAGGCTACCTGTTCCTGCAGCAAACCTAGCCAGGCCTCAAGGATACACACGGTTGTGTGTTTTTGTACAAGTTTTGTGAAGAAATTGTTCCCTTCAGCCAGTGAGCCCCATGTGACCACCTACAGGAGAAACTGATTTAGAAGCAAAAGCCTAGAAAAAGCCTCACCTTCCTTAAAGAACTGGCCTATTTTTCCTTCATGGATAATGACACTGTTTCTGATCAAGCATACCAGAAACCAGTATATTGCTCAATTATGGTGACTATGATCTCTTCCCCATCCTTTCCCTTTCTACTCTATCTTCCCCCAAGTCCTGATCTTTTCTTTCTTTTTCTGATATAATTTTAATGAATCCCTATAAAGCATCTCAAACACTTTGTGCAATGAGGGGAGGTGCACATTAGGTTGAAGTCTAGGGTTAGTAAGGTCATCTGAGCAGAAGACTAAGAAGTAAGGGCTGGCTCAAACTGGGGCAACATATTTTACACTGGAAAGACCTCCTTCTGTGCATGAAGCCATCCTTCCAGATGAATGCATCAGTCAAAGGAGAAATTGGGCAAGAGAGTAGAAACATTGCTGCTCCTGCAAAGAAAATGGTAACACCCAACACCAGGAGTGAGCCCTCATCTAGAAAGGCCAGTGCACATGGGGCCAGTGGTTTCCAAACATGTACGTTTTAGTCAGGAAGTCTTCTCTCTGATGGAAACGTAAGCAGAAGCCCCAACTCTGACATGTAAGTGTGGGGCTCCGCTGGGTGGTCCTTCTCCACCTCCCCCACAGCATGCCCAAGGAACCCCCAGGGCTCAGGGAACACAGTTTGAGAACCACTGCTGTATCGCAGAGAAATGGAACTGTAATAGTAAGAGACAAGGCTAACTGAAAGTTTCCTTACAAGTAGCAAGAGCTAAACACCTAAAAGGCATGCCTGTAGCAGAACTACTTTTGGAAAAACGAAAGGAGAGGTCCCCTCAAGATTACCTTAATCCTTACTTCTCTCTCTGCTGTTCTCTTCTGTTTGTCTGCTTCTTTTCTCTTACACCTCTCCTCATCTCTCTTTTTTCTCTTTTCTTCTTCCCGTAAGCGCTTCTTCTCCAGCTCCCTCCTCCTTCGCTCTTCTCGCTTCTCTTCTCGAATCCTCTGAAGACGTGGAAAAGCATGTGTATAAATTGTCTGCACGAATGTGGCAGAGACAGGAAGGATATTTATCAGGTAAAAAGGTCAACCTACCTGCTTCTCTAATTTTCTATTTCTAATATATTCCAAAAGAGGTGTGGTTCTTCTAGCTAAAACACAAAAATTGTAATGTAGTATTTAACTCTAAAATATGATTTCTTTCCTTTATTTTAAATACTTGTTTTCAATTTAATCCTTAACTAATCAGGCTGGCTCAGTAGGCATAGCGTGCAACTCTTGATTTGGGGGTTGGAAATTTGAGCCCCACGTTGAGTGCAGAGATTACTTAAAAATAAAATATTTATAATAAATAAACGAATACAATTTAGATGTGCACACATTGTACCTGGAGAAATTCCTATTCCATCACTATAAAATCACATCATCTGGAGGTACTGACAACTCTACACACAGTAGGCAACGAACTCCTGATTCTTAAGGGAGGCTTCATGTTACTCACAAAGACGCCATAAAAGCAAAAAAGAAAAATGAGTACAATGGATTAGACTTCCTGAATGCTATGAGTATCTTCACATTATTTTTTTTAAGTTTATTTACTGGGGGCGGGGGAGGAGGGTGGGCAGAGAGAGAGAGAGAGAGAGAGAGGGAGAGAGAGAATCCCAAGCAGGCTCCATGCTGTCAGCATAGAGCCCAACACAGGGCTCAAACTCACAAACCGTGAGATCATGACTTGAGCCAAAATCAAGAATCAGACGCTTAACTGACTGAGCCACCCAGGCACCCAAGTATCTTCGCATTTTTGCGGATATTTTAAAACATTACATAGCCCGCTTATAGATTCACTGATTCAACATATATTCTGGGAGTTTCTTCCTTTTCTGTTCTCTAGACAATGATTTTAAGCAATGTGGATTCTTGTGATTTCTCATGATATACACTCTACAAACCAGAATAACCAGGTGTAAAGTTTAGACAGTGACACTGCCCCCGCCCCCCCCCCCCCCCCACCCCATGGCACTTTATCTAAGCAGCACTAGCCACCCAGGAATGAACCTCTCCATAAACTCAAACCTGATCCTCAGTTTTCATGCCCTGGACCTGTCTGACCTAACCTGAAATTTGGTGCCCATTTGTGGCAGGCCTCCTGGCATAGCCTCTCAAAGGGATTGCTTCTGAGAAGCATGTGTTCCCTATGGCAGTGGCTGTGGATGCAGGTGGGAAGGCAGAAGATGGTTTGGGTCTATGCTACAGCTCTTTCAAGATCTAAGATTAAGTGAGGGAAGAAAGAATCCCTGGACGCACTTGAAGGCTGGCCAAGACATACATTTCCAGAATTCTAAGGATCAGGAATTAATCATAAATTCTACAAGAAAGCCCCTGGGCAGGGGTTCTTACTTTGGAATTAAGGACTCCTGAACACCGCAACATAATATACCAATGGCTTCTGCCAAGAAAGCTCTGCCCTGGATTCAGGGCTGTGCAAATGCCCACGTTTCATCATAAGTACAGGGGCCAAGAGGAGCCCATTTCCTCCCTGGGTGGCTCCTGTGTTAACCATGAACTCTGGCTCAGGATGAGCACAGCCAATGCCCTTTGTAATAGGCAATCACCTCAAATAGGGAGGATCTGCTCTTCACCATGGGAGTTCTGGACTTGTCAGCAAAGAGCAGGACCAAGATCTCCCTGGGTAGGTGGAGGAGCTAACACCGAGATCCCACCTGCCTTCCCCCTTCTACAAACACCTCCCTTGTTACCCCAAAGGATCGATATGAAGGGTACATGAGACCCTGGATAAGAAAGTGCTTTACAAACCACAGAAATGTATCATTTGTTAAACAAGGTGCATGGCCATGTAATATAAGACTAACTTATCCAACAGCATGACTCTCACCACTCACAGAGAGCTGTTCCATCCTAGGCACTGTCACCACCACCTGGCAGCAGGGATGCTGAGGCTCAGGTGTGGCCACACAGCTGCTAAGTCTTAGGGGCTGGAACCTGAGCCCAGGTCTGTCCGCTCCACAGACCCTGCCATGCCACCACACTAACCTGCAACTTCAGAGGGATTTAATATTTCCATTTAACCCTCATTGCTCAGACTAGATCATAAGAGTCCACTGAAGGCCAAAATCGAAGAAAAGAAAAAGGTAATCTGCCATGAATTGCCTGATTAAGATCCAAACTTCAATGGGCACAGATTCTGAATCACACTTACTCATTCAGCAAAACACTATGATCACCTACTGTGCACCAGGAACAAGGTGAGGGGCTGGGAATGGGAAAGGATGTCCCCCTTGTGTGGGAGGGTAGCTGGAGCAGCTGGATGGTGTGTGTCTGGCCACCAAGGCCTGCCTCAAAACTATCCACCAGTGGAAGCTCCTGGTCCTTTTCTGTGGGTACCCTGTACAAGGGCTTTTATAGCAAAGTAGGAAAGAAATGATAGTGGGGGGGTGGGGGGCAGGGCAAGTCCTGTAAATTTTTAATTTGCTTCTTTTCTAAGCTCTTCCTAAATTTAACATGCTCTACAGTGAGATCTCGATTTGCCTCCAGTAAGTTTCCTTTCCCAGTTTGCCCCAGGTCAGTGATGGTGCCCCCATCCACTGATCTGTTTGGGTAAAACTCCTGGGGGCCTGGATTCTTTCTGTTTCCTTTCTTCCCACACCCAATCCACCAGAGCTTATGTGGACTCTGCTGGCTAGCACAAGCAGCCCTCCCTGGACTGGAGCAAAGCCTCCACACTGGAAGCCCAATGTCTCCTCAGGGCATCCACAATCCATCATGTATGGAGCGACAGGGAGAACTAATCAAGCCACGCCACCCCCTCAATGGTCTCCAGCTGTCTCTCCAATAAACTCCGAACTTCTCACTCACCTGCCTCTCCAGCCACTCCGCCTGAGGCCCACCTGTGTACCAAGCACACAGGCACGTATCCCACTCCTATGGGCCCGCAGCTCAGCTCCCAGCTCTCATCTCTAGTCCCCTCTTCTCCCGCCTCTTAGCATGGCTTCTCTCAGCTCAAATGTGGACTCAGAGGGCCTTTCCCACTCAGGATTATTTCACCACATTGTGGCACTGCCCCATGAAGATGCCCTGGCTTGAAGCCTGGTTATTTTTCGGGCGTTTACTGCAGTCTTGCCCATGAGCAGGGCAGCTACGTGATGGCCGTGGCCATGCTCACTCCCTACTCCCAGTCAACATGTGCTAACCAAAAATGAGCAAATGTACCCTAAGCACATCTTTACAAATATTTGCTTTAGTGATTAAAAATCTTTTGAGCCACACATTAAATCAGCTGTTACAAAACATAAACCTTCATTACTTGACTAATGAAGACCATTTCAAATGTTAACCTCTCTTACTACTTTCCTCAACAAACATTTACTGAATACCTAACCTTGTCTAACCATGTACTACTGGGACCACCAATATGAAAATACGGTTCTACTGGGGGGGAGGGTGGGGAGAGATGAGTAAATAAAAATGTAAATTATTAACAGGGCAATCATCCCGTTCTAGACATCTTGATGGGCAAGTGGGACACAGCCACAGAGAGGGATAGGAGAGCAGGGGCGAGTGGGAGCAGACAGCAAGGGAGACACCAGGTAAGTTTACAACCTGCCACCAGGAGATAGCCATTTCTAAAATATGCTGCTTGCAAAAAAGGGCTGAAGCCTGATTCAAAGCAGACTCTGTGCTCCGGCTGGGTTTATCCACTTGTCTGCTTGCTCTCTCAGAGTGCTTGGTATTTTCTGAACAGTAACAACATGGCCTCACACTTGGGCAAAGCATCTCATCTCTAGGACTGCTCTTGAGAAAGATGACTGACTTCAATCTTGAGACACAGCACTCCCTCCCTGATGTAGCAGGCACAGAGCACTCCACGGTCTTCTTTACTGCTCGTCTGGAAGCATCATAACTGTCAACAAAACGCCTATGACTGGAAGTTCTGGTGCTCTCCATCAACAGACACGCAGAAATATTTTCACTGGTTGCCATCCTTTTGTTACAACTGGAAAACATCCTACACTCCTGCCAAGCCTGTCATGAGCGTGTATTTTTAAATACTCATGAAAAAGAAATACAAGCTTTGTAAGTACACGTCTCAACAAAGAGAAGAAATGAGCAAACAGACCAATAAGCTCTCTTGTCTTTGCCTCCATGTCTCCCAGAAGAGTTTCAGGATTGGCATTCGTTTTCTCTTCCTCCACACAGTAAGTTTCCAAAAACTTCTTGTATTCCGGATCTGTAAATTTAAAAAGAAAAATGGAAAATAAACATGCTCCTCCCCATATCTGGTAGACGAATTATATCTGATCAGTGTATTTGATTTGGCAGTTTCCTAATTCAGCCTTTGTAAAAGGACTCACCATCTTCAATGCTTCCGGTTTTGGCATCTTTTTTCTTTAGCTTCTTTTTGGCTATCTTCTGGAATGGGGCAAACTCTACCACTGCAGGATATTCTAGGCCTGTATTAGAAACAAATTGCAAAAGCCATTCTGAAATTCCACTACATTCATTTTAGTAAATAACGTTTGCTTTCTTAAAGACCGTGTATAACAATGACAATGTTAACTGTTTTAACTATACTTCGAGCAACCACAACCTTAGCATGTCAAACTCCAGACATGAACAAAGGACGAGCATTTATTTATCAAATAAAATGATTTTTCATGTGTTAGTAGTGGTTACAAAACTGAATGCATTCAAAATTCATCAAATGGTGAATTTTACATTAACTCAATGTTAATAAACCCTCTCTTTCCCACTGAAGAGTTTATCGTGGAGTACCTTTAAATACATTTCTTAGTCACATTTAAATTTCTTCTGATTTTAAAAGGTTAATTCCATTATCAATCTGTTATGTGAGTTCAAGGGAATTACTCTGCTTACAAGAGACACTTGACTAAAAGAGGGGCTTCGAAGGGTGTGCACAATAATCAGACAGGGTTTGCTTCAAACAGGAATGTTTACAATGAAAGCCATGAGAAACTGACTTGGTCATTATGTGCGGGGGGGAAAAACATACCAAGAAATGTTCACCAAGATAACCTGCTATACACTTAATCAACAGATGGAACACTTTCATGTTGGTACTAAATTCACTGAGTAATCACCTTCAGCCTCGTCAGGAATGGTCACGTGACTATGATATTGCAACTCTTATTATCTGAAACATATTTCGATGCTAACCCTAACTATCCAGGAGAAAGTCAAGAACCAGGAGGAGAGCAGGGCTTTGGACAGAGAGGAACAATGTCTCATTCACTGCTCCATCAACAATGCCTGGGACATAGATAGTTATTAAATAGGAGTTGACACACTTTCTGATTTCAAAGCTTATTACAAACCTACAGTAATCAAAACAGTATGGTATTGGGGCACCTGAGTGGTTCAGTCAGTGAGCATCTGACTCTTGATTTTGGCTCAGGTCATGATTCCAGAGTTGTGGAATCAAGCCCCACCTTGGGCTCTGTTGAGCATGGAGCCTGCTCCAGATTCTCATTCTCTCATTCTCATTCTCTCTCTCTCTCTCTCTCTCTCTCTCTCTCTTTCTTTCTTTCTCTCTCTCTCTCTCTCTCTCTCCCCTCCCTGCCCCTCTTCCTCACTTACACATGCTCTCTCTCTAATGGGGAAATTGGGAAGAGGACATTCAATGGGGAAATGACAATCTTCTTTAACAAATAGTGCTGGAAAAACTGGATAACCACATGCAAAAGAATGAAGTTGAACTCTTACCTAGTATCACAGACAAAAGTTAGCTGAAAATGGATCAAAGACCTAAACATGACACTTAAAACTATAAAACCCTTGGCAGAAAACATGGAGTAAAAGCTTGACATTAGATTTGGCAATGACTTCTTAGATATGACACCAAAAGTACAGGCAACTAAAATAAAGAAAGAAAAACTGGACATCACATTAGAAACATCAACAGAATTTAGTATATGTGCTGCCAAAGCAAGCACTGAAACATCAACAGAATATAAAGACTACCTCTGGAATGGGAAAAAAATCATATATCCAATGAGGGGTTAAGATCTGTAATATATTAACAAAAATTTTACAATTTAACAAGAAACAACTCAATTTAAAAATGGGCAAAGAAATTGAACATCCCTCCATTTCTCTTCCTCCAAAGAAGACATCAGCAAACACACAAAAAGATGCCGACATCACTAAGCATTAGGGAAATGCAAATCAAAATCACAATGAGATAGTGCCTCATACCCGCTAGGATGTCTGTTACCAAAAAACCCCAAAAAACAACAATTGCTGGCAAGGATATGGAAAAACTGGAACCCTGTGCACTATCAGCAGGAAGAGAAAATGAAGCAGCCTCTACAGAAAACAGTAGGGCAGTTCCTCAAAAAATTAATACTATAATTATAATATGATCTAACAATCCCACAATGGTATCCACCCAAAAAAACTGAAAGCTGGGTGTCCAAGAGATACTTGCACACCATGTTCACAGCAGCACAGTTCACAACAAAGAGCTGGAAGCAACCCAAGGGTCCACTGAAAAATGGATAAACAAAATGTGGCACACACACAGCCGAATATTACTCAGCCTTAAAAAGGAAATTCTGACACCTGCTACAACATGGGTGAACACTGAGGACACCAGGCTACATGAAGTAAGCCAGGCACAAACAGAGAAATACTGTAAGATTCCACTTATAGGAGGTATGCAGAGTAGTAAATTCATAGAAACAAAACACAGAAAGGTGGATGCCAGGGGCTGGGGATGGGGGAGGAGAGGGGAGTTATCTAACAGGTACAGAGTTTTTGTTTTACAAGGTGAAAAGAGTTCTGGAAGTGGGCTGCACAACAGTGTGAATGTACTTAACACTACTGAACTGTGCACTCAGGAAAGACTAAGATGGTAAATCTAGTTTTGTGTATCTTACCATAACTTTTTAAAAACTAAAGGAAAAAGGCACTTGAATAAACAAGCATTTAACACAAATGTCAAATAGTTCAAGCATTAAATTTGTTTTTGCTCAAAGAAAAGAATCTCTTGGCCTAGTCACTCTTTGAGGGTTTCTTGCTCCCTCTCAGTGGAGAAGAAAACACTTATCATAGTGCGGTGGGTGAAGTGGGAGGAGGCTGGCTGGTGAAAGGTGTACAGAGAATATGCTGATACAGGTGTACAGACTTGATTGCAGTGGACACAACAGTTGACAGTCTGACAGGAAAGGAGGACAAAGGGAGGACCCCAAAGTACAGAGCTGTCTCAGCGGGCAGCTGTTCAACAGTGAGAAAGTGATGTTCGTTACTACAATCCCCTTCCCCCATGACATAATCCAGAAATGTATGATTATAAAAAGTTCTCTGTTTAAGACATAGATATAAGTAAATAATATAATTTAAAAGACTTATATTGAATATGAACAAAGCAATTCAGTTTTGGTACATAAGAAAGTGAAGCTCACTTATCCAGGAAACTCATTTATATGAAAAACTTCACTCTCTGATAATACATAAATAGATTACAAAGACTTGGAGTTCTTTGGTTTACACATAATTTCAATTTTCAACACAAGCACATAACCACAGTAACACAATAAAAATTTATGAACTTATTTTAAGTCGGTATCTGAGAACTTAATTACAGTTCACAAACATTCCAGCAAAACATAATTAATGTAGTTAGAGATTATAATAGTTTAAAAAGCCAACAATCGAACCTTTACTGTCAATGAAGATATATCCATCAAAACGATCTCTAAAAAGAAGGATGTCATCAGGATTTCTAAAATTAATGTATGCTCTTGAGTAGAGATGAGGATAAAGACTGAAATAAAAGATAACAGTGAAAACTGTTAGCAAAAAAATGCAAGGCTTCTTTAATTTTGATTTTCTTTTCCTTTTCTAGATGCAACAAACTATTTCAAATAAAACCTTTATGCCAAAGAATCACTTCTCTTTTAATTACAATAATATGGGTATTCTTTAGCAAAAAAACAAAAAAAACAAAAATAAACAAAACATTACCCGAGATCTTTTTAATAACTTGGGAAAGACACTTAAGGTAAGTCTCTCTATTACACAAAACCAGGGTTAAAATAATGGTCTTCCGAGGTTGAAAAATCACAGGCAAAGTTATTTAAAGGTTTTCCTTAGTACATACAATGATGTAATACAACCTAATCATGATTCATTCACAGTTGAAAACGTTATATTTACAAGATATTCTTCACTGATGACCATTTTTACGTATTTTAAAGGGATATTAATTGTAGCACATGGTATGGGGACTATAGAAGAACTAACTCTTTCTCCTTGATCTCACAACTACCAATTTCCTTCATAGGCAGGAACTTTCAACCCCATTTCACAGACATGAACACTGAGGCCCAGAGAAATTCAGTATGTGCAAAAGGTGCAGCTAGTTAAAGATAGGACTATGATTCAACCTGAGTCACTCTGAGTCCGGTGCCAGGTGTCCTTTAATGGTACCAGTTTTCTTAAACGTTAGTCATTTGAAAATCATCTATTTTTTTAAAACCAAATCTATATTTACCTGTGATATTTTTCTTTGAATGGACTGGCATTTTTAACTTAAATGTATTTATTCAGAAGGAAAGTTTACATGGCTACCATAACAAACTCATGACATTCATGACACTGAAGATAAAAAGGATAATAATGATAATAAAGGTAATAATAAAAACAGTGAAAAATCACAAAATTCTAGCTGAACTATCACCCGTTGAAGGTCTAACATGAGGTCTGCTCTTTCATTGTTAATAAAAAGAAGATCTGGGGGCGCCTGGGTGGCGCAGTCGGTTAAGCGTCCGACTTCAGCCAGGTCACGATCTCGCGGTCCGTGAGTTCGAGCCCCGCGTCAGGCTCTGGGCTGATGGCTCAGAGCCTGGAGCCTGTTTCCGATTCTGTGTCTCCCTCTCTCTCTGCCCCTCCCCCGTTCATGCTCTGTCTCTCTCTGTCCCAAAAATAAATAAACGTTGAAAAAAAAAAAAAAAGAAGATCTGGAAGTGTGAAAGTGTTGTCAGAGCCACCTTACTACCAAGAAGTGAAAGAGAATCAAAAAAGATATAACCTGGCAGGTGTGAGGTGGGGACAGGGGTCTTAGTGATTTAAGGGAGCACAAGTCGGTTTCTGGGGGCTGGAATATTGTTTCTGTCTCTGGTGTTTGTTCTCTTTGGACTATGGTGGTGCTAGTAGAATGTAATGATCTGCCTACTTGGAAACAATTTGCAGAAATAAAGGTCTGCACTGATTTCTGAGTACATGTAAGAAAGAAGATGGAAATAAACATAGCTTTCGTCATCTATAATAATCTTAATCTCTCATCAAGTGACAAGACCTCCCAGCTTCTTAATGTTGGTAAGCAGCTTCTCACCTGAAATCGGCAGTAAAGAACTCAAAGTAATCATGTGCCGGCAGTGGGTGTAGCTGCTCTTCCAGCTGCTCCTTGGTGAGGCTGGGAGGAAGCCGCCGGATGACCACCTGTAGAAAGGACTCTGGGTGGGTTTTGTTTCACTATCATTGCCTCAATAATTTGAATGTCACCTGTGTTTTGGTTCAGAAGGAGATCTCAACCAGGAGTCCAGCAGAAACACACATTTTAGGAAAAGCTAAGAAATACATGCATGGAGAACATGGCTGTCAAAAGGGTAATGAGGGCTGACTAATCTAAACGGAATCAGTAAGGTCAGAAAAAGGGGTGCATAAAGCAGCTCCTTTTCAGGAATCCAGACAACTCTTGGCATGACGCTTACTGTCCATGCCCGAGTTGAAAAATAAAACCTCCGCCTACATTCTCCCTGCACGCAGAGCAACAGCAATTCTAACAGCCCGGCGGTGCACCTGTTCTTCCTGCCAAGGGACCTCCGCCTGCGATGCGCACTTGTCGCCCCTGCCCGCAGTATCCTCCCGCCGCCCTCCCTGGACAGGACCGGACCCTCGCCGAGCCGCCCCCTCGCATCGCCCGGGCCGAGGACAGAGCCTCCCCGTGGCCCAGCATCTCAGCGTGGCAGCCCCAATCGGAAACAACACAGGCTGAACGCACTCTTCTTCCTCCTTCCATACCAGAAAAGGCCGCGTTTGGCGGAACGGGAAACGGTTCCAGCTGCACGTGGTCCCCGCCTCCCCCAGCCGCTGTCCGCGGTGCTGAAGCGGCTGGCCCAGCCCCGACCCGCGCTCCCAGAACACGCCGCGCGTGGCATCACCTCCTCCCACCACTCCAAACCCTGAGCCCACCCCGTCTTCGCTCAGACCATCCCTCTTCTCGCGAGGTTTACCTGCCCAACCCCGTTCCCGCAGCCCCTCGCCTCCGCCCACCCACCTTTCTTAGCCCCACCCCTCGAGACCCCCCCCAACCATTGGCCCCACCCCCGCCACGCTGAAGAGCATCCCTCTTCTCCTCGCGAGGTTTGCAGGACGACCTCGCCTCTCCTGTTGAAGACCTTCCTCCTCTCGCGAGGCTTATCTGTCCCGCCCCTTCCCCACCTTGCTCAGGACCGTTTTCTTTTCCTCGCGATGTTTGCAAATGCCGTCCCCGCAAACGAAGAACGAGGCTGGTGGCGCCTCGGGTTCTCGCCGCGGCGACTCCCGGCGGAACTGGACTTCCACGGCCGACGGCTTCTCCCTCCCGCTCGGGCCCCGCGCAGCAACGGCAGCCCCTGGGCCTCCGGCCCCCTCCTTCTCTGAGCGCATCTCGCACCCGCCGCGGAACCGTCTCTGCCTCCCTCCCAGGGCAAAACCTCGCGAGAACTGGGACGACACCGCCCCTTCTCCCTCCCCTCGCTCCCCCGACCCATGGTGCTCCACGTCCAGCATGGCATCCTTCTGTCCCAGGGGACTCAACCTGGTAGTGCCGCGGGACGTAAAGCAGAGGTGGGCCCTGGCAGCCCGGGTAGGTCTGGGACGGCAAGGGGTCGAAAGGCCTCTCCCAGTAGCCAGTCGGCGGGAAATTAGGGACCAGAGCACGTTTGGCTAAGTGTTCCTGACAATTACATACACGTGCTTCACAACGTATTTACAGCTATTTTATTTTCCAAGGAAATCTGAACCTTTTTTCAGAGAACAGCACTTAAGAAGAACGGAGGGGTTGGCAAACAGCACAAATGGCTTCCCCATACGGAGGAGAATAAATGCGCCGCAATTGGAAGCAGAAAGTGGCCGGCTCAGAAAAAGGGTTTATTCGTCTCTGAGCCCCGCATTCTAGGGGCGAGTGCCTTGCTCAGACCCAGGGCACCCACAAAACGGGGCCTGAAGGATTTGCAGCAATTTTTACACAACTGTTCGAAGCTATTAATGGGACAGCAACCAAGCCAGGTTCTCGTTCATATATTTTTCTTTTATGAACTTAAGAGGCAGTAGCACTTCAGATTAGAATGTATGGAAGGTCTTCAGTTTTGTTTTGATGTTTATTTTTGAGAGAGGGAGACAGAGCACGAATGGAGGAGGGGCAAAGAGAGAGGCAGACACAGAATCCAAAGCAGGCTCCAGGTTCTGAGCTGTCAGCACAGAGCCCAACGCGGGGCTTGAACCCACAAACCTCGAGATCGTGACGTGAGCTGAAGTGGATGCTTAGTTGACTGAGCCACCTGGGTGCCCCATCAGGTCTTCATTTTTAAATGCCACGTTTTTTCATATTTTC
The DNA here is from genome assembly GCF_022079265.1 of Lynx rufus. Taxonomy (NCBI): domain Eukaryota; kingdom Metazoa; phylum Chordata; class Mammalia; order Carnivora; family Felidae; genus Lynx; species Lynx rufus. The sequence continues at coordinate 83,080,078 of NW_025814823.1, read as the reverse complement.
TATTTTTTAATTACCTTGGCTGTATTTGTCATTCATAGCATCTTTCTCCCAAGAACTTCCGAGCACAAACCGAGATGAAGGGAGTCACTGTCAGATACTGGAGGTAAGTCCAGGCCTAATTCTAGTGCTTTATCCTTAAACTACTCGCTACCAATGAACACACTAGGAATGTGACTTTTAAATGAGCCAAGACTCAAAAAGCAGTTCCAAAGCAGTTTTCTAAAACCCCATGAAGGGGGCAAGGAGCAGTTGTCAATATTTCATAAATCTAAAGGAATCCTGTTAGAAACACACCTATGATAAGGTTGCCCACCCTGGCTCCAACGGTTTTTTTTTTTTTCTTTTTTTCTGGTCTCAAATCAACTCCGTACAGACAGTTTAGGTATGCTGATCAAAAGCTCTGATGGTATAACCTGTGATAAAAAGAAGGAAAATATGGTTGCCACCTAAAATCGTTTAATACAGGGGCGCCTGGGTGGCTCAGTTGGTTAGGAGTCCGACTTTGGCTCAGGTCTTGATCTGCTGGTTTGTGAGTTCGAGCCCTGTGTTGGGCTCTGTGCCGACAGCTTGGAGCCTGGAGCCTGCTTTGGATTCTGTGCTTCCTCCTCTCTCTTCCCCTCCCTGACTTGTGCTCTGTCTCTATCAAAAGTAAATAAATGTCAAAAAAATTAAAAAATAAAATCTTTTAATACAAAAGACGGAAAGGAGGTAGATGCAGAAGGGGCTGATGTTGAAAAACGTGAAAACCATTCATTTGAAAAATTGGAATGTTTCAGCAGTCTTTACAGAGCACATATTTGAACTTTTAAAAAACTGCTCTCAATCTATTTGCAGGTCTTTACTTTTCTAATTTCTTGATATTATTCAGACTAACCAACTGAAAAACTGGCATTACTGGAGCCATTTTAAAATCGAGTCTGAGTGGCCAGTGGAGAGAAACTGCCATACTCACCTTTGAACTGGGTCAAAACCTTTGCACTGGGTAAAACGGCAGTTGTTTTAAGCAACTGTTTGAAAAGTCAGCAGAACAGACATCCGGATCACAAGTCTGGTGGTTGTGGACTTTCTGAAGACAGAATCAGCACTCAGTCAGTATATAACCCAGAGTAGCCTAGCCTGTTAAAACACCCATAGAAAAAAAATTTCTCCCTTAAATCATGTCATTGCACCTCCCTTTGTTTTCCTCATGAAAACCACCTTGCTTTCCTGAATCGGTGCTCCCGAAACTGCAACTCTTTGGTCCCAAATAAATACTCATTTGCCTCTCATTGTGGCTCTTTATTTTCAGGTTGACAACAGTCATCTAAATATCTTTTGCTCTTTGGTGAGGTTTTTAAATTGAGATAAGGATTCTAAACCTCATACCACAAACCTACTCACATCTATACTAGGCCAAAAAGCAAAATTGTCAAATGGAGAAAAGAACTCCTGTCTTCAGAAAGGGAGTTCTCATTAGGCCCAAGTCATGTGCAACGCTTTGTGGTATTCCTGTGTCCATACTGTGCCCCCGTAGTGAAGCCACGGTTTATGCTATGGCTTCGGCCTGGAATGTCCTATCCTGAAGGACGTTCCTGAAGTCTTTCTCATCCCAACCCAACATCTTCCCAGCCAAAGTGATTCAAGATCCCCAGAAATTCAAGCATACCTCCATTTGCTAGTTACTACATTGTTTCAATGCTGAATATTCCCTAACAACCTAGAACTGTGCCTTCACTTAGGCAGGAACTATGTCTTTATCCAACTCTGTGCCCAGTCCAGGCCTGTAGGTGGCACCTACAGGCACTCACATGTTTGCTGTATGTGTACTGCAATCTGGACAGCAAAATGCCCAAATGTTTTTTTTTTCCCCTAGCCAACAGCCACCATGGTCAATTTTTAAAGACTCCTCGGATTCTTTACTTCCTGTTATTAACAAATAAGGTTCTCAGAAATGGTTTCACAAAAATGACACAATTTTAGAATTCAGGTATGACTATGAAATTATTCTGTAAATTAAAAAATCTTATAGTACAAATTTCAAGATACAGTGAATGAAATACACTTGCAAAATAGCTTAAGATTTTATATGAAAAAATAAGTACATCACAAAGAAAGTCTAGATTCCTACATACTGCCAAGCCTGTTATATACGTTTTCTTTTACATTGTTTTACATACACACAGAACTACAGACAATAAAAGAAAATAATCTCCAAATGTCAGAGTGAATAAAGTAGGTAACTTTGCTTTGCCACACATGAATCTGATCCTGGGGTGAATGCTTGTCACAGGAAAGGCTACATTTTACTTGGGAGCACATCTAATTGGTAAATGGCACTGGTTTAAAGCAGCAGGTGACCATAACACTCCCATATCCCTTTGAAAATGACAGCATGATCACTTTAAAGTTGGCAAGAAGGATGCCTTTTTAGTAAACCATGCATCATTATGAGAGTAAAATATTGGGTGGTATAGAAAACTACTTGACAGTACAATTACACATTACCTTTCTTTGATACTCTCTGAAGCCTAAACATTGGTACTAGACTGCTGACCTGAAAAACAGCTTGGATTTTGCCTTTCATTTCTTAAAGCACTGTCAATATGGTAATTAGGCTCATTTATCAGGAGTTTGCTTTTTCGGAAACTTAAAAAAACATACCATGTGATCAATGAAGAAATTACAGGAAGAAATATTTTATCTGGAAGGCAAAATAAACTTGAAAAAAGTATTAATACCTACATTTTTACCTATTTTAAAAATTACTATTTTAAGTTCAGTCATTTGATTTTCCAGCCTCAGCTAAAGAGGGGAGGCATAACAATAGGCACATGTGATCCTGATAGAGAAGAGATTAAAAAAAAGCCATTAAATAGAAAGATGAAAACTCAGAACCACACTATTGAGTCTGAAGAGCAGCAGGTAACTCACGACCTAAGTGCATGACTGCACTAAACTGACATTCGCTGTCATAAGCTGAAACACACAATAGCTAGGATGCTGGGCCTTGGAAGCATCTATAGCTGCACTCAAATTCCTCAAATGTACAGTCTTATTTTTATTTTTTTCAATGTTAATTTTTGAGACAGAGCACGAGTGGGGGAGGGGCAGAGAGAGGGGGAGAGAGAGAACAGAATCCCAAGCAGGCTCCAGGCTCTGAGCTGTCAGCACAGCCTGATGCAGGGCTCAAACCCACAAACTGTGAGACCATGACCTGAGTGGAAGTTGGACGCTTACCCAACTGAGCCCCCCAGGCAACTTACTTTAAAGACCTCCTGGAGTTAGACCTCAGGAAATGAGAGCCATTTTTATTTTATTTTATTTTATTTTATTTTATTTTATTTTATTTTATTTTATTTTATTTTTATTTATTTATTTATTTATTTATTTATTTATTTATTTATTTATTTATTTATTTTTTGCCTTAGCTTCTTAAGGTAGAACTATATGGAATACATGTTAGATTAAGAAAAAAAGTTGGTGTTTAAGGAACCATTTCAGGTGCCAGGAAAATTCATTTCTGTACAATACTTTGTTAATAATACTCTGAACAAATGTCTCAGAAACCACAAAAACATAGGATAATATACCTGATGAAGTCAGGATGAAGGCTTGCAAGGGTTACAACAAATGAAGCATATAACCCTATCCCTTTATTATATGACATATTTAAAGCTTTAAAAGAGAAACACTGTCAACCAAAAATTTTTCTGGCTAAACCATTCCTCAAGAAGGAAGGAGAAGGGGCGCCTGGGTGGCGCAGTCGGTTAAGCGTCCGACTTCAGCCAGGTCACGATCTCGCAGTCTGTGAGTTCGAGCCCCGCGTCAGGCTCTGGGCTGATGGCTCAGAGCCTGAAGCCTGTTTCCGATTCTGTGTCTCCCTCTCTCTCTGCCCCTCCCCCGTTCATGCTCTGTCTCTCTCTGTCCCCAAAATAAATAAACGTTGGAAAAAAAAATAAAAAAAAAAAAAGGAAGGAGAAATTAAGACATCCCCAACAAACAGAGGTTAAGGGAGTTTATCACTGGTAGACTAGTACAAGTGCCCTTTTAAGAAATCCCAAAGGGAGCCCTTCAAGCTGAAATGAAAGAAAGCTACACAATAATGTGGAATCATATCAAGAAATAAAGAACAATAGTAATGATAACTACATAGGTAAATATAAAAGCCAGTATTAGTGTACTTTTGGTTTTTGGTTTCTAACTCCTTTTTTCTTATATGATTTAAAAAGCAAATGAATAAAATAGTATTTATAAATCAATGTTAATGGGAACAATGAAAAAAGATGCAATCTGTGATAATAAGAAGAAAGGGAAGGAGGCGTATAACAACAGTGTATGTATGCTACTAAAACTAAATTGGAATCATTCAAATTAGGTTGTTATAAATTTAAGTCAGATATTGTAATCCCCAGAGTAGCCATGAGGAAAAAAAACAAAAAGCCCCAGAATAGTAGAGTATCAAAATGGCACATCACACACACAAAATCAACTATAAGATAAGGAGGGAACAAAAAATATGTAACACTTACAGAAACAAATAGCTGTATGGCAGCTCAAGACAAATTCCTTATCAGTAACTACTTCGGATGTAAAAGATCAAACCCTCCAATTAAAAACCAGAATGGATAAAAAAATATGATCCTACCTGCTTTAGACACAAAAGGGTGAAAGTAAAAGGATGGAAAAAATTACTCCATGTAAATAGTAATGGAGAGAGCTGGGCTGGCAAACTGTTATGAGACAAAAAGGACATTATATATTGATAAAAGGGTCAAAAGTCATAACAAGTATAAATATATATGCATCCAATAAGAGAGCCCCAAAATACATGAAGCAAGCATTGGCAGAACTAAGGGAGAAATAGACTTCTATAATAATAGTTTCAGACGTCAACACCTTATTTTCAATAATGGAATAAGTAGGCAGAAGATCAATGAGGAAATAGAAGACTTGAAAAACACCATAAACCAATTAGACCTAACAGACATACACAGACCACTCCACCCAACAAAAGCAGAAAATACAATCTTCTCCAGTGAACAGGGTATATTCTCTAGGAAGGACCATAAATTACACCACAAGAAAAGTCAAACACTTAGACTGAAATCACACAAAATATTCTTTCCAACTACAATGGAATAAAACTAGAAATCCTAAGACAGGAAAAACTGGAAAACCCACAAATATGTGGTAAATTAAACAACACACTCTTAAACAGCCAATGAGTCAAAGAAGAAATCACAAGGAAAATTAGCTAATACCTTAGCACAAATGAAAACAAGAACACAGTGTAACACTTAGGGGCTGCAGCAAAAACAGTGCTCAGAGGGAAATTTATAGCTGTAAATAACTGTGTTAAAAAAAATCTTATTTCAGTAATAAAACTCTACACCTTAAGGAAATAGAAAAAGAATAGCAAACTAAACCCAAAGCTAGCAGAAGGAAGGAATAATAAATATTTGAGTGGAAATGAAATATAAACTAGAAAAACAACAGAGGAAGTCAACAAGATCAAAAGTTGGTTTTTTGAAAAGAGCTACAAAGTTGTCAAACCTTTAACCAGATTGAGGGGGGAAAAAGACATTACTAAAATCATAAAATGGAAGAGGAGATATTATTACAGACTTTATAGAAATAAAAAAGATTGTAACAGGATACCATGCACCATGGTTAACCAACAAAGTGAACAACCTGGATGGACAAATTCTTGGAAACATACCAACTACCAAAATTGACTCAAGAGGAAACAGCTATTAGCAAGTAAAGACATTGAATCAGTAATCAAAAACCTCCCAACATGGAAAGGCCCAGGACCAAAAGCCTTCACTGTTAAAGAATTAACATTAGTTCTTCTCAAAAACCTGAAGAGGAGAGAGAATACTACTTCACTCATTTTATGAGGCCAGCAGTACCCCAACACCAAAGCCAGACAAAGGCACTACAAGAGGACTACAGACCAATAAATATCTCTTATGAGCATATATGTAAACTCAACAAAAAATTAAATTCAACATTCTATTAAAAGGATCATACAATGTGACCAAGCAGGATTTATCTCAGGATTGCAAGGGTAGTCCAACACACAAAAATCAATCAACGTAGGAGGCACCTGTATGGCTTAGTCAGTCAAGCATGACTCTTGATTTGGGCTCAGATCATGATCTTATGGTTCATGGGTTCGAGTCCTGTATCGGGCTCAACGCTGATGGTGTGGAGCCTGCTTGGGATTCTGTCTCACTCACTGCCTCTCCCCTGCTCGCTTGCTTGCTCTCTCTCTCTCTCTCTCAAAATAAACACTTTTTTTTTTTACAAATTTAAAAAAATCAATGTAAACTATTACATTAATATAATGAAGGAAAAAACCTTCAAGACGTTATATAAGTGAACCAGAGATGTGGCCCTTATATATTGAAGCCTATGTTGTTTACTTCTTCACAGCAGACGGGGTTGGTTAGCTCAAGCCCAACAATGCCAAGTCCAATTTTTACACATATCATTGTTTTAAATATAGCTTAAACAAGCGTATCTTTAGCCATCTAGAGCCTGCCTGTTTTGCATACTGGGTAAATCTACACGCAGCATCTGCAACCTGTACATAAGACACACCCTGGGACTATGAAGGACCACACAGCCACTGTGCTTCAGTCTTCTCTAACCTCCTCTTCCTGTCACACTGCTACCACATCACCCCCAAAGAGCCGCTCAAATACACTTGCCCAAATAAAATATGCTACTGCCACCTTATGGTCATGTTTTTCCCTCAACAGCCCTGAAATCCTAGAACTCATTACCCCTCATCATCACATTGATCCACCTAAAAAAAAAAAAAAAAAAAAAAAAAAGCATTTGACAAAATTTGCAACCTTTCTTGATGAAACAACTAAGCACTCAATAGAGTAGAAATAGAAGAGAACTCCTCCAAAACTATGAAGGGCATCGATGAGAACCTACAATAGCATTACCCTTGATGGTGAAAGACTGAAGCCTTGGATCAAGCCTGTCCTACGATCAAGGACAGGACAAGGATGCCTGCTTCTCACGTCTATTCAACGTAATACTGGAGTTCGAGTCAGAGAAGTTATGCAAGTGGGAAGAAATAAATACAATCCAAATTCAAAAAAAGAAGTAAAACTATCTCTATTTGCAGATGACATGATCCTATTATGTAGAAAGCTCTACATGTACACATACATACATGCATGCACAAACTGTTAAAGCTAATAAATACATTCAGGATACTAAGTCAACACACAAAAAACAGTTGTTTCTCTATACACTAGGAATGAACAATCAAAAAAAGGAAACTAAGAGAACAATTCCATTTATAATAGCATCCAAAAAAATAATAAAATACTTGGGAATAAATTTAACCAAAGAGGTAAAAGACTTGCACAATGAAAACTACAAGCACTGCTGGAAGAAATAAAAAATGACATTATTAAATGGAAAGACAGTTTTTGTTTATGGATTAGGTGATATAATATTAAGAAGACACACAAATTCAATGAAATCTCTATGAAAATCCCAATGCCATCTTTTTTCAGAAATGGGGGGAAAAAACATTCTAAATTCATATGGTAATTCGAGGAAGCCACAACAGCCAAAACAATCTTGAAAAAGAAAAAGTTGGAGGATTCACACACCCTAATTTCAAAGCCTACTTATAAAGCTATAGTAATCAAAACAGTGTGGAACTAGCCTAAGGATACACATATGGACCAATGGAATAGAATCCAGAGCCCAGAAATAAACGCTCATATTTGTCATCAATTAAGTTTTTTTTTTTAAGTTTATTTATTTTGAGAGAGAGAGAGAGAGCAAGCCGAAAGGAGAGAGAATCGCATGCAGGCTCAATGCTGTCAGCACAGAGCCTGACATGGGGCTCGAACTCACAAACCATGAGATGAAGACCTGAGTCAAAACCAAGAGTTGGACATTTATTTAACCAACTGAGCCACCCAGATATGCCTACCATCAACTGATTTTTGACATGAATGCCAACACTATTCAATGGGGAAAGGACAGTCTCTTTAAGAAATGGTGCTGAGAAAACTGAATATCCACACACCAAAGAATGAAGTTGAACACAGCTTACAACATTTAGACAAATTAATTCAAAATGGATCAAAGACGTAAATTTATGGAAATCTTAGAAGAAAACTTTAGTGAAAATCTGCATAACCTTGGATTTGGCAATGGTTTTGTAAATATGACACCAAAAACACCATAAACAAAAGAAACAATAAATTGGACTTCATTCAATTAAAAATTTGTATATCAAAGGACACTATCAAGAGAGTGAAAAAACAACTCACAGAATGGGAGAAGATATCTGCAAATCACATATCTGACAAGGATTTAATATTCAAAACCAATACAGGACTCCTATAGCTCAACAACAAAAAGAAACAGCTCAATTTAAAAGTGGGCATAAGGGGGCACCTGGGTGGCTCAGTCAGTTAACCATCTGACTCTTGATTTCGGCTCAGATCATGATCCCACAGTTTGATTTCAAGCCCCACATTGGGCTCTGTGCTGAGTGTGGATTCTGCTTTGGATTCTGTGTCTCTCTCTCTGCCCCTCCCCTGCTTGTGTTCTCTCTTTCTCAAAAAATAAACTTACACACACACACACACACACAAAGTGGCCATAAGATCTGAATAGACAGTTTTGCAAAACAGACATACAAATGGCCAGGAAATTCAGGATAAGATGCTCAATATCACTAGTTATTAGGGAAACACAAACGAAACAGCTACTTCCCACTGGAGTGGACTGTAACAACAAAAAATAAAAGTCCCAGTGAGGGTGCAGAGGAATTGGAACCTCATGCTCTGGGGGTGGGAATGTAAAATGGGCAGTTGCTGTAGAAAGTTGCCTAGTTCCTCAAAAAGTTAAGCACTGAATGGGGCCCCTGGGTGGCTCAGTCAGTTAAGCATCTGACTTCGGCTCAGGTCATGATCTCACAGTTTGTGAGTTTGAGCCCCACATCAGGCTCTGTGCTGACAGCTCAGAGCCTGGAGCTGCTTTGGATTCTGTGTCTCCTTCTCTCTCTGCCCCTCCCCTGCTTGCACTCTCTCTCTCTCTCTCTCAAAAATAAATATTTAAAAAAATGTAAAAATAAAAAGTTAAGCACTGAATTATCACATGAGCCAATTCCCCTCCTAGGCAAATACCCAAAGGAACAGAAAACAGGGACTCAGATGTTTACCACGCATGCTCACAGCATTATTCACAATAGCCAAGAGATGGAAATAACTCCTATCCATCCATAAATCAATGTGATGTACATTATGGAATATTATTGAGCCATAAAAGGAATAAAGTTCTGGTAAAAGCTGCAACAGGAATGAACCTTAAAAATATGCTTGATAGGGGCATCTAGTAAGTATCCGACTTTGGCTCAGGTCATGATCTCAGGTTTTGTGAGTTCAAGCCCCACATCAGGTTCTCTGCTGTCAGCACACAGCCTGTTTTCAGATCCTCTGTCCCCTTTGCTCTCTGCCCCTCCCCAGCTTGTATGCTCTCTCTCAAAAATAAATACTTTTATTAAAAAAATATGCTAGGTAAAGTCATACATGAAAGGACAAATATTGTGTGATTCCACTTACATGGTCTAGAATAAGCAAATTCAGACATAAAGTAGATTAGAGGTTACCAAAGGCTGGGGGGAGGACATGTGTGGAGTTCCTGCCCAAATGGGTACAAAACTTATTTGCAAGAATGAAAAAAAACTGGAAATAAGTACCACTGAAATGTACACTTGAAATTGGTTAAAATGGCTACCTACCCATATCTATACCCACACATGCACACAATTTCTTAGAGCACTAGGTTACAGAAAAATGGAAAAGCACAAGTTCCCACATGCTCCCCACCACACCTGTATCTGCACCTTGCACTGCGACATTTGTATCAATAGTGATGCATTATTAACTAAAGCCCATAGTTCATGTTATGTGTATTTTACCAGAACAAAGAATCACAACAAAAATGGATGGGGTTATATCACAGGGACACAGGAGCCAGGCTCAAGGAGGTCCCAATGGCCAAAGTTGAAATAATGAAGCCCTGGGGCGCCTGGGTGGCTTGGTCGGTTGAGCGTCTGACTTCGGCTCAGGTCATGATCTCGCAGTCCGTGAGTTCGAGCCCCGCGTCGGGCTCTGTGCTAACAGCTCAGAGCCTGGAGCCTGTTTCAGATTCTGTGTCTCCCTCTCTCTCTGCCCCTCCCCTGTTCATGCTCTGTCTCTCTCTGTCTCAAAAATAAATAAACGTTAAAAAAAAATTAAAAAAAAAATGAAGCCCTAATATAATATTGTGTAGGATTATAACTTAAAATACAAAATATGTATACATATACATATGTATACATATTGATTTTTGATAATACTTAACTAATGGCTGAATAAATGGGAGAAGACACAAATTTTTGTTACAGAAGATTTCCAAATATGTGCAGATAGACCCCCCCCCCAGATGGTGGAGCCCTTGGTCCTACAAACAAACAAACAAACAAAAACAAAAACAACCTTGGTCCTATTGAGGATAGGCTGAACTTCATGATTTGCTTCTAAATCACACATTACAGGCAGGAAAAAACAGTAACTTTACAGTGGAAAAACTTGGTAGGCATCATTGTAACCACGTGGTCAAGATTAACACCATCCGTGATAAGTCATGTTATATTATATACCCTCTGACATGTGATGAGAAAGATACTTCATTCCCATCTGTGTACTTTTTCCCCAAAACAAATAACCCTAGTCCAGTATGAGAAATACATCAAACTCCAACTGAGGGACATTCTACAAGACATCCGACCAGTCTTCCTCAAATCCCCTTCCTCAAATGTCACAGAAGTCTGACACATGGTCACAGCCAAGGGGAGCCCAAGGAGATGTGACAGCTAAGTGCAGTGTGGCCCCTGGATAAGATGCAGGGCAGGAAGAGGACATTAATGGGAAAATGGTGAAATCCAAATACAGCTCAGAGTTCCATTACTTGTAGCGTACCAATGTGCGCTTCTTTGTCATGACAAAGGTTTCAAAGTCACGTAAGATGAGAACAGGGAGAAACTGTCTAGGGGTCCTATGGGAGCTCTCTGTGCAGTCTCTGAAGCTTTTTCGTAAGACTAAAATTATTCTGAAAATGAAAGTTTATTGAAAAAGGAAAAACAGACATAATACACAATTTACCTCTTTATTCCTCTACCTATAATTGTTTTGTAGGGTCAGAAAACACCTGTTGCAAAGGTGTGCAGTCCAGTCTCTTTTGGCAGGCCCCCATTCCTAAATGTAGAGGTGCAGTCTGGATTCGTGTTAAGAAATGGGAAATTCTGAAGACAGGACAAGGGTGTGAGGAAACCCCAACCTCCCCCAAGGCAAAATGGAATGGAGATCTGTCTGCAATCAACTACTGTGGTCTGACATAGATGTCTCTAACATCATGTCACTTTCGTTCATTTCAATTTCAAAGGTTTCTTCCAAGGAAGGTCTGGGATCTGGAGTTTTCCTTGAGGTTTCCAGTGGTGCAAGCCCCGTTTCTTCTGCAGTTTGTTTTTCTACTTCAAATTCCCTGAAATCCCACGGAGGTGAAATAATGTTTTTTAGTGTCTTCATTGTATGCACATCAAAGTCATAACATTTTAATTTGTCTTTAATGTCTGCTCCTAAAAGGGAATACCACAAGGAGAATAAAATAAGAAACCCCGTCATTATCTATCATTTCCATCATCATGTATGTAGCACCACCTCCAACGTTTAGGTCCAATGGTACTTTTTTTATTTCTTAATGTTTATTTTTATTTTTGAGAGAGAGAGAGAGAGAGAGAGAGAGAGAGAGAGAACGAACACAAGCAGGGGAGGGGCACACACAAGGAGACAGAACCCAAAGCAGGTTCCAGGCTCTGAGCTGTCAGCACAGAGCCCAATGAGGGGCTGGAACCCACAAACTGCAAGACCATGACCTGAGCGGAAGCCATCGGATGCTCAACGGACTGAGCCACCCAGGCACCCCTAAGTCCAATGGTACTTTTACGAGCACAAGTACAGCTCAGAAGGAGAAATTCCAATCACTCTCCTCCTCTTCTTTTTCTCGATTATCAAGGGCGGCTGCTGGGAGACTGACAAGCACATGTACTTCAAGCCCCATGTGGCAGCGGCACCATCCCTAAAGCCCCCACACAAGGGAGCCACAGCAGGCACTTGCCCTTGCATGTTACAAACAAGAACAGCCCACTGGCATTCTGGCATCGGTGCAGTTGCACCCTTATGCACACAGAAACACATTGAGGGGAAATACACTTTCCACACATCAAAATCTTATGAATGATGGAGAAGAGATTTCCAACAGATGTATTAGGTTCAATCATTTCTGACACAAAATAATTTTACACAGTTCAAACTAATAGCTTTCAGCAACAGGTGTTTTGACAGATAATGACAAACAAGCCTTCTAAAAAGAAAAACAGTACAGCACGGTGATTAAATACTGTATTGCACATTTGAAAGGTGCTATGACAGAAGATTTTAAAAGTTCTCACTAAAAGAAAAATAATTTCTAACTATGTATGGTGATGAATGTTAACTAGACTTACCGTGGTGATCATTTCACAATATGTACAAATTCTGAATTATGGTATACACCTGAAACTAATGTTACATGACAATTATACCTGAATAAAAAATATATATAAATAGTAAGTAATGACTAATACACTTGGAAATCTCTGTAAGACCATTATCTTTGTGAGGACAGGCAAAATGTCTGTCTCACTCAGTACCCTACCTCCAGACCTTCCTTAGCTTTATAAGAATTTTGCATTTAAGCCTGTTGTAAGACCCTCCTCAAACAAAAGAGGAAACTGAGGCTCAGACTTACCCAAAGCCACAGGGCTTGGTGGCAGAGTTGAGATACCAACTCAGGGTCTTTAGGGTGCCAGAGCTCAAGCTTTCTGTTTTAGCTTTAAAAAAATGAGCCACAACATACACGCCGTAAAAAGTGTGCAGAGCTGGGCAAGTTCTCACATACACATATACCCACATGACCACCACCAGACCACAAAGAGAACACCTCCAGTTCCCAGAAAACCACCTCATGCCCTTTCCAGTGAACACCTCCCCTTCCCAAACCAGAAGGAATCACCGCTCTAATTTTTCTATCACCACTGATCAATTTTGCTTATGATTAACTAATCTTCACATAAATGGAATTTATCAGTATATATTCTTTTTGTCAAAATCTGGGAGATTCACCTAGGTTACAGTGTGACTTCATCGTTGGTCCTTTTAACTGTGTAGTACTCTACCGCTTATGCTTGCCACAATTCACTTCCCCATTCTCCTACTCATGAACAGCCAGTTATTTCTAGTTAGGTGTGGTTACAAACAGCTGCTGTGAACAACTCTGCATGCGAGCATTGGCTTACGGAGACATCGATGCACTGGGCACATACCTGGGAGGAGAACTGCTATGGCTTAAGAGCAGCATGGTAGGTCAGCACCCTAACACCCCAATGAATCACACCCCACCCCTGATGACAATGCACTCGATCACATGACTTGTGCTGAACAGAATGTGACGGAAGTGATTCTAGGAAACTTCCAGCTTTCAAGAGGTCTTGAGGCATTAGTTCTTGTTGCTAGAACCCTGAGACCTCCATGCTATGGAGAAGTCTGAAAGACCCATGAGAGGCCCAGCTGGGTTGGCTGAGGTCCCCATCTGTGCATAAGGCCATCTTAGCCCGTCAGCCCATCAAGTGACTGCTGACCACAGCTGCATTAGTGATGAGACCAGTAAATGAGCCACACCAATCAACCTACAGAGCTGAGACAGGTAATACATCCTTGTCAGTTGGTGTAGCTTATTAGGCAGCAACAGATAACTGCTTTAACAGGTCTGTTTAACTTTAGCAGATACGTTGAACAGTTTTCCAAAGTGGTTCTACCTGCTATGAGCACCAACCACCAATAATATACAAGCATACCAGGTGTATACGTCATTACCAACACTAGGCACTAGCGGTGTTTTCACTTGTGGCCATTTTGCAGGTGTGCAGTGACATCTTGTTATGGTTTTAATTTCATTTCCATAATATGCAACGACAGTACACACATTCATTTGCTTTGGCAGACAGCCTCTTTGGTGAGGCTCCTGTTCAGGTATTTTGCCCATTCTGGACCCATCTTTGACTGAACTTTTTCTCACCAATTTATAGGATTTTTTGTATTCTAGACACAAGCTCTGACCAGTCTATAAATTGTAAGTTCTCTCAGTCTATGACATGCCTTTTCACTCCGTTAACAGTGTTTTGATGAACAAAGTTCTTAATTTTACTGAAGCCTACTTGAACACTGCTTTCCTCTCATGGTTTTGTGTCCTGTGAAAGAAATCTTTGCCTACCCCAAAGTCCAGACCTCGAGTTTAACTTCATTACACCCTCTTTACCTTACAATGTTTGTCACTAAATGAAGGCCCAAGGACAGCAATTCTACCCAAATTTATCTTAACACTTGCTTATCATTACCAAAAAAAATACTTAAAAAATTACACAGCACTGTAATGTGTGAACGTAAGCCAACTTAACAGTCCACTGAAATGCAAAAATTAATGTTATTAATATGCTACAAACCTCATTATAAAGTATTAAGGCCAGAGTGTTTTCATTTACTTATTAGAAATTAGAAACTATTGGAAATTAAAAAGTCTCTAAGGTTTTTTCCCATTACGCAATTTAGATTGTTTTAACACTTTTTCTTTTTAAGATTTTATTTTTAAGTAATTTCTACACCCAACGTGGGGCTTGAACTCACAACCCCGCAATCAAGAGTCACACACTCTACTAATTGAGCCAGCCAGGTGCCTTGCAATTAATTAGATTGATTCTTGTATATCACAGCACTTTACACATACTCCATAATAGTATTTTGCATATACCAAGTACTCAATTATAAACTGAACAAACACTTAATGAGCTATTAATTCCCACAGAATTTTCCAACAAATAAATGGAGTTTCTTAATAATATAGTTAAATGGTTAGAAAGTTAAACTTAAAACCTTACATGAGATTTGAGAAACCTAAACAGAGATATACAACAATCTAAAGAATGGGATGCAATGTCAGAGTAATTAATTATAATCTTACCAATGTAAGCTTCAGAATCACCAATGTACATCTCAATGCAATGACCAAGCATTGTAACAGAAAATGTATCATCCCGCCTAAGACCAAGGGCCTGCAGAAAAGATTCAGCATGGTTATTACAAGAAAATGTATTTCCTTCTCTTTCATTTAAAAATATTCCTGCAGGACTCCATTCAAAACACTACAGGGAATCAGAGGGGGTGGGGGGGGGCTACAAGAGTGGCCATGAGTTGATGTCTGTTGCAGTTGGGCGATGGGCACATGTAGGGTTATCACACCACTGTTTATGTTTGAAATCCCAGTCCTCCAAAAAGATTTTCAAAACTTTGTCTCCACATAGAGCCTTCTAAGTCTTCTGCATTAATTACATCACAGAAGAGAGGTAAATTATAGAATCTTCAAATACACACATTCGTAATATCACACAAACCAGAAAAGCTGCCAGTCCACACTTCTGCCTAGCTCAGTATCCTAGTTATCATAATGGCATCTTCAGGACTTGATCTCATCTGAAAATCTCTAACCAACCCTATGCGTTTTCTCAGATTTTATCTTTCTCTCCAAATACCATTATTTCATCAATTCTAACACCCATTTTTTTTTTTTTTTTATTCTAACATTTCTGAACTTGGGACGCTTTAAACTACTGGTGGTTTCTTACTACTGCTGTCAGCTGGCCACAGCTGTGATGAGGGTGTTTTGCGTGGGTAGCCATGGTGATGTACAGACTAGATTTGAAACCATGTGAACACTCAAAAATACAGGAACTGAGACTGTTGCCTAAAATCCTTGCGTTGACACCTTCTGGCAGCGTAAGATTTACATAGTCAACGCCTTTGGGAAAAACCTTCAAGAGCAGGGTATACGTGCCAGCCCCAGGAAAACAGGGACACTGACCGCCTGGTACGAAAGTGATTTAAAAGAACCAAACTCTGAATGTAAAGAATAGAGCATCTTAAGTATTTATTTCACTTATATTTTCTTTTTTATGTAGATACTAGAGTCATCTCTGAAAAAAAACCTATGTCCTAATATGCCCAAAAAGAGTGTCCCAAAAGAGTGCTTTTTCTAAGTACCAAAAAACTGAGAGATTGGAAAGAATTGTGTAAAGTTTAAAGGTTTGTCTGTGTGTTGGGGGGCGGGGCACCCAACCTGCTTACTGATGGTGTCTTAGGTCTAGTGAAGTATGACGTGAGATTCTTTCCTTGTGATGACACAGATGTTTTGTTCACCAACTAAAGTGATCCAAGGTGGGGCGCCTGGGTGGCTCAGTCGGTTAAGCAGCCGACTTCGGCTCAGGTCATGATCTCTTGGTCTGTGAGTTCGAGCCCCGCGTCGGGCTCTGTGCTGACAGCTCAGAGCCTGGAGCCTGTTTCAGATTCTGTGTCTCCCTCTCTCTGACCCTCCCCTGTTCATGCTCTGTCTCTCCCTGTCTCAAAAATAAATAAAACATTAAAAAAAAAAATTAAAAAAAAAAAAAAGTGATCCAAGGACTTTAGGACTTTAAGTCCTAAACAGAGAGACCAGAATTTCTTTTCTCCTGCCCAGACGTGATGCCCAGCTCAGATGAGGCCCACAAACCTCATGCACACATGTATGTCTGACTGCACACTTAGGACCTAAGTCTCACATTTGTCTCTAATTTGATGAGTATCACACACACATGCTTTTCTCTGGAAAGGAAAGAAGAAACCACAAAGTCGTCTGAAGAATTTTAAAATGGTAAATACAATGTTGGCTAGAAAAGATCTTCTCAAAAAAAAAAAAAAGTGGTAAATGTTAACTAGACATACTGTGTGGAAATAGTCAACAGCATTTTCAAAGTTGCCCATCAGACTATGGATATACCCTATGGCAGAATAGGTAGACGCGTTCTGAGGAATTAACACCAGTGCCTGACGGTGATAATCCAAGGCCTCGGCATACTTTCTGTGAGAGAAGAAAAGACAGGGAGTTGAGAGCAGAAAAAACGGGAAGAAAGAGAAAACAATTAGTGGGTACAGTGAAAGTACTGACTTTCTAGATCTAAGATGAGTATTCATCTATGTGCCAACATCAAAAACAATCTGGTACATCACAGTAACCATCCAGAATGGTCATACCACCTTCGTGTACCTTGACACCTTCCTAAATGGATCTTCCTGCCCTTCTTACCCAGCCAGCTGAAGGTGCTCCCACAGGGACACAGGTGGGAGACATGAGCCAGAACATAACCTCTGGCCCTGGGTCCTGTGCCCCACCACACTGCAAGGTCTCTTTTGGGGCCAGACAAACCTCCCACACTGGGGGTGGTTAAAAGCAACCAAAGGTTTTTGCTTTAAGGTCCAAAGAAGTGACTTGAACAGCATTTTCCTAAGTTCTCTGGAATTCCTGCCCTGTAAAATCTTTCGTGAGAAGAAGGTTCAATAAGGTTTGGGAAATGCTGCAGCTCATAATGAATACTCAAGACACCAACATATCCTGAAATAGAAAAACCTATTAAATTTTGAGTAACCTAGAGTTTCCCAAACATATTGAGCCAAAGAATCTATTTTTGCAATGCTGTTTATCACATCATAAAACTGGAAACTAGAGAAAAACAGTAAGTTAGAATATGGATATGGTTTTAAATAAACCCTACTGTCCTAATTCTTCCAAATTAATTTTGAATACCCATTTTTTATCTAAGAAAATGAAATTTATTAGAGAATTGTAATTCTCTATATTTCTAAAATAAAATTATACTACCAGGGATAATAAAAAAAGAGATAATAAAACTCACTAGAGATAATTATTTTGATGCTTGCTGTGTCTGAGAAGCAAAGTACAAAGCTGGAGGACCTCAAAATAAAAATATGGGAAAAGAAGGGTGCCTGGCTGGCTCAGTTGGTAGAGCATACAACTCCTAATCTAGGGGTTATGAGTTCATGCCCCATGTTAGGTGGAGATTACTTAAAAATAAAAACCTTAAAAAACAAAACAAAACATGGAGAAAGGCTACACAAAATTAAGTAAACGTTTAATCGCAAAGAATGTTTCTGCAATGGTCCTAGTTCACTTACTTAAGCTTCCTGCAGACATGCCCCAAGTTGTTCAACAAAGGCTCCCATTTGTCAACCGTCACCTGAAACACAGCAACACCAAACCCATGACTCATGTGCCACTTTCCAGTCACGCCCATTCAACCACACCACTGCACACAGTGAAGCAGGCCGCCCTCTCTGGCAGTGACTGCACAGCACAAAGCAGAGTATTTGTGGATTCTCCATCTTTCTTTCCTATTAGAAGAGACTTCCTGAGGATGCTGTTATTTTATTAGCACAACACTGTTAATGAGCCCGTCTGACAATGAGAATGCTGACATTCAAATTCTGTATCTTGAGCCCAGAGCTTTCCATCTGCCTACTAAACATTCCCACTTGGAAACCTCATAAGCACTGCAAATCCAGCATGCCACCCGTTCATCTCTTACCCTCTCTCCTGCCCTCCCAGCTCCCCAACCTCACGCCCTTCTAAGTGCCTGCCTCTCATGCCCGGCACCCATGTCAACCCTAACCCCTAGCAACTACCGAAGGCTTATTCATCAGCTGCCCCAGCATAACACCAGCCTCCATGTAACAAGTCTTGTCTGGGCCCAACCACCTCAAGATAAGATACAAGGCCCTTGACGATCCACACTCAGCCCTCCTGACCCATTTCTTGACATTCTCAATTAGCTCCAACTTGGCACATACCATTCTCTATACCTAATACGCTCTTTTCCTCACTTCTGCTTGGCAAAACATATCTGCTCATGTTTTAGGACTGAAATGTCACAACTGTATCCACGAGGTTTTCTTGGCCCATCCTCAAATTCCGGTTAACTGCTCCCTTGCGTGAGTTTCTTTATTTCCTCAATCATGGCCTTTTTTGTGCACTGTATCATTACTGCCAATTTACTTATCTGCAATCCCCAACAGGTCTAAGGCCAGGAGCCATCACGTCAGTTTCCTACTTCCTCCCAACACCTAGCTCAGAGCTTAGGACACAGTCAACACACATCAGTCAGTCTGAGCTAACCAGGCAACAGATCTGAGCCATAGTCTCCAGCTCCCATGAGCCTGGCTCCAGGAGGTGTGGCCTATGAGAATGGAAACAAACCCTTCATGGTTCTTAGGCACATTGCTTCCCTTTGGCTGTTTGGACATTTGCTGTAGTTTACAACTGAAGGCAAACAGTATTTCCCCCTTTTCACATAACTTTCAGTAGCACTGGGCATTTGTACTTAAAGCCATTACTGTAAATTTCTGCAAGGCTCCACAGTGCTCTCCGATCATCAACGAATGATGCTGATGCAGCTGGTCCCATTAGAGCAGCAAGGCCCTAAGGTATCCTACTATGAAAACTAGCAAGGTGGTATGTGGCCATCCCATATAACAAAAACACATTTATTATCCAGACCACCCAAGACTGAGCTGTTCAAGACCCTGTTTTATAGGGGTGCCTGGGTGGCTCAGTTGGTTAGGCATCCAACTTCGGCTCAGGTCATGGTTGGCAGGTTCGAGCCACACACCAGGTTCTCTGCTGTCAGCGCAGAGCCTGCTTTGGATCCTGTCTCCCTCTCTTTGCCCCTCCCCAGCTCGCTCTGTCTCTCAAAAATAAATAAACATTAAAAAAAAAAAAAGAACCTGTTTTATATAAAAGATGTGCCAACACACAGAAATACAGTGTTTTTAAGTTCATGTGTATGACAAATAAGAGACTTGGCAGGGACCCCAAGGGAGCTGTGTCTGTGTCAGTGAAGGGAACCAGCACCAAGGAAGATGTGGGTTATAAGCAAGGCGGCCCAGATAGGAACAGAGTAAAAATGGGAAGTGACAATCAGAATGGCACAAAATAGATGTGAATAAAAAGAATCAAGAACTAGAAGAGTAGCAATATGCAAATCCCTTACCTACAGAAGTTGACAGTATCTAAAATTAATATTATTTTTAAAAAATACCCATATACACATCCAAGCTAGCAGAAGGTTAATTCATGAGCACACGTCTTTCATATGGTAGAACCTAGCAAAATGTCTCAAACCTTGAGAGGTCTAAATATGTAATAACTACAAGGTCAGGAAGAGCCATGATAGGTCTGAATAAAATGATACCCGGCCTTATTCCTACAGAGGTGGGTGCTGTATACTTACCCATTAATTCAAGAGGAGCCTCTTCAGTTCTAGAGGACATCTTATGTTAGATGCTACAGTCCCCACTAGTATCCACTAACTGTCACATATTCCCCATATCAAAAAATCATCAAATATATTCTGATTACTCCCACATATCAAAGCCTCCTAGGAAGCAAACAGTTGACATCTACCTTCTCAGTTAGAAACAAACTCATTTTACACCATGCAGCAAAATAAATGCCTGAAATTCAAACATTAACAAGACATTTGCCATGATAAATATTAGCCCTTCATCTCCCAGGCAAGACTTTGTCCATATTATTGTTCTCATTCAACAGCAAACACACACAAGAGTTACAGATGTTACATAAGATACCTCATTCCCAATTGCTTTAATTTTTTCCAATGCATCAAGAAACCACTTTTCAGCTGTTTTCCATCTAAAATAGAGGGGAAAAGGTTGCAGGTTATTCAAAATTAGCAAATATAAACATTTTAAGAAAAAACGAGATAACCTTCTGTAAATAGTTTATTAAAATTCAACTTTAAAGGTGAAATTAATGAATTTTATGGCATTAGCATTATAGGAGTTCAAGATTTTAGGATATGGTTAATTATCATTATTCCTGGTAATTACATTCTATAGAGTCAATGTGAACACTGCCTTAGCAAATACTGAACTACTGCTCCTGGCAAAAGTACAGGCTCAGGTTCCTATAAACCTCTGGTCAACCATTCAACATATAACCTGTTTTATATGTGTTTCTGTTGATCGATACCTTATTTAACATACAAACTGATTTACTGACACTGAACTCACAGCCAGCAACACAGCTCATCTAACACAGGGTCATCACAGCCTTCTTGTGTTTACAGTCACTAACAGCACATCAGCACGAGGCTTGGGGATCATTTCAAACAGTGAAATCATCAACAAAAAACACAAAAATGCGAAAAATGTGGCACTGAAAAAAACCCCACAAACTCATTTACAGTATGAGAGCAGAAACAGGAAGGCAGAATGTCACTTCTGACCTTGGCTGGGAACGTGCACGTAAGTATGAAAGTACTCCAGGAGCGGGCCCTGGGCTACAAACCAACAGGCTGTATATTACATCATTTTACAACAGCTCCAAACTTGCTTTTGTAAACACTAGATAATCCAATACTTAGAATACACACACATGCCATAAAAAACACAGTAGTACTAATTTGTTGTTTTTAAATTTATGTATAATTTAGTGCAAAGCACTACAGACATTTTTCTCTTTAGAGCATGATACTGAATTATTCTACAAATATCCAAGGTTACACTAATGCCTCAAATGACCAGGAATCTGGGCCATTCTAATTAGTTTAATTTTTGGATTAACTTCATTTCTGTTTCACAGCTGTGGGCAATCTCCCTTCAATGTATGACTCCAACTCCTAACCAACAAGGAGATGACTGACTGAGGGTTCTGCAAGGCCTCCAGGCACCCTACAGGGTGTGGTTACTGGACAGTCAGCAATAACTGTCCAGTCTTGGAATGGAGTCTGCAGGAGCCCACCTCCCAGGGGACCAAAACCCCAGTACAGTATTTTTAAAGAATTCCACAATAACACTTTCTATTTTTTTTTCTAATGTCTGCCTCCTTCTCTTCAAATAATACACATTTAAAAACAAAAATCTATTGAAGAGTCCCTAATCACTTAAACTCTAGTGACTGGTTTTATTTCACCCCAGAAAGAAAACAGGGTTTTGGGCCTTTCAAGACTTACTCGCCATTCTGAAATGCAACCACGCCAACCTCGTGCATAACAAAAGGGTCTTCTGGTGCAATGCTTAGCGCTTGGCCAAAGAATCTTTCAGCCAACTTTGAGTTATTGGTCAATCCATATTCTAATCCGATGTAGAGCATTGGCAAATGACACCTAAAAATATTGGAGAATTTCACATATGCAACACCTAAAACTTTATAATTCAGCAGAAATTAATTTACCAACTTCAAATCCTGTGTGCAAAATAACTTAAACATAGCCCAAAATAATGTGTTTACTTTTTTTCCTAACACTTCATTTACTAATACGTAATAAATGTCTAATAGGTTTTCAGACCTGTTAGAATCTATCACTTTCAGACCACTTCTAGAATCTATCAGCAAGCTACTTACTTATCTTTATTTTTCATCATTCTACAGTAAAAACAAAAAAAACCAAAACTCTCCTAAGCAGAAGGGCAGGTCTGTGCTTCCTGTTTTCTTCTACGATGCTAATGTCATACCTTTGGCCTTGACTGTCTTCCCCCTCCTCTACTATTTATCCTTTGTGACATGTTCAAGTGACCCTTCCCTTTAGGAAATGCTTCTGACTTTCTAACCTAAATGGATCTCCCTTGTGTCCATTCCTATTATCTCAATTACTATCAGTTCTATCCCCAAGGGTTTCAAAAGTATGTCATGTATACCCCATTTTCACATCCTCTCAAAGAGTTGTAGGTACAGAGCAAATACTAACCACTTCTTAACTGAATCTCTTGCCAGACCAGTAATTACATTAAAACAAACAGAATAAAATAATATTTTTTTGAAGATGAATCTAAGAAAGTCTATAAATACTAACCAACAGGTTGATAGGTGCTTTGGTTTTAATCAAGAATCAGCTCAGGTGAAGAGTCTATCACCTACAGATAGGTTCATGAAGGACGCTTTAAAAGGATTTACCTGGAGGAAGTACTTCCAAAATGGCCAAGTAAACACCTCCAAAACTCGACACCAGAAAAGCAGTATCAACACTGCCTAATTGTCAAAATAAATTTTTCAGAACTTCAGAAGCTAACTAAAGGCTTACAACAATCTGAGGGTTGTTTACTACACAAAGACAGGTGAAACATGCAAATACCCAGGAAACAATTGGCAATCCAGGGGAGTGGGTAGAAAGCAGGCAATAGAAACTGTCCTGACAAACACCAGATGTTGGATGTACTAGACAAACACTTTATTATTATTTTTAGACAAACACTTTAAATAAGCTATTTTAAATATGAAAATAGAGGGGTGCCTGAGTGGCTTAGTTACGCATCTTGATTTTGGCTCAGGTCATATATCTCACGGTTTGTGAGATTGGGTCCCACATCGGGCTCTGTGCTGACAGCCAGATCCTGCTTGCGGTTCTCTCTCCCTCTCTCTGCCTCTCTCTCGCTCACGTGTGTGAGTGCACACACTCTCTCCTTCTTCTTTCTCAAAATAAACAAACATTTAAAAAACTATATGAAAACAAAAATATAAAATCTCAAGTTGAAACATAAAATAACGAAAAGGGTTGTTCAGTAGAAGGGTTCAACAGCAGTTTGAAAAGGCCGAAGAATCAGTGAACCTGGAGTTAGGTCAACTGACATTACCCAGTCTAAGGAACATAAAGATAAAAGAATAAGGAAAAATGAACAAAGCTTCAGAGACCTGTGGGATGCTATCAGGCAAACCGAAATATACACGATGAGAACACCAGAAGGCAAAGGGAGACAACAAGTGGCAGAAAGAATATTAGATACTAAAGAATATTTGGGCCCAAAACACCTCAAATTAAAAAAACAAACAAAAAACTCCAAGCAGGATACTCAGAGATCCACACTTAGACATATTATAGTCAGTCAGACTGCTGACTTTAATTTGTAACATTTATTTATTTTTTGAGAGAGAAAGACAGAGCATGAGTGGGGGAGGGGCAGACAGAGAGAGGGAGATAGAGAATCCAAAGCAGCTCCAGGCTCCGAGCTGTTAGAACAGAGCCTGACGTGGGTCTTGAACTCACGAACCGCAAGATCATAACCTGAGACGAAGTTGGACGCTCAACCAAGTGAGCGCCCCAGGCACTCCCAGACTACTGACTATAAAGCAGTAAGAAACTACAACCAGTGACGTACAAGAGATTCCCAATAAGATTAACACCTGACTTGTAATCAAATACCTGGACACCAGGAAAGGCGGAGGGAGGACATTCAAGGTGCTGAAAGAAACAGAGCACCAACCAAGATTTTCATACCCAATAAAACTACTCTTGAAAATGAGGGTGAAATTAAACATTTCTCAGAGAAACAAAAAACTGAGAAATATTGTTGAAGACAAGAGACACTGAAGGGTGTCCCTCACGCTGAAATGAAAGGAGACTATACAGTAACTCAAATCCCACATTTTAAAAAAAGGAATTTAGAAGACTTCAGTCCGACTTCAGCTCAGGTCATGGTCTACCGGTTTGTGGGTTTGAGCCCCATGTCTGGCTCTGTGCTGACAGCTCAGAGCCTGGAGCTGCTTCGGATTCTGTGTCCCCCTCTCTCTCTGCCCCTCCGTGACTCACTCGCGCTCTCTCTCTCTCTCAAAAATAAATAAACATTAAAAGAAAAATTTTTTTAATCTTTCAATACTCACTCTAAACGTCAATGGACTCAATGCTCCAATCAAAAGACGTAGGATAACAGAATGGATAAGAAAACAAGATCCATCTATATGCTGCTTACAAGAGACCCACTTTAGACGCAAAGACACCTTCAGATTGAAAGTAAGGGGGTGGAGAACCATCTATCATGCTAATTGTCAACAAAAGAAAGCCAGAGTAGGGGCGCCTGGGTGGCGCAGTCGGTTAAGCGTCCGACTTCAGCCAGGTCACGATCTCGCGGTCCGTGAGTTCGAGCCCCGCGTCGGGCTCTGGGCTGATGGCTCAGAGCCTGGAGCCTGTTTCCGATTCTGTGTCTCCCTCTCTCTCTGCCCCTCCCCCGTTCATGCTCTGTCTCTCTCTGTCCCAAAAATAAATAAACGTTGAAAAAAAAAAAAAAAAAAAAAAGAAAGCCAGAGTAGCCATACTTATACCAGACAATCTAGACTTTAAAATAAAGACTGTAATAAGAGATGCAGAAGGGCATTATATCATAATTAAGGGGTCTATCCACCAAGAAGACCTAACAATTGTAAACATTTATGCTCCAAATGTGAAACCCCCCAAAATATATAAGTCAATTAATCACAAACATAAACTCATTGATAGTAATACAGTAATAGTAGGGGACTTCAACACCCCACTTACAGCAATGGACAGATCATCTAATCAGAAAATCAACAAGGAAATAATGGCTTTGAATGACACAATGGACCAGATGGACTTAACAGATACATTCAGAACACTTCATCCTAAAGCAGCAGAATATACATTCTTCTCCAGTGCACATGGAACGTTCTCCAGGATAGACCATATACTGGGACACAAATCAGCCTTAAGTAAGTACAAAAAGACTGAGATCATACCGTGCATATTTTCAGACCATAACTCTATGAAAGTCAAAATCAACCACAAGAAAAAGTTTGGAAAGGTAACAAATACTTGGAGACTGAAGAACATCCTACTAAAGAATGAATGGGCTAACCAAGCAGTTAAAGAGAAAATTAAAAAGTATATGGATGTCAATGAAAATCATAACACCACAACCCAAAACCTCTGGGACGCAGCAAAGGCAGTCATAAGAGGAAAGCATATAGCAATCCAAGCCTTCCTAAAGAAGGAAGAAAGATCTCAGATACACAACCTAACCTTACGCCTTAAGGAGCTGGAAAAAGAACAGCAAATAAAACCCCAAACCAGCAGAAGACAGGAAATAATAAAGATTAGAGCAGAAATTAATGCTATCGAAACCAAAAAACAGTAGAACAGATCAATGAAACCAGAAGCTTGTTCTTTGAAAGACTTAACAAAATTGATAAACCACTAGCCACTTTGATCCAGAAGAAAAAGGAAAGGACCCAAATAAATAAAATCAAGAATGAAAGAGGAGAGATCACAACCAACAAGCAGAAATAAAAACAATAATAAGAGACTATTAGGAGCAACTATATGCCAATAAAATGGGTAATCTGGAAGAAATGGACAAATTCCTAGAAACATATACACTACCAAAACTGAAAAAGGAAGAAATAGAAAATTTGAACAGACCCACAACCAGTAAAGAAATTGAATTAGTAACCAAAAATCTCCTCCCAAAAACCCAAGAGTCCGGGGCCAGATGGCTTTCCAGGGGAATTCTACCAAACATTTAAGAAGAGTTAACACCTATTCTCTTGAAGCTGTTCCAAAAAATAGAAATGGAAGGAAAACTTCCAAACTCTTTCTATGAAGCCAGCATTACCTTGATTCCAAAACCAGACAGAGACCTGACTGAAAAGGAGAACTATAGCCCAATTTCCCTGATGAAAATGGATGTAAAAATCCTCAACAAGATATTAGCCAACCGGATCCAACAATACATTAACAAAATCATTGACCACAACCAAGTGGGATTTACACCTGGGATGCAGGGCTGGTTCAATATCCGCAAAACAATTAATGTGATTCATCCCATCAATAAAAGAAAGGACAAGAACCATATGATCCTCTCAACAGATGCAGAGAAAGCATTTGACAAAATACAGCATCCTTTCTTGATAAAAACCCTCAAGAAAGTAGGGATAGAAGGATCATACCTCGAGATCATAAAAGCCATATATGAACGACCCAACGCTAATATCATCCTCAATGGGGAAAAACTGAGAGCTTTCCCCCTAAGGTCAGGAACACAACAGGGATGTCCACTCTCTCCACTGTTATTCAACATAGTATTAGAAGTCTTAGCCTCTGCAATCAGACAACACAAAGAAATAAAAGGCATCCAAATTGGCCAGGAGGAGGTCAAACTTTCACTCTTCGCAGATGACATGATACTCTACATGGAAAACCCAAATGATTCCACCAAAAAACTGCTAGAAATGAACCATGAATTCAGCAAAGTGGCAGGATCTAAAATCAACGCACAGAAATCGGTTGCATTCCTACACACCAACAACGAAGCAACAGAAAGAGAAATCAAGGAATCGATACCATTTACAATTGTATCAAAAACCATAAAATACCTAGGAATAAATCCAACCAAAGAGGTGAAAAATCTATACACTGAAAACTATAGAAGCTTATGAAAGAAGTTGAAGAAGACACAAAAAAATGGAAAAAGACTCCTCCTGGATAGGAAGAACAAATACTGTTTAAAATGTCGATAATCCCCAAAGCAATCTACATTTTCAGTGCAATCCCTATCAAAATAACACCAGCATTCTTCACAGAGCTAGAACAAACAATCCTAACATTTGTATGGAACCAAAAAAGACCCTGAATAGCCAAAGCAATCTTGAAAACCAAAGCAAGGGGCATCACAATCCCAGACCTCAAGCTGTATTACAAAGCTGTCATTATGAAGACAGTACAGTACTGACACAAAAACAGACACTCAGATCAATGGAACAGAACAGAGAACCCAGAAATGGACCCACAAACGTATGGCCAACTAATCTTGACAAAGCAGGAGAAAATATCCAATGGAATAAAGACAGTCTCTTGAGCCAGTGGTGCTGGGAAAACTGGACAGCAACATGCAGAAAAATGAGCCTGGACCACTTTCTTACACCAGACACAAAAATAAACTCAAAATGGATGAAAGTCCTAAATGTGAGACAGAAAACCATCAAAATCCTCGAGGAGAAAGCAGGCAAAAACCTCTCTGACCTCAGCCATAGCAACTTCTTACTTAACACGTCTCCAGAGGCAAGGGCAAAGCAAAAATGAATTATTGGGACCTCATCAAAATAAAAATCTTCTGCACAATGAAGGAAACAATCAGCAAAACTAAAAGGCAACCATCAGACTGGGAGAAGATATTTGCAAATGACGTTATCAGATAATGGGTTAGTACCCAAAATCCATAAAGAAGTCATCAAACTCAACACCCAAGTAACAAATAATCCAGTAAAGAAACGGGTAGAAGACATGAATAGACACTTCTCCAAAGAAGACAGCCAGATGGCCAACCAACACATGAAAAAATGCTCAACATCACTCATCATCAAGGAAATACAAATCAAAACCACACCTGTCAGAATATTCGGCTTACATTAACAACTCAGGCAACAACAGATGTTGGCGAGGATGTGGAGACAGAGGATCTCTTTTGTAGTGCTGGTGGGAATGCAAACTGGTGCTGCCACTCTGGAAAACAGTATGCAGCTTCCTCAAAAAATTAAAAATAGAACTACCCTACGACCCAGCAATTGCACTACTAGGTATTTATCCAAGGGATTCAGGTATGCTGTTTCGAAGGGACACATGCACCCCAATATCTGTAGCAGCACTATCAACAATAGCCAAAGTATGGAAAGAGCTCAAATGTCCATCGATGGATGAATGGATAAAGAAGTGGTTTCCATATACAGTGGAGTATTACTCAGCAATCAAAAAGAATGAAATCTTGCCATTTGAAACTATGTGGATGGAACTAGAGGGTATTATGGTAAATGAAATTAGTCAGTCAGAGAAAGACAAATATCATATGACTTCACTCACATGAGACTTTAAGGCACAGAACAGATGAACACAAGGGAAGGGAAACAAAAATAATATAAAAACAGGGAGGGGGACAAAACAGAAGAGACTCTTAAATATGGAGAACAAACAGAGGGTACTGGAGGGGTTGTGGGAGGGGGGATGGGCTAAATGGGTAAGGGGCATTAAGGAATCTACTCCTGAAACCACTGTTGCACTATATGCTAGCTAACTCGGATGTAAATTTAAAAAAAATTTTTTTTAAGTAATTTAATAAAAGTTACCACCTAGGTAAACACAAGACAGTACAAATTGCAATTCTTCTACCCAATTTAACAGATAACTGAGTAATAGAACAATCATAAATTTGTGTTGGGGGCTTACAATGTGTAACATGTAATCTGTGTGATAAGAGCACAAAGGAGGCAGAAAGAAACAGAACTGCAGAAGAGTAAAATTTTATACAACTGGAATTAAGTTGCAGTGGTAAAGTAAGAAATGTATTTGGTCTTCCCCTTGGTTCTTGATACGGAGCACCTAAAAACCCTTGCAATTCCCTTAGTGACAGGAGTCTCTTTGGTATTCACAGTGACCCCTTTTGATCACACCTGAGTTTATACTAATGAAGGTGACTCAGGGTAGGGCCCCAAAACAGCCTTGTAAGGGGCTGGTCACCAGGAGGACCAAGTGATAAGAGGGTGGGAACAAAAGTTCCAACTGACTTCCCATGAAGGGAAGGGCCGGAAATTGAGCTCCATAAAAACTTGTGAACAAAGAGACTGAGTATCTGGGCTGCTGAACACAGTGCACTGCCAGGAGAGTGGCTTGCCTGCAGAGGGTGTGGATACCTTCTGTCTGGCTATTCTGGAGTATACCCTTTATAACAAGCCAGAAGAATTAAGTAAAATGCCTTCCTGAATTCTGTGGGTCATTCTGCAAATCACCAAATCTCAGGAGAGGGTCATGGGAAGCCCCGATTTCTAGCCAGTCAGAAGTGAAAGTGGTCTGGGACTTACCACTGGCGTCTGAAGTGGGGAGCAGCAGTCTTATGGGACTGAGTGCTTAACCTGTGAAGGGTCTGTACTAAATCCGGGTAGTGTCAGAACTGAACTGACCAGTCAGAACTGGACCCAGCTAGTGTCCAGATAATCAGAGAATTGGTTGTTGGTGCTGGAAAGCACCCTACAAACTAGATTCTTTTAAGATGTTAACTGTAATCCCCAAGATAACCACTAAAAACCCAAACCAAAACAAAAGGCTCAAAAAATATAGTATAAGGAAAAACCAAGGAATTAAAATGGTATATTACAAAATATCTAACAAAAAAGGCAGTAACAAGGAAGAACAAAAAAGACATAAAAACAGAGCAAATGGTAAACATAAATCCTACTTACCAGTAATTACATAACACAGTAACACATAAAATTCCATCAGAAAGAAATTGGCAGAATGAATAATAAAACAATGATCCAACTACATATTGTCTATAAGAGACCTACTTTAGATTTGAAGACACAAGTTAAAAGTAAAAGGATGGAAAAAGACCATGCAAACAGTAACAAGGGAGAACTGGTGTGATTATACTAGTATCAGACAAAATAGACTTAAGACAAAAGCTGTTACTGGAGACAATGAAAGACCTCCTATAATAGTGAAAGACTCACTGCACTCAAAACCTAACAATAGAGACCCAAAATACATGTAGCAAAATCTGCCAGAATTGGAGGGAAAAAGACAAAATTCAAAAATAATAGTTGGGAGGTTTCAACAGCTCACCTGCCACAATGGATAAAATAACTAGGCAAAAGATAAACAAGGAAACAGAAGACATGACCAACACTAGAACCCAATCAGACCCAAGGGACTGCAGTACAACAATCACCCCAAAAAAGCAGATTCTCAAGTGCACCTAGAACATTCTCCAATAGACCATGTGAGGCCATAAAACAAGCCTCAATAAATTTGAAAGGACTGAGATACATAAAATATGCTCTCTAACCACAATGGAATTCAATCAGAAATCCTAACAGAAGGAAATTTGGGAAATTCACAAATATGTGAGAATTAAACAACATACTCTTACATAACCAGTGGCTCAAAGAAGAAATCATAAAGGAACACTTAAAGTATTTACACAATTTCAAACATTTATCCAAACACAGGGAAGTTAAGAGAATGCAAAGTTGTTCTGATGGGGAAGAAATGAAAAGAATAATGCTTATCTTGGTGAGCGGATTTGAAAATTTACTTGAATGTAGTTTGTTACATTGGAAAATTTTGTAATTAGTTTTGATTCTTAGGTAGAAACTGACAAACAAATAATAACTATTCTGGGTTTGTGAGCACCCAGAAAAAATAAATAAATAAAATAAATAAAATTAAAAAGCACACTCTAGCCTGTGTTCATAAGAAACAACCCAAGGGGGCACCTGGGTGACTCAGTTGGTTGGGCATCCGACTTCGGCTCAGGTCACGATCTCACGGTTTGTGAGTTCGAGCCCCGCGTCGGGCTCTGGGCTGACAGCTCAGAGCCTGGAGCCCGCTTCAGATTCTGTGTCTCCCTCTGTATGCCCCTCCGCTGCTTGCACTGTGTCTTTCGCATTGTCTCAAAAATAAATAAACGTTAAAAAAAATAGTAAGAAACAACCCAAGGTAAATTGCAGAGACTTTTTTTTCTGCCAATTGACCAGATTGATAGATTAGAGGTCTTGGTAGACACGGGAGCCAAGTTTCAGCAAAACACTGGGAAAGAAAGGTCTCACACATCACGGTGGATAAGCTGGAGAATCATGGACTCTCCATGATTGGTACTGAGGACCATTCAGGTGGGTCAGTAACTGCTGAAACCATTTTAACCTGGAGAACTATTTCTAATAATACGTTGGTATTAGGCCTGAATTATATATCCTCACCCTGACCAAATTCATATATAAAGCCCTACCCCAGTGACTACACTTAGAATGCTTGTAAGGAAATAGAAAAGGTAAATCAAACCTAACGAGATGACGTTCAATGCAGATAAATATATGATCCCACTTCTGAATACTATAAGCAAAGAAATTAAGGCAGCTAACTTTTACTGACTGCTTTCTGCATGTCAGACATTGTTCCAAGTCTTTAACTGGTATTGTCTCAATTATTCCCAGGAATAAGTACTGCAATTCTCCCTATTTTTCAAGAGGGTACATACTTGGCTGAGACCCCCAGGAGTCTGACTCCAGACCAGCCCTTGGAACTACTGCACTCCTACTACCTCTCCAGAAACGGACACAGCCCACACAAAAGAACACCACGTGGTAGGGCTAGGACAAGTGTTAGGCAAGTCCAAAGAGAGCTGACAGGAGAGTTGACTCCACAAAGTAAGATACTCTTAGGGTGCACTTATATCACTTAATATCAATACTCTTAATATTGATATAAATCTAGAACACTGGAGGGGTACCTGGGTGGCTCAGTTGGTTAAGTGTCTTGACTCTTGATTTAGGCTCAGGTCATGATCTCATAGTCATGAGATGGAACCCCGCATCAACTTCTGCAATGACAGCACAGAGCCTGCTTGGGATTCTCTCTCTGCCCGTCCCTCCCTGGTTCATGCACACATGCGCATGCTTTCTCTCATAAAAATAAATAAAAAGTAAGTAAATAAAATCAAGAACGCTGTCAAATACAGTCCACAAAACCTACATCAAATACCTTTTGGACATAAATAGGATACAGATAACATATTTGCTCACGAATACTTTCATTCCTGCATGAGAAGGAGCTTCTAACCCTCCTCTCTTCCCTCAGCTTAATTTCCTAGTGCCATTCTGTACTGGTGAAAGTGACCTGCTAGGTCAAAACCACTACACCAGCCTCTTTCCCTCCATGTTCAATCATAAGCTACTAACAAGATACAAATAAGATATTTTTGTTTAGTTCAGCAACCAAATGGCAATGACAGTAATAACAGAATCGTCATTCTGTTAGCAAGAGCAGCCCTTCATGGATTTCACCACGCACTCTGCCGTACCCTTTCATGAGCTGCGCGGCTGTGAAGTAAGCAGCCATGGCCTGGTCATGCTCGCTCTCAACTGCAAATGAGTGTCCGTACGCTACCCACGCAGGCCCGTAAGTCTTCTCAAGTGTTGTCGCTTTGCTGAAACAAGAAACGTCATTCTAGTGAGAGATTCATTCTTGTTAATTTTATATAAGCTGATAGCTTCAAGGATATTGGAATTAAATAAATGAGCTCTTAACATATTAAATACTTACATAACAATTGTTAATCTCATTTGAAATAAAAGAATGTTTAATAGTACAAGCAAGATTTTAAGACATTTTAAGAGAGGTCCACAACTTTTTAGGTCCAATAGTTGAACCCACTGGCACTCTGTATTTACAAATACAAATACACTCTGAATTTACAAATATTACTTAATCCAGGAGCTTTGTTTCAGTAATTGTGGTAGCAACAACCATTTAATGAGGGCATATTTTACACCAGACTCCATGTGAAATGCTTCATGTGCATCACCTAGTAACTTACAAGATAAATCGTTATTTGTATTTTAAACATCAGTATACTGAGGCTGGGAAGATTAAGTGACACCCTGTGGACGGCAGCAGGAGAACACCCTGGTCCTGCAGACTGCACCACACAGTCTAAGCCGTCATAAGTAGTCTTCAATCAGCAGACACCCGGTGACCCAGGACACCCAGAATAAAGAGAACACACCACAAAACAAGGAAAATATAAACGATGAGATGCCCATTTCCCAGCATTTTATTTTCTAAGTTTTCTATCACTCAAATGTTCCTTGATTCACATGGAGTCCATCACTAAATCAGAGAAGCACAGTTCAGAGGAACTATCACATCTGAATCATCTGCCTACTCCAGGAAAAAGCACAAGCAAGTTCTTCTAAAATGCTTAACATTCAACTGACCAGAGAACTCCCTGTTTTTAAAGAAGAGAGGGTCAGAGGTTATTAACTTTCCCAAGGAATTACAGCTAGCAAGTGGTAGGGCTTGTATTAGAATTCAAATCTATGTCCAAAGTTTACACACTTTTTCTTAAATCCACTTTCCCAGTTTGTTCATGTGGCTGAAATCACACTTATAAAGTCGCTTGACTGGGCTGCACACAGCAGATCTTTATATAAACCAGTTCACTATGACAAGAATTCTGTTTTATAGTCACATTTAGTGACCCTAATCTCACGTAGTTTCATGTAATTTCACAAGTATTTACAAAAGAAGTCCTAAAGTTAAAAGGTGCCGAGTATCTCTGTAAATGAAAAACAGGACCTTCCAAACGTCTATTATTGTTTCATGTTTTTTCTCACTTATAATTTACACACATCGTAAATTCCTTGAGAATAAGGTCTACACCACTGACTTTTATATCCTCTCATGACATCTTATAAAAAGGTATGTAACTGGGGCACCTGGGTGGCTTAGTCAATTAAGCAGCTGACTCTTGATTTTGGCTCAGGTCATGATTTCACAGTTCGTGAATTTGAGCCGCACGTCAGGCTCTGTGCTGACAGGGCAGAGCCTACTTGGAATTCTCTCTCTCACTCTCTCTCTGTCGCTCCCCTGCTCTCATGTGTGCACTCTCTCTCACTCTAAGATAAATAAACATTAAAAAAAAAAGGTACATAATTGATGCAACTGAACTGAATCTGAAAAAAATTATTCTTTCATACTGCTTTTAAAATACTTAATTATCGTATTAAAAAGGATGAACAAGAAATCCCTTACTATAGGCTCATTACAGAGGGAGAAAGACAACAGATCCATACCTGAGGTATCTTCTGGCATGTTCATTTTTATGACCAACCATGAGATAATAGCATCCCACCGCAAACCAAGACACCTAAAAAGTTCAAAATTTACTGTGACCAAAGATGCTGGACTTGGAACTGGAAATCTCTAACATACCAGGCCAGAGGGTGGACTACACATTCCATTATGTGTTCTAGCTCAAGTTATTCTAGTTCAAGTTAGAAACTTCTCTGAGACAGGCTGTCTGCTAAGGGTCCTAGATGAAAAAAGAACAGATTCTTCCTCAAAGTGCCTTCAACGATGTCCCTGCAGCATTCGATACAAGATGAGGTTCCTTCACACTTGGTACAAACACCAGCCTGAGTCGTGTCCTCCCTGGCTCCACCCAGGTTCTCACCAGCACTATGCAGGCTCGACCTCATTAGCAGACTTCTCTTGCACTGATTCTGCCTCTTTCTAAATTATTTTCATACTGGCCAAGGGCAGAGATTCTTGGGTGAGGCTTAGGCTTTGATCCCTAACTTATGTCTCTAAGGACACAGTTCCTGAATTTGTTTTAATCTCTGGGTCCCAGTTGTGTTCCAAGGTAGCCTAAGAGACCCAATGACCCAACTACTGCACAATTCAGTAAGTTATGCTGTACGTGCAAGGTGAGGAAGCCACCAAGTAATTATTAGCATGACTTACGAGAGGTGAGAGTATGACTTTCATTTTCAACATTTTATTTTTCTGTATATCAAGTATATTAAAATAAGCATATATTATTTCTGTAACCAGAATAAAAGGATTTTTGTTTTAAGCTATTGTTTCAAGATACTTAAAAAAAATACTTTCATGGATTGAAAAGCTAACACTACTTCTAATTATCATAGCACTAGGAGGTCCTCCTCCAACACCTTAAAATAAACATTATTTGGGGGTGCCTGGTGGCTCAATTGGCTGAACATCCGACTTCGGCTCAGGTTGTGATCTCATGGTTCGTGGGTTCGAGCCCCGTGTCAGGCTATGTGCTGACAGCTCAGAGCCTGGAGCCTGCTTTGGATTCTGTCTCCTTCTCTCTCTGCCCCTCCCCTGCTTGCACCCTGTCTCACTCTGTCTCTCAAAAATAAATAAATGTAAAAAATAAAAAAATAAATAAATAAATAAACATTATTTGCTTGAACTTAAATATAAGTTACTACCTAAAAGCCAGTTAAGTATTTTTTTAGAGTTCAGGTAAGAAAAAAACACCATAAGAAAAAAAGGTTTACATTTACTTACAGGATTACTAGGATACAGATCCACCAATTTATGAGAAAGGTAGAAAAGTTCTACATTAAAAGAAAGAAAAAAAAGAATTAGATCCAGTCAATTTTAAGATATGACTTTCCTCTAGTTACAACTCTTCACGATCAAATTTATTCTCATAGTAACACTTTCATAGTTTTCTATTTACTTAATAAAATATACAACTACTACAGTTGTTTCATTCACAGCCCCCCACCAACCTCTTACCCTACAAGTGGACACTGAGTGCTTCTGGAGTGACTGGAAAACTGGACGAGTCTCTCATGATAAAGCACGTCATGGTGCTTGAGAAGTAATTTCAAAGCTCTTCGCTTATCTTCATAACTGGTATCACACACTCTGTGCCCTTATTATGGACCATCTTAACTACCCATAACCAATTTGAGTGATCAAACTTTCAAGTTTCAAATCAGCAAGATGATTTCTTCTTGAGTAACGTGTAAGTCCTAACACATCATGATGAAGTTTCCTATGTGCAGATTTGGATCCATTAGACCAGCACAGCCGGAGTGTCCGCATCTCCAACAAGCTTCTAGGAGATGTGATGCTGCTGGTCCATAGACCACACCCGGAGCAGCAGGGGTTTGGAATTGGAGTGTCAGGCTTTTTAAACTCCTGACATAGCTTAAAAGATTTAAGGGCAAATAACATCCAAACATAACTAAATTGTTTCTGAAATGTTAATGTATAGGAAACACAAGCAAAAACTCTGCCCCCACCCAGTTTCTAAACTATTTTCTATCAGTTTTCTTAGGATTTTACAAAAGAAAGAAAAACTATCTGCCGATACTCTAAAGCTTATACAACTTAAACCATAAAGTACATTTGACAACAGGAAGCAAGGGAAAACAAACACTGTTCTGTAGGCGTAAGAGAATTGATCCTCAGTCACTCTGATAAGCTTTTCTTACACTAGCTGTTACTTTTGTCAGAGAACTCCATTTTGTTGTTAACTGCAATCCCAATTATCCAGGACTTGTGAGACATAATTTCAAGTTACAGAAAATTTTTTTGTCTTAACAACTATTATTTTGATTTAAAAAAAATTACCATTTGCTTTATTCAGCTCCACAAGTGTCCCTATATGTACAGGTAAACAGTTTGCATGGAAAGGATCTTTCTCCATTACTCTGAAAGTCAAAGCAACATTTACCATGCCAGAAGCAATACATAACAGAACATACCTCATTAAAATAGCTATGTCTAAACAGTCATTACATCTTTATGTAAAATACTTTTTTTACTTTTTTAACTCCATTACCTTCAGGTTGGCTCAATTAAGGTAATGATTATCTTATAAATGAAAGGGAAAATTCTGGTTTATTTAGAAGGAATAAAAATAAACACTATCACATACATTTATTTTAAATCAACAGAATTACAAAATAAGCAGTCTAATTACTAAGAAGGATTAAAAACAATATGAAATATTAAACAGATCACAAGTATTTGTCAATTAATATTTTTGTGAATTCAAGGATGTTAAGTAATCCCAAAGATCTGTTAAAAATAGCATATGTAATTTAGCTACAAGACAAGTTTGAATCATGAAAACTGGTATGGTGGGGGTGGCAGGGAGATGGCTTAGCTACTTAGTAAGCCTGACTGAGCACCCAGCATCTACAGGATTTGACTAGTTCCTACTTTAACAAAGAAGGGATTTTATGAGACTATGTGCCAGAATGGTATTTTCAAATTTGCAAATTATAAAACACTGAGACGAGGGAATTGTCTATTCCCAAGGCAATGGACTAAACCGATAAGTGCCCATAAACCTGTGTCTGTAAATTGCTCTTTTAAGA
This sequence comes from Lynx rufus, assembly GCF_022079265.1. Classification (NCBI taxonomy): domain Eukaryota; kingdom Metazoa; phylum Chordata; class Mammalia; order Carnivora; family Felidae; genus Lynx; species Lynx rufus. Next base: position 83,042,596 of record NW_025814823.1, on the reverse strand, counting down.
TAACAATAACCCTTCTAGTAAACTCTGCAAATTGTAAAGGCAACTTCAATTATCACCAATTAGTTCAAGCTTATTCACAAAGCAGCCCCACATACTTCTTAGGTAAAATGAGAATGGACTCTATGCTCCTACACAGAAATAAGTGGATATACTTACACAGAAGTAAGCTTGTAGCACATTTTAAAATCACAGTTATAATAATGTCTTTCAGCCAAAGACACTACCACATCCAGATTCTCCTGCAAACCATCTACAGACTCGGGGAGGACAGTTTCACTGGGTTTATTATACTGCAACAGAGAAAGGGAAACATGAACCCAATGTGCAGTACAAATCAAACGGCAGACTCGATCTGACCCAATGGCTCAAGGGTTTACACAGGGCAGGTGTGAACCTCTGGGAGCCCTGACTTTATATCTTATCAGCCCTCCTCTCAATCAGCTGGACTCTCTTCTCAATTTTATCACGGAATTCCAGGGCAGGAAGTATTTTACAAATCAGAAGTTCAGGGGTGCCTGGGTGGTTCAGTCAGTTGAGCATCCAACTTCGGTTCAGGTCATGATCTCACAGTTTCTGAGTTCGAGCCCCACGTCAGGCTCTGTGCTGACAGCTCAGAGCCTGGAGCCTGTTTCAGATTCTGTGTCTCCCTCTTTCTTTGCCCCTCCCCCGCTCATGTTCTGTCTCTCTCTCTCTCTCAGAAATAAATTAAATTAAAAAAAAAAAGTTCACTAAGCATAAGAAAAAAATCCTCATTTTCACACAACGTCCCACTTATGTTACAGTTCAATCTTTTAGCATAAGGAATCCCTAGAAAAAAGACATGTTTTTGGACGCTTTTTAAGGAATCATATCATCTATTCTTGCAAATGTGCTAATAAAAATTAAGTTTTAAAAATTTAACTAGTAAAAGAATAGATGCCAAATTTAGTAAAATAGTTACATCAAGCAAAACTAATTTTGTGTTTTTACTCACCTTTTTTAATTTGTTCTCAAATAGAAAGCGTAGCAATTCCTGTTCTTCAGTACAGAGCTTGCTAAGAGGTAGTGACTCAAGAAGTTCTTTCTCTTAAAAATGTTAAGAAAAAAGAATGTCCTCACAGTATTTATGGGGGTAAAAAGGCATCAATAAAAAATATTCTTCTATAGTTCTTGGTCTAAGTAAATCAAACTCAAAAGAGAGAATAACAAGATCAAAATATACTTGAAAATCTAAGACAGTGGTTCCAGACCCAGGTGATAAGAACCACCTGGAGGGTTGAGCCATGAAGCCTTTTAAGCGATTCTGGTCACCACCAGATGCAAGAACCACCCGGCCAGTTTCCCAGCCTCAGCACTGCTGACACTCTGTGTGGATAATTCTGTCGGTTGGTTGTCCCACACCACCACAGGATGGTTAGCAGGATCTCGGACCTCCACCCACTAGATGCCATTAGCAACCTCCCATCCCGTCCCCAATTTATAAAAATCAAAAGTGTCCCTAGGGCACAAAATCAACCTGAGAACTACTACACTAGATAGACTAAAATGTGCTTGAACCCCACTAACACAACATCCCTATTTTCTCTGTGTTTCTTGCTCTGTGTTTCTTGTCTCACATTACTGCTGACATACTAGGTCTGTGGTTGGTTCTCAACCTAGCTGCACCTTAGGGTCATCTGAGAGCTTTAAAACATCTGACGCCAGGGCCCCACTGCCAGAGATTCCATTCCACTTGTCTGGAGCTGGGACCTGCACCCTGATGTTGTTAAAGGCTTTGAGGTAAAGCCATGTTGGGCATCTCTGAATCAGATACTGAGATCTTGGTTTACACTACCTCAAGTTACTTCCCAAAAAGATGGCCTCACCACATCACAACCCTAAAGATTCTGACAGCAAAGGGCACTGCACAATCCACCACTGTCCTTTGCAATGTGCTTCAGGTCTGTTTAAACATGCATAGTCTGCTCTTGACCGTAAAGGTTTCAGAGAAAAAAAAATCCAAATGATATTAATTGTGCTAAACATGAAAACACCTGAGTTTCCAAACCTTCTTGAGCTGTCAACATGTGGTGTGATGTTAAAAGATCAAATGCTTCAAAACAGTAGGCATCCAGCTTCAAAGCTTCTTTGTAGCTATAGGTAGCTAGGGCTCGGTTATCCAGAGCATCATAGATTTTCCCTCGTAAAAGACAAATAGAACTCTTTATCTGTTGGAAAAATATGATGAGTCATGTACTAAATCAATACGTCGAAATTTAATTTTTGATCAGAATGATCTATTATCTTAAGGCTGAGACTTCTCTTGACCTCTAAAATAATTTATTCAATCCCAACAAATTAACAGAAACAGGAAAGCGAAGTAAAAACTTCTCTATCTTCCCTAGGCTCTCCTCACTTCAACAATCTTTAGAACTACAGCACGTCACTGCTACTTGGTTCCTTATCTGTTCTGTCTCAAAGAGGGAAATGATTTAGATAGCAAGCAGAATACAAACATTAAATTAAACTCAGACAGTTTGATAGGCGGGTCGCAATGAAAGGATCTTAGTAATAAACACTGAAAAACTGGTGGCAATAAGGTACCACGATTAGGGTCATGAACTTGTAGCATTGGACAGACCTGAGTTAAAACCCCAGCTCTGATGCTTCCTAGTGACCCTGGACAAGTTTCCTTTCCTCATCTAACTTACAGGGCCCTGTGAGAAGCAGAGGTGCTAGTCTTCTGCAAAGCAAGTACATGTGAGGTGTTCACAGAGTAGCCACCTCACCACTACCACTAACAAGAGGACGTGGGCAGCAATCCAACCTATATTCTAGACTCTGAACCTCAAGAAACATGCAACTAAACCTACAGATGATCCAGAGACGGGCAGCTAAAACTGGTAAAGGGACAAAGAAGATTCATCATAAAATCCAAACTTAAAAATAAGAGGATGTAACAAGAGAATCTTACACCAATGCAGTATCTTATGACTTGTAAATAATAATAATAATAATAATAATAATAATTTCATAAGATAAATAATGCATTACAAACAAACCATGTATTTCTTAGCAGGTAAATGGTAAGTAGTCCAAAAATAATAATGGTAATACCAGACTCCCTCATAAATACCTTTATTAGCAGAAAAATAAACGTGCTCCTTAGCACATAAATAGTCTCAAGAAGGCTGTTAAAAAAAAAAAAAACAGAAAAAAAGAAAAAATAATAACAGTCGAGATTAGTAATCTGTGAATGTCACTTATTATGTTACATTATATAATCTCTGCCAACAAGGAATTTGCAATTTCAGGCAGATATGAAGTATACAAACTGAAGTAAACAAATTACATAAAGAGTAACACCAAACCACTCCCTGGAAAGAAGCAAACTATGGTTTCCTGGGGTAGGTATTGAAACAGTAAGAAAGGGAAAGGTTATTCCATCTGTGGGAGTAATTTAAGGCATCAAATATGAGAAGAAAGCTCTCAAGTCAGCCTATTTCAGACTCAAGCATATGAGGACATGGCTATAGTTTCCATCTAATGACTCAGAAATGTCTCGGAGTCTTGTGTTTCTGTGGCAAATTAAGTAAGTTGGCAACTGAACTGTTTTAACATGGTGATACTGAAATAAAAGAAAGTGATTTATGTTTTGCATGTCGTGTGAGTAATTCTTACTGATGTTACTGAAGTATGCTTATTGCAGCATTACTTACGGAGGACTGTGACATTTCCCAGTCATTGGAGGGGTCTTTCAAGCCACTTTCATCCTTCAAGTACTTCTCAAATAACCTTTTGTTGATTGGCTCCTCCATGTCAAGAATATCAAGTGCCTGCTGATGCTCTTTCGCAGCATACTGTGTTGTGCAAAAGCCAGAACTACTGTTTATCACCTATCACTTCGAACACTAGACATACAAGCAGATACTGTCAATTTTAAAAGGGTCATAGAATATACCTACTCATTACTTATATTTAAAATGTAGAGCTTAAAATTTCAAATTATAAGGCAGAGTTTTCTTCATGCATGTCAAATATTGGTAAATAGAGAATCAATATTTTATAGCACACAATACTAAAGAAAAGAACACTTCCTCATGAATACTTTACTAATCTGCCAGCTCCACCACCAGATTTCTGTATAACAGCAACATAATTAAACTTTTACCAAGAAAATTAAAACAGATGGCATACTTACATGGCATCTAGCTGCGAGGTAGCGGCATGCTTCGTACAGCTAGGAGAGAAAACAATCTGTTAAGGAGGTTACGGCAGGAAGACGCAAACACAGTACTCGTGAGACGTAAACTATATAAACTCTGGAAGAACGGCATAAAAGTACTAGCAGTTAAGAAAACATGTGCAAGGGACAGAGGTGGAGGGGCTGGCCAGCATTCCAGGCACTGAGCAGGGACACTCCTCTATGGGACTGCAGACAGTCAGTTTGCACATGTTACTTGTACTGGTGGTGGTGGTGGGTTCGACACCAACGGAGAGAAACCACAGGGACTCTGGTGCCTAGGTAGGCGGTGGGAAATCTCTGATTGATACTGTCAGTGCTATAATCAGGTCTGTGTTTCTGTGTTTTAGGAAGACCACTCTTGTGATAGTTTAAAAGACTGCTAAAAAGAGTCAGGGAAAATGGAAGTGGGAAAGATATTATCAAAGAAAAGAGACAAGAAGCTAAAACAAAACAGACAAATTAAAGGCCTGACATGTATGAGCAGTAATGAAATGGAAAAGAATATCCATAACTTCAGAGTTACTTAGAAAACAGAATTTTCAAAACTGAGTGATTAGATTGGGGGACAAAAGTGACTGAGATTAGTAATAAGAAAATTTTTCTTTACATTCAATAAGAAAAATTGAATCCTTTTAAATAACTTTGACATTTAATCTAATGATATTTTTTTAATTAATACCTTTCATTTTTTTTTAAGTTTATTTATTTTGAGAGAGACAGAGAAAGGGCTCAAGAGGGGCAGAGAGGGAGAGAGAGAGTTCCAAGCAGGCTCCATGTTGTCAGTGCAGAGTCCGATGCAGAGCTCGAACTCACAAACCATGGGATCATGACCTGAGCTGAAACCAAGAGTCGGACACTTAAACAACTGACCACCCAGGTGCCCCTCATCTAACAGCATTTTTGAAAAGTTTGGGAAGCTTTAAAGTTCACACAATCACTTACTTTGTCCAGTTTTCGTGACCGAAGTGCATGAGCTGCTCTGTGATATTGCGCTGTCAGGTAAAGACACTGAGCCAACCAATAAATGTCCTGGGGTTCCTCTGGAAGGAAAAAAATCACATAAATGGTCAGAGGCACAAGGAAAGATAGAAAAGTTTTTAAAATATAGAAATCAGAAAAAAAAAAAAAATTACAAGTTGTCACTTACCATGAGAGAGTGAAGCTACTTTATCTGCCCAAAATAGAGCACTTTGATACTGTTGCTGTATCAAAACATAAAAAGTAACCACCTTGTTATTTCAATAGTTTTAAACAGATATCTAATATCGTTAGAATGCTATATAATAAATCAACATCTTAATACAATTTTTTACATGTAGCAAAGGTCTACCAATCTTATCTCCATTTTACATCTCAGCTAGGTGAGTTTTGGTTCAAAGGTACAAAAACATTATTGTAGGCTCTTTGATACATACAGCTCAAGAAGGTAGGATTTTTTTAAACTTATACGTTGTAAAAATGTATAAACAGGTATCTAAGACAGTAGATAATTTAAACAATTATTTTGCAGTTATCTCCTCATTAGCAACGTTCTGTCTTTGTACAGTTCTTGAACACCAGCTAGGTACTCTGTCACCAGTCAATCTGGGAAAAGGAATGCTTATGGAATGGTTACAAATCTGCTCAAGGTAGGTGCCCCCAGGGTGGAAACCGGACCTGTCTCATCTCTCACTACATCCCCAGAACCAAAAGGAAAGTGCTCAGAAGCACCTGTTCAGTTCAACTGACTCACCAACACAAGACCCTAACATACCGCAGGCATCTGGCAGTATTATGTCACATCCATTAGAAACATTTCATATCAAATATGCTTTTCACTCCCCTTCCTGGTTTTCAACTTACTTGGAGAGTATAAATTTTATAAAACTAAATGACCTTGGGGCGCCTAGGTGGCCCATGTCCTGATCTCAGGGTTCTGTTGGTGGTTTGAAGCCCCAGGCTGGGCTTTGCACCGACAACGCAGGGTCTGCTTGGGATTCTCTGTCTCCCTCTCTCTCTGCCCCTGCCCTGCTAGCGCTCTCAAAAACTAAACGTTAAAAGCAAACAAACAAACAAACAAACTACCTGACCTTGTGGATAAAAGTAATGCTGCTGATTCTGGAGACACTTCCTAAACAAACTGCTGCTCATTCATGGGCAGTGCAGGGAATACAGAGTTAACATTTATTTTTTATTAAAAAAAATTTTTTTAATGTTTATTTCCTCCTGAGAGAGACAGAGTGCGAGCCGAGGAGGGGCAGAGAGCAAGGGAGACACAGAATCCGAAGCAGGCTCCAGGCTCTGAGCTGTCAGCACACAGCCCTACACGGGACTCGAACTCACAAACCCTGAGATCATGAACTGAGCTGAAGTCCGTGTGGCTCAACCGACTGAGCCATCCAGGCGTCCCAACATGAATTTGTTAAAGTACTGATTTGACACAACAGGCTTGTTTGTATCTTTATTCACTTAAATTCTGCCAAATAAGAATTACAACTAAGCTTCTCGAAACTTTTCCATTAGCTAGCTAAATTCAAAGGCCATCCTGCAACTTTCCTCCTAAAATAACCCTTTAACTTCCACTGAGCAGTAAGTTTGTACTGAGCACCCACTGCGCGCAGCAGTTAGGACGGCTGCAGAGCGAGAGTCAACACGTGTAAAGCTCGCGCTGCGCTTTGGTGGCTTGCGCTCCCAGGGCTCCTCATCCTCCCAGATGCAGAGAGGGCTGAGGGGCTGCCTCCCTCCCTTCCGGGGCTTCAGCCCAGGCCCCGCCGGACGAAGCGCCAGCAAGACCCTGATGACAGTTACCCTGCGGGCAAGGGCTCGGGCGCGCTGGCCTCAACGAGCCCCGGGGCCTGCGCTACCCGGGTTGGGCCGCCCACCTGGTCCAGGTACTGCCGGACACGCTTCCGCAGCCGCTCCAGGTTCATGGCCGCGCGGCCGGAGAATCCGGCAGAGCTTGGTCCACCGCCCCCGCGCGCGCCCTCCTTTCCGCTGCCGGCCGGGACCGCCCCGAGCCCGCACCGCTGTCGCCAGCTCCCTGTCCGGCGCCGCCGGGATCTTCCGCTCCCGCCAGGCCCCGCCCCGGAAGTCCTCCGCAAACGCGTTCCCTCCGGCTCCAGATACTGGGGGCGCGCTGATGGTTCCGGCGCGCTCCCGTGACCCTTGGGTTGCCGGGGTTTGGGGACCACGGACGCCTTTTCTCCCAACTGGAGGGCTCTGGTAGCACGGCCGGTTGTTGTGTCCGGGCGCCGTTCGCTCTTTAGCTCGTTCTGGGGGGCGGGGCGCTCAAGGCCGGCAGCCGGGTGGCAGCGGGGGCGTGAAGGGGGGTGGCCCGCCTCCAGGATCGCCGCGGGGGTCGCCACGCTTCCCCGTCATGTTGTCTTGCGGCCCTAGGGCCCGAAGCCCTAGGTAGAGGAAGCCGAGACCAAAAACAAGTAAGCTAAAAGGGCTGGCCAATTAAAACTTTGAATGGAGTGGGATTCGGCAATGAAAGGGAAGTGTTGACACCTGCTTAGTGAGGGACGCCAGCCCCCCAAGGACCACACACCCTGATTCCACTGGCGAGGGTTCGCCCACTGACTGAACCCTACTCAGGCGACCCTCAACCCCGGTGCAACCAGACCTCACTGTTGGACTTCCACGTGCCGTTCTGCATCGACCCATTTTAACAGGAATTCCCGTGTCAGTTCAGCCGGAATCCCCCACCCTCCATGTGTGCTTTCCCCTGACGTATGACAAAGTCCTCATCGCCTGCATCCCCCAGTCGGGTCTGATCACCTCGGCTTGCCTTCAGCAAGAGTCCTGTTGGTTCGGTTTATCTTTTTAATTTTTATTTTTCTAAGTTTACTTATTTGAGAGAGGCAGAGTGAGTGGAGCAGGGGCAGGGGCAGAGAGAGAGTCCCTAGTGGCCTCTGCACTGTCAGCGCAGAGCCGACAGCGGGACTTGATCTCACCACGGTGACCCTAACAGTGAGATCATGACGAGCTGAAACCAAGAGTGGAGGCTTAACCCACCAAGCCACCCAGGCGCCGCCGCATGGGTGGGTTTAGACCGAATCCCCCACCCTTAACTCTGATGTTTCCTCTTAATAATATTCTATTCAGAGACCCCCACCTTGCTCCTTGGCTATAGATTCCCGCTTGGCTTGTGCTGTATTCAAAGTTGAGCCGGATCTCTCTTCCTCACTGCGGATTTCCATCACAGTTGTCCATAACCCTATGGTGATAGTTCCCGGGCTTGAATAAAATCTTCCTTCCCATAAATCACCATGTCATTTCCAAACGTGAGAGGATTTTCCCTAGGTATCTTGTGCCTTTTGAATTTCAGACTATATACATGTATTACCTTTTGAAGGTAGCTAAAACCTTTATAAATAAAAGGCCTAAAAAAGAAAGAAAATGCAGAATAACTAAAAGAATATAAAACTACCCATAAAGAATCCCACTCACTCAAAAATTCTTCTCTTAACACTTCTGTGAGTAATCTGCCAGGTCTTTTTCTATGCATGCACATACACTGGTAACATGTTGAAATTTCTTCTTCTGTATCTTTCCCTTTCCTTCACATCTTCCCAGAAAGAATCACTGTCAATTATTGTTATACACTTTATACTCTCCTTTCTGTGCTTTGAATGTACATATACACATTTACAAACATCTTTCTTTTCTAAAACATGATGATGTAATGTGTAATAACTCTGAGAATTGCCTTGTTCACTTGTATACATTAGAGATATTTCCCTGTCAGAACCTGCTTTGTTCTTTTTATGAACAAATATTTCACGAAAAATGTTTCATGTTATATTCATCGGACCAAGCTGGATTATGATGCTATACAAACTAATCCTTCACGTCATACCTGAGTGGCTGTGATGGTTAATTTTATGTGTCAATTTGGAGCACAGGATGCCCATATTTTTGGTCAAACATGATACTGGGTATGTTTGTGAGGTTTTTGGACAAAACTAATATTTGAATCAGTAGACTGAGTAAATAGATTGCCGTCCCCAATAAGGGTAGGCCTCATCTAATCTATTAAAGGCCTGAATAGAACAAAAAGGCAGAGTAAAAGAGAATTTAGTCTCTGCCTAACTGCTTGAGCTGAGACATTGATCTTCTCCTGCCTTGGGACTCAGACTCAGAGAAACTCACACCATTGGTCCTCTCAGGTCCCCAGCTTACTGACTTGAGACTTCTCAGCCTCCATAACTGCATTAGACAATTCCTTATAATAAATTATATATGTACACACACACACACACACACACACACACTCACACACACCTCTCTCCATGGCTCCATTTCTCTGGGAAACTCAGATTAATACAATGGCCATTTCATTTAGGAAATCTTTGAGCTCCCTAAGTTGGGATTTTGTGTCCCTCCTATACTTTTTAGTAACACTCTGTATTTTCCTCACAGAAACACGATGGTAACTGCCTGTTCTTTTTTCCATATCACTCTGAAGTCTGTGTGTTCCTTGAAGGCAAATGCTAAGGATGAATGTGAGGAAAGGAAAATAAATAGAATTTCCTTTATTAGTCAAACCACACTTGGGCAAAGTTTTAATTTTGTTTCCTAATCTCTAGTCAGTACCTGAAATAAGTCTCACCTGACTAGCATCCAGGTGTTGGCAGTGCTGTTTTCCTTCTAGAGGGTCTAGGGAAGAATCCAATTCTTGGGCTTTTCCAGCTTCTAGAGGCCGCCTGCATGGCTTCATTATCCATCTTCAAATCTCTCTTTGACTTTGATCTTCTTACCTCTCTCTTTCATTTATGATGACCCTTGGGATTACATTGCACCCACCCAAATAACCCTGGACATTTGCCTTCTTTAAAATCCTTAACCACCTCTGCAAAGTCCTTTTTGCCATTTGAAACAACATTCACTAGGTCAGAAATTTGGTATCTTTGGGGCTGTTACTCTGCCCTCCACACTGCTTAACCAAGTCAGTCACCCAAAGGCATGCCTTTATTACACAGGGTAGGAAATATAGGTGGATCAGAGAAAACCCACCCTTCCTACTTGAAACCAATTTAAAGTACATGGACCACCCTTCCCAGGACCATCTTGTCTGTTCTTTCCAGCACCATAGCCCGTGATGTACCCACTCCTTGCTGGAGGATAGCCTTGGGATGGGGAGGGCAGACCTTTCAGATGCAACCAGAGGCAGAGGAGTAATAAAAGTACAGACTAAGAAAGCCCTATAAAAAACTCAGACCATAGGGCACCTTGATGGCTCAGTCGATTAAGTATCCAGCTTTGGCTCAGGTCATGATCTCACGGTTCATGAGTTCGAGCCTCGTGTCAGGCTCTCTGCTGTCAGCACAGAGGCTGCTTTGGATCCTCTGTCCCCTTCTCTCTCTGTCCCTCCCCCTCTCATTCTCTCTCGGTCTCTTGCTCTCTCAAAACTAAATAAACATTAAAAAAAAAAACCCTCATGGGATAAGAATCTATTTCCTACAGCAGCTATTCCAAAGAAATGATATATTATTGTTTATAGGATTATATAGGATTTAAGTAGACTCCTGAGACCATCAAGGAAGCTCCTAAATATACTGATAGTCATTTTTGGTTATGAACCTTTTTAACTCTGAAAACCACGTCTTAGTTTAGGATTCAACACCTAGCCAGTAAGGTAAGATTCAATATTTGCATTCATCCATTCATTCTTTAAGTTGTTATTGGGTGATGCAGTATTTAGTATAATGTACTACTCCCTGTGTTTTAAACACATTATCTCATGTAATCTCACATCTAACACAATGGAGGAAGTGTTATCATGATGTAATAATATGAAATATATAAATACACAAATGTATATGAATAAACAGGTAATAGCATAAGAAAGTTATGAAAATTCACTTGCCCAAAGTGGAAAAGTCTTAAATATCATAATATCTGATACTAATCCCACAACTTTTTTTTTTAACGTTTATTCATTTTTTTTATTTTATTTTTTATTTTTTAAAATTTACATCCAAATTAGTTAGCATATAGTGAAACAATGATTTCAGGAGTAGATTCCCAATGCCCCTTACCCATTTAGCCCATTCCCCCTCCCACAACCCCTCCAGCAACCCTCAGTTTGTTCTCCATATTTATAGTTTCTTCTGTTTTGTCCCCCTCCCTGTTTTTATATTATTTTTGTTTCCCTTCCTTTGTGTTCATCTGTTTTGTCTCTTAAAGTCCTCATACGAGTGAAGTCATATGATTTTTGTCTTTCTCTGACTGCCTAATTTCACTTAGCATAATATCCTCCAGCTCCATCCACATAGTTGCAAATGGCAAGATTTCATTCTTTTTGATTGCCAAGTAATACTCCATTGTATATATATACCACATCTTCTTTATCCATTCGTCCATCGATGGGCATTTGGACTCTTTCCATACTTTGGCTATTGTTGACAGTGCTGCTATAAACATGGGGGTGCATGTGTCCCTTCAAAACAGCATACCTGTATCCCGTGGATAAATGCCTAGTAGTGCAATTGCTGGGTTGTAGGGTAGTTCTACTTTTAGTTTTTTGAGGAACCTCCACACTGTTTTCCAGAGTGGCTGCACCAGCTTGCATTGCCACCAACAATGCAAAAGAGATGCTCTTTCTCCACATCCTTGCCAACATCTGTTGTTGCCTGAGTTGTTAATGTTAGCCATTCTGACAGGTGTAAGATGGTATCTCATTGTGGTTTTGATTTGTATTTCCCTGTGATGAGTGATGTTGAGCATTTTTTCATGTGTCGGTTGGCCACCTGGATGTCTTCCTTGGAGAAGTGTGTATTCATGTCTTTGGCCCATTTCTTCATGGATTATTGGTTTTTTGGGTGTTGAGTTTGATAAGTTCTTTATAGATTTTGGATACTAACCCTTTATCTGGTATGTCATTTGCAAATATCTTCTCCCATTCTGTTGGTTGCCTTATAGTTTTGCTGATTGTTTCCTTCACTGTACAGAAGCTTTTTATTTTGATGAGGTCCCAGTAGTTCATTTTTGCTTTTGTTTCCCTTGCCTCTGGAGACATGTTGAGTAAGAAGTTGCTGTGGGCAAGATCAAAGAGGTTTTTGCCTGCTTTCTCCTCGAGGATTTTGATGGTTTCCTGTCTTACATTCAGGTCTTTCATCCATTTTGAGTTTATTTTTGTGTCTGGTGTAAGAAAGTGGCCCAGGTTTGTTCTTCTGCATGTTGCTGTCCAGTTTTCCCAGCACCACTTGCTGAAGAGACTGTCTTTATTCCATTGGATATTCTTTCCTGCTTTGTCAAAGATTAGTTGGCCATACGTTTGTGGGTCCATTTCTGGGTTCTCTATTCTGTTCCACTTATCTGAGTGTCTGTTCTTGTGCCAGTACCATACGGTCTTGATGATTACAGCCTTGTAGTACAGCTTGAAGTCTGGGATTATGATGCCTCCTGCTTTGGTTTTCTTTTTCAAGATTGCTTTGGCTATTCAGGGTCTTTTCTGGTTCCATAAAAAATTTAGGATTATTTGTTCTAGCTCTGTGAAGAATGCTGGTGTTACTTTGATAGGGATTGCATTGAATACGTAGATTGGTTTGGATAGTATTGACATTTTAACAATATTTGTTCTTTCTACCCAGGAGCATGGAATATTTTTCCATTTTTTTGTGTGTCTTCTTCAACTTCTTTCATAAGCTTTCTATAGTTTTCAGTGCATAGATTTTTCACATCTTTGCTTGGATTTATTCCTAGATATTTTACGTTTTTTTGTGCAATTATAAATGGGATCGATTCCTTGATTTTCTTTCTGTCGCTTCATTGTTGGTGTATAGGAATGCAACCAATTTCTCTGCATTGATTTTAGATCCTGCCACTTTGCTGAATTCATGAATCAATTCTAGCAGTTTTTTGGTGGAATCTTTTGGGTTTTCCACATAGAGTATCATGTCATCTGCAAAGAGTGAAAGTTTGACCTCCTCCTGGCCAATTTGGATGCCTTTTATTTCTTTGTGTTGTCTGATTGCAGTGGCTAAGACTTCCAATACTATGTTGAATAACAGTGGTGAGAGCAGACATCCCTGTCTTGTTTCTGACCTTAGGGGGAAAGCTCTCAGTTTTTCCCCATTGAGGATGATATTAGCGTTGGGTCGTTCATATATGGCTTTTATGATCTCGAGGTATGATCCTTCTATCCCTACTTTCTTGAGGGTTTTTATCAAGAAAGGATGCTGTATTTTGTCAAATGCTTTCTCTGCATCTGTTGAGAGGATCATATGGTTCTTGTCCTTTCTTTTATTGATGGGATGAATCACATTAATTGTTTTGTGGATATTGAACCAGCCCTGCATCCCAGGTATAAATCCCACTTGGTCATGGTGAATATTTTTTTAATGTATTGCTGGAGCCAGTTGGCTAATATCTTGTTGAGGATTTTTGCATCCATGTTCGTCAGGGAAATTGGGCTATAGTTCTCCTTTTCAGTCAGGTCTCTGTCTGGTTTTGGAATCAAGGTAATGCTGGCTTCATAGAAAGAGTTTGGAAGTTTTCCTTCCATTTCTATTTTTTGGAACAGCTTCAAGAGAATAGGTGTTAACTCTTCTTAAATGTTTGGTAGAATTCCCCTGGAAAGCCATCTGGCCCCGGACTCTTGGGTTTTTGGGAGGAGATTTTTGGTTACTAATTCAATTTCTTTACTGGTTGTGGGTCTGTTCAAATTTTCTATTTCTTCCTTTTTCAGTTTTGGTAGTGTATATGTTTCTAGGAATTTGTCCATTTCTTCCAGATTACCCATTTTATTGGCATATAGTTGCTCCTAATAGTCTCTTATTATTGTTTTTATTTCTGCTTGTTGGTTGTGATCTCTCCTCTTTCATTCTTGATTTTATTTATTTGGGTCCTTTCCTTTTTCTTCTGGATCAAAGTGGCTAGTGGTTTATCAATTTTGTTAAGTCTTTCAAAGAACAAGCTTCTGGTTTCATTGATCTGTTCTACTGTTTTTTGGTTTCGATAGCATTAATTTCTTTTTTTTTTTTAATTTTTTTTTCAACGTTTATTTATTTTTGGGACAGAGAGAGACAGAGCATGAACGGGGGAGGGGCAGAGAGAGAGGGAGACACAGAATCGGAAACAGGCTCCAGGCTCTGAGCCATCAGCCCAGAGCCCGACGCGGGGCTCGAACTCACGGACCGCGAGATCGTGACCTGGCTGAAGTCGGATGCTTAACCGACTGCACCACCCAGGCGCCCCCGATAGCATTAATTTCTGCTCTAATCTTTATTATTTCCTATCTTCTGCTGGTTTGGGGTTTTATTTGCTGTTCTTTTTCCAGCTCCTTAAGGCGTAAGGTTAGGTTGTGTATCTGAGATCTTTCTTCCTTCTTTAGGAAGGCTTGGATTGCTATATGCTTTCCTCTTATGACTGCCTTTGCTGCGTCCCAGAGGTTTTGGGTTGTGGTGTTATGATTTTCATTGACATCCATATACTTTTTAATTTTCTCTTTAACTGCTTGGTTAGCCCATTCATTCTTTAGTAGGATGTTCTTCAGTCTCCAAGTATTTGTTACCTTTCCAAACTTTTTCTTGTGGTTGATTTTGACTTTCATAGAGTTATGGTCTGAAAATATGCACAGTATGATCTCAATCTTTTAGTACTTACTTAAGGCTGATTTGTGTCCCAGTATATGGTCTATCCTGGAGAACGTTCCATGTGCACTGGAGAAGAATGTATATTCTGCTGCTTTAGGATGAAGTGTTCTGAATATATCTGTTAAGTCCATCTGGTCCAGTGTGTCATTCAAAGCCATTATTTCCTTGTTGATTTTCTGATTAGATGATCTGTCCATTGCTGTAAGTGGGTGTTGAAGTCCCCTCCTATTATGGTATTACTATTGATGAGTTTATGTTTGTGATTAGTTGATTTATATATTTGGGGGGTTTCACATTTAGAGCATAAATGTTTACAATTGTTAGGTCTTCTTGGTGGATAGACCCCTTGATTATGATAGAATGCCCTTCTGCATCTCTTGATACAGTCTTTATTTTAAAGTCTAGATTGTCTGATATAAGTGTGGCTACTCTGGCTTTCTTTTGTTGACTATTAGCATGATAGATGGTTCTCCATCCCCTTATTTTCAATGAAGGTGTCTTTAGGTCTAAAGTGGGTCTCTTGTAAGCAGCATATAGATGGATCTTGTTTTCTTATCCATTCTGTTACCCTATGTCTTTTGATTGGAGCATTGAGTCCACTGACATTTAGAGTGAGTCCTGAAAGATGTGAATTTATTGTCATTATGATGCTTGTAGAGCTGGAGTTTCTGGTGGTGTTCTCTGGTCCTTTCTAATCTTTTGTTGCTTTTGGTATTTATTTATTTTTATATATATTTTTTCATCTTTTCTCCCCTCAGAGAGTCCCCCTTAAAATTTCTTGCAGGGCTGGTTTAGTGGTCACAAACTCCTTTAATTTTTGTTCATCTGGGAAACTTTTTATCTCTCCTTCTATTTTGAATGACAGCCTTGCTGGATAAAGAATAACATTTATTCATTTTTGAGAGACAGAGAGAACAGAGCGTGAGGGTGGGAGGGGCAGAGAGAGAGGGAGACACAGAATCTGAAACAGGTTCCAGTCTCTGAGCTGTCAGCACAGAGCCCAATGTGGGGCTCAAACTCACTGACTGTGAGATCATGACTGAGCTGAAGCTGGGCACTCAACCGACCGAGCCCTCAGGCACCCCGAATCCCACAATTTCTAACTGCACTGTGCTGAGCACACAAGTTATAAGGTAACCACCATCCCAATTTGCCTGTGATGTGAGAATTTCAGTGCCAAAACTAAGAATTTACTATATTATATAAAGCGTGTAACTAGTGGTCATTTTTACTTTGTCATAGGACATAAAACAATTTTCATGTCCATACCAAACTACGATAAAATATGAAAATGAAAAAAAACCCCTCAGAACCATCTGGCAAGGCCACACCATGGGGAGGCAACAGTGTGCTGTTTGGAGAACAAGGGCCTTTGGAGTTAGACTCCCTTGGTTCATATCTTGGACAAGTTCCTCAAGCTCTCTGTGCATCAAGTTCCTCGTTTATAAAATGGGATGATAACAGTTCACACTTCGTATGATTGATGCATGTAAAGACTCAATGAAATACTTTATGTAAGGTGCTTAGAATCACGCTGAACATATTGTAATTAAAATACATATGTATATCAGTGTATATTGCATCACACTATGTTACATTATATTTTAATGCCATTTATTAGTAGCAGCCTTGCTAGCAAGTCTGAGGGATAGAAACTTGCAGCATGGAAATCTCTCTTAGCCGTCTCTCAGGTCCATCCCCAAACTGGATGGTCTGATCCAGTGCCATTTGAAGTCTGTTCTCACTTACCTTTGTGCCTATTCAGCTCTATGTGACAGCTGAAAGGCAGTAACTAGGTCACCGAACACATTTTTTGGAACCTCAGATAGGCCTGGTAAGGCTGGCCATGCAACTTGTCCTTCCTGACTTCATGTTTAGAGTCTTTATTGAATATTTTTATTAATATATATGTCCTGGTTAAAGTTATGTATTTGAGATGAATGATTAGCAAAATCACAAATATAGTCTAAAATTTTCTCTCTAAACTCATTTAAAAAAAGACAAAAAAAAAAAAAAACACTGAATTCAGTTTGGATTACAGGCCCTTAGTAACTGAATCATGTTGATGTTTCCCAGATGTGTTGAAGTACACACATGCTACCCCATTCTGCACAGCCAGGCTCTCCCACACACACATTTTGCTGCAAAGGGACTTCATTGAGTAAATACATACCTTGAAAGTACAGCTTATCACTTTTTCCATCTTGTTCTTTCCTGCTCTTGACAACAGCTATGGAATCCACTCCACTGCATTTTTTTTTTTAGGTTTATTTATTTTGAGAGAGAGAATCTCAAGCCGGCTCTGCACTTGAGCCTGACAGTGTGGCCCAATCCCACAAAGCATGAGACCATGGCCTGAGCAGAAACCAAGAGTCACTCAACCGACTGAGCTACCCAGGTGCCCCTCCACTTCACTGCATTTAAACCAAGAGGATTGGTGAGGCATTTGACTGTCTGAAGAATCTCAACCATGGACATTTCGTTTCAAAGTCCTGAGGATCTTTAAGTAATAACCAATATCTGTATGAGACAGCTCCATTTTCCAAGTATCTTCCATGCAGCATGTTAATCATTTCACACGTTCCTGTGTCGTGGGTGCATCAGTGGAGGATGGGGTCTGAGCCTCAGGGATTGGGTGCACCTCACGTGGAGGGGGCTGGCTCACTCTGAATCCTGTGCTTGCACAGCAGTCCCCTGGAGGGGCAGGCAGTGTCCTCACTATGGTAAAATTTCTATTTTTTTAAATGTTTATTTATTTATTTTAAAAAATTTTTTATTACATTTCTTCATTTTTGAGAGGCAGAGAGAGACAGAGCATGAGCGGGGGAGGGGCAGGGAGAGAGAGGGAGACACAGAATCCGAAGCAGGCTCCAGGCTCTGAGCTGTCAGCCCAGAGCCTGACGGGGGGGGGGGGGGGGGGGGGGGCTCAATCAAACCCACAAACCGTGAGATCATGACCTGAGCCGAAGTCAGACGTTCAACCGACTGAACCACCCAGGCACCCCAATGTTTATTTATTTTTGAGAGAGAGAGACAGATAGACAGAACATGAGCAGGGCAGGAGCAGAGAGAGAGGGAGACACAGAATCTGAAGCAGGCTCCATGCTCTGAGCTGTCAGCACAGAGCTCGATGCAGTGTTTGAACTCACAAACCACGAGATCATGACCCGAGCTGAAGTTGGATGCTTAACCGACTAAGCCACCCAGGCGACTCGGTAACATTTCTATTAATGAGTCCCAAAATGTTCTAGTTAATATAATTTCTCATTTCAAACATTCTTGCTAGCAATATTTATAAGCCATATTAGTTTACCAAGTTAGTAAGCGTGGTAGGGGAAACATAATGGTGGAAGAAGGTCTAACCTAAGAAGCATGATGATCAGATCAGTGATGATGATGTGGCAGTGGGCATAGGTGGAGAAAAAGCACAAGCATAAACTAGGTGTCTGCTACAGACTGGAGGCCTGTGTTCCTCCACCAAAATTCATATGTTAAAACCTAACATACTAACACCTGCTCCCTACCTGCCCTTGGGAGGGTGGCTTGTTATTTGCACAGCAACTGCAGGCCAGCCTCAGCCTGGCCAGTTGGCCCACTTGTCAGCTAGCCAGGATCACACACCTTCCTCCTCCTCCCCCTCCTCACCTCCCACTTCTCTCCTCCCCCTCCCCCTTCTTCTTCTTCTTCTTCTTCTTCTTCTTCTTCTCCTCCTCCTCCTCCCCCTCCTCACCTCCCACTTCTCTCCTCCCCCTCCCCCTTCTTCTTCTTCTTCTTCTTCTTCTCCTCCTCCTCCTCCTCATCCTCCTCCTTCTTCCTCTTCTGCCACAGTTACAGTAAGAAGGTGCAAGGCTTTCCCTCACCTCAGATGCTCCACTGCTTAGTCACCAGGCATGCAGTTGTGAGCCCTCATGGGCCCTGGGGTACCAAGGCCCAGCCAGCTGCTGCATGGCAGGTTGGCTACACTGGTATCCTACCACAGAAGGAGCGACACATTTTTACTTCCATAATAACAGCTTCATCAGAATTTGAATTTGCTTTCTCTGCCTTTCATGTTTCATCAGATGAACACCTGTGCACTTTGTAACCACCACATTCATCTTCACAGTTCTAAGCAAGCACATGAGGTTAAATGGTAGTCAGTGCCCATGGTGCTTATCGGACTCACCACGTGCAGGGAGAGGTGCATTATTTTAGGTGGCAGCAATTGAAAAAGATGTACGACCAGGATGGCATGTGTGTGTGTTAGGCACAATCTTTCTTCCACTTTCTCCCTTGCACCTATGCCCATGACCTAAATGCACCAATCACTGCTCAGTGTCTGAGGGGGTGGTAAAGGCCAAGGGACAGCTATAGACTGTTTGCAAAAGCTAGCAGAGTGACATGGGGCCGTGGGAAGGATGACTAACCCTCAAATTGCCCTCTCTTTTACAAGAATAATTCCCACTGCCTTCAAAATGGGACAATGAAGAATCATGTAAAGAAAGAACAGGACACTGAGATCACCAATCAAGTCACAAATTATATTAGATAAATTTTCAATCAAGGGGTTCTAAACCTAACCCAAGATTTTTTCTGATGTGTAACTAGTCTGAAGTCAGACAAATACTGGGGAACAACTGTACATTATTATTTTTATGCAATACTGAATTTTATGAAATTGTATATACATTAATCTCTGTTTTACAATTCTTTCCTTAAACTGTCCATAAAATACAGACAGGGGGTGCCTGGGTGGCTCAGCCGGTTAAGCGTCCGACTTTGGCTCAGGACATGGCTCGTGAGTTCGAGCCCCACATAGGGCTCTGTGCTGACAGCTCAGAGCCTGGAGCCTGCTTCGGATTCCGTGGTTTCCCTCTCTCTCTGCCCTTCCCCCACTCACTTCCTCTCTCTCTCTCTCTCTCTCTCTCTCTCTCATAAAGTAAACATTAAAAAAAAAGAAATACAGTCAGGACAGTAATTTGAGAATTGGTAGACTCTTGTTGGCTGACATTGGAGAAATATTGAGGCTTTGGAAGGGCATAAGTAATTATTCAAAAGTCAATGATTTCAAACATCTCTGTTGCCACTTTACATGACAATTGTGTAAATTTGGAATTAACCAAATATCAACTCTCCATTTACTGTGGGTTTTATAGAGCAGGCGGT
The DNA here is from genome assembly GCF_022079265.1 of Lynx rufus. Lineage (NCBI taxonomy): Eukaryota > Metazoa > Chordata > Mammalia > Carnivora > Felidae > Lynx > Lynx rufus. Next base: position 83,022,667 of record NW_025814823.1, on the reverse strand, counting down.
TAGTTAGGTTAGTTAGATGTGAGCTGGAGGCAAGGACGGTGATAAGTAGGTGACACATTAGAAGCCTGAGGGCACAACATCCTGACTTCGTGGATTTTAACCTCCTGGCCTGACAGCTTCCAGCACCCAGGGCTGACAGACCAAGAATCACAGGTGCCCGAACAAACCATCTCCTCCTCAAACTGTGACCCAGCATCACCTATAGCTTCATTATAATACTGCTACGTTGTGGGTTCCACCCAACCCCCTGGGGGAAGATGGTCCTGACAATCCACAAGAATCTAGTAGGGCCAAAAACTGCCTCCCAGCCAATAGGAGGAGTCCCTTAGATGACTGGAAACCACCTCAGTAGGACACACCCAGCTGTGACCCACAACCTACACAAACAGGAGAAGAAAAGACAGCCTGACCCAGAGCAGTTGCCACCTCTGGGCTTGCCCCTCCCCACCTGCAGAGCTACATCCTTAATAAACTGCTTTGTGCTTGCTATCTTGCTCCTGGCTGTCTCTATTTGAATGCAGATCCTCATGTAAATCTTTCCTGGGGAATCCAAGAACAGAGTTCTCCATTCACACAACACAGACTCTCCTACTGATAACAGATTTTCCTTTGTCCTGCAGGCTTGCTAAGTGGCTGCACCAAACACCTACTTAGACACCGGTCAGTGACCCAGTCAGGCTCTCATGGTCTGTTAAGCATCTCCAGGAGAGCTGGGCAATGGTTGCCCAGACACCAGGGCCCTGGAAGGTTCTCTTTAATAACAGTTTACCAAGGCTCCTGAGGAGAAAACAAAATCTTGGTTAACAATTGTCTTTTGAATTAACCTCCGCATAGATAAATAATGTTTGTTAATATAAATTGAGGTTTTATGATAGTTTATAAATGTACAGCTTTGTAATACCTACTCTGATGGAAAATGGAACCCTGCCAGGATAGCTTAACCTGCGCAAGGTCACAGAGCCGATCAGCACAAAGCCACCGCTAAAACTCGGATGTCAGGGCAACAATGACTTCTGCTGTTTCCTCCATTAGTGACTCTAAGTGTGGGGTTTTAGGGCAAATGCAAGTTCTAGGGGAAACAGTTTAGGGTAAATGATCACTTCGGAATCTTTAAAGTACTGGTGACTGTCTGCTTCTGTGATCGTGTGTGTTCACCTGAGCACAGGGAAATTGATTACTTCTTCATTTTGCCAGGCCTCTAACAGTCGAGTGTATGTGGTATGGTAGTTTGAGCGTACTTCTGTTATGGAGTACTGTTGGTTTATTAATTACTTTATTCAGTCGATCAAAGTTAGGGACGTGATTGGGGGTCACGTCACATACCTGTGTCAGTGGGAGTTAAGGTAACTCACGCCCACAGGACTTTACAGGAACTTTACTGGGTATTACTGTCTATTGCTCAGGGACAGTAATCCTGCTGGAGAGCAGGGTTTAAGGCTTGGGAAAATGAGCATCAGCATCACCACACTTGCAGAAAGAGAGAAGCTCTGAACCGGCAGACCCGTGGACAATTTGGAACTCCTCTGTGGTTGGAGCCTACCGCCCCTCCCGCATTTCCACTCAGGAGCTGGAACCGCAGTTCCAGGGAGCGCCACTAGGGACCGCCACTTCTCCACATATCCGCTGGTTTCCTCAAAGCGTTGTAAGGGGCCACAGCTGGCCTGGGACTTCATATCTGTGCAAGTTACTGGCTGGACAGGAGATTGGTCAGGTTAAGGACATTTGTCATGAGGTCCAGATAATACAGCCTGAGAATCAATGGGGTGGGGTGGGGGGGCAGGTTAATAACCACTATTATGCTTTCTGTTTCAGCCACTGTCTTGAGGGTCAGTACTATTTGTGGTTATCCCTAATCTACTTATGAGTTACATAAAAACTTTACTCTGGTCCCAAAATAGACTTCAGAGTTTCTGGCAGGCCCATGTGTCACTGTCTTTGAGAAAAGAGAATGGCCACTGCATTGTGCAGCTGTCCCTGGAGGCTTGGGTGTTACAGAGGAGGGGCCCAGGGATCAATCCTCCACCCTACACAAGGCCTCTCTTTGCCTCACCCAGAGCCCACCCTGCACAGAGGGCACCTCCTCTCCTCCTGCTGTCCCTCCTGCTGTTCTTCTGCTGTCCTCCTGCTCCCCCTCATCTTCCCCAACCCATCATTATTCCCATTCTTTATATTTATGGTGATTTTAAAACATTTGAAAGTTCTACATATTTAAACTGATTTGACACAGGGTAATATGGGACAAACTCAACTCTTCACCTAAAAACACACCTGGTACCTTATTTTTTCAAGTTAATTTCAAAATCAGAGCTCCTGCATAGCCAGTTTTCACTCTGAGAGGCGTGTGTGAAGTAAGACCCATTCGCCCACTAAAGACTCTCTGAGCCTTCCTGGAATGAGAAGGTCCCTGCTGTTTTTGAAGAGAGCTGCTTCTTGCCCATGTGGAGTCACCTGGCAGTCTTCACAGACTGAGGTTCTCTGGGAGTGGCGGGCAGAGAAATAGACCAATGTTGTCGTGTCCAAATAGCGACATTTGCAATTCTGTGGTAGATTGTTTAAATTTCACTGCATGGGGGTTTTTCAGGGCAGGGCTGCAGAGACACACTAAACACAACTCTGGGAATAATGTAATCACTGGGAAGAGGACCGAGGCATGAAAACAATGACTGTAGAGAAGATGCAAACAGGAAGGCTTGTAGATCAGGTATACTATCATTACCAAGAGACCATTTTCCTATCAAATTTAGCACTAGACGCGACACAGCATTGTGCCCAGTTTGAGGTTTCATGATAGGAAAGGGAGGGATTCTGAAGCCCACACCTACCTCGCACACAAGGCCTAATGTGCAGCCGTGAGCTGGCTTCTAGCACTACCTTGCTCCATGGATTCAGACGTTGAGTAATCTGCTCAAAGCCACGCAGCAAATGAAAAGAGTCGAAATTCACATCCAGGGCTGTCTGACTCCAGGTCGGTGATTTTAAACGCCACTGACTAAAGGCCCTGCCTGCAAGCAGCAGTGAAGGACCTGGGGTGATTCTGTTTAGACACAGAAACCTGAAACCAGACTCACTATTGATCTACAAGTATGCTTTAAAGGGTTTATGCATAAAGGAATGAAATTAGCTCCTTTCTCTCTCTCTCTCTTTTTTTTTAGTGGAGAATTCAACCTCAATTTATAGTATGAGTTGAATATGGTGAAGAGTGATTATGTCCTGTGACATCACCGAGGGGTCCGGCTCTGTGAGGCAGAGTCCACGTCTGTCTTCCTCATCTTGAACCCCAGGTCTACTCAGTGCCCGGCACATCCACTCAGTCTAAAATTAATCAGATTATCTTTTTAAACACAGCAGTTTCATTGGGACATAATTTCATACAATAAAAGCACCCTTTTAAAGTGTATATTGAGTGGTTGTGGTATTTTCAGAGTTGTGCGATCATCACCAAATTCAATTTTAGATTTAGTTTGTTGAATGAATGAATGAAAGTGTGTATGAGGCTTTCAGTCATTTGTTTCAGGTGCTGATACAGGATAGACGTTCTCTGCTGCGGAACAGCGTGAGCATGGTCCTGCCTGGACGTGACGGATAAAGTGAGCCGTCTCCAAGGCACCTGCCACACTCCATCCATCTGACCAAGGCCCACTGATTCCTTTCACATCTCCACGTTATGTGTTCTGGAATCAGGGCTAGTTTTTTCACGTCGAAGAGTTTTAAACTGATTTATTTAGATATTTGTTAAAGTAACAATCACAGGTTTTTAAGGGGAATTACACAATCCACTTGAGAATTATAAACAAATACACAACGGCACAAATATGGTGACAGAGTAAGTGTTAGAGGCCAGAGAAAAAACCTAATTCAAAGCCCTTTAGCTCCCAGTATTACTTCTCTGCATAACTGGTTTCTAGTTATCAGCCTGGAAGCACAAAGAATAGTTCTGTTGCATCAGCCTGTCAGGCACACTGTGTAAACACACGCAGTTCTGGAGTGCTGTCTTATGCACACGTGCAGCTGTCCTCCATGTGATATCGGTGAGGAGGGCCTGGCCGACCTCCCGAGCCGGCGCCCCGAGGACCAGCACTGTTGTGGCTTCAGGGAGCCCGTGGCTGCCTCGCAGTTTCTCTCACCACACCGCTCAGATTTGCCTTCTTTTCCCACTTTGCGTTTTGAGTCTTCCCCTCCTCCTTCGCTTTTGGGGCTTGGGCTTGGATGTGGCCTTGCTAAATCCCAGTTTCAGTTCCTGCTGGACCAGAATTACATATCAGAAACACTTTCCCTAGGGAAGGGCGCTAAAATATCTATTCACTCGAATGCAAGGGAAATGGGGTATTTCAATTCACTGACAATTCTTTTCATTTAGAATCAATCATATAATCCTTTTTTAACATAACAGCTTCATTGAGCTATAGTGTTGTACCATACAATTATTCCTTTAAAGCTATATATATGAGTGGTTTTGTTATGTTCAGAGTTGTGCAGTCATCACCAAATCCAGCTTAGAAGCTTTTACGACCCTTCCCCACCAAGAGAAAACCACCGTGCCCCTTAGCTCCTGCTCCCCACCTCCCCTCCCACAGACCCTGGCAGCCACTAACTCACTTTGCATCTCTCTGGGTTTTCATATTCTGGGCATTTCATCTAAATGAAATCATACAGTATATGCCCTTTGGATCTGCCCTCTTTCACAGAGTCTGATGTCTTATAGGGTTACCCACAAAGAAGCACATATCCAAACTCTATTCTTTTTATAGTTGCATAATATTCCATTGGCTGGTTCTACCACCTTGCTTACCTGTTCATCAGCTGATGGATGTTTGGGTTGTTTATACTTTTTGACTATTATAAATACTGTTGCTCTGAACATTCTTGGACAAGGAAGGGTATCTGGTCAAGAAGGGCTCCTGTGGATTCTTGGACCATTTTCTAGCCTTCTGGTCCTTTACATAAAACAGCTCTTTCCTCCCTAGCCCTACGGTTTTCAAATAGTTTGATTTTGGTTTTCTTTCTGAAGGGAGGAGCTCTCCTGTAAAAGTGTCCTGCTAACCCCACCCTCACCTCCATGCTGACTATGTTCCTGATGTTTCCAAGGCTGGGAGGCTGGGACTTGTTGGGGAAAAAGCAAGTGCACCCTTAGAGAAAGTCTTTCTACTTCAAAGCCAACAGACCCAACAGCAGGAAAGAAATTTTTGACTGAGGAATCCCATAGTGGGCATCCTTCCCTCTGCCCCTGGGCCTGTCACCCTCTTCCTTCTGCACATACAGACATGGAAGCTGAAGGCCCTGGGAACTTAAAACAGGGCAGGAAGGATGCTTGTGACAGAGCCATCTTTTGATTTGGGACGCTCAGATGGTAATTGTTTCTGATCTGGGATCCAGAGGCAATGAGTTGTTTCCTTAGGCTATCCCTGTTTGTCTTTTCTTGCAGAAGGGATAACCTCAGCAGGAGGCCCACATCCCTAGGGTCTGGTCTTTGTCAGAACTGTGAGTGCTTTTGTGCCCAGGCAAGTTTCCCCGACTGCATCAAGCAGGTGCCTCGAGCTGACGCTTCAATAAAGTGCAGTGTCTGTGCTGCAGCTGCAGGAAACACTATTTCTAGGAGGCTGTTTTCCCTTCCTTTGTTTTACTTTATCTTAACATCTCCTTTTGCTCTTGGGCTTTATCTGTTTCCTGTTTTGTAAAAGAGGAATTTCAAGAGTCAACGTAAATAAGTGAAGGATGGATTTGAAGCGTAGGTTCCAAGCATTTTCCTGACATTTGCTAAAGAAAACAATATAAAGGAGGAAAAAGTAAGGAAACAAAACATAGGAAAAAAACCAGAAATGAGAGCAAACACGATACTTACATCAATAAACAAATGGATAAAACTGAGGGGAAAAAGCCTCTGGGACTAGACTATAAAGCAAATTTACAGTGTTCTGCTTAAAGACACAAACCTGAAATAAAATGACACGGATATGAAGTATACCGCGATGTCAAAGAACAAACGAGCCTGAGAGGGACAGAAACCAACTGAAGGAGGCAGCAGAGACGAATAAAACACGAGGCCCAGTAGATTGGGCCCAGGACGCCAAGAACTGGGGCCAGAGACCAGCGTTCCTGCCCCAGGAAGAGGAGGTGGAGGAGGAGGAGGGGGAGGAGGAGGAGGTGGTCCCCCCTCCCTGCTGTGATGCAGGGAGTGGGGTGGGGGACACATGCTGTTCACCTGCTGGGAGTGGAAGCCTCTGGAAAGCAGCTGGTGTGAAATAGAAAGAGTATGAAAATTTTTGATATTGCAAACTGCTATTTTTAACTCACAATAAATTTGGAAAAAATGAACTCTGATCTCTAACACAATATAAAAAATTCCATATTTATTAAATTCTACATTAATTAAAGATTTAAAGCAAATCAAGAAAACCATAAAAGCATTAGGAGAAAATATAGGAGAATATAGGGGAGAAAGTGCTCTCCCCTTTCTGTGGAAGGCACTAGAACTAGATGCCATAAAAGAAAACAGTGGCTGATTTGTCTCCCTAAAAATAAACTTAGGTGAAATGATAATAATGTAGCAAAAAATATTTGTGACATTGATAATAGAAAAAAGTAAATATTGATAATATATAAACAGCCATTACATATTAACAACTAGAAGAGAGACAGACCCGTAAAAAAGACGACACCAGACAATTAATACATAGAAATTGAATGGAGCGAGACTCTAAAACACGTATGGATGCACATGGGGCGCCTGGGTGGCGCAGTCGGTTAAGCGTCCGACTTCAGCCAGGTCACGATCTCGCGGTCCGGGAGTTCGAGCCCCGCGTCGGGCTCTGGGCTGATGGCTCAGAGCCTGGAGCCTGCTTCCGATTCTGTGTCTCCCTCTCTCTCTGCCCCTCCCCCGTTCATGCTCTGTCTCTCTCTGTCCCAAAAATAAATAAACGTTGAAAAAAAATTAAAAAAAAAAATAAAAAAAATAAAACACGTATGATGCCAAGTGCTGGCAGGACTGTGAGGAAACAGGGACTTGAAGCCACTGCAAAGTGCAAGTTGTTAGACTGTATCGGAGGGCAGTGCGGTAGTATCAGAAAATTAAATGTGCATACCTTTTGATTAAACAATTTACTTTTAGGTATATAAGTTACAGAAATGACATGGAAAGAGACACATGCACCAGGACTACTGTCATAGTTTCCTCTGGAATAGTGAGAACCTGCAAACACCGTACATTTCTGTAGTTATGGAACTGATTAAATAACTTAAGGTGTATCTCTACAAAAATTACCTTGTAACTGCTAAGGAGGAATGGAGATCTTTATGTACTGACACGAGACTATTTCCATGATACATAATAGATGAAAATGAGCAATTTACAGAAAACTGAGTAGACTGTGATCCCATTTTTGTTTGAATAAACAGATATATATAAATGATGAATAAAAGTCAACGTTCATCAGCAAGTTAACAGTGATTAGTTCTCAGGAGTTCAATCCAAAGGCAGCCTCACATTTTACTTACACACTCTACTGTTTGACATTTTATTTTTCACAATAAATAAATATGAGTTTTGTAATTAAAAATAAAGACTTGAAATGAAATATTCAAGGTTTCGATGTAAATTGAAAAATAAATTAGATTTTCCAAATGCCTCAGCAATTAGTAATTATTTATTGGTTATGCATCTTTGGGAAAGGTGCTTTACTCTCTCCGTACCTCCAGATTCTGTAAGAAATGTCCAAGGCAAACAGGCAGGAAAGCTGGGGCTTCTCAAATCCTTCCCAGTGCCAACCCAGATGCCTGTGGGGCCAGTGGCTACCTAAAGGAGCAGGGCATCTTGGACAAGGGAACTGGGCTTTGGGGGCTACGGGGCCTGCTCAGGGATGGGGCGTTGGAGCTGGGGGGTGTTTATTTAAACTTTGGTGTCTATGCAATTTCTTACAATGGACTGGACTTCGAGGGAAAGCAATCTGCTGAAATGTCCCACAACATAGTGGCTGTATATTCAGGTAAGAGGAGTAAGTGACGATATTACAAGTCTTTAAGTGATTCACTCAGGACATTAATAAGCAAAGTAATTTAATTTCTTAAATTTTTTTAATGTTTGTTTATTATCGAAAGTCAGAGAGAGTCAGAGTGTGAGCAGGAGAGGGGCAGAGGGAGAAGGAGCACAGAATCAGAAGCAGGCTCCAGGCTCTGAGTTGTCAGCACAGAGCCCGACACGGGGCTCGAACTCACAGACAATGAGATCACAACCTGAGCCGAAGTCGGATGCTTAACCGACTGAGCCACCCAGGCGCCCCAATAAGCAAATTAATTTAATTACAGATGACATTAATGACAAAATTAAATACTTATTTTTCTTCATTCAGGGTTAGGGTTTTGCCAGCAAGAAGGATAAGATAAAGAGGGAGAGTTTAGAATTTAAATTATTTGGCAAACTTTTTCAAATTATTCATTTTCTTTGCCTTTCTCGACATAGTGTGCCATAACCAATTTGGCACTGTCACATGATTTCCTGCATACCATCTTGCTAAGTTGTTATTTTTCACCATATCTCTCTCCCTCAACCTGTAATCAATCAGTTGAGTTCATTTTCGTCTCCTTATGACTTCTTTGTGTGAGGAAACAGTGCATTCATCAGCTGAGTCACTGTGCTGGGTCTTTTTTTTTTTTTAATTTTTTTTTAACGTTTATTTATTTTTGAGACAGAGAGAGACAGAGCACGAATGGGGGAGGGTCAGAGAGAAGGAGACACAGAATCTGAAACAGGCTCCAGGCTCTGAGCTGTCAGCACAGAGCCCGACGCGGGGCTCGAACTCACGGACCGCGAGATCATGACCTGAGCCGAAGTTGGCCGCTTAACCGACTGAGCCACCCAGGCGCCCCTGCTGCGTCTTAATAGTATTAGGAGAGGACCGTTTGGCAAATGCTTTCAGACAATAGAATAAAATGCCATAAAACAAGAAAGAATCAGTGAGTCCAAATGCATAACTCCAATGAAGCGAATGGAAATTTCAAATAGCTGTGGATGTGCAGCAAACAAGAAACCACAGGCACCTTGTCACGGTGCGTGTCTTCAATTTCCCAGGACACGTTGCTCCGGAACTTTGTGCCCGTCAGCCCTTCCTGGTCTTCTGCCACCTCTGGGCTCTGTGTAACAACAGCTCTCGGTTTGTGATCCTTTCCAGAGTGGTTTTCCTTTCTCTTTGCACTCCATGAAGTCCCTGTTCTCTTCTCCCCCTGCTTAGACTCCAAAAAACAGCATAGATAGTTCTTGAAGTACTGACGGAGTTAAGACCAGTGGAAGCCCTCCTACTGCATTGGAGAGAACGGGCGGGAGTGCTCAGAAGGCAGGAAGGGCTCCCAGAGACGGTATATTTCCTCTTTCTCACTTGTCTGACAAACATTTGGTAGTGCATCTTGCTGCAGGTGCCTGGTTGGGGAGGAGCTGGGCTTCAGAGGTGAGCGGTGACCTCACGGCCCAGGTGAGGGAGAGAGCACGCAGGCACGGTGAAGAGGAGGAAAAGCAGCTCAGTGGTGTCGATGTGCTGGGGACACAGAGGTGGGGATGCTCAGGGCTTCCTGAGGACAGAGGGAAGAAGTGGCAATCAGAAGTGATGCTGGGGGGCTCCTGGGTGGCGCAGTCGGTTAAGTGTCCGACTTCAGCCAGGTCACGATCTCGCGGTCCGTGAGTTCGAGCCCCGCGTCGGGCTCTGGGCTGATGGCTCGGAGCCTGGAGCCTGTTTCCGATTCTGTGTCTCCCTCTCTCTCTGCCCCTCCCCCGTTCATGCTCTGTCTCTCTCTGTCCCAAAAATAAATAAACGTTGAAAAAAAAATGTTTAAAAAAAAAAAAAAAAGAAGTGATGCTGGGACAGAACCCTGAAACGACAGAGGTGTGAGCAGGAAGGCAAGGAGAGGAAGGACATGCCCGGTGGCAGGTGCATCTAGGAGCCTGACAGAGGCTGGACCCTGGAGGGCCAGGTGCCGCTGGAGGAGTCCTGACTTACTGTGCAAGCAGCGCAGGGCCACAGAAGGCTGTAAAGCACATTCTTGCATTTCGAAAGGATCATTGTAGAGAAAGGGTGGAGAGCAGGTGAGAGAGAATGTGCGTGGAGGGGCCACTGCAGGGGCCCAGGTGACGGATGAGAAGGCCAGAGGCAGGGCTGCATGCAAAACGCTGCCATGGTGTGCCCTGTAAGATGCATTCCCATTTCAGAGCCCTTTAGGGGTATGTGTGCATGGAAGTGTGGGGGGGGGGTTGTATCTTAGAGTCTGTGGAGTATGTTTATCTCACTTAGTCCTTAGAGCTAGCTACTCTATCATTAGCCTTACTGAGGTTAAAACTTACCCAAAGTCACAGAGAACGGGTAGTGGCAGTAGATTTGAGCGTGTGATCTAACTGGGTGGGACACTGAGGTAGACTCATCCGTTAGGCTGATGGCTGGGGGGCGGGGGGGGCAACGGGGTTAAAGACACGATGTGTGAAGGAACGTGCAGCAGAGGAGTGGTGTGGAGCAAAGGCGGAGGGGTAGGAAGGGCCCAGCACTGCTCCAAGAAGTCATTCCCAAATCCAATTATAGGAAGCTTTTTTTCTGTTTTCTTCTAAGAGTTTTATTGTTTTAGGTTGTGCATTTAGTTCTTTGATACATTTGTGAATTTTTGTTTATAGTTTAAGAGTCCAACTTCATTTTTTTTTGCATGTGGGTATCTAGGTTTCCCAGTGCTATTTGTCGAAAAGACTGTCCTTTCCCCATTGAATGGTTTTGGCATCCTTGTCAAAAATTATTTGACCATATATGTAAGGGTTTATTTCTGGGAATTCTATTCTATTCCACTGGTCCATATGTCTGTCTTTATGCCAATACCACACCATTTTGATTACTGTAACTCTGTAACTCCCTGATTGTGAAGTCAAGGAGTGTGAGCCCTCCAGGCTTCTTCTTCTTTTTCGAGATTTTGTTTTGGCTGTTTCAGGTCCCTTGAGATCCCATATAATTTTAGGATGGGTTTTTTTCTATTTCTGCAAAACTGTCATTGGGGTTTTGATAGGCATGACACTGAATTTATAGATCACTTTGAGTAGTATTGACATTTTAACAATATTAACTCTTCCAATCTGTGAACATGCCATGTGTTTCCATTTATTTATGTCTTCTTTTATTTCTTTTGGCAATGTGTTATAGTTTTTATTGTACAAGTCTTTCGCCTTCTTAGTTAATTCCTAAGTATTTATTCCTTTTGAGACAATTGCAAATGGAATTTTTTGTAATTTCATTTTCAGATTCTTCATTGTTCATGTCTAGAATGCAATTGATTTTTTGTGTTGACTTAGTGTCCTGCTACTTTGCTGAATTCATTTATTAGTTCTAACAGTTTGTGTGTGTGTGTGTGTGTGTGTGTGTGTGTGTGTAATTATTAAGATCTTCTACATGTAAGAGCACATCATCTGTGACCAGACATCATTTTACTTCTTTCTTTCCAATTTGGATGCCTTTTATTTCCCTTGACTATTTGTTCTAGCTAGAACTTTCAGTACTATGTTGAATAAAAGTGCTGAAAACAAAATTGTCCTGAACTTAGAGGAAAAGCTCTCAGTCTTTTACCATTATGATATTCACTGTGGGTTTTCCTATGTGGCTTTTATTATATGGAGGTATGTTCCATTCTATTCCTAGTTTATTGAGTGTTGTTATCATGAAAGGATGCTGAATTTTGTCAAATGCTCTTTCTCGTCAATTGAAATAATCATGTCTATTTTTCCCCTTCATTCTGTTAATGTGGTTTACTTTTTTTAAAAAAGATTTTTTAACATTTATTTATTTTTGAGAGACAGAGAGAGACAGGGCATGAGTTGGGGAGGGCAGAGAGAGAGAGGGAGACACAGAATCTAAAGCAGGCTCCAGGCCCTAAGCTGTCAGCACAGAGCCCAATGCGGGGCTCAAATTCACAAACCATGAGATCATTACCTCAGCCAAAGTTGGACACTTAACCAACTGAGCCACCCAGGTGCCCCGTGTTAATGTGGTTTACCATATTGATTGGCTTTGATATGTTGAACCATCCTTGTATTCCAGAAATAAATCTCACTTAGTCATGGTATATGATATTTTTAATATGCTGCTAATCGGTTTGCTAGTATTTAAAGAGACAATATTCATAAGGGATATTGGTATGTAGTCTTTTTTTCTTGTGGAGTCTTTGTCCAACTTAAGTATTAGGGTAACATTGCCCTCATAGAATGAGTTAGGAAGTGTTTCCTCTTCATTTTTGGGGAAAAGTTTGACAAGCATTGGTATTACTTTTTCTTTAACTATTTCGTGTAATTCACCAGTTAAGCTGTAGGGTCCAGGGCTTTTTTTGTTAGGGGATTTTTGATTACTGATTCCATCTTCTTACTAATTATAGGTCTGTTCAAATTCTCTGTTTTCATGTTTTAGTCTTGGTAGGTTTTGTGGTTCTATGAATTTGTCCATTTCAGCTAGGCATCCAATTTGTTGGCATATGATCCTTCATAGCATTCTGCTATAATCCTTTTTATGTCTATAGCATTGGTAGTAATGGCCCTACTTTCATTTCTTATTTTCATAAGTTGAGTCTCTTCTCTATTTTCCTTAGTGTGTCTACCTAAAATTTTGTTAATTTTTTAAATCTTTTTGAAGAACCAACTTTTAGTTTCATTTATTTTCTCTATTGTTTTTCTACTCTTTATTTCATTTATTTCTGCTCTATACTTTATTATTTCCTTCCTTCTGTTAGCTTTAGATTTAGTTTGTTCTTCTTCTCCTAGTTCCTCAAGTAGTAAAATTGGGTTGTTCTTTGAGATCTTTTTTTTAAATGTGTGTGCAGCTATAATTTCCCTCACTGGCACCAATTTCCTGCACGTCACATAAGTTTTGGTATGTTGTGCTTTCATTTTCATTTGTCTCTAAGTATTTTGTGTTTTTTGTTTTCTTCTTTGACCTATTACTTATTTATGAGTATATTGTTTAGGGGTACCTGGATGGCTCACTCAGTTAAGCGTCCAACTCTTTTTTTTTTTTTTAATTTTTTTTTTTCAACGTTTATTTATTTTGGGGACAGAGAGAGACAGAGCATGAACGGGGGAGGGGCAGAGAGAGAGGGAGACACAGAATCGGAAACAGGCTCCAGGCTCCGAGCCATCAGCCCAGAGCCTGACGCGGGGCTGGAACTCACGGACCGCGAGATTGTGACCTGGCTGAAGTCGGAAGCTTAACCGACTGCGCCACCCAGGCACCCCAAGCGTCCAACTCTTGATTTTGGCTCAGGTCATGATCTCATGGTTCATGAGCTCAAGCCCTGCATCAGGCTCTTTGCTGACAGTGAAGATGCGGCATGGGATTCTCTCTCTCTCTCCCTCTCTCTCTGCCCCTCCCCACGTGCTGACACTTGTTCTCTCACACTCTCTCTCTCAAAATAAATAAATAAATAAACATTTTTAAAAAAGTGTTTATTGTCTAATTCCCAGAATTTTGTGAATTTTCCAGTTTTCCTTCTGTTACTGATACCTAATTTCATCCTGTTATGGTCAGAGAAGATACTTTGTAAGATACCTATCTTTTTAGATCTATCAGTATTTGCTTTGTGGCCTAAAATATGATCTGTTCTAGAAAATTCCACATGTACACTTGAGAAGAATGTGTATGCTGTTGTTGGGTAGAGTGTTCTGTGTATGTCTGTAGGGTCTAGTTGGCTTGTTGTGTTAGGTCTTCTATTTATTTACTTATCTTCTGTCTGGTTGTTCTGTCCATTGTTGTAAACAGGATACTGAAGTCTCCAATTATTATTGTAGAACTGTCTATTTCTACCTTCAATCATGTCAACTTTTGCTTCATATATTTTGGTGGTCTGTCCTTAGGTGCACAAATGTTTATAATTTGATATCTTCTTGTATTAAAACTTTTGTTAATATATAACGTCCTTCTTTGTCTCTTGTAAACTTTTTTGTATCTAAAGTATATTTTGTTTCATAGTAGAATAGCCACTTCTGCTCTATTTTGGTTGTTATTTGTGTGAGATATTTTTTACCATACTTTAACTTTCAATCTATTTGGCTCTGAAGTGAGTTTCTTGTAGGCAGTATATAGTTTGATCATGTGTTTTTATCCATTCTGCCAATCTCTGTCTTCTGATTGGAGAGTTTATCCATTTATATTGAAAGTAATTCCTGGGGCAACTGGGTGGCTCAGTCGGTTAAGCATCCAACTTTGGCTCAGGTCATGATCTCACAGTTCATGAGTTGGAGCCCTGCATCGGGCTCTATGCTGACAGCTCAGGGCCTGGAGCCTGCTTCAGATTCTGTGTCTCCCTCTCTCTCTGCTCCTCCCCTGCTCACACTCTGTCTCTCTCTCTCAAAAATAAATAAAGATTAAAAAAATTTTTTTTAATAATTCCTGGGGCACTTGGGTGGCTCAGTTAGGTAAGTGTCTGACTTTGGTTCAGGTCTGTGATCTCACAGTTCATGAGTTGGAGCCCTGCAACAGGCTCTGCTGTCAGAACAGAGCCTGCTTAAGATCCACTTTCCCCTCTTTCTCTGCCCTTCCCCCTCTCAAAATAGATAAACATTAAAATAAATTTAAAAAGTAATTACTAATAAGGAGGGACTTTTGCTATTTTGCTATTTGTTTTCCATATGCCTAACAGCTTTTTGTCTTTTATTTCCTGCATTACTGTCTTCTTTAGTTGATTTTTTGTAGTAAAACATTTAAATTCCTTTGTTTCTTTTTGTGTATATTCTATAGCTATTTTATTTGTGGTTACCATGAGGATTGCATTTGACATCCTAAAGTTATAACACTTTACATTTAATCAATATCAGATTAACTTCAATAATATATAAAAACTGTTCTTTCACTGCTGTCTTCCCATCCTTTTTAGTTATTGATTTCATAAACTTACTTTCTTTAAAAAAAAATTTTTTTTTACATTTATTTATTTTTGAGAAACAGAGTGAGACAAAGCATGAGCAGGGGAGGGGCAGAGAGAGAAGGAGACACAGAATCCAAAGCAGGCTCCAGGCTCTGAGTAAGCGGTCAGCAGAGCCTGATGTGGGGCTCGAACCCACGAACTGTGAGATCATGACCTGAGCCGAAGTCGGATACTCAACCTACTGAGCCACCCAGGCACCCCAATCATAAAATTACATTCTAATACATCATGTGCCCCATAAAATAACAATTCTTTTAAATAAATTAGTCTCTTAAATTATGTATAAAATAAGATTTGGAGCTCCAAATTTCCAGTAATAGTAGCTTTGATATTTGCTCATGTGTTTACTGTTATTGAGATCTTTATTTCTCCATATGGCTTTGATTTACTGCATAGTAACTAGTAATTTCACCCTGAAGGACTCAGGGTGGAGAAGGTCAAGTGGTAATGAACTCCCGCAGCCTTTATTTATTTGGGAATGTCTTGATTTCTCCTTCACTTTTGAAGGACAGATTTTCCGGATATGGGATTCTTGGTTGACATTTTTTTTTTCTTTTGACACTCTGCTAATCTGCTAATTATCTCATTTATGATCCCTGTATGTAAGATTTGCTTCTTACTTGAAGCTTTTAATATTCTTTGTCTTTGTCTTTCCGAAGTATGATTATAATGTGCCTCAGCATGGATCTCTTTGAGTTCATCTTACTTGAAGTTCATTGAACTTCTTGGATGAAATCTGGGAAGTTCTTATCCATTATTTCTTCAAATATCCTTTCTGCCCCTTTCTCTCGTCCTTCTGGAACTCTCACAATATATATGTTGATCCACTTAATGATATCCCAAAGGTCCTTCAGGTTCTGTGCTTTTCCTCAATCTTTTTTCTTTCTGTTCCTCAGCCTGGATACTTTCCTTTGTCTTACCTTCAAGTTCACTGATTCTTCCTTCTGCCTGCTTAAATCTTCCTTTGAATCCCTCTACTAAATTTTTCTTTTCAGTGATGGTACTTTTAACTTCAGAATTTCTTTTTGGTTTCTTTTTAGGTTTTCTATCTCCTTGTTAATATTTCCATTTTGTTCATACATAATTCTCTTGACTTTCTCCACATCTTTCTTCAGTTCTTTGAGCATTTAAAACCATTGTTTTAAAATCTTTGTTTTATATATCTGACATCAGGTCATTTTCAGTGACAGTTTCCATTTATGCATTTTTTTCTCCCTTTGAATAGGCCTTTCGTGTTTATTTGCATGCCTTATAATTTTTTATTGAAAACTAGACATTTGGATCCAGTACGGTGGTAACTCTGGAAGTAAGATTCTCCCCCTTCCTCAGAGCTAGTTGGTTTTTATTATAATTAATTAATTTATTTATTTTGTTTGTTGCCATAGGCTAACTCTGTGCTGAGGATCAGCCTGAGGTGTAACCTTCTAATTTCTTTTCTGAGCCTTTTTCTGAGCATTCAAAGGACACTTTCTAATTTTCCATGTACATGCAGTTGTTTTTGTATGTCCGAGTCTTTAGTGTCTGACTCCCAAAGCGGGGAAAGGGAAAAATGAGAAGAGGTGGGTAGATAAAGGACACTGGTTCTTTAAATTCCCTGGAAGTCATTTCAGCAGTAGCAGGATGGTCTTGCAACAAGAGTGGTTGTCACCTCTTCATCTGCACATTTGTGATCAGAAGCAGCAATCAGTGATCACAGCATCGACCTGATATTTGGAGGTAAGGGTCTTTTGTTGCCTACTTTGGCTATCACAGGCTGCTCTAGGACCACGTGTACAGCTGCCCATCATGAGTCTGTGGGCGGGCAATGTGTAGATGCTACTTTGCTAAGAGCTGATATTGACTGAAATTTACCACAATTTTATGCCCAAATCTTCCCCCTGGAAGTTATAAGTTTCCAATAGATTCCAAAGTAGTTTCAATAGAGCTCCAAAGTAGTTACTTCAGACAGATTTTAATTGCACAATTGTCTAGGTAGAGAGACAGATTCCTGGTGCTTCCTACTCTACCATCTTCCTAGCAACGAGCTTTATTTAGCCTCTTAAGGCCTGTTCTCTTAAGATGAAAAACTTCCTGATCTCATACAAATGTCTTGGATATGTGCAACCACCAGCATAGTCAATGGGAATAGTTTCATCATCCTCAAAAAGAAACCTTGTACTCTTTAACTATCAACTCACTATCCCTCCCTGCCCCCAACCCTAAGTGACCACTAATCTACTTTTTATTTCTATGGATTTCCCTATTCTGGACATTTCATATAAATTGAACCATATAACGTATTGGCTTCTTTCTCTCAGCATAAAGTTTTCTTTTCTTTTCTTTTTTTAAATATAATTTATTGTCAAATTGGTTTCCATACAACACCCAGTACTCATCCCAACAAGTGCTCTCCTCCCTGCCCATCACCCACTTTCCCCTCTCCCCCACCCCCCATCTATCCTTAGTTTGTTCTCAGTCTTTGAGAGTCTCTTATGGTTTCCCTCCCTCCCTCTCTGTAACTCCCCCCCCCCAAAAATGGTCTTCTGTTAAGTTTCTCAAGATCCACATATGAGTGAAAACATATGGTATCTGTCTTTCTCTGCCTGGCTTATTTCACTTAGCATAATACCCTCCAGTTCCATCCACATTGCTGCAAATGGCCAGATTTCATTCTTTCTCATTGCCAAGTAGTATTCTATTGTATATATAAACCACATCTTTATCCATTTGTCAGTTGACAAATTTAGGCTCTTTCCATAGTTTGGCTCTTTCTATAGTTTGGCTATTGTTGAAAGTGCTTCTATAAACATTGGGGTACAAGTGCCTCTATGCATCAGCACTCCTGTATCCCTTGGGTAGATTCCTAGCAGTGCTATTTCTGGGTCATGGGGTAGTTCTATTTTTAATTTTTTGAGGAACCTCCACACTATTTTCCAGAGCAGAAAATAGTTCATTTTTGCTTTTAATTCCTTTGCCTTTGGAGACATGTTGAGTAAGAAATTGCTGCGGTTGAGGTCAAAGAGGTTTTTTCCTGCCTTCTCCTCTAGGGTTTTGATGGTTTCCTGTCTCACATTCAGGTCCTTCATCCATTTTGAGTTCATTTTTGTGTATGGTGTAAGAAAGTGGTCCAGGTTCATTCTTCTGCACATCGCTGTCTAGTTTTCCCAGCACCACTTGCTGAAGAGACTGTCTTTATTCCACTGGATATTCTTTCCTGCTTTGTCAAAGATGAGTTGGCCATATGTTTGTGGGTCCATTTCTGGGTTGTCTATTCTATCCCACTGTGTCTGTTTTTGTGCCAATACCATAATGTCCTGACGATTACAGCTTTGTAGTAGAGGCTAAAGTCTGAGATTGTGATGCCTCCTGCTTTGGTTTTCTTCTTCAATATTACTTTGGCTATTCGGGGTCTTTTGTGGTTTCATACAAATTTTAGGATTGTTTGTTCTAGCTTTGAGAGGAATTCTGGTACAATTCTGATTGGTATTGCATTGAATGTGTAGATAGCTTTGGGTAGTATTGACATTTTAACAATATTTATTCTTCCAATCCATGAGCATGGAATGTTTTTCCATTTCTTTGTATTCAACATAAAGCTTTCAAGGTTCATCCATGTTATACTGTTTTATTTAAAAAAAATTTTTAATGTTTATTTACTTTTGACAGAATGAGAGACAGAGCATGAGTGGGGGAGGGGCAGAGAGAGAGGGGCAGAGAGAGAGAATCCAAAGCAGGCTCCAGGCTCTGAGCTGTCAGCACAGAGCCCGACACGGGGCTCGAACTCACAAACCACGAGATCATGACCTGAGCTGAAGTCATGCCCCCATGTTATGCTATTCTAAATACTTCATTCCTTTAAATTCCTGAATAATATTCCATTGTGTGTGGGTATACCAAATATTGTTTATTCATTCTTCAGTTGATGAATATTTGTATTGTTCCTACCCTTGGCTATTATGAATAACACTGATGTAGATATTCCTATACAAGTTTTACTGTGGGCATATTTTCATTTCTCTTGTGTATGTGTCTAGGAGTGGAATTACTGAATCATATGGTAACTCTATGTTTAAACATTTGAAAAACTGCCAGACTTTTTTCCAAAGTAGCTGCACCATTTTACATTTCTGCCAGCAGTGGATGAAGATTCCAATTTTTCCACATCCTCACCAACATTTGTTATTATCTGCCTTTGGTTCTAGCCAAACTTGTGGGTATAAAGTGATATCACATTGTGGTTTTGACTTGCATTTCCATGATGACTAATGATGTTGAACATTTTTTCATGTATTTGTTGTCCTTTTGCATATCTTCCTTGGAGAAATATTTATTCAGATCATTTGCGTATCTTTAAATTGGGCTATTTTTCTTTTTATCATTTGGCTGTAAGAGTTCTTCATATATTCTGAATATATGCAAGTCCCTTATCAGATATATAACTTGCAAATATTTTTGCCCATTCTGTGGACTCTTTTCACTTTCTTGATACTGTCCTTTGAAGCACAGAAGTCCTTAATTTTAACTAAGTCTAATTTATCCAGCTTAATGTTTTCTCTTTTTTCATGCTTTTGGTGTCATATCTAATACCATTGCCAAAGATGAGGTCAGGAAGATTCACTTCTATGTTTTCTTATATGAGTTTTTATATTTTGTTTCAGCTTTTTAAAAAAAAATATTTATTTTGAGGAAAGCACAAGCAGGGGAGGGGCAAAGAGAGGGGGCAGAGGATCTAAAGAGGGCTCTGCACTGACAGGCTGACAGCAGTGAGCCTGATGTGTGACTTGAACTCATGAACCACGAGGAGATCATGACGTGAGCAGAAACCAAGATTCAGTTGTTCAACTGACTAAGCCACACAAGTGCCCCTGTCTCAGCTTTTATATTTTGGTCTTTGATCCATTCTGAGTTAATTCTTGTATGTGGTGTGAAATAAGAGCCCAACTTTATTCTTCTGCATATGAGTATAGAATTGTTCCACACCATTTGCTGAAAAGACTATTCTTTCCCTATTGAATGGTCCTGGCATCTTTATTGAAAATAAATTGATATAGACACATGGGTTTATTTCTGGACTCTCAATTCTATTTCATTGATCCATGTCTGCCCTTATGTTGGCACCACATTGTCTTGATTACCACTGCTTTGCAGAAAGTTTTGGAATCAGGATACATGACTCCTATTTTGTTCTTCTTTTTCAAGATTGACTACTTGGTGTCCCTTGTCAGTTCCATATGAATTTTCAAATCCACTTGCCAATTTCTACAAAGAAATCAGCTAGGATTCTGGTAGGGGTGGCACTGAATCAGATCAGTTTGTGGAGTATGCCATGCTAACAATACGAAGTCTTCTGACTTACGAACATAGGATGTTCCCCCATTTATTTATTCTTTAATTTCTTTCAACAATGTTTTATAGTTTTCAGAATGTAAGTTTTGTACTTTCTTTATTAAATTTGTTCCCAAGTATTTTATTATTTTTGATGTTTTTGCAAATGAAACAATTTTCTTAATTTCAGTTTCAGATTGTTAATAGCAAATATATAAAAATACAATGGACTTTTGTATATTAATCTTGTGTCCTGCTACCTTGGTGAACTTGTGTATTAGTTCTAATAGTTTTGGGTTTTTTTAACTGTTTCCTTAGGATTTTCTGTATGCAAGATCATATCATCTGTGAATAGAGACAGTTTTTTGTTTTCCTCTCCAATTTGAATGTCTTTTATTTCATGTTCAGTGATGCTTGGAACTTGCCACACTTTGCTGAAAATGAAGTCAGCTGCTTTGAGGGAACATCAAGAACCATTTATTTCATGGTTTGCATCTCACCCTACACAAAATCTCAGAGTCCTGGAGCTCAGAATAGCAAGCTTCTCTCTGTGTGACATCCCATGCTCTTCCATTGTAGTGGGGGAGAACACATAGATATTTATGGCTTGACTGTCCCAACATCAAACTCCTGTTTTATGAACTAGGCCAAGGGGATCAGGCCCCAGTATTCTCAGCAATACCACTCAAGGTGGAGCCTCCATTTTCTGAGTGGGAGCTGGGCAGAAAGGAGTCTTCATCTCTGGGCCACTCTCACCTGAGACGTGGTCTCAGTAATAGGCAGCTGGAGACACGATGATAAATGCTGAAGTCCTGCCTTTTCCAGAAAGAACGCTTCTCCAGTGGGAAGTTGGAGAGAGAAGGAGCCCTTTGCTCTTGGCTGCATCAGCCTGGAAGGGTTGGGAGGGAGGGGGATGGAGTGTGTCTTAGTTCAAATACTATGGAATCTGTCTGTTCTTGCCGCATCACATTTCAGCAGATTTTCTTGGATAAATGTTTCTTCATATGGTGTATGTCCTTAGGACCATTTCCATAAACCTTAAATGATTGTTTTAAAAATAATTTTTATCAGTTTTAGTGGGGAGTGGGTCCAGAGACCTCCTTATGCTGTCATGCTTGGAAGACTTTCTCTGTGTGACTCATATTTGAGACTCTTCATTTATCATTGAGTTTTCAGTCTTGGGCAGATATTGGTTCTTGATTTTTAAAAAAAAATTTTTTTTGAAATTTATTTATTTTTGAGAGACACAGAGAGACAGAGCATGAGTGAGGGAGGGACAGAGAGAGGAGACACAGAATCCAAAGCAGGCTCAAGGCTCTGAGCTGTCAGCACAGAGCCTCACATGGGGCCTGAACCCACAAACTGCGAGATCATAGCCTGAGCCAAAGTCGGTCTCTTAATCAACTGAGCCACACAGGCCCCCTGGTTTTTGACTTTTTAAAAACATGAATATTCATTTCACCCTTATTTGTTTAATAGTCAAAGATTAAAGACAATCCAAATGCTCACCAATAGGTGAATGGATAAACAAACCGTGATGGCTCCCTACAATGAGCACTACTCAGCCACAAAAAGGAATGGTCTATTGACTCACTCAACCATGCTATTACGTGGAGTAAATGGCAGAAAAAGACAGACAATGCATGGATCTACTCAGAAAATGCAAACTTGCCCACAGGGACAAAAAGACTGTGGATGTATGCGGATGGGAGAGAGGAGGGGTGGGGTAATTATTCATGGGAACAGGAGACCTGGAGGAGTGATGGGTATAGTTATTATCTTGATTGTGGTGATATTCTCACAGGTGTAAAGCACGTCAAACTTATCAAACGGTACACTGAAAATATATAGTGTACCATATGCCAATTATATCTCAATAAAGCCATACAAAATAAAATGAAGAATTAAAGCCCAATTGTTGGTCACATAGTTTCTCCTATAGTGTTGACTTTTGCTACTGAGTAGTTAGCTAGCTAGGTACATCCATGCTATCTGAACCAACTAGTTTGCAATGTTCTGGGAATAGCCAAGATCTCCCTGAAAATTGGCTGATTCTCTTCCACACCCTGTGTTAACTTGACAAGTGTCTTTTATTAAATAAAGGACAGAGAAATGAAATGGCCAGTTATCAGGCCCAAACTGATGTATTCTTGACAGAAATCATTGACTTTTATTTTTGC
Organism: Lynx rufus; assembly: GCF_022079265.1. Lineage (NCBI taxonomy): Eukaryota > Metazoa > Chordata > Mammalia > Carnivora > Felidae > Lynx > Lynx rufus. Next base: position 83,000,264 of record NW_025814823.1, on the reverse strand, counting down.
TGGGGCTCCATTAAACTAATCACAAGGAGACACACCATTTCTACCACTACTTTGTGATGAGTCATTAGCTGAATTAGCTAGGTGCCTCCTACTTCCACACTCCAAACGTCAAGAGTTGCGCGAAGCTGAATTCGCTTTGAGTTTGAACGTGCAAAGCAACCACCCTTTGTCCTCAGCATATGGCCCAGAGCTGAACAATGAGAAATATGTTGGAAGGGAAAAGGAGGTCTTCTGCTGCTTTAAATCCAAGCAAGACAAGGAGGGGGTATGTGGCTTGCAAAGCCGGCCAAAATAATTTCCTGGTGTGGGAGGAGCTGGGTCGGTTCACAGGCCACCTTTGGCCCCTCACATCCCTTTCATGTTTCCTGAAGTCTGGTTCTGTCTGGCTCCCTTGTTCAAGCCCAGGGACTTCCTGTGGGCTTCTGACTGGCTGGTACCTCCCGGGATCACTTCTGCTTCCTCTTTTCCCTCCTTCTTCCCTTATTTCCTGTGTGTGACAGATCAGGCAGGTTCTGAGGGGGGAGCCATTTGATTGTGTGGATTCCCCTCCAGGCTGCTAGGGACTCGCTTATCAAAGAGAATCCAGGCATCTTGTGTGAGAAGCTCCCTGTAGGAGCCTATCCTGGCCTGAGTTGTATGGAGATTAACTATTAGCCTAGGCTCCCTCATAACATCTTTAAGCTTTAAGCTTTTAAGCTTTCATCACTCAACAGTGATTTTTATACTCAGGTGAAATATCTGTCTTTAATGCAGAAAGTGATTCCAAATGTAATGTAAACTATCCCAGGAGAATGGAGGTCTACCCATAGCTCCAGGTTTTTAATGACGGGCTGGACAGTGGCTGCAGCCATGAAGCATAGGGGCCATTCCTGACACGCAAGCCTGCTTCCCATCCTTCCAGGCCCCTCAGAGTGTAGCCCCAGGTGAACCACTGCTGAACTGGGAGACAAATTACTTTGATAAACCCAGTCCAGCAGGACTGTACGATCCACTCTTCCCATGGAGCTTTGGTCTGGGCCCACTACAGCCTTCCTATGAGACGCATTTCCTGTGCTTGAGGGTCAACTAAATTTTAATTTATTGCAGAATCTGGAAACCATTCTGAGCTTCTTGGAGACAGGTACAGGCTAAAGGTTTTAAGAGGACTGATTACTTCTGAAAACCCACCTGCATTACAATTATCCATCACTGTCACTACTGAACTGTCGCATTTAAAAGGAAAGGACAATGAGAGGGGCTTTTAGGATTCATAATTGTCTCCAAACTTTTATAGGCAGATTTTAAAGAGCATGGAGGCCTGCTATTCTCCATTTCTACAGAGAACTGCAATTTGGGTAAAAAACAATGTGGTTGGGAAAAAGCAGCACCAGCACGAGGCTGGGAGTGGCCACCTCATCTGCAACAAGCAGGAGCAGTCACCACCCACATTGGAGACAGGAGTGCGTGGCCTTTGATGCCATTTCCAGGCAAATATTGGGCCCATGGTGCACTGGCAGAAAACAACAGCCTTGGCTGCTTTTGCAGATGAAAACCTAGGAGAAATGCCTGGGCACAGGCCCTGGGGTGGAACCTGCTTCCACCAGTTTCTAGGTGCCGTCCTCACCAAGTTCTGTCACTGCTCGGTGCCTCAGTTTCCCCATCTGTACACCAAGAAGCACAACAGACCCTTCCTCACGGGCTAAGTATGAGAGTTAGGCAGTGAGATGATGTAGCACAGTGGGACAGCACAGGTGCGCAGTGAGCTCACAGCACTGAGAGCTACTGTTTGTGGCCCTGTTCTGCGGTGGGCACGGAATCAGCCTGAGTCCCAGGCAATACTCTGATTCGTGGACAACACAGCAGGAAGCACAGGGCTCTCTGGAGGGGAAGGAAAGTCCCCGTTCTGGCTCAGGGGCAGCTATCCTGTGCAGGCCCTGGAGCTGAGCACTCCAGGTCCTTCTGGGTTTGGTGCTGGCTGTGGGGTGCAGGAGCCCCAGTTACCTCTTACATGTGCAGTTGTTTCTTTCTCAGTCTGTCCCCTGGTCCTCATGATGCAGGACACCCTCTCCAGCAGCAAGCGGTTATCCCTGTCGATGACCGCGAGACGCTCCTCCTCGAGCTGCGGACAGACACACAGACACATGGGGGGCCTTTGGAAGCACCAGCTGCATCTAGGCCATTACCGTGCAGATTTACTTAGCGGACTCCTTCAACCCCACATTTCCTTTGACTTGGGCACACTGCAGGTTTACACTGCCTCTTCAAATATCAGCAAGAGCTGTTGTAGCAAGCTTCAACAACGAGTATGACACATGCAGGCTCCTTTGTCTATAAATCGGGATACGTTAGGAAGGGGCCAAATTTCATATGCTCAGAATGGAAGTAACAGCAAGAACGCTATGATTCTTTGTGAAATTGGGTTACCGTCCAAAACTCAGTGAATGATGCTAATGAGGAAACCACTTCATGTTTTAAGAGAGGTGATTTTATACTGTGCAGAAGAAGAGATTGGAGCCCAGAGGAAATGAAAAATCTCTTGTTTTACGTTTTAAAGTTCACTGATCTATTGATTTGCTTGAGGATGACGTTTAGTTTCTGCTCTGCCCACTTCAGATATCATCACTAACAGGCACATAAAGAGCACACAGCATTTTGTTCTGGAGGCACTACTGTCAGAATAGCCATGAGCACCAGACAGCTTAAACTTCAAGAAATAAAATATCTGTGGAGGTCAAGAAATGGTCTTGTTTGAAGGAAGGGTACCGATTGCTCCAGAACGGCCCTGCCACTGCGCCTTCCTGCCCCTCCCGCTCTCTCCTCTGCAGACAAATGTCCGCAGGAAGACTGGAGAAGGGTCCCCATGCCCCTACTACCCGCCTGTGCTGGCGGAGTGAGGTTAACGGGCTGCTGACATGGCCCGGCATTGTCAACAACGGGAACCTTTATCCCTTGCCGAGCCAGCTGTTTCCATTTCTGGGGTTTCTGAGGCCACGTTCCCTCAGTTACAAGGGCAACTGAGGAAGAACTGGCATTACCTTCAGCTTCTTGAGTTTCAGGCGGAGGTGGCTGAGGCTCAGTGGGGCACGAGTGTCCACGAGGGGCTGGGCATCCTGGACCTGCGACACAGAGAGGCAACGTGACCCCAGGCACACTTTTAGCCGGCAATTAACATGAACTCAGATTGGACAGCTTCTGGGCTGTGGCACCGGGGACAATTATAGATAATTGTTTGTGGCACTGAAGAGACCATGTCAGCCTTGGACAGACACTCCTGAATGAGGCTCGGGCTTGATTCAGAATCCAAGTATCCCCCGGAGGCCAAGGGGCAGCCCTGGGAAATGAGTCGTTTTCAAGTAGAGAATTAAGTGGGTATGGAGTGAGGACTCATGAAATGTAACTGCCAGTGGACATTTCTATTCTGTTGTCAGGCCTTTAAGACTGTGAATTATGAAACCGTGTCCACCTCATTCTACTTTCTGAGCCTCCAGCAACATGCCCAGGATGGGCACCTGAAACATTGATTAACTGAAAAACGATCTCTGCAGTTTCCCATCAGAAAATGCGCAAAGAAGGGAAGAAATTTACAGTTTAAAATGTGTTGGACTGGGACGCCTTGGGTGGCTCAGTTGGAAAAGCGTCCAACTTCCGTTCAGGTCAACATCTCAAGGTTTGTGAATCTGAGCCCCACATCAGGCTCTGCGCTCTCAGTGCGGATAGGATCCTCTGTCTCCCTCTCTCTCTGCCCCTGTCATGCATGTGCTCTTTCTTTCTCTCTTTCTAAGATAAGTACTTAAAAATAAAATAAAATGTGATGGAGTAAGTGCGCGAGGGCTATCTGTATTACCATCTGCAATAAAAAGGAATCTCCCTCCTCCATATTCTAGATACTTGGTATAGACCAAGGGCTAGATGGCAAGAATGTTGAAAAGCATGCGCAGGAATTGGCGCTTGGCCCCTAACATGAGGGAGGACTAAAGAACAGAAACAAGGGAGAAACACAAACACATACATGACCTGGAGGTTCTCTGTCACTGAGTGTGGAAGAAGACAAGACCAGAGGTGGGCTGGTGGGCCACACAGCTGGGGTATTCATCCGGTCATGCAGCTGTGGGGTGGTGAGCAGAGGTGTGCCTCTGTGCTGTGGGTAGGGTCTGCAGGAGTCAGGCCTCCTGGGAGGCGTGTGTCTGTTGGGGTGGGGATGAGGGAGAAAGGGGTGCTGAAGAATGGCCCAAGTCTTGCAGCTTTGATGCCTGGTGACTCCAGAGCAGGAATAAAGATGGTGAGTAGTCTGGGGGGTGGCCAGTAAACCCTGTGTTGGGTGGGGCTATCTAGAAGCAAGTTGGTTGGGCTACAGGTAAAAATTTTAGGCTAATTATGGTTATTAAAAATATGACACTATGGTGGCTCAGCTGGTTAAGCATCTGACTTCGGCTTAAGTCAGGGTCTCACATTTTGGGAGTTTGAGCCCCATGTCGTGCTCTGTGCTGAACAGCTTGGAGCCTGGAGCTTGCTTCGGATTCTGTGTTTCCCTCTCTCTCTGCATCTCCCTGCTTCGTGCTCTGTCTCTCTGTCTCTCAAAAATAAACATTAAAAAATTAAAAAAATTAAAGTATGACACTAGCTTGCTTTATTATAGCACTTGCTTTTGACCAAGTTCTTTGGAACACACCGTCTTCCTAGATGCTCCTCTTGCCTATTATGCGCATTACATACAAATGAAAGGAAGCTCTTTCTCACAGAGACATGCCAGTTGAAAGATGAAGAAAGAGTGGAGACACTGAAAAGTTGCCATTTTATAGTCACCGTAGCACAGATTGGCTTGGCACAATCACCAACTGATGTTTAATCTTGGGGGAAAGTATGATGGAAAAGATGGAACTGGAGTAACTAACAGCTGGAGACAGCTGCCAAGGTGGACATGATGGCAAGTGACAGGGTTCACCTCCAAGAACCACTGACAGGCTTAGCACCAAGAGATATCAGGAACCACAAATGCCTGGAGAGGCCCAGTGTGGGGGCTTTTGTGAGTCTTTCCAAAAAAACTGAGACCCTTGACATTGTCTTCACTGTCTCCTGAGGCAGGTGGCCGAGTTCTCCCCACAGAAGATACCAGAACTTCTTCTCTGGAGAAATGGGGTATGGGGGACTCTGGCTGAGGGCAAAGTGGGTGCGGCTGAGGTGGGGGTCAGTGCTTCTCCCAACCCTGTGCCTAAAACTTCACAGGTTCCCCAGACAGATCTCCAAGGAGAGTAAACTGCTCCAAACACCACATGCCTTGACATGGGGAGTCCACACAACTGGATTGGCCGGAGTATGTAAAGCCTCCAGTCAATGTCCACGACCTCCTTCTCCAGACACTGGAGGGATGTCTCCAACATGAAAATGAGAGAGATAAGGACACTAAACAGGGGGTGGAAGAAACAGGGAAGATGAAGGGATCAGAGAAAAGCACCAAGTAAACTGTAAGTAACAAGCTTGGGGAGACAAAAGAGGGTGCTGTGTCCATAAAACAAGAATGAGATCCTAGGAAAAAGAAATGACGACTGATATTAGCCCTTGAAAATTAAAACTGAAATAAAAATTGAACAAAGGAGCTGAGGATGAAACTAAGGAACCTCTCCAAAATGAGCCAAAAATAGAGAGATGGGCAGCAGAAGAGAAAATAAAAGGAAACCAGAGGCTTGATATTGGGTCTCTGACATGTAACTAGTAGGGTTCCTAGAAAAGGGAAAGGGAAGGAATTTTTAGATTCTCTCAAATGAAAGGATCCATCAGAATGAACTCAAAGAGACTCACATAAAAACATGTCATGACAGAATGTGAAAACATCAGTAATAAAGATGAGGTCCTTCCTAGAAGTTTCCGGAAAGAAGCACCCACAGTCACACAGGAGTCAGAATGGCACTGGATATTTAAAAGAAGGTGGTGGCGGAAGCAGAGGGCTGGCCATCCGTTAACATAGCTCATGCTCCCCCAGCCGCAGTCTGGAGCTGTCCCTGGGAAATGGATGTCCTGTCAGGGACAGCATTTCCCAGGACTCCTGGCACTTGGGAGTGGCCATGTGATGAATTCTTGCCAATACAGCATCAGCAGAGTGAAGTTCCAGTTTTAGGCCAGGTTTTCTAGGAAGCAGGTGTGCTTTCTGTGTCCTCTCCCCTTACAGAGCCTGATGGTGGAGGAGCCACAGGTGAGTGGAGCTGGTCTGGAGTCGCCCACACACGGGCACAGGAGCAGGGATTACATGAGGATGATGTTAGGGCCTATTTGTTATAGCATGTCTCATTACCACAACTTAGGATGAGGGCCAGTGCCTTTAACATACTGAGGGAAGGTGATTTCGATCCTAGAATCTCATACCAAAGTTTCTATCAAGAGAGATGAGAGAATAAAAGCATTTTTAACGCAGAGACAAAAAAGAAAAGAAAAAACAAAACAAAACAAAACAAACCCAAGTAAACGAAAACCTCTGCTGCACTTGGGAAGCTCCCGCACGATGTGCTTCATCTCAGCGAGGGCGTAAACCAAGGTGCTGAAAACATGGTGTCCAGGAAAAGGGTTTTCAACATGGGAGACGGCACAGGGAGCTCCCGGCACATCATCAGCTCAGCAGGCCCAGAGTGTACACAACGTGCCATCCCACCAGAAGCAGTAAGGTGGAGGGAGGACTGCTGAAGAGGGGTGAGGGGTGGGGGACTGAAAGACTATTTGATGCTCTTGAGTGTTTGAGAATTTATTCATCAGCATTTGATGACTGATGGAGTATTTGAGAAAAAATAACTACAAATATACAGAAAACTCAAGCAACGTGACAACAAAGCAACTATTAACCCTTATAAGAAATTGTAAGAAAGGAGATATAATTACAACTTGACTCAAAAATAAGTGGTTTTGCATAGTCATTATAACTGGTTATTGACTTAATAAAAACCGATTATATTTATGTTGAGAAGATACGGCAAATGAGCATGTTCTTCTGAAAAATGGAGGTCAAAACCAGGAGAAACTGCCAGAAGCATTGAGCACGGCTGCCTTGGAATGGGGCTTTGCCATGGGGAGAAGCTGCTGTTTTTCTTAAAGTGTTTTGGTACTTTTAAATTTTTTCAAAAGTGCTTACATTACTCTGACAAAAATTAAAAGTAACTGAAGAATTATCGAATGAAAAGATCCAGTCCAGAGAGTACTAGAATGGAGAGAAGCATAATCCTCCGTGTAGGCTCTCGAGGGCCAACAGCACAGGAGAGGCGGCCAAGCCTGGCCGAGTGCAAGAGCCTGACACCCCAGTGACGCAGAAAGGCTAGCCTCGGCCACCTCAGCTGCCGGTGTGGCTAGAAGACAGTGTAAACAGTTCTTTCCAGTTGGATTTTGCCAGACGAGTGTGCACATGGAATAGAAGGTTCTGATGGCTCTGGAAGATCAGCAGCCTTGACCCTGCTCTGCCTCCTTCGTTGCACCATCTACGAGTCCCACCAATGTGTTTCAGAAGTGTGGGGGGGAGGGGGCAGAGACCGGAGCAACGATATTGAAGAGCCCCTCCCCCCATAGAGAATTAACAAGCGCAAACATCCTGTCCTATAGAGACGTCACATTGCACCTGACACTGTATCCTGCTTTAGCCCGCCCCCCTGCACCTCCCCAGGTCACCCCATCCTGAAGTCAGCCCCTATCCTTCCTACCTTGTGTCTGCATTTTTACCACTATGAAGGCACCCATAACCAATATTTTCTATTATTATCTTTTTAAGTTTATGGAAATCATGTTTACCTACCCACTCTGCTTCTTTTTCCACTCAAAATTATGAATTTAAAAAAATGTAGTATAAAATTTTAACCATAAATAAAAATGAGAAAAATAGTATAACAAACCCCCATGGAGTCTCACTCAGCTTCACCAAAGCCAACTAGGGGCCAATCTGGTTTCATCTCTGCCCCCCACCCACTGCCCCTGCCCCACCTGAGATTGTAGCAAATCAAACCAAGCAAATCTTTTTCATCCTTAAACATCTTAATATATGTCTCCAAAACATAGGGAACCTTTTAAAAGTACATGCTTACAATACCATAATCACACCAAGTTGACAAGTTCTTTTTTAAAAAAAAATTTTAATGTTTATTTATTTTGGAGAGAGAGACACACAGAGTGTGAGCGGGGGAAGGGCAGAGAGAGAGGGAGACACAGAATTGGAAACAGGCTCCAGGCTCCAAGTTGTCAGCACAGAGCCCGACACAGGGCTGGAACTCATAAACCCTGAGATCATAACCTGGGCTGGGGTCTGACGCTTAACTGTCTGAGCCACCAGGCGCCCCTACAACAGTTCTTTAATTAAGTATTCAGGCACCGCCCACATGTCTTCTATTATCCCCTCCCCTCTCCTCTCTCTTGTTTGCTTGTTGGACTTAGGACCTAGGTCAAAAGGTCCATAAATTGTACTTACTTGATGTATCTCTTGCACCTCTTTAAATTATAGTTTTTGCCTCCATTTCCGCCCTTGCAATGTGTTGTAGGGAAATCAGATAATTTGTCCTGTAGACTTTCTCAGTCTGGATTTTGCTGACTGAATGCCTGGCACTACCTATAAACTGATAGTTAGAAATTCAGGTTCAATTTTTTTCCTTGGCAAGACTACCCCATGGTGATATTTTATCACAAGGTACACATTTCTGCTTATCTCTGTTTTTGTGAAAATTAGAAACATTCTGATTCTGTCATCCATTCCACATTTATTTGCTGGAATACGTCTACACTTCACTTTTGCAGGATAACTGCATTCTCTTTATTTACTAATTTTCAAAATAACAAGTTGTTCTTAGCACCTTCCAAAGGGGGTGGATAAGGTGTTTCTGTTTAACATCATTAGGAAGTAAAAAATTCAAACATATATATTTTTTTTTTTAAGTTTATTTATTTTTGGGACAGAGAGAGACAGAGCATGAACGGGGGAGGGGCAGAGAGAGAGGGAGACACAGAATCGGAAACAGGCTCCAGGCTCTGAGCCATCAGCCCAGAGCCCGACGCGGGGCTCGAACTCACGGACCGCGAGATCGTGACCTGGCTGAAGTCGGACGCTTAACCGACTGCGCCACCCAGGCGCCCCAAAAATTCAAACATATTTGATGTGTTTCAGTACACTGCCATTGACATCCTTTTTGATAGTCAACATGTCCCTCTGGGGCCAGTGAGACAGTTGACTTTTATTTTTTATTGTTTAATTTACATCCAAGTTAGTTAGCACATAGTGCTATAGCGATTTCAGGAATAGATTCAGTGATTCATCCCCTGTGTATAATACCCATGGCTCATCCCAACAAGTGTCCTCCCTAATGCCCTTTGCCCATAAGCCCATCCCCTCTCCCACAACCCCTCCAGCAACCCTCAGTTTGTTCTCTGTATTTAAGAGTGTCTTCTGTTTTGTCTCCCTCCTCATTAAAAAAATTTTTTTCCCTAATGTTTATTGATTTTTGAGACAGAGAGACAGACAGACAGAGCATGAGCAGGGGAGGGGCAGAGAGAAAGGGAGACACAGAACTGGAAGCAGACTCCAGCCTCTGAGCTGTCAGCACAGAGCCCAGTGAGGGGCTTGAACTCATGAACCGTGAGATCATGACCTGAGCAGAAGTTGGATGCTTAACTGACTGAGCTACCCAGGCACCCCGTCCCCCTCCTTGTTTTTATATTATTTTTGTTTACCTTCCCTTATGTTCATCTGTTTTGTATCTTAAAGTCCTCATATGAGTTAAGTCATATGATATTTGTCTTTCTCTGACTAATTTCGCTTACCATAATACCCTCCAGGTCCATCCACATAGCTGCAAATGGCAAGATTTCATTCTTTTTGATTGTCGAGTATCAGATACCACATCTTCTTTATTCATTTATCTGTCGATGGACATTTGAGTTCTTTCCATACTTTGGCTATTGTCAGTAGTGCTACTATAAACATGGGGGTGCATGTGTCCCTTCAAAACAGCCCACCTGTATCCCTTGGATAAATACTTACCAGTGCAATTGCTGGGTCGTAGGATAGTTCCATTTTTAATTTTTTGAGGAACCTCCACACTGTTTTCCAGAGTGGCTGCACCATTTTGCATTCCCACCAGCAGTGCAAAAGAGTTCCTCTTTCTCTACATCCTCGACAACATCTGTTGTTGCCTGAGTTGTTAACGTTAGCCATTGTGGTTTTGATTTGTATTTCCCTGATGATGAGTGATGTTGAGCATCTTTTCATGTGTCAGTTGGCCATCAGGATGTCTTCTTTGGAAAAGTGTCTGTTCATGTATTTGGCCCATTTTTTCACTGGATTATTTGTTTTTGGGTGTTGAGTTTGAGACGTTCTTGATAGATTTTGGATACTAACCCTTTATCTGATATGTCATTTGCAAATATCTTCTCCCATTCTGTCGGTTGCCTTTTAGTTTTGTTGATTGTTTCCTTTGCTGTGCAGAAGCTTTTTATCTTGATGAGCTCCCAGTAGTTCATTTTTGCTTTTGTTTCCCTTGTCTCTGGAGACATATTAAGAAGTTGCTGTGGTCGAGGTCAAGGAGGTTTTTGCCTGCTTTCTCCTCGAGGATTTTGATGGCTTTCTGTCTCACATTTAGGTCTTTCATCCATCTTGAGTTTATTTTTGTGTCTGGTGTAAGAAAGTGGTTCAGGTTCATTCTTCTGCGCGTCGCTGTCCAGTTTTCCCAGCACCACTTGCTGAAGAGGCTGTCTTTATTCCATTGGATATTTTTTCCTGCTTTGTCAAAGATTAGTTGGCCATACGTTTGTGGGTCCATTTCTGGGTTCTCTATTCTGTTCCATTGATCTGAGTGTCTGTTTTTGTGCCAGTACCACACAGGGATTGTGATGCCTCCTGCTTTGGTTTTCTTCTTCAAGATCGCTTTGGCCATTCGGGGTCTTTTGTGGTTTCATTCAAATTTTAGGATTGTTTGTTCTAGCTCTGTGAAGAATGCTGGTGTTATTTTGATAGGTATTGCATTGAATATGTAGATTGCTTTGGGTAGTATAGACTTTTTAACGATATTTGTTCTTCCAATCCAAAAGCATGGAATATTTTTCCATTTCTTTGTGTCTTCTTCAATTTCTTTTATAAGCTTTCTATAGTTTTCAGTGTATAGATTTTTCAGCTCTTTGGTTAGGTTTATTCCTAGCTATTGTATGGTTTTTGGTGCAATTGTGAATGGGAACGATTCCTTGATTTCTCTTTCCGTTGCTTCATTATTGGTGTATAAGAATGTAACCTATTTCTGTGCATTAATTTTATATCCTGCGACTTTGCTGAATTCATGGATCTGTTCTAGCAGTTTTTTGGTGGAATCTTTTGGGTTTTCCATATAGAGTATCATGTCATCTGCAAAGACTGAAAGTTTGACTTCCTCCTTGCCTATTTGGATGCCTTTTATTTCTTTGTGGTGTCTGATTGCTGAGGCTAGGACTTCCAATACTATGTTGAATAGCAGTGGCAAGAGTGGACATCCCTCTCGTGTTCCTGACCTTATGGCAAAAGCTCTCAGCTTTTCCCCATTGAGGATGATGTCATCAGTGGGTTTTTCATATATGGCTTTTATGATCTTGAGGTATGATCCTTCTATCTCTACATTCTTTTTTTTTTTTTAATTTCTTTTTTCAACGTTTTTTATTTATTTTTGGGACAGAGAGAGACAGAGCATGAATGGGGGAGGGGCCGAGAGAGAGAGAGACACAGAATCGGAAACAGGCTCCAGGCTCTGAGCCATCAGCCCAGAGCCCGACGCGGGGCCCGAACCTACGGACCGCGAGATCGTGACCTGGCTGAAGTCGGACGCCCAACCGACTGCGCCACCCAGGCGCCCCATATCTCTACATTCTTGAGGGTTTTTATCAAACAGTTGGCTTTTTAAACAATGCTAATAGCCTTGACAGCTTCTTTGCTTTCTGGAGTGACAAGGTGATACAGGGTTATCTTGTAAATATCTTATCAACTGGGAATCCACCATTTTTACAGCAAAGCCTGGTCAGTGGGAAATGACATTTAGAGACCATGGTCTGGGTGCTAGTTTTGTGTTTTTTTTTTTTTTTCCCCAACGTTTATTTATTTTTGGGACAGAGAGAGACAGAGCATGAACGGGGGAGGGGCAGAGAGAGAGGGAGACACAGAGTCGGAAACAGGCTCCAGGCTCTGAGCCATCAGCCCAGAGTCTGACGCGGGGCTCAAACTCACGGACCGCAAGATCGTGACCTGGCTGAAGTCGGACGCTTAACCGACTGCGCCACCCAGGCGCCCCGCTAGTTTTGTTTATACTGGGTTTTTTCTTTGAAGGCCTTTGCCATAGACAAAGCCCATTTGATCCTTCCAGCTCCGGTTCAGAACCCCATTCCATTTAGCTGGGCTTATGAGTCTTAGTTCTGTATTTCCCTTCTCTCGAGCTGTAATTCCCAGTTCTCAATGACACCATCAGAGCTACTCATTGGCTTTATCCCACCCTAAACACCCATGGTCCATAAGAATAATACTGACTTCTCGTGGACATTGGCAACATATTTATGTCCCTCGGGTAAGGGAAACAAAGACAAAAATAAACTACTGGGACTATACCAAAATGACAAACTTTTGTACAGCAAAGGAAATCATCAACAAAGAGAAAAAGGAACCTACAGAATGGGAGAGGATATTTGCAAATGACATATCTGATGAGGGGTTAGTATCCAGAATAAGATATTTGCAAATGACATATCCAGTAAGGTTTAATATCTAAAATGTATAAAGAACTTGTCTAACTCAATGCTGAAAAACGATCCAATTAAAAAATGGGCAGAGGCCCTGAAAAGATATTTGTTCAAGGAAGGCATCCAGATGGTCAACAGACACATGAAAAGATCCTCAACATCACTCATCATCAGGGAAATGCAAATTGAATCCAGTGAGAGATCACTTCAACCTAGTCAGCATGGCTAGTATCAAAAAGACAAGAAATAACAAGTGTTGGTGAGAATGTGGAGTAAAGGGAACCCTCATCCACTGTCGGTGGGAATGCAAGTTGGTGCAGTGGAAAACAGTATGGAAGTGCTACTGGTGTGTAGTACTCAAAAAAATAAAAATAGAAATACCATATGATCCAGTAATTCTACTACTGGGTATTCACCAAAAGAAAGTGAAAACACTAATTCAAAAGGATATATGCACCTCTATGTTATATATAATATATAGAGAGTATATGTATATACATATACACTATATACATATACTATATGTATATACATATACTATATACATATATGTACACTATATATAGCACATATATATATATATACTATATGTATACTATATATATGCTATGTATATACACTATATACATATACTATATACATATATTACTCAACCATAAAAAAGAGTGAGGTCTTGCCATTTGTGACATCATGGATAGACCCAGAGAGATACAATGTTCAGTGAAATAAGTCAGAGGAAGACAATATGGACTCTTAATAACCAAACAAACAAACACCAGACTCATAAATACAGAAAACAAACCAGTGGTTGCCAGAGGGGGGAGAGGTGGGGGATGGGTGAAATGGATGAAGGGGGTGAGGGGTACAAACTTCCAGTTATCAAATAAGTCAGGGAGATGAATAGTACCACACAGAGAACTGTAACAACCCTGTATGGTGACAGATGGTGACCACACTCATGGTGACGAGCCCTGAGCAACGTGTAGGACTGTCGAGTCACTGTGGTGCACACCTAATACAGCATTGTGTGTCAACTCTACCTCAACAATAAAAAAGAAACACATAAATGTAAAACATAAAGACAACTGAAATAGTTCCTCTCAATATGGTTATGAAACCAATTGCACCTGCACTCAGGTTCATTTTATTTTCGGTATTTGGAATGCTTTTTAAGTTTAATTTTGTTTTATAATATGTAACATATTTACCTAGCTCCAAAGTCAAATCTGTCAAACAAGCGCCTTTTCTAAGAGGTCCCTGTCATCTTTGCCCTGGTCCCTGATGACAAGTCTAATTTTGCTGTCACGCCTTTCATTTCTGAAAATATGAGGATATATAATAGGTGTGTGTATGTCAATATATTTATATATAAGTATATATAGATATATTTTCAATCCCTTTTTTTTGGATAAATGTAGCACATTTTACACATCTTTCTCCATGTTGCTTTTTAAATCTCACAATATATTATAGACACAATTCTATAGTGGTCCATAGAGAGGTTTCTTATTCCTTTTTTGGACCTGCATAGTACTTCATCATGTAAAAGCATCATCCTAACTTACTGACCCAGCTTGTTTTTGATGGACATTTGGGTTAGCTCCAATTTTGCTATTACAAATATTGCAGCAATTAGCATCTTTCGCAATTTCTTTTTGGATCTTTGCCAGTGTGCCTCTGGAATGGGTACTGCTGGGCTAGAGGCCAAGTGCATGTGCAGTTTCGTTAGGTATCACTAAATCCCCAGTGGGGCTGCTCTCTGCTGCGTGCCCACAAGCGCTGCTGACACTGCTTCTGTCCCCAGAGCACTGCCAACAATCCGGGGCATTTTTGCCAGCCTGATAGGTGAGAAATGGTATTACAGTGCAAATTTCATTTGCATGTCTCTGTTATAAGTGAAATTGACCAACTTTTTGTAGGTTAAGAGTTGTTTGCAATTGTTTTTCTGTGAACTTTTGTTCATTTCACTTGTCCATCTTCATATGGAGTGGTTTGCATTTTTCTTCTTATTTTTAGAGGATCCTTGCATATAAGGGTATTAACCTTTTGTGATATAAGTTGCAATTACTTTTCCCAATTTAAATTTGATTTTCTATTGATTCTCCTGGGTTCTTCAGATATTTAGTCATTTCATCTACAAATAGAAAAAAAAGCCAGATACGTATTTCATTTCATTTTCATGCCTAATGGATTTGTCTTGTCTACTTGCTTTGGCTAATACCTCCAACACAATTTAAAAGGGTATATAAGAGTGTAGGCATTCTTGTTTTATTTCTTACTTCATAGGGAATACCTTGAGTGTTTCCCTATTTTTAAAAAATGTTTATTTATTTTTTAGAGAGACAGACAGAGCAATAACAGGGGAGGGGCAGAGAGAGAGGGAGTCATAGAATCCAAAGCAGGCTTCAGGCTCTGAGCTGTCAGCACAGAGCCTGATGTGGGGCCTGAACTCATGAACTGCGAGATCATGACTTGAGCCAAAGTCAGACGCTCAACTGACTGAACTGCCCAGGTCCCCCTAGTGTTTCCCTATTAACTGAGATACTGTCTTAGAGCCGAGATATTCATATTTTATTATGTTAGGGAAATATCAGTAACAATTTTTCTATATTAAGATTATTTTAGTTTTATTTTTAGCATGAATGGGTGTTCAGGCTCTAAGATAGAAGGTCCTGTTGAGATGCCAGACTGACGACAAGGCACTGGATTCTAGAGATGCTTTGGGCACAGCACTTTCCCATAAATCTTTTTTCCCCCTTCTAGTGCATCAAAGTCCTTTATGTTCCCAAGGAAGCCAAGCAGTAAGAAACTAAATAACTCTAAAGAGCTGGCTCCTCTTACTCTTAATAAGGAAGAAGGATTTGTTTAAGTTTTAGTGCCAAGTGGTGAGGTCTGGGGTGGTAAAAGGAGGCCTGCTGGCTCTCCCTGCTGCCTCCAGGGGGGGCCGTGTGGTCTCTGCTCCAACGCCCTTCTGCTCAGGCCCAGATTCCAGTCATTCACTGGGGCCTTCCCCATCTGGAGCATCTCGTCTTCCCACCATGAGGTCTGCACCACAGGATGGCCCTGCCAGCACTCTGCGCCCTCTGCCCTCTGATGTCCTCCTGTCCTGACCTCTCCTCTCCTTGCCAGAAAGCCTCTGCTGGGACTCTTGGCACCACCCCCACCTGGGCTGGTCCCTCTGGCCCCGGTTGCCCCCTTGTGTACCCACCGTGCCCTTCTTTTCAGCTTTCTTAGTTGACTGTACCTGAGACTGGCTCCCTGTCTTCACTTCATTCCCTTTCAGGTAAGACGCATGGCCCTCCCTTTAACACCTGATGCTGGGATCGTGAGTTCCTGGGTCCGCGCCCTCTGCTGCTGGCCACGCCATATCGGAGTGTTTCAGCGCTGCCTTCTTAGGCCCAGCAACCACGTTGTTTCTGGGACGTCTCGGAGCTGCACTCATCAGGGCCATGTGATTTCACACTCCACAGCCACACCTGGGTCCCACACCAAATGCCAGCTACTGGCTCTCCCTCTTCATAGCCCCCCACTTCGCACCCTGACCATTTCAAATCTTCTTTGTCTTACAGTCTCTTAGGCATAGAGCCTAGCTACTCACTTACATTGGGGGCGTTTATCAATCACCTACCTCTTGCCGGGGACAATTCTAGTCTCTGGGACACATCCATGAACAAAACTCTCATGGCATTTACATTCTTATCTGTTATTCAAAGAGGTGATGCCAACTGATTTTGTACTTATTGTCATACTCTCTCTTTCAATTTTTCCCTGCCAACCACTATTTGCTAACCGTGACTCACTATGTGCTCTAGGTGCTGAGGATATCATAGCAGCAGAATGCAGTCACCGCCCTCCCAGATGGGAGAACAAATAGGACAAAATAAACACATTACATCAATCATGTGGTGACATGAGATGGCAGACACAGGAACCAGAGAGGGAAGAGGGTGTGCTTCTTAAGAGAGGGCACAGAGAAGATCGTAGGAAGCCTGGAGGTCTGAGGAAGTGGGGGTGAGCCTGAGGAAAGCCAGGCTCCCAAGGAGGTTAGTGGGTGCAGGGCCAGGTGTGCGTGGGCACTGGAGCAGCCTTGAAGTAAGTATGACCTCCCTGAGAACACAGTGTCCCCACCACCAAGGCAGGCAGAATCCTGGGAGAAGTAGAAAGGCTAGCCTGGATCTTGTATCCTGCAGAAACCCTGGGTCCCTGCCCTGGGGAGATGCCTTCAGAACATCACAGAGAAACACTGCCTCCCCAGGATGCTCCCTTCTTAAGAGCATTTCTCAACTTTGAGAAACACAGACACGGAGAGACAGCACCGACTGAGCACCGTGGAGTTGGATGGCCCCACTGACGTCTCAGTGGCCACTACGGCAGGCCATTTTGAAAGCACAAGGTGACCTTCTCAAATGATACCCACATTTGCAATAAATAAATGGAAATAATAGCATATCTCCTAGTAGAGCTAAAAGTCAGCTTTTAGTTCTCCCTGGAACATGCTGTTTTGATAGGGGAGAGGGTCCCTGGATCTTTGTGTCTTAACACACTTTCAAATCATTTAGGAAAAATTAAGTACTTTATAAACACGCCATAATTCAGAGTCCTAAAATAACCATAATCCACTTAACAGAATTTTTATTGTGTGGCAACACACATGACCAACCTTTTAAGGAAATATCATTTCAACCGTTCCATCTCTGAAAATAAAATTAGCTTTTGGTTTCCAGACAAAGCGCTGGCATTTTACGGGGGGTGCCCTGACACCTGCCTTTCCTACCTTTCTCCGGTGATGCTGGTAGGCTTTCTCCCAGGTGCGCTGTCCCTGCATCTCAAACAGCAAAACCCACTGCTCCCTTCCACTGGCGGCCTTGGTGCAGGCTGCTGAGGGCTGTGTTTGCTGGGTCACCTGACAGTTGTCATGGTGCCCAAGCCAGGAAGGAAAGAAAGGGCAAGAGGAAGCTTAGCAAAGGAGAATTGAAGATCTTTCTGTTCCAAAAGGGTATTTTCTCAAGAGATCTTAAGTAGCTTAGTGATGCCATCTTGATGCCCACTGCTCACCTCCCCTGTGCTCATGGAAAAGGTCAGAGAGTTGGGCCTTCAGCAGACTTTCCCCTTCCCCTCCTTTCCCTCTCCTCTCCCTCTCCTTTCCCGTTCTTTTCCTCCCTTTCCTGCTTCCCATCCTGCCCCCTTTCCTGTCTATCTTTGAATAACCTATAATAATTTGGACAGATATTTTTACTCCAGATTTATTTATTTATTTATTTATTATTTATTTTTACTTGCAATGGGTTTAATTGACTTGAGGGTTAGTTATAGAAAGTTTTAGCCATTTTAAGCCATTCCTCTCTCTCTGGTTTTTATCTGGTTGGGATAGGTTTTCCATGAGAAGGAAGAAGTGACAGTGGTATTAGAATATCTGTTGAGCTGTTCATCTTTGTTGAAATCACAGGCATAATATTGGAGATGGCATGATTAGAGGAATCGGCTAATGACAAAATAACAATATTGTTTTCGTTTCAGATTGTTGGGTGTCATCACATGCCCATGGTGGACACGTTGTAGCACAGAAGCGCATTCAGGGGCTCATTGTTCAGCTGTGTGTCAACAGGCAGAACAGAAAAGGGTCATTATTAAGAGCTGTGTTCTGCACATGAGCATGATCCAGTGGCTGTCAGTCTTAGAATTAGCTAGGCCTAAACTGAGTCAGACTTGGGAAGAATAAGATGGGAATAAAATCAGAATATGCCTTTTTCCTACCCAGCTTTTGGAGCTGCACTTAGCTGGTTCTAATGCTTTTCAAAAGTTTGGCAGAAGACTTTGCAGGCTGGTAAAATTGTTCATGTACTGAGAGTTAAAAAGTTGGGTTTTTCAAAATCTAATTTATTTTAGTTCACAGGTATTAATTAATTTTCTAAAGACAATTATGGATACACAGAAGATAGATGTAAGAATTACTGTCTAAAAAATACGGCTGGCACTTTAAGACATAGCTTTCATTAAGATTCCCTAGCCTATAAAATCTATACGTCATATTCGGAGGAATTCTATTAAAATAATTAATTTGTTGGGGTGCCTGGGTGGCTCAGTCAGTTGAGCATCCGACTTTGGCTCGGGTCATGATCTTGCGGTTCTGTGAGTTTGAGCCTCACATCAGGCTCTGTGCTGACAGCTCAGAGCCTGGAGCCTGCTTCAGATTCTGTGTCTCCCTCTCTCTCTGCCTTTCCCCGCTCACACTCTGTCTCTCTCTCTCTCTCTGTCTCAGATGTAAATAAACATTTAAAAAAAATAAAATAATTTATTTGCTTTACCCAGTTATTGTCATTGGTCAAGCCCCATATTCAGTACTATATTCAGACGCTTAAGGAACACCTGCCATTAATGACATAATGGCATCGATGTTAATGAAGTCCCCAAATGTACTCCAAGATTTTTCTATTCAGACTGTGGGGCTGGTTCTATATGATTCTAGTCTTTTTCTTTTCCAGAGCTTGCCACACATGCTGAGAAATTCCTGGCCATGCTCAGCATCACTGCCAATGACCTGAGGGATGTGAGCAGTGTTCTGTCCACTCTGCTCATGGTTGTGTGAAAGACCACAGCTGGAGGGCGAAGTAGAAGATGGACAGAGTAAATGACGTTTAAAGGTTCTGTTTCTTTTGCTTTTGTTTTTTTTCTTAACACTGTGGGTGCTCAGAGTGGTTATGATACACACATTATTACTGATGCAGTCTATCACATAAGTGACCTCAGGGAGGAGTCTTACTCCCACTCACCTATGTTTGCTCTTAACCGACTGACCACTCAATTAACACTGGCTATTTGATTTGAGGTGTTGGTGAGGCCCCACAGCAGAGGATTGGAGGAACTAGACGTACCCCACACTGAACCAGAAAGATCACTGTCAGCTGCACGGCACACCCATCCATTCAGGCTCAAACTAAGTGTTGGTTCATAACACATTCTTAACAAGATCAGACCAGAAAAAAATCAGTTAACTGGTAACTCCTTGCAATGTCTCCTGAGGAAATAATCTGAAACACTGACAAGGATTTATGCACATCAAAGAATTATTCATAGGGGCGCCTGGGTGGCTCAGTCAGTTAAGTGTCTGACTGTTGGTTTCGGCTCAGGTTATGATGTCATGGTTCATGAGATCGAATCTGTGTCAAGTTTATGCTCACATTGAGGAGCCTGCTTGGGATTCTCTGTCTCCCCTCTCTCTACTCGTCCCCTACTCTCTCTCTCTCTCAAGATAAATAAACTTAAAAACTAAATAAAATAATTAAAAAAAGAATTACTCATAAAAGTAGAAAATTGGAAAGTCTGGAGTTTAATTAAGAGTGTCAGTATCAGTTTCTAGTAATGTTCTTTTTCTATTCTGAGATCTAATCCATGATACCACTTTGTATTTCGTGAATTTTTAATTAAAGAAATTTTTTAACATTAATCTAGGTTTGAATGTTTCTATTTATACTTTGCACAAAATAATAGCAAAGCGTATTTTGATTTGTTTATTCAGATAATACCTGTATGTTTAGCTTCAGCCTTAATCAGTGTTTTCTGGCTCAGTATTGACTTGAATATTGAGTTTCCTAGAAATACCTTGAAATGGTGATTCCCTGAATATGTGAAAGTCATTATTGCACAATTAAAAAAAATTTTTTTTTTAATGTTTATTTATTTTTGGGACAGAGAGAGACAGAGCATGAACGGGGGAGGGGCAGAGAGAGAGGGAGACACAGAATCGGAAACAGGCTTCAGGCTCTGAGCCATCAGCCCAGAGCCCGACTCGGGGCTCGAACTCACGGACTGCGAGATGGTGACCTGGCTGAAGTCGGACGCTTAACCGACTGCGCCACCCAGGCGCCCCTAAAGAATTTTTTTTAAATGTTTACTTATTTTTGAGAGAGACAGAGACAGAGCTTGAGCGGGGGAGGGGCAGAGAGCGAGGGAGACACAGAATTTATTTATTTTTGAAAGAGAGAGAAAATACAAACAGGGGAAAGGGGGAGAGAGAGGAGACACAGAATCCAAAACAGGCTCCAGGCTCTGAGCTGTCAGCACAGAGCCCAATGCGGGGCTTGAACCCATGAACTGTGAGATCATGACCTGAGCGAAAGTCAGATACCCAACCAACTGAGCCACCCAGATGCCCCTGTACAATTGATTATAATATTGTATATAATAAATGGTATAAAGCATTTGTGAAGTAATATATGGTAATTAAATCCTTAATATTCATAATTCTTTGTATGTGTCTTGTGACTATAACCTTAAGTTCAGGCTTTGGTTTTTGTGTTCCTCTGTCTTCCCACAAGAGCAATGAGATCAAAACCAAGCAACAGACTTCATTTTTATTCCACAGGACAGAGTAGTTTAAAAACAATCTCAAATTACTTCAGATTGATTCAGTTTTTGGAGGCAAATACTGATTCACAGAAGAATGAATGTGTCTCCAGTGCCCTCTGTAGAGTATGGGTCACTGGAGAGGCCAAACCAAAGAACTAGGGTATCTACTTCAGGAAGGGTGGGTTGGGCTCTTCCCCCAGGGAAAAGAACTGAAAATACTGGATATTGTCTTAATAAGACTTCCCCCCAAAGCAGCTGCCGAGTTACTACAGACAAGGGACCAAAATGGAGGAAAGTTGCAGCCGCAACTCACGTTGCTTGAGCAGCCCTCAAATAGTGAAATTGGCTAAAGTAGTCCTGGGCTGACCATGTCTCAAGGTGCTAAGAGAAAGTGATGCTCCCACCCTCCCAAGCTCCTCAAACTCTCTGGCATCTCCATGGCATGAGCGTCTGGCAAACTGAATGTCTCTAACTGGAACCAGCAGAGAGTTCAGAGCAGACCCCAGAGAAACAGACACTGAGGTCATGAGACATGGATTATAGGGAAACTACACTTAATGTTTTAAGGGGTAAAAAAAAAAAAAAAAAAAAAGAAATATCTGCAGGGTACAGAAACCACAAAAGTTCTCAGTACAGGAGGAACATCCACAAAATTTACAAAATTCGGCCTTGCACGGAGCTGTAAAACATGTCAGTAGGATCAAGCTAGGAATTAACAACAAAAGATAACTAGGAATCCCGTGTATTTGGAAATGAAGCAATGCAATTCTAAGGCGAGGAACAAGACAGGGATGTCCCTGTGACCTTCAAGAGGGGCTTTGAAGCTGAACTGGATACATGTGCTGGGTGTTGTGATGGATTCCAAACGCCAATCGTCGGTAATGGTGGTGCTGACTGTCAGCCTTACTCAGTGCAATAGCATCTCCACGGTGTTAGTCCTGAAAGGGTTCACTGAGATGCTCTCAGGGAGTTAGACTAGAGAGAGGAAAGCTATGCCCACTAGTGATGAATTTCAGTGCACTCTATGTCCCTGCTGGTGGAGAGCTGCTCCCCCAGTGCCCACGAGGCAGAGGCCTTGCTCCTGTTAACAAGACGGCATGTTGTTAATGTGCAGCAGAGACGATCATGACTGGGAAAATTATAAACCCGATAGAGCAGAAACAAATAATTCCTCTTGCAATATGTAAGAGTCAGGAAGATTCAGGAAGATTCACAGAGCCTAGAAGACATCTTGGAAAAGCTGACTTCTTATAGGAGGGAATTAAGCGATTTTTAATTTTAATTTTTAAAATGGATTTTACCATATTTGTGTGGTTAATTTTAAACAAATGCATTTGAAGTGCATATTAGGACTTGCTCACAGTGCTTACAGCCCAGCATCTTCTCCCCGACTCTGCTTCTCGCATCCACTGAATTCAGAGAATCAGACAAACCTAACTCTGTCCCTCACCCCAACCCCAGATGGATCCCCTTGTGAGGCAAACAACCCTCTCCGGTCACACGGCCAGTGGATGGATCACAGCTTCACCAGCAGCAGCAGTGACACTATCGTCAACGTCACCGTGTGTGGCTGAGCCAGCGTGTCTGCAGTGAGAGGCCGTAGATTAAGAAAACTCTAAGCACTGTGACCTTTGCAGGGTCACAGCGTGCTCCCGGCTAGGTCATCTGGACAGGATCTTAAGGACCCTTTTTTTGCCTCCTCCCTCTTCCACGCCAGGCTGAGTAGAGTCCTGATTTGGATTTTCAGCCTGCTTTTGCTCAGAAACCCAGCAAAGCCACCGAGTTGCCAGCCCCCAGCGTGGAGAGGGGAGGGCACAGAGCGGCGGGGTCAGAAAGACGCAGAGCTGCGGGGCTGGGGGTGGCGCTCTTCCCTGTCCTGCAGAGACTGTCACATGGGCAACAGCACCCTGTCCTCAGCCCCAACTTAT
This sequence comes from Lynx rufus, assembly GCF_022079265.1. Lineage (NCBI taxonomy): Eukaryota > Metazoa > Chordata > Mammalia > Carnivora > Felidae > Lynx > Lynx rufus. Next base: position 82,977,309 of record NW_025814823.1, on the reverse strand, counting down.
TTTTTACCTGGCAGCCACTTTTTGTCACTTGCTGTTGGTCCCCAAGTCAGGCCTTTGGGCAAAGCTCTTGTCATCTGCAAGGGAGGGTCACTCCTTGAGGGTGAGGGTGCAGGGAAGAGGCGGTGTTGGCTGAAGAGGAGTCAGCAGGGCGGCCAGCCCTGGTGGGGGCGGGGGGAGAACCAACAAGCCAGGAGGCTGCTGGGGGGTGTCCACCCGGGCCTGGTGTGGCTGCCCTGGTCTCCAGGCCCTTGAAGCCGGGCTCACAGTGGCACGAGCTGAGCACGGGGGTGTGAGTGCGGGGGGGGGGGGGGGGTGCCTGGAGACTCTGCCCTGGGGACCCTCCAGAGCCCGGATGCCGGGGCAGGGCCCCAGGCTTTCTCCCCCACGGTTCCTTGCTGCCATTTAAATGCAGATGCAGTTGTAAAATAATTAAAGCATTTTCTTCATCATAAAAACAAAGAAGCAGTTCATGAGTATTTTTGGCAACATATCCTTCCTTTCAAGAAAAAGGAGAAAATGCAACTGAAAAACTGCACCTTCTCCTCCAATTTAGAAGGAGGATGACCGAGAGAAGAGGCCAGTCCTCACCGGAGCGGGGGTGCCTGGACCTTCTGCTGGGGAGCTGCACCCTGGGGCGCTGCCCTCCTGGCATGTGAGGAGACAGAAGGGTGACTGTGAATGGAGACCTCATCTCTGTTCTGCTTGCTGACTGTGGAGCCTCGTCTCTGGCAGGGCTAGTCGGGGACAATGCCCATGCCCGTCACTCCGTCCCCTTCCCTTCCTTCCACCAGAGCCCTGTGAGTTTAGAGAGGGTTACCTCCACTAGGTAATCTGGGTGGAGAGATTGCTGGGTCTGTTCCCAGCAATGCTCCCCACCCCTTCCCACGTTTTCACAAGATTGCTTATTGCCTATTTGGAAGACCTTCCAGCGAGGCAACTAGAAAAATGGGCTAATTCAGGGTTTGTTAACCTCAACACTGTTGACATTTAGGACTGCACGAATGGTTCTCAGTCCTGACGTTGTAGGAGGCTAGCCACTCCTCCCTCCCAGAGTGACAACCGAAAACTTCCCCAGACATTGCCAACTGCCCCTTGGGAGACATGGGGGCTAAGTCAACCCCAGCTGGGAACCACCGATGGGTGAAACTTCAGGCAGGGTAAACAACTAGTTTAGTTCTGAGGGAGATTTTCTCTCCGAAGGTCAGTCTCGTAAAATCAGAGCAGTTCAGTCCCTTTCCTGTGTGATGAAAGGGAGGCTGTTATAAATCGTTATTATGAGTTCCAGGCCTCCGGCGAGGGCAGACTGGCCTGAAGAGTCGAAGGGTCGTACCCAACAGCTGGAGCAGAAGGCAGGACTACCCTTGGGAAGGGTCTGTGCCTGTGAGGGGCCGGGGTGGGCTGGGGCGGGGGTGAGGGGGGAAGACGGAGGGCTGGAGGAGCTGTGGGAGAAGCCAGTGACTGTCGTGTGGTACAGCTGTCCTCAGGAACTTGTAAGCTCTCAAAACCCAGATGCAAACGGGTTTCCTGGTGGGGAAGTGTGGTGCGTGCCTACTAGTTCAGGACCAAACGGAGGAGCATTTATGCACATGGCTCAGAAATGAGGGCCTCGGAGGTGGGAAGAGTGGGAATTGACAGAAGCCATGGAGAGGGTAACAAGCCATTCAAACTTTGAAAGCCGTTTGAAGTTTGAGCCAAGTTCACCAAAACTGATTAGAAAGACAGATCAAATTTGACAAATCATTTTCTTATAGGCACTCAGCACGCTGTCCATCAGCCAGGATGTACAGGAACGATGTGTGCGCTGAGAAATGCACCCCCCTGCCCCCCGCCACGGTGATTAAGGACCTGGTTCCACCCGCACCACACCGCCAGGGGTGGGAATCCTGGGCCAGAAGTCTGAGGCATAGGCTCAAATCCCAGCTCTGTCTTGATGCTGTCACTCACCTCTGCACCTCAGTGCCCTTGTTGGTGAGACACAGGGATCTGACGTCCGAGGTTTGCTTTGAGAGGAAGAGAGGACCAGAGGGGAAGACTTTGAAACAACGGTATCCCCAGGTCTCCAGACTGAACAGTGCTGTCTGCTCCGACCCTCCTCAATTCATAGATTTCTTTTTTTTTTTTTAATTTTTTTTCAACGTTTTTTATTTATTTTTGGGACAGAGAGAGACAGAGCATGAACGGGGGAGGGGCAGAGAGAGAGGGAGACACAGAATCGGAAACAGGCTCCAGGCTCTGAGCCATCAGCCCAGAGCCCGACGCGGGGCTCGAACCCACGGACCGCGAGATCGTGACCTGGCTGAAGTCGGACGCTTAACCGACTGCGCCACCCAGGCGCCCCAGATTCATAGATTTCTGATACGTGAATAACTACAGGGATGGGGCATCCAGGTTTCCAGTGGAAGCATTTTCAACTTAGGGCAACTCGAATTCACTGAGAAACTAACTGAAATGATCTGAAATTTACCTTTTCGTGATCTTTACTGTTTGATTCTAATTCTGGCAGTTGAAGTGACGCTGAAGAAACATGCCTTTCTGCACAGGCCAGCTGTGATCCGTCTCCCCTCCACCTTCACCCCTTCCTTAGGCTACGCTGCTTCACCTTCTTTCATTATTCCTTCCACCATAAATGAGCGTCACTTGAAGCAACAACTCACAAGGGGGAGTGGGGGCAGGAAGGAGGGGGGCCCATGTCGGAATCTGGTGGGTGGGGTTCAGATGAGATCCCCCGCTCCTCCCCCCTCGAGGGTGCTGAGTCTTGGTGTCCCTGTCGTCCTGGAAGTTATTTTCACCTCCTTCTCGACACAGCCATTTGGAACTCAGACCTGCCAGCACCAGTGCGGAGGGAGCACTTCTGGCAGGGGGAGGGGTTGGTCATCAGAACAGATGGAAGGAAGAATGAGTAGTCAGGGAGAATGGACAGGGTTATAGCATTAGTCCGAGCCCAGTCTCATATTTTCAGTAAGGTAGCTGTGTCTCAGGGGTCTTGGTGAGTCTGCTTGAGGGAACACAGCTCCCTAGCCCTGGGCTTGTCAGGATTTAGGCTTCTTAACTTCCATTCTTATGCTTTCTTCAAATCTGTGGGGAGATCTCATCATCTCTGCTCTCTTTCCATTACAATCTTATTATAAGTGGGTGTTACAGACACCAGCTGGGTCTGTCCAGCTCCCCTCCCCCCCTCCCCAGACCTGCCCCTGGCTGCCATGGTCCTACCATGTAATGCCCATCACTGCTGCTGGCCTGGGCCTCAGTTGAGTGGATCAATAAAACGATCCTTTTAGAAACTGAAGTTGGTATTTGGGTTCAACTAGCCTGTCTCGGCATGTGCTGGCACCGGGACACCCACAAAACCTGGGGAGTCGAGGGAGCTGCCTTCCACCCTGTGGACGTACAATCAGGGAGAAACAGCCTCCAGAGATGTGAAGAGCAGAGAAGGGGCATCAGGATGTCAATGGCTCCTGGTGGCATTCTGGGCACTGGTTTAGCGCTGCAAGAAGCCCGGATCTTCTGATAAGTTCTCCTTCGGTCTTGAGCCATCCGCAATGAACACAGGCCAACCCAGAGAATCTAGACCATAAAGGGAAGTAATTCTTTTGCTCGTTGCTCACGTTTGTCCTCCCAGGAAATTGTGCAGGTGACTGTCTTCTTGAATAGAAAAACCTGCAGTTTCTAGTTGACTGGCTTTCTTTATTTCTCCCTTAGAAAACCAAAGAAATACTTGCAAGATCTTTAGGTTCACGTTGGCGTGAAGAATTTTTTTTTTAAATTTTTTGTTAACGTTTATTTATTTTTGAGACAGAGAGAGACACAGCATGAACGGGGGAGGGGCAGAGAGAGAGGGAGACACAGAATCGGAAGCAGGCTCCAGGCTCTGAGCCATCAGCCCAGAGCCCAACGCGGGGCTCAAACTCGAGGACCACGAGATCGTGACCTGAGCTGAAGTCGGACGCTTAACCGACTGCGCCACCCAGGGGCCCCTGGTGTGAAGAATTTTTAAAGTGCTTTGAACTTCCTAAAATGAAGGTGTTCTGCATGGCCTGGCTAACCGGACAGTCACTGAGTAGTTAGACTCTGGACATTATGTTGGGTCCCTCAGACAGAAACCCAGGCTTACAGTCATATGGTTATATTGGTTTAAATTGTTTGTTTAAAACTAGGACCCTAGGGGCGCCTGGGTGGCTCAGTCGGTTAAGCGTCCGACTTCAGCTCAGGTCACGATCTCGTGGTCCGCGAGTTCGAGCCCCGTGTCGGTCTCTGGGCTGATGGCTCGGAGCCTGGAGTCTGCTTCCAATTCTGTGTCTCCCTCTCTCTCTGCCCCTCCCCCGTTCATGCTGTGTCTCTCTCTGTCTCAAAAATAAATAAACGTTAAGAAAATTAAAAAAAAAATAAAACTAGGATCCTAGTCTCCCCCCTTAGACCTGTTCCCTCTTCCTTACCAGCTGTCACTTCACCCGTAGCAAGTTGATGAGCTTTGACACTTCTCCCAGGACAAAACTGAGTTTTAAGTCAGAAGAGTGTTCTGTTACCATCTTATCCTTGAGCCAGTGACACTCTTCGTTGCTTAATTTTAATTTTAATTTTTTAAAGATGTTTATTTATTTATTTTTGAAACACACACACACACACACACACACACACAGAATCCGAAGCAGGCTCTAGGTTCTGAGCTGTCCGCACGGAGCCCAGTGTGGGGCTTGAATCCATGAACTGTGAGATCATGACCTGAGCCAAAGTCGGACACTTCACCGATGAGCCACTCAGGTGCCCGGGGTTGCTTAATTTTTAAAAATAGACGTGATCGTTGTGAAAATGGCACCCAGACCCAGTAACTAGTAATACCGATGGCTCCAGTCTCACACGGTAGGTCGAGCCGGTACGGAGACATACCTGACACCCAGGTGTTCTGATTCTTGGTCCAGGGACATTCTCCTCTGCTTTGACATTTGTGTTTGTAATGTGTTGGTGACATGCACCAAGGTGCTTCCGTGGTAAGACATCACAGACATCAAATAGATGACTGGTTTCAAGGACGTAAAAGTCACAAGTCTTAAAAAACAAAAGTCAGCTAAATGAATTTGAAGATTTAATTGCCTTTATTCAGCACTCATGAATCAGGCAACTACTGTCCAGCAGATGGGAAAGAAATCCTGGGAGCTGTAGGATATGGAAGGCTGTTATTGGCAGAAACAAGTGGGACAAGGAAGTTACTAATTAGCAAAAGAAAGGATTGTTTTAGGCAGGTCACCTTCCTTTGGGGAAAGACAGGAGTCTTCTGGTAGCTCCACTAGTGGAAATTCAAGCCGGACTTGCTCAAGGTCACACTCTGGGGAGGGATAAAACTGCACTGAAATCTTGGTTTGCTGTTGATGGGGCAAGTAACTCCATTTCGCACCTGCTGTTTTTAACAGCTCCACCCTTTTAAGCGCTCTTGGCCTGAGGGTTTGTTCAGAATTCGTGGCAGTAGGTTCTCTCTCAGCTACTGCTCTGTGGTTCTCGTCATCACGAACCCCTGTGACTCGCAGGTCAGGCCCACACTTCTAAGTTGGGCATTCTCTTCATTCTTTCTCTGACCACCCAGGCTTAGGGAGACCATTTGCTTGGCGGTCAGTGGCTGTGAACATGCATTTAAAGCTTTTGAGAGAATACAGCATGCCAGGGAGTGTATTATCTGGACAGGATAGTTCCCAATATCTGGAGTGCACCCCAGAGTCATGGCTCCCAAGACCCAAACCAATGAAAATTTTAAAAGTCAAGGAAAGACCTCATTAAAGGAGTCACCTTTTATTTTTTTAATTAAAAAAAAATTTTTTAATGTTTATTTTTGACAGAGAGAGAGAGAGAGAGAGAGAGAGAGAATGAGCGGGGGAGGGGCAGAGAGAGAGGGAGACACAGAATCCAAAGCAGGCTCCAGGCTCTGAGCTGTCGGCACAGAGTCTGACGCGGGGGCTCAAACTCACAGACTGCGAGGTCATGACCTAAGTCAAAGTTGGACGCTCAACCGACTGAGCCACCCAGGCGCCCCAAGGAGTCACCTCTTAAAGCCAGTGCCTTGCTCGGTAGTTTTCTATAACTGAGTTTCAGCTTCCCCCCAGAGGTGTTAGCCCAGGTACAGTATGCGGCATTGATCACAGCACAGACACCTCCTTGTTCAGCTGAAAGGTAACCAGGGGCTATTCTAGTATCAAGAACTACCTTGACCAGAGAGTCTAAGTCTTTTCAGGGGCAGCTATTGCCTTAGCAGCAGAGTCTGTAATAGTTTCAAGAGTGAAGAAGTTCCTGAGCATAGCCTTGTTTGCATTTACTCCCAACTAGGGAAGTAGGGACCTGCCAAAGGGGTGAATCCTGAATCATGAAAGTCTCCTGGAAGGTCCTTTCTAATCAAGGATGAAAATTCAGGGAATCTGATCAATGAGGTATCCCTGTCTGTGAACACTTAGGGGCACAGTCAGAGAGCGTCAGAGGCATTGCTGGGTTGTGCACCAGCCACGTAGGCATGTATAGGCCCAAGAACAACGATAATCACTACAAAGGTAAATCCTGTTGGGGCACAAACCACTCTTGCTAAGGTGGCATTGTTAGTGGACAGATCAGAGTTCCTAACAACAAATCCAGCAGTCTAAGAAGTCCTTAGCAATGGTCTGGGAGAGGAGGATGCCAGCATTACCTTTCCAGACCAGGGGTAGGTGGCGCCTTTCTCTCCATGAGGGTTGTACCCAAGGCTCACTGCCTCTGGTGTGACTGTGGTGTCAGTGGTCAGGAGCCAGTGAGAAGATGCGGTACAGCCCCTGTTGAGGGGAGTCAAGGGCAGTCTTCATTCTCAATAACTCCACATCAGAAGGGTAGGAGAAAAATGGAAATGTTAGCCTATAGAATTGGACTCAAGATCCAGCCCAGTTTACAGGTTATACAACAAAGACGGTCAACAAGATTAGAATCTAGTATCTACAAAGGTGCAAACATAATTATTCTCTCTACAATTATGCCCACTTTTCACTAGACCTAATCACATTTAAAATAGTTTATTTGTATTAAACTTGCCCTGATTGTTTATATTAGTACGCTAAGAATAGCAATTGAGCATATAAGCTCTTTTTAGGACTGCTTTGCTGGATCTTTTCATAAGAAACCTCAGATTGAACTCTTACAAACTTCTGGAGGCCAGGAAGCCAAGCCAAAGATTTGCCGTCATATTTTACCTATAATAACCATAGTTTGGATGAATTCTGGTCAGTCAAAGCTTTGGTAATATAACCATTCTGTCATATTACAGGGAGGATGGGATCTCACTGAACTTATGCAAATAACTAATAGTATTGTCATAAAGGAATACTTAACAGTTTCCAAATTCTGGAGTAATCAGGTAGGGAGAGAAAGTAAATCTTCCATCTTTGACAAAGGTGGACTTTACCAAATTGCTGTAAGGCACAAATAGCTTATGAGAAAAGGGTTTCCTTAAATCTGGAGAAATAAAACATTAAGGAATCAGCAATACTTCAAACAAAAAGTCATAGAAATTGTAGCCATTCTTCTCGGTTCATTCAGTCCTGTGTTATTAATATCTGTTCTGCTTGAATTAAGTTTTTCCATCAGGTCAGGAAATTCTTACCCAGTTCAGTTTTATGATCTTACAGTTTTGTCAGAAGGCTGTGCTGGCCAGAGTCCTTTCCATGCAACCTCTTGCAGGTGACATACTTTTGCAAAGGATCAGGCTAAATCCATAACGCTCTGTAAATGACAAAAGACCCCAAAATGCGCATTAAAGATCTGATAATAATTCATTATAACGGAATTACCAAGGAAATTTGGTTATTTCTCTGGCACAAAACATTTTAAGATAATAACCGGATAATGACTGATAACATAATATTGGTACATATCAGGTTTCTAGGAATGTCCCACAATTTCTGTAACACTTGTAAACATACACAAATACAACATAAAAAGAACTATTACTACTTATATGACAATGTTTTCCATGTAATTTAACATTAAATAAGCCTAATTAGCTTAACATCTCCTTTTTCATAAGGGGAGAGCAAACCTTTTGAGATGTTTCAGGGAATCTTTGGAAAACCCAAAATTAGTTTAAGATCAAAAAGACTTTATTTAGAATTTGATTTCAGAAAGCTTGTCAAAAATATCAGAAGGTTTTAAAACACTTGGTAAAGTAGGATCGCAGGGTATTGTGAAATAATACTTAGTTATTTATTTAACCAAAATGACAGTTAAATACTTCACAGGCAAATATAAAAAGTTAAATAGTTGTTTAAAAAAAATTTAGCTCTTTTAAGTAATAGCTGAACTTCATTTGGGCTAGTTTCTACTATATTTCTGAGAATTTTATTTATATTGTGCTTAATTTTTCTTAATCCAATTAAATAGAGCTCATTTATAGATTAATTTAGGCAATGCCACCCAGACATAGAAAAAACCACACGTCTACAATACATATACATCAACATGTATGAGCATACAGACAGACACCAGCAGGGACCTCTTTGCTTTCATTTTCAAATTACTGCCATGATTCTAAGTTTCAAATGCACTTCCCACCACCCTTTTTTTTTCCTGGTGAAAATTACCTCCCTGAAGCTGGTATGTTAGAGCTGGCCTAGAGAAAAATGTATGAGCTCCCGGAGAAAACCAGGTAGAACACTGACATTTTAAAGGCATGGGGAAAGAATGTAAGATATTTCTAGAAGGACTTCTGTGCTCTTATGACCAGAATTTTTACAATACTTACAAGCCCTTTGAGATAAACCGAGGAGGTCTGGAGACTGGTAGAAAGGATTGGTGGACTCTGTCTTGTTTCTGGGTCCACACCTTTGATCCTATAAAGACTACACTTGTAAAGCAAGAAACATTGTTGTTTGGGCCACCTCCTACATGGTATCAAGGACTAACACACCCACCCACTTATGTTGGAATGTTTTTCTTTCTTTCTGGATATATTTAACTTAGGAGAGAAGTCCTAAAAAAAATTCCTACAAGGCTCTGAATGTTGGCTTCCAGTTTGGCCAAGTTTCTGATCATAGAGTTATTAAATTCCTTCAAATATCTTGTCAGGTTTCAGTGGGAACAAACAGTATTTCTGGAAGTATTAAGTAACCCATAGGACCTCTTTCAGGAGGTGTCCTCAATGAGGAAGCAAAGGTCACCACCTTCCCAAGATCCAGAGTCACTCCCAAAGGTGATCAAAAAAAGAACCAATAACCTGCACATCCCAGGCAGACAGAAAGCCAGCCAAGTCCGTAGTACACAAAACAAGACAAGCAGGAAGGCAGTAGTTGTCCCTGAGAGAAAAGGGATCAATAACCAATGAGTCTCAAGTTAGAATGGAAGGGATAATGTGAAATGTCATTACCTTCTCTCAGCTGGGCACTACAGACAGACATTTGGGAGAGATGACTCTGGTAAGGACTCTCATCATCACCCAGCTTCTGTTTTCCCAGGGCGCCCTCTGTAGGCTCCCATATCTACCAGAATTTGGCAAGGTTTTAATTATCAAAATTACATTTAATTAATTAAATCAAAATTAAAATCAATTTTAATTTTTTACTTTTCTTTACCTGTTTAAGAGAATAACATAGCAATTTACCAAACAATCCATGAGAGGCCTGTCAATGCTGGCAGGGAATGGGGGGCACCCCATGTGGGAGCCCTCCTTTGAAGGCAAATATGAAGGCATTTGAGTTCATGTTGAAGGATTTACACAAAACCTTTAAGGACAATCTCTTTTCTGGTGTTCCAGTTGATTGCAAATGAGATAACCATTTTTGGGCCAGTTGTGATGATGAACCTCTAGGAGGGTATAATGAAGGAAGCCAAGGTGTTGTTTAAATCCTTTTTGTGTCTTTAATTTTTCATTAGCCTTTTGCAATGATACTTTCAATAAAGCTATTTTGGAATCTTGAAGCCTTTTGGAAATTTCTAAAATAGATATCTCATTCTGTTTGTTTAATATGGGAATCCTTACTTTTTTTTATTTAAAGTTTGTTTTAAATTCTTCTTTTATTTATTTTGGGAGAGAGAGTGAGAGAAAGAGTGGAGAAAGGGGAGAGAGAGAGGGGGACAGAGGATTCAAAGCAGGCTCTGTGCTGACAGCAGAGAATCCACAGGGTTCGAACCCATGAATCATGAGATCACAACCTGAGCTGAAGTTGGATGCTTAACCGACTGAGCCATCCAGGCACCCATGGGAATCCTTACTTTCAAGTGCACTTCCTACTTGATCTTATCTGTTTGGAACACTCCTGATAATGACCATTGTAATTCTAGGTTGTTCTGAGTAAGATTTTGCATTTTGTAGATATTTATAGTTTCTGGGACCATAGTTTTTAGACATAAAATAAACAGATGTCCCAGAAGGCGGCATGCTTACCTCTTTTAGAGTTTCAAGATCCTATTTATTTTGGCTAAGCTCTTAAGTCTCTGGCAGCCAAACGATTAGATGAAAGGGATGTGCCACTCTGTTGGGGATTGTGTGGTGTTTTAGTGTACTTGCCACACAGAAATTTTCTTGATGTTGCCCTGTGACCTAATGTCTATCTAGCCCATTCCATGACCAACTTATCCTAACAGGGAAGTCTTTGAGTTGGGTGGTAAATACCCTAACAGCTTAAAAAAATTTTTTAAACTATTATTCATTTTTGAAACACAGAGAGAGACAGAGTACAAGCAGGGTAGGAGAAGAGAGAGAGGGAGACATAGGATCTGAAGCAGGCTCCAGGCTCTGAGATGTCAGCACAGAGCCTGATGTGGGGCTTAAACTTACAAACTGCAAGATTATGACCGGGCTGAAGATGGATGCTTAACTGACTGAGCCACCCAGGTGCCCCTCTAACAGCTTTTAAATGCTCAACCCATGCCCACCAATTTTTGTGGTTTTTTGGCCTCCAAGTTAGTGATAGCTGTTAGTGATAGCTTTTATCTACACAAAACAAGAAAAGCAAACATGTGCACCTTAATGTAGCATCAGTAACCAAGAGATGTTATGGTGTCCTGGCCACAGGAAGGCCCTGTGTGTACCTCTATCAGTTCCTGTGGAGCCTTGGACTGGAGAAGGATTGAACCAGCAAACCTCTACCAATGGAACCTGTGGATGGGGGAGCTCCACATAAATGAGAGTTGCAACCTGTCACTATCAGTTCTCATGTGGATTTTGGAAAAGAGTCAAGGGCTGGGAGTTTCCACAAATTGGGAATTGTGGACTGAAAAGCCAACTAGGTCAGAAGTTCTTGGCAAAGACAGTGGAGCTCAGAACTGAGAAGAACTTACCCACATCTCTTGGAAGTGGCAGGAGAGGCAGAGAACTTAAAAAGGGTTCGTGGGTAGGGACGCCTGGGTGGCTCAGTTGGTTGAGCATCCAGCTTTGGCTCAGGTCATGATCTCACAGTTTGTGGGTTCAAGCCCTACATTGGGTTCTGTGCTGACAGCTCAGAACCTGGAGCCTGCTTCAGATTCTGTGTCTCCCTCTCTCTCTGCTCCTCCCCTGCTCATGCTTGGTCTCTCTCTCCTTCAAAAATAAATAAAAACATTTTTAAAAATTAAAAAAAAAAAGGGTTCACGGGTACCACACCCATGTTTCTTGCCCCTTAATGTTGTTAGAAGTTTGCTTCAGATCCCACTGCTGCCACCAAATCTATGAAAAAACAAAATCCAACTGAAAAAATGTGAAGATCTAATTGGCTCTTTAAGTCACGAATCAGGCAGGATGCCTTCTGACAAATGGAAAGAATTTCCAAGGAGCTGTACAAAATGGAAGGCTTTTATAGGCAGAAGGAAAGGACAAAGGAAATTTCCAGCAAAGAGTGGATTGTTTCAGGCAAGGTCACTTTCCTTTGGGGAATGGTGGGGGTCTACCAGGCAGCTTCGTTAGTGGAAATTCCAGATGGACTGGCTCAAGGTCACCTTCCTGGGAAAGGTTGAAACTGCACTTAAATCTTTGTTTGCTGTCAGTGGGTCAAGTAAGTCCATTTTGGACCTGCTGTTTCTTTTTGGGCAGAAGACTCAACCAGGCCTTTAGTTGAGACAAGCTGTTGCTTTCCTGGAGGTAATGAGATACAGGTGAAGGATTTTCATTCCTGTATGTTACTAACACAGCGCATCTGAGTAAAGGGACAGAGATAGTCGGGGGCGATAGTGCCCGCATTCCTTCCTCTGGTTCACGGGCTGCCACGATCTGCTTCCTCTGCTGTGGGAGCTTCCTGACAACTAATGCTCACTGGACCCTTTCCAATCAGGTTCCGGCCTCTAATCTTGAAGGAGACCACACTAATTAAGATTTCCGTAGTCTTACTTGCTCACTGCCAAACCCAAAGATTCCTGTTCCCATCCCACCCCCAACCTCTCTGCAGGCTGTTTGACTGGCTCCCATGCCACTGGACCCTCTGGGAGAAAAATGCAGATTTACCCTGGAGCTGAAGAAGATTAAGTCAGAGCCTCCCTGCAGAGACCCCCAAGGTCTTAGGAAGACCCTACTTATTTTGTCTCTGTAATTTTAATTTCTTTTCCTTTTGATTGATGCTATACCTCCATCCCAGCATGACCAAATTATATCAGCTTCAGGCTCCAGCAAACCCGGATTGGCCTCTATTTGTCTGGAAAATGGTTTCTACTCCCATGGATTCTGTTATTATCTATGAGTTATGTCTACTTACACACACACTTTTGAAATGAGCTCTTGGTTCATTCCTAGTGTGTTTTCTCTACCATTATGTACCCTGAGGGAGATCTTTGAGCCACCAGAATGCGCAGCTCAGAGGGCAGCACCCTATTAGCCTCCCGCACAACCAGAGAAGCTCTTCTTGAATATGTTTAATATGTTGGTGTTGTGCTTAATTTTGTTTGAAGAAAATGTCCTGGAATTCATAGAAATTATGAAAACCATAGTTTCAAGTAGTCCACAGCTGGTATCTTAAATACTAATGCTAATAACATGCTAATATATATGATTTTGTCATGAGCATGGAAAAATTTGCTACAATATCTAATTTTAAAAGATATCAGTGAACTGGACAATGAATCAGCACATTTTCCCCAATCTGATAGAGCCACCAGGTGAAACATGTAGCTAAGAGTATATGGTCAGAAAGACAGTTTTTTCTTTTCTTTACATTTTGAGCACAGGGGTTTGGAATATTAGTGAAACCATAGGGTTTTTACTCACATCACAAAGCATTCTTCTAACTAGAGATGAGATGGCACCCAGGAAGATAAAACACAAAGAGTGGTGGTCAATGGGAACATGCTGCAGCCGTGCTGTGGGGTTTAGTCAAAGAAGTTGGAAACACCAATTCCAAAGGATACATGCACCCTTATGTCTACTGCAGCATTATTTACAACAGCCAAATTGTGGAAGCAGCTCATGTGTCCACTGACTGATGAATGGAGATATATACATACATGTAATATTATTCAGCCGTAAAAAAGAAGGAAATCTTATCCTGACATTTGGAACGATGTAGATGGAGCTAGAGAGTGTAATACTAAGTGAAATAAGTCAGAGAAAAACAAATACCATATGATTTCAGTCATATGTGGAATTTTAAAAATAAAGGAAAAAAAGGACAAACCAACAGACAACAAACTGTTGGCATCAGAGGGGAGGTGGGTGGGGGGTGGGGGATGTGTGTTAACCATGTTGGAATTAAAAAAGAAGTATCACCAAAAAAAAAAAAAAAAAAAAAAAGGAAAGACAGAAAGACAGAAAGAAAGGGAGAATGGGAGAACAGGAAGATGGGAGGACAGGAGGATGGGAGAAAGAGAAAAGAGTGGCTGTCAATGGGAACACCCTGTGTTCTGCAGCGCATCCGGGAGCATGTAAGCAGGGAGCGATATCCTGCAAGCTCTACACAGACAGGGGCTCAGAATGAAACTATCCCAGAGGCCTTCAGTATACACTACTTGTGTGTTAGCCTTACCTTCTTGAGACTCACCTTTACCTAGAAAACCATTTCATCCACAGGGGCCACATTCAGTAGTGACAGAGGTGTACCAAGGGCCAACACTGTCACAGCATCTCAGCACAAGCTGGAAACTAATTAACAAACAATAGGACAAGGAAAAATGATTGCGGGGCCTAAAAATCATGCATTGAAATGAGTCAACAGTAGAACAGTTGTGACTTTAAAAAGATCACCTGCTACAGAGTACCCTATAGAAGAGTGTGACTCAAGACAGTAGTTGCCCTCTACACTCAGCATTATTCAGGCTCTTAGAACAGTACTGTGTCTAATTTTCATGTCCACGTTTTAAGAAGGACCCTAGAAATACTACATAGGGCATGCTTTGAAGAGGCAGAATGCCCCCTAGGTTTGGGCACTGTGGCTCGGGGCTTCTGTCCCAAAGTCGAGCCTGGTGGAATGGAGTCTCTGCTGGGTGCATGAGCGTGTGTGGTCTCCTTCCTCCTCAGGCCCCAAGGACTAGAAGAAAACAAGCGGAAGGAGGATAAGCCTGTCACAGCAAGGAGAATGGGAGATTAGGAGGACAGTTTCTAAAGGTGAAAGGGAGCGGAAGGTGTTGGTGGGTGGGAAGGGTGGAGGACAGTGGCGGTGGAGGGTGCCATCTTGCCGTGGGACCCGGAGGGACTCTGAGAGGCCGTAGTTGTGAGTCCACAGCTTTGTGAGTGAACTGCCATCTACTTCCCTGCCCTCCTCTCCCTTTGCCCCTTAAGGCCTGTCTTCCAGCTTGCAGACACCAAAAAGCTCCTCTTCAAAGACCTTGAACAAACAGCCTTTGGGCTACAGCTTTCTTTGTGGGTCTGGGGTTGTTGGGTAAAAGCATCCTCATTCTGGCTCAGGTCAGGGGATGTCAGAGGGTGAGAAAGAGGGGAAATTGTTGCCTGCTGCCCAGCTCCTCGCCCAACTATCCTGAACGAAGTACAGCCAACAAACGCATCTGTGGGCGCAGAGCTCTTGGCTTGCCTCTCCATTCTGAGGAGTTTATGGAGAACCCACAGCAGCTCATCAGAGCAAGCCACTGATTCTTAACATATGTGAGCACCCAAGTACCACCAGACTTTGAGAAGAAAATCAGCGACATGGCAGAGAGAAATGGAGATTCACAAAGACAACTTACCTTGGAGAAATTAAAGTAAAAGTCTCAGAAAGAGTCTAGAAAATATTGGATATCCAGAATGTAAGAACAGGATGCTATTTGCAAACAGGTAGAGAACGGGAAGGAGATTTAAAAAATGATTGCTGACTTTAATGTCACAGAAGAGAACAAGGCTAAACATATCACAAAACAGAGAGATGAGATAAGCAAGGAGAGACAGAGTCATACACACGCAGCTGAAGAGCGACGTATCTGAGCACTCAGGGCTCCAGAGAAAACAAAGAAGGATGACTAATCATGAGGACATACCAGGAAAATTTCCCAGAGCTGCAAGAAGGTGTGAGTCATGAGACCGCCCCCACTCCAGGCTGAGAAAGCCAGGGGTGTAAGGAGCCACACCGAGCCTCGGCCAGTGGGTGTCTCAGGACATTTGGAAGAGGACCCCACCTGAAAGCCCCAGGAAGGAGAGACCAGATCACATATGAGGATCTGGAAACACATTGGCTTCAGACCCGTGGCAACACTTTGGAAGGCGACTGAGATGCCATGCAGTGAAATGACAGACTGCACAGGGCATTTCCCCGCTCTTTTCTGAGAACAAAAATAAACAAAGAAAAGGAGAAAGAGAACACATTTCACCTCCACCAAAGCTGGACACAGCTACGAGTCTACACTACCGCAGATGGGGGGGGGGGGGAAGGGGGTGGGCAGAGAAAACAGGGTGAGGGAGCAGGGAGACCCTGAGAGGCTGTGGGTCACAATGGGTCAGAGTGTCATACCCTGAGCGAAAAGTGGGGGGGAGCATGGGCCTCACTTGACATGCAGAAGAAGTAAGGTTAAGGCCACTAGGGAAGGTGTTCTTACCAGAAGCAGCATGTTGGACAGGCAGGTGGAAGGGGGTGCGGCACTGTGAATACCCACACTTGCCCATCACTCACACCCAACCCCACTTTTGGGGATTGGACCTCCAGACTGATTTTCCTATAAAACATCGATCCAGGGAGGACTTAGCATACTTGAAGATGAGTCATAATCAGAAAGAAACCAGCACAGGATCCACACAGAAATAGAGTAAGAATGAAAACTATGAAATAAAGGGGAAGGATATGGTAAAACCAATTGCAAAAAAATGTGGCCACAAAGGGAGTGAAAACTGTGATCAAACACATCTCATGGAACAGAAACATTGTCCTCCCATCTCAGGACACACAGTCCAAACCTAACCCTGTAGTTCTTAAGAAGAAGCAATGACAGGGCCGCCTGGGTGGCGCAGTCGGTTAAGCGTCCGACTTCAGCCAGGTCACAATCTCGCGGTCCGGGAGTTCGAGCCCCGCGTCAGGCTCTGGGCTGATGGCTCAGAGCCTGGAGCCTGTTTCCGATTCTGTGTCTCCCTCTCTCTCTGCCCCTCCCCCGTTCATGCTCTGTCTCTCTCTGTCCGAAAAATAAATAAACGTTGAAAAAAAAAATTTAAAAAAAAAGAAGCAGCAATGACAGCAAGATTAGAACATGAAACAGGGCTAACTGTGCATTCCTGATACTCAGTAAATGCCCTGAGATAAGCTCGAATCTTGGTGTTGAATCACAAAGCAAAACGCAGCAATGTGCTGTGTGCAGGAACACACCTGAAACAGGAGATCGGAGGGTGTGCAATGAAAGAATGGACATAGCCATATCAGGCAAAAGATCCTGAAAAAAATGTTAGCATGTAGTATGTACTTTTTTTTAAATAGACAAGGTAAATAGCCAGAGAAAAGGAGCCATGGCAGTAGGGTTATGCTGATATATAAATGACAGATAGGTGAACCAATCAGGAAGTACAGAAATATACTCAAGTTTATATAGGAATTTACTGATAAAAATGACATTTCAAATCATGAACTAAAGGGTTAGTCAACAAGCAGTCTTGTGATAACTAAATAGCAATCTGAAAAATTAACTTCAATCCCACTTGACAACTCTCACCAAAATAAATTCTAGATAAATAAAAATTTAATTGGAGCAAATAAAAGCATGAAGGGAGTAAATGATAATATGAGCGATTTAAAAAATAACACAAGAGGAGAAGTTCTTTCTAAGTATGATACAAAACTCCAGAAAATAAAAGAATGAAGATGAGTAAATTTCATTACTTAAAAATAGAATATATCGTCACCCCACCACCACCCCCCAAAAAACCAGCATACACACAATGGCAAAATAACCAATCCGGGTAAGTATTTGCAACCAATAATCATAGACAAAAGGTTTGTTTCTTTAATCAACATTGAGTACCAGCAAATTAATCCAGAAGACCATAGGCCCAAAGTAAAATGGGCCATAAGATGAATAGACATTTCACAGCAAAAGAAACACACGGGCCTTAACGATGTAAGAGGGTTCGTGACAGCAGCAAGTGCAAACTGACAAGGTCAGTGATGGGGTCTGCAAGTTGCACAGATCCCACTCTCTCTTCCTTCGTGGGCAAAGGGTCAAAGGTGTCCACAGGTCCCCTCAGGTGGGCAGGAAGTGCAAGAGCCACGTGTTGTTTCTAGGCTGTGGCCTTGGGGTCGCAGCTGTGCCTCCTCTGCCTTTCCTGGGGCCGGACCAGGAATGCGGCTGCCACCACACAGGCTCAGAGCATGCCGGGACAAAAGGAGCTGCGTGTCTGAGTGTATGGAGCAGAGCCACTAACCAACGTGAACACGTGCCCTGTGCTGAAAGACAAAGAGAAAAATGTGCGCAAGAAGGTGTTTGTAAGAGGAGAAAACTCCAGGCCACCACACATTTGTACAATGGAAAACTATGCAGAAGCTTTTTTTTTTTTTTTAGCCAGGTAGCTCTGTATTTGGTGACTTAGATGAACAAAAACACGGACGACGGGACGCAAACAGTGGGGACCCGTGCGCAGGGCGTGTTTACACATGTGCAGATACAAGTCTCTACTTGGACGCGCACAGACCACGCACTCTGCGCGGAAGCGCTCGCAGCCGCGGGCGGGTGAGTGGCGGCGGGTCTGCAGGTCACCACTACCCTCCCCAGGGTTTGAACTTTGTACCAGGGGCATGATCGACCTCTGTGGAAAAAGCAAAACAAGGAACTCCTAGAAACAAACGACAACTGCCTTTTCTACCTTTTCGTTTGCTGAGACCCTCCTAAAATGCAGTAAGGGAACTAGAATATGCATAAAGCCAGGACCACGAATGGAATAGGAGACCAGAGGCTGTGGCTCTTGCCTGACAGTGGAGGCCCAAGGGGAGAGGTGGCTCAGGCGGAGAGGTCACAGGGTGAGGGGGGAGTTGGTGATTGCGCACGCCCCCAGGGAGGGGCAGGCCTCGTGAAGAAGACCCTGAAGAAAGATTATTCAGGAACACAAGAAAATGTTTTAAAAACTTTTTAAAATGTTTTTGTTTATTTATTTTTGAGAGAGCGAGTGGGGGAGGGGAAGAGAGAGAGGGAGACACAGAATCCGAAGCAGGTTCCTCTTAACGGCCACGTCTCCACCAACAGGAGACCGGCTGGCAAGTAGTGGGTCACTTGATTTTCAACCAGCCAGTGACAACTTATTCAGCCAAACGAGGGTAGTTCTTCCAAGCAGAATGGTGGAAAGACCTTGTGCTTTGGGGCCCCGGGACCACCTTTACACCTTTATGCTTAAGTAGAGGGGCTCCCGCGTTGGGGGACTGAGCGTGGGCTTGGGGGCAGGGACCGATGCAAACTGTGGTTCTGCCACTTACCGGCTCTGTCACCGTGGGCACGGTGCCAGCAGCAATGACGGCCTTGTGGTATGCAGAGCCAAGTGACCCTGGCACACCCAGGGTCCTGCACAGAGCCTGCACGCTGGGTGGGCAGTGGGCAGAGGGCAGAGCACACGTTCAGTGCTGCACATAGGCGATGCCGCTGCCCTTCAAAGCGTTTTTATGCTTCTTCAAAGCAGTGACACGTTCTTTGGAAGTTTTTGTCTTTGAAGGTAAATTTGAATTTTATTTTTTAAAATGACCAAATTAATTTGAATGATTATTTATTTATTTGTTATTATTTTTAATGTTTATTTATTTTTGAGAGAGAGGAAGAGAGAGTGCACAAGCCGGGGAAGGACAGAAAGAGAGGGAGACACAGAATCCGAAGCAGGCTCCAGGCTCTGAGCTGTCAGCACAGAGCCGAATGGGGGCTCAAACCCACAAACTGTGAGATTGTGACCTGAGCCAAAGTTGGATGCTCAATTGACTGAGCCATCCAGGCACCCCAGAACCTATCTATCATCTATCTGTCTGCCTATCTATTAATCATCTATCTATCATTTATATATCATCTGTCATCTATCATCTGTCATCTATCAATCATCTAATATCTATCATCTATCATCTAATATCTATCATTTATCTATCATCTATCTATCATCTGTCACTTAATATCTATCTTTTATATATCATTTGTCATCTATCATCTATCATCTAATATCTATCTATCATTTATATATCATCTGTCATCTATCATCTAATATCTATCTATCTATCTATCTATCTATCTATCTATCATCTATCTATCTTTTTTTTAATGTTTATTTTTGAGAGAAACAGAGACAGAATGCAAGTGGGTTTGGGCAGAGAGAGAGAGGGAGGCACAGAATCTGAAGCAGGCTCCAGGTTCCGAGCTGTCAGCACAGAGCCCGACGTGGGGCTTGAACGCACAAGCTGAGAGAAGATGACCTGAGCCGAAGTCAGACGCTCAACCGACTGAGCCACCCAGGCGCGCCTATCTATCTTTTATATATCATCTGTCATCTATCATCTACCTATCTATCTATCTATCTATCTATCATCTAATATCTATCAATCATCTAATATCTATCATCTATCATGTAATATCTATCATCTATCTATTTACCTATATATCATCTATCTATCATCTAATATCTATCATCTATCTATCTATCTATCTATCTATCTATCTATCTATCTATCATCTGTCTCAACTGATGCGGTGTGTGTAAGGAAGTGAGAACTCACCCTGCTGGCCCTGAAGCAGGCAGTGGACTGACCCTGGCGGGACCCCCAGGGAGAAGGAAATTTAGAAGCTGGAGTCACATTCGGAGGGGCTCAGAGGCTGGCTCTGCAGGTTGCTTGGGGTCCCTGACAGCTCGAGGGCCTTCAGAATGGGGTGCTGAAGGAGTTTGACTCTGTGCCCTGGGCCTCTAGGCCACCAATTTCTTTTCCTGCACTAAGAAGAGTGCTGACTTTCTGCGTGTATATTCTCCACCTCAGGCCCCTGCCGCTCGGACTGTGACGTGCACCTGACATGCACAACATGCTCCCCCAACTCAGGGGTGCTCCGTTCCTGTGCTTGTGTCCAGCATCGGTTCCCACTGCTGCCTGCTTCATCATCTGAGTGTCCCCTGCCCATAGTCCTGGGAAAGAACTAATGATGGGTCCACTGATTGTTTTACAGCAGGCCCCGTCATGTGCCAGCCTAGGGCTGGATTGATTTTCCATGATCCAAGAAACCGTAACTTACTTAGCAGGAGAGGGTGGAAGTTCTCACATGTTACTTTTAAAGACAATTCACAGGCGCCCGAGTAGCTCCGTGGGTTAAGCGTTCAACTATTAATCTTGGCTCAGGTCATGATCTCACAGTTGGTGGGATCAAGCTCCACGTTGGGTTCTGCACTGATGACACAGAGCCTTCTTGGGATTCTCTCTATCTCTCTCTCTCTCTGCCCCTCCTTGCCCCCTTTCTCTCTCAGACATTAAAAGAAAATAAAGACAATTCAAAGAAAATGAAGTTTTTGTTAAAAGAAAGGAGATTGTGGTAGACCACACGACTTACTCTGCTGTCTTCCTCATGCATTTACGTGTCAGAGGAGGAAGTCTGCAATAAAAATACACAGTTTTGAACAGTAAATGTTAGAAGCATGACTCCATTACTGGGGTACATACTTCAGATGGCTGTTCTCAAAATGGGGTCCCCAGGAGGCCAACTTGCCCTGGTTTGCCCCAGGAATGCTCCAGTTTTAAAGCTGAAGTGCCACGTCCTGAGAGCCCTCCTTAGTTCCTGGCAGACTGGACATGTTGGTCGCCAGCTCCTGGAAGGACAGTGAAGCATCATTTGGGAACTGGATAGAAATGCAGGCTCTGGGCCTCCTTGGACCTGCTGAATCAGGACCTCAGGGGGGTTGCCCAGCTGCTTTCATCTGGCCCTTTGGGACATGATGGCAGCTAAGGGTTGAGAATCTGCTCCAGGGGTGCTGGGGTCCAGGCTGGTCTGGGGAGGGGCCAGGGAGGGCTCTGTGCTCTGTAGCCCAGAGGCTGGGGAAGATATGGAACAGCTCCACTCAGCTGCCAGACGGTGGCCTGACCACCAGCTCCCTGGGCCGAAAGGAGTGGTCTCAACTCAGCTGAGATCTGCAGAGACTTGAGAGGCCCCGGTGCCCGGGTTGCTCTGGGGCCCCCTTCCAGGCTTCTCTGTTCACATGAGGACGTTGTCATTATTTCCAGCAGGTGGCACATGCTAATCACCCTTCTTCAAAATTGGAGGAAACCCAACAGTTGACTTAGTTGCTGAGACACCAGGCGTATATATTTGCAAACCACTTGCAGTCAGATTCTGCCATCAGCAGTGATGGAGACACTTGTGATTGGCATAATTAGTACTTGAGTGCAGGGTGTATAATTAAAAAGAAAATTCTCTTTTGCTCCAGTAAACAGTGACACTGGTAATCACAGATTTTTTTGAAGGAAGAAGATACAGAAGGATATTCTGGACTTTGGTGCCTGTTTACTCAACCACATTTTTGAATTTGCTGTGTTTTGTGGGTGACGTGTGGGTGTGCCCAGTTTGGTAAAAAAAATCTGTGAAATGTCTTCACTGGGACAGAGAAGAAAATAAGGTGCTTTTGTGACATGTGTGACCAGAAATGTAACCTCTCTTTTTTTAATTGAAGTACAGTTGATATAAAATGTTATATTAATTTCAGGTGCACAATGTATCGATGCAACAATTATACATTACCATGTGATGTTCACCACAGTACGTTTTTTCACCATACAGAGTTACTACAGTGTGGTCGAATACATTCCTCATGATGTATTTTCCATGTCCCTGAATTACTTATTTGATAGCTGGAAGTTTGTACCCCTCACCCCCTTCATCTGTTTCACCCATCCCCCACCCCTCCCCTCCGGCAACCTCCAGTTTGTTCTTTGTGTTTATGAATGTGTTTCTGCTTTGTTTGTTTCTTAGATTCCGCATACAGGTGAGATCACAGGATATTTGTCTCCGTCTCCCTTATTTCACTTTGCCGACACTTGTTATCTCTTGTCTTTTTGATAGTAGCCATTCTAACAAGGGTATGGTGATATCTCGTTGTGGTTTTGATTTGTACTTCCCTTAGGATTTTTTTTATTTCTTAAGGAAAAAAATGGAGACAAAGCAAAGACAGAGGCCCTATAAAATTTTGTCATCTCCCCATTATTTCACAGTTGTCTTAATATAAAATGCACATAGTATTGGTTATTTTCTGCTACCTGCGAAATTACCCCATGTGATACCAACTTCCTGTGACTTCTGTGTGTGATTGTGGTCTCGGGGCTTGCTGTCTTTTGCAAAGGGGTAGAGAGCCACGAATATGGGGCCTCTGGGCATGACCTGAGCTGCAGGCAGTGGAGTGGGGGACGTGGGCCCTGAGCCCCCAGCTCTGCCTCTGCCCGTGAAGAAAACTTGGTCAGTCGCAGCAGCCTGTCAAGGCCACAGTGGAAACTGTGTGTCCTACCTCATGACAGTATGTGACTGAGAAATGCAGTTGAGTGGGTGCGCTCAACACTCTTACTACAGTGTCTGCGGCCCACTGAGCTCAGATACCTTGGCTCCCATGACTCCTGGATTCGGGGAGAAAATCAGCAGTGACATGAGCCGCTCAGAGTTTTTAACAGAGGGCACATAGCTCGGCCCAGGACCGAGCCAGGGATGAAGCGTTTCGCCATCGTTTCAGGAAACTAACAGAGCTGGCCATCCCTGCCAGGGCTCTGGGTTGACCTGGGCCTTTCCAGTTACCTCTAAAGTCCAGGGAAAAGCCAAACTTTCAAGGGCATTGTGGATGTGGTTGGGAGTCGTAGAGAATTCTGTTGGTGCAAAGCCTGTGGACACCTGTCTTGAGAGTCCTGTGCTGATGATCACACAATAGTTTAAATGTTGGCATTTAGTTTAGGGAACAAAAAATGTGAAAACAAAGATGAAACAAGAGAATAAGTCCTCTCAAAAAGGAGGAACAACCAGGTACCATCCCTTTGACTAAGAATTTCAAAACACTGTACAACCATTTGTTTTGTATTTCTGATTATTTCATGGGAAAATGGAGACACGCACCGGGAAAAACCCACAAGGGAGACAAGAACCTGAGGAAACTGTCAGGACCCGACTCCCACTCTGAGCTGGAGGCCTGCCCCTGTTTACTCCTCTCAGCTCTGCCCTAACCAACTTGGGAGCCGGAGGAGATGGACCTGTGCACTGTCCTCCCCATGCGCTGTCAGTTGCCTTTTTCAACGGCGGAGAGGGAATGCGGGGACATCCACATGCAAGGTGTCTCTGTCCCGTTACTGGCTCAGAAGTTGTGCTGGCGGTTTCCCACCCCCTCAACACCTGACAAAACCCACCAACCTTTAGCTTCTGGGACCCTCAATCCACTATTGAGGGGAGGCTGTGGTTGTCAGGTTCAGAACAGCTGTGAGACTGGAAAACATCCTCAATCACAACAACAGTGGTTACGAGGCCACAGACCTTAGTTCTCATCTTAATCCACCTTTTAATTCCCATTTGGGTCTAGTCACTCTTCTTTTTTTCACTTTTTTTAAAGTTGCTTATTTCAATGGATGTGAAAGGAGCCTGTGTGTGTGAGTGAAGGGAGGTGAGAGCAGGGAAAACAGGCCACACACGCGCGCGCACACACACACACACACACACACACACACACACTCGGAGGACTTGCTTGGGGGCCACTGCAGCTGCACCGCAGAGTGGGGACAGTCCTCGTCCCCTTGCAGGGAGCCCTGCTCTGGAAAGGAGGAAGGAAGTGAGCATCTGGGTGGCAGGTGACTCATCCAACTCAGGCTGAGGCGCCCCACCCAGGGACGGCCTGTGAAATGTTCAGATGTTGGGACCCACACGCAAGGTCTTCAGATTTGTTTCACGATGGTTTAAAAACCACAATGTGTGAAGTTCAAAAAGCCTGACGTTTGGTTCTCAAAGCAAGAGGAGAGGGTGTCCAATGGACACTGGACTTTTTTCTTCTTGCAAAAGACTGCAAGAAGAATTTCATAAAATTAAAGTTCTGCATGACTTTGGGAAAGTCACTAGACTTTCTGCACTTACATGGAGCGGGGACCACAGGGACTTGTCACCTTGCTGTGAGGGTCTGGTGACGTGGAGGGTGTGATGCCTAGCACGGCACGGTTTCACTACCATCTGCGTTGTCACTCTTATTAGGGCTTGGATAGGCCAATTCATTCATGGAGTAGATTCTCAAGGATTTTCTTAAAAAGATGAAACTACAGAGTATCATCAGTCTCGATGCAGATTAATGTTCTGTTTATTGTTGCAAACTGAACTTAGATGTTTTCACCCACCAGGTCTGGGAGAGCTGGGTGCTGAGTCCCCAAACTGCCCCCCCGGGCCCAGAACCCCACCCTGGGCTGAGCGCCAGCTGCCTAAGCAGGAAGACCAGTGTCTGGCTGCCCGCGGGTCCTGGGACCTACTCCCCACCCTCCACGCCCGCAGCTCCAGAGGGGCGATCAGCCCTGGGTGGGAGAAGTTTCCGCTTCCAGCCCCAGAGCCTCACAGCCCAGCTGCATGCCGGCACCCTCACCTGCAATGTGGGGGGACAGAGGAGAGGCAGGACTTTCGGGTACAGCACTGGACCTAGAGTGAACAGAGAGGGCACCCCTCCTGCTCGGACACTCGTTGGCCCCGGCCCAGCCACTCCTGCAACCTTCCTTAAGTCTCTTCACCATCAAGCGCCAGGTGGAATGGGAGGGGAGGAAGCCAGCTAGCGGTGGGGGGAGGGGGGGCTTTCAGACTGAGCTTCACAGCACCCGTGTGCTGGTAAGTGCCTGACATCCCGCTGGAAATGAAACGGGGGGAGTGTGTAGCGTTTGCCAATTTCCACGGCGCAAACGTTCCACGGTGGGAAGACGTGCAAACAGCTGCCATCCGGTAGTATTTCCCCCACATAACAGGCATTCGCAGCCTCCAGAGCACGGTGCGTGTAATTTTATAACCTAATTTAACTTTTTCAAAGTGTTTATCTATTTTTGAGAGAGAGAGCACAAGTGAGAGGGAGAGAACCCCAGGCAGGCTCTGCGCTGTCAGTGCCCAGCCTGTTGTGGGGCTCGACCCCCTAAGCAAACCGCGAGATCACGACCTGAGCCAAAATCAAGAGTCATTTCACTGACTGAGCCACCATGTGCCCTACATAATTTCATTTCTTAAAAATGTTGATTTATCTTTGAGAGAGAGAGAGAACGTGAGTAGGGGAGGAGCAGAGAGAGAGGGAGACAGAGGATCTGAAGTGGGCTCTGAGCTGTCAGCACAGAATCTGATGAGGGGCTTGTACTCATGAACTGGGAGATCATGACCCGAGCTGAAGTCAGATGCTTAAACGTCTGGGCCCCCCAGGTGCCCCATAATTTCATTTTTAATAATGATTCTGTTCAACAACCAGCTGGCAAAACTCTTGAAAATTTAACGGTTGGATCTTGTGAACTGGTATCTGTAGCACACCAGTAGCTCACTGCCTAATCAAGGATCCTGAAATCAATTAAAAATCAAATAAACAAGATTAGTTTCACTGAATCTGGAATAGAATGTAAAATTGTAGAAGACATTATGTCTGTTACAATAGGTATTGTCACATAAAGTTTGTGTGAGTACATCAGGTCTTGACCTAATATGTATTTACTTACTTTTAATAAGAAGTTTGGCATTTCTGGAATCGGGACCTCCAGCTGCCTTGCCATCAATGTTGGTCTGAGAGTGACTCCCAGGAGGGCCACCCCATCCATCAGTGTAAGAGAGGGACTGGGGCGGTTGAGCTTCTGAATGTCGGCCTGTCCCTCCACGGCAGGCGGGGCAAACGAGCCTCTGAGAGATGAAGGAAATTCTGGAAAAGGAAGGGATCCAGCAGGAACCATGTTTGTCTTCAGATGGGCATCAGGTCTCCTGAGGTCACGCCAGAAGGCAGCGTCTGCAAGCGAGGATTGTCCCCTCTTGACAAGGAGGGCACAGTTTCCTCAGGTGCAGGTGGTAAACATGAGGTCACACCCTTCCTGTGGGTAGCCCGAGATCAGCCTCCCCGCAGGAGAGGATGTAAGACCAGGTGGGGCTGTAGCAGGAGCCTTAGGGGACGGTCGACACGTTGGTATCTACTGCCATATTGTCTTTCCTCAGTTTTTTTTTTTTTTTTAATTTTGAGATACCTGTAGATTCACATGCATTGTAGACAACAAGGCAAAGATCCTCTGTACTCTTCACCACCAGTCCAGCGGTGACACCTTCCAGGATGGCAGTGACTGCATATAAGGCCCCAGCCAGAAGACTGCATGGTCCCATGCACCTGCTGTGCACAGAGGGCACCCTGTACATGCACTCGTGTGCGTGCAGATCTGTGCGATTCCAGCACATGTGCAGATTCCCGTGGCCACCAAGGCTGACAAGACACAGACCCTTTCTGTCCCACAGGGTCCCTCCTCCCGTTGTCTGTTCTCCATCTCTGCAGCTTGTCCCTGAACAGTGCTGTAAGTGGAATTGTAGGGTGTGTGTGACAGGCTCTCCTCGCAGTCTTGAGGTCCACCCAGGTTGTCATTTGTATCAGCAGTTTGTTCCTTTTTGTTGCTGAGTTGAGCTTGTTCAGCGTCCTCCCTGTCGGGGGACAGGTTGGAGGTTGTTTCTGGGTTCTGCCTATCACACATAGGCTTTGGGTGCATGTCTTTGGAAGGAGGTTTTCTTCCTGCAGAGGAACGTGAGCTCACCATCACCTCTGGTCGCCAGAAGCCACCCTCTACACTGGCCTCAAGCACACCCCAGAGGAGGGCAGAGGGCTCTTGCTCTGTGCTCAGAAGGGGGTGGGGGCCTAGAGGGGCAGCTGACATCCTGCTGAGGAAACCCGCAGGGACCCATATCCTGAGACCCCAGAACGAAAGCTGAGTTGTGCTTCTCACCGGCTCCTGCCGTGGTTGGGGGGCAGCTGGCGTCTACCAGGTGCTCAGGGGGTTTGCAGCATCAGCAGGGTAGGGAGGAAAGAGCCCCACCCTTGCCCGCAGGGAGTGACGATGAAAAAGCCACCAGGCACTGGCGGTGTCTGGCTTGACTGTGGTCCCATCCCCCCCATGCCACTGGTGGTCCCAGAGCCCTGTGCACTGGTGCTGTTATGCCCACTTTACAAACACACTTGGAGATCATCGTGGGGAATGGTTATGTTCACATCGCATTATTTGGCAGGAATAGAAAATCAGTGGCCTGTCACAGTCCATAGATGTGGAGAAGCAGTGTTAGTCCCTCACATTGTGCCCAAAGGTAAACCAAATGTCCCCATGCCCACAGAGACCGCGTCTGTTCCCGAGCCCCCGGCTTTGTCTTTCTTCCTCTCTGTGGTCGCTGGCCTCCCATGACATGCACTCTGGCAGATCTCCTTCTCAGCAGTTGCGACCATCCATTCCCTTTGGTGCCTTGGAGGCATGAGGGCAGTGCCTGGGGCGGGGCCGTCCCGAGGGGGCTCTTCGGTTCCCAGACCCCCCACCACAGCTTCAAAGGTAGTTTTCCGAGTTTTCTGTGCAGTGCTGCTGTTGTGTCTACACCTCAGAGACTGTGCCTACTTCTAGGATTTTCTCCTCTGTTTCTCTTTTTTTCCATTTTGTTCCAAACTGAACTAAGTGCAGCCGGAGGGAAAGCTGTCAGTGATAGTCACTACATAGGAAGTTCAAGGGCCCTGAGGTTAGGGGTGTGTGTTGTTTTCTGGTGTTCCCGCAGGGCCTGGCAGGTTCTGGACACGTGCTAGGTGCTCAATAAAGGTTTGCTAAATAAATGAACTGCTAAACACAAGAGATGTGCATTTAAACAAGTTATATGCATATAAATACTAATAAAACCTTGAAGGAAATAAAGAGAAATAAAAACACTTGTGTTGTAATGATGGGCACACACATACATTTTTACCCTTTGAAAGTTTTTACTGTTATGTTGGGTCTAACGTTTTACAGAAGGAACAGGTCTTCCTGGCCGCTGATGAATCAATTTGCCGGGTTGTAATGGTGTTGAGGAACAGGGTAGGACTTGCTGGTGCACTTGTGTTTGGCCTCTGTGTCTGGATCCCTGCAGGAAGCACCTGTGGGGCAGACAGAGGGTTTTCTAGAGTTCTGGGCTCTTTCTCCTGTGGAGCTTGCGCTGTGATTCTGTTGAATACTGAGAGTCACGATGGTCTTAACAGCACATGCCCATCTCAAATGGTGTGAATTAGGGGCCCTCCTCCTTTTAACTTTTTCTGGGGTAATTTGATGGAGATTTTAAAAGGAAAAAAATACATATATTCCTGCCATAGCTAACGAGACAAGATTTGGAGTCTAATTAGTTGCTGATTTCAGGGGGTGTCTTCAAAAAGTACTTTGATATTTGACTAATTCGGGTCAAAAATAGCAAATTAAACTTTATTATGATAAAAAGTTATTTTGAGCAAATATTTTCATAATAAGCAATCAAGACATTACACAAATCTATTTAATGGGTAAATCCACTGGACATCTGGGGTTGTATTTTATTATTAACTCAAATTCACAGATGATTGAATTGATATTGA
This sequence comes from Lynx rufus, assembly GCF_022079265.1. Lineage (NCBI taxonomy): Eukaryota > Metazoa > Chordata > Mammalia > Carnivora > Felidae > Lynx > Lynx rufus. The sequence continues at coordinate 82,948,442 of NW_025814823.1, read as the reverse complement.
TTACTATTGCATTGGTATTAATAAAATAGCATACCATGTAAATTTTATTTTTTAAGTTGTTATTTAGATTTTAGTTTACAGTGTAATGCTATTTTCAGGTGTACAATATGGTGATTCAACACTTCTGTACATCACAACAGGTGTACCCCTTAATGCCCATCACCTATCTCACCCATACCACACCCCGCCCCCACCACCACCTCCCTTCTGGTGACCTTCAGTTCATTCTCTAGAGTTAAGAGTCTGTTTCTTGGGGGTCCCTGGGGGCTCAGTCGGTTAAGCATCTGACTTCGGCTCAGGCCATGATCTTGTGGTTCATGGGTTTAAGCCCCACATTGGATTCTGAGCTGACAGCTCAGAGCCTGGAGCTTGCTTTGGACTTTGTGTCTCCCTCTCTCTCTGCCCCTCCCCTGCTTATGCTCTGTCTCTGTCTCTTTCTTTCAAAAACAAATAAATGTAAAAAAAAAAAAAAGAGTCTGTTTCTGGATTTATCTCTCTCTCTCTTTTCCCTTCACTAATTTGTTTTGTTTCTTAAATTCCACATATGAGTGAAGTCATATGATATTTGTCTCTCTGAATGACTTATTTCACTTAGCATAATGCCCTCTAGCTCCATCCATGTCATTGCAAATGGCAAGATCTCATTCCTTTTTATGGCTGAGTAATATTCCATCGTGTGTGTAGATAGATAGATAGATAGATAGGTATGCTACATTTTCTTTCTCTATTCATCAGTCAGTGGATACTTGGGTTGTTTCTGTAATTTGGTTACTGTAGATTGCGCTGCTATAAACATCCAGTGCATGTATCCCTTTGAATTAGTGTTTTTGCATTCTTTGGGCAAATACCCAGTAGTGTGACTATTGGATCACAGGGTAGTTCTAGTTTTAACTTTTTGAGGACGCTGCATACTGTTTTCCAGAGTGACTGCACCGGTTTGCATTCCCACCAGCTGTGTAGGAGGGATACCCTTTCTCCGCATCCTCACCAACATCTGGTGCTTCCTGTGCTGTGGATTTTACCATACACGCTTCATTAAGGTTTTTATTAGCAAGGGTAGGACAGGCTTGGGCTACGTGATTCCCAGATCTTACCAGCTTTACCTGAGGGAACTTTCACACTTGTCGCTTTCACAGCCGCAGATCCCAGTGGCTCTCCAGTAGTGACTTAGGGATCCAGGCTGCCTCTGTCTATCTCTGAGTTTCAAAATGAGGCCTCTCATTTGCCACAGCAGGAGGAGAGCCTGAAAAATATCCCAGTGGGTTTTCCCAGCTCCCAGCCAGATGTGACATCCCTTCCCTCCCCTCATCAGGCACACAGTTGCTTGTTGAGGCGTGAGCAGGGTAGGCGGTGTGGCCCCTCATGCTGCCCGGAAAAGCTATGGCTATGCACCACCAAGGCCTCCGGTGTGGCCTCTTGGTCCACTTGCGTCCGGAGCACAGGGCCTCCTTTCTATCAGCAGCACATCTGGGCTTCGAGTGTCCACAAGGAACCTGAGTGTAGATGTGTCCCCGCATGCCTCTGTGCTCTGTGTGGCCCAAACAGCATCATCCAAAGGTGTGTGGTGTCATGTCTCATAGACACTTGGACCACGAGAGAGCTGAGCTCCTTAACTCCCAAGAGCTGGATGAATCTTCTCAGAAAGCTATGAGTTAACATCATGTTCCTAAAGTTTTCGTGAGACAATAGGAGATTCCAGTACATTTATCCAACAAATACCAGTTGAGTTTTTACTCTGTGCCAGGTGCTGAAGTGAGCGTGTTGCAAAGGTTACTTAGTCATTTGAGATTGAAAGTATCCTTCCCCAAGGTGCTGAAAGTCCCTTATGAAAACAATTCCTTACATTGCTTAGTTGGTTAAAATAGCCTTTTCTGGAAAACTAACACACTTCTGTGTATTAAATAATAGAACTTGTATAAAATGCCATATTTCCATATTTCTGTTTTCACCTTGAAAACCAGGAAACTGAGAGCAGAGCTGTGAACTCTTTGCAGTAGCTGTTTTCACTGTAGATGTTTGATACAATAGCTTCTTCCTTCATTACTTTTTTTGGACCTTTTAAAAATTATTCTAGGGGCGCCTGGGTGGCTCGGTCTGTTAAGTGTCTGACTTCGGCTCAGGTCATGATCTTGTAGTTCGTGGGTTCGAGCCCTGCATCGGGCTCTGTGCTGACAGCTCACAGCCTGGAGCCTGCTTCTGGTTCTGTGTCTTCCTCTCTCTCTGCCCCTCCCCTGCTTGTGCTCTCTCTCAAAAATAAATAAAAACCTTTAAAAATAATAAAAATTATTCTATTATATACTAGTCACTTATTTTATGCCACTTTGAAAGTCTATTGATCAGATATGATTAATAAATGATCTAATTATGCTGTCTTAGCAATTCATAAATACCTGTTGATAGACTGATACTTTTCAAGAAATATTTTTTTGCGGAGTGTCACAAAAGAGGGTCTATCAAAGAGGGAAAAATTTAACAGTGAGTAATAAACAAAAGAGATTATAGATACTTTCAACAAAGTCTCATCTTTTCCTTTAATCCCCCAATATTTTCCTGTTTCTATCATCATAAGCTCTAAGGGAACTGAGTTTAATTTGGAAAACTAGCGATCAATTCCTTTGTGCAGAACACAGTTTTGAGAAGACAGGGTACCTGCACAGTTCTGTGGATGCTGGGCTTTGTTAAGGAAGGGATCCTGGAAGCATGCTGTGCTGGTCTCTGTGGTTTGTAGAGGGAAAGAGAGGCCCATAGTCGTGGACCTCTTGCCTCGCTGATGTGGGGAGGCCCTGAATCTTCGCAAATTTACTTCCTGTCCTCTGAGCACGTGTGTCTTAGACCACACATGTCTTACCAAAGCCTCCAATGAACTGCCAACTTCTTGCTCATCTGGCCTAATTAAAATGATGTCATTAATATAGTGAGCCAATTAACATTCTGAATCCTGCCCAGATGGTCCAGGTCTCTTTGGACTGTTTTATAACAGAGGGCAGGGAAGCCTAGCAGTGGGGCAGGTTGTAAGTGTGCATTAGTCCATGCCACATGATGTAAATTGCTTCCGATTCTCTTTCTTCTTCAGGATGGAGAAGAGTGTACATGTCAGCTTCACGGCCAGAGGCTGTGCTGACGTGGCCTGGCAGTGGCACCACCTTTGGTACAGTGGCTGCAATTGGGACTACTGCATGGTTGAGCTTGTGTGGTCCACTGTCACCCTCCTGAATCTGTCTGGAGTCATAGGTGGGACTGGTGAGTTACATGACCTTTCCGGTGTTTAAGGGGAGTCTTTGTCCCAATCTTCCCTAGGATGTGTTATGGTTTTTATTTTCCATCCTGGCACCCCACTTGGCCCTCCCTGCTGGGGTGACTCTTAGCCCCAACACCAAGGAACCAATATGGGTTTTCTGACAACTGTAACGTATGTCTATGCCAATTTTACCTTCAGTGCCAGAGAAAATAAATGGTCACTAGGTGGGTCCCTGGATCCAGTGGGCCTACTGTGAGCCTTCCCCGGGCCAGGCCTCTATTTACTTCCTGGACCTCACAAGTCCTACTCTAACAGGGGCATGATGACATCTTGGGTCACTGGGTATCATGTCGATTCAGACTCAAAGCCCAATTGCCCTTGAAATGTCTGGATAAATGGCCACAGCTGCCATTGGGGGAAGTCCTAAGGGAACCCTTATGCATATGTGTGGCCAAGTCCTCTCCTCCAGTCAGGGGGTTCTGGAGATGAGAACTGGTTCACAGGTTTTATTGGGGCAAATTCCTTCAGCCTCCTCATACCTATCTTTGATTTCCTTTGGTTGCAAGAACGGAGCAGTACCCCGCTGGCTGGCTAAGTGCCCTCCTGACACCACATCTAGCTGACCACCTTGTAGCTCTTTGCAGTTCAGAGTGCACAGCCACCACTCCAGTCCTGGTGCTCAGTATAATATAGCAACTGGCTTGCTTCTAGTGGGTAGACATCACTGCTCGCCCTCTGTCACTGTGTGATCATGGTCACTGCTGTCAGGGAGCCCAGTGTTCTCTGTAGCAGCATCTGGACTCCCCGACCAGTCCTAGAATGCCAGCTACAGCTCAGGGTCTCATCTGCACACTCCTTTCTGTAAATGGAGTGTCCTCTGGGCTTTCCAGGAAACCTAGCCCACAACTAGGTTTCCAGGTCTTAGGGAATGTGTTTACTCTCCTGTGCCACTTGTCTGAGCATTTTGATGCTTTTCTCCGCTGTCTGCCATGGTGTTTGGCATTTCCACTTAGTGTGGGGCACCACTTTGTATAAGCTTCCAAAGGCCACGCTAGTGGCATGGGGTACTTGCTAAGGTGCCAAATCCTGTATCATGATGGAAGGATCCCATATGAATAAACTCTAACCTGATCTACGTTCTTGTCCTGCCTGCCAGAATCCAATATTCTCTGGATCCGGTTCTGTGGATTTTCTCAGTCCCTAGGCACATGTTTGCTAGGTCGTGAGGCTCCCTGGCAGATAGGACCTTCTCCGTCAGGCCTGGCCCTTCTCCAGCTGGGTGATAGTGACATGGTGGGGGAGTGGAGCTGCAGGCTGATCACGGGGTGTACTACTCTCTCAGAGGTCTCTGAAATCATCTTCAACCACAGAGAGAGCACCGCTGTCTAACACGCAGAAATGGGACACGTCTTCAGGTCCAGTAGATTTAGGGACATCTAGGATTCAAGATTTTTGAGCGCATTAATCTGGATGATCCCCTCCCAAGCCTCAGGGTCTCCCTTCTTCCCGCCCCCCCCCCCCCCCCCGTGCCCCTGCAGGGTCCAACCCCATGCTCTGCCTGGCTCCCTCCCAGTCCTGTGCCCACCCCCAGCCCGGCATCCTCTCATCCTGCGCCCCTCGCCCCACGCCCAGTCCTTTACCCCACGCCCCCGCCGGTTTCTCATCCCACTCCCAGCTCCCCCCCTTCCTCTCCTCGCCCCGCCCCGTTCCCCCTCCATTCCGCGCCCCCCTTCCCCCCACCGCCGCGGGGTCCCTTCCTATCCCTCCCAGAGACCGACCCCGCCCCTCTCCGAGCCTTGGCCAATGTGGAGGTGGGGCTGTTTTGCGGGCGGAGCCGTCTCGCTCCCGCCTCCTAGACCTCAGCCAGTGGACAGTTGGAGTTGCGCTGTGGGCGGAACCTTCACGCCCCGCCCCTCTGCGACCGCGGCCAATGGGGAGCTGGGCAGGCCGGTGGGCGGAGCCGGGCGGCGGTGGCGCCGCGGACCCGGCGCGCGCGGGGTCTGGCGCAGAGCGCGGGGACTGCGCCGCCGCTCGGGCTCCGGCTGCTCCGCGGGGCTCGGCGCGCGAATTCCGGCGAGGCCCCGCGAGCTCCCGGGCGGGCGACCCAGCATGGCGGTGGAGGAGGAAGGGCTCCGGGTCTTCCAGAGCGTGAAGATCAAGATCGGTGAGCGCCGGGGGCGGCGGAGCGCCGCGCGTCCCCTCCCCCCGAGGACGGGCCGGGCTGCGGCGGCTCCGGGGGAAGCGGCTCCCTGGAGGCGCGGTTCGGGGTGGGGGGCGGTGCGGTGCAGGACACGGGGCACGTCCCCGCCTGGAGCGTGCGCGAGTGGGGGCCCTGGGTGCGTGCATGGCCGGGGGCCGACCCGCCGACCTCAGGTTCCGCATCTGCCCTCCGCTGCTGCACCCAGAAACTTCCTTCCCCGCGTTCCCTCAGGGCTGTTGGGGCCGGCTGGGGCTGCGGACTGGTGCGGGCGTGCGCGTCCGTGTAGGCGGATGTGTGTGGCGTGCCCTCGGTCCTGGGCTCCGTCGGGCTGGGAGACGGGGAGCCACCCCAGCACCCCCCCTTCCATTGAGAACTGGCTGGGGCGGGGCGGGGGGGGGGAAGCTTTTGGCCACCAGCGCCTGCCATTCAGGCTGTGTCACCGGGGAGGATTCTGCCCTTGTCACTGGGTCCATGAGCTGGGGGAGGGAAATGACAGGCGGATTCTGGAGTGGGCTGGAGGGCTATATCTGGACTTCCTGGGTTTATCTGGAGGATTCATTTTATCTCGGGAGGGTGATGTGCACGTCCCCTTCCCCTCCCCCCCAAAACAAGATCCTTGCCTCCGAGTGACCGTTAGACGTTGGTGCCATAAATGTGCGGCTGGGAGGGCAGCTTATGTTGAAAAGGGTTCCCGAGGACCCAGAGTGTCGCCTGTCCTCAGGTCCTTCTTGCCTCCACAGTCCCTTCTATTCCCATGTGAAAAGGGGCCGCTGGGAACCCAGCCAGGCGCCCAGTGACTGAGTGTCAGTTGTTGATGACATTCGATGCTGCCTGAGGAATTCCAGCTCCCCCAAATCAGCGTGTTGTTTCCTGTCTGCTTTATTTTGGTTTATGGATCGTCACTGAGACACTGTTGATATTTGGCTGAGAAGCGGACTTACGCTGCCTGCAACCATTTCCCTGTTCGCTTGGTTGGGATCTGCTGTCACTTTCGCACTGAGAGATTCAGCATTACCCTCCCGCTGACGTGGGGGCAGGGAGGGTGCCTGTACCAGGGTCCTTCGGCCAAGAACCCTCATCAGTTCCTGGGTCCACTGAGCTGTGTGAGGGTTTGAGGTGCTTCCTTAATCAAGGGGAGCAGGAGGGGACCTGGGTGGGGGTCTGTCTGTGGAGGAGTGTGCCAGGCTTCCGGGCACAGCAGGCAGGAGTGGGTCTGAGGACTTTATGGTTCAGGCCTGGCACAGCCAGTCTCAGACTCATCCTGGGAGCGTTCTGGAACACTGGTGTGTTGAGCGGAGAGGTTGATTTCTCTCCAGAATGGCACAGTATGTGAGGCAGGGGAGTGAGGAGAGACACCTGAAGATCCAGGAGAGCATCTCCACTAGCCTGCCGGTGCACGTTCGTGAGTGGGCTCTGGACCGGACAAGGAGGGGCCTGGGGTGGAAGGAAAGGGCTTTGAAGATGCTGCTTGGCGAGGCTTTCTGTCCTTTCTGTTCCACTTTAAACAAGCAAGAGAAACACACCCAGCTCAGCTGAGGTTAGTGCCGCGACCCAGCCCATCTGCCGTGTCTACCCCCACGTGGGACCCTTTGGGGCCCTCCCTCCCCATGTTTGGGGGCGGGGCTGGGCTGCAAGGGGGAGACATCTGTGTCTCACCTTTGTAGTGGGAGGGGGCATTCAGGGAGCAGGGGCCTCCACCTAGCACAGGCAGGGCAGCCTCCTGTGTCTGAGCACAGAAATGGCCTAGGCTGTGCTTCTGAGTTCGGGCCTGGGCTGGAGACCCTGAAGGTGAACTGTGGGTGTGCTGGCTTGAACTTGAGGGACACCTGTTAATAGAATGTGGTGAAGGTGATCCTGAGCTTGGATGGGGGGTGTGCTGAGCTCTTGATTTCTTTCCTTTGTTGGTCTGCTCTGGTCTGTCTCGGCTCTGACTTGCCTGAATGTCCTGGTCTTGAAGGCGCGAGATGACGAGGAACACCACAGTTGATCTGGAGGAGGGGCAGACATGCATGAATCATACACACGGTCACATGCACGCTCGCCCCTCCTTGTTCGGGGACACGCTGGCCAGGCCGTCCATTCATCTCGGAGCCTCGTCTCCAGGCTGGCTGGCTGCATGCCTGTGTGCTCTTGGCCTGCTGGGTGACCCGGAGCAAGCACCCTCCCCTTCCATAGACTCATTTTTCCATTTGCAAAATGCAGGCAATAGCTGTCGGCTGCATCCGGTGGGGGCTTACAAGACGGTATTGTTCTGGCCCACGTTGATGCCCACCTCCTCGCTCCCAGAAAAGGACAGAAAGAAAATTTCTCCTAAGCTGACACCAACAAGCAGTATCACTGCTCCTGTTGCTGAGAAAAAAGGCAGGACATGTTTGGGAGGATGAAGAGATTTTTAGGTGCCTGGGCCTTGGCCCTCTTGTCTCAAGTAGTTTCGCATTGCGTGATGGGACTTGGTCTCACTGAGAAGCTGGGGACACTGGGCAGAGTCTCTTCCTCGTTTTCCTCCTCCTCCTGCTTGTCCACCTTCTGCAAATGCCGGATCAGAGTGAGGCATTTGTGTTGTGACTGTTATGAGTTCTTGTCTCCTCCCCACTTAAATGTCACAGTCGTTCTGGGTAGTTCTTCTGCACACTTGCAAACCTTAGACCTTGTCCACCTTTGGTAATAGTCGTGACTGTTTTTACACCAGTGGCTCGTGTCGGGTAAGGCCAAGTGCACTTCCTACGAGATGGTAACTTTGAGGAAGTGCGCTCTTCTGACTTTCCATGAGTCAGGGCCTTCGTGCTGGAAGGGAGGCTGCTCAGAGATTGTCGGAGCTTGTGCGAGGGACCCACGAGAGCTCTTCAGGGCAGTGTTATTTTGGACACGGTGCTCCTTTAGGTGCTGTGTTACGGTCAATACCCAGTGATTTTTGCCTTTTCCATGGTGGCTACTACTGGTTTTTAAAAGTATCACCTTGAGGGGCGCCTGGGTGGCGCAGTCGGTTAAGCGTCCGACTTCAGCCAGGTCACGATCTCGCGGTCCGTGAGTTCGAGCCCCGCGTCGGGCTCTGGGCTGATGGCTCGGAGCCTGGAGCCTGTTTCCGATTCTGTGTCTCCCTCTCTCTCTGACCCTCCCCCGTTCATGCTCTGTCTCTCTCTGTCCCAAAAATAAATAAACGTTGAAAAAAAAATTTTTTTTTTAAAAATAAAAGTATCACCTTGATAAATGTGTTCAGTTAAGAGGGATATACAAAGGTTTTTCTGGCAAGCTGAAAAAAAAAAAAAAAATCCCAGCCTGCATTCCGGGGTGAGAAGAGCCCTCATGCTCTGTCACTGGTTTTCATCATCAGGTTTGATGGCACAGTTTGGATCCACTTGGTGTGTTGGCATTTGTGTCTCACGCTAGCTCCCTGCCGCAGGCTCTCCTCCGTTCCCCAGCTCTCCCTTCCTTCTCCTTCGGTCCTCTTGGGCTGCGCCGGGCCCAGGGCGTGCTCTTGTGTTCCTTCTCTGGAAGATTATAACTTGTCCACCAAGAAGTTGATGGTGGTCTGTGTCCAGCGCAAGCACATCAGAACTGACTGCTCCTCCCGCAAACCGTGGCCCTGCAGGCTGTTGGTGCTGGGGACCCAGGGGGGCCCCACAAACCTCGTGCTCTCCCCACAACTGGTCGCCAAACATAATCCCAGGGACCAGAAGCAGGAGGTCCGTCAGGCAGGGACCAAATGAGAGGGGAACAGGAAGTGGTGGCTGAGGGTTCTGGCCTGCACCTCCCTCGGCTGAATGGCTGGTTAGGAGGGGTGTGGTGTGGTGAAGAAGGCCCAGACCACAGGGGCTGGAAGCTTAGGGTTCTGGGTCTGCTCTGTTAAATGTGGATTTCCTACAGGGGAAGCAGTAGTGTGCCCATCACAGAGGCCTGTAAGGGTCAGATGAGGTGCTGTCCTGCTTGATAATTTAAAATAGTTGTTGTTAGTGGTAGTGTCTTCACAGGGCTAGGAAGAAATGGTTTTCCCCAATTAGAGAAGCCATTTTGTGGGTATAAGGGAGTGGTATCAGTGATGTTGGCTTTTTCATCGTGTGTTTGATGGTGAAAGAAGGGGTCGTGCGGGCCACACATGGTTCTTGGCATCAGGGATTTATATTCTCTTGAGCTCTCTGATGCTAAAATTAACCTGGATATTCTATTAACCGAGCTCAGCTAGCTGCCTGTACTATTTTTAACCCTAAGGACTAGTGTGCCGCTCTGGGCTGTGTCTGGGGAGCACCGGGCTCAGGGGCCAAGGGTGATTTTAGTTCGATTCCAAGTTTTACCTGGGAAGGGGTGGGTTTGCCATGCATATGTGTGGGGTGGAGAGGGTTGCAGACTTTTGGGATCTAGTTTATGTGTATTAACTCGTTTTAATTCTCACAACTCCATGACATTGAAGTTGAGGGAGACTCCTGTAAGTTAACCAAAGTCACCTAGCCTGTAAGAGAGAGCTGGGGTTTAAATCCATGTTTGTGTGACGTTCTTGTTCTCCACACCACTTGTTATGGTCTGTCTTTCTGTGTGATCTTGGGTTTGAGTGGTGGGGGTACAGTGAAGTGCTGGGAAGCAGAGCAGTGCTGAGTTTTAGGGCCAGCAGGCAGCTGATGTTCATGAGGTGGGGGGTCAGGGCCACAGTCTTTCGTGGGTGATCAGCCAGGGACACCGGCCTGGTTGTTCTGAGACTTGTGGTCATTGACTAGAGACTGCCGAGGTAGACATTGGAGAGGAGGGGAATTGTGGTGATGGGGTCTTAAGCACAGAAATCCAGAGATGGCTCGTTAAGCAGGTTCACTGGCAGCCCATACGTTTGGGAGAAGGCATCGGGCAGGTGAGCAGAGCATTGGCTCCCGAAGGTAGAATCACTTGGCTGGAAGGTGGCATTTGGTAGGAACGTTTGGATTTGCTCCTCTGAAACTAATGAGGCATTTGAGTATGTAAACACTTACACCTTCCTGAAGGCACTGGGGAATCAGACCATCACACATCATGTTTTAGTCATAGATGTGCACATGTTTAAATTTTTTTCAGCATTTATTTATTTTTGAGAGAGGGAGCGAGAGAGAGCTAGAGAGAGAGAGAGAGAGCACATGAGCAGGGGAGGGGCAGAGAGAGAGGGAAACCACAGAATCCAAAGCAGGCTCCAGGCTCCGAGCCGTCAGCCCAGAGTCCGACACCAGGCTCGAACCCATGAACCGTGAGATCATGACGTGAGCCACAGTCAGACGCTCAACCGACTAAGCCACCCAGGCGCCCTTGACGTGCACATGTTTAGAAAGGAGATGGGTGTATTTGCTAGAAACAAGCGGAAGTGCTAGCTGGTAATGCCGGAGAATTGAGGTTTGCAATTTGCCCTTGGAAGTGAGGCTGTGAGTGCACACCCCCTACTTCCTAATGATCTTGGAAGTGGGTTCAGGCCACTGTGGGCACAGACAAGCATCCCTGGGTGCTGTAGGGACAAAAGCCTCTGGGAATCAGCCTAGAAGAGGAGGGTATGACTAAGGGCACTTGGGATCCCAGACTCCAGAGTGAGTCCCACCTGTGTTTCTCAATGATTCTGTGACTTTAGCAGAATCTCCCAAACCCTGTCTGCCTCAGTTTCTTCCTTTGTCAGAGTGGAGAGTAAGGCTGTTTTTGTGGCGCTTAATGATCATGTGTGAGCAAAGGCACTTTCACTGCTCGATCTTTCTGGGTGTTCCTGCCAGTGCAGTTTGAGGCTCTCCTGTAACTCAGGTGACAGAGTGGAGCTAGCTCCAATTAAGGCGGATTCATCAGGAAGAGAGAGCTGGACTTTCACGTGTGTGTTTGCACGTGGGCAATATCAGGAAAGGTGTGAACCTGCCCGGTGAGAAGTGTGCAGTCAGCGTGTGGCGTAGACTTGCGTGGACGTGCTGGGGTGGGGAGACAACATGGTTGGTGAGCGCGGCCAGCACAGCCAATGCTGTGTGCTGACAGGCCTCCGGACTCTGGGCAAGCCTTGTGGGGACCTGACGTCCTGTCTTGTGGTGCTGATCACCCCTGGATGGTCTGACGCTCGAGAGGAGAGGGGAGATCCTGGTGCCCGAGCAGGAAGTCTTCACTGATGGTCTGGTGTTTTGCGCCCCGACGTCAGAACGGGGGTCTGTAACAGTGGAGGAGGGGCTTACCGCAGGACAGACTGCTTTGACCAGCTGGTGGGGGTGTACACGAAGGGTCACTGCCTGGCGCACCACCACAGTCCACTGTTGAATGAACAATAGCGCAATGTGGAAACGAAGTAAATGCCGCTTCAAAGGGTGATTCTATTATGGGGCTTCCACAGTGTGGAATATTATTCAGCTTTCAGAAGAATGAGTTAGAGCCAGGCCAGGCCATGTGACGTGCAGGAAGTTCCATGGGGTATGACTAGAAAGAAAAACAAAATGCAGAAGAATCTACCAAGATATTCCTCTTAAAGAATAGTACAACACAGATACGCACGTGCAGATGTGGAGATAAAGTTCCACATAAGCCTATCGGCTGGGCTCCCTGTGGTGGGAAGTGTGGAAGAGGAAAGTGAGTGAAAAAGAAAAGATTGGTTTCAGAAAATCAAGGGCGTTACTATTATTCAGGCATGTGGATTTATGTATATAGATTGGCAAATGAAGAGTCTAAAAATCACAACTTTTGGAGTGCCTGGGTGGCTCAGTCGGTTGGGCATCCGACTTCGGCTCAGGTCATGATCTCACGGTTTGTGAGTTCGAGCCCCGCGTCAGGCTCTGTGCTGACAGCTCAGAGCCTGGAGACTGTTTCGGATTCTGTCTCCCCCTCTCTGTGCCCCTCCCTGCTCCTGCTCTGTCTCTGTCTCTCTCAAAAAATAAACATTAAAAATTAAAAACAAATAAAAGAAATAAAAAAAAATAAAAATCACAACTTTAAAATGGAAAGAACTTTCTGGAGAGGAAAGGCCCAGAAAGGTAAAATAACTTGCCTAGATTGCTGAGAGGTGAGGGAGAGTCTGGGGCGGGGTTGCCCTTGAAGTTGGGAACCAGTGAACAAGACAGTGGGGCAAAGGCAAGTCTGTCGGAGCCCTGGGCAGGGGCTGGCTTGTGACGGGCCTCCGGTCAGCCTGGCCCCTCAGAGAAATTGACATGGATGCAAGGGAATTTCGTCACAACAGATGGCCCAGTACTTTTCTCTAAGTGTGAGGCAGTGTTCAGAATGAACAGTCAGCACATTCCAGCTTTGGTATAAATGCAGGCCCGGGATCATCTTTAGCAATAAGGAGATGAATGGCCCCGCATCTTGGCTTCCCAGCTTGCCCTGTGGGATAGAACACAGGAAGTGGTTCTCACAAGAGGGTTGTCAGGTCAGACTCAGGGGCCACCAGGGCCTCAGCATCTGGGAAGCTTTAGGTTGGAGTATTTAGTCTTTGCTGGGAGTGGTGGATTATCAAGCTGACTGTGGGATCAAAGATAGTGATTCCTTGTTCGATGAGCATCTGAAAGCAGAGGTGTGTTTCTGTACACAGAGCTGGGCTCCCTGGGGCTATGGCTCTGTTCATCTTGAAATTTGGCATTCCTGGTTCAGTTTTTGAGTAAGCTTGAATCCTTTTCTGGGGACAGCGGCATCCTGGCCCTAGAGTCAGCTGGTAAGTGCCACATCTCACACCTGACCCATGCCGCCTCGTCCCACGCACCTGACCCACACTGTGAGGGGCAGCCCGCTCCTCCAATGGTTGGGAGGAGGCTGGAATCTGTGCTCAGGGTTACGCTGTAAATCAGAACCTTTTCTAGAAACACAACAGACCATAGTACCCTTCACTGTTGTCTGTTGAGGAATGACGCTAGTGCCTGCTCTTTCCTCTTCATATTGTTTCTGTTCCTGTTGTCTGAATAATTTCCAAAATATGAAGCATTGTTCTATCTTGGCCCACTCATCACCAATGGGATAAAACCCAAAGGTAAACAGAGTGGCTAAGTCTTTCTTAGACTCAGGGTGACTCATCCTGGAGACCCGCGCCTGGCAGTGTTTTCCCGACCAGGCTGGCCGGACCCCTGTGCACCCACCACAGGGTGCACCCACCACAGCATTTTCTCCTCAGCAGCTGCAGGTGCCGTCGATGCCTCCTTTAGCACCAGGAGCAGGACCAAGTCTCCAGGCCTTTCCTGAGAACCAACTTCCCCCTCTGTGGGTCTCCTGGGACTGAGCTCAGGCTTCTGGATTCTTCAGGATGCTTAACAGAGTTGAGAGTGTTAATTATGTGTGTATATCTTTCTGGAGCTTTGTTTTTGTTTTTTTTTTTTTAATTTTTTTTTTTTTCAACGTTTATTTATTTTTGGGACAGAGAGAGACAGAGCATGAACGGGGGAGGGGCAGAGAGAGAGGGAGACACAGAATCGGAAACAGGCTCCAGGCTCTGAGCCATCAGCCCAGAGCCTGACGCGGGGCTCGAACTCACGGACCACGAGATCGTGACCTGGCTGAAGTCGGACGCTTAACCGACTGCGCCACCCAGGCGCCCCTGGAGCTTTGTTTTTGGACTCACAGTCTCCTAAGTTACACTGTGGGTCTGGTTAGGTGTGACCCTCGTGTGGGCCACTTGTCCGTGCACTGACTCAGGGCTGGTTCCTGCTTTCTCGTCACGTCCGTTAAAAGAGGCCGCACAATCAGGCCCATGCAGGACTGGAGGACTGTTACATGTGCCTCTAGAGCTCTGTGGCTTTGTCGTGTGTTTCTTTTCTTCTGAGGAAAAAGATTCGTTTTCCTTTTTTAGCTCTTGTGGTTTCTCTCTTTGTTCCTGAATCCACTTCTGGGAGGTACAAGAACAGACTGTTTGATTTTGTCCATTTTCACACCACCAGATCAGTCATTGGTTAGGGAGCCGTGGACGTGTCCGCCAAAGTAGTACACTGCCCTGTCAGATCTTGTAAGGATTCTGTGCAGCACAGAACAGCTGTTTTAACTGGCCCCCGCCTCCGAGGCTCGGAGAAGCTGGTGACTTTGCCACGATCACACTAGCGAGAGAGCCTGTGGCTGTGCGTGTTGGCTTGCGAGGGACTTCATCTGCCCCAGACCCAGGCGTTTTGTTCCTTTACAAGGAACTGCCTTCTGGGGTGTGTTCTCAAATTACTTCCTCAGACAGCAGCTATCTGCCTTCCCACCCGAGCCCTTCTGTTCCGTGGTGGATCTTTAAATGAGCATTTATGGGACTCATTCAGCAGAGTGACCCCTTTGCATGAACATGTGGACAGCCAGGGGCTCAGAGCCTGCTGAGCCACTTCCCAGCTGAGTGTCTTGACCTGCCTAGAACGCCTGAGACCTCCTTCCAAAGGAGGCCTGCCATGGCCAGGCAGCGCTGCCTCTCCTGACTCCCGCCCTCCGGCTTCTGGCTGATCATCTGCTCCTTCTGGTAGGGCGGCCCCACTCTCTCCTCCAGGTGCCACCTTACCTCATGCAGGGAAAGCTCTCTGGGCGAGGCAGGCAGTGAGGGCCTGGCCTCGTAGCAGGTGGAAGATGGGTTGAGCAGGGCAGTTAAACTCCCCATACTTCAGGGGGGAATTTAGCCCCAGGCCCCTAAGCCTCTGGGCATCTGTTTATTTTGGCCCAGCTAAACTGGGGCTTTCCAAGGCTGGGATCAGACTGTGGTGTAGAGCTATTAGCAGAGATCCAGGAAGACGGGCTGGTTCTGGAAAACCCATCAGTGTGCAGACCCTAGGGGACCTGGCCAAGCTTACTACTTGTTTTGAGGTCTGGGGTGGGTGCTGTGACCTGCCTGGTCTTCCCATGGCCTTCGGGATAAGGGCCCCACTGGGGAATTCCAGACCACTCAGGGCTGAGGCTGGCCTGTCCTAGGGCTGGCTGCCATAAACAGTCTTTAACTTAGGGTCAAACAATTGGATATTTTATTACTTTATAGGGCTGAGTTTCCAGGGCAGTAAACTCTGCCCGTATGGTACATATGTGGAGAGTACATACTGCCAGCATGCAGCATGTCCAGGACTTGGCCAGGCTTATGGAAGGCCAGGTGTTCTCGGACTTTCCTCAGAGCTGCACCCCATGAGGTAGAGGGTTTAGCTTAGAGGGGCAGCTGTCCATCTTTACTTTCTTATGAGGCCTCCTCCTGTTGGAACATGGTTTTGCATGTGCACACACATGCACAGAACACACACATGGGCATATACCACACATGCACACAAGCACACACACACATGCATACATGTAGGTACATCACACATGCTTGCATACATGCACAGAATACATACACAGGCACACACCACATGTGTGCACAGTACACGCACGTACACAGCACACACACAGATGTACACACAGGCACAGAATACACACACAGGCACACACAGAGCCACGTGCACACACAGGCACCCACCACATGTGTGCACAGCACACACACAGATGCACACACGCATGCACAGAATACACACAGCCATGTGCACAGCCATGTGCACACATGGACGCACGCACAGAGACACACACGTGCACACACACCTGTGCACACAGTACACACACGGGCACACACACGGGCCCCAGAGCTTGTCTGTGGGTAGAAGCGCAGTGCTGTGTGCCCAGTGTAGTGGTGGCACAGACGTGAGGGAGGCTCCTACCACTAGCTTGTGATGGCTCCTCCCCGTTCGCTGAGACTCACGGCACCAGGGAGCCAGCCTTGCCTGCCTTGGTAATGTGTGTGGCCTTTAAAAAGGGTTCCTGTTTCTCAAGCAAATCAGTCCTTTTTCTTCTGCCTGGTGTGGCTTCCCTGGGCTGGCCCCCCAGGGTCTGCGGGTGTGTTTTGGGGGCACAGCTAGTCTGAGCCTACCTGGGGCCTCCATGCTGGGACAACCCACCTGTCCCCTCTCTGCCTTGAGAGCTTTCTCTGCAGTTGTTTTTGATATTTTAATTTTTTGTATTTGAATCAAAAGACTTTGCTTTTTAGACCCACATCCTGGGGTGTTCTTGTGGCTTTTTCTCCTACTTGCTTCTGGCCTGTTTGTCAGCTGGCTGCCCGTGGTGGCAGTTCCTCTCCAGGGACTCCGAGGATGTAGTGAAGTGAGTGCGAGGGTTGTCATTCCAGGGAGGCGTGACAAGGGGCACTGCCAGCGTTGGTCCCAGCACCTGCTCCCTGCGGGGCACCGGGTCGGGGTGGGGGGGGCCTGCTCCCTGTGGGGCACTGGTTGGGGGGGCTGCTCCCTATGGGGCACTGGGTCGGGGTGGGGGGGGCTGCTCCCCATGGGGCACCGGGTGGCACCAGGAGAAGGTCGTCCTTGAGCGACTGTAGGTTTTGATGAGAAGTTCTTTCCGCTTGGGAACTTGGGGGGGGGGGCACGAACGCAGGCTCTTGTGTACCTGGGACTGGCGGCTTGCTGGTGGGAAGACCGCACACACCTCCCTGGGGGAGAGGAGGCCTCGCCGGTGGGTCACCGTTTCCGTCGGAGCCGCCTGCTGCAGGGGACGCCTTGAGAAAGGAGGGAGGCCCGGGCAGGAGGCCGCTGGGCTTCCCGAGCCCCCGGCTGGCCGCATCCATCTGGACTCTGGCATTCCTTTCTCTGTTCATCATTTCCTGCTCCGAGCTCTTGCGACAAGCGTGTGGAGAAAGACTTTCTCAGCATTTGGACCCAAGAATGTGTTTATGCATGTCCTGACTGGAAATAAAGGGTCACACGGAGAGAAAAAAACCACTTGTCATGATGTTTTTGCTCAGGATCTTGGTTTTCTATTTGTGACTGTTTCCTAAAGTGTTTCCCGGTGTTCTCTTCAGGGAACCCCTTTCCTGTCTTCCTGGACAAGGGGGTAGGGGGGCGGAGGGGGCAGGAGGGGCCGGCAGAGTGTCCGGGCCTTCTCATCCCCTGGTCGTTATTCACTGTGATCAGTGACAGTGTAATGGTGTGTCTCTCCTCCTTCTGGAAGGCGCCCCTGGCCTCTCTGGACTGCTGTCCCCACAGCCTGCGTCAGCTCTCCTGTGGGCCGGTTTTGTGAATTTGCGAACGCTGATTTGAAAAAGTAGGCTATATCTGCCGAGGGGCGGTAGAGAAGGCAGCTGGCAGGCTGGCGAGGGCACTTGGCGTCGAGAGGCAGGCAGCACAGCACACGGGGCCCACAGCCCCGCCTCACACTCAGAAGCTTGGAGTTTGGTGTCACTGAGGCCTAAGGGTGGTGATGGCGTTGTTTTCCCAGAAGAGATTTCAGGCTGTTGGGGGAAATCTCTGTAGGCACCTAATCTGGGGGGTTCTATGGGGTGTGTAAGTACGTGTTGGGATGGGGTGGGAGGGGTGGCAGCCAGGAAGGGTGGCATGCAGAAGTAGGTGTCAGACAGAGGACTTCTTGGGTCACTGCAAGGCAATGGCAACAACTTTTATTTTATTTTTTTTATTTTAATGTTTTTATTTATTTTTGAGACAGAGAGAGACAGAGCACGAGCAGGGGAGGGGCAGAGAGAGGGGAAGACACAGAATCTGAAGCAGGCTCCAGGCTCTGAGCTGTCAGCACAGAGCCTGATGCGGGGCTTGAACTCACAGACCACGAGGTCACGACCTGAGCTGAAGTCGGACGCTCAACCGACTGAGCCACCCAGGTGCCCCAACAACTTTTAGTTTGACTTGATGTATTAATCACAAATGCTAGTTGGGGAAAAGTTAGTTTTCAGATTTTGTCCTGCTGTAAACTGCTCGTGGGTTGCTTAGGCGTTGATCGACCATTAACCAAAGCCAACCCAGAGGGTCTGATGTTTCCGACTGTCCCATGGTAGTTGGCTGCTACCATCATATGGGACTGTGGAGCCATATACACTGGGGATTTCACAGGATGCAGAGAAAATATAGGCCTTGCCTTCCAAGTTGTATAGACTGAAGGATAAGTAGTCTCATATTTATGAGTGATAGTGAGTGGAGAATGTTCAGGTCTTGGGGAGGCGAGCTCTCCCTTGTGCTAAGAAGACTGGACAGGTCTGACCTGCCACTTCTCTGGGGCACAGATACTTGGGTGTGCACACTACATATGCTGACAGCGTACTTCCCAAAGCTAGAGAACCCTTAGAAATGACAGAAACTATGTATGCGGGATTGTCATTATGCAAACGGGCCACGTTGAATAAGAATAGCATTTATTTTATCTTTAAAAATAAATTAAAAATCAAGTCAGTGTTTTACCTTCTCTAAGGGCTTATCTGTTCTCAAGTGCAATCTTCCCCTCATTTGAAGCTCTGAAGATTTGCTTTCCCTTCCTTGGCAGGATGTGACAGCGCCCTGTCTTGTAACGGAGGCTTCGTGGACTCCCTGAGACAGGGTGCAGTGACACACAGTGGGGAGCAGAAGCAGGGAGGGCTAGGGACGGGCCTGGAGACTGGACAGTGTTTCCTACGTTTGTGTTTACACATGTGCATCTCAGAGTTGCAAACCGTCTTCAGCTAAAATAGGGCCCCTAGGACAGGGCAGAACCGTGTGGCACAGCGGAGGCCCGCAGGCAGCAGGCTGTACACAAACACACAGATTTGGGTCCTTTGTTTATTTTTCCTCTCCAGACCCCTCTGTAGTTTGCAGGGTCCTTGCTGGGAGGGCATGGGAGTGAGAGGAAGAAAGCAGTCATTCAGCTGCTCCAGAGCTGAGGCTCCCAACTGGGGAAATGTGGGAACAGCAGGCTCACCCGTTTCTAGGAGGTCCTCCTGATCCTGGGGTTTTCCAACCTCAGCCTCCAGGCCTTGAGTGACAGCACAGTGGGAAGGCCCCAGCCCCCTAGCTTCCTGGGTTTTTAGTAAACACTACTCAGAGTCACCAATCCTGTGAAAGCGGAGTGGAAAACCCGACGGAGAGGGGGCCTGTGAGGTTTTCTTAGACTGTTTGTTCTTGGGGAGCTGGTGAACCTTGCCCCTTCCTTGAGAGGGTGGGGGCTGGACCTGCATACGGGCTACCATCGTCTCCACCCCACCTCTGCAAGAGGTATCCTAGGCTCACCCACATCTGGTCCTAGGCAGCGCTGGTCTCCAGGAGCGTGTCCAGACACACAGCTTGTCCTTTAATGCCATGGTTTTAAACCTGGGCAGTTTTGCATCCCAGGGGACATTCGGCCATGTTTGGCGGTGTTTGTCTGTCATGGCTGGGAGGGGAGAGGGGGGCACCCACACAGTTCGCCCCTGACAGCACATAGGGTGCTCACCCCAAGCACATCAGCACTGGGTGGGGAGGGGGGACATTTGGGGGCATCATGTTGGATCCCTGTGAACACCAAGGCTGTGTCTGACTAGCTCTTTGCTTCCCCAGGAGTGTGGCCTTGAAGTGCCTCAGTCACACTTGGGGGCAGGGCATAGACAGATCTCATGCTGGCCAGATGGAAAGACCCCTGCAGCGTGGACCAAACTGATATGGCCTGAGGGTCTAGGGTGTGGACCAGAAGGGCAGCTGAGGGGCAGTGTGGCCACACAGCTGGTGGCGTTCTTGGCTCTGCACCTTACCTGCTGTGTGATCGTTGGCAAGTCACTTAACCTCTCTGTGTCTGTAAAAAGAGGATAATAATGGCTGTTTCCTAGGGTTCCTAAGAGGGTTGCGTGACAGTGGTGATGATGTGCTGGGCCTGAGTGCCTGTCCCTGTCTCGTCCAGCACGTGGCTGTGCAGAGGGCCAGGCTGGGAGAGCACGAGTTGGTGGCGGGCACCTGGGGTCTGGTCCCCGAGCTCCTGGCTCTGTGGGCTCAACTGCATTACCTGCCCCGCCCCACAGGCCTTGGGGCCTGCTTGTCCCATCAGGTTGCCCTCCAAGGGGACCCAGAGGTGTCTCCAGCTCCAGCTTTACCGCAGGCTGCTTCCAACACCATCCATTCTGTGCATCTTCCTTAAGCAGCTGCTTGTGACTTAAAAGTAAAATATTAACCAAGAATCGTAATCTCACCCTTAAATGTAGTTTTGCAGGAACAGTTGTGCCACGTCGTTAGGAGGCCGTGTTTTCCCTGCGGGTGCAGTAGGAAATGGGAGGTTTTCCTGAGTTCTAGGCTAGTTTATGAAGCATTTAGAGTAGTTAGAACAACTCTTACGAGGCTGCATGTGCTATGGAAGAAACTAGAAACAGCAGGCCTTGCTGCCCGCTAGGTGCATGGTGAAGTTATTTGGCATGTTGTTTTCAATTCTGTAGCGTTTTTCTGGGTCATTTCATGGTTTTATCTCCGTGGCACAGGCCCTGATGGTGGGAAGTGGGTACTAATGAATCAGTTAACTATTTTGGAAACTGTAGGAAGTTGTCTCGTGATGAGACAGCATGTACAACATGCAGCTACCCTCCTCCCGCCCTAGGCCCTGCTTTTGTGAGCTGAGCAACCTCCCATGGCCCCCACTGGCCTTCTCATGATGGATATGAGGCACCACATTCACGTGTCGAGGGGAGACGCCGGGGTGAACTGTGACCTTTCCCACGGGACAGATGCTGTGTCGCTGGACACAGTTGCAGGTTACCCACCAGCAAGGGATGCCTCACAGGCTGGAGGTATTTCAGGCGGTCAGGCCTTGCTCTGTGTCTCCTGCAGCGGTGGCCTCTGTGCACTGGACGCCACGCCTGGGGGCCTTCTGCACATGGGCACTGATTGGGCTTGAGGACCCCAGCCCTGGAGCTGACTTCTCCCCTCCCCGGGGTTAACTGGGAGTTCTAGATAATTTCGTTGGTCATTTATAGAGTGCCTTCTCCCTGCTTACGGACACGGGGCTACCGAGGGGTCAACACCAAACAAGGGTGAGGGAGTGTTTATGGACTCTTAGGTTTATACTAAAAACTTGCCCACATTATATTAATGGAGGAGAGTAAACAGAGATCAGTGAAGAATGAAGAAAAACAAGTTGCTTTGATACGTAAAATTAAACACATAATAATGTTCCACTCATGTTGGCCTGTGCAGTTTAAAGACCAGCCAAAAATAAGGTGCTATTTTTTCCAAGGTAGAATGAGGGTCCTGGCCCATCTTGCACAATTTAGTCCCCTGGGCCCTGTGTGATGAGCTCATGGCTGGTGATGGTCTGCCCTCCACCCTGTCCTCCCCTCCCCCCTTGGGGGGCAAGGTCGGGATGACCCAGCATCCTTTCCAGGCTGGTTTGGACTTGAGCCTAAGAAAGGAAGCCCCAGGAAATCCAGAATAGGGAGCTAGCATATGACGAGAGGAAATCATTTTCTGCTCCGCGGATGAAGTTGCCGTCTGGCTTTCTGATAGCGCCACGCAGGCCTCCTGCACATGTCTGCTTGGCGCACTGTACATGCTCGATAGCGGCTCGTGGGGTAAGTTCACAGGCATTGTAGAAATCTCTAGCATAAACTGTCTCACAATCTTGAAATGCAGGTGACCAAGCCCACTAATCTGGTTTCCTCATTCGTGTGTTTCTCTCTTTGACAGTCTGTCCAAAGCAGTTCCCCAGGTGGGCTTAACAGGGATCCCACTCCGTCGGGGCCACTCCGCAGACACAGGCAGTGCACCCTCTGAGTGACCTCTTGACCTGCCTGGAGGGTGCATGGGGACGCGACTATTGGGTTAGGGTGTCCGGTGCACTGGGGTGGGCCCCTGTCCAGGGGGGACCGGGAGCCCCTCCTTGAGCAACTTCTGCCTCAGACCACAGAACAGGGAAAGCTGCCTGGCCTGCTCATTTGGGCGGTCCCAGGCCCACCCCGAGCCCCTCCCCCGGGTCAGGAAAGTTCCCAGTGCTTTCTCCAGCACCCTGCCCTCCAGCCCTCCTGCCCCCTGCCCTCCTGCTCTCCAGCCCCCTGCCCTCCAGACCCCCAGCCCCCTGCCCTCCAGCCCCCCTGACACTCACTCTCCCTTACCCCCCAGGAGAGGGTCTCATGCCCACTGAGGTTCCTCTTTGAAATACTGTGCACTGGGGGTGCCTGGGGGGCTCAGTCGGCTCAGGTCATGATCTCATGGTTTGTGGGCTCGAGCCCTGCGTCGGGCTTCTCACTGACAGTGCAGAGCCTGCTTGGGATCCTCTCTCTCTGCCCCTCCCCTGCTCATGTGCACACGCTCTCTCTCAAAATAAATAAACATTAAAAAAAAAAACCAGTGTAAATGAAATACTGTGTACTGACTGCCGAGTCTGTGGCTGGGCTGCCTCAGCTCTGCTGCCTTACAGGAAGAGGAGGCTGCTGGGCCCCCTTGGAGTTGGAGGTAGAGGGTCATGTCCATCCTCAAGTTTTTGCCCCTTTGCCAAGGCTCTCCAGTGGGGTCCCCACACCAGCAGCATCACCTGGGGCTGGCTGGATGTGTAGATGTTGGGGCCCCACCCCAGACTCACAGAATCAGGAACTCTAGGGCCAGGCCCAGAGACCCATGTTTCATTCCCATGTAGTCTGAAGTGAGTGCCCTGGTCCACGGCGAGCTGTCCCTTACAGCTGAGAACCCAGCAGTGCCCCCAGCACCGTCATCTGTGGAAGGAACTCTGCACAGTCCCTGGGGAGGTCCTCCTGCCTGGCCCACATGCCAGCTCCCCGTGGCCACTAAGCAGCTCAGGGAAGAAGCTCTTCGGGAGCCCTCAGTGAGCCTGTGTAGACGGAGTGCTTTGTTCCTCTCACAAGCAGTTGCGGTCACCAGGCTGGGGCGAGGACCCCGGCGTCTCCGTGCAGACTGTGTGGTGGGCCCAGACGTCAGTGCCGGTGGGGAGCGCAGGGCCAGGGTTTACAGGAGAGGGCAGGGCAGCGCCACGGGCTCAGCCACACGAGGGGCTCATCTGGGTTTTGCTTTTGTTTCTTCCACTAACAGCCACACTCCATTTTTTAATTAAAGGGTGGGGTGAAGGGGGCGCCTGGGTGGCGCAGTCGGTTAAGCGTCCGACTTCAGCCAGGTCACGATCTCGCGGTCTGTGAGTTCGAGCCCCGCGTCAGGCTCTGGGCTGATGGCTCAGAGCCTGGAGCCTGTTTCCGATTCTGTGTCTCCCTCTCTCTCTGCCCCTCCCCCGTTCATGCTCTGTCTCTCTCTGTCCCAAAAATAAATAAACATTGAAAAAAAAATTAAAAAAAAAAAAAGGGTGGGGTGAAGTGTGTGCCTTCTCGGACAGCATAAATAGAAGACACTTGAAGTTGATCATGTTCTATTTTGAACCACGACTTGGGATTTGATGCGCCCCTAGACGTACTGGTTTTGCTCAAATTACAAGTAGGGAGAGCCCTGATTACTGACCTTGGATGGAGGTTTTACATACTCTGCTATTACATTGGAGGGTTTTTTGAACAGCTTGTGTTGGTGAGGAGCTATTTTGGAAAGGAAGGTTGTCACGAATGTCTTTGAAAACCCTGAGCCTCGCCTGAGGAGTTGGGAGGTGGGGTTCTGTGTGGGGGTGGAAAGTGACACACCCCTTTCCCAGAGTCACCAGCCCACTGGGCTTTTGTGACAGCTCAGCTGCAGCATCACCAGTTTGCCGATCTGTGTTGTAGTTCTGATTTGTGTCTTTGGGGAGCCCTGGAGGGCTTTGCCAGGGCCGTATGGGGGAAGCATTGATGCGCCCGGGGTCTTTTAGCACCAGGACACCTCAGGTCGGTCCCACTGGCTGATCAGGCTTTTAGGGTGGATTCACAGTCACCAGACACCATGAACCAGGTGGGAGGAGTGGGTCCCTGTGCAGTGAGGCTCTCTCCGGGTCCTCCAGGAGCCTGGGGCTAGAGGCTGGTGGGTGTGTCACAGCTGCTTGCAGGCTGACCTCCCAGTACAGGAATCTCATCCTCAACACAAGGAGGGGCTCCCGGTCCCCCCTGGACAGGGGCCCACCCCAGGGCACCAGACACCCTAACCACCGTGCAAGTCGTGCTGCAGTAGTCCCCCAAAGTGGAGGAGAGGCCCCTAGGGGGCCAGTGCTCACCTTGCCTTCTGTCCCCTGTTCCTGCCCTAAGGGTCTCTGGCACAGGTGCACTTTACCCCGGTCTCCTGAGGGTTTCCAGCAACTGTTGGCTTTGTGTCTTTTGGATACCGTGTGTGTGTGTGTGTGTGTGTGTGTGTGTGTGTGTGTGTGTGTTTTCTCACTGAAGAAGATTTGGAGGATATAGAAAGCAAAGTGAGAATATGAAAAATTGTTATTCTACATCGAGTGTCTTTTGTTATGGATAAAACCCCCAGACGCTTCCTTTCTGGGGGCGAGATTGGACTGTTGCTGCGGGTGTGGGTGGCTAA
This sequence comes from Lynx rufus, assembly GCF_022079265.1. Lineage (NCBI taxonomy): Eukaryota > Metazoa > Chordata > Mammalia > Carnivora > Felidae > Lynx > Lynx rufus. The sequence continues at coordinate 82,923,916 of NW_025814823.1, read as the reverse complement.
GACACAGGGCGTGTTTATGGGGCACCTGCCGCCAGGATGCTCCACGTGCCGATGTCCCATGTGGGTTCAGAGCTGTCATCCCATGCTTAAAGCTGGGAGGACTCCCCCACCGTGGTGCGTGGGACCCACTGCAGTCTCTGCTTTAGAAGTCGGAAAGAGGTTGTGCACTGTGTCCAGTGGATTTGAGGGCCCGGCTTCAGCCTCACAGGTGGCTCTGCAAGAGCATGGGCAGGTGTTAAGAGGACTAGTTAGAGTCAGGTGCTTAGGGCTCAGTTTTAGCGTTGAGGTTTGCCAGCTTCCTGGTTGGGGAGAAGGTGGAACCGGATTGTGGACGCAAAGTGCACGGTAAATGTCGCTTGGTTTTACCCTTGTGTCCTCGGGCTGTTGTTGGTTTGGGATCGTGTGAGTGTGACTGGGGTGCAGACAGGAGGTAAGCTTTGCATCCAACACTGGAGGCTGGAAGAGGCTGTGAATAGCGCTCCTGGTGCCTGGTGTGGGCAGGGAGGAACCAGGCAGAGCATGGCCCGGCTGGGGCGTGAAGGGAGGGAAGAAGCAGATGACCTGTGCCTCAGAGCACCTGCTGTTTACGTAACCCTTTCTCCATATGATACCACGGCGCCAGGGGCTTAGCCTGCAGTGGAGCCGGCCGAGAGACCCGAGGGGTCGACGGCTTCCCAGAAGTTTCCCCTGGGAAACTCAGGGTTTTGATCCCGTTGGAAGTTGTGAGTGGATTGAGATGGGCGCGGCGGCTGGCTGGGAGTCGGGTGACGCATGCAGTTGCCACTGGCTCTGTGACCTGCAGTCCCGCTCTCTGACAAATTGGGTGTGCGGATAACTGAGCAGAACCAGATTTTTATGGGAAGATGGGGATTTACTGGGGGGACGTTTGGGGATGGCGATAAGCTCCCGTGGAGTAGTTGTTGTCGGGGTTGGAGTCCACACCCCTCTGTGGATGGCAGCCCCCGAGGTGACGTTGTGTCCTGATGGACCTGCAGCTCCGTGGCTCCTCTGACCATACCCTCAGTGGGAGTACCCTCAGCAGGTGTACTCTCAGCGGGAGTACCCCCAGCAGGTGTACACCCAGCAGACTTTCAGCAGGTGCACCCTCAGTGGGTCTACTCTCAGTGGGCGTACTCTCAGCGGGTGTACCCTCAGTGGGTGTATCCTCAGCGGGTCTACTCTCACCGGGTGTACTCTCACCGAGTATACTCTCACCGGGTGTACCCTCAGTGGGTGTACCCTCAGTGTATGTACTCTCAGCAGGTGTGCTTTCAGCAGGCATACTGTCAGGGGGTGTACCCTTGGTGGGTGTACTCTCAGCGGGTGTACTCTGTGCTGGAGCACCGAGAGGCCTGTACAGTGGGGACTGGTCCCTGCTCACACATTAATTGCTGAAACTCTGTTGGGTGTGAGGGCTGAATGGGAGTAAAAGATTCAGAATGAACACCGCTGGGTGCTTGCTCTGCAGGCCTCTCTCAGGCACTGTTATCCCCATGTTACTATGATGGCATTTTGACCCCTCCCCAGCCTGGGAAGGGGTCTTGCAGGGATCTCTCTTCCTCCTTCCCTGAAACAGAATGAAACAAAACAAAACAAAAACTCAGGAAATGTAAACAACAACAACAACAACAACAACAATCTGAGGTGACAGTGGGGGAGGGCAGTTTGGCTAGGTATGGGCCATCCCTGTGAACCTCTGTTTTGGGGAAAATCATGCTCGGCTCTATTCCGGGAAGTGCGGTGGTAGTGTGAGCCCTGCAGGACCCTGGTCTCCTCTGACCCTGGGTTGGGATGTGAGTGGAGGGGCTAGGGCAGCCTTCAGTGGGAGGGGAGCCTCTTGGGGGAGTGACGGGCCCTGCCCGGCTGTGGTAGGCATCCAGGTCGGGGGTGGCCCGGCCTCTGCTCCATGGGAAGACTTACACACTTTTCCGGGACATGAGATGTAGACATTCCCAGAGCAGTTTATGAGGGTGGATTGCAAACCCCGTGGAAGGATAGCACGAAGAGACAGGGCCCAAGATGTCACATCTGTGATTGAAACCCCACAGGGCACCAGGGGCTGTGCTAGTGCTTGGGCTTGTGTGCGATACTTCTCCTTTCCCTGTGATTTAGCTGTTCTAGGCAGTCATTTACTATCTTAACACACAGCTCTTGGCCTCCTCTGTGTCTAATTCAGGTTGTGGAAAACATTTGAGTCTCTCTGCCCTTGTGTATCCACCTGCCCTGACTGGGCCCTTTGCCCTCTGACCTCGTCGTGGCCTTTGTCCCGCCCCCCTGCCAGGCCTGACCTCCGCCCTCTTTGCTCCTCTCTGCCTCCTGGTCCCCCTGACCCCGGCTCCCCAGGACCTGCCTTCTTCCTCAGTGTTTGGCAGGGTCGGGCCAGCAGTAGGTCTTGGTGGCCCAAAGTACTTTTTGTTTCTTAGACATCATGGTAGAAATTGAGATTGAGGGTTTTCTATGAATTAAACTTATTTTGATTCATGGAAAATTGACAGCTCAGGCCAGCCAAAGGCTCAGATTCTAGGAGCTAAAAATAGGAGTGGGGAGTAGAGGGCAGGTTGGCAGGGGTAGAGGCTCCAGATGGGGCATGTGGGCTGGCACTGGCAGGGACAGCAGAGCCCTGAGCTCCAGGAGGCTGGCAGAGGAAGTGGGGCGAGTCCAGGTTTGCCTAGACAGCCCTCTCTCATCAAGCAACCATGCATGTTAAGGGGCGGAGCAGACAGCTTAAGCCTAATTTGTGATGAACTAAAGAATCAATGTGAAATTGCAGTGTTGGTTTTCTATTAGATGAGGCCAGACTTCAAACCAGAAAAAAAAAAAAAAATATTATTCAGGTCAAAGGGCAGGGTGCCTGCTTTGTATGTAAGTCGGCGGCTGGGAGCAGTTGTAACCTGGAGACTAACGAAAGTGCTGGACTCACTAACGGAGGAGGTGTTTGCTGCATGTGCTGTGTGGTCGGTTTTTAAAATGTTCAGCAGGATATTCTTAGGTTTCTAATAGACAAAAAAGTATCACAGAGAACGCAGGAGGAGGTCAGAATATGCCCGGGAGCCTAATTTATGATGAAGATAGCATTTTAGTTCACTGAGGAAGGGTTGTGTAGTTTAGTAAGTGGAGTTGGCTTAATTAGCCATCTGTCTTGAAAAAAATGTCATCCTAACTCACACCACACAGAGTAAATTTGAATGGATTAATGGTTAGAATGTGAAAAAATAGCACAAGAATACCATGCATCCCTTGGAGACTATTGTGAATGACCTCTAGAATGTGGGAGAACTTGCTAAGTGACCAGTAAAGGAGGAGCTCAGGAGGACACCATGACAGATTTGACTACATGAGAGCTAAAAATGAGAGTATGGCAAGACACCGCAAATGACAAATGACGTAGTTGAGGGAAGTGTCTGTGACGCCCACTCATGACCTACCTGCTTGTCACCAACCGGCGTGCTCACACTGGACACGCTAACCACGAGGGGGCCACGGGATCCGCAGGGCGCGTCTGGGACCTGACCCCAGGAGCCCCACGTGCACAGGTGTGTCTGGTTTCAATGGCATGGCAGCAACGTTCCCCTGGTGCTTGGCTTGCGCCCCCATCCCAGAGGCAGGAACCCAGGCGTGGTGGGGGTGCTCATGCGGGGCCACCGGCGGCAGCGGCAGGTTGTTTCCAGACAGCAGTTGGGTGGACCCATCCCTGTCGGTCTGCCTGTGGAACACTGTGTCATTCCTGAAAAGGATGGAGGTACATCCACAGGTAGTAACGTATTTATTGTACAGCAAAGAGAAAGAGCTTATCGTTTTAGTGAACAAGTTCAGAACTACCTCCTCCCATGTGTGTAACCCTTATGCAGTTGTGAGACCAGAGATAGCCCTGGAGGCTTTCCAACCAAATGGTCAACTCAGCAGCGTGGGGGGGGCGGAGGGGTTGGAGGGGAGGAAAGATGATTTACTGTGTCCATATATGCTTTTGTAGCATGGTTGCAATGAATCTATATTTCCTTTGTAATTAAAACTGTTCAAAGATAGATAAAGAATACAATTTATTTATAGAACTCTCTGGTTTATTTTGAGAGAGCACTCGAAGAGGGGAGGGGCAGAGAGAGAGAGAGAGAGAGAGAGAGAGAGAGAGAGAATCCCAAGCAGGCTCCACGCTCAGCATAGAGCCAGACTCAGGGCTCCATCCCATAAACTGTGAGATCATAACCTAAGCCGAAATCAAGAGCCAGACACCCAACTGACTGAGCCACCCAGGCTTCCATCTTTATAAAACTCTTTAAAAAAAATTTTTTTTTTTAATTTATTTTTGAGAGAGACAGAGAGAGTGTGAGAGGGTTAGGGGCAGAGAGAGAGGAGACACAGAATCCAAAGCAGGCTCCAGGCTCTTGAGCCGTCAGCATAGAGCCCAATATGGGGCTTGAACTCATGAAATGTGAGATCATGACCTGAGCCGAAGTCGGACACTTAACTGACTGAGCCACCCAGGTGCCCCCCCCCCAAAAAATTTTTTAATATTTTAAAATTTTTAGTTATCTGTTTTTAAAATGTTTTTTAATGTTTATTTATTTATGAGACAGAGAGAGACAGAGCATGAACGGGGGAGGGTCAGAGAGAAAGGGAGACACGGAACCTGAAGCAGGCCCCAGGCTCTGAGCTGTCAGCATAGAGCCCGACGCGGAGCTTGAACTCACCGAGCGTGAGATCATGACTTGAGCCAAACTCAGACGTTTAACCAATTGAGCCACCCAGGGGCCCCCCCAAAAAAAATTTTTTTAAGGGGCACCTGGGAGGCTCAGTCAGTTAAGCATCCGGCTTCGGCTCAGGTCATGATCTCACCATTCATGAGTTCGAGCCCCACATCAAGCTCTGTGCTGACAGCTCAGAGCCTGGGGCCTGCTTCGGATTCTGTGTCTCCCTCTCTCTCTGCTCCTCCCCCATTCGTGTTCTGTGTGTCTCTGTCTTGCTCTCAAAAATGAATAAACATTAACAAAAAAAAATTTTTTTTAATTTTTAAATGTTTATTTATATTTGAGAAAGAGAGTAAGAGAGGGAGAGAATGAGTGGGGGAGAGGCAGAGAGAGAGCGAGACACAGAATCTGAAGCAGGCTCCAGGCTCTGAGCTGTCTGCACAGAGCCCGGCATGGGGCTCGAATGCACGAACTGCGAGATCATGACCTGAGCTGAAGTCGGACACCCAACTTACTTAGCAGCCCGAGGCGCCTCTAAAACTCTTAATTTTAAACACAGAGCTTTCTAAAAGGGATGATGCATATCATTAGTTACTATGGATTATGTGCCTACTGTATTCCCATAAATGGGATAGATGATTTTGTAGCATGTGTTACAATTTGGACCCACCTGGCTCAGGAGTTAAGCAGAAAATAACTAAGTGATTAACTCAGCAGGTAGATCTGGCATGTCTACCATTCACCAGGAATTCACTTTCTGCACTGTGAAGGGCCCAGCCTAACTGTGGTTTGTGGGTGAGTTTCTGATTTAAGGTAAATGAAATGGGCATTTAATCACAAAGCTCTGAATTATGTTTCATTTTACATTTAAACTTTATCAGAAATTGCCTTTATTATTACACATAATACATTGACATAGTCAGTGTTTAATATCAAAGACAGGTATTATTGGCTATTAAATTCATAAGCACTTCTACTTAATTATAAACATAATGCATGTTTTTGAAAAACTAAGTTCTAGGTTTTCAAGAATAAGAAAAAAGAGACTCCTTCCCCCACTGAGAGGCTTCACAGCCAGCGTTTGGGTAACATCTTGGTTCTTCTGTTCAGGTACTTCTCCTCCATTCTTATTTTTCCTATGGAGATACCTTGTGGGCACATACAAGTTTATTAGATGTTAACTACACACATATATACATCTATATTACATATATCTTTTGAGAATTTTACTCCAAACATTTCTACGTATTTCTGGAAGTTCTTTGTAAAAACCACTTTGGTTGCTGTGCGGCCTTCTCCTAGACTCGCTTTCCTTGTCCTCCCCTCCCTCACCCGGCCGCTCTGTTGCTCGGGGCACCGGTAGCTTCCTGCCTATGTCCTCAGGGGTCCGACCCACTGTCTGAAGCCTCGCATCCTGGCCTAGCGCTGGTAGAAGGCATTTTATCTGTCGTAGTCTCCATTGTTGAATCTTTAATTGTTTCCTTGTTTTTTTGCCAACACAAATATTGCTATAATAAACATTGATCATTTACGAATCTTCGTTTTATGTATTATAATTAACCCTCAAACAACGTATCTTTGAACTATGTGGGTCCACTTACACGTGGATTTTTTCCAATAAATACAGTGCAGTACTATAAATGTATTTTCTCTCCCTTATGATCTCATTTTTTCTCTTCCCTTATGATTGTCTTAATAACATTTTCTTTTCTCTGGCCTACTTCTTTATAAGAACACAATGTGTAACACATGTACCTAAAAACCATGTGTTAATCAACTGTCTGTGTTGTTGGTAAGGCTCCTGGTCAACAGTAGGCTATTAGTAGTTGTTTTTTTATTCAATTGAAGTATAATTAGCACACAATGCTGTGTTAGTGTCAGGTGTGCACCATAGTGACTCAGTAGTCCTACACATTGCTCAGGGCTCATCACCATAAGTGTGGTCACCATCTGTCACCATACAGGGTTGTTACAGTTCTCTGTGCTGTACTTTTCATCTCCCTGACTTACTTATTTGATAACTGGCAGTTTATATAACCCCTCACCCCCTTCGTCTGTTTCACCCACCCACCCCCACCCCTACCCCCTCTGGCAACCGCTGGTTTGTTCTCTGTATTTGTGAGTCTGGTGTTTGTTTGTTTGCTTTTAAGATTCCATATATAAGTGAAATTGTATGCCACTTGTCTTTCTCTGACTTATTTCACTTAGCATTGCACCTCCAGCCCTATCCATGTTGTCACAAATGGGAAGATTTCTTTCATTTTTATGGTTGAGTAATATATATGTATAACAGTAATGTAAATAGCATAATATAATAATGTTAATATAATATATATTATATGAATAACATAACATAATATGAATAAAGCCATAATAAACATAAGGGTGCATATATCTTTTCAAATTAGTGCTTTCATTTTCTTTGGGTGAATACCCAGTCGTGGAATTACTGGATCATATGGTTAATTCTATATTTAATTTTTTGAGGAGCCTCCACACCGTTTTCCACAGTGGCTGCACCATTTTGTACTCCCACCAACAGTACATGAGGGTCCCTTTTCTCCACATCCTCCCTAACACTTGTTGTTTCTTGTGTTTTTGAGTTTAGCCATTCTGACAGGTGTGAGGTGGTATCTCATTGTGGTTTTGATTTGCATTTCCCCGATGATGATGATGTTGAGCATCTTTTCATGTGTCTGTTGGCCATCTGTGTGCCTTCTTTGGAAAAATGTCCATTCAGGGGCTCCTGGGTGGCTTAGTCAGTTGAATGTTGGACTCTCGATTTTGGCTCAGGTCATGATCTCAGGGTCACGGGATGGAGCCCCATGTCGGGCTTCATGCTGAGTGCCAAGTCTGCATGAGATTCTCTCTCTCCCTCTCCTTCTGCCCCTCTCCTGCTTGCATGAAGGGTTTCTCAAAAGAAAATAAAGATAAATTAAAAAAAAAAGAAAATTGTCTGTTGAGGTCCTCTTCCTATTTTTAATCAGATTATTATTTTTCTGGTGTTGCGTTGTACAAGTTCTTTATATATTTTGGATATCAATCCTTTATAGATTATGTCCTTTGCAAATATTTTCTCTCATTTAGTAGGTTGCCTTTTGATTTTGTTGGTGGTTTCCTTTGCTGTGCATGAGATTTTTATTTTGGTGGAGTTATTTTTGCTTCTGTTTCTCTTGCCTAAGGAGGCATATCCATAAATATGTTGCTCCGGCCAATGTTCATGAGGTTACTTACTGCCTATGTTTTCCTTTAGGATTTTTATGGTTTCAAGTCTCACATTTAGGTCTTTAATCCATTTTGTTTTTATTTATTATTATTACCTTTTTAATGCTTATTTTTATTTTTCTCTTTTTGAGAGAGAGAGAGAGAGAAAACACGCCAGAGTGTGAGCAGGGGAGGGGCAGAGAGAGAGAGAGAGGGAGACATAGAATCCGAAGCAGCTCCAGGCTCCGAGCTGTCAGCACAAAGTCTGAGCTCACAGTTCCAGCTCACGAACTGTGAGACCATGACCTGAGCCAAAGTCAGATGCTCAACCAACTGAGCCCCCCAGGCGCCCAAGATCTTTAATCTGTTTTGAGGTTTTTTTTGTATGTGGTGGAGGAGGGCGGCCCAGCTTGGTCCTTATGCATGTTGCTGTCCAATTTTCCCAACACCATTAGTTGGAGGGACTGTCTAGTTGAGGGACCCACTATCACTGGGATTGTGATACCTCCAGCTTTGTTCTTCTTTCTCAAGATTGCTTTGACTGCTCAGGGTCTTTGTGGTTCCATACACATTTTAGGATCATTTGTTCTAATTCTGTGGAAAGTGCTGACAGGGATTGCATTAAATCTGTAGGTTGCTTTGGGTAATGTGGACATTTTAACAGTATTGGTTCTTCCAACTCACAAGCATGGAATGTCTTTCCATCTTTTTGTGTCGTCTTCAGTTTCTTTCATGAATGTTTCACAGTTTCATAGTTTTCAGAGTGTAGTTCTTTCACTTCCTTGACTAAGTTTATTCCTAGGTATTTCATTATTTTTGGTGCAGTTGTAAATGGGATTGTTGTCTTAATTTCTCTTTCTGCTACTTCATTATTACTGTAAAAGAATGCAGATTTCTGTACATTAATCTTGTATTTTGTGACTTTACTGAATTCATTTATCAGTTGTAATAGAATTTTAGTAGAGTCTTTAGGGTTTTCTATAAATAGTATCATGCCATCTGCAAATACTAAAAGTTTTACTTCTTCCTTACCAATTTAGATGCCTTTTTATTTCTTTTTCTTGTCTGATTGCTATAGCTAGGACTCTTGTTACTATGTTGAATTAAAAGTAGGGAGAGTGGATATCATTGTCTTGCTCCTGATCTTAGGAGAAAAATCTCAGTTTTTCCCCATTGAGGTTGTTTGCTGTGGGTTTTTCATACATGGCCTTTATAACGTTGAGGTGTGTTCCGTCTAAACCTACTTTGTCAAGGGTTTGGTTTTTTTTTTTTTTATTATCAGTGGGTGTTGTATTTTGTCAAGTGCTTTTTCTGCATCTATTGAGGTGATTGTCTGGTTTTTATCAATTCTCTTGTTGATGTGATGTATTTCATTGATTTGCAGATGTGGAACCACCCTTGCCTCCCTGGAATAGATCCCACTTGATCGTGGTGGATGGTATTCTTTTTTAATGTATTGTTGGATTTGGTTTGCTAGTATTTTGTTGAGGAGTTTTGCATCCATGTTCAGTAGGGATATTGGCCTACAGTTCTCTCTTTATCTGGCTTGTAATGCTGGTCTCCTAGAATGAATTGGGAATTTTTCCTTTTTCTTCTATTTTTTGGAATAGTTTGAGAAGAGTAGTTAAGTTTTAGGGGAATCAAAAATTATATGTGGATTTGTGACTTCACAGGGGCATCACCTGTAACCACTGCATACGTTGTTTAAGGGTAAAGTTGTATTTTCCCAGGAGATCTAGATATTGATTTATTCATGGCTTTCAAAAAAATATTTTAGAAGATTGAGCAGCTATGGCAACTGTGGAAATCAGCCAGGTGTAAGGGGAGGCAGAAAAGTAGTGTGTGCCTGACAGAAGCTTCCTTGGCCTCTTGTATGGCATAGCAACAATGTGTGGGCGCCTCAGTGTCAAGCTGTGGATCCTTGAAAGTGTGGAAAGTGAACTTCTGCTTTGTCAGGCTTGGCACCTTGATGTGATGGTGGCTTTTCAGGGACGACAAGTGGGAGAGCATCCCTGCCCCCGCCTGGGAGGCTGGGGCTGCTCTGCTCTCAGCTGAGGGGCTCCCGAGCCCCTTTCCGCCACAGCTCCTTGCCCTGGGCACCGTCCTGAAGCCGTGGCTGCTCATCGGTTCCAGGATAAAGAGGTTCAGAGACGCGGTCGAGGTGCCAGCTCACCAGCACCTGCCTCCAAGCTCTGAGAGTCTCAGCTGCTGTGTAAATACACCAGGCCCTCGCTTGCTACACAGCCTGCCTCCCTGGCGTGTTGGGACGAGGGTGTGAGGCACAGGGATAGCACATGGTTGGTGGCCCACTGGGGACACGGCCAGGAACCCCTGCGGGCAGAGGTTTCAGACCGTGGGTGGTGGCTGTTCTGCCTTGAGGGAGTGAGGGCCTCTTGGTCTCACCTGTGAGCTGGGAAGGCCTGTAGCGTGCCGCTAGCCCTGGGCCACCTGGAGGGCTCTGTCCGGGGCCCTCGGGTTTGGGCAGCGGAGGGCCGGCCAGGGCTGACTGGTGCTGTTGGGCGGGAGAGGGCGCCGGCGCCCCGGCTGCGCTTCTGTGCCAGCTGGGGCCTCGTGGTGTTAGGCTGAAGAGGAAGGTACATCTGTCTCTCCTGGCCAGTCTTGCAGACTGATAAATGAGGAAGGAAAAACCAAAGTTTCAAGTTTTCCATTGCTTCCTAAACTTGCCATTAGGATGCAAACCCAGGGGCCAGCACAGGCTTTGGTTTGTGGTTCTCTGCGGGGGGCCGCACATTGGAGCCGTCCGTCCGTGTGGCCAGTGACCCAAGGAGGGTGGCCACTCCCACTGTGTGGTGCTGGGGGCAGGGCCCTCGGTGTCACCCCTAGTGGGTGATATTGCTGCCGGTTGAAGGTTCGGGTGATGACCACCCAGCAGTGCCGGGCTTGGATGGCGGCAGTGGCTCTGCCGGCGGGTGGTAGGTGACTGCTGGCGACCATGCAGGCCCTTCCTAAGGTTTGGCTGCATCTGGCGGGGGGCCGGGCTGTGGCAGGAGCTCTCTCCGGGGCCCAGGTCTGTGTGACCAGCCTGCAGCCCCCTTTGGAGGACTGTGGTCTCTGCAATAGATACAGGGGCCTCTGGGGTTCTGCAGCACATGTTGGTGCCTTGGGGTCTTTTAGACACTTGCACTTTGATCAGGGGAGAGCTACCCTGATGGGAAGTGCTACTCAGAGAGCGTCCGCTTGGACCCAAAGTCCAACAGCCAGCGGGCAACCAGGCACATGTCTCATGGCATCAGAGAGGTGGTGGGCTGCGTGTCTTTGCCAGACGCCCCCGAGACATTGGTGGCAAGCAGACCCCTCAATCACTCCCTGGGCCGGGCTCACGAGTCTACAGAGGACGCAGCGCTGCCTTACTCTGGCAGATGAGGACATTGAGGGGCTGGGAGCTGCAGGCTCTGACTCTAGTCCCTGCTCTGGGACTGGTTACTCCTTGGGGACCCAGAGCAACACACGCCTTCCGTGTGAAGCAGGTCCACAGCCTGGCCTTTTGCTCTTTGCTTGTCCCACAGCTCCCAGACCCTGAGAGGGTGATCCCCGGTTCCCTCGGGAGAGAGGGCCTGAGTTTCAAGCCCAGAAGGGAGACGTCAGTGCACTGTCAGGCCTCTGAAGGCCATAGACTTCCCAGGTCGCCATGGCACAGGGTGAGGGGCGCTGCCTGTGGGCTTGGTTCCCGCCGCGGCCAGCACCAGGGTCTGCCCAGCCCTGTTCCAGTGAGGCTCCTCAGCAGGAAAGCCCCCGTCCCCACCATCTAGCAGGTGGGCCCGGGGCAGACCGCTGTTGAGAAAGTCCTGCAGGAACACCACACCCGTGTTACCGGGCCCTGGAATCACCGCCTGTGTGCCACAGGCCACCTCAGGCTCTGGTGTGTGTCAGAGGGGCATCTGCAGCAAGGAAGGCGGAGGTGGTGTGCTGACCAAAATGCCACCGCGGTGTGGTGAGGAGCCCAGACAGCCCCGTGGGTTTTGAATCCCAGTTCTGCTTCGAAGATGGGTGTCATGCTCAGAAAGCTGTGCCTGTGGCTGGTGAGCTCTGCGAGGTCACTGGTATTGAGGGTGTTATGACACCTGTGATCAATGTGTCACTCCCTCCGGGCAGAGGACCTCTCCACAGTCCTTGGATTTTTCTTTTTAATGTTTATTTTTGAGAGAGAGACAGAAAGACAGAGCATGAGCAGGGGAGAGAGAGAGAGAGAGAGAGAGAGAGAGAGAGAGAGAGAGAGAGAGAGACTGACTCAGAATCCGAGGCAGGCTCCAGGCTCTGAGGTGTCAGCACAGAGCCTGACGCGGGGCTCGAACTCACCAACTGCGAGATCATGACCTGAGCTGAAGTCGGACGCCCAACCGTCTGAGCCACCCAGGCGCCCCTCACAGCCCTTGGATTTTAAAGATAAGGTATCTGGGCTCAAGGGGATGGGCAAGTGGCCGCACAGAAGTCCAGCACTGGGAGGGGGGCTGGGTGACCTGAATGTTGAGATGAAATCAGAGTCTCCAGGTACTTTTTTTCACTATTTCAGCAAAGTTTTGCAAGACATCCTGTGTGCGTCCACGTGGCCTCATTCCTAGTGGCCCATGGTTCCTCCAGGACAGCCGGCCTGTACTCCGGCCAGTGTTTCCTGCCTAATTAGACCAATGGCAGCGTTAAAAATAACTTTGGAGTTTAAACAAATCCAGCTGAGCAGAGATCCCTGGCTTCCGTGCGAGGTGCTGGGGGCAGGGGTTTGAAGGACACTTGCTTCCGCCCCCGGGAGGGAGGGGTCGCCACAGCCTGTGCTGCAGTCTGGGGCGTGAAGTCAGGTGGGGACACACAGCCCAAATGTGCCGGGTGGGCCTGGAATCCAGCAGAGGTTCCTGCTTTCTTGCGGTTGGCAGACGGACAGACCTTTTCTTTTCTCCTGTGCATGAATCAGCTAACACAGCAGTCTGTGGCCTTTTGGAAATAATTTTAAAGCTTTTATTACTTCATTTTTAAAATCCCTCTGAAGGTCCTGCCTCCTCAACCCATGGGCCTTCCAGCTGCCTCTCTCCTTGCCAGCCTATCATGAAGAAGTCTGTCTTCCGGAATGTTCCATGGGTGATGCATCTGAGGTCATCTTGGCAGGCCTAGGACTTTTGACCTCTGGGTGGTTCCCGGTTAGCTCCAAGGACGGCTCTTTTGTTCAGCATGTGTTTGCCAAGAGTGAGGATTGGCTCTGGGAAGTGAGTGAGGGGTGACGGAGCCCGTGAGGCCTGGCCTTTGCTCTCAGCAGGGGCAGACTGTGCACAGAACACAGCGATCATGTGGGGTGGGAGGGGGCGCCTGCACGCCCTGGGAGTGGCACAGGGCAACCCTGCCATGTGGCTCCAGGGATGGGGCGGATGTGGATGCTGGGAGTGTGGGTCAGCATGGCCCACGGTGGAGGAGACACAGGGGCTTGGGCCAGCGCCGCGTTTTGACTCGTGGAGGTGAGTCGTTGAAGGTCATCCTGCACACGCAGATGGGTGTTAGCTGGTGGGGATCTCTGAATGCTCGGTGGGCAGAAGTGCTTTGTTTGGTGGGCAATGGGTGCTTTTGAGGGCAGAGGAGGGAAGGACAGTGCCCCACGCACGTCAGCCACTTGCTGTCAGTACAGAACGGGCATGTGGGGGAGGTTTGGCGAAACGGTGGTCCGGCCGGAACAGATGTCCGTGGAAGCACAGCTCTTCCTAGAGAGGGTGCTGAGGCTTCTGGGTCTTTACGGCCACGGAGGAGGGTGGTCCGTTCAGGGAGGGTCTCCTGAGGCAAGGAGGAGGCACTCCGGCTAGGGACAGTGTCAGAACAGCTGGGTGTCACTCAAGTGCAGCAAGGTGGGCTTTAGGACCGTGACCCGGGAGCCCAGAACCCCCCTGGGGCTGGTAGCACACAGGTTCTGTGCTCACACACCAGCCTTGGGCGGCCCTGAAATCTGCCTTCTGACACGGTGCGGCTGCCGCTGCTCTCCTGGGGACGACTTTCTTTTTTCTTTCTTTTTAAATAATTTATTGTCCAGTTTGTTAGCATACAGTGTATACAGTGTGCTCTCGGCTCGGGACTAGATTCCCATGGTTTATCGCTTACATACAACACCCAGTGCTCATCCCAAGTGCCCTTTTCAGTGCCCGTCACCCATTTTCCCCTCTCCCCTGCCCCCCATGAGCAACCCTCAGTTTGTCCTCTGTATTGAAGAGTCTCTTATGGTTTCTTTTCCTCCCTCTCTGTTTGTATCTTATTTTTCCTTCCCTCCCCCTATGGTCTTCTGTTAAGTTTCTCAAATCCCACACGTGAGTGAAATCATATGATACCTCTCTTTCTCTGACTTATTTCACTTAGTATAATACCCTCTAGTTCCATACTCCATTGTATATATATATACACCACATCTTCTTTATCCATTCATCCGTTGATTGACATTTGGGCTCTTTCCATACTTTGGCTATTATTGATAGCATGGCTATAAACATTGAGGTGCATGTACCCCTTTGAATCAGTACCCCTGTATTCTTTGGATAAATACCTAGTAGTGCAATTGCTGGGTCATAGGGTAGTTCTATTTTTAATTTTTTGAGGAACCTCCACACTGTTTTCCAGAGTGGTTGCACCAGCTTGCATTCCCACCAACAATGCAAAAGAGATCCTCTCTCTTCGCATCCTTGCCAACATCTGTTGTTGCCTGAGTTGTTAGCCATTCTGACAGGTGTAAGGTGGTATCTCATTGTGGTTTTGATTTGTATTTCCCCGATGATGAGTGATGTTGAGCATTTTTTTCATGTGTCAATTGGCCATCTGGATGTCTTCTTTGGAAAAGTGTCTATTCATGTCTTCTGCCCATTTCTTCGCAGGATTATTTGTTTTTGGGTGTTGAGTTTGAGAAGTTCTTGATAGATTTTAGGTACTAACCCTTTATCTGATATGTCATTTGTAAATATCTTCTCCCATTCCTTTGGTTGCCTTTTAGTTTTGCTGATTGTTTCCTTCGTGGTGCAGAAGATTTTTATCTTGATGAGGTCCCAATAGTTCATTTTTGCTTTTGTTTCCCTTGCCTCCGGGGACGTATTGAGTAAGAATTTGCTGTGGCTGAGGTCAAAGAGGTTTTTGCCTGCTTTCTCCTCGAGGATTTTGATGGCTTCCTGTCTTACATTGAGGTCTTTCATCCATTTTGAGTTTATTTTTGTGTATGGTGTGAGAAAGTGGTCCAGGTTCATTCTTCTGCATGTCGCCGTCCAGTTTTCCCAGCACCACTTGCTGAAGAGACTGTCTTTATTCCATTGGATATTATTTGTCAAAGATTAGTTGGCCATACGTTTGTGGGTCCATTTCTGGGTTCTCTATTCTGTTCCATTGATCTGAGTGTCTGTTCTTGTGCCGGTACCATACTGTCTTGATGATTACAGCTTTGAAGTATAACTTGAAGTCTGGGATTGTGATGCCTCCTGCTTTGGTTTTCTTTTTCAAGATCTCTTTGGCCATTCAGGGTCTTTTGTGGTTTCATACAAATTTCAGGGTTGTCTGTTCTAGCTCTGTGAAGAATGTTGGTGTTATTTTGATAGGGATTGCACTGAACATGTAGATTGCTTTGGGGAGTATCGACATTTTAACAATACTTGTTCTTCCTATCCAGGAGCATGGAATCTTTTTCCATTTTTTTGTGTCTTTAATTTCTTTCATAAGCTCTCTATAGTTTTCAGTGTATAGATTTTTCACCTCTTTGGTTAGGTTTATTGCTAGCTATTGTATGGTTTTTGGTGCAGTTGTGAATGGGAACGATTCCTTGCTTTCTCTTTCCGTTGCTTCATTATTGGTGTATAGGAATGCAAGTGATTTCTGTACATTGATTTTATATCCTGTGACTTTGCTAAATTCATGGATCAGTTCTAGCAGGTTTTTGGTGGAGTCTTTCAGGTTTTCCACATATAGCATCATGTCCTGTATGATGGGGACTATTTTCTGAGCCACTGGAGTGTTGCTTGTCCTGATGATTGGCCACCCAGTTTACAGATGGGAAATTGAGGCCTAGGGAGGCAGGCTGATGTGCCCAGGTCATGTGGTTTGGGTAGTGTTGTCTCGTGCTGTTTCTCCTGAGTCTCTGGGGTGCAGGTGTAGACTGGTGTGTGTGTGTGAGTGCTTGCACATGAAGCTGTGCCCACACCTTGAAGCACTGTCCTGAGGCCACAGTGGGAAGCCCTTGAACACAGGATGTCAAGCCAAAGAGGCCAGAGGCCGAATGTGCATGACTGCATTTATACGAAAGACCCCAAAGAGGCAGATCTGTGAGCCAACAGTGGGTTGCTGGGGGCGGAGGCCAGGACAGGGTGAAGGCTCTCAGGGCGGCTTCACTTGCATTGCAGTTGATGAAAATCCTTTGGAATTAGTGTTGATAGTTGTACAACTCTGTGAATTTACTGAAAAGCACTGAGTTGTACATTTTAAAAGGTTGAATTTTATATGTAAATTGTGTCAATGAAAAATAATTGCAAAATTACAAAAAAGCCTAAATTATTCACCTTTCAAGGACGACAGGACACTAATTCGTTACTTGAAAATCTGGTAAATAAGTGGAATAATCAAGCATTTATCCCAGCTTTCTGTGTGAGCTTCACGAAAGAGTTATCAAATGGTAGATGAGGGGCAAGCTTCTCTGTATAAAATTACTTCAGTTTATAAATTAAAATGAGAGGTGAGG
This sequence comes from Lynx rufus, assembly GCF_022079265.1. NCBI lineage: Eukaryota > Metazoa > Chordata > Mammalia > Carnivora > Felidae > Lynx > Lynx rufus. The sequence goes on along the minus strand of NW_025814823.1, from coordinate 82,907,338 downwards.
GGCGCCTGGGTGGCTCAGTTGGTTGGGCGTCTGACTGCAGCTCAGGTCATGATCTCATGGTCTGTGAGTTCTAGCCCCGCATGGGCTCTGTGCTGACAGCTCGGAGCCTGGAGCCTGCTTTGGATTCTGTGTCCCCCTCTCTCTCTGCCTCTCCCCTGTTCGTGCTCTCTCTCTCTCTCTCTCTCTCTCTCAAAAATAAATAAACATTAAAAAAATTTTTTTTAAAGGTGAAATTCGAATCCAGTCTGCAACCTCTAGTGCTTTAACAGGTCTGGCTCTATTTTTATGAGGTTCAGAACAGGCAAAACTAACAGATGTTATAAAATTTTGAAGAGTGCTAAGCCCTCCTGGGAGGGGTATTGACCTGGGAAGACTGGAAGAACATTCTAGAGTGCTGGGACCATTCCACATCTTGGTCTGGCTACTGATTACATACTGTGCACATATGTGAAATTCGCTGAGTTGTGTTTACCAAGTGTATGTTCACTCCCAACAAAAATGTACGAATAAAAATGAAATTAGGGGTGCCTGGGTGGCTTGGTCGGTTGAGCGTCCAGCTTCAGCTCAGGTCATGATCTCGAGGTTTGTGAGTTCGAGCCCCGCATTGGGCTCTGTGCTGACAGCTCAGAGCCTGGAACCTGCTTCGGATTCTGTGTCTCCCTCTCTCTCTGCCCCTCCCCCACTCACACTCTGTCTCTCTCTCTCTCTCTCCCTGAAGAATAAATAAACATTAAAAATTTTTTTTTAAATTAAATTAAATTAAATGTAAAATTTAAAAGAATTTATTTATACCCTTTCTTGCTCCAGAAAAGGATGTTGGGTGGAATGTGGCCCCTGTGTCATAACCACAGTCACACAGAACAGCCACGGCCTCGGTCAAAACACTGGTAGGCATCTTTACTTTTCTTTTTTAAATTGTGATAAAATGTGCATAACATAAAATTCACCATTTCGGGACACTGGGTGGCTCAGTTGGTTGAGCTTCTGACTGGGCTCTTGGTTTCTGCTCAGGTCACATCCCAGGGTTGAGAGATCAAGCCCTGTGTTGGGCTCCCTCTGCTTCCCTCCCCTGCTTGTGCACACACAGGCTCTCTCTCTTTCAAAAAAAATCACCATCTATCCCTTTTTAAGTATAGACTTCAGTGGGATTTACTGCATTCTCTTGTCGTGCAACCACCACTCACCTTTAGTTTCAGACTTTTTAATCACCCACAGGAGCAGTGTGTATTCCTCCAGCAAGCCCGTCCCACCTGCCCCTGCCCAGCCTATGATGTCCGCTGGTCTCTGGATGGCAGGTGCACATGTCTGGGTTGTCCCCACCTTCGGGCTACTGTGAACAGCGCTGCCGTGGACATTCACCTGCACCTTTCTGTTCTCAGTTCTTGTGAGCGTTTGGCTGCCTGCTTCCCACAGGGCTGCGCTGCTCACGCTCCCAGTGGCCGTGGAGGAGTGCCACACTTTCTCACCGACACCTGGTGTTTTCCTGTGTTACAGACATCCCAGCTGCCCTCATGGTGGAGGGTCTCTCCCTGCTGGTCTGTCTTGCGTTTCCCTGGACACACGATGCTGAGCGTCCTTTCCTGTCCGTGTACCAGTTTGGATATCTTGGGGAAAATGTCCTTCAGGTTGTTTGCCTGTTTTTAAATTGGGTCATTTGTAGCTGTTGAGTTGTAGGAACTCTTTATATATTTTGGATACCAGAATGCTTACCAGATCTGTGGCCTGCAGGTTCTGTTTTGTGGTAACTGTCTCCCACACTCTGCATTGCTGCAGACCTCTGCTCTCATTGCCTGTTTCTTTCTGTCCAGCTCGGAGGAGCAGAGCCAGCCAGCCTTGGTGGTCGTGGCACCTTGCTCGGGGGGTTCTTCCAGCCCCCCGCCCCTGCCTGGGGGTTGCCACCGCCTGTCTTCTCTGTGCCTCTCTTCTGGCCGCTGAGAGGAAGGAAAAGAGGAAGGGATTTTATGGGTTTGTCTGCCGTCTGCACGCGGATGTTAGCACCGCTAGAGTTTCCACAGTGCCTCCTTCCTTATGGAGCCACACGTGGCACACACATGCATCTCACAGGTGTTGCACAGGACTGTTGCAGTGACACTTACTAACACGGATGTTACCTATGTGTGAAGTCTTGTGAGCACACGGCCTTGTGCTCAGCTGTCGTAATTGCCTTCACTACTTGCAGACCCCCCAGCAGAGTCGGAGACCACCCTGACTGCAGCATTCGAAGTGCCTGAGACATGGCCAACCGAAGAGATAATAAGTTACTTATGAAAAGGGCAAGCTTTCATCAGAAAGGCCTCTGAGTCTCTTTACCCCAGAATAACATGAAATCTTGCTCTTGGTGCAGACCCTGGGTCTGTGAGGACCCAGGCGGTTTCCCTTTGGGTCAGACATGAATGAACAAAGGAACATCATCTGTTTAAAAGTCTTTCCAGAACTTTGGGTTTTGCATTAGAGGTATGAGTGACAGGCTCTGATTTCATAAGGAAGAAAATGGTTTTTCTAATCTTTTGTTAACATCTAAGAAATTTTCTCTCTCAAGTTCAAGCCAGGATTCTTACAGAGAACGGTGTGGGAAAAAGAAAGAAAAGTACCAAAGTATTCAGGGCAGAAAAGAACAGCCTGAAATCCTATGTTGGTTGTTTCTGGAGAAAACAAACAAACAAACCCTAGGTCTTGCAGAAGGCTGGCTCTCTTTCCAGCATAGGCTGGGAGGGGTCGTCCTCGCCAGGCCAGGGTCTTACTTTATGAATCAAGGAATTGTGATTTGTGAAAGCAGCTACAGGTTTGAATGGAAATTTGGACGATTTAATGTATTTAAAAAGCTCTTAGAAGCGGAATTGTGCCTTAAACAGGGTAAGAGGACCTGGACGCTGAATTCGTACTTTGTCAAGTGATAAAGGCCCTTGGACGGGCCGGGGGGTGTCCTCCTTACGGCCCTGAGCACAGCCTGGAGGAGGCAGGCGCTCAGGCCGAGCGAGAGGGGACGAAGTGAAGGGTGAGCTGGAGGGGGCAGTGGTGTCTGGTCACAACACACAGCCACATGGTCGTGATGTACAGGCGTCTTGTGGAGTTAGCATGTTTGGAGTCAACTTACCAAGAGAGTAGGTGAGACAGTGTGAGGTACAGAGCAGCGTGAAGTGTTGAGTACTTGACGTAGTAAAATGATTGGGAGGCAGGAGTGGGGGATGTGCATGACCCTAAATTCTTCATCTTTCATGGCAGGGAGTCAACAGTTGATTTTAAATTGATAAACCGAGAAATATCAGTGATGCTGTTATTTAAATTGGTGATGTTTGCTCCAGGGCCAAGAAACAGAAACCAGTGACATTTCTAGAGGGTGGGTCTATGGCTGGGCCTGGGGCTGTGGAAAGACTGTAGCATTTAATCTTGGATTCCCACAGTTGTGTTACCGGTACTTCTGAGCAGCAATGACAAAACACATATAAAGAAACTATTTTAAAGGAAACCTATACACACAGTGTTTCCGCCTCTCTCCTTGGCCCCTGAGGCTGATCCAGAGTTGTAGACCAGCCTTGGGAACCTCACACTTTCTCTAGGAAAGAAGCTGGATCTTTCCTTAAGCTCTGGCGGCCTAGAGGCCTGTGGGTGGATTGGGTTGTGCGTGGTTGTCGTCACATGCCAGCTTCTCAGGCCCAGCCCCCCGTGCTTTCAGTGTCAGTGCTCGGACACAGGCAGTGTAAACCCAGAATCTCTCATGCTGGGATGAAGGCTTGGGGAGCCCAGTCACCTGGGACATGAAACCAGAGTGCAATGGCCCGGCCATTGTGTGGGAAGTGCAGAAATCCGTGCCAAAAATGTTACTGTCTTCATAACCCTGTTACCACAATCGCCTCATTTTACATCATAAAACAAATTGAGGAACAGGCATCTCTCTGATTCCAAGCCAACGTGTAACTGAAAAGACAGACAGTCGTGAGTGTCACTGGACCCTCATCCACTGCCAGCGGTAATGCAGTGTTGCAGCCGCCGTAGGGAACAGTTCGGAGGCCAGAGCCCGGGGATACCACATGACCCAGCACCTGTACTCCCGGGCGCACCTGTCCACACAGAAGCCTGTACACAGTCACCACAGCAGCAGGGTTCAGAGCAGTCCAAAGCTGGAAACAACCCAAGTGTCTGTCGACTGAAGAACTGGGTATATATGTAATAGTACATCCATACGGGGGAGTATCACTCAGCCTGAGAAAGTACAGGGTCCTGACACAGGCCACAGTGTGGCCGAACCCAGAACATTATGCTTCTGAAAGAAGTCAGACTCCAAAGATCACGTGTTATATGAATATCCAGAACAGGTAAAACCGTAGAGATGGAGAGTGAGCTGCCAGGGCCTGGGGGAGGCGGAAGGGGTGAGGCTGTTGATTTCAGGGGCACGAAAATGTTCTCACACTGATTGTGGGGATATTTGCACAATCTAGTGAATATACTAAAAAACCTTGAGTTGTACACTTTAAACAGGTGGATTTTTTGGTATTCTGATCCTTTCACAATAAAGCTGTTAAAGGAAAAACCAGAAATCAAAACACACACGTGTACACACACATGCACAGACATGCACACATACAAGCAAGTGTACAACACCTCGACTGGAGGAAACGGTGGGCCTTGGGCGTGGCCCTGTGGCACTGGTGTCCACTGCCAGGCATTCGCCAGGTGTTCCCCCAGGTGATCTCCCAGGTGATCTCCCAGCCGTTCCCCCAGGTGTTCTCTCAGGTGTTGACCCAGACGTTCTCTCAGGTGACCTCCCAGGTGATTTCCCAGCTGTTCTGCCCTGTTTGATTCACATTCTAGCTCCTCTGTAGGCGGGACCACCAGGTGAAAACCATTCCCAGGCTGAGGTTTCTGTGGCACAGGGGCATCCTACAGACTGTATGCTCTTTGTGTGGTTGTGATTATTGGCACCTCCTGTTTACTGTTCCGATGGGCAGGGATAACATGGGGTGACCTCCCTGCAAGTTGCCCCCAGGAGGGCCCAGGCCCAGCTTGAAGACAGCTCAGATCCTTATCTTCACCAGTGTCTAGGCCCCCCCACTCTTTCATACGTTTGCATAGTAGCCTCACCTTAGTTCCTATGTTAAAAACACCACCTCAGAATATTTCTGTCATCTGTTTCTGTTGTTTTCTTCACCCTTCTCAGCTGCCTGGACATCCTCACCCCTGCTAGAATGTGTCTGTGATTAGTAGAAACAAAGTGGACAGGAGCAAGAGACTTAGGGGAGGGGAACGGTGCTGGAAGGTGTAGACGACTCAGGAAGTCTTAACAGTTTGATTACTTATAGTGAGGCACAGTTGCTGTTTTAGTAATTATAGTTTCACACTTACTGACATTTCGTCCCTCTTTATTTCTTATGTATGTCCCTACTGTGTTCTCCGGAAGCTTATTCATTGATCTTAGTAACCAGCTAACATTTCATCATGTGAACATTAATTTGGGAAATTGCACTATGCAGATTTGTTCAAACCTGTTGTCTTTCCCTCATACGAGGAGGTCGCAGGAGGATGTTCTCTGGAGAATTCTGAGGTTCTTTTGGAGGTGTACCCTTGCAGGGGGAGAGGCACTGGGCAAAGTGACACAAGAGAATCGCCTACACGGGACGCAAACACATGTTTTGGGAGCTCGGTGAGGGACGGTCCCTTCTGGCCACTGCATGGAGCCGCTCGCAGGTGTGCAACGCCCCAGACTGGGTCGCGGGGAGGTGACATGTGTCCCCACAGCAGTTTGCAACCTAAGGGCATGGGAACCTCTATGTCTCTAAAACAGTATTTTTTGATAACTTCTGTGACTTTGAAAGTCTGTGATTTGCGCGAATGTGCAGGTCCCCCGGCACACGGGACCGGGTCTGGGGGCTTCGGTTTAAGTCACTGTTGCTGGTGGCACCTCCCTCCCCTTCCCCCTCCCCGTCAGGGTCAAGCAGGTGCAGGCGCGCAGCTCAGAGGCACGGGGTCCCTAACTGGACTTCCCCTCCCGGGGCCGGAGGGCAGCCCGTGTGCTGCCATGGGGCCAGGGCACCCGGAGCTGCGGGGACACACCGTGGGGACATGCCGAGCCCTGGCCTGGACCAGAGCCAGAGCGCGGCCCTCCTGCCGGTGTGGACACCTGTCTGCCCGGAGTGTGCCGCCTGGGAGGGGCGTGAGGTCCTGGGGGGACCACGTCTCCACGTCGCTGCGAGGAGGTGCCAGGGTCACGGGCATGGAGGGCACACTCGGCGTGTCTTCAGCATGCAAAGTGGCTGTGCTCTCGACGGCCTGCTTACTCTTTTCTGATCTTCGTGGCTGTTAGATAGAAAATGCAGCACTAGGTGAAAAGGTATTTTGCGAATAGACACAGAGTTTAGTTTCCAAGGAATCAAAGGCCCATTCAACACAATATTTTATTTTATTTTATTTTATTTTATTTTATTTTATTTTATTTTATTTTATTTATTTTTCAACGTTTTTATTTATTTTTGGGACAGAGAGAGACAGAGCATGAACGGGGGAGGGGCAGAGAGAGAGGGAGACACAGAATCGGAAACAGGCTCCAGGCTCTGAGCCATCAGCCCAGAGCCTGATGCGGGGCTCGAACTCACGGACCGCGAGATCGTGATCTGGCTGAAGTCGGACGCTTAACCGACTGCGCCACCCAGGCGCCCCTCAACACAATATTTTAAAAATGAAGAGGAAACTGGTGGTTTCTTTTTCACTTTTCTTAATTTTCCAGCTTTTTATTTCAGCATCGAGGTATTGTCCAAGAACACTGTTTTCACCTCTAGCTTCATTGGAAAAGTGTGAGATTAGAACATGCATTTCTCCCCGCTTGGGAAAAGACTAGATTTTAAGTGAGAGGGTGAGGTTAGCTACTGTTTTGTGTCTTTTTGGTGCTGAATAGTTTGAGTTCGGTTCAAAATTGAACATGTAAATAATTCTGAGGATGTGCTGTTGTGTACAGAACTAATTGGAAAATGGAGAAGTGACTGATTTTCTGTCTTGGCGTTGTAGTGTCTTAGGCTTCTGTTTCTCATTCAGGGGCCGTTCTTCAGACTTCCGAGGCCGCCTCCTCTGTTCTCACCCCGTCCTGGCAGCCCTAGTGCCACGTGAAGGGGGCTCCATGCACCTGTAGCAGTGGTCCTGGCACAGAGGTCTGCCTGGCCATTCGGGAACCATGGGATTAAGTGATGCCAGGGGTGACCCAGAGCGAGGGGCGTGGAGGGGGGAGGCGCTCCTAGCAAGTGGGTGCCAGCCTGCCCTCCGTCCCTGCAGATGCGCTATAGGCCTTTGCCCCAGAGTCCCCCTCCTCCCGCAGTCTGCCACAGGTGGCCTTCCAGCTAGAGATTCCATTTTCCAAGGGGACCCCAGATGCTGCTTGCACTGTTGGGGAGGTGGAGGGCTCTGGGGCGGTTGCCCCCTGGCTGACAGGCACTCTGGAGAGTGGGGTGTAGGCAGACTCAGTGAGGGGTCAGGGAGGGCAGACTGCATGAGAAGCCAGGGCCCTTGGGTTTGTATTTTGGCGACATTTCCACCATGGAGTGGCTTTTCTCGAGCGATGGATTCTGACAACCACATGTACAAAAAGACCTGAACAGGTCTGGGCTGTCCCCCAAATGTGTGGCACGGTGGTTCCAAATGCACAAGGCCAGCAGGTGCCCCCTGAGAGGGGCCACCCCACCAGACCTGCTGCAACCGTTTCAGCAAGGGGAAGTGGCTATGGGCATGGCCAGATCCTCAGAGTTTTCTAAAGGATTTAAAATAAATGTGAAATCACTCCATTTTTAAATGACATCCACTAACTCAGCATTTAGAGAGCAGACTGTGTCTTAGCGCCGTGTTCGGTAAGGGCCCCAGGCTGAGACCTGAGGGGAGCACCCAATACAGGGTATCTCCCCGGACTCTGTGGAGCCACAGCCTGAGGACACGACACCTGATTTATGTGTTTTTATGGCAGTGTGGCCGGCAGGGGGACAGCGTCTTCTACCCACTGGCTCAGAATGCTACCTTCCTGACAAATGGAAATCAAGGTCGGGGCAACAGCCCCTTTTCTAGGGGGTAAATGTAAGGTGACCATGAGGCGAAGGACCAGCAGGGCCACCCCGGTCCAGGGTCCTGTGTGGGGCCCTGGTGAGAGCACAGCCCTTGTCTGATATGGCTTCGGCAAGAGCAGGCAGGCCTCCTGCTCACTCACTCGGGGGCTTTAAGCTTCTTTGTTCCAGTCTCTTGGTCTGTTAAGGAATGTTAAAAAAAGCAGTTGGATCCTGAAATTGTAAAGCAAGCTGGCACAGTTCATCATGACAGAACTGCTCTGCTCTCTCTTGCTGCTATGATGACCTCTTAGGAGGGGACTGGTCAGGTCACCCAGCTGTGGCTCTGGCTGGTTCAGCCTTCAAAGGTCCCCACAGACCGGGCTGTGCCATCATCTGGCTCACCGTGGGTGTCTGTCTATCACGTTTTATTTCCCCTCTCCAATCTGGGATAACGGATGCACAATAGGAACCGAATCACACCACGGCATGTGCAAAGTATCTCCTGTAGCCACCCCGTGCCGCCCACAGGACACATGTCCTGAGCCCCTCAGGGCTGTGACACACAGATAAGATGATGGCTGGATGGGGTCAGACCCTGTCACTGGAGTAATCACATGATTAAGGTCATCAGCAGTGTGCTGGAGGGGGAGGAAAAGGAAAGCCACTTGACTTCCAGTGTATGAGATCAGGACCTGAGGACATAGTGTGCGCCCCGGTTAGCAGTATAGGAGCTCAGAAAATGAGTAAATTGCATTTGTCCTGGGTAGTCCTCTATGAGCTTCTAACGTGAGAAATTGTGTGTGCCCGGCTAATACCGTATGAGCTTGTGATATGAGGAAGCTGTGTGTGCGTTGGGTAGACCTGTATGAGCTTGTGAGGCTTTGGACTTGCGTGTGTCCTGGGAATAGGCTTCCTCACAGTTTTAAGGCTTAGAAACAGCCACCTGTATCTCACAGCTTTGGGGCCAGGGATTTGGGACTGGCGGGTTGGGCTGGATTTGGCCGGGTGAATCCTCAGTACTGTGAGGTCCAGATAGGCTGTGGCAGTCGGCTGGTGGAGGGGCTGGGGATCCCAGATGCCTCTGTCACATGTTGTGGGTCCGCAAGGGTATTGGGAGTTCAGGCTCTGCTCATGCAGTCTCCCAGAGCACCTGTGCTGTCCCTCCAGCAGTGGCTTCCAGGGGCCCGATCATTGGCTCAGGGTGCAGCACACATCCTGGACTGGGGTGGAATCCACAGGGCCCTGTCCTTGCCCAATCACTGCTGGATGGTCCAGCTCCCTGGTCCTGATTATGCACCTTGGCTCTCAAAGACGCCTGCGAAATACCCAGCAGAGGTGTGGAATCAGTACTCCCAAAGCCCTGCCCAGCTGGTCATTTTATTAGTGCATTCACTCACTTTTCGTTTGAGCTAACGTTTACAGGATCATTACTGTTTGCCAGAGTAGTATGCTGTTTTAGATGCTGGAGGCAAAGACAGAAGTGAGACCCAGCCATGTCCCAGGTTTCTCGGGGAGGACAGAGGAGCCCAGTGAGGGGCCGTGTGGCTGGATGCTGTCCGTCTGAGGGCAGAGGCCTGGCTGAGGACCGCTGGGGCCTGGCTCTGCTGTCCTCCTTGGGGGTCTTACCAGGCCCCTCAACTGAACTTGGGCCATCCAGATGTCTCCAGGAGCCTTGGCCGTGGGACAGGTTGGCTGTGGAGATGGCCGTCTGAGTCCGTGGTAAGCACGTGGAGGCCTGGCCTTGAGCTGAGTGGGGCCACCCCACCTTGTTCACCAGGACTCTCACAGCATCTGTAGTTTGTGTGCCTCGTCTCATGACAGACGGGCTGAGAAGTAGCCACGTGATCTCTTGTAAAAGGAGCACAGAAGACAGACCCAGTCCGTCACCTCCTTGCTGTAGAACAGTGTTTCCCGAGGGAGAATGGTGTGCTTTATTTTCAGAGAAAGTCTGAAGAGTGTGTTCTGCCTTGTTTCCATTCTTGCCTTAGCTACTAGGGAACTCAGAGCTCAGTTGACCACTGAGTCACATGTGGTGGGGGAGGGACAGCTGGATACGTGTAATTTTCCTTCTTTTCATTGTATTTTGAGCTTTTAATTTCCCTGTGAATAGCCTTATTTTATGCTTGTCTCTTACCTACTGGAGGAAATCTGAAAGGTGCGTCAGTACCCCTTCCTGGGCCGTGACCCTCCTGGAGGCAGAGGAAGCAGGCGGTAGTGGTTGTGAGGTCGTGCCCTGCGGGGGTCCAGGCAGCTCAACGTGGGGTTTTCAGGACGAATCTGCATGCAGCAGGGAAGGTCGCATGTAGCTTGATTTAGAAATCCCAATTTTGTCTGTTTTTATGCAGTTGTGTTCTACGTAATATCAAGATAAGATAGCAAGGTATTCAAAAATATATACTCCGGGAAAGAGAATATTTTAATCATGGAATCGATCTTTTTGGGGAAATAGACTTTTATGTTGTTAGCATAAGTTAGTGACTGGAATCTCTGGGCCCGTTTGAGTATTCTGAACCAGAGTGGCCAAGAGACCTGCCTGCGTTCTCCCACAATATTCCCCTTCACAGGTGGAGGCCACGGGCTGGGGGGCCACTAAGGGGTGTGGATGTGGTGGCTCAGAGCATACGCAGGAAGGACGCCCGAGGCTCACAGCTGGAAGAGAGGTGGTTTGTCAGTGGAGCTCTCCACCCACCTGCTTCCCTCTATCCTTCTCTTCCTGGGGTGTTGGGGGCAGCAGGCAGGATCAGATCGCCCCCCCGCCCCTGCCATCGCCAGAGTCTCTCCTGGGGCACTGGGGTCTGTGACCTCTGACATCCGCTTTCAGGGATGGGGACTTGTCTCTCTCTCGGCACCTTGAGGCCAGCGGCCCGCCTGGACCGGGCAGGGGCTGCTTTCTCAGGGCTGACAGAGCTGCCGTCTGCAGCACACAGCTCTTGTTGGTGCCAAGGGTACATTTCAGATATGTGGTCACACGGAGGAAAATGATCCTACTCTGGTTCTTAGAATGAAACCTTCTTTTACCTTGTGGTCATTTGTTTATCCGTTCGCTCAACAAATAATTCAGCACCTACTGTATGCCAGGAGGGCTTTACTTTCCTGGGTAAGTGTCTCCACATGCTAGGAAAAGGGAGGCACCATGACACAGTCAGCCAGGGAAACGGCCTCTAGACTGTGGGACAAGTAGTCAGCGTGGAAGAAGTGGTGCCGGTGCCTCATGTGGTTGGATGGACCACCCGAGAGCTGAGACACCCCCACCCCCTTCTGCAGCGGGGCTCCACACAGAGACTCGGGGTAGCTTATCATTCTCCACCTTTCCGCCCCAACTGTGAGGACCCTGGGCATAGGACGTGGCCGGCGATACTGCCCACTGCCCCCACCACTGCTGGTCTGAGTGGCCTGTTAAGGTTGGCTCTCTGTGGCACCATCGTCATGGTGGCCAGGATGCCTCTGTAACCCTCCGCCTGGGGCCAGCAGGGTGGGAAGAACGCGGCAGTCTGTGTTCACACAGGCACTTTCAGTGTCAAGTGTCATCTTGTCCAGGGAGGGTTCATCTTTCTCTTGTGCCCTGACGGTGCTCACCTTGAAGAGGAGTGTCAGCCACTGTTCCTGCTGCTCTGAGGTTCTTTGGAGAACAAACAGGAACAAAATCCCAGTTCTGTGATTTCCACCAACCATCATCTCCCATGAAGCTTTCAGACAAGTTTCTCTTCTCCTTTTAAGGAACACAGGAACTTGCAGCTAAGTATCTCATCTGCTGCAAAAAGAAATTCCGAAGGGAAGTGTGGGAAGCCCTGATTCACATCATACAGGCGTCAGCTGGGACGTCCACAGATTCGGGCTGCTTATGAGGCTAAAGATTTGTGAACGTGGCAAAAGTTCCCAGTCCAGAACCGGAAGACTTTTGAAAGGGCTGGTTCAGGGTGACGTGTGTGATGTGGCTGCCCTGTTGGGTCAGCTCAGCGGAAGGAGCCATATGTCCATCCTGCACCTCCCCACCTGCCCTTCTGTCCCTGAAGACGCCGCCACAGCCCTTGGCGCTGGGATTGGTCCCCCACCCTGCGCACACGTTTTTCTGACCTTTCACATCTGCCAGGAGTCTTCACAAAGTCTGTTTTTTGATGTTAACAGCTGACTTGAAGCTTGGCTCAGATTCACGTGCCTTTTACCTGGTTGGCCATGTTTTCATAGGCTGGACTCATGTTAAAAATGGTGTGTTCCGGAGCGTTGCAATGTTGAGGTGGCCATGCAAGAAAACGCTCATCTGTTATTTCTTTCCTCACCAACTAAGAGCCAGTGATGATTCCAAAAGAAAAACCTCTGGAATCTTTGAAATTAAAACACTTTTGGTGTTGGAGGAGCCTTGGAGAGCTAGTGTGTTCTCATGTTCTTACAGCTGGTGAAACTGAGGCTCGGAAGCGGGTCTTACGTTCTGGCCGTGTGCAGGAAGGGGCCACCCGCACAGATTACACCTGGTGCTCTTAGGAGTCCTGAAGGACACTTCAGTCAGAAGTAAGATGTTTGGGCACAGAACGCCCCACCCAGGTCAGCGCCCTCTCCCAACTTGTTCTACTCTGTAATGACATTAAATGAAAAGTTGAGAGGTTGGAACAAATCAAGGCACTCTCTGCCCTCCTGGGGACTCTTGCATATGTCTGTTTGCAAAGTGGCATCTTTTAAATGAGCTCATTTCCCCCAAGTGAGTGATGATGTCTGGTTTTGCTGGAGTTCTATGGAGGACAGTGTGTGCCAGGTGGCTTTGGCACTGAGCTCGGAGGAACTTGGGCTCTGGTTTGGGGTTGGTTTTTGGTGTGTTTTTCAGTTTCGACAAGAATGAGGTAGTTTGGTCTTACGGTGTGACAGGTATTTACTGGCCGTGTTGGGTGGATGGTGGGGTGCTGGGCTCTCAGAACCTGTCTTCCCAGCACTGGGTCCAGTGCCTGCAGACGCCCCCCAGAAGACTTAGAGGCAAGAGTGTGTTTGAGGCTTTTCTTCCTCGGAGGAGACGTCACCTGGACATCAGCTGTCCATGCTGCAAGCTACCCATCGCTCTCAGTTTGCAAATGGACGGGGCTGTTTGGGCCTGCCGTTCACACTTGTGCGTTTCTAGTGGAGGACATAGGTTGTGGTTCTGATGATGGCCTCTAGACAGACCCAGGTCAGTGAGGAGTCTGGCATTTTTGGCCGGCCGTGCTGCTGCCTGTGGGTTTCTCCTTCACTCCAGCCACACTTCCATGTGGAGGAGGGGCCATGATGGGGAGACACTTGGCCCACATCTGTGCCGCAGGTCCCCCTACGGGACTCACTTCTAACTGGCTAATCACTCTGTATTTTAAACAGTTTGTCAATAAAAGAGAGTCCTCCTTAATTATTGCCCCAATTTTGTTCTAATGCTATCAAATCAAATTCAGACTAGAAAGTGACCCAGGGGGGTGAATGGACCCATCTGTATACAGTGTGACCCACCTATAGCCCTGACAGGGAAGGAGATCCTGACACCTGGGACAACATGGATGAACCTGAGGGCATTGTGCTGAGGGAGTCAGCCAGTCACAGAAGGACAGAGGCTGAATGATCCTACTTCTGTGAATTAACCTCGAGTGGCCAGATTCACACACAGAAAGTGGGAGGGTGGGTGCCAGGGCCTGGGGGGGTGGGGGGGTGGGTGCAGAGTTCCAGTTTTGCAAGATGAAAAAGTTATGGAGATTGGTTGCCCAACGGTGTAAATACACCTGACACTGCTGAGCTCTACACTTAAAGGTGGTTAAGATGATATATTTTAGTTTATATGTACCTTACTATCATTTAAACATTAAACAAAATTAAGGGGGCTAGTGTGAATAAAACAAAACTAATAACCCCAAATGGTAGGCCCATGGATCCCTAGTTTTTCAGTCTGTTTTGGAGGTTAATGTGTGTGTTCCCTTGCATTCTAATTGTGCAAATGGTATTCACTGTGACATTGTGACTTGTGGTGACAAGAAAACCAGGACATTATAAAGAGTTAATGGGGGGCGCCTGGGTGGCTCAGTCGGTTAAGTGTCCGACTCTTGATTTCAGCTCAGGTCATGATCTCGTGTTGTGAGTTTGAGCCCCACGTTGGGTTCTGTGCTGATGGTGCAGAGCCTGCTTGGGACTCTCTCTCTGCCCCTTCCTGTTTGCTCTCTCTCTCTTTCTCTCTCTCTCTCAAAACAAACAAACAAACAAAAGAGCTACCAAGTATACACAAGAGAAAGCAGTGCTGCTCTGAAAGAAAGCTGTGATTTGGAGATGCGTCTGTGAGTAATTCCGGGCCCAGTTGATGGTGTTATGTACCTTTTCTTTCTAGGTGAAGCCAAAAACCTTCCCACGTACCCGGGGCCAAACAAGATGCGAGACTGCTACTGCACCGTGAACCTGGACCAGGAGGAGGTTTTTAGGACCAAAATTGTGGAGAAGTCACTCTGGTAATGTCTGCTGATGGTTCACTGGATACGTTTCCCTCTGCAGGGGGGGCACCCGGGCCCAGGGCTGCCGTCCACTGCTCCGTGTGCATGACCAGCTGGCACCTTCCCTCGAGCTCTGGTTTTCTGGGCCATGTGCTTCCACCCGGGGGCGGACCGCCACTGTTCCCAAGTGCTTGCGGCACCCAGGACCGCGTGGCACGGGGGCACGGTGCTGGTGGCAGTGCCCACCTCCTGCGGGGACACATGAGGGCACCTCCTGGTCAGAGATGAGCCAGAAGGTGTGTACAAGCGCAGAGCACAAATCAAGCATTTTGAGAGGGTGAATATTTTTGTTTTACCACCTTCCTTTCAGTTTTCCTAGAGAGACATACCTGAGATGGGCGAGAAGGTAAATGCCCACGGGGGGCAAGAGGCTGGGGAACCGCTCAGTGATAGCTTTAGAGCAGGTCAAGGAGCAGGCACCTAACAGGCCTCACACCAAGGAGGCCACATGATGGCTTCTCAAGGTCAGGCGCTCAGGGTCTGTCATCGCTGGAAGGCTCGTTGGGACCCAGATGTCTGCCCAGGACTTGGAACAGTTGCGTTCCTAACAAGTTCCCTGGGTTGCTGCCCTAGACCACACTCAGGAACGGGAGGTAAGGGCGCCCTAAAAGTCACAGCGGTTCACATTGGGGGCAGGGAGAGGGGCCCGCTGGGGTTGCGGTTTGTGGCCGGGGAGAAGCACACTGAGGCCGCTCCTGCACGAGTGTTTGTCATCACGCGGTTGATGGAGCAGAGAAGGATCCAGGCAAAGCCTGCCGTGTGGATGCCTGCAAACAGCTGGGATCTGAGAACGTGTTAGCAGATGAATTATATCCTTGTGTACTGCTCCTGGAGTGGGAGCCAGTGACACATCCAGACCACTGACTGTTGAGGATCTCCTGGCCCTGAAACTCGGGGACACCTTTCGTGCTCCGTCTGCACCAGGGCCACCAGCACTCAGGGCCGCCCTCGAGGCCAAGTGGGCATGGTTGTTTCATGCAAGATTCTCTGCAGAAGCCTGAGGACTTTGTCAGGAGTCAAGTCTGGCTTTGGGGCTGATGGTGAAGGTGGTGCCAGGGAACCTTCAGGGTTATTTCCATTGTCCTGATGCCGGATAAATCCTTCCCGTGTTTACACAGCTGATGTTGGAGGCCCATGGGGATACACCTGGAAAGTTCCTGTAGTCTTGGGGAAGCTGGACCCACCCCAGACCTGGACTGTGTTTGGGAGCCTCTGTTTTAGACAAGGCTGAGAATGGGAGTCACAGTCTTCAAAGCATTTCACACAAGTTTAGAAATAGAAATGGTGGCTTCTGACTTTGGTGACACTAGAGAGTGTGCTAGAGAAGGAAACGGAGGCCGAGAGCTAAATGAAAGTGATGATGTGGTAATATGTTCTGTCTGGAGAATCAGCCCTCTGAGAAATAGCCAGAATCAAGTGGTAACCCCCAAAATGGTGTCCCAAGAAGCCAGTGAGCTCTCGTGAGCTCATTAGAGCGTCATGATCGCAACTCATCAGAGCGTCCAACTCTTGGTGGAATGTTCATGCTCTCCTTACACACAGTTTCAACAAGCTTGGCTGTTTTTGTTTGTTTCTTTATTAGCTCAATGAGTATTTATTGAGTGCTTATCTAATATGCCAGACAAGGAGAGGGTGCTGTAAGCAGAAAGTGAAAGCTGATAGCAAAGAAAGACACCAACAGTATAATTCCAGGAGCTTAAAACATGGGTGCGTTTGGTCATTGAGTATTGAGGC
This sequence comes from Lynx rufus, assembly GCF_022079265.1. Classification (NCBI taxonomy): domain Eukaryota; kingdom Metazoa; phylum Chordata; class Mammalia; order Carnivora; family Felidae; genus Lynx; species Lynx rufus. Next base: position 82,891,107 of record NW_025814823.1, on the reverse strand, counting down.
AAAACCCTATTCACACTGGTAGCCCGGAGTTCTCCTCTATAGTAGTTATTTACAAAAGGCAAATAAATCCACCCCCATCCAAGAAGTTGGCAAGAAAAATTGCTGCCTCCACTTGGCGCCAAATATTTGAAACCGAAAATCAGCTGTCTTGTGAGTTTGCAGGCCTGAATCCATACTGTGTCTGTGGTCCAGAAACCTCAGTCCATGCACGTACATTACTATAGTCCTGGATTAGTAGCTTGTGACGTCCACCGAGCTGATGAAAAGCCAGTCAAAGCAAATTCAAGCATATCCTTCAGTCCACACCTTAAAGAATCTTCATCTGTGTTCTCCGAGGAGAAGATTCACAAGGAACACAAGAGATAAAGTGTTGTGTGTATTTGCTGAAACAATAGACCACAGAGTCAGACCTGTGATTTTGCAGGTCAGCCAACAAAGTTTAAGGAATTTGAAGTAACCAGAGACAAGATTAAAAACAGGCACGGGGTGAGAAATGGTAAAGTGATGAACCAATTTACAAAAGAACCAGGTAGAATTTCTAGAAATGAGGAAGACACGAATTAAAGTGAAAAACTCTGCATGAATACATAGCTGCTGAGATACAGCTGAAGGGAGACTTGGTAAACTAGAAGGCCTAGTGGAGCCGTACCCCAGGCGCACAAAGAAAAGGGAAGGAAGGATGAGGAGAGGGTTAGGGACCAAACAGAATGGTGTCTAAACGTGTGTCCTGAGGTTTCCCACGGTGAGGGGAGAGAGAACGGTAGGAGCCCGCATGGGACAGCAGCTGGAACAAGACGGTATTTTAAGATTCCGGCCTGAAGCAGCCATGGCCGGAGGGCAGAGCCCAGGAACAGAAGGCCATGTGCGGGCCTCTGCCGCTATCAGGGCCAGAGGAAGAAGGCCCCAACTCCAATGGCAGCTGCAAGACAGAAGGAAGTGGGCACACTGGGCCATGAGCTGGTGATACCAACAGTCTGCAGTGTGGGCTCGGCCCGCCACACCCCAGGGGTAGTTACCTCCAAGGAGGTTCCGCCTCACTGCGCCGTGGCATCTTGCACCCCCAGCACGCCTCCACCAGGACCAGCATTTCCTCTCGGGTCCGATGCTTCAGGTGGCAGAGTCGCCGGGAAAACAGGAGCCTCCATCTGGTCTGTGAACTCGAAGAGCCAAAGGGCTTGGCGGCCTGGCCAGGCCTCATGCTCTGGAGGGACACGGAGCTCCAGCGGGAGTTTCCGCAGCCTCTGGGGCAGGTCAGCCTCGGGCTTAGCTGCTGCACAGCATGTGTTTGGACTCCGTAGGAAGTGCAGACAGAATGTGAGAGAGAAGGGGACACGTGTCTCCCTCCTCCTCCTCCTCACCAGCAGATGGTGGTCTCTGGGGCGGCAGCAGGCTGTGACCACACTGCGTGGTGTCCCTAGCACTCACTGGTGATTACTCAGCCGATTTCTTAGGGAGAGGGCCTAGTTTGTTCTTCTCTTTCCCTTTTCTTTCCTCTCCTTTTGATGTGGGGGAGCGGGGGTGGGAGAGCATCCGCTGCAGACCCGCTTGTGAGAGCGAAGGAGCCCCTTCCTCTGAAGGGTGGTTTTGGGCAAAGTTTCTTTCTTACTCGGAAAAAACCTTCCTGATGTTGAGAGCGAACTTTGTGTAACTTTTTAGGGTTGTGATCGTGTCATCACTTAAATGGCACCTCATTATCTGTTTACTGTGTACCTGAACTAAAGGCTCTAGGACATTGGACCGGCTGGGTCCTGGATAGCACGGCACGTCCGCCGAGCGCATCTTTGGTCCCGTTCAGGAGGGTCACCTCCTGCTTGCACTACAGGGGTGGGGAAGGTTACCCTGGAGGAAATCACCATTTTATCCAGTAGAAGGAGGGTACTGATGCTACAGGCACAAAAGAAGATAAAAACAAGACCTCTTAAGTGCTGGGTTAGCCCACTCATTTGCAAGAAGGTTCCACAAAGTGCTAGTGTCTTCATTGCCTTTTGTGGGTGTAGGTGATTACTGTGAGGGTGACACTGGCTCCCTTTTCCCCCAGGATGTGTGACAGCTCCTGGCCGGAGAGGCTTCTGATGTGAGCCTCGCCTTTGCTACCGGCAGCCCCGGTGCCCGCGGTGCTGAGCCTGTCCCCACAGCTGCTCCAGGACCCGGCCCTGGTGCAGCCACCTTCTGCCTCCTCTCACCTGCTCACATTTGCGTTGCCATGTGAGGGGAAGGGGCTGACCGCACGGTCCTGGCCTGCAGCCCCCATCTTGTCTTCCTGCAGAGTGGGGGCTCCGGTGGCCCCTTACGTGGGAGCTGCCCACGCTCTTCGGGGTGGTAACGTTTGCTGAGTCGTGAGGGCAGGTTACAAGGCTGTGTTCCCCAAACGGTCTGGAATATATGGACATAAATGTCAATGTGGTTATTTGTGGGGGAGGGAGAGTGGGATTCTGGGGAGGTATTTTTGTTCTTTTGTTTGTATGCTTTGGTTTTGCTTTTTTACATAAAGTTAGGAGTTAGACAGTAAAATAACCACTTTCTGGAGCCAAGTGACAAGGTGTGCTAGCTCGCTACCGCGTTGGCGGGCATGGGCGTGGTGACAGCACCTCACATCCTTCTTGCTGAGAACGTCCCAGTGCAAGATGGTGGAGTGGGTGCGTGTGTGCCTCGTGGGCCTGTGACCCGGGAGCGTCTTCTGCTCACCCCGAAAGGTACAGATTGCTCAGAAGACAGCACCGCAATGTGGTGGGGGTGACTAAACCAGGGAAGACCCCAGATGCTGAATCTGAAAGGGACGGAAAGGAGTCTGTGATTTCCGAAGACACACTTCATTTTCTTTTTTTTTTTTTTTTTAATTTTTTTTTTTCTTTTTTTTCAACGTTTTTATTTATTTTTGGGACAGAGAGAGACAGAGCATGAACGGGGGAGGGGCAGAGAGAGAGGGAGACACAGAATCGGAAACAGGCTCCAGGCTCTGAGCCATCAGCCCAGAGCCTGAAGCGGGGCTCAAACTCACGGACCGCGAGATCGTGACCTGGCTGAAGTCGGACGCTTAACCGACTGCGCCACCCAGGCGCCCCAACACACTTCATTTTCTATAAGTTGTCAGTAAAGACCAAGTTGTTGGTGAGCAGACACTGACTTTGACTCATGAGGCTACATGCGTAACATTTTCTCCTGACGTTTACTCTTATCTCCAATTTCTCCACTTAAAGTTAAAAAAAAAGTTTTTTGGACATAAATGCGGACTTTAGGCCCAGACATTTCTTGCCAGCTGGAGTAGATCCTGGGGTGCTGCAGGCAGGGATCCTAACCCACCACGGTCCTGGGGCGCTCCAGGTGGGGAACCGTCCCCCCACCATGGTCAGTCCTGGGGTGCTCCAGGCAGGGAATCGTTCCCTCCCCTCACCTTCACCCGGTTCTGGGGCGCTCCAGGAGACATCTCTAGTTTGGGTCCTGGTGCCGCGGGAAGAGTGTGAACAGCCCCCTGCGTGTGTTTCCTGCCTGGTCCCGTGCCTGCCCAGTGCTGACCTGAGGCCCCTCCGGCCCCACCTGCCAGGCCAGCACCCTTGAGTGTCCTCGGTGTCCCTGTGGTCGGCAGTAGCCACTGTGGACCCTTCGGTGACTGCCAGTGCAGGCAGTGACTGACCCAGGTGACAAGTGTGTGGGGTCCAGGCAGGACACTTCTGCCCACCCAGCATTGGGACAAAAACTGATCTGATTCTCTCCTTCCTGGTGGAGACGTATCTCCACCCCTCCAGTCCCAGCAGCAAGAGTGCTGTGTGACCCCACATGCAATGAAATTGCATGCAATGAAATGCAATGAATTGGCTTAATGAAATTTTAATCTAGCTTTCAGTTAATGATTTAACCACATGCATGTTTTATTAGCTGAATTCAGAGCTGTTTGGAGATGGGCTGCAGCCCTTTCTAGAAAACCTACTCTCCCCGCCTGGCTCCCAGTTCGTCCTGGGCCGTGAGGTGGGCCCCACATTCCCACTGGGAGCCCGGACCTGCTGCTTCTGGGTGCTCTGACCTCAACGGGCCTTCTCCGTGGCACATCCATCGCTCAGACTGTTACAAAGACCGTCCTAAGAATGGACGTCTCACGGAGTCACTCAGGGCAGCGTTCCTTATTCTTTCCTTCCCGTCTCCCCCAAATCTGCCAGCGACCCCAGCTGAGGCAGCCCTGCCCCTCCCCCTGCCCCCACCCTGGACGTTGGGAAATTAGGGACAAGCGCAAGGTTTCCCACGGGTCCCAGCCGAGGCCCCGTGTGAACCGCTGGGCTGTGGGAGGAGCGGAGGGGCCACAGGTGGTTCCTCCTTGTTGGAGATTGGTCTGGAGGTGTTTTGTTTGTGAGCGATCCCTTGATGCTGTGAAGCTCCATCCGAGTTTCTCCTGCTGTTACTGAGGGAAAGAGCTCGTCACCCTGGCCAGCCTCAGAGGTGGGTGCCGCGGCATGCGTGACTTCCTCCGTCAGGCAGCAGCATTTAGGGCAAGCCGGGTCCTTCGGGCTGCTTTTCTGGAGCCCCGAGGCTGCAAGTGCGGGCTGACTGTGTGGGGCATTAATCGCACGTCTGATAGCTGCTGACCTTGGTCGGGGCAAAGTGGGGTCTGTGCAGAGAGATGCCCCAGGTTAAGACACTAATGGGAAGGAAGGGGAGGCTGGGAGCTGGGGCCCCTTTGAGTTCACCAGAAAGCAGATACTGTCCTGCCAGGCACACAGAGAAGGGCAGGGATGGAGAAGGCTTCAGTTTCCTTCTCTTTGCAAACACACTTCCACTTCTGCTGCCCGTGAAGGGGGTGGAGTTGTCCGGATGACCATGCCAGTGTGTCCTGGGCTGGGGGACAATCAGGGGAGGGGTACTGATGGCGAGGCCCGGCCCACTCACACCCCGCGTGGGTCTGCTGCCGTCCACCGTCCTGCCCCCACAGTGCCACAGCTGGTCTTTCTGAAAGGCCTTGCTGCCTGGGCGGCCTCAGCTCCTGAGGGCAGTGTCCCTCCCACATTTCGGAAAAGGCGGGACCACACGCCCATCCTTGCCCATTGATGACTGATACTATTAACCACGTTGTGGTGTTTCCAGTTAACAAGGTATTTCTCATGTGCTGCGTGTCAGTTATTTGTCTCCTAAGCTGCAACACAAATTTGAAAGTTCTCAGTGGATGAATATCCTGAACACAGATGGGCGTTAAGAGAGCCTGGGCCAGAGGCGTTTCAGCGGACACACTCATGCTCGTGTGGCTGCTGTTGAGCCGGCAGAAGCAGCATGCTTAGTTTACCATCAGACCAGCCAGGTTTGTGAATGCTGCTGAGAATCGTGTGGGTAGGTGTGGGCTGAATCTGTCCCCACTTTCTGGAGGGGCGTTCCGCACCACAGCCTTTGGACCACGAGCACCCTTCTGCCGTGGGGGTCCTTCTCGGGCAGGTGGCCAGCCACAGCCCCCCTGCTGCCGCTCCAGACGGTGAGGCAGGAAGGCGCCCGCGCCCGTCAGGGTTGGCGAGGGAGAATCAAGCTGCTGTGCTCACTCACACCTCAGGTGCTCTTTGGCGACAGACTTGTTATGTACTTGTTTGGAAAGTGGTCCATGGCATGATATCAAAGGAAAAAGCAGACTGTGTATCAGGATGCATCGTGTAATCCCACTTCTATCTAAAAAATATGCACCCCCTTGGGGCGCCTGGGTGGCAGAGTCGGTTAAGCGTCCGACTTCAGCTCAGGTCACGATCTCGCGGTCCGTGAGTTCGAGCCCCGCGTCGGGCTCTGGGCTGATGGCTCAGAGCCTGGAGCCTGCTTCCGATTCTGTGTCTCCCCCTCTCTCTGCCCCTCCCCCGTTCATGCTCTGTCTCTCTCTGTCTCAAAAATAAATAAACATTAAAAAAAAATTAAAAAAAATAAAAATAAAAATATGCATCCCCATCTATATCTGCCTCTGGTCTATATTCATATATCTCCAGAGGAAAAATCTAGCAGGATATCCCCTATAATGCTAACTCTGGCTTTCACTTTCTGACTTCTTTATGTATTTTTAAAATTTTGTTTTTTTTTTTAAATTTTTTAACATTTATTCATTTTTCAGAGACAAAGCGTGAGTGGGGACAGGGGCAGAGAGGGAGGGAGACACAGAATCCGAAGCAGGCTCCAGACTCTGAGCTGTCAGCAAAGAGCCTGACGTGGGGCTCGAACCCACGAACTGCGAGATCATGACCTGAGCTGAAGTTGGACACTTAACCAACTGAGCCACCCAGGCACCCTGAAATTTTTTTTTTAATTTTTTTTACATTTATTCATTTTTGAGAGACAGAGAGAGACAGAGCACAAGCAGGGGAGGAGCAGAGAGAGAGGGAGACACAGAATGAGAAGCAGGCTTCAGGCTCTGAGCTGTCAGCACAGAACCTGATGCAGGGCTCGAACTCACGAGCTGTGAGATCATGACCTGAGCCAAAGTCGGACGCCTAACCGACTGAGCCACCCAGGCGCCCCTGAAATTTTGGTTTTTTAAAAAATAGCATTATTGAGACATAATCCACATGTCATACAACTATTTAAAATGTACAGCTCTGTGGGTTTAGTATATTTGGGGTTGTAGCTCACATCGCGGTCAATGTGGGACATTTTTGTCTCCCTCAAAGAAGCCCATCCCCTCTGCTGCCCCCCATTTCCTGCCGGTACCCTGCTCTCTGGCAGCCGCCGGTAGACTTTCTGTCTTCCCACATTTGCCTGTTTGGGGAATTTCATGCAGATGGAATCACACTGTGTGTGGCCTTTTGTGGCTTCTCTCCCTGAGCGTCATGATTTCAAGGTGCACCCATGTGGCAGCAGGTGGCAAATCGTGTCTCCTTCCCGTGGCTGATGATATTCCCCTGTGCGGACTGACCACACCTTGTGTATCCGTTCCTCTGTTGGCGGATTTTGGGGTTGTTTCACTTTTTGGCTGGTACGAACACTGCTGTAAACTTTCATGTGCAAGTATTTGTGCGGACGTGTGTTTCCCCTGCTCTGGGCATGGGGGTTGTTGGGCCTCATGCTTACTCTGTTTACCGCTTTGAGGAGCTGCCACTGTTTGCCCAAATGGCACCCCGTGTTATGTTCCTGCAGGCAACATGTCAGGGTTCACACTTGTTCTCTGTCTTTTCAGTTCTGGCCATCCTCGTGAGCCTACTTTTGATTTTATAATGCAAAATTCTCAATACAGTTTCATTCTTAAGAAGAAAAAGCTATTTCTTGCTTTTAGTTAACAGTTATAGGTAACATTCCTATCCACAAATGTGTGTGTTTTTTAAAGCAAACAGTTCAGGCCAAAAGGGAGCAAAGCACAGGGCAGTTCCAAGAACATCCGTGTAAGTCTAATTAGGAATCAACACACGGGGAAGGCAGTGTCTTCCCTGGGTGCCTTTGCTCCATTGGGGAAGGACAGGTGTGGTCACCGGGGACCTAGTACCTGCAGACAGAGCCTTGGAGCACAGGCCTGGGCTCTATCAGATGCCACCAGCCCCTCAGGGCACGGGCTTGCTGCCCAGGGCCGGGCATCACCTGGAGTGTGGCTCCCTGTGGCCTCTAAGATGAAGCCTGGCCCCGCGTGGCATGCCCGAGGGTACAAGGTGGGGTTCTGCACCACTGAAGGGATCTGTATGCTGCCCATGTGTAACGTGTGGTTGGTTCAGAGACCATAATGACCTGGCAGCTTGTGTTAGACACTCATGTGGGTGTGGGATTAAAGATTCCTGCTTTGTGGCCCCTCACCCTGGAGAGGGTTCTCAGGGGACAGGGCCAGGGCAGCCACGTTTTCTCCAAGCCTGTGCAGGTAGTTCTGACTTGCAGCCTGAGTGAAGACGGCTCCATGTGGAGAGCAAACACCAGAGTCCCACACGCTGGGATTGGGGGCCCAGGCCAGGGCACTGACCTGCTCCTCGCTTCTGCCTCATGTTGAGCATGAGCCTGGGACAGGACTCAGGCAGCCTGTCCCAGCCATGCAGAGAGGACAGAGGCCTGACCGCACCCTCTGCCCCCCCCAAGGGGCTGGTACGTCCCCTACCTGGGGGGCTGGCCTGACCACACCCTCTGCCCCCCATCCAGGGAATGGTGCATCCCCTACCTGGGGGGCTGGCATCAACAAACCAACAGTCATGGGTCTGTTTTCCTCATGGGGTCTCCTTCTAGCCCCAGCACGGACCCATACGCTTCATCCTTCTGGGGCCACCGGGCCCTGCTGAGCTGATCCCAGGGCCCATATGTTCCATCCTTCTGGGGCCACCGGGCCATGCTGAGCTGATCCCAGGGCCCATACGCTCTGTCTGTCCGTCCTTCCATGCTGAGCTGATCCAACTACGGAGTGAGTCGAGATGAGGCCCATGAGCTTCAGGAGCTGGGTAATTTTGACTGACGTGTCAAGTGCCTGTGTTTTAGGATATTTCATTATTTCCTGCTGGAGCGGAATGGTAGGAAGCAGACACCAACTGAGCCACATGGAACCACGGCACATCGTGCCACAGAAACACCGTATCCCAGGGGCCTGTGGCATTGGTCAGTTCTGAGAGGCACGGTCTTGTTACGGCTAATTAACGTGTGAGCAGTCCTTCCTTATGCTGTCTGCAGGGGACATCTGACTTCAGAGATGCCTAAGCGTGGGGTGGGGGTCATCTCAGGACTGGTGATGAGCGAGCTGACACCGCCCCCTCCCTTTTTCTCCAGGGCACGTCTGTGTCCCTCCCTGTAAACTTCCACTCCGGGCACCACTGTCCCTCTTCACCTTTCCAGCTTGAGCAGGAGCGAATGTGGCTCGTTTTCTAACCAACGTAGCACGCTGTTCTAGCTCTTCCTTGACTGAGTATGTTTCCTGCTGTGGACCCTAGCCGTGAGCGTGCATGGGGTGGACACACCAAAGTCCGAGGCGGCTGTGTGTGTGCTGCAGTGATCTGCTGACCACCTTGTCAGCAGCTGCAACCGGCCTGGTGCAGGGCTGTTTTCAGTGTACGTCCTCTGTCCACAAGCCACATTTGCTGACCTCAGCCCTGCCCACCCAGAGCACCTGGGGTCTGTTTAATGACAGGGCCTCTGGCTTTCTGCCCAAACTGATTGTCTTGCGCAGTGACTCACGCACAGGGTCTGTGTGGAGGCTCAGCTTGGTGGGCAGGGGTCCTCTCCCCTGTGAGAAGTACGGGTTTCACCCTGACTTCTGGGACAAAAGGGGCATGGTCTGAAACTGGGACACCGAGTTTTCCTTGAATGCATAAAAGGGGCCTGCCAGCTACTGCCCCAGACACTCAGAGTGTTGCAGCGGTCCTGGGCACACACAGTGGGTGCAACTCTTACTGCGTGGAGCTCCCTGCCAGCATAGCAGGCCACTCGCGCAGTGTGACATGTAAAGGTGAGGTGACACACGTGTGCCCTAGGCTGGTGCTCAGTCTTCAGGCTCCCACACCTGCCGGCAGATAGCAAGGCCGTGGCTCCCACAGTCTAACAGAGCCCATTCTGTTTATTTCTCAGCCCTTTCTACGGAGAAGACTTCTACTGCGAAATTCCTCGGAATTTTCGGCACCTGTCATTTTACATTTTCGATAGAGATGTTTTCCGGAGGGATTCCATCATAGGTAGGTACTGAAATGGACGTTTTCTTCACTTCTTCTGCCTCTTCTGGATGGGATCTCATTCTGGCCAGCCACCGGTGTCTCCTCCAGGTCCTCTGCTTGGAGCCAGCGGTGCTCATCAGCATTCTTGGGCTGGCCTCTCTGGCCGTGCAGAGTGGCGGTGGGGAGTGGCAGTGATCACGAGGCTGGCCTAGCTGTGGCGAGGTGGCTGGGGCAGGCCTCCCGAGTCCTCCGTGCCCTGGACGGGCCTCCTGAGTCCTCTGTGGCATGGACAGGCCTCCCTGGATGGGCCTCCTGTGTCGTCCGTGGCAGGGACAAGCTCCTAAGTGCCTCCTACCCATCAGCGTGTAGAGAAACTTCACACCATGAGTTCACATGGCAGACACCAGGCCACACTGGCAAAGGCTTCAGAGCTGTCCTTCAAAGTCAGGGTACAGAGACCCCCTAGCCTGTCCCCAAATGACTTCCAAGGGCTCCTCTGAGGAACCAGTGTATAGAGGACACCTCCCACTTCCCCGGGCTGTCCCTGTCCCTGACTCTTGACTCCCTCCATGGGGATTGGGACAGTACTGGGGCTCTCAGAGGTGCGAGCATCTCAGGGGAGTACTGCTGGAAAGGAAGGAGGGCCTATCCAATCAAGAGGGTACTTGTCCCAGGAAAACCCTATTCATGTTCCTGTGGCATGAAAACTAGGAATTGAGAGGCTAAGTGTGGGCACAAGTGTAGTTGCTGAGTTCCAGGCCCCATGTGATGCCCGTGTTGTGGCCATGGCTGCTCCTGGGGCGGCGTTTGGGGGACTTAGCTCTGCAATAGAGCATTTGAATCATGAAGTGTTCATGCCTCTCTCCTGCGCTCTCTTGGGCTGCGGAGAAGGTCACCTGCACAGCCAATGAGGGGTATTTCTGTCCCAGCCAGTAGCCCTGAGGCAGTAGTGACCCCCCCCCCCCACCTCCACAGCCTCCGGCCTCATGCTGTCCAGCTGCCACCCCAGCTGGCTGTTTCTCTGCTGCGTCCTTGGTGCCCAGCCTTCAGTGTGGCTGCCCCACAGCCCCCTGTGGTTGTCATGCTGAACTGGTGGTGGCCCAAGGTTCCTCATCACCAGGTAAAACCCACACCTGCCCCTTCCTCACCTTCCTGACTGACCCACCGAGACCCAGTACCCTGCACTACCCTGGAGTCCACTTTTCTCCCATCCCAGGGGTGGCCCCGACCCCCTGCACTCTGCTTGGACCGTGGCCGCAGAGCTTGCCTCTCTCTCCCTCCATCCTTTCGTTCTCCCACAGCTTCCAGAGCTGCTCTTTCTTCATGCCGGCCATCAGCACCTCCTCCCTGTGAGCAGCTGACCACTGGCATCCCTCTGTACCTACGAGAAAGCTCAGGACAGTCTGGACCCAGCAGTGACTGTTGTGTCTCTCCCTAACATCCGGCTTTGGCTTGGGAGACAGTCACCAAACATTTGTTGAAAGACAATATAACGTACCTCCATACATTATATTTATCCCATTTTAGAAATTCAGTGTTTTATAGACACTCACCCTCCTGAAGAAACCCTTTTCTGGGGCTACATGCTTCCATTGTAGAGCCTGATTAATATTTAAAAAAAAAAAAAAAGGAAGAAAGGAAGGGAAAGGGAGGGAAGGAGAAGAAAGGAGGGAAGAAAAAGAAGGAGAGAAGGGAAGGAAGGAAGGGAGGGAGGAATTGTCAAGCTTGTAGCTGTACTGCTGGATGTGGCTCAGAGAGGAAAGTCTGTACTCTGTAGCATGCATTGAAGACCTTTCATAATCTGACCCAAATTGTTATCTGGACTAAACCTCTCAATGTCCACAGGAGCCTCTCTGTCTCCATTCACACACAAAAGCACGGCCCCCACTGTGCATCCACACAGACCACCACCATCATGGGGGTGCCTGCCACACCTTCCTAACGCAAGAAGGCTCTAAACGCACCTCCATTTCCTGACATCTGACTAGCCTGTGGTGATGAGCTCGTGTGCAGCCTGTCTTCGGGGGCTGAGCCTGAAACTCCATGATTTTGTGGGGCTCCTCAACTGTTAGCTGATCCTAACAGTTAAAAGGAAACTAACATGTATTGGACGCAGGTACATGCCAGACACTGTGCCAGTATTTTCATGGGCATAACCCCTGGAACTAGGTACCACCTGCACTTGCTAAAGAAGAAGCAGCAGGCTCAGAGAGGGTAAGATACTTGCCTGAAGATGCACAGCTAGCACGTGTGCTAAGCATCTCCTGTCGTTTTTGTAGGGGAGTGGTTACCAGTGTTAGCAGAGGCATGGGAGGAGGGGGTGTGTCTGCACCTGCTTTGGTCCTCCCTGCCAAAGACCCTTTAGTGGGTCTCCTGTGCATCACCCCAGAACCTGCTCTCGCTCTGGATCCCCTTTTCATCCTGCTGGTGTGTGATAGGTCTTCATTCCGAGCATCAGATGTCATCCAGTACCCAGAGGCTTCCCAGATGGTTTCCGTGTTGACTCAGATTACACTATAATGAAGAAGATTTGATTTATCTTTGGAGACATAGGAAAGCTTTTTTGAGTGGTAATCTTAAGGATAAAAAATTATATTTGCACATTTACATTTTTTTTTAATGTTTGTGTATTTATTTTGAGAGAGAGAGCAGGAGCAGGGGAAGGACAGAGAGAGGGAGAGACAGAATCCCAAGCAGGCTTCATGGCAGCATGGAGCCTGATGCAGGGCTCGAACTCAAGAGCTGTGAGATCATGACCCAAGCTGAAATCAAGAGTTGGACTTACAACTGACTGAGCCCCCAGGTGCCCTACTTTTTCACATTTCAATCAGAGAAACTGCTCAAATGGTTGTTGGTTATGTCTCCTCAAAATAATCAAATAAGCTGTCTCTTTAAGGCATCTGCCATTAAAATTTTTTTTTTAATGTTTATTTATTTTTGAGAGAGAGACACACACAGAGCATGATCAGGGGAGGGGCAGAGAGAGGGGGACTCAGAATCCGAAGCAGGCTCCAGGCTCCAAGCTGTCAGCACAGAGCCTGACGCAGGGCTCAAACCCACGAACTGCAAGATCATGACCTGAGCCGAAGTCGGACACTTAACCAATGGAGCTCCCAGGCGCCCCGGGCCTCTGCCATTTTTAAAGGTAACCAGCAGCATAATGGCTTAGCAGTCTTGGTGGCGTTGAAACTGCTATGTCGGCAGTTGGATGTCGATGCCCCACCACCATTTTTGCAGCTGTAGAAATAATCAATGACCTGGGTCTCCAGGGAGAGACTAAAGTTAGGACTAGTGATTATGTTGTTACCACGATGAGAGTATAAATTCATGCCATGGGATCAATCACAGTGTCACTGGCTTCTTGGGGTTTCTGATGTCGGGTCTGATGGCATCGCACACCTGGAGGAAACCACACTCACCTCCAGGCTCCCTGGTGCCGCACGTGTGTCCCGGTGGAGGTGCCCACTGGAAACACATAGTCCAGACTCTGGAGCTTAATAGCGAGGGCTGATTACAGAACCCCAGAGCTGCAGGAGCAGGGTGCCGCTACCTGGTCCAGGTGCCCTCCCTCCAGTCCACCCTGTGCCCCCGTGGGCTGAAGGTCAGCTGCAGGCGAGAAACATCCAGAGTGGGTTTGGGGGTAACTGGAAGTGACCTGCGCGGGAGGGTGCACATCAGCTGCGATCCCTACATCACATGTGGTCGGCAGCCTGGGGTTTCCTGGGCCAGAGAAGGTTAGCACCAGAAGGAGTTGATATCAAGCAGGGTTTCCAGCCAAGCGGCCTGAACGTGTTGAGGAGCCATGGTCCAGCAGCTGCTTTCAGTGCTTCTCGTGCACAGGGGATGTCCTTTAACCCAGACGTGGCTGCTAGACACACTGAAGTGTGGCTGCTCTCCTTTGGGGTAGAATTGCACCAACACAGAGCCGTCCTGTGGTGCAGACCAAGGCTCCGAACGGCATTGATGGTTTTGGTGACCAAAACAAGGAAGTGTGTTTAGTCCATGCTACTTGGTACGGGGGATTCTAGTGAACGGTCCCTGTGCCCCTTGGATCGCTCCTGGGCTCCCCTTCTCCCCCTCCACCCACCCAGCCTCCAGTTAGGTCTGGGCTGGCAGGATTGGGGGGTGGGGCAGAGGCTGGGGCGTTCCCTACTCTCCCACCTCTGGCTCTGGTGGCCACCCCTGCCCAGGGTCCTCCCAAGGCCCCTCTTCCTCTGGGGGACCTGGCTCAAACCACTGTCTCTCCAGCTGTCCCTCCAGCCCAGGACTGGCAGCAGCTTCCTCCAGATTCTCTACCAAAGGGGAGAGGCAGAAACAAGACCTTTATTCTTTTGTTTATAACAAGGTTTATTGAAATATAATTTTTATGCGGTGCAGTGCACCTCCTTTAGGCGTGGAGTCTGACAGGTGTTGACAGCCGTGTTAATGGTCCACAGTTAAGACTTCTTTCCATCCCCCAGAGCTTCCCTGCGGCCTCTTTTGACGCACTCCCTATACCCTCAGCGCCCGCAACGATGCATGTGGCATCTATTTCTACAGTCTTACCTTTTCCAGAATGTCACACAAATGGAGCCACACAGTACGTGGGCCGCCATGTCTGGCTTCCTTCATCTAGTATGCTCCCCTCACCGAGCATCCCTTTGTACACATGTGCTGCTATTTACCACTTCAGCACTGGATGGAAGTGAGGCTTGTTTCCAATTTTTAGTGGTTGTGAATAAAGCTGCTGGCAACATTCTTATCGTTATACCAGGTCTTTATATTGACACGTGTTTTTGTTTCTCTTGGAAGATTCCTAAGAGGCAGATTGCCAGGGCGTCTAAGTGTTGAAAGATGGCAGAATTTGCCATCCCCAAATACACACTTTGGCATAAGGATTACTTTGAGCTGAAGGCAGTTGAGAATAAGCAGGCACAAGAAAAGATCTCCAGCCTGCCCTAAAAGTAGGACATGAACTTGCCAGAAGTTAATCACTGAGATGACCCTAGAGTTAGCCTCAAGGTGACACCAGAGGGGTCTACGTGACACCCTTCTCTCTACTCACCCCTTGTGCCCTGGAAACCTGAAGGCCTTTCCTTGGTGTCTCTTCTCTGAAATTTGTCATTGTTTCAGGTTAAGATGTTGCATTAGCACAAGTCCCTGTGCACTGCTGAGTTTCCCCCATGTAGATCTGAGAGACATGTTGGTAAACTTCTGTTTGTTGTCCTCTTGTTCATCTTTCCTCTGTTGCAGAGCCCTAGAGAACCTAGAAGGGTAGGAGGAAAAAGGTTCCCCCTCCGCTGTGGTGTGTGTCTGCCCCTGGTAGAGACTGCCACACCGTGCTCCTCCATGACTGTGCCATCTTGAATTCTCTGCAGCTGCATGAGAGCCCCAGGAACCACACAGCCTCTCCACACACTCAGAGTTGGCACTTTTAATTTTTAACCCATTTTTGTCATTCTAATATGTGTGTAGGATCTCACTGCGGTTTTTACTGCATTTTCATGATGAAGAATGAGGCATGTTTTCATACATCTACCATGTATATCTCTTCTTTGGTGAATTGTCCAAATCTTTTCCCCTTTTAACTGGGTTGTTTTATTACAGAGTTGTTAAAGTTTTTTGTGTATTCTGGATACAAGTGCTTCATTGGATCGTTTGTTTTACAAATATTTTCTTCCCTTTGTTCATTTTCTTACCAGTGTCTCTTGAAGGCCAGAAGTTTTTAATTTTGATGAAGTCCAATTAGTCAAAATTCTTTCTTTAATTGTTTATATTTTTGATGTCATATCTAAGAAATCTTTGCCTACTCCAGGGCTGTGAAGATTTCCTCCTCATCCTCCTCCTTCTTTTTTGTAGAAAGCTTATGGTTTTAGCTCCTACATTTATATCTATTCCAGGTGAATTGCACACGTGGCACAAAGTTCATTTTTTTTCTCGTAAATGTCAGGTTGTGGCACCCTTGTTTGCTGAAGGACCATCCAGCAATGGTTTATCCATTGAGTTACCCTGATGCCTTCCTGAAAACCACCAACTTCATATGCACGGGTCTGTTTCTGGTCCTCTGTCCTGGTCCGTTGGTCTGTGATCCTTGCCTGGCCCTGGTGCCCGCTGTCTCAGCGCCTGTAGCCTCAAATCCAGTCTCAAGTCAGCGGTGTGAGCATGTCAACTGTTCTTTTCCAAACTTGTTTTGCTGTTCTAGGCCCTTCGAGTTGTGACTCACATTTTTTAATCCACTTCTCAATTTCCAACACCACTGAGATTGTGTAGGTGTGTAGATTAATTTGGAGGAGAATTAACATCTTAACATCTCTTTGGACCCTCTAATAGGGCACATGCTTGGTCTTCTCTTAATCTCTCTCATCAGCGTTTGTGATAGGTTTTCAGTATACACGTCATGTGTATAAATATACACACACACACACACACACACATATGTGTGTGTGTGTGTGTGTGTGTGTGTGTATTTATCCTTATGTATTTTATGGTTTTGATGGAGTAGACAAAGATTTCTTAGGTAGCACACCAGAGGCACAAGCCATAAAAGCATCATTTTGTGAATGGTACTGTTTTTTTTTTATTTCAATTCTTTTTTGAGAGAGAGAGAGACCAAGAGGGCACGAGTGTGTGAGTGGAGGAGCAGAGGGAGAGAGAGAATATTAAGTAGACTCCACATTGTTAGTGCAGAGCCCCATGTGGGGCTCGATCTCACAGCCCTGAGATCATGACCTGAGCCAAAATCAAGAGTCAGACACTTAGCCAACTGAGCCACCCAGGTGCCCCTTTATTTCACTTTTTGTTCTCATTGCTTGCATGCACAAGTACAATTGATCTTTATGTATTACTTTGCATTCTGTGGTTTTGCTGAACACACCTGTTCTACTATCTTTTCCTATAGATTCTTCAAACATTTCTTCCTTTCTAGGGTACGTGCCCTTGCTTCTTTTTCTTGCCTCCGTGCGCTAGCTAGGACGCCGGGGTGAACTGGAGTGATACGAGCAGCATCCCTGCCGCCGGCTCATTTCAGGAAGCATCTGTCTGTCCCTCATTAAGTCAGCTTAATCTTCCTGCAGGTTTCTGTATCCACCTTCCCCCACGTCCTCTCACCCTCTGTACCAGGTTCTCCACGTCACCTGCCCTCTTGTGCCACCTGACATATGCTGTCGTCTGAACAGACCCTCACAGGTGTAGCACCCCAGAGAGGAAATAAGCCTGGGCTTTTTACTGTGTTAAGGCAGGCAGCACCACCACTGTGAGACAGTGAGGCCCAGAGTGGCTCAGTGACCTTTTGCTGTCACTCAGATAGATGGGGACACATTTAAGTAGATATTATAGTTTGTAGGTTAGGTATTGTCTCCAAATGGCACTTAGAAACTCTAATATATGCATTTAAAAAGGACACATTAGTATACTGTGTAAGCCTGGATGTGTAAGCTGTAGGGTTCACATAAGCATTAAAGACGCGGCTCTTCCCTGTTCCGACTAAAGCTCATAAAAACATTGCAGTTACTTAAAATTTCAAACCTCACACGTAACCCTCCCATCCAGCTGCACTAATCACAGTCTGAAGGTTTATTTTTTTTCAATGAAATATATTGCTCAATTCAATTCCAAGAATTGTTTTCACATGGCTTTATTCCATGGACTCAGAATCACATTCCCGTGGCGAGGAAAAGGGGTTGGTCTGCAGGAGCTGCAGAGAGGAAGGATGGTGTTTTCTCGCCAGTCTGCCTGGTGGCCATGTGTGGGGGTGGTGGGGGGTGGTCGGAGGCCCAAGACCCAGCGGGCCAGGTGCTGGGGGCGGGGAGGACCGAGGTGGGGAAGGAGTGGGGGTCCCGAGGGAGCCATCCTGCCCCATGACGATGCTGCTGGAGGGGATCCCGTGTGGCCTGTAAGTTGGGCTTCTGTTGCATTTCTGTGGCGCCTTTGTGTGCTGCATGTCCCTGGCTCTGCACCTGCCTCTCACCGTCTGTCTTCTCCCTTCCGTGGCCACCTGTCAACTGCCAGCAGTGGCTTTGATATGTCGTGCGGTCTGTGGCTGTGCAGGGTCCTCCAGGTGAGAGCTGAACCGGTGGGGTCCAGGTGGTCAGTGGCATTGCCACTGCATCCGCTTCTCGGGGGGCGGGGGGACACTGGTGCTGGCTGTGCCAGTGAGCCCAGTGGCATGATTCCAGGGTCTTTCCCAGGGCTGTTTTCCGGCTGGGAGGTGCGAGGTGCTGTGACCTTCTCTTTGGGAATATGGAGCCACACAAATATGCCGAAATGATGAATGGCCAATGGACAGGTGCATGGGGGCTGAAGGCAGCAATGGTGGGAGTCAGTTGTCCCAAGTCCCCAGGGCCCAGCCCTCTGGCACTTGGACAGGCTTCTTGGCACGTATGTTGCCTT
This sequence comes from Lynx rufus, assembly GCF_022079265.1. NCBI lineage: Eukaryota > Metazoa > Chordata > Mammalia > Carnivora > Felidae > Lynx > Lynx rufus. The sequence continues at coordinate 82,873,186 of NW_025814823.1, read as the reverse complement.
CCAAGTACCCCTCTGTGCCCAGTGGGTAAGTCTCATGGGGTCTGGAGTCCCAGGTTGGAGGAAACCTTTCTCTCTGCCCACCGAGGTTCTCCCTGTGACACTGGACTCACAGAGAGTTTAACAAGAGAGTTAACACCTGTGGCATATGTCACGCAGGGGACACCTCAGTGACGGCTTGCTCCAAGAGCAGGCTGGACAGTCTGTGTCCAGAGCAGCGACCAGACAAGGGGGAAAGAGTTTGGGCCTCCAAGGGTGGCAGACTGGGAGGCGAGCACATGGGGGTTAGTGGAGTTAGGGCTGTTTGTGCAGGACCATCCTGGGGGCACCCCTCTGACCTCCTCACCATAACACCTCCTGGGCGAGGGTCCACGGCAGCCCCTGCTCCTCAGACGTTTCCTGGGCTGCGGGGGGCGGGCAGCCAAGGGAGCTCTGGGACGGCTTCTTCCTGCACCTGCCTCCAGCTCACTCACTTGCCTCCAGCTCAGAGCGGCCTATTCTGAGGCAGCCTGTTCTGAGCTCCCTGGGACCAGACAGATGGGCAGGCTTTTCTTCTCCTAAAACCTCGAATCAAGGAGCAGAATGGGTAGCCCCAGCCAGGTCCCATGTGAGGCTTTCTGGAGGAAATGTGGCATGTACTGACCCGCTGGAAGGAAGACAGCATGGTGTTATTGGTTTACCCAGTTACCTGTTCTGGACGATGCCGCTGTGAAGCCTAGCTGTGGTGGTGGAGAGCCCCGCTTGTTGTTTCGGGGGTTTGTCCCATCGTGTGACTGCTTTTCTTCTGCATGTGTGTTGTAGGGAAGGTGGCCATCCAGAAGGAGGACCTGCCCAAGTACCACAACAGGGACACGTGGTTCCAGCTGCAGCACGTGGATGCAGACTCTGAAGTGCAGGTGAGGCCTCAGTGGGGCCTGTGGGAGGGGCTGCGGGGTGGCTGCAGAGACAGATGCAGGACTGGGATCCTAACAGGGAGCGATGGTTAGCAAGCGCGTCCTCTTATCCACAATGCGCCTAGGCCTGTTCACCGTGTTCATTCTTTCGGTTATTGTCACACTTTGACATGTGTGAAGCATAAAATTGGAAAGGACAGTAATTACACAGAACTGAAGGTGAACAGAAAATATGGGCAAGCAAAAGCAAAGCTGGGGCAGGAGCGAACACACAGCCTCGCACTGCGGGTCCCAGTTGCCGGAAGGGCCCGCGTGCATTTCCAGCTCCCACATGTAGCAAAGGAGAGTTTGGAGAGAAGGGAAGTGACCAGTCACCGAGTTTCCTGTCGTCTGAAGCGTCCCCTGGGCTCTTCTCGGCCGTGTGTCATCAGGGACTGACACCCTGCCCCGGCGTGGGGAGGCTCTGGGGTTCCAGTTCCCAACCCTCCCGTCACTGTGATGGGGCACTGCCCATGCCCACACCAAGCATCTGGGACCACACGCTGGGAGGGTGGCCCACAGCCTCTCTTCTCCCTCGACCTTGCTTGTGTGGTTTCCAGCTGAGCTCCTAAGCCCGCGCTGGTGTCTGCAGTCCACAAGCGGGAGGATAGTGCACCGCCGCGACACCAGGACACGGGAGCACTGTTGTCAGCGGTCCTGGGAGTCGCCAGGGCTTGGCCAGGGTATGGGAGCCAGCACAGGGTCTGGCATAGGCAGGCCTGGCTCCAAGCCCAGTGCCCCCATCCACCAGTGAAATATGTCGGCGGGGCCCCCAGCAAGCCTCGTTTCCTCATATGTAAAATGGGGTTCTGTGAATACTGGACAGGACCTGATGTGCGGCAAGGTGGTCCCTCGGACAGAATCCCCAAAGTAGGTAGCTGCTGAGGACCCCGCTCTGCCCGGCACATCTCACCCATAGGCACCTGGCCCGGCATTTGGGGGCCTGGCTGGCTGCTTGTCCCCACACTTCCTTGTAGACCCTCAGCCTTGGTTGAGCTGTGAGGGTGAAGGCAGAGCATCCAGTTTCCGTGTGCTGTGGGGCCCCTGGTGGCCCCTGCGATCAATCCACAGACTTGGAGAAAGAGGCAGGGGGAGGGAAGGGTTGAGGAGCTGAGCCCAAGAAAGATGTTGTCTCAGTGGCTCACTGAATTCTGGCCAAGGGGCCCACACGTGCCGCAGAAATCAGTAGACACACAGCTACTGCGGAATCCCCGTGTGTGCCCAGATTCCAAGAGCAGCTGTAGCAGTGACAATGAGCTAATTAACACCAGGAGCACACGGGCCGCCCTGGTGCTTCCGTCTGCAGACGGAAGGCTACAGGGCCACGTGCCATTCCTGCCTTTTGATTTGGCGGTTTCCCCATGACTTTTGTTCAGCAGTGGAACCGGCTGTGGCGGTGACAAGGACTCCTCCGCCAGCAGCCGGCCACGATGTGTCTTCACTGCGTTCTTCACACTGGGCCAGCCCTGGTTTAAGTCTGACTTCATTGTCAAGTGTAGCTTTTCGTTTTTCTCCCCTTGTTTTTAAACTTAACTTTTGATTTTGAAATGCTTACAGATTCATAGACAGTCCCAGAAAATAGTACACAGGCAAACACAGGCAATGATGATTAGCAAACTGTGTGCTCTCCTATTTATCCTTAAAGACAAAACCAAGTGAAGAAAGGCCTGTGTTCCTTCATGCCATTTTCCTCATGGCAACATCCTGCGTAACTGGCCACAGCCGGGACACGGACATTCTGCAGTGCACAGACCTCAGATCTCACCACTTTTACATGTCTGCACACGTACAGTGTGTGCGTGCACGTGCAAATCACATATGTATCCCGTGCATTTCATCATGTGTGGAGGTCTGTGCAACCACCACCACAGTCAGGGTCCAGAACCACTCTGTCACCACAAACCTTATAAATGCGGTGTGTGTGTTGATTGTACTGTGCTGTGTGGAGCATCCAGACTGTTTCATAACTGGTGCCTTTCATGTGCCTGTGGACCAGGACCTTGTCCTCCTGAGCCTGACCCTTACACCCTCCAGATGGGGTGTGCCTGTAGCTGGGCCAGCTTCCTAGGGATCAGCGTTACGAGCAGCAAATGGGTATTGCTGGTACTGGGGAGACAGAGGAAGTACTGTGTGTATTGAGTGCCCGCCAAGATCCAGGCCCTGTGCTGAGGGTTTTATTTAGGGTACTTCGATCTCAGAGTACCTGCCTAGGAAGCGGTCATAACAGCGGAGGGAGCAGTGGTTCCTACATTCAAACTGGCCCGTAAAAGTGCAGCACAATCTTTTGCCTACAGCTGTTTCATCCTGAAATGTCTCATTTACGATTTTTAGAAGGGTAGAGGATGGTATATGGTTTCTTGAATCCATCGGTTCTGCAATTCATATGTAAAGGCATGCGTCAGAAAGAAAGTGCCAGAAAACTGGGGCCAACAAGAGATCAAGGAATCAAAGTAATGGGGGAAAAGGCAATTAAAAATTTCTTGATTCCTTCTGGAACTGATGTTTGTTAAAGTCTCTGGAAAATCACTTTATTCACAAGAATTAGTTGCTCTGTTCTTTCCCTGACCCTGGGTGAGAGGATCAGAACCACGCGGTTGGCAGGGACGGGTGCTTCTCCGTATTGCAAGGGGAGGGAGTCGGTCCCCACCCATCACCTGAGCGGGCACAGGGACCCTTCCCCAGCTCCTCCAAGGACACCCAGCTGCCACTGAGCTCTGCCACGTGCTCTGTGGTCTCAGCAGACTTGCCATTGAAGTGCGCATCCAGAAAACTCTGACAGCAAACCCTGGCCGTCTTCCAGCACCTTTAGCGTGGCTGGAAACCCCAGGAATTTCGTCTATCCTCTGTGTCAGACAACCCTGCTTGAAGGACTTGCCAAGAGCCAGCAGCTGTCTGCATTGAGGGCCCAGCTCTGAATCTTCCTGTGGGTTTGGGGAAGCGAGGGAGGCAAGGGCTGGCCTCCACGTGCCGTTTCTGACTGGTCCTTGGCTTCTGTGCTCACAGGAGTCTTGCCTGCTCTCAGCGCCACCAAGGTCCGAGTGCTTGGTGACCAGGGGCCCTCCTGTGCGCTGACTCCGGGCCCGGCCTCCAGGCGTGCGGACCGGGGCTTGACCGGGAGGGTGCAGTCTGTTGCTGTCATCGCAGCCCGTGGTCGAGGCCCTCTCTCCAGGCCAGGGATCTGATGCTTTCCTGAGAAAAATGTGTGGGAACCACTGTGATTTTCTTTCTTAGGTGATAAACTTTTTCAATTTTATGTTCACAGAAAACTGACCAGAAAGTAGAAGGGACTCCCGTGTCCTTGCCCCACTAGTCCTCTATTATTAGTATCCTTGTGGCGCATTAGCTGCCTCCAGGAGCTAGAGTGTAACAATACGAGAGATTCTTATCCTCCGTTCACAGAGGGTCATTCTTTGTCCTGAGTTCCACTGGTGTGACAAAGGTGCCCCCGGAGCCGCCAGTTCAGAACCCACAGGATGGCTTCGCGGCAGCACCAGTGATGGCCCCTCTTTCATTCTGTTATTAGTAATTTGTGTTTTCTATTTTCTTAGCCTATCTAGGGGTTTTTATTGATCGTTAAAAAACAAACAAACAAACAAAAACAGCTTTTGGTTGTTGATTTTTTTCTATTGATTTTCTGTTTTCAGTTTTGTTGATTTCTGCTCTTGCTCTTCTCTTTCCAGTTTCCTTAGATTATTGAGGTTAGATCTTTTGTCTGGAATGTGTGCGGTCACTGCTATAAATTTCCCAGCAAGCACTGCTTTCACTGTATCCCACACATTGTGATAAGTTTTATTTTCATTTTCACTTATGAAAAGAAATAAAATCAAATATCTCTCAGTTGCTCTTGAGACTTTTTCTTTGGTCTGTTATTTGGAAGTATGCTGTTCAATCTTCAAATATTTGGGGATTTTTAAGCTGTCTTTCTGATAGTGATTTGTATTTCAAGTTCCGATCCAAGAGCAGACATTGTGTGATTTATGGCCCAGGACTGGCAGCGCTGGTGGGTCCTGATGTGGATGGGTCCCTCTCTGCAGCTGGACAGGGTGTTTATGGGCAGCGGCTGGGCCGCAGGTCCGGGTGTTCATCTCCCAGTTGCTTTTTAAACTTCTTACTATCACCATTCACGTTGAATAAAAATGGGAAAAGCTATGCAGTCAGCATTTTGTAACGCGCTGCTCCAAGGCTTTTCTCCTCACGGATGCAGGGCCCTTGGGCGGAGTCCTCAGGGGGCCTGCCCAGCTGGGCCCCACCTCCTGCCCTTGGCTCAGCACGTGGGGCCTGTGACTAGGCCTCTAAGCGGGGAGCCTCTGCTGAGATCAAAACAAGCCCAGGGTCAGATTCTTCGAGGGCGGGGTGGCGTTTAGTGGGTGTCAAATGCTGTGCAGAGGCGAGCTGGAGAACCCACACTTCCTGTCTGTCCGGGGGGGTGGAGGGTGTGGCGCCCCCGTGCCCCTGCGTGTAGGTGTTTGTGGCCGGGTTGTTTGTGAGGGCGGTGGTGTGTCACCCACAGGGCACGGGGCACGCCCTTAACCTGTGTCTGGCTTCGGATGTGAACTTCTGAACTGCAGATTTATTGTGTTAACTTTGGGAGGAGGGGGGAGGAGTCCTTTCAGTGATGTTCTGAGTTTGTACTGTTTTGTGTAACTTCGACCCTAGTCCTCTCCCTAGTCTCCCGAATATGGTGGCAGCATGCGTTAGCCAATAGCATCTACCCTCTCAGTGGGAAGGTGCTCCCCTCAGCATCTGCCCCCTTGCTGGGGAGGTGCTCCCCTCAAAATCTGCCCCCTCGCTGGGGAGGTGTTCCTCTCAGCGTCTGCCCCCCTCGGTGCGGAGGTGCACCCCCTGGAGAGGAAGCTCAGCAGCGGAGCAGCGGGGCCCGCCGTGTGGATGTGCGGGTCCTCTTCTGGGACATACCGGAAATGGGGCTGTGGGTCGTCGTTGGTGGGGTTGTCTCAGCCCGGACACGTTCCCACTTGTCAGAAGCCTCTCAGAAGTAGTGACGTGATCCCCGAACGGCTGTGGCGACTTTAAGGTTTCGCGGCTGGGAATGCAGGTTGCGGGCGTCAACCGGGAGCAGCCTGTTAGGGGTACATCCTTCCTCTGCTCGCTCAGGTGGAGCATTTGCTGAGTGGTTGGGTTTGAAGGGTGGCGAGGGGGGCGTGGGCGACGAGGGGGGGCGAGGGGGGCGTGGGCGGCGTGCGGGGCGAGGGGGCGTGGATGATGTGCGCGACGAGGGGATCAGGGATGGTGTGCGGGGGAGGGGGACGTGCGCGACGAAGGGGCGTGGGCGACGAGGGGGAGTGGGCGGCCTGCGCCTCGCACCCTCACCTTGGCAGATAGCAGCGCCTGCCTCAGGGCGCCGGCGGGGAGCCTGGAGCCTGACCCGGCTCCGCGCAAGGGAGCTGCAGGATGCGGCCCGCCAGGGTCACTGCTGGCAGCGTGGGCGTGTGTTTGCCGCACCTGCAGAGCCGGCGGCACCGAGGCCCACTCCTCCCAGGCTGGGTGGATGGGGTGGTGTGCGCCCTGGAGCCTGCTGTGTGCACGCTTGTCATGGGAGGGGCGCTCTGGGCCAGAAGCTCCCAGGGCTTTGGGAAGGGCCCATTGACCCCTTGGGAAGCGCGGTGCTCAGGAGGTATTCCTGGAGTTATGTGCGTGGCCAGAGCCCGTCAGCGCCTCTGCAGATACGGGGTCAGTGCCCTGGACACCGGATGTTGCCCAGGGTCACGCAGGTGTGATGCTGCTCTGGACCCATCATCCATCACTTCCCCTTCCTGAGACCATTTGTCCTGCAGGTGAGGGAAGGGCCAGAAAGGGCAGTGCCTGGGGCACATCAGGGGCACGTCAGGTCTCCCGTGTCAGTGTCGTGGGTGAGCCAGAGGACCCGGGAGGCTGGCCTCCACGCCTCTGGGCAAGCAGGGCCCTGTGCAGGTGTCTCCGCAGCTGCAGGAGAACCCAGGAGGCCACTAGGGGCGCTGCTGAGCAGTCCTGCCCATGCTTTCCTCCCGTCCATCCATCCATCAGTCTGTCAGTCTGGGGCCCTGGATTCTTCTAGCACAAGGCAGCCTTCAGAGGGCCCTCCCCAAGTTGCAGAGTCTAGAAGTTTCAGTCAGAGGGACCTTGGAGATTATCCAGCTCAGCCTCCTTTTCTAATTAAAAAGAGCGTTAATTTTAACATTGTGTGTACTCCTAGAAATATGTCAGTGTGTCACACCTGCTACTGTTGCATGTTTCTTAGGAACAGCCTCCTCTCTTCTTCGCAGTCCCCTCTCCTCTTCCCTCTCCTGACCCCTGACCCCTGATGATAACCTGGTTGGGTCCTCCAGCTGGGCCGACGTTGGCAGAGACGTAGATGCAGGCAGAAACACAGCACTGGTCTTGCTCTCAAAATTCCAGCCACCTCTGCTCCCCTGTCCTTCAGAAGCATCCATGGGCATTAACTTCCTGCCTGGGGCACAGGACTGAGATCCCCTGGCCTGGTGTCCAGGCCACACACACACAGACACACATACACATGTACTGAGGCGACGGGGCAGGTGTCTGATGCAGGCACCTGTTGTATGAAGGGACGCAGATAAAAGCAAGCAAACATGTTGGGGAGGCTGCTTTCTCTGGCACCTGTTCCTTGTGCCTTTTGACTTCTTTCTTCTGAAACAGCGGTCTGCTGTCCTTAAAGCTGGGAGTGCAATGTGCCTGTTGGGCTGGACCCTTTAACTCGGGGGTAGCCGTGCCTCATCTGGAGCCCTGGGATCTGAGTGGGGTGGGGGCAGCGCTGTGGATGCTGCATGCGGTCAGACACAGCTTCACATTTATGAGCAGAGACTCTGGGGAGCTCTCCCCTACGCGTGGCCAGCGCCTCGTGACCCTCTGTCCTTATGCCTTTCAGGGCAAGGTCCACCTGGAGCTGAGGCTGAGTGAGGTCATCACCGACACGGGCGTCGTCTGCCACAAGCTGGCCACGCGGTAAGACATGGACACCTGGTCTTCGCGAAGTAGTAACTCTGACCCAGGACGGGTCCTTGTTTTTCAAACAAATGAGTCAGAAATCCCAAAATCGGTGATTCCCCACAATGACAGTGTTTTTAGAGGTTCTGGCACATTGTTCTTAAAATCCTCAGTAAAGCAAATGCTAGAGGTAAAGAATTTGGCTTTTGTCAATAGCCATACTTACTCAGGGGGACATTTAGGCAAAGAGGGTGCTGTCTCACCCAGGGCGATACAGGTGAGGAAACAGTGCAGAGGTGTGTCCGAGGCCTGTCGGCAGAGCTAGGGCCTGAACTCAGACCTTGCACTCCGAATCCAGGGCTCCATCTACCCTGCAACGCTTGGTGAGTGTGAATGTCTGTGCACGTGTCTAAGCGGGTGAGGCTCTTGACATTTAGGGTCACGGATCCCATAGAGGAGGGGGCTGAGGACTCTTGGGAGATGCCCGGACACACGCACAAGCTCGCATTGTGTGCAGGGTCCTTGCCCTGTTACCCCAGTGAGACCTCGGGGCACACACACCCTGGCCAAGACCATGTTCTCTCACTGCCTGCCCCATGGGCCCCACATTTGTTTTTACCGACGACACCTGCAGTAGTTGGGGGTCCCGTGGGAGGGCGTCAGAGTGCCATCTGGCCCATCTGTCTGTGGCTGGCATGTTTGGAGCCTCGGGTATGTCCTGAGTGAAGGGCGGTGGGGAGGGAGTCTCGGAAGAGGAAGTGAAGAGTGAAGGTTCACAGAAACCAGGAGAGAGACCAGACGTTCCCGCGTGCTTCATCTTAGGAGAAGACAGTTTCCTGAATTCATTTCTTACCCATCTCTGGCAAAAAGGGCTTCAGTGAGATCGGGCGAGTTCCACTTTAGGATTGTGCTCCCTGTGTCCCTGCATAGGGCCCAGGGTGGGGGCTCGAGGAGGATCCCACATCATCTGCCACCCTGGGGGGCCCTGGCCTGCTTCCCACAGCATCGTTGGAACCTGTCATCTGGTCACTTCTGGCTGCAGGGGGCACGCATGGGAATGTGTGTAGGACGTGCACAGGACTTGGTGTGGGACATGGGGAGGACACCGTGAGCTTTGTCCTTCGCTGCTTCTGTGCTCCTGTTCTTGAAGTAGTTGCTGTGCTCTCAGACCCTGTAGCAGGGAGAGAGAGTTGCCTGTTTCCTTGTTTATTGGTAGGCTTATCTCACCGTGTTCCAAAACAACTTAAGGCTGTTCAGAAAGAGCCTTACGTAGGATAAGAAGTGCGCTTTAGAGGTTGGGAGACAGAATGGACCAGGCTGGGCAGAGCACTGAGTCAGGAGGGTGAACATGGGAGACATGGGCCAGGATTCCTGTTCTGACAGCCATCCCGTCCAGCCTCATGTCTAGGTGAGGGAGGGTGGAAGTAAGCTGTTTCTCTGGGGAGGGCACAGAGCCGTGGTCCTGTCCAAGGAGAGGTTGGGGGAGTGGGCCTGATCAGATGACAGGTGTGGTGCCCAGAGCAGGAGACCGAGCGATACTTCACAACTACCCACCCTGCCATCCCCACTGGTCCCCACCCACCCCCAGAGTTCCTGCCATCCATGTTGTCCCTGCCAACCAACCGCGGGAGCTCCCCAGACACTGCCTTCTGGAAGTCTCCTTGGTTAGAGCACCAGGGGTTTGCCTGGTTCCTGCATCTTTGTGGTGGGATCCTACCGCTTCTTCCTAGTATACACTAGTACGCACACTAGCATACATGCTAGCACACGTGAGTACACACTGATAGATGTACTAGTGTATACTCTACATATACTAGCGCAGCAGCGCATCTACTACACATGCTGGTACATGCTAGCCTATACAACTTCCCACACCGGCACACATGCTAGCACACGCTGCCATTGCTAGCACACACAAACACACACTAGTACACATGTTAGGATACACTGGCGCACGCTAGCATGCTCATTAGCGCACAGTAGCATGTACACTGGTACACCTGCTAGTACACATGAGCACACACACTCGTCTACATGCTGGCGCATATACACCCTATACATATATGTACAAAGCAGCACACCCACCGGCACATACTGCCACACGCTAGTACACTTTGTTCAGAGTTCCAGGGCACAAGGGTCCCCCATAGGGGTGCAATGAGGGAGAAAGAGGCTGGGGGTGCCACAGAGTCCCACAGGGGCACATATCCTCCAATCACATGAGTCAGAGGTGTCTGAGGGACCAGTGACTTTTCTTTCTTCACTTTGCCTTGCACTGTAGATTTTTCTTTCACTAAGAAATATCCTTTACATACCATAAAATTCAGCATTGTAAAATGCACACTCGGTTGTGCAACCATCACCACTAACCACTGCCTAGTTCCAGCACATCTCATCACCACAAGAAAGAAATCCCGTCCCCAGGGGCAGCTGTAACCCATACTCTCCAGCCCTTGGCAACCACTGACCTGCTTCCTGCCTATGGATTTGCTTATCCCGGATGTCTCACATAAACGGAGTCACATAACGTGTGGTTCTCTGGGACTGTCTTCTCTCACTGAGCATGATGTCGGCAAGTTTCACTCACGCAGTAGCAGGCATCATGGCTTCAATTATGTTAGGGCTGAGTAATGTTCACTGTGTGGGTACACCGCATTTTCTTATCATCGTCCATTTGTAGACATTTGGGTTGTTCCCACTTTGAGGCGATTGTGAATACTGCTGGGAACATTCTTGTATAAGCGTTTGTACAGACTTGTTCTCATTTATCTTGGGTATGTAACCTAGGAGTAGAATCAGTGCATTATATCTTAACTCTGCTTAACTCTTTGAAGAAATGCCCGACTGTTTTGTCACAGTGGTCGCCGCATTTACACGGCCAACTGTGTGCGACTGCTCCGGTCCCCCCCCATGCCTGCCAACCCACGTGATTCTCCATGTTTGTTTTTGCAGGCTCCTGATGGGTGTGAAGCGGCGTTGACTTACGTTTCCCTAAATGACACTGACCATCCTTTCTCGTCCTTGTTGGCCAGCTCTGTTTCTTCTCTGAAGAAATGTCTGTGCAAGTCCTTTGCTGATTTTTTTCGTTGGGTTATTAGTGTTTTGTTGTTAAGATGTAAGATTTTTTCGTATATTCTGGATGCTAGGCTTTTGTCAAATATATAACTTGAAAACATTTTTTGTCATTCTGTTGTCTGCCTTCACTTTCTTGGTAATGTTCTTTGTGATACAAGACTTTTAAATCTCAATGAACTCTAAGTTATCTGTCGTTTCCTGTGTTTTAGGTCCAGATCTAAGAAATCATTTCCTAATCCAATCTAACATTTGTATGGTTTGGGCTCTCAGCTTCAGGTCCTCACCACGTTTGGAAGTAATTGTTGTACGTGGTGTTAGAAAGGTGCCAGCATTGATTCCTTTGCTTTTGAATATCCAATTGTCTTGGCATCATTCTTTCCATGTGAATTATCTTGGCATTTTTGTTGAAAACCACTGGGCTATGAATGGATGAATGTATTAGTTCAATAGAATAGTTCAGAACCTATCCCGTTGACCTGCATGCCTGTCCCTATGCTGGTACCACCCAGTCTTGGCAACTTTCGATTTGTGGTACATTTTGAAGTCAAGAAGCGTGAGTCTCCATCTTGGTCCTTTTTTTTTTTTTTTTTTTTTTTGTGACTTGCTATCCTGAGCTCTTTTCATTTCCATGTGATTTTTAGGGTCACCATGTTAATTTCCACAAAAATAGCAGCTGACATTTTGATCGTGATTGTATTGAATCTGTCAGTTTGGGGAATTAGCAATACTAAACCTTCCAACCCCTGAAACACTGCCTTCCCATTTGGTTAGCTCCTCTATAATGTTTTTTAAAAATGGTTTTGTTTCTCTAAGGTCATTAGAAATGTCCCCTCTTTCATTAATAATTTTAGTAATATGAGTCTTCTCTTTTTCTCAGTCAGCCTAGCTAAAGATTTGTCAAGTTTGTGGATCTTTACAAAGGCCTCGCTTTTGGTTTTACTGATTTTTCTACTTCATTATCTCTGCTATGGTCTTTACTATTTCCTTCTTTCTGCCTTTGTGGGTTTTTTGCTTTTCTTATTTCTTACGGTAGAAGTTAGGATGATCGATTTGTGATCCTTTTTTCTTTTTTAACATGGGCGTCATGGCCACTAGGTCTCCTCTGACATTGTAGCCATTTTGTATTTTATCACTTTCTCCCTTAGAGCTAAGTGTGTTCTGTGCACCTGGGACTTTCCACTAACAGCCCTGATTTGGGATGGAACAGGAGACAATGGACACTCTATCAAGTGTAAAAGCCTCAGGACCCCAAATCCTGGTGTCCAAAGACAGCAGAATCTCCCCTGGCCATGTAACTCTGACTTTCTCTGCTATCACCTCCTGTGTAAGATTGGAATAATGGCATCTATGCCGGCATCTGTGCAGGAGCACACGTGGTTATTTGTGTGTGTTCTCCCCTTGTGCCCTGGCATCTCAAAGGTTGGCAAGGGCTTGGGCCAACCTCACAGTGTGTTCTGGGCTCTGGAGAAAGTAAGAGCTGGGACGATGGGCCGTTGAAGTCAGTTGGGCAGAAGCAGATTCATTCTAATACGCTTCTCTCTTTGCCTGAGAATCACCTCAGGCCCTCCCTCCTGCCTAGCAACACCATCACCGTGACTTATCCCCACTTTCCTCTCTAGAACGTGATGGGGATGTGTTCTCAGCCTTCCTGACACATGTCATTCCCTTACTGCAGGGGTGTTACTTTCCTAGGGCTGCTGAGGCCAAACACCACAATCTTAAGTGGCTTAACTCAACAGAACTTTATTCTATCCCAGTTCTGGAAGCCAGATCCGCAATCTGGACACTCCAGGGGACGGTCCCTTCCCCCAACCCCTTCTGCAGCTTCCCGGGCTGCAGGCAGTCCCTTCCCTCTCTCCTCCCCCTTCACGTGACCCTCTCCACTGTGTCTGTGAAGCTTCCCTCCTGTAGGGACACTAGTGATCGAGTTTAGGGCCCACCCTGAACCCAGGATAATCTCATCATCTCAAGATCCTTAGCTGGATTACATCTGCAAAGACCTTTTTCCAAATAAGGTCACATCTCTTTGGGGGCCACCACCCAGCACACCACAGCCAGTAATTCCTACTGGGGCTGGCAGTCCACCCACCCAGAGGCTGCAGGACCTGCACTGTGAGGTCCTTCCCCACTCCCGTTACCTCTCACCTGGCCTAGGTGGTCTTTCATGGGGTGCCTGGGGGTGTTCTGGCCAGGTTGAGTTCTCTCTCCAGGTCTTCCCTCTCCCTGCTTCCAGTGTATCCCTCTTTGCTGCTGGGCACACCCTTCCCCGTCGGGAGCACCCCTCCCCACCAGCCGGGAGCACTGTTCTCCACTGGGCGAACCTTCCCCGCAAGCTGGGAGCACCCTTCCCTGCCAGCTGGGAGCATCCTTCCCCGCCAGCCGAGAGCACCCCTCCCCACTGGGAGCACCCTTTCCCACCAGCTGGGAGCACTCTTCCCTGGAGCCGGGAGCACTTTTCCCCACCAGCTAGGAGCACCCTTCCCCGCCAGCCAAGAGCACTCTTCCCCACTGGGAGAACCCTTCCCCGCAATCCGGGAGCACCCTTCCCCACCAGCTGGGAGCACCCTTCCCTGCTAGCTGAGAGCACCCTTCCCCACTGGGAGAACCCTTCCCTGCTAGCTGAGAGCACCCTTCCCCACTGGGAGAACCCTTCCCTGCCAGCCGAGAGCACCCTTCCTGCGAGCTGGGAGCACCCCTCCCCACTGGGAGCACCCTTCCCTGCCAGCCGGGAGTACCCTTCTCTGCTGGGAGCACCCTCCCTGCCAGGCTGAAGAGCAAGGTGAGGCTGCCTTCCCTCCAAAACCACAGGTTGTTCCGTGAGTGCTTTCAGTGCTTTCCTGAGGGTGTCCATTACCCGTGTACACCCTGGAGGCTTTGGGAGTCTGGAGGCTCATGGCCCTCACCTGTCCTGCGTCCTGCTGGTAGTGGGTGTTATCTGTGGGCTTTCCCATCACCTCTCCCTGACCTGCCTGGGTGGTGCCGTCAGTACCCAGGCTTCGTGTGGTCGTGTGGACGGAACACCTGCTGGACTTGCTCACGGAAACCTCCCTGTTCCTTCCACACGTGGCTTTTCCTGATTGTAACCCCTCTTTTTTGTCCTGTTCACTTGTATGTCCAAGTCTGCTGGCCTGGACGCCTGACGAGGCCCACGTGGTTTGGTGAGCCACCACCTTCACGTTCTCGTCTGTATGTGGATGCGGCATCTGCCAATCCCCATGTCACACAGATGCCTGTGCATGATCTCAGGCTTGGACTCTAGGGCCTCATCTCATGCTTTATTTTCATCCCCAACAAAGATTAATGTACCTTTTTATCACTCACTCAAAAATATTTCATGAACCCCTGCTGCAGGCTGAGGGCTGTTCCCGGCCTCCCGGGGTCTGCGTTCTGGCTGCATGTCAACATGTGAGGGCATTGGCATGTCACTGCACTGGAGACAAGTGTTGGAAAAGCTGGCAGGTGTGAGCCGGCCTGTTGAGCATGGAGGCAGGGTTCTGAAGCCATTTGTGCAGTGAATTAAGTAGTCGATGTGTGTGATCTGCAAGTATCCGTGAGACTGCTGAGGTCTACTCCAGGGCCAGTGGACATGATATTGTGCATCGGGGGCGATTGCTCGTGGACATTTCTGTGGACAATGTACCGCTTCCTTTAGAACAGGGGTGCGTGTGGGCAATGTGCAGCGGCCGTGTGTGCCAGAAGATGAGTGGGAGAGAAGACACGTGTGCACTAGCACTCGGCTCTGCTGGCGCTGCACGAGACCTCTGCTCGCCCCTTTCCACAGCCCTCCCTCTCTTGTCCCTGCAGAGCATTCTTTCTCTTGCTGTCCCGTGGTCACCTGCTTTGTCTGAAAGCAAGGGTTCCGCACTTTCCCGCCTTCACGCTCCAGCGCCTCCCAAGCTGACGAGAGTCCTTCTGGCAGCAGCACGTGCTGACCGGCCAGGGCCCTGCTCATGTGGCCAGACTGCAGGGCTGATGGCCAGGGGAGCGGGCACAGGCCGCAGGCAGCCCCACCCCGAGGTGCGCCCCGGTGGGGAATTCCAACAGCACCTCAAATCTAGCAGAGATCTTGCTTTCTGTTATTAGGAAATTACAAAAAGAAAAAAGTAGCCAACAGGCTATTGATATGTGGCTCTTTCTGGAGGCAGGAAGCCTTTCAAGCTGAAGTGTGAGGGCAGAAGGCTGAGCAGGTGGCAGGCTGGTGGCCCGGTGACACCTTGTCACTGCACGGCCAGCGTGTCTCCAGCTCTCTCGTGCCTGCACACTGCCCAGTTCAGCATTTCCTCCTTGTGGGCGGGCAGCGGAGGCCCCAGCATGTGTCCACATGGAGGGAAGGGAGAAATTGAAATGAGTTTGAAGCTGCAGGCTGTCACTCCAGCTAAGAGGCATAACCATGCGTTAATGGTCAGTTTGAAGATAAAATCCTATAAATGTTAAAATACACACAAAATATTGTACTTGGGGTGTGTTAGATTCCGGCTCAGTTGACTGTTTGGGTCACTGTATGTTTCACAGTGTCTTTTCCAGGACCTGGGAATACCCAAGGTAGTAAATATTTCACCCCTTTCCATTATTTATCTAGAACTTTCCGAAGCATTTGTTGAAGTTGTTTCAAAGAGAATGGGCCTGGAGACACACACTGTGTGTGAAGTAAAATGAACCTCGGCTTCGTGTGCCTCGGATGGTCTGCGAGAGCCCCCTGCCAGCTTGTGTGCGGGGCTGTAGCCGCAGGAAGCTGTCTGCAGGCGAGCACAGGGAGGCTGGCGTCCTTATTGTGGTTCCCACTTGCGGCATGCGGGATGGGAAGGTGTTGATTCTTTCCTACGAGGTGTCTTTGTGTGACTGCAGTTAGCATCCAACCCTCGTTTTGAGTTAGAGAATAGAGTGTTTCTCAGACTGGTCTCTTGGAGAAGGAAAGACAGCAACGTTCACTGCCCTAGGGTGGCCGCTGCCCACATCTGGTGGCACTTCCCTAGGATGTAGATGTGAGAAAACTTGCTTTCAGTGTGATGCTTAGCGATGCTGTCTAGTCCATGGCCATGAAAACCCATTATCTCTGAGGCTGCAAACTCAGGCATACTTGCCATGTAAACCTTCTTGATAACAAGTGAATGTAATAAAAACGTGTTTGCATTAAATGAGTCGTTTGCTCGGGGAGAGAGCTCGGGTCTCCCCGCACACATCCTGAGCAAGCTGCCTCCCCAGCATCTCACAGTGCTGCTCCCTGGGGGCCTCCCGGCCTCTGACAGGTGACCGCGACCCAAGGCCACCACTTCTTACCGCGACCCAAGGCCACCTGCTCTCCGAGACCTCCAACCACCTGAGAGGTTGACCCCGACTTGTACTTCTCTGCCCTTGTCTCCAGTTTATTTCTTCCCTTGCATGACCACACGTGACAGTTGCATGTCACGTGTTTATCGTCTTGTATTTGCTGCCGAGCTGGCTGAGCATACCGAAGCTTCAGATGTGAACCTCTGACTTCCTCACAGCTGCTCGCCCATTTGGGGAGATGGGCCTGAGTGGAGAAGAGCTCAGCAAATATTTGATGTGTGATGACTCGATGGGCGAATAAATGTTTCTGGAATGATCAGTCAGTGAAGGGAGGAGGGAAACCAGAGACCAAGTCAGTAATCTGAGAGGGAACCCTGGAATGGTCCATAAAACAGGTAAAAGAGAGAGCTGAAAGACGAGGTACAGCTGATCGGAGTAACAGGGCAGTCTCTGAGGCTCAGCCCACCCAACGGGCTCCACGAGAAACGCGGTGGGAAGAAAGAAGAACTGTGTACAAAAGTGCCCTGGCCAGGACAGGCGTGGCACACGCTCCGGGCGCACAAGCACTATGAAGGAGAAACGAAGGAAATGAAACTTCTCACCCAGAAAGAAATACTCTATTAAGTGTTAGAGGCTAAAGCATTCCTGAGAGGAGCAGCTCAGATCGCTCAACATAGGAAGGAATGAGAAGCAGGTTGGTTTTTGGCTTCCCAGCACCAAAGAGAAACGAGCCCTGAGATGTCGCAGGGGAGATGGTGAAAGTCATGCCCCTCTGTGGGAGCAAGACTCCTGCTGCGAACTGGACCCTCCCCCACCACAGTCAACTAAAGAGCCGGACGCCGTACGGGTGGAACATTCTGGATGGTGGGCAGTCGGCAGTTCAGCTCTCTGACCCCAAGTAAGGGAAGCAGACAGGGAGGCCACAGTGGTCCTGGTTTTGTCCTGGAGCCGTGTGGGTGGCGAGGGGCAGGGGGAGTCCCAAGTGGAGCCTGGAGGCAGGTGGGGAGACAGACTGCAGTTGGGGGTCTGAGCCGCTATGGGTGTTTCTGGAGAGGAGGGGCCCCACGGCGCTCCACAGGCCTGTGTGAACCCATAGGGCGAGCGCCACGGGGTCGGGCAGAGCGTGGGGCTGTGGATCCAAGAGGCTCTTGCGGCCCTAGGAAGCACTGATTCTCTGCCAGTGGAGATCCTTGTTCCCACTCGGCACTCCGCACAGAGCCTGCTGGTGGGGCCAGCCTGTCCTGGTGCCTCTCCCGACAAAGCCTCAAACAAGAATGGCCATAATCAGTGTGCAGCAGGAGATCGCTAACTGCCAAGCAGCAGGAGGCCCAGCAGCCTTGTTCTCCAGGACGCGGCGCATCTGGACTCCAGCAGCCTGAGAGCCTAACATCCAGCACGTGCTCCAGCCTGCATGCCAGGAGCAGGACGGCATGCCCCACAGCCCGGAGAAGGGACAGTCCAGGGAAGCACACCCAGGGTGACAGAGACGGCAGAATTCGTGGAAAAGGTGCTCAGAACTTGTGCGGCTGGCCGTGTTCCAGAATGCAAAGAGAACCAGGAACCAGGGCCTGCAGGTGGGATCAGGCGTGAGGAGACCCTGACACCGTGGCAGCTTCTGCTGCCGAGAAGCGCATGTGGCACGGAGGTCCCCCACCTACAACGTGGACACGCAGTAGTGTCTACTGTGTCGGGTTACTGGGAAGGAAAGCTCTGGAAGGTGTCACTCATGGGAGTCACCAGGAGGGTGTCCTGAATGCGGCACCAGTGTCCCCTGCCCCCAGATGTTTCTGGATTGATAATCGGTGCACCCACCACCCACTACTCTTCGCTGGACGGGAGCTCCGGGCATCAGGACCACCACCCAGAACTCAGGACGCTCGGCCCTGGGCTGTTGAGGCTGCTGTCCTCTCAGACCTCAGGGTAGCCCTGAGAAGCTGCCTGCAGGCCCCCGGCTCCCGCCCCTGACACTGCCACTCTCTCCGCAGCATCCTCGAGTGCCAAGGCCTTCCCATCGTGAACGGGCAGTGTGACCCCTATGCCACCGTGGCCCTGGCAGGACCGTGCAGGCAAGTACTGTGTCTAGGCCTCTCCGGCGAGCTGTACTCCGGTGCGATGATGCTGAGGCCTCCTTGTTTTGGGAAGTGCAGGATGGGCCCTGTGGTGGAATATATTGTTCTGGCTTACTTTTCTTTCTTTTGTTGCCCTAAAACTGCTTTGTGAAGAAAGCCCTTAGCTTCTTCACACTGGGTATTCTTGGCTCAGTAAGGGTTCCTCGTCTGCAGGCTGTGGCTGGATGGGAGTCCTGCTTGGGAGGCAGAGGCATGGGCTGCCAACGTGCCATAAGGGTGGAGGTGCTGACATGGGAAGGTTGGGGAGGGGTGAGATCAGGAGGGAGAGGGAGAAGGGAGGTGTGTGGAGTTTTGGGACTGAGGAGGGAGGGGTCCGGCCCAGGTGCTTAGGGGGTGTTGGGAGGGTAACCAGGCAGAAATATTTACAAGAAAAGAGAGGCAGTAAGTTATGGGCGAGAGATTTGGCATCAGCAGCATTGGTTTTAACCTTCACCCTTCCTCCCCGGTTCAGATCAGAGGCAAAGAAGACGAAGGTGAAAAAGAAGACCAACAACCCGCAGTTTGATGAAGTGTTTTATTTTGAGGTTGGTGTTTCAGTGCCACAGACGTCACACTGAGACCCTGCGGGAGGAGGTGGATCTGACAGGCCTCAGGCAGGGTCACCTTCCTTCCACAGGTCCCGCAGCGACCTCGCGGCACACGACCCCTCCCTCCTTCCTGTGCTGCCTTCGGAGGAACTTTCCTCCCAGTTCTGATCTGAATGCTGACAAACTGATACTTTCCAAGTGATCAGGATTTGGTGGTTTTCTATTGTTTGGTTGGTTTGGTTTTTTTTTTTTTTTTTGCCTGCTTCACTAGTCTTTCCTGAGTTGTGGAGGGACGCTTGTTGACCAGAAATAGTGAGGGGGTTTGAAGCAAAAGAGGAAATGTTTTTGCTTTTTTTTTAATGTTTATTCATTTTTGAGAAAGAGAGAGAGACAGAGCATGAGTGGGGGAGGGGCAGAGACAGAGGGGACACAGAATCCGAAGCAGCTCCAGGCTCCCAGCTGTTGTCACAGAGCCCGGCGTGGGACTCAAACTCACGGACTGTGAGATTGTGACCTGAGCCAAAGTCTGAGGCTTAAGCGACCAAGCCTCCCAGGTGCCCCAAGGAAACATATGTGAACAAAGAGACCCCTTGGCTGCCTCAGAACTGTAAACCAGTGAAATTAGTGTGATGGAAGCTGTGAGGGCTGAGGACTGGGAACAGAGCAGGGAGCAAACGCAGATGCTTCAGTTTAAACGTGACCCGTAGGAAATACATTGAGGCTGATGTGCTCCCATCTGCAAAGGTCTCTTGCACATTTCCTACAGACCAGGTCCTGGGCGGCCAAGGTGGCATGAGGCCTCCACTCCTGTCTTCGTGAGCTTGCTTCCACGCAGAGAGCACACAAGTGGGTTCCTGCACTTGCTCAGTGCTGCTAAGTCAGTGGCTTTGGGGACCAGGAAGCAAACGACTGGTGAAATAGAGCAAGTCTTCACAGAGCAGGGACCCTTGAGTAGAGTCTGGAAGGTGCATCATGAGGCTGAAGGAAAGAGTGTATCGAGATGTAGAGTGGGGCTGGTGCAAGAAGGGGGAGTTTGGTAAATGACGCTGGACAGATGGGTTAGAACCAAGCAGCTCACGGGCAGAGAACCTGGACCTTTTCTGACTGGTGTCCAGAAAGCCCATGGGTTTCTGAAACGGAGGAGCCAGGCTTCTTGGGGCAGCTGTGAGAAGGGGTATGGGGGTCAGAGTGCTGAAGGCAAAGCACCATTTTCTGTCCCAGAAGGACATTCTTGTTTCATAGCCGCGTGAAGAAAATGGTTTTTAAGAGACTCAAGATCAGGCAGGAAGCTGATGTTGTCAACCTGATTTCAAGGGGGATCCATGCCAGGGCTCCAGAGACAGGGAGGGATCTGGAACAGAGAATAAGGAACAGTTTTTAATATGAAAGCATTAAAAGCAGCCAGACCCTTCGATATCTAGGCTGCCTAGAATAGTTAGATGAGCACTTTCCAAACTTGTTTTAATATAACACACGGTAAAGCCATAGGCTTTTGCTGCAGCCTGCATCACCCAGAGAGTTACGTCCACTTCTGTGGGCTTGTTTTCTATTTCATATACCCATATTTCACTCATTAATGTGGGCCTCATTTCCCTAGAGTAATTCAGTAAGCCCCAAGTACAGGTGAGCACAGGGGTAGGCCTACATCCTACAGGATCCCAGGGCAGGCCTAGATGTAGGCTCTCAGGCTGCACCTGCCTCTCCCATGGCCTCAGACCACAGGACCTTGGAGCATGCTTCTGGCTGGACTTTATGGTCTTAGACTCAAAGGGCCAAGCCCTGCTTGACAAGTACACCCCGTGGCTGGTTCTCTGTGCATGCCTTCTGCTTCAGCTTGCAAACAGCCCCACAGTTCTGACTCACCCTGAGGCTGAGCCCCTGGCAGAAGGAGCAGGGTGTCCCAGTGGTGGGCTTTGGGCTGGCACACAACCTCCTACAGGAGTTTCAACAGGAAGTAGCCGCCAGACCAGTTTGTCCCAGGATAATGGCTAGACTTATATAAAAACCCTTAAATGTTTTATTGAAATTATTTAAAATTCTATCAAAGCCACATTCATTCACTCAGTGGATACATTAGGTGCCACGCAGGAACCTCATGGCCACCATACTGGAAGCCAGACGGCGAATGATAGACCTTATCAGCACTGTGAACCATATCAGGCAGTTGAGACTCTGAGGGGCTTCCTGGAAGAGGGGGCATTTCACAGTCACCTTCAGGCTTCCCAGTAAGGAAGAGGTCCAACGGTGAGCCAGGCAGGGGGTGCAGGTTTAGAAAGACTCCCTGTGTGCTGGGTGAGGGGAACTAGTTGGGGCTCCAGGGGGCCTTCAGAAGGCTCGGCTGAAGGTGGATGTGGCTGAGGCCAGGCTAGGCCGTGGATGGACAGGAGCCCTGCTCAGGAGGCAGAGGCATGGACTGCCAACATGCCATAAGGGTGGAGGTGCTGACATGGGAGGCTGGGGAGGGGTGAGATCAGGAGGGAGAGGGAGAGGGGAGGTGTGTGGAGCTTTGGGGCTGAGGAGGGAGGGGCCCGGCCCAGGTGCTTAGGGGGTGTTGGGAGGATAGCCAGGAGGAGCGTGTGGAGTGCTGGCACAGCCCTGCCTGCTGCGCCCCAGCCGCCTGGAGATGGGGCTCAGGGTGTGCCTGCAGGCTGGGATCCCACCTCAGCTCTGGGTGGGGGGCCCTGGCCTCTTCCCCTGGGCCTGGGGTGGCCAGCCTGTGGGGGTGCTCAGTGGGCAGTGATGTGGCACACACAGGCTTCCACCCATCTGTCCCTCCAGGTGACCAGACCCTGCAGCTACAGCCGGAAATCCCACTTTGACTTTGAGGAGGAAGACGTAGACAAACTTGAAATCCGGTGAGTGAGAATTGGGGTTTTGAGGCTCCTGCTTGGGGGTTGCAGTCTGAACTCACCTCTTCTGTTTGGTTTTCGTTTTGTTTCTACAAATAAGGGAAAGGAGAGAGAGGAATTTTCAATTTTCTGCTAATTTTAATAGTAGGACACTGGGAGTTGCTTGAAGTAAGAGCTGTAAACTTCCCAGCTGTTGGGTGGTGCCCGAGAGGACATTTACTTAACCCAAGGGACAAATGTGGTTTTGGAGTTCACACTGCAGTATTTTTTCAGAGGTGAGGTCAAGCTGCTTAGTGTGTGTGAGGCTCCGTCCACCCGGTGGCCTCACCCAGCCTAGCACGAGGTCCTGTTGCTTTCGGGGTACTCACGGTCAAGGCCATGGTGTGCACAGGCTGCACGAGAGGTCCCCCGGCATCCATTCGAGGGGCTACTCCGAGGCTTCATGCCCACTGGCTGCAGCCCCTGGGAGCCCAGCCTCTCTACGGCCTCCCTCCCAGAGCCTTGTGAGACCATCACCTGGCGTCCTTTCCCATCATCCACGTTTAGGTCTGACCTGCTCACCAGAACCTGAGGAATTCTTCAGATCTGACATGGTTTGCAATCTGCCTTCCTGTAGGGTCAGGGCTTCCTGAGGGGCATGAGATGTGACTGGACATACCACAGACGTTCAACTGGGGGGCACCCTGGTGTTCCCTGAGCCTGCAGTGACAATTCAGGCCTCTGAACAATAACCAGGCCATGGGGGCAGAGGGTGGGGCTTGGGCCGGTGGGGGCTGTCAGGTGTGGGGTGTGGACTGAGGCCCCTCCCTCCCCCACATGTGGGACCCCTGGCCTCTTTTTCCATTCCTCTTGTGGCTTCGAGTCCTGAGGGAAGCCAGCCTCCACACACAGGTCTTGGCTTGAGCACAGACTTAGGTTAAGTGTTCCATTTCCAAACACGTCTGCAAGTCCCATTGGGGGTCAGAGGCAGTGCCCCAACTCCCTCAGACACGGGTCCCCTTTCTTGTTCAGAGAAAGAAGTGTTTATCCAAGACTTGGCTTTAAATTCAAGAGTGAAGCCCTCCCTAGCTGCTGTTTGTTTGTTTTTAAATTAATTTTTTTTTAATGTTTATTTATTTTTGAGAGAGAGAGAGAATGTGAGTGGGGTAGGAACAGAGAGAGAGGAGACACAGAATCTGAAGCAGGCTCCAGGCTCCGAGCTGTCAGCATAAAGCCCGACGTGGGGCCGGAACTCACGAACCGTGAGATCATGACCTGAGCTGAAGTCGGATGCTTAACCGACTGAGCCACCCAGACGCCCCTCTAGCTGTTGTATTGTAAACAGACAAACCCAAAATATTTTTAAATGCTTCTCTTATTAAAAAGAAGAAAAGACTGGCTGGAAACTTTTTGGCCCATTGCTAAGGTGTCGCTTGGCAGATTAAAGGCTCTTTGTTTATGCTAAAAATGCCATGGGACATTGTTCCTCTCCATGTCCCTGACGCATCTAGATTCCTGTGGCACACCCTATACCCCCCAACGATGCCTGCGGCTCCTGCTCAGACCTCAGGGGCAACAGAGGGCTGGTGTGGTCTTCCAGAATTTTCCCCGTGACCACCAAGTGTGGTGAGAACTTTCAGCTCATGGAGTAATCCCTGGTTACTGTGGGGGACACACGATGTTTGCTTGTCAGCACCCGGAAACACCGTCCGTCCATCCCATCCTTCCATCCCACATGTACAGTCACCATGGCCCCAAATCAGAGGGAACAGTGAGAATTCCACCCAAGTGCATGGTCTTCCCATCCTATTGAAAAGGCAGGAGGCCCCTTACCCTAACCCCAGGCCCTCAGCTCCTCTCCCTACCCCCCAGGCCCAGGGAACACATGTCTTCATTCCAAAGTCACATCCTGCGTTGACCTCACATCTCAAATGTCCTCAGTCAGTGTGGCTCTTCATGGAGGCTGGCCTGTGGGGCTGAAGGCTCTATCCTGTCCCAGACCCTTCTGGGGAAGATGAGGAACACTGCAGTCGGCCTGCCCTCCCTAGGCCATCCCTGATGGAGATCTGTGCCCCGTTGGCTGTTTTTCAGAGTTGACCTCTGGAATGCCAGCAACTTGAAATTTGGAGATGAGTTTCTGGGAGAACTAAGGGTTCCGCTGAATGTGCTGCGACAGTCCAGCTCTTACGAAGCCTGGTAAGGTGGCTGCATGCCTGGCCCCACACCCTCCTGGTAGGTGGAGGGACAGGGTGGCTGAGGCAGTGTGGAACAGCCAGAATGAGATGACACGGGTCAGCCCCCTCCTAGCCACCTCCCCAGTTTTGCACGTGCTCCCAGCTAGCTCTGGTGAGGTGAGAGGTAGCACACAGGTGCCGTGGTGGCTGAAGGCCTTGACCTGGAGAGCCCTGCTGCTCCAGGCTGCCCCACGGCCTGTCGTCACAGGTGTCACCTGCTGAGAAAGGGAACAAGGTGCTGTTTGAGGCAGATCTCCCTCAGCTCGGCCTCTTGCCTCACTCATGTGTCCCAGGAGGCAGGCCTCACTACTCTCTGTCTTCCTCTCCTGTTTTCTCTGGGTACTTTGTATTTGGCATAAGAAATGTGCCTTGGTTTTATTTCATGATTATTTCATAAATCACTTTATATCACAGTGAATGTCATTACTGTGAAGCCACAGACACTCTCCTTTAACAGATACACAAGATGGGGACAAGGGGTGTCACAGGCCATATGCCACATACCAGAGCCCTGCACATCTACAAACTCACCGTGTGGGTAGATTTTTGTGTTCTGCCTAATGGCGGCTTACTGTCACCAGGAAACTAGAATTTGTGTCTTTAATTCTGAGGACAGCACCAGCACAGCCCTCAGCTGGCTTCTGGTTCCTGCTAGGAGCACTGAGGAGCTGAACTGTCCCTAGTTCTATAACCAGGAGGGGACATTCACATGACAGCCCCAGTGGACCCCTAGCCAGGTGCCTCGGCCAGACACAAGCTACCAACACCCATGTCTGCCTGGCCCTTAGACTCAGAGCAGTGTTCCCGCATGGCCACACTGCGGAAGACCTAAGGGAAGAGTGTCCGGTCAGAACACAGCGAGAAAGTGCCCATGTACTCTGGTGCTTGGCCTGACTACCCGCCCGGTCAGGCCCCTCGGGTGCTCAGGGCCCCACACATTCGATACAAGGGTCGCAGCTTTGCTCCGCGGATTGCTAGCAGGGGAGTATTCATCACAGGACAGTTCTGGTACTGCAGAGTCTCCCCTGACTACTTACACACCTACTTCCCCCTGCTCATCCCAGTTCCCTCCACCCTTCCCTACTTTCCCACCTTAACTTCTAGGTCTGTGGCTCTGCAGACTCTTCCCCCGTAGTCAACGTGTTGTGGGGGGTGCCCCGGGGCACAGACCCTGTAGGTCTCCATTGGAAAGGCCTCTGGTGGGAGTGGGGGGGGCGTGGGGAATGACTGACCACCCCCCCCCGACACATGGACCCTGCGGGGGGGGGCTCCCATGACAAACATACCCGATCCACACACCCCTGGCACAGGGAGCAGAGAGGTGTCCTACAGAATCGCCCTGGAGCCCCCTCCTACCTCAGACCCCGTCACAGCGCAAGACGGGCCACCAGCCAGAGCAGAGCCCTGGGCGCGGCCTGGAGGGAACCAGCCCCTTGGTGCTGCCACCTCACGCAGCCCTTTCCCTGTGCTCTGCTCCCAGGTACTTCCTTCAGCCCCGAGACAACGGCAGCAAGAGCCTGAAGCCGGGGGACTTGGGATCTCTGCGGCTGAACGTGGTCTACACTGAAGACCACGTCTTCTCCTCCGACTACTACGGCCCACTGCGGGACCTGCTGTTGAAGTCTGCGGATGTGGAGGTACCTGTGCGCGCTGCGCCCTGGGCCACCTGCTACCATCTGCACGCCAGCGGACCGCCCTGCCCTGCCACCCACCCCAGCTCCACCCCCAGCCCCCTGCCCCCCCCACCCCGGCTCCACCCCCAGGCCCGTGCCCACCCACCCTGGACCCCGGCTCAGCCCCCAGCCCCTGCCCACCCACCCTGGACCCCGGCTCAACGCCCAGCCCCCATCCCAACCCCGGCTCCACCCCCAGCCCCCTGTGCCCCCCCCCCCCGCTCCACCCCCAGCGTCCTGCTCCTCCCACCCCGACCCTAGTTCCACCCCCAGCCCCTGCCCCTCCACCCCACCCCGGCTCCACCCCAGCCCCCTGCCCCCCCACACCCTCCCTCCCGACCCTGGCTCCACCCCAGCCTCTGGCCCTCCACCTCCAGCTCCCAGCTCCCGCCCCTGGCTCCACCCCCTGCCTCCCTGCCCCCCAACCCTGGCTCTGCCCCCGGACCCCTCCCCCAGCCCGGCTCCGCCCCCAGCCCTGACCCCGGCTTCTCCTGCGGGCCCCGCCCCTGGCCCGACTCCACCCCCGGACCCCGCCCTCCAGCCCCCCTCGCTCCGCCCCCAGTCCCGCCCTGGTTCTACCCCCGGGACCCGGACCCCGGCTCCACCCCCTGCCTCCACCCCAGCTCCACCCCTAGACCCCGCCCCCAGCCCGACTCCACCCCTCAGCCTCCGTCGGGATCCCAGCCCACTGACCAGCCCCCACGGCTGGGGGGCTCCAACTGGGGTCCCATGGTGTCTTTCCTTCCCACAGCCGGTGTCCGCATCCGCAGCTCACATCCTGGGCGAGGTGTGCAAGGAAAAGCAGGAGGCCGCCATCCCCCTGGTGAGGCTCTTCCTGCACTACGGCCGGGTCGTGCCCTTCATCAGCGCCATCGCCAACGCCGAGGTCCGGAGGACCCAGTGAGTGAGGGGCTGCGCGGGGGCAGTCTGGGTGACCTGGGCAGCAGCAGTCTCCCTCAACGCTGGTCAGCGCAGGTCTGGGCCAGCTAAAGTGACCGTTATAGGTTTTCTTCCAGAGACACCCTCACTGTTCCTCAAAAACACACCTTTTCTCTTGGAAATCCCGAGGTATGTGAGCGAGAAGGGGGTGAACAGGGCACCAGTTATAGTTGCCTTGGGGGTGGGTTCAGCTCCTGTCGGCTCACGTTAGGCCCACAGCAGAAGGCCAGGTCGCTGCTGCCCTAGGACCTGCGCCCACTCCGTGGGGGTGGGTTCTGCCAAGAAGAATGTCTCCCTGGAGCTCCTGGTTTAGAAAGATCTAGAATGCACCCTAGTTGCAAGAAGATGTGGAGCACATCCTGTTAGGGTTACTGTCCTGCTGCATTTCTGTGTGACCCCAGCTTGGTCCTTAGAAGCCTGAACTTATGCAGAACTGAGCCTCACGCGGGTGAGGCAGTGGGTGGGTGGATGTTCTGTGGAATGGTGGGGCAGGTCTCTGCACAGGGGTTTGTTACACAGGTAGGGCCCGGGGCTCAGGATTCCCAGCTGTGGGACATCGGGGCGGGTCTGTTTCCCTCCAGGGCATCTGGAAGCAGACTCAACAGGGTGAGCTGGTCTCTTCCTCCTCGGACGGTGCTCACAGGCTCTGCTTCTGTTGACACCTGTTACCTGAAAGACAGTTGTCTCCACCACTGTTTTACAGGGACCCCAACACCATTTTCCGAGGAAACTCCTTGACCTCCAAGTGTATCGATGAGACAATGAAACTGGCAGGGATGCATTACCTGCACGTGACCCTGAAGCCCACCATAGAGGAGGTGAGCATGGGGGGACGGACCCCTCCCGCCATGGAGGAGGTGAGTCAGGGCCCACAGGCACGGGGGTGACAGACCCCTCCCTACCATAGAGGAAGTGATTCAGGGGGTGACAGACCCCTCTCCACCACACTGGCGCTTCCCTGTGGACCACAGGCGGATGCAGAGAAGGCAGCACCCGGGGGGGGGGGGGGGAGACACCTGCGTGAAGACTAAGGTCATCCTCTTCCCAGCGTCCCCACAGGGACCTTCCGTGTGTATTCCAGAACCTCCTTCATTTCCTCAAATTAAGAAAATGCTTACTTGAGGGTAAATGCCATGCTCACTCTAGAATGCACGGAGGGCTGGGGCACCTGGGGGGCTCAGTTGGTTGAGTGCCCAACGTCCGCTCAGGTCATGATCTCTCAGTTCGTGGGTTCGAGCCCCATGTCAGGCTCTGTGCTGACAGCTCGGAGCCTGGAGCCTGCTTCGGATTCTGTGTCTCCTTCCCTCTGCTCCTCGCCCACTCGCACTATCTCCCTCCCTCCCTCCCTCCCTCTCTCTTTCTCTCTCTTTCTGTCTCTGACTCGCACTATCTCCCTCCCTCCCTCTCTCTTTCTCTCTCTTTCTGTCTCTGTCTCTCTCTGTACCTCTCTCTGTCTCTCTGTGTCTCTGTCTCTCTCTCTCAAAAACGAATAAACATTAAAAAAATAAAAATTGCTCACTTCAGAAAATCTATCATTCTGATAAAGACAAAGGGACATACAAGAGAAAAACTGATTCTTTGGAGAGCACCCCTTTCTTTAGGCACAGGTCCCCCAAATCTGTAAGCCAGTCACGTCTTGCCCTCTCACGGCTGTGGACTGCTCTTCTGTCATTTCTTACTGGTCGGCAAGCACAGCCGGCGGCCCCACACACTTCCTTCCCACATGGCTCTGAGCTCCTCACCTGACCTCGGACGGGATCCCCAGCAGCATTCCCCAGAACAGCTTCATAAAATGCAGGCCGTTTGCAACGTGAGGAAGCTTAAACTCGCGTTAAAATCACACAGTTTGATCCATGTGCAAGCTTGGCCACACTGAAGTAATCACATTGTTAAACTTTATGAAGCTTGATGCCATATGAACTAACTCAGAAGGGTCTTCAAGGAAGTTGTGTCCTCACGGACCGAGGCCGGTGTCTGGCTGCTCTGAATGCCACCCCTCCCACCCTGTGTCTCGGGGGCTGGCTGTGGCTCCTGGTGTCCTTCCTGAGGCTGATGCCCCTGACCTGCACCTGCCTGAAACCCAGGACTTTGTGTCCCTCACTCCCTGTCCTAACCGCTCTTTCCAGATATGCCAGAGCCACAAATCCTGTGAAATTGACCCTGTGAAACTGAAAGACGGAGAAAACCTTGAGAACAACATGGTAAGGATTTCTGGTTTGTTCAGCGCCCTCCGGGACCCATCACCCGTGTGCAGGATTGGGGCCCGGGGCCACCTGGGGTGCTTTGCGTCTCTCTAGGATTTGGGGTGGGGGCCCCACTGGGATGTGCCCCGCAGGATGCCACCAGAGCCTGTGGTGGGGGACTGGTCATCTCAGCTGCCGTGCACCGCCACTCTCCGCCGCTTTCTGCTGGCTAGTGGCGCTCCCGGCCTGGCACACTAGGCCCCTGCACCTCCCCCTCTCCTGGGATCACGGGACCCTCCCTACCAGGCTGGCCTCATGGCCTGGCCTCTTCTTGGCCTGGTCTGTCCTCCAGCTGCAACAGACCTGGGTCCCAAACCCGGGCCACCTGCCCCTGTGTCCCTGCAGAGTGGTGTCCTGTTTTTTAAAACAGCAAAACTCTGATTTGGCAGGTTATGCTAAGTCTTTTTCATGCTTTCACAGAAAACAGTTTTTGCCGTCAGGGAGGTGCATTCCAGGGAACTGTATCTCTGCGCCCAGTTATGAGGTCGGCGCAGAGGAGGGGGTCAGTGGGGCTTGCCCCGCACACCAGAGCTCCAGTATCTCCCCACGGGGCTACTGTGGCTGCACAGAGGGGCCCTTCTGCAAATGCCGGTGGGAAGCTCTGTGCCAGTCCCCGGCCTCTGACTCCTTCCCGGGTGTGGCCATAGTGCTCCTCGTGGCCAGCCTGGGACCTGCACAGGCACTGGCAAGGTGTCCCACCCACATCCTATTGCAGGAGAATCTTCGGCAGTACGTTGACCGCATCTTCAACATCATCACCAAAT
Organism: Lynx rufus; assembly: GCF_022079265.1. Taxonomy (NCBI): domain Eukaryota; kingdom Metazoa; phylum Chordata; class Mammalia; order Carnivora; family Felidae; genus Lynx; species Lynx rufus. The sequence continues at coordinate 82,843,635 of NW_025814823.1, read as the reverse complement.
CGGGAGTGAGCTGCCCGACCGTCATGTGTGACATTTTCTTCTCTCTTCGGGAGGCGGCTGCCAAGCGCTTCCAGGGTGAGTCCTCTGTGCAGGCATACCCACAGCCCCTCACTGGGTGGCTCCTCTTACCTCTCCTGGATGGCACAAGGCCAAGAAGTGATGTTCAGAGTCCACATAAAGGTGATTGTAAGCTGTAGCCACTGAGTCAGCGCCAGAGCCCAAGTGCAGCTGCCCCCGGGGAGCCCCAAACCCAGAGAGGAAGGGCAGCTGGCCAGGTTTTGTCCCAGTGGTTTATTTGGGATGGAGCATGAATTTCTCTGAGTCTGGGCCTGTCTGGTCAGAGAAGCCACTCTCCCGGCTCTTAGCAGTTCTGACTGTGGCAAGTCGAGGCCCTGCTCAGTGCCCAGTGTCATCCAGGTCAGGCTTGCTGCATTTTCAAGAAAGACCGGAGAAGCCCTTTCTGGAATTGGGGCAAGACAGATCCCAGGGATTGATCCCCTTTTCAAACTCTGCCGATTCCTCAGGGAGGCACCGGAGCCACCCTGGGCAGACCTGCCCATGGGCAAAACAGCGGTGTCCTGCCCTGGTGGGAAGCATCGGGTCCCTAACTCAGCACCAGGATGCAGGCTTAGGCCAGGGCTTGGAAGGCTGAGGGGGCAGTGTGGGGCCTGACGCCCTGACCCGTCCCCGCCCATGGCTCTGTGCCATCCTTCCCCAAGGAGCCCATGAGTCAGCCCAGGTGCATCCTGCTGCCTCAGGGGACCCCTGAGCCCCCAGAGCAGTCCCCATGGACCTGACAGAAACCCCGTCCCACCTACCCACCGGGGTAGCTTCTTCAGCACTGGAGCCTGGGCCTCGAACCCACTCTGTGGACAGGACCTCCTGCTTTCCGAACATGTCAGAGCACTGCTGCCTGGGAGGGGAGGGGTGGGTACCAGGCCCCCAAGCCTCACTCTGCCCTGGGTGGGGGGGTACCAGACCCCCAAGCCTCACTCTGCCCTGGATGGGGGGGTACCAGGCCCCCAAGCCTCACTCTAACCTGGGGGGTGGTTACCAGTCACCCAGGCCTCACTCTGCCTGGCAGGGGGGTACCAGGCACCCAAGCCTCACTCTTTGGCCAGCTGGTGAACCAGTTCCAGTGTGTTACAACCCAGCCACCAAAAGGTCCCGAGCTTTTAGTAATGGTCAGGCAAGAGCAGCAATGGGGCAGGGACAGACCCTTAGGAGGGGCAGGGTTGCTGGACAGACCCCTGGGCTCGCCGCTGTCACCCTCAGAAGGCTTGTTGAGCTGGCTGTCTGTATCCTGGCCACAGATGACCTGGATGTGCGGTACACAGCTGTGAGCAGCTTCATTTTCCTGAGGTTTTTCGCTCCTGCTATCCTGTCCCCCAACCTCTTCCAGCTCACGCCTCACCACACGGTAAGTGAGCGCCAGCCCCGTAAACCAGTACACCTGCCCGCCTGAGCCAGCAGGTGTTCTGAGGAAGAGGGAAGGGGCAGCGGACTGTACAACCACACGCCCTGAACCCCTCTATGCACACGAAGGGTTGGCGGCCTTTCTAAGCTGTGCCTATAGACACAGCTGGATGCTGTGACCAGGATTTCACTCCCGCCTTGAGAAGAATGGAGCATTTGTGATCTTGGATACATTCAGGCACATATTCAATCAGCAAACATTGAGCTCCTCAGGGCCACAGGCTCTGAGCGCTCACACTAGCGATGCGCCAGCGGAGAGCGCCCGGTGGTGACTGCGCCTGGCGGGAAGTGCAGGGCGGCGGGGATTCAAGCAGCCCTTTCCATCTATTGGTTTTAGATTAAACCTCCAGACCCTGAGGGGACACCCTGGGTGAGGCCACCTGAGGGACTTCAGAACCGCACAGGGAGATCCCCTCGTGCATATTGGGCTGGGTGCTTGTTCGCAGCCACTGTCCTCACCCTGCACTGCGGGGACCGCCGGCTGGTGCCACGTGGACGTGCTGAGGTCCAGTCCACGGTGGCCTGGGAGCCTGCATCAGGAGCAGGTCCAACACACACTGACGAGGGACCTAGGGGGACTTTTCCCAAATCCGGTGTTTGTCTGCTTCCGGTTACTTCCTGGCAGCACGCAGGTGCTGGGGGGCTTTCAGGTGACGTCATCCATTTGTGGCTGTGTGATTCTGGGTTCAGTCAAGCATTTCTGTAAAACAAATGAAACTCACATTGCCCCTTCCCGCCTGGCAGGACCCGCAGACATCGAGAACGCTGACACTTATCTCGAAGACCATTCAAACGCTTGGTAGCTTGTCCAAATCAAAATCTGTAAGTCATTTATTTTAACCGTCTCCTCTTTTTAACACAAAAGAGAGTGTGTTCAACACAATTATAAGAGAAGGAATAATAAAGCCCACCCAAATGCCCACCCGGCATGCTCATAGAACATTCCAGCAGCTTGCAAGTGCTTCTCTGCCCTGCTGAGCTATGAAACTTTGCTTTTTGAGACTGTCTTGTTTGGGGCAAATTATCCTCAGAGACCGAGTTCAGTTCTGTGAATCCTGTACTTAATGCAGGTTCACAGTGGGAATTGTAATTCACCGTGATATTTCATAAGCCCAGTAGCATGGCGGATAGCGTCTGTTAATAAGCAGTGAAGAAATAACATACCCCGAACCAGTGATGGAGTAATGCCACTGGGCTCCAGGCAAGGGGAGGGGGAAGGAATAAAGTCCAAATTCAGTGTCTTCGTGTCTTCCCCAGAGAAAGGTCAGCAATGACATAGGCCCCAGACAAAAGTAAAAGTCCCTGTTGCTAGAGCAACTGTTGCTAGGGAACACAGCCTAGGGGAGTTGCTGAGGCCCTCCCAGACTCACTGTCCCCAGGCCATGGCTTCTCCTGTGTTTCTGCTGACAAATGTCAGTGAGGCCGGGCTGCTTACCAGTGACTGGGAAGGCCATGCTCCCAGCCACAATTTCATTTTTGCCATAAATAAGTAGATTTGAAATCATATCAGACCGACACGCAGCTGGGGGGTATCACAGGAGCGTGTGCTGCGTTACCATCACCTAAAGGGGTGGCTATCGCATCCATGCCTGTGTCAGGATTCAGAGACCACGGGGCCCAGCCCCACGCAGCAGCCTTGGTCTTGAGCATCTGAGGATGCGTGCCAGAGGCAGGCTTGTGGCCCATGGGCAGCCGGCAGTCCTGTGCTGTCCCTCCTGGCCCTGAGGGTCTGCCCTGGGCCTCACAGCCCTGGGGACAAGGGTTCTGTGCTATCCCTCCTGGCCCTGAGGGTCTGCCCCAGGGACAAGGGTCCTGATGGGCAGGTCCGAAGACATTATGTTTGGTGATAGTGATGTGGGGACAGCTGGGCGTGTTCCCTGGGGCTGAAGCCCATGGGTGGATCTGCAGGGGCGGCTGATCGGGTGGAGTGAGGCCACCCCTTCTGTCTGGAAAGGGTTCAGTGGGGATGTGCAGAAGCCCCCAGCCCAGATCCCCTCCTTCTGTTCTTTGTGGGGTCCAGTCCCTGGCAGACAAGCAGCCACCTCTGGGGAAACACTTGGCTTTCTATGAACTGAGTAAAATAAGAGCTGTGTGGTGGCCAACAGCCAGCTGATGGGCACGATTGCTCTTCTCTGCCCGTCCACGCCAGTTTGTGTTAGCTGGAAACTCGGATAAAGAAGCTCTTGCTGGGTCTGAGGTTTGCACAAACCTCATTGCATGCCCAGAAACAGTAAAGTGACCTACATGTGTAAAGGGTGCACATTGGGGCAGAGTATCAGGAGTGGTTCTTTTGAAGTCCCTACATGCATTCGTGAGGGGTGCCCCAACTTCCCCACACTGGGAGCCCCCGCCCCTGCCCCCTATCACAGAAGGGGTTCTGGGAGCCCCCGCCCCTGCTCTCCATCACAGAAAGGGCTCTGGGAGCCCCCGCCCCTACCCCAGTCACAGAAGGGGCTCTGGCAGCAGCCTCACCTGGGTGCCAGTGTAGGCTCCATAGACCCGGAACTTAGGTGTTAGTGTCCACATGAGCAGGGGTGTTGGGTCTTTTGTAGCAAAGAACTCACTGAGGGACCCCCCACCCCCCCATAGTTGAGTTTCCCAAACACAGCTTTGGTGGCTTGTGTGGCTGCCATGGGCCATGCCCGGGTTGAGCGCTGGGCAGCATTGTGCCCTCACGGTCCACCACCAGGAGACCTGCTCCCTCCCCTTCGCCAAGTCCCCACAACAGAAGCTGGTCATGACCCGTGCCTCTAGATTTCTCAGTTTTGGGCCATGAGCCGAGAGACCTGTGGGCCTTTGCTAAGTGACTTGTTCCATTTTAGGCCAGTTTTAAGGAATCCTACATGGCTGCGTTTTATGAATTCTTCAATGAGCAAAAATATGCTGATGCAGTAAAAAACGTAAGTACGGACGTCGGTTAACGTGGACTTACTACCCCTGTGTTGTGCATCTTTCCTGAGAAATAGTTGGCTTTAAAAAGATTGGGCTAAAGTTCACGTAACATGGAATTGACCGTTAACCATTTTAAAGAGTTCAGAGCATTCATAGTGGCGGTGACCACCCTCCCAGCTCCTTCCTGACCACTCCTCTTTGGGACCCAGCACCTCATACCTGAGTCCCCCCCCCCAAGTGGTGGGGTGCCCCATCTGTTCTGTGAACCCCTCACCTTGCCCTTCCTGGCTGTCTGCTCCTGGTCACCCCACAAACGCCTCAGGGTCACAGAGCCCGGGGACCCAGGCCCGGAGTTAGGGACGCGGCATGTGGGGAGAATCTCTTCTGAGAAGCTTTACTTTTTCTGTGGTGTTTGGAAACAGTCACACATGTTTAGCTCTCAGAAACCGTAAAAGCCAGGACCCAGAAGGGAGAAAGGGGCAGGAGCTGGGGGCACGTGGTAATTGCTGGAGGGGGTCCAGGTGGGTTGTGGAACAGTCAGGCTAAGGCGGGAGGGGGCCTGAGCTGCCTCACGCTCCAGCAGAGCTGTGTCCTCGGGTCACCTGTTCACATGCAGGGAGGCCTCTGGGTGTCACTGAGCCTGGCAGCCGTCAGGTGAGGCAGCAGCTGGGGTTCGGGGAGACCCGCCCTGGGAGGTCGGGACCAAAGCTTTCCGGCCGCAGTGGAGACTTGTGCAGGACTTTGACCCAGGAACCCAGGGGCGGCTTCCCCTCTGCTGTGCTGTCAGAGAGACCGCGTCCTGGTGAACTTTCTGTGCGAGAAGGAGTGTTTTCAAGCCATTTTGCCTTTAAGCGTCTGAGTTCTATCCCACGCCAGTTCTTAGATTTGATCTCGTCTTCTGGGAGAAGAGACCCCAAGAGCATCGAGCAGCCCATTCTGCTCAAGGAAGGGTAAGTCCCATGTCTGCTGTGGCATCCCGGGCACCTCTGCCACGTGGCTGGTGGCCTCCCAGGTCAGAGGCGGCCAGACCGGAGAAGCGTGGCCTTTGTGCATGTCTCAGATCCACCAAGACTGCACGCAGGGCACGTCTGAGACATGGTGCTATTCACTTCCCTTTCTGCACACCTGTGCTCCGCAGACCATGTTGAGCGGAGAAACGCCATCAGCAGAAGGGAAGGGAAGGAGGCTGAACCACCCAGCTTGGTGCAGCCCTCCATCAGACCCCCCCACTCCTGAAGCATCTGCTGCCTGCCTGGGAGGAGGGGTTCCAGTCCCTCTTTCCCTCCTGGGGTGCACCTGCCATGGCCCCTTTCTCCTCGTGGCATCTGTAGTTGATGCTTCCAGTGTGGGAAATGAGGACAGGCAGCTGCTTGCTTAGGGACTGATGAACCTGGTGTCCCTGCCAACTTGTAATTTAAAGTTAACACCAGCACAGGGACTAAACGTTTCCAAAGTAGAGATGTTTGCCTTTTGATTTTTAATCCTATCACTTGGAAGTAGAACAATGTTGAAAGTCTGCAGGCTGCATCTTGTGTCACAGACACAAAAAGGGCAGCTTATTTTGATGTTGCAGACATGACCTCAGGCTGTGGGGTGGGGAAGGCAGGGTATGTGCCCCAAGCCCCAGCATCCTCCGCAAACATGTCCTGCTCACACAGGTTCATGATTAAGAGGGCGCAGGGACGGAAACGCTTTGGGATGAAGAATTTTAAGAAAAGATGGTTCCGCCTGACCAACCATGAGTTTGCCTACCAGAAAAGCAAAGGTAATGGGAAAAATCAGCTTTTTATTTGATTTCACATACTTTTTTCTGAGAGACCAGAGCCTTGTTTATGGCCCTGATGGGGTTAACCACCTGCTTTTCCGGAGTGAAATGAAGGGCAAAGAGTAAGTGTCCCACAGAGCAAGCCGTCTCTTACTACAGGAGCATAATCACCAGGGTGGCCTGGGCAGGTGGACGCCAGGCGTAGGAATTGGGGTCCCGTGTTGGCTGTGTCCCCCCAGATCTGATGTGGCTCCTGACTGTGTGACTAGAGGGTTTAGCCTTCCTGGAAGGCAGCACCGGGTCCTGCTTGGCACACAGTGTGAAGTTGGGGTGTTCTGCAGCATCCCGACTCCAAACCCCTTAAGCCCGTGGTCTGCATGCTGCGTACCCGTGCCACCTCTCGCCCGCCCCCTTAAGAGAGCCCCTTTCTGCTACAGGAGACCAGCCTCTGTGCAGCATTCCCATCGAGAACATTCTGGCAGTGGAGAGACTGGAGGAGGAGTCCTTCAAGATGAAGAACGTGAGTGTTGTGTCTCCATGGTGGGCCCCCACTTGTACCTGCTGTGGAGCCCAGCAGCTAGGCTGGCTGGGGAAGGCAGAACCTGCCAGAAAGTGCTTCCCTGCAGCTCCGGGGGCCACGGACCAGCTCTGGGACCCTGTGGGGTTTCTGTGGAAGTGTTAATTTTGATCTGGTTTTGAACTCACAGGAAAGCAGCAACAATAGACCAGGACTTCCACATCCCCATCCCAGGGCTCCCATGTCCCCCATCCCGGGGCTTCCACGTCCCCCATCCCGGGGCTCCCATGTCCATATCCCGTGGCTACTGCATCCCCATCCCGTGGCTCCCGCATCCCCATCCCACGTCTCCATCCCAGGGCTCCCGCATTTCCATCCCACGTCCCCATCCCGTGGCTCCCACGGCTCCCACGTCCCGATCCCAGAACTGCTGGTTGTTTCATTTTCTCATTTGCTGAGCGTACTCCATTGTTTCTATCTCTTCATTTCTCTCCACGTGTGTACGTGTTTCTGAACCACATAGATATTTCGGTTCATTCCCTAAAAACAAGAACTTCCTTGTATGACCTGAACAGCCACCAAAGGACGCTAGCGCTGGGGTGGCATTGTTACCCCTTGCCATCAGCTGTGTTGTAGTGGTCTTTACACCCATTGTGTGTCCTGAAACCAGCACCCAGTGATGCATTCATTCTGTCATGTCCTTCATCTGGAACATTCCTCAGCCTTTCTCTGTGGTTTGCAGACTTGGTGTTTTTGAAGCACACGGGCAGTTTTTTATGGGCGTCCCTCAATTTGGGAGTGTCGGAGGGTCCACCGTGGTAGGTTCAGGTGACGCATTTTGTCAGGAATCCCACAGAGGTGAGCACGTCCCCTGGGCGCATCTTGTCAGGAGGCTCGCTCGCAGTGACTGTGGGAGACACACCAAGCTGTGTCCACATCGGTACCCCCTCAGGCTCTTGCCCATCCACAGTGGCTCCCTGCCTCCCTCATTCCTTCACTACTATTTCCTGGCTTCCTGCCACAGAGGGCTCTGTCCTCCATGGAGGGTTAGGGTTTAGGGTTAGGGTTAGGGTTAGGGTTAGGGTTAGGGTTAGGGTTTAGGGTTAGTGTTGGGGTTAGGGCTGGGGTTAGGGGTTAGGGTTGTGGTTAGGGGTTAGGATTGGGGTTAAGGTTAGGATTAGGGTTGGGGTGTGGGGCAGAGTTAGGTTTAGGGTTTAAGGTTTGGGAAAGATTAGGGGTTAGTGTTGGGTTAGGGTTTATGGTTAGGGTTTTGGGTTAGGTTTAGGGCTCTAGGACCGCAGGGCCACATTTCGTTCAGAATAAGGTTCTTCCCTGCCCAATGTGGCTATGTGTAGTCGTTGTGCTTCTAACGGTGTCTTCATTCCTCTGACCAGCACAAGCTTTGATTCGGCCGGGGTAGGTCGGGTTGGGTTTCCCAAGCTGTTGTTGACTTTTTCTGTTGTGCCTCAGGGGACTCCGGTTAATTTTAGTCATTATGGAGTTCACCTTTGCAGCAAGACTGTGGTCAGGGCTACCTCCTTTGTGGTCCCAGGAAAATCTTTGTAAGGCTTGTCACTTGCTTTGCGAATACAGTTTATATTGTTTCCCTGGACTTGGTGTGGCTGCATCAGGCAAGCGCAATGATCGTCTCAGTTTTCTTATTGCTGCACACCTTGGGACTCGTGGCGGAGGAAGTGCCCTGCTCCATGTATCCCACTGTGGCCACTGGGTCAGGTCTTGTCACAGGAGAACATGAGGTCATACTGTGCACATGGAGGCTTTGTTCTTGCAGAGGCCTCTGTGTGTAGGAAAGTTCCCTGTGGCTTTGCTCACCCTGGTGGCTTTGCCTGGACAATGATGTCCCTACTGAGCCTGGGTGGTAAGGTGCCTGGGGTACAATGGCCGCCCTTAACCCCCAGGGCCCTCACATGGAACCTGATGTTTCCACCCAGAATCTGCATATGTATGTCCTGTTTTTGCCCTGGTCTGTTCCCATTTTTGTTTCTTTGTTCCTAATTTTCTTTCTTTTTTGAGAGAGTGAGAGAGAGCTGGTGCACAGTGGAGGGTTCAGAGGGAGATAGAATCCCAAGCAGGCTCCTCACTCAGCACAGAGCTCAGCACAGGGCTCGAACCCATGACCCTGAATCATGACCTGAGCCAAAGTCAAGAGTCAGCCACTCAACCGACTGAGCCCCCCAGGTGCCCCTCTGTTCCTAATTTTCTAAATACTTTTTACATTTTTCTGTTTTATTAGGCGTATTTCATGTAAGTCATATGCAGTCTTTTGTAGAGCATGGTGGGGAGTAAATAATATGACTCATTCCATGGCCTTCCAGCCTTCAAGAAACCCCAGCCTGTGATGTGGGGCTGTGAGGGTTGGACAGTCAGCTTCCCCTGGGAGAGAGTGTGCGTGTTCTCTGCTGTTCCATAGCCAGCCTCCGCCAGTGGCCCTGGTTCGGGCATTTCTCTGCAGGTCTTTGCCCATCTGCACTTGTGGCTGCGGCTGGAGTGGACAGAAAGAGGCCCATTGGCCAGTCTCCCTGTGACACTGACATGGGCCTGCCCTCCGTGGGTGTGGGAGTGGCCCCTCATGGCCTCTGTGCCCAGGCCTGCAGACAGTGCTCATACCCCAGCCCTGGCTCGATGCTCAGCTGATAGTGTATAAAGGGCAACCCCGAGGCCTCCTTAGCACTGATTCATTCCCCTCGTAATGTGTTCAGGGAAGGTCCAGTCGAGCAGGACCCCACAATGGTCCTAACCAAGGGTGCTAATTTGGAACCTTTTGCACAGGAAGACATGGTCCCTTAAGCATAGAGGTATTCTCAGGGCCTTGACTATTTTAAAGTTTATTCCCTTTAAAATTCAGACAGGTGATGGGGCACCTGGGTAGCTCAATTGGTTATGCGCCTGAGTCTTGATTTCGGCTCAGGTTGAAATCTCATGATCGTGATTCGTGAGTTCAAGCCCTGTGTCGAGCTCTGCACTGACCGTGTGGAGCTTGCTTGGGATTCTCTCTCTCTCCCTCTCTCTTTGCCCCTCCCCACCAAAACAAACAAACAAACAAACAAACAAACAAACAAACAAACAAATAAACAGAAATTCAGACGACTTCCTGAGCTCCGGAAGCAGTGGTTGTCCGGGGAAACAGCTGGCTTAGCTGGTGCTCTGTGCGCTCATTGGGAGCACCTTCTGGACCCTGGAGTCTGTGCTCTCCAAGGCCACCAGGGCTGTTTGGACACCAGGTCTGGGGTTTGACTCTGGCCCAATCTTCAGGTGAGCAGACAGGCTCATGGAGGCTTCGGAAGGGCTTGTGGGTGCTTGCGCCCCTCGTGTGGGAGCAGGAGCTCAGGCCCGACCGCCTGTCCTGAGCGCCTGAACTCTGTGCATCTGGAGCAGGCCAGCCCCTCCCTCCCCTGGGCCTCTGGTCATTTGCTTCACTGCGCCTCCTGAGCGCTGCCTCCTGCCAACCGCGGATTGGGCTGGGGCCTCAGAAGAGTTGGATGTGGTAAGAAACTTCTTCAGATACCAGGAGCCATCCACAGCAACCACTGGCCCCAGGAGGATGGCCCCTGCACACCGTCTCACCCCACAGGCCCTGCTGCAGACGCCCAGCTGAGGGTTTAGAGGACTGGCCCCCGAGTCCGCTTCTGCCTCCTGGGAGCCAACAGGGGATCTGACCTGTCTTCTGTCTTCTTCTGTGTCTGTCTGTCTGTCTCTTGCTCATTGGTCAGTAGTCAATAGGTGCCTAAGGCCACACTGTGTTTGTGGGGGACACAGCAGGTCTGTTTCAGGGCTGGTCCTGCCCCGGGGTCGCAGAGGAGGAGTCATGATGAACTCGCATCTCCGCCTGGGTCTGAGATTGACCCCATGGTCCAGTGGGCGGCGCTAGCTGGGTAGACAGAGGAGGCGGCCGCCCTGCTGGACAGACAGCAGACACAGACAGCAGCTCCCGTTCAGCCTGCACAGTCCCCAGCTGGATTCCTTGTCCCTCCCTCAGGACTATTTGAGGCAGTTTTTTGGGCAAGCAGACGGCCCCATGGCAGGTGGGGTGTTTTCCTGGGCCTGAGGGGTGTTCACACCATGCACCTGCTCCAGGAACTGGGACACTGGCATCCTGGAGCATTGGGTGTCTGCACCTCCCTCACCTCCAGCTGTTCCCGGGCCTGAGACTCTGCTGTCTCCAGGATGGCAGGCTGGGAGCATTGCGCCCTCAGCCGGTGGCATTCCCAGATGTTACGGCAGCGGGCAAGTGTGGACGGTGTCCGAGAAACAGCTTCCTGCCTTTTCATTCCATCAGGCCTGCAGTTTAGCTTTAGAAAATCACCTAATTTTAGCATCACTTATTCATCAGCTAGTTCCCCTGCTGACTGACAGTGCTCACTAATTACCAGGCTAATGTCCATTTGGGAGACAGTCCTGTGGCACGCTGGGCCCCATCAGAGGGGCCAGTTTGTGAGGACAGTTAAGACAAAACTCCTGTCTAGAGGCTGACCCTCTGCTGGGGATTGCAGCCATACACAGGTTCATGCAGTCTAAGGCCTGTGCAACAGTGCATGTGTGCATGTAGAGGTCCTGGGGCAGTAGGAACAGGACCTTGTGGGGCAGGGTCAGGGGGCCCAGGTCTCTGTAAGTAAGCTATTCACTCAGGAGCTCAGACACACAACTTCTTCTCCCCAGAACCATCAACTCCTGTTCCTCCTCTCCATACACACTGTCTCCCCTTGGAAAAGCCCACCATCACCTTTGACATCCTGACTCCAGGCCTCCCCTGGGGCCCTCTGACAAGTCAGCCTGAGAGCCCTCCAGGGCCCTGGACTGCCCACCTCACCCACCCACCCCCATCTTCTGTGTACAGCCTGGCCTGCTCCTGCTGGGAACACCCGACCCTCCCTGGGCTCAGGACCTCTGCACCTCCTGTCCCCACTGCCCTAGGATCTCTACACTTCCTCACCCCACTGCTCTAGGATCTCTGCACTTCCTGTCCCCGCTGCCCCAGGACCTCTGCACTTCCTATCCCTACTGCCCCAGGACCTCTGCACTTACTGGTCCTTCTGCCTGGGATTCCTCATCTGCTTCCTCCTTCAGCTTTATTGTTTCTTAGTCACCTTTCTGACCTCAGCCGGGATGTTTATTTAGAAGTTGGTCTCCTGACCCTTCCTCCAACCCCCCCCCCCCAGCACACACACACAGCCCCTGCACTTTGTGTTCTTTTTTATCCTTGCTGGCTGGAAGTTCATGCAGATAGAAACTCTGTTTGGGGCACACTGTGTCCCCAGAATATAGGACAGTGCCTGGTATGCAGGGATGTTTGTCGAATGAATAATAAGAAAGGTAGTGGAGGCTCTAAGAACACTCACAGAGGAAGCAACGCCTACCTGGAAGAAGAGCCCCCGGGTGGTCAGGTGGGGTGGGGCAAACACAATAGCATATGTGGAGGTCCTAAGGCTGGTGTGGGGGTGAGGACAGGAAGGCGGGCAGGGTAAGCTCTGACACACCTTGAGCAGAAGCCTGCCCCAGCTTAAAGGTCAGGAGACCTGGGGCACCTGGTGGCCCAGCCAGTTGAGCATCCAACTTCGGCTCAGGTCATGATCTCACAGTTTGTAAGGTCGAGCCCCACATCAGGCTGTCTGCTCTCAGCATAGAGAGAGCCCCGTTTATGTAATGGTCACAGTCAACTTCAGGAGGTCCCCTAGGGGATAAGCAGTTCTACTCCTTTGCTTCTTGGAGGGAGCCCCCTGAGACACCAGAAAAAGAAGTGTCTTGGCCGGGCTGACCAGCAGTGACCCAGCCTCCTGAATCGCCCAGGGGGAAGGCTGTGGCTTGTGACTCCATCATGTGCAAGGGCAACAGAAAGCCCTTTGTGCCCACCATGGCCCCTGGGCTTGTCCAGCCCTCTGGGTGGGCTCTACCCTCCCTCCCTCCATGGCCCCTGGGCTGGTCTGCATCAATAATAATGACCCTTGTGGCTTGGGCAGGATGTCTTGCCATGTGGCTTCTCTGAACCAGTTCACTGCCTCCTCAGATGTTCCAGGTCATCCAGCCGGAGCGAGCTCTGTACATCCAGGCCAACAACTGTGTGGAGGCCAAGGCCTGGATCGACATCCTCACCAAAGTGAGCCAGCGCAACAAGAAGCGCCTCACTGTCTACCACCCCTCCGCCTACCTGAACGGCCACTGGCTCTGCTGCAGGGCCTCGTCGGACACAGCTCCTGGCTGTTCCCCCTGCACCGGGTAGGTCTGTGCCTCTCCAGCCCCTGGGACCCTCCCGCTGATGCCGGCAGCCCGGGTCCCACGGGCCAGCCGCGAAGGCCCTGGGCTTCACGCAGGATGGAAATCAAACGTGAACCAGCAGGAAGTGAAAATACAGTTTGTTGACCAGAGAGAAAGACGGACAGAGCGCCCAGGAGATTGAGGAACAGAGCAGGAGTCTCCTCTTCGCTTGGGGCCTGGGGTTTTTATTGACGATTGTGGTCTGGTGCACATGTCCCCTCAGGGTCCAGGAACTGGTCAGTGCAAGGACAGGGTCCAGGTGTCATAAGTCACTTATTCCCTCAAGCCGGGGTCTTGGCATCAAGGTGTTTGGAGTCAGTGGTCTTAGAGAACATTTACAACAACCCCAGTGGGTCTCTCCTTAGCTGTCACCTGTTGTGCTGGAAGACTCCAAAGACAGCATTACTTCCCAGTCCCTCACAAGGAGGACGTATGCTATGCGTGTTACAAGGCAGGTGTAGAGTGGGGCAGGCGCACAGGCCCTAGCAAGAATAGAAGCTGGAAAAGGAGCAAAGGGAAAAAATGGCTGTATTTTCACGGAGTCCTTTCAGTTCCCCTGTCTGTTCACCCAGTGTGGCCAAGCACAGTTGTCCAGCTTGTGCACTGTACAGGGAAGTTTGGCCAAGGGGCTGCATTGGGGGCAGATCCAGCTGCCACCTAGCTGCACACACGTAGCTGAATCTCCTAGGCTGTTCTTGCAATTGTTGAGGAGTCCACACGGGACAGTGCATCTGCCCATCACGAGGGCTCTGTAGACTGTTCCGGGGTCCTAGTGATCCTTGGGGGTGGGTGGCAGTGAAGGAAGGGGTTCCACGCTGAGGGGAAACTCCCAGGGGCAGAGTGCTGTCGGGCTTCTGCTAAGAAGAGACTGGACGTTTCCCACCACCTGCTCACACCCGCTTTGGTTTGTGCACCTGTCATCTGCACACCCCCCTGCTTTGGAAACCAGATCAGCCCTTATCTCCCAGGCCTCCTGAGGGTCCTGAGAGGCTCCCCTCTGCCAGCTCTGGGAGAAGGCCTGGGTACCCCATGTGACTCATCTGTTGTGGTTGTGGGTATGAGGAATACCCCCAAAGCTCACGGAGGTGGGAATGGGAAGATCCAGTTCACAGATGAAGAAGCTGAGTCCCGGGAAAATCCCTGCCGGGTCCCCCCCCAGGAGAGGCTGAGCACTGTGTCTGGGGAATGGGAAACTGCCACGCCCGGGGCAGGAGCTGGGGCCACCGCAGGCAGGCTCAGGGAGGAGCAGGGACCTGGCCTGGCCCCTCCTGGGGCAGCAGACCGACCCTTCAGGGCATGTGGCCCAAGTGCAACATCAGGGCGGCGGGGGCGGGGTGGGGGGGTGGCTTTTTATTCCAGATCATTTCTTTCCATGGCAAAACAAGCTTGTTGGCTTGCTGTCACAGCAGCTCTTAGGCCTCTGGTCCTCTGGGCTGTGCGTGGTCACTTCTCAGTGCTCCTGAACTATTCTGCAGCCCCATCAGGGAGGAGCTTGGTGTGGGGTCACTCCGTCATCTTCAGCGTCTTTAAAAACAGAAATGTTACAGTTCACATCGTTCTTTCTGTTCTTGTCTTGCTGTGTTCGGGCAGTGGCCTCCCGGCAAACATCCAGCTGGACATCGATGGGGACCGAGAGACAGAGCGTATCTACTCCCTCTTCAACTTGTACATGAGCAAGCTAGAGAAAATGCAAGGTAAGGCAACACATGGTCTGGGGTGTTGTCTCACATGGTTGCAGGTGGCTCTGGGTCCCGGTGACAGTGACACCTGGAGCTTTCTGCAGAGATGATGGGTGCTCTGGGCCTCTGTGGTCCACGTGCAGTGTTCCCCATGGCCCGTGTGCTACTGTTCACAGCACCAAGGGGAAGCACTTTCTGCAGTTTGGGCAGCTCTGTGGCAGAATTACTTTAACAACAGATTCTGTAGATAATTTCAAAATGGAATTTCGTTTGCAGTCTCCAAACTGCCAAATTCTTGAGAAGATCCTACGTATAATAACCTTCCATACCCCCCGACACCAGACTGCAGAGGGCCGTGTGCATGTGCGTGTTGGAAGCTCCAGCCGTAATATCTTGCAGCTAGATTATCCTGCACATGTAACTGCCGTAATGTCCCACAGAGAGTAGCAGTGCGGGTGGGGCAGATTAGGTGACCCCTGACTGGTTGGGGCTGTCGTTCAGGAGAGGCCAACAGGAGAAGAGCCCACTGGGAGGCAGATGAGCTGCATTGTCCCCGGGTGGGGTTTGGTCGTTCTCAGAGCCACATTCAGGGATTCTGGGAAGGGGCCCTTCAGCCCACTCCGAATGCGAAGTAAAGCTCGTGGACCTGGAATTAGGCCCATTAGATAGTTTCCCTTTTCCTTCTCCTGCTCTAACCCAGCGGTGTCAGTGGTGGCCTCAGCCTGGACCATACTGAGTCCTGGTCTGGTACACGTGGTGAGCTTCCTGTCTGTGAGCTCAGTCCCCTCTGGCAGCCTCAGATCACACTCCGCACCCAGCTCTGGGCACATGTACGTGCACACACAGCCACACACACACACGCGTGCACACACACATACACATGTAAGACAACTGTGTCTACACACTAGAACATAAGCTCGCGTGCAGATGTGCATGGACAACAGCATGTGTATGCACGTGCACACAACTGTGCACGTGTGCATAGTCACCTACCCCAGTGGCACACACGGCACCTGGATCCGAGGTTCCCGGAGGCCGTGCAGAAGTGGCCGCGGGGCTACACCAGGCCTCACTGGAGCCAAGGGATGGCAGCTTCTTCCCAGCCCTCCGAGAAGAATGACCAGAACAGAGGAGGGTAGGGTCAAGGAGTTACAGAGGTTGAAGCCACCGTGTGAGGTTCCTGAAGGAGGCTGACTAAGCCTTGCGTGATCAGCCACCTTCCAGGCCTCTGTACACGCACAGCCTCCCTCTTGATCCCAGCATCGCACCATTGCAAGCCCCTGTGCCTTTGCCCCTGATGCCACCCCCACCCCCTTAGTCTGACTGATACCTGCTTGTCTTGAGTCTCCCGCTGTGGGAAGCTTTTCCTAACCCTGTGTTTATCTCTCATTGCCGTGATAATCAGCTCTGATCTGCTCACCCTCAATGTACTTGACCCTTTAAGACCAGAAGCAGGTCGTATTTACCCCAGTGCCCGATATCGAGGAGGAACTGAATACCTGTTTTCTGGATGAATGGATGAACAGGCATACATGATAGGTGGATGGATGATGAGTGGATGGATGGATGATGGATGGATAGATGGATGATGGATGGATGGATAAATAGGTGGGTGAAGGATGGATGGATGGATAGACGGTAGGTGGATGGATGATGGATGGATAGATGGATAGATGATAGATGGGTGAATGATGGATGGATGGATGGATGATAGATGAATGGGTGTTGGATGGGTGAATGATGGATGGATAGATAGTGAATACCTGTTTTCTGGATGATGGATGGATGGGTGTTGGATGGGTGAATGATGGATGCATAGATGGATGATGGATGGATGGATAGATGATAGGTGGGTGAATGATGGATGGATGGATGACGGTTGGATGGGTGTTGGATGGCTGAATGATGGATGCATAGATGGATGATGGATGGATGGATAGATGATAGGTGGGTGAATGATGGATGGATGGATGATGGATGGATGATGGTTGGATGGGTGTTGGATGGCTGAATGATGGATGGATAGATGGATGGTAGATGGACAGTAATGGAAAGAGGTCTTGCACATTCAGCCTCCCTCCCAGTATAGGAATCATCTGGATAGGTGTTCATAGAGCATCACCATGATTGGACACCTTACACTTCACCTAGGCATTGTAGCATTGACTCACTTCTCAGTCTTCAGGCCTCTGCCTGGAGTCTCAGTGCTTCTTTGAGGCAGATTGTTGTCAGAGCAACCTAATCATCTTGAGATACTCCCTTTATATTAGTCAAACCATCTTTTTGAGCACTGGGACCATGGGGCTTATTTCCACCTGATGTCGTCAGTCCTTGCCTCTTGGGCACAGCAGCCTTTTGGCCCTCGGAGGAAGCTGTGTTACAGTTGCCTGTGTGAGAGGTTCGACCTCTGCCCCCGTCATGTGGCATGGACTCACCTGGCTACACTTCTTTGGGCACCCCTGGTTCTTTAACCCTGCCCCTGAAGTCTGCCAACCACAAAACCCAGTGCATCAGGCAGGGAAGGGTTAGCGCGCACATAACCCCACATTTTACATAAAAAGGGAAAGGCTGAACTCACACTCCACACCCTGGGCATCCACCAGGCTCTCCCCCCATTTTCCTCTCATGTTTACAGTTACTTATCTTCTTCACGTCAGATTCTTTTCCTTTGAAACTTTAAATCTTCCCAATTTTCCTTTCTACAAACTTGTGATTTCTCAGTAAGAATTAGGGGATCTTTCCTGGGTTGGAAGTAAAGACAGTAAAGTGTACATAAGAGCTTCTGTGATAATGAGACAGCAGTACAGACGGGTGAGGGGTCCGCAGATCCAGGCTCATCTAGGCCAGATGCTATACAGATGGCATGTCTTCCAACCTGCCTCTGTGGCCCTGGAATGTAGGGCCCAGCTTAGGTGACTGGGGACAGGTTTGGGGGGGTGGGCCCAGCTCAGGTGACTAAGGACAGGTTTGGGGGGGGGCGGGCCCAGCTCAGGTGATTGGGTGCTTCCAGTGGATGCCTGAAGGCCACAGCATGGTCTTCAGCAGGAGTGAGGTGATCTGATGAGAAAGTCACCTGTCTAGCAGGTGGGGGTGACAGAGGTCCTAGGAAGCTGCTAACACAGACTGGTTGAGAAGTGACGCCCGTGAGGATGGCTTCTCATGTGCCCACGTGTCCAGCCATGGGGTATGCACGTAAATGCTGGGTCACCGAAGTGAGTGAAACCCAGGAACTCCCTTTCTAAGATGGGGCTTTCCTTGAGGTCACCTCCCCAAACTGACCCCGGGTGACCCCACAGGCCCTTGCGCCAGCCTGGCCGATCGTCCAGAAGCATACATCTGCCAGATCTGGTTTGCTGAACAGTTGGGCGTGGACAGATGCGGGTTGCCCCGGAGATGAGCTGGTCAGAAACGGGCATCAGCCTCTGCTTCTTCGTGTGTGTGTGTGTGTGTGTGTGTGTGTGTGTGTGTGTGGATGGTCAGCCCTTACCTGGCAGGCTGCCCCATAGAGGTCCCGCCTGACCTTCTGGCCTCTCCCAACGCTGCAGAGGCCTGTGGCAGCAGATCTGTGTACGACGGCCCCGAGCAGGAGGAGTACTCCACGTTCATCATCGACGACCCCCAGGAGACCTACAAGACTCTGAAGCAGGTTATCACTGGGGTGGGGGCCCTGGAGCAGGAGCATGCCCAGTACCGAAGGGACAAGTTCAAAAAGACCAAGTATGGGAGCCAGTGAGTACTGGGCATCCGGATGGCAGGGGCAGGGAGGTGGCTGAGAGGAGCTTGCTGGGGTGAGGCCCGACCTGAAGCCACCTGTATGCAGCCATGACCACTGAGGCAGGTTTCCCGTCTCAGAGCAGCCTTACTGCACTCTCCAGGGTGTGCTGGACAGTGTCCTGGGGACAGCACCAGCCTACCCCAGTGCCTCCCAGACCCCCTGC
The DNA here is from genome assembly GCF_022079265.1 of Lynx rufus. Lineage (NCBI taxonomy): Eukaryota > Metazoa > Chordata > Mammalia > Carnivora > Felidae > Lynx > Lynx rufus. Next base: position 82,825,098 of record NW_025814823.1, on the reverse strand, counting down.
CCCCCACACCTTCCTCCCTCCAGACCCTCAGCCCCCAGCCCCTCCTGTCCCCTGGACCTTCCAGTTCCCCAGACCCTCCTGACCCTCAGGTCCCCCAGACCCTCCAGACCCTCCTGCCCCCTGGACCTTCCTGTCTCCCAGGCCCTCCTGACCCTCCTGCCCCCCCAGACCTCCTGACCCTCCTGCCCCCTGGACCTTCCTGTCCCCCAGAGCCTCCTGAGTCTCCTGTCCCCCAGACCCTCCTGCCCCCAGGGCCTTCCTGTCCCCCAGACCTCCTGTACCCCATACCCCCCTCCCTCCAGCCCCCCAGACCCTCCTGTCCCCCATACCTTCCTTTCCCCCAGACACTCCTGACCCTCCTGCCCCCCAGACTTTCCTGTCCCCTGGACACTCCTGACTCTCTGTCCCCTGGACACTCCTGACCCTCCTGTCCCCTGGACACTCCTGACCCTCCTGTCCCCTGGACCCTCCTGAACCTCCTGCCCCCTAGCCCCCTAGACCTTCCTACGCCCCAGACTTTCCTGTTCCCCAGACCCCCTGCCCCCCACACCCTCCTCCCTCCTCCCTCCAGACCCTCCTGCCCCCCACACCTCCTGACCCTCCTGCCCCCCAGACCCTCTGGACCCTCCTGCCCCCAGACCCTCCTGACCCCCAGACCTCCTGACCATCCTGTCCCCCAGACCCTCCTGCCCCCAGACCCTCCAGACCCTCCTGACCTCTTGACCCCCAGACCCTCCTGCTTCCCAACCCACTTGCTTCCAAAATTAGATTTCTGGGGCCAGAAGTTCCACACATTTTGTCTGTCTCCAGGTTACACCTACACTTCTACAGGTGATTTCTGGCTTTTTTTTTTTTTTTTTTTTGCGTGTCTGTATTTTTCATTTTATTACAGTGAATATGTACCACATAGAAAAAACAGTATTAAAACATGCAGATGGGCAATTGACAATGGGGGGCTATGCCTCACTCCCTCCTCTCCTCCATCTCCCCTTTGCAGGGAGCACCCCATCGGAGACAAGAGCTTCCAGAACTACGTCAGGCAGCAATCTGAGACCTCCACCCATTCCATTTGAAGCCTGCAGGCTGTCCTGGCTGGGATGGCCCTGTGCTGCCCCAGGAGAGCCGCGGTCTCCGGGAAGGAGGGGACAGAGGAAAGACGAGAGGCCGCAGCCAGCAGGGAAAGGGACCCACACGTCTTCAGCTCACACAGATGGCACGCACCGGGCTCGGGGGACCGCGGGGACTCTGCCTGTGGTGGCTGTGCATTTTGCTCACCCTGCTGGCCGGCGCCCCGTAGCACTGCTTGCGTCTGTGTGCTTTCGCCTTTGTGGGGTTCTGTGTGCCCGCGCCCCCGGAGCCCTCCGGCACTCTTCCTTAACATCCTGCTTCCACAAGACGGGATGCTAGTGGCGTGATTTGTTTCCCGTGAGCGTGCCTCCTGGTGGTGTTCTTCCTGGCTGGAGGGCCCGCTTTGTGGCTTCGTGGTGCTTAACCGCACGAAGTCACAATTTGAGGATGCTCCTGATGTTTTGGAGGTACAGGGTCCTGCAGAGAGCACCTGGGCGGGGTTTCCAGTCTGCCCTCCCAGATGCTGGAGTCCCGTCCCGTGGGCCGCAGAGGCCAGTCCGTGGCCTGCAGACGCTGCCAGAGCCAGCGGCGGGCTGAGCGTGCCCCTTCAAGCAAAAGCTGTGGTTGTTTTGCCGTCTGTGGGGCTTCAAAGTAGAATCCACACTGGCTGCCCCTTGTGGGAGTTTGGGGAAGGTTTTTAAGATAAGAAATGTACATTATTTTCAAGCTGGTTTTCTTAATGTTTTTAAAGGACTGCTTCTAATGAGCTCTTTGATATCAAGTACCTCAAACATGTAAACCTGTGCTCATCAAAGGGGAGGGTGCCACGGCGGAGCGACAGCGGGCCCGCAGTGCACCCCCCAGATGCCAGTCCCAGGCCCTCCGCAGTCCCCAGGGGAAGTGAGGATGTCCTGAGCTTGAGCCGGGACACCCCACCCCCACCCCAGGCCCCAGGAGCAGCAATTTGCTGTGTCTCAGAAGCTCCTAGAAGCCGCCGGGCAGTGGAGGGGCATCTCTTAGGGGTCGGGGCCCCTGATGAGGAGCAGTTAGCCCTCGACACTTGGAAAGCACTGTCTGACACGTAGACCTTGTGCCCGTATCTGCCCTTCTTTGCAAATACTGTCCTTCAGACTCTGACTGATGGCAGATAGTAGCATTACTTGTCACAAAAATGGTGGAGGAAAATGTTGCAAAAACTTTGGGACACACAGCTATGAGGCTGCACAGAACTGCAATTTTTAACATGGATTTGTAACTTAATGTTTCTGTTTATAAGATACTAATGATTTGCAATGTATTTTACTGGCCAATTAAAACAGACCTTTTATTCTTTCTGAGGACTGGCTTGGTCTCCCAGGCGCACCCACTGACAATTGCACGTGGGAGCTGGGGGTGTGTGGTCGAGCCCTGTGTCATTCTGTGATGGTGGGTGACGTCTCTGTGATAGGTGAGGTGCAGCTGTGGGCCTTTAGATCAAGCTGGAAACTGCATGCTCTCCGGGATGGAGACATGTGGGTCAGCATGGCGACTGCCATGGCCCGTGTCCTGCTGGGAATCTGCAGGCATCCAGCCCCAGGAGGGGAAGGTGGGCTCTGTCTTGTGCCACGGTCTCAGAGACTCAGTGGGCCTCGTGCTCCAGGACCGGACACAGGCCAGCATCTAAGGGAGGGGCAGGTGCCTCCGGGAGGCGGAAGGTGCTGAGGACCCAGTCCCACCTGGGTGGGTGGAGGAGGGGAGGCTGCATTGCATTTGGGGGAGACCCTGCCTGCAGGGCAAGAGCAGACCTTCTCTTTTCCCTGGTCCTTTCTTCTTTCCGTTCGGTTTTCACTCAGCTACTGTTTTAGTTCCAGCCTGAGTCAGGGCTGTTATGAAAGAAGCCGATGGTCTGGCTCTGGGGACACCCGGTGGGGTTGGGGGGTCAGCCCTTCCCTGGGGGCATGGACTTGGGGAGTGAAGTGCCATTGCTGCTTCCCTCCGGCCCCTCCTGGTGGCTCAGTGTGGTGGGGTGGTGCCAGGGGTCTGAGGGGTGCAGAGAGGAGCGCCTGCCCATGAGGCCGCCGGGTCGGAGGCTGCCAGCATCAGTCAGGATGGACACGAGCAGCCACGGCAGGGCCACGACAGGGCCACAGGGCGGCTCCTGGCTGATTCAGACACATGTGGGACCCAGGGAACCAGGAGGGCAGAAAGGAGGAAAGCCTGGGGAGCACGGGAACCAGAAGGTCCTCTCCCAGGACCCCTAGTGACAGGTCACAGTGGCTTTCAGGGGCCTCAATCTTGCTCTTCCTCCAGATAACCTAAGCGACCCACCATCCTGGCTTTTGTCCCTTGGCCTCTCCAAGACTAGCCCTCTGCACTCGGGAATCTAGGCCCCACACCAGCACCTGCACCGGCCCCTCGGCTGGGTGACCTGAGCCCTCCTGTCAGCGGAGATGCTCTGAAGAGTTTCAGACAAGGTAGAAGTGCGTGTGGAGCCAGGGAGTACCATTTGCCCCATTCTGAATATTTATGATCAACTGGTTGCTCAGGGGAAGCACATACTGTGATTTGTCCCCGTGGCCTTGGAAGTTTGCAGATAAGCATGTGCTGGGATGACACCAGATGTCCTCTGTCAAGCTGTGTTATGAGCTGAATTGTGTCCCCCCCAAAAACTCATACCACCAGCACTTCACCCTGTGACTGTATTTGGAGATTGGCTCTTCATTTAAAGGGGTAATTAAGGTTATATGAAGTCACAAGGGTGGGCCCTAATCCCGTATGATTAGGACACAGCCAACAGACACATGAAAAGATGCTCAACGTCACTCATCATCAGGGAAATACAAATCAAAACCACCATGAGATACCACCTCACACCTGTCAGAATGGCTAACAACTCAGGCAACAACAGACGTTGGCAAGGATGCAGAGAGAAAGGATCTCTTTTGCACTGTTCGTAGGAATGCAAACTGGTGCATCTGCTCTGGAAAAGTGTGGAGGTTCCTCAAAAAATTAAAAATAAAACTATCATACAACCCAGCAATTGCACTATTTACCCAAAGAGTTGAAAAATACTCAAAGGGACGCACACACTCTGATGGTTACATTATCTATAATAGCAAAGATGCGGATGCAGCCCAAGTGTCTGTCACAGATGAATGGATACATATGTGTCTGTACAGGACGGAGTATCGGCCATAGAAAGATAGCCCATATGTGATGGCATGGGTGGGCCTAGAGTATATTATGCTCAGTGAAATAAGTCAGAGAAAGACAAATACCATATGATTTCATTCATAAGTGGAATCTAAAATAACCCAATGAATAAAAAAAAAGAATCTGGGGCGCCTGGGTGGCTCAGTCAGTTAAGTGTCAGATTTTGGTTCAGGTCATGATCTCATGGTTTGTGGGTTCAGGCCCCGCGTCAGGCTGTGTGCTGACAGCTCAGAGCCTGGATCCTGCTTCGGATTCTGTGTCTCCCTCTCTCTACCCCTCCGCTGCTCGTGCTTGCACTCTGTCAAAAAAATAATAATAATAATAAACATTTAAGCAGACTCAGACCCCTAAATACAAAGAACAAACTAGGCTGCCAGGGGAGGTGCAGGCCTGCAGCTACCGAGTGGACAAGTCCAGGATGAAACAGAATAGAGCCAATGACAGTGGACGATGTGTGTGGGGAGCACGGCAGGAAGAAGTCGGGTCACTATGTTGTACTCCTGAAACGGATGTAATGTGTGTCAACTAGACTCAAAAGAAGAAAAACAGATTAGGACACAGACATGCAGAGAGACAAGTAAGGGACGGGAGGCGGCACGCAGGCCGGGAGAGCAGTCCCAGGGGAGCAGGCTCCTCGCCCGGACTGTGAGGGACAAGTGTCATCCGTCCCGGGTCCTCGGACAGTGAGGGACAACTGTCATTCGTCCCAGGTCCTCAGATGGTGAGGGACAAGTATCATCCATCCCAGGTCCTCACCCGGACTGTGAGGGACAAGTGTCATCCGTCCTGGGTCCTCGGACAGTGAGGGACAAGTGTCATCTGTCCCGGGTCCTCACCCAGACTGTGAGGGACAAGTGTTATTTGTCCTGGTCGCCTGCTGTTCTCCACAGCCACATGAGCGGACTGACAGTGGCAGGGGGTGGGGGGGTGCAGAACCGGGTTTGTCAGCATGTCCCCTCCCCTCCGAGCCCCTGGTCCCTTTGCCTGAGTTTGGTCCACAATGACATGTCCCTGACAGGACAAAGATGCTCAATACGAGGAAATCGTCCAAAGGCCCCAGCACCACAAGTGCTGCCGCATCCACAAGGAGGGGCCTCAGCCTCCTTCGCAGGTGGGGGTGGGGCTGACCTCTGACTTTGCAGTGATGTCACAGGGGCCACTTGGCAACAGAGGCCCGCAGGGCACACTGGGCTGCTCATTGGATCGGACGGAGGTTGGAAGCCATGCTCTGCATCTGAGGGCGCGCTCGGGAACCCACGTCCCTCTTCTTTCTGGAGCCCTGACGGAGGGAGGATGATGGAGAAGGACACAGCCGCACACAGGAGGCACAGGCCGGGCCCCGGGGCCCCTCCATCGGGGGGAGCCCCCAGACACCTCAAGGCGGCCAGCGAGATGGTCGAGCTGCAGCGCAGCAGGAGTGTGGGTGGTCTGCTGCAGAAGGGGGACCCTCTGCGCTGCGTCAAGAAGCTGAGCAGGGAGCTGGGTAGGCCAGCCACGCCCCTCCTTCCGGCCCGGCCCTGCCCACACCCAAAGTGACAGAACCAGGCCAGCCTGAGGGCAGGGCCCACTGAGTGGGCCGCGGTGAGCTCTGCTGAGGTCAGGAGGTCAGGAGGGCCGTGGCCATGGGAAGCGTGGGGGTCAGTCCCTCTCGGGGAACCTGGGGGCCTCCCGGACCAGGTCAGCCGTGAGCCCACAGGGCCGGCAGACAGGACACGGGCCAGCTAGGTAACGTTACGCGTGCCGGTTCTTGCCACCTAGGATATCCCTCAACACGCGGTCGTGGGCGGGGCGGGGGCGGGGGTGCGGAATACCTAGTGCTTGCATGGACGCTCCTTGATGTTAGCCACTTGGGCTCCCCAGTGGGTAGGTGTCTCGTGGTCCTCTCCCCAGAGGAGCAGGGCCCTGAGCTGGCTGAGATGAGGGGACTGGTTCAGTCATTTGCAGGGCCCCCAGTTCTGCTTCTCCTGGGAAGGTCACCCAGCGAGCGGCCCTTTTTGAGGTCAGGACTCTGGAAATGAAACCCAGTAAGCAGGAAATGTGGTTTGTTTGTTCAAGACCTATGGATGATTTTGAGAGGTAGGGGTGTAAAAATATTTGTTCTCTCAGTGTAAACATCCAAAGAGGTGTTGTTTCGGGGGAAGGGGTGCTGGCCAGCAGCACAGAGCCACCGCTGGGCTCTTACCCTCTGTCCCCCAAAGCCTCTGAACACGGCGACCCTGTCTCACTTGAGGCTCACTCGAGAGGAGCGAAATTCCCCAAAGAAGCAAGTAGACGTGTCCTGATAATGCCACCACTACGGGGCAGCTGCAGGAGAGGACAGGCTCGGTGCCCGCTATTTCTGGATGTTCCTGCCAGCACCACAGGGTTTCCCCGAACAGCATGAATGGCAGATCCCCACGTGGCTCCCAGGTGGCCTTGGACACCACTCAGCAGCGGGGCTCAGCCTCACTGGAGCCCGCAGGACGGAGAGCATTGGGAAGGGCTGCTCCGGTCCCACTGTCCATGTGGTAAACTGAGACCAGAAGAGGTGGCCCTGCCAGGTGCCCAGGACACACCTCCGTACACCTGCAGGGAGCAAGGGCAATGAGGCAGGTGCCGTCCGAACCCACAGGTACTGAGATGCCACGGACGCAGGACACAGGCCAGCTAGCCCAATGCTCCAAGCAAGGGGCGGCCGGACTAAGTCTGCAGATGAGAGGTCCAAGCCGGCCCCAGGACCAGCTTGGTGTAGGAGGGGACAGCAGGAATCCAGCCACCGGCCGCCAGCATGGGACCCACCACAGGAGCTGCCCGGCTCACGCTGCTGTGTCCACGATGCCCGCCCCGGACTCCAGAGCCCAGGCCTGCCTTGCCGCCCCTCCTGCCCCCCCGGCCGTCCCTCCACCGAGCTGGTGCTCCAGGGAGGGTGTGTCCAGAGAGGAAGTGGGGGGCTGCCCCTGAGAAGCGGGCTTTCTCCAAGGGATAAAGTCAGCAGGGTGGGTACAGCCAGGCTGTAAGGCCAAGTCAGGCCTCTGACCCCCATCACAGGATCAACACCAGTTAAGAGGGTCTCCCCTCCCCAGGCAGTTCAGTGCCTTTTATGCGACTTCCTACTTCCCAGAGGAGGTGGCTGAGGCCCGACTCCCACTGCGCCCCGCGGGGCTGTCTCACACCCCAAAAATAATCTGCAAGCATTTGACGATGTTCACATCTCGGCTGAAGAGCAGAACCAAAGGAAACATTCTATTCCCTTTGTTGCTAAACCTCTGGAGTCCCCTCTTCTCTGACCTCAGACCCCACTCAGCTCTGAGGCAACACTCCTCAGCCCCCAGGCCTCTGCCTGGTGGACGGCCATTGGCTGAGCCCTTTGGATTAAGGTGTCACTGGTAGCCCCGTACGCCCAGAGCCCTGATAATCTCAGGAGCTTTCTTAGAAGAGGGAAAGGAGGTGAGACCAGCAGACACATAAGTATTAATATTCCTCCGTATGACATATGCCCCAGAGGGTCTACTTTGGAGAAAAAAATCATGTCTCTCTTTTTAGTGATTCTTCTCTTCTTGCCAGATACGTATCATAGGGAGCAGCAGGTTCAGGGATCAGCCGTGTCTTCTAAAACACACACACACACACACACACACACACACACACACGTGTGCCTACAGGTAGGAGCCTGCTGAAGATTTTCCAAAAGAAGTCAATTTTAAAATCCCAAAACTGCTTCTGAATCACTCGAGTCCTTCTCTCTGAGGTGGGGACTGGGCTGAGCCTTTTTGGCCCAAAGGACGTCTTGAGAGCCACCAGCTTCTGAAATGTTCTCTGAAGACCCGAGCACACATCAGCATCAGTCCCTGCACCGGTGTGGGCGCGAAGGACGAGAGGAGGAGGAAGACCCTAGTTCTTAGCCACAGGGGGCTCGTGAGTCACCAAGAAGGGCCCAAACAACACAGCCAAGGCTGCGTGCGCTGAGCGCCAGGGAGGCCTGGCTAAGATGGGTCTCCCTCCAGTTAGGCCTCCTGACATGAGGCAGGGGGGCCCCGAGAGGCCAGGCCCAGGGCAGGGATGGCATGGGAGAGCTGGAGACCCAGCTACTCTACTGGTCTCCGCACAGAAGCAGCCTGCAGGCTGTCTCCCGGAGCCCAGCCATCAGCTCTCCGGTCCGCAGGGGCCCCCGGCCTTGAGGCCTGGGAGCCACATGGACGGGACACCACCAAGTTCTGTGAGAAAATCCTCCCTGCAGGATCAGGGTGCTCTGAGGCACCCCACAAGGCCTCCTATCGAAGGACAATTTAAGGCTTTGTAATTTCCACCCCCGCAGCAGGACTGCATTTGGATCTTGGGCCCCATATATATGTGGGTTGGGTTGGGGCACGGGGGCGCCGAGCTGCTGGCAGGAAGGGGCGCAGGTACAGGGAAGCGGCCACCTTTAGCATTCTGGGCCTGGATGTGGCCACGGGGAAATGGGACCTGGACTGTCCTCCCGGACTCAATGCCTGCAGGATGCGCTGTCAGGGCTCGCAGGGCGGCCACGGGCCCAGGAGTTCTGATGACGATCGCTGCCCCTTCCTCCCCAGAGTCCGAGGACCAGGGAAGAGACCTACAGAGTGACACTGAGGATGCCAACTGGTAAGTGGTCTTTGTCCAGCACAGGTGGTTTTCAGAGACGTGAGGAGGACACAGGACACAGCAGGGTGGGGGCTGGGGCCAGTCCCAAGGTTGACGCTTGGACCCCAAAGGAGTCCTGGGGTGTCCTGAGAAGACCCCGACGGCTCAAGGTGGGAGGGGTGCCAGGGCTGCAAGCCGCACACCCCACAGCACCTGCCTCCCCAGGCGGCCCCCCAGCTGGCCATGGCCCGGAGTCTGGGAGCTGGCACCTGTCTTAGCAAACGTTCCCACTCGACTCCAGACCGCTGGTCGTGCCAGAGGTCTCACTGTTTGGGAAAGATGTGGATGTGCAGCATCATTGGCAGACAGCCCCCCAACACCACCATCATCGCCACAGACCCCCCCCCCAGCACCACCATCATCGCCACAGACAGAGCCCCCCAGCGCCACCCCCATCACCACAGAACCAGCCTCGAGTAACACCACCTACTCCTCGATGCCTAGCAAGGGACACCTCTGCCTCCCCCTCTGCCCACTCACCCTCCCACCCCCAGGCACGCGGAAGGTCCTCCACACCCTGTCCCTCCCTGTCCTGTGGGGTGCATCCCCGAGCCTCCCAACACCCAGGGGGAGAAAGCGCCAGCCCAAAGCTGCATCTCAGGGCACTGATGCTGACCCGTTGTCCCCGCTCCTCCCACAGTAAGGCAGACCCAGAGGAAGAGAAGCAGGAAAAGAATCGGGACTCCCTCAGGAAGTTGGACCCTGATGGTGGCTGGGCGGGGCCGGCGGTGAGGCCACCTAGAGGCCAGTGGCAGGAGCGGGAGGACGGGCCGGGCACACCTGTAGTGTGGACACACGTCCGTCGTCCTCGGACCCTGCTGTTATTTACTTGTTTGGTGTCTTCCCCAGGAACCGGAGTTGGAGTCCATAAAGCTGGATGAGCCTTTGGGAAAAGAGGCAAGAGCGTTTGACTTTTGTCAAACAGAGAGGGCTAACAGGCACAGTCCTGTGGGGCCACGAGCAGGCTGGACACGTGGGCCCGGGGTCACCTTGGCAGGACCACGTGTAGGCTGGACCGAGCACGACCTCTACCCAAGAGGCTTTGCTCAAGCTCCATGCTCCCAGCTGGTGCTGGGCACCCCTGTTTCCCGACGTGGCTGCCTGAGGCCTTTGGGACCTGACGGGGGTGGCCGTGGAAAGCCCAGCTTTGAAGTGTCCCCAGTCCCATGTCCTGACGCTCTGCCCAGAGACCCATGTGCGCTGCGGTAGGAATCCCCACTGGCAACATCCCACAGGAAGAAGGCTCTCGTTCCCCTTCCTGATCCACGTGGGAGGGGGGAGCTGGGCCCATGACAGATGGTCCCTGGGATTCCAGGAGCTCACCCACAAATACCTGTGGCATTCACTAAAGCACTCCCACTGGAAACCCCTCCTGGGTCGAGCTGCTTCCACACCTCAGTGTGAGTCCTCACCGGCGTGGGGTGAGGGTCCCAGGTGGGTCGTGGGGTCGCGTGCAGGTCTGGAGAGGATGTAGAGGGGATGCCACAGCTCTGGGCATCACCTTGAGGCAATCTCAGACAGGTGAAGCCAGGGCAACTGAGGGAGTGAGCAGGGGGAGAGGGGAGGCCGTACCCCTCCCTCCTCTCTGCCAGAGCTGGCCGTGGGCACCTTGCCGTCCGTACTGCCAGCAGCTTTCTGCCAGCTCCTCAGGAGCCCCCGCTGAGCACAGCCACCGGTGGTGGTCCTGGGGGTGGTCATGCAGACCCTAGCTGTGCCAGGGCCCAGAGCCCACTGCCCCTCCCAGGAAGCCTCCTCTCCTCTCCAGCCCACCCAAGCCCACCATCCACACCTCTTTGGTTTCCATTCACAGAAACCATCTGTGTTTGTGGAGATTGATCTGGGAGACCATGCGGAGGAGGTAAAAGCCCTCAGACGACAGAGCCAGGCTTATTGCCGGGAATGCTGGTGCTCGGGGCCCACGAGGCTTGTCCAGGGGACCTGCCCCACATGCATGTGTTGGAGGCTGAGGTAGAGGCAGGGGTCCAAAGGCCACCCTTGCCTCCTCCTTATCCACCAACCTGCATGCATTCCAGCATCACCAGAGATGCTAGGGCCTGGCTCAACCCTCAGGGTGCCCCCAGGCCCTAAGAACCTCTTCTGGGATCATGCTGGGGTGGAATGAAGGGCACAGGCTTGGGAGTCAAGGACCTGGCTTCCACATCTGGCTCTGCCAGTAAATACCCAAGTATTTGAGTACACACCTCCCAGTGCTTCAGTGGTCTCGTTCATAAAATGAGGATCTTAGCGGCACCCACATCCCAGGGTGGTTCTGTAAAGCTCTCAGAATAGTGCTTAGACCCAGAAAGCCTCAGTAGCAGGTATCACCATCACCATTACCACCACCACCACCACCACTGCCACCTCATCCGCATCCTCATCCTCATCGTCATAGTATCATCATTTTCTGTGAAATGAAGTGGTTGACCAAAGGCCTGTCTGGACCCAACACAAGCGTCCCACAATGCCCTCCAGTTCTCAGCTGTAATGGGCAGCTACCTCTGCAAGTTTTCCAGCTCTCTCATGTTTAAGCTCCTACCCAGGGATTGTTTTTTAATACTTCTTCCAAGTCTTTGCCCTCAGAACACACCGTACAGTAAAGAATGCTGGTTATTAGCTACTCACGAGGCTGTCTTGGAGGCACCATGGGTTTTAAGGACTCAAGGAAGGTCATCCAGTGGCAGAGTTGGGATTACAGTCCAGAAGTCACAGTGGCCCACGTGGAGGGCACAGTTCCTTGGCCAGGGTCCCCCGATTGGCAATTTTCACTTCACGGTGCCCAAACTCATGGGAAGATGCCCAGTGCCGGCACAGTTTCCAGGCCCCTGTCTGATCCTCAGGCAGGTGCATCAGTTCCGGCCTTAGTGGCTATGCTTGCCTCCCTCCCCTTGTCCCCTAAACTGCTCCTCCCACTTCCCACAGGTGGTCACAGGCACCATGAAAGAAGAGAAGCAGTCCGAGATGGACATGGGGGGTTCGTCAGAAGACAAGTGAGTGATGCTTATGGGTTTATACACGGAGATGTGGGGGGCTCTCCTCTACCACGGTGTCTGCTGGCCCCACATCCTGCAGGATGGGCAGAACCCCAATGCGTGCCTTCCCCCCTCACCTGTGTGCATAGAGACCCAGCACTGATGAGCCCGGAGGGGCTGAGACGTGAGCAGCAGGACTCAGGCATGACCCTTACCTTGTGGCCCCCTCACCCCACAGCAAGACCCGCTCTCCCCATCCCATCAGCCAACAGCTTGGCCAGACCATGAAGTGGGAGGAGGCAGAGGTGAGAGGGAAGTGTTGCTGTGAGGGTCCTTCCAGCTTCTCAGTTTGGGGTTTTGGCGGCAGAGGTCACTGGGAGGGAGGACCCATCACCTGGCCGGTGTCTCTGCCACACAGGCCGAGCCCCAGGGCTAGGGTAGGAGACACATTTGTCTTGACTACCTACACCCTCTTAGGGGAGAGATTGGGTAGGGCCAGCCAACCCCCGTGAAGTCCTGAGGCCATAAAGGGTGCTGGGTAGGCTGTTAGGTCACCCAAGGGCCCCTATACTTATTTTATTTTTTTATTTAAAAAATTATTTTTAATGTTTATTCATTTTTGAGAGAGAGAGACAGACTGCAAGTGGGGTAAGGGCAGAGAGAGAGGCAGACACAGAATCTGAAGCAGGCTCCAGGCTCCAAGCTGTCAGCACAGAGCCCGACATGGGGCTTGAACTCATGAACCGTGAGATCATGACCTGAGCTAAGGTCGGATGCTTAACCTAGTGAGCCACCCAGGCGCCCCATTTACTTTTTTATTTAAAAATATTTTTAATGTTTATTGTTGAGACAGAGAGACAGAGACGGAGACAGAGAGAGAGGGAAGGGCAGAGAGAGGGAGGGACAGAGAATCCCAAGCAGGCTCCACATTGTCAGCACAGAGCATGACGCGGGCCTCGAACCCACAAACGGTGAGATCGTGACCTGGGCCAAAATCAATAGTTGGGTGCTCAAGTGACTGAGCCCCCCAGGCACCCTTAGTTTACTTTAAACAATACAGAGAAACACAAAAAGAAAATAGCAATTTATCCAACTTCCCACTTGGAATTAACAACTATGTTACTACCTTGGCTTATTTAGCTCAAACATTTTTTAAAAGAAATTCTAACAGATATTTAGATAAAAGTATATTCTGTTCTAAAGCTGGTACCTGTCCTTCTAAGTAACTGGCCCAGTGAGGAACAGCTCAGGAAAAGCACAGGTTCTGAGTCACCCAGGCCCCTCTTGGGAGCAGGGAGGGCGGCACGGGGGCACACGGGCCCCTCGTGAGCTCTCGCTGGCACACCCCCCCCTCCACCCCGCATCAGTAGCTTTGAGCTGTAGCCCCGAAGCCTTTGCTTACTCGGTGTGTTGTTATTACCACAAACTTTCCCCCAGGTGTGTATGTTCTGTGAGGGAGTGTCACCCAGTCTGGCCTCAGACGTTCCCATGTCCCTGCCCGTGTCTACTCATGCCAGCGTTTGCTAAGAGGTCAGGACCTCCCTGTCACACCCCCAGATCCAGGCTGGAGGAGGTCAGAGCCGCCCTGTCACACCCCAAATCGAGGCTGCCCCCATGCTTCTCATTGAGTCTGAACGGACGTGGTGATGGACTCAGCCACACGGGTGCAGCGCGGTGGCTTGACTTGCTGCTCCCCCCACCCCCCGCCCCCGGGCCAGACAATCCCGAAGTCACCCACTCGACCTCATGGTCTCAGCTCCTTACCTGCTGACTCAGTGGCCCCAGAAAACCCGCAAGCCAGGGCCAGCACATAACCAAGCTTGTGTGCTGGGGGGCTGCTGGACAGTGGGAAGGGGGTGTAGGGGTGCCCTCCATGTGGGCCTGGCCTTCACGCCCCACCAGGTGGTGTCAGGACCACCTGTCTGTCCCACTGCCCTGCTCACCTGCCCTCGCAGTTCTCAGAGCCATGGCTTCTCTGTCCAGGCTCTTTCAGGCCTGTTTCAGATGGTGGGGTTCGGCACCTGCGGGCCAGCCACTGCTTACTGCCCAGTGGGACACTTCAGCACCGAGTTGTGGGGTCCCTGCAAAGGGAAGGGGGGCGGCTGACCCACCCCAGAGGCAGCCTCGGTTGGAAGTGGAGACCCCAGAGACCACCACTGGGGAAAAACTCAAGTTGTGGTGTTCTGGAAACAGGCAGGGGTAGGCGTGGGGCCGAGGGGAGTGGTTTGGCTCGGCTGGTCTTTGAGGTGTTTCATGTTCAGGGGCCCCTTCTGGCTCAGGCCTCCCAGCGCAGAGGACAAAGGCACTGGGTGGGTGGGAGGCAGCTGGTGGGAGGGCCAGCCAGCCTGCCCAGGAGTCTGGCTGTGGGTGCCGGGCCCCGGGCCCCCTGTGCTTGATGGGCGGCATGCATCTGGGGCACAGGGGTGCTGCCTGTGGCCCTGGGCTCTGAGCTCAGTAGGGGCGGCACCTGTCTCTCCCCCGCTCGGCCCGCTGTCGGCCCCTAGGACCAGGACCAGCTGGGTGTGCTGCATCCCTTACTCCACCAGAAGGAAGGCCAAGGACAGTGTGTAACAGCTCTGGACGAGGTAGTTCTCACCAGGACAGGGCTGGGGGCCGAGGGGGCATCTAGAGGGGACAGGAAGCAGAACAGAGGGGGCTGGGCTGCTCACCTGATCTCCTGGCCTCCTCGGTCCCGCAGAGACCTGGGAGGGAGGGACGGGGGACGCAGACAGGAAGCTCTAAGAAACGCCACTTGAACCATTTCAGGGCCCCGATGACCACCCAGGTGTGAGCCACTGACCCGCTGGGTGAGCAATGACACCATCTTTTAAAAAGACACAATAAAGCATGAACAGAAGGTGTTCTCTCTCTCTGGTGCCTCTTGAGGGATCCCTACCCCTTCCTTCCATGCATCTCACTCCCTGAAATGTAACTGGGGGGAGGGAGGTGAGTTCAGTGACAGATGACTGACCCCCCCACCCAGGTCACATGTGCGTGGTGGTGGCCGTGACCACACAGCCCTAGACTTGGCCCCAGGTGTACCTGAGGGGTCCAAGCCCCAACACAAGGGGCCCCGAGGCAGGGTAGGCATTGTTCCTTGAGGACCTGGGGGTGAGCTTTGCCACAAGCAGACAATCTGTGCAGCCGGAGTGGGAGCTCCCAGCCCCAGAGGCTGCACTAGGGCCTTGCCTCATCCGGCTTGGCTCCAGGGGTAGGGACTTGAGGGGGTAGGGACTTGAGGGGGAGGGGCTTGCGGTGGGAGGGCACAGAAGGAGGCTGAGCAAAGGGTGGGGAGTCCTGCGTTCATCATCCAGGTCTCAGCAAACTGCCACAGGCCAAGTGGGCAAAGAACTTCAATTTCATGTGGTCTGACCTGCGACTGAGAACCCAGCAGATGCACTGGCTCACACTCACTCACATGCACACACACCCAGAAGTGCATACTGTACATGCACATCTACACACGTGCGTGCACATTACACTTGTACCCACGCCGGCAGGTGGTCACACCCTCGTGCACATACACACACCCACGTGGGTAGGCGGTCACACCCACGTGCACATACACACACGTGCACCTACACACACATGCACACACACACACTTGGGCAGGCGGTCACACCCACGTGCACATACACACACGTGCACCTACACACACGTGCACCTACACACACATGCACACACACACACATGGGCAGGCGGTCACACACACGTGCACATACATACACGCACATAAAGCAACCTCAAGCACGCAAGAGGGCGTGGGCCAGCGACAAGCATCTCTGAGGGTGAGGAACATCGGGGCCCCAAGGTTGGAGGAGTCAGATGCCCGCTGTGTGCGCAGGTGGGTTGGGAGGTGGGCGGGCGCCTCCATCTCTCACTGCATCCACCAGAGAGCAGGGAGGCCCCGGAGCAGCTGATCCAATCATGGAAACCGCTTCCCTGGCCAGTCGGGTGGGGCTGTCATGTGACCAGGTCCCAGAAAAGGCCGCCCTGCTGAGTGCTCCCCATGTGCTGGGGGTTCAGACAAGCAATACACAGAGGACCTCCCACACCTTGGAGGCTGGGGGCCGCGGCTCGTCCCCATCCCGCCCCCCCCACCACGAGATGTGGAATACTGCTTCCCAGAGCCCCCAAAGAGATGGCCCCTGTCCTGTCCAACCCCTCACTGCTACCACCAGCTAAAAGGGTACCTCAGAAGCTTCTGGACAGACGGCTGGTCTGCCCCTTGGCCAGGATGGGAGGAGAAGGCCTCAGGGCCAGGGCCCTTGCTACAGAGCAGCACAGGCCACAGCGGTTAGCCACAGGCCAGGAGGGTGACTGGGCCCGGGGGGGCCCCTGGCCATGTACCCCACTATCTTTTCGTTGTCTGTCCCTTGCCATTGCACGTGGCTGCTGGCCTCTAGGGGCCTGGGGAGCAGGGACACCCCACATGTGCTTGGTTGTGATCTTTCCCTGGTTTAGGGTATAAATTCTCCCAAATCAGATGCATGTTTGACTTTTCATTGGGCCTCTGAACCTCACAGTTGGAGGTACTTTCGTTCCATGACATTGGGGGTATCTGTGGGGGAGCCGGTCCAGGGCAGGCCCCAGGGTAACCAGAGGGACTTGGCTTGCAGGTGTGGTGGTTGTGGCTCTGGCCTTCTGCTCCCACAGCAAGCCCCTGGGGGGGGGGAGGGCAGCGGTGGCTCTTGAAGGTGGGGACACACAAGGAAAGCTCCAAGCCTCCATCCATCATCTGCCAACGCCTGCCAGCCACACCCCTGCCCTCGCCGAGGCTTCCACGGGGGAGGTGCAGCCCGTGCAGCAGTGGGGCCTTTCATTCGCTGCTGGAACCCGGAGGGAACCCAGAGTGTCCGGGCTGAGCCCTGGGCTGCCATCTGCTGGCAGCGGGGGGAGCTGACTCGGCCCCGTCCCAGCTCTGGGAGGCATGGGAGGCATGGTCAGGGTGGAGTGACCTGGCAGATGGTGAGGGCAGGACAGGACGCCCCCTGTGTGGGCAATGAGATGGCCCTGTAAACTTGGGGGGAATGAAAATCCCATCGTCCGGGCTGCCTGCGAACCCTCTCCTGGCTTCCCCTTGTTCAGGGGCCCCCTGGTCCGCTGGGTCCCCTGCCTCAGCCTGCCAGCAGCCCTGAAGCAGGCTCCCTGGTGGCATTTTCTGTCACAAACAGGCTTGGCCAGTGGTCCCAGGTGGTGACCCTCTGTTGTCCCTGGCCGCAGGCCTGACCTGCCCCGCTGGCCCCCTCCTACTCAGACACCTGTGAGAGAGGCTTACAGAGCCCTCCGGGGGCAGGGACAGGCCAGGCCTCATCCTGCCTCCACATCTCTGATGGGGCCGCACCGGCTACACACGGCCTTTCCTGCAGACACCCCGCGGCCTCGCCCCCAGCCTATTCTCTCCAGTGGTGTTTCCTCCCCCCCAAATCCAACATGCATCTTGCTTGTGGGTAATATGGGAGCTCACAAAAAACATTTAAGTTTTCTTCTAGTTACTTGCAGATTCTCAATATTTTAATGTATTTCTCTGGAGCGTGCCCTCTCTCCTCTAGAAAGATCTCTGTATGGAGAGAGACGGATACATACAATGTTTACGAGACTGGGGTCACCCTGCACCCACCTCTGTTCACCAGGTTTCATGTCACAGGCACCTTCCTCGGCGCCACCCCTGAGTATTTGCTGAGCACCGGCATGAGCCCCTAGCGCCTCCAGGAGCTTCCACTCCAGTGGGGGGCGGGGGGCAGACGGCGGCGGCCAGCGCGGTTTCCTTTGTCTCCACGTCGTTCTGCAGAAGCGAACCTGGTCACTTGAAGTGACCTGCGGTGGGGGCGGCGCCCCAGGACACGGTGCACTGCCAGGGTCACTGCCATGTGAAAATGTCGCGCGGGTCCCAGCAAGGGCTGAGAGCCGTTGTCTGCTCTGCGCCAGGCCCAGTAAACCGTCCTGATTGGTCCTGCAAATTTTAAGTCATTAATTCCACAACGACCCACAAGCTGGGATCTACTCTCAGACCCATTTTGTAGCTGAGTCGGGGGGGGGAGGGTGGTGAAGGACTCCGGGGGACACCGGTCACAGCGGGGTCACAGCGCCCACCTGTCTCCGCTCTTGCTGCTCCCCTGGCCTCCGATCCGCGCGGCGCGAGGATCGCTTCTCCCACCGCGCCCGGAAAACGGAAGGCGCTTGCACAGTGCGCCCCCTGGTGGCACGCTCGGTGCGGCGTCTCACCACTTCTGCCCTTCAGCGGGCAGGTCACCGCCACCACCCAAGAGGAGGCGATGGCGAGTCGCTTCATTACTAGTAGATAACTTTAACTCTCATTATTCACTAAAGGGGAGGCTGCAATGCAAATGCATTGTTGGACATCAGTTCAGGGGCAGGACTGGGGGAGTGACCCAGACACTCTGTGCTCTGTGGTCAAGTTCCCAAAGCAGGCACTCCCTGCCCTCCTACCTCATGATCCCGAGGCCCCCCAGCCCTGTCCCTGGCACCTCTGTTTAGAGCATCCTGGGTGCCTCCCAGGCCTGGACAATCCTTGGTTCATGTGGAAACTCACCCCAAATGGATCCTTCCCACGATGCCCTGAAGTATTTCATTCCATAAAACAACAGGTGAAGCTCCCTCACGGTGCGGTCATCCTGAAGCCTTTTATGAGCCCTGGTGTCACCAGGTGCCCCAGTCCCCAGCCGTGTGGGGAGCTGGAGGGCCTGCTTTGAAAGACAGGAGCTCAGGGAGGGCGAACTGCCCCTTGCACGAGGGTCGGAGGCTGCTGAGGCCTTGGGAGGTGAGAAGCTTACCAGGGAGAGCACCCGCGGGGGGTCGTCTGGGGCCAGCCCGAGCCTGGGCAGAGGCAAAGGTGCACATGCCTGGAGGCTGTCCCTTTGGCCTGTTGCCCCAGAGCACAGCCTGCCTGAGACTCCCAGCCAGGTGTCCTGGGAGGAGGGGGAGGAGGAGGGCAGCCCTGGAGGCAGAAGAGAGGGATGGGGACCGGGATGGGAGGCATGAGCCCTAGTTAGGCCCAGGCCTCCCCAAGGTCTTTCCTCCATTTGTTTTGAGGGGCAGGTTTTCAGGGAGGTGCAAGTGTCCACAAAGCAGGAGGTTTGCAGCCACTCAACGACTTTTGGGTCATGCTGGGGTCAGCTGGGCCCAGGACCTGGCCTCGGTGTGACGGTCTGTGACCAACGTGACCTCTGCTGGGAGCAGGAGAATGTGCCCTCTGGGCTGCAGGGTTAGATGAATTCTATTCCGACAAGGCCTTGAGACCCAGGGGGAGTGGGCAATCCCATTACACAGATAAGAAAACTAAGGTGGCAGCATCAGGGAACACAGGTTCCAAGGGAGCCAGGTCCGCATCCTGGCTCTGCCCCACCAAGCCAGTCCGGATGTCCCACTGGCCTCCAGTCCTCCACCTAGGTCCCTGGGGACCTGGAAAAGGCAGGGTCCTCATGCCCCGCCCACAAGGGTCCCTCAGACACAAGCCAATGACCCTGTGCTCCCTCTGATCCCGCAGCCGCTGGATCCCCAGGGAGACAGCCTTGTCCCTCCCTGGTGGGCATGCACCCACTTCTGGATTCATCCCCCGGGGAGCTGCGTCCTGTGCCTCATGTTCTAAGCACCCCCCTCTCAAAGCGGCACCCCAGGCGCTATCACGTCTCTGTCTTCATTGCTTCAGAGCAACTTCACTGCTGTCCATCAGGAGACAGGCTTCTGTCTTCAACCGACTGGACCTGAAGCCCAGGGACAGCCCCTCAGGGCCGCCTGGGGCCGCGCAGCTGGCTGCCCTGGCCGGCCAGGTGTGGAATCCTGGGGGGGGCGGGCACATGCACTGATACCTTCAGTCACACCCAAACACTTAACTTGCCTGTGTGACCTTGAGAAGCTTGTTTCCCAGTCCCCACCCACCCTGCAAATCTCTGTTGTGGGGGAATTGCTCAAGCCAGCCACACACAGGACCTATGAAGGAGCCCTTCTGGAAATTTCCCAGGCTGGGCCGCAAAGCCAGCAGCCAGTCAGAGCCTGGTCCCCTCCATTTGGGCCTCTGACCACTGACATGGGGTCGTGTACAAGCTGTCCTGGTGCTGTTTCCTTCCTGATAGAGGATGGGGACACAGATCCCAGGAAACAGGTCTGAAGGAGGGGCTTGGACAGCCCCCCCCTGCTCTGTTTTCCTCCGCCTGAGGTTTCAGTCTCGTCTCGGCACCCCTCCATTGCAATCTGGGCTCCAGTCTCTGTTTGGCATGGTTTTCTACATAAATTATTGGGAAATGTGATTTCCCTGGTTCCTCTGACACACACACGTCTGTTTCAGTCGCTGGTTTTCTTTGCAAAATGCAAACCAATGTCCAACTTTGAGACACATGATGGGGTGAGGGGCCACTTAAGCTCCCTGGCTAAGGGCTGGTTAGTGAGCAACGAGGGCTGGATGTGGAGGGGCTGAGGTCTGAGCAGGGGAAGACAGATCCGGGTGGGGTGTGGGGCCAGCAGGGTCACCGGCCAGCCCATGACTGTGATGGGCTCCCCAGGTCCAATGCCTGCTGGTACCAGTCCCAAAGCATGAGGGGCCATCACCTCACCCAGCACAAGCCTTGCTGGAAGAGGGGTCCTGAAGGGGAAGGCTTGTGCCCAGCTTTGCTCACATCTGTTCCCTGCACAAAGGACTGAGCTCCAGCGGGTGTCCAGAGGTCAGAACAGAGCGCCCCCTCCCTCTGCTGAGACCTCCCCATCACTGTGTGGGAGCCAAGAGCAGGCAGTGCGAACACCACTTCCCGATTCTCTGGCACCAAGGCATTGGCTGTCCTGCGATCCCACTCTGGCACTCCTGGAGCCAGCATGGACCCTGCAGGCTGCGGGCTCCGTCCTGAGAGGCTCCCCCACTGCAGAGCTGACTGACGCGGAGACCCCTGGTTCCTGCGCTCTGCCAGGGACTGCGAAGCAGAGCTTGGTGAACTTCACCATCCAAGAGTTTTTATCTTCATGTTGAGGGTGCGATGGATCCAATCTCCGGCCACTGGGGATGGGCTCAAGCAGCAGCCTCCCCGGGGTCGTGTTCCCCTGGCCAGGAGCCAGGAGTTCAGTGTGGGAGAAAGGGGTCCTTTGTGGATAGCAAGTGATACTGTGCTCACTTGGGAGGCTGCACGGGCTTGGGGAGCCCAGTGCTGGAGTGGGGACGAAGGGGGCACCTGGGCTTGCCTGGCTCTTTGTCTCCCGCAGCAACGCCCTCTGGCATTCACACTTCCATCAGATTCATCCCGAAGTATTTCATGTTGTCGATGCCTGAAACATTCACTTCCAGGGTCTTTCTTGCCCCTCCCATAACTGGCCCCTCCCCCACAGCAGGGGCATGGCCATGGTCTGCAGGGTTTGATTGTCCTTGAGAAAAGCAGGAGGTCCCTTCTGCAACATGGTGCCTGTGTGTTCCGTCCAGCACTGGGTTTTCCTACACCGGCTCTTGGGAATTATAAGAAACGCCCCTCAGGTCCCACAGCGGGACGTGAAGACAGCCTGAGCCCTGCCCTGTGGCTGCTTTGGTTCTCTGGAGCTTTCGGCGTGCCAAGGCTTGACGCGGGTTCCTGGAAAAGGCAGGACGAGCAGTCAGGGCTCACAGTCCGGAATTACAGGGGAAGGAGCCAGGACGGCACACATCATGCCCCCAACCCCTGGGTCCTGCACAACACATCCCAGGCAGATGGCATGGAGATCTGACTCCCAGAGATAGTCTACTGGGGGAGGGGATGGAGCTGGGACCCTCCCAAAGGTGACTGCTGGCTGGTGGTACCCAAAGGGGCCTTGCCTTGGGGTTTCTTACACCCCCACTGCCTGCTTGTTCCCACGGCAGTGTGTCCAGGGACCTGCTCCTGTCAGCCAGAACACCTCCTCTACAGGTTCGTGCATTGGCAGTTTGAGAATCAGATGTAGGTGCCCAGGGCCACGGTCAGCAGGAGAGCCCCACGCGTGTGCTGGAATCTGCGAGGGAACACCTGGCCTTTTCAGCAAGTCTTTCCGAGTCCCGGCTCCAGTCCCCATGCATATGTTTTTCCCAGGCCCTCTTGGCTCCTTCTAGAATCTGTGCAAGCCCTCGCTCATCCTGGGTCCCATCACCTTGGGTGAACAAACAGGACTGTCAGACTCTGAGCTCCCTGCTCCCCAAGGAGCCATTGGCCAAACTCTTGGTGACCACAGGAGGCAGGAATAAACCCCGTCACCAGCTCCCTTACTTCTGCAGGGGCATACAATGTCAGAGCCCCAACTCCATCCCAGGGCCGCTCGGGGCTGCACCGCGGACTTGCCCTGGTTGGTGCTCTGGGCTCATGGGCCCCCGCCCAGCAAGCACCCCTGCCTTCTGCTTGTGCAGGGTTGTGGAGGGAGGGGTGTCCACAGCATTAAGGGACACGGTTTTCCATGCACCCTGCTCTGAGCACAGAGCCCTGCCCCTCACACCCAGCAGCTTCCTCACCTGTTATGATTAGCAGTGCCCTCGTCTGCCTCCAGAGAACGGCCACAGCACACACACAAGGGCACGCATGGATGTGCACACACTGTGGGACCCTGTCTGTGTCTGTCTGGCCTTGGGGCCTCCTCCCCTCCTTGTCCTGCCTCTGCCCTGGCCTGGGGTGCACGGCCACAGCAGCAGCTCCCCTGTTCTTGCCAAAATAGCTTAGGGCATTACAGGGCAGCCCTGGTGTCATCAAGGTCACCCAGCGGCCCACTGGGCAAAGGGCACTGGGTGTCACA